>NC_084835.1:66411947-68811947 GCF_033115175.1 Lepus europaeus
CTCCTCTGCACTCCCGGGCCATAGCAGAGAGCTGGCCTGGAAGAGGGGCAACCGGGACAGAATCCGGCACCCCGACCAGGACTAGAACCTGGTGTGCTGGCACTGCAAGGCGGAGGATAAGCCTATTGAGCCGCGGCATTGGTTCACTCCCCAAATAACTGCAGCAGTCAGACAGAGCTGGGCCACATCTGGATCTACCACATGGTGACAGGGGCTCGCTTGGCTCATCTTCCTCTGCTTTCCCCTGGTGCATTAGTAGGGAGCTGCATTGGAAGCAGAGCAGCTGGGACTTGAACCAGAGCTCTGATCCAGGATGCTAACATCACAAGTGGCTTAACTCACTGCAGCACAATGCCAGGTCTAGAGAGCTCTGTTTTTAAGAATGTTACCTTTAAGGTTTCTGGAAAATAGTTTTTAAGGGTTTATTGTTTTATTTGTTTGTATTTAAAAAAAAAGTTTATTTCTTTGGGAGACAGAGTGCTCCCACTTTCTGATTCACTCCCCAAATGCCCACAGTGACTGGTGTGCTGAAGCCCAGAGCAGGAACTCAATTTTCAGGTCTCCCATGTGGGCGGCAGGGACTCACCCACTTCAGTCATAGCCTGCTGTTTACCAAGGTCTGCATTCACAGGAGGCTCCAATTGGCAACTGGATCCAGCAATTGAACCTCTGTGTTTCAGTATTTGATACAAATGTCCCAACTGGTATGTTTACTACTAGACCAGCCAGCCAACTACCCCTGAAGTTGTTTTTTTTTTTTTTTTTTTTGACAGGCAGAGTGGATAGTGAGAGAGAGACAGAGAGAAAGGTCTTCCTTTTGCCGTTGGTTCACCCTCCAATGGCCGCCGCGGTAGCGCGCTGCGGCCGGCGCACCGCGCTGATCCAATGGCAGGAGCCAGGTGCTTATCCTGGTCTCCCATGGGGTGCAGGGCCCAAGGACTTGGGCCATCCTCCACTGCACTCCCTGGCCACAGCAGAAGTTTTTTTGTTTTTTAGATTCGTTTATTTATTTTGAAAGAGTTAGAGAGACAGGGAGAGGCAGAGAGGGAGATCTTTGATCCACTGATTCACTCCCCCGGTGGTCACAATGGCCGATGCTGGGCCAGGCCGAAGCCAGGAGCCATGAGCTTCATGTATGTCTCACACGTGGGTGGCAGGGACCCACACACTGGTTCCATCTTCTGTTGCTTTTCCCAGGCCATTAACAGGGAGCTGAATTGGAAGTGGAGCAGCCAGAACTGGCACCGCAGGAGGCGGCTTTATGTTCTATGCCACAATACTGGCTCAGTAGTTTTTTTTTTATGTAAAAAGTTTAACAATGCTATTTACTTGTATTTATTAACTTGCTTTTATGGTGACTTCCATTGCCTTTACTTTTATTTTTATTAAAATTTATGTATTTATTTGAAAATCAGAGTTACACAGAGAGAGAAGGAGAGGCAAAGAGAGAGAGAGGTCTTCCATCCGCTGGTTTACTCCCCAGTTGGCCGCAATGGCCAGAGTTGCACTGATCCAAAGCCAGAAGCCAGGAGCTTCTTTCAGGTCTCTCATGTGGGTGCAGTGGGGCAAGGACGTGGGCCATCTCCTACTGCTTTCCCAGGCCATAGCAGAGAGCTGGACAGGAAGTGGAACAGCCGGGTCTCGAACTGGCACCCATATGGGATGCCAGCACTGCAGACGGCAGCTTTACCCACTATGCCAAAATGTCAGCCCTTTCTATTGCCTTTAAATACATTTCTATCACAGAATTTTTAATCACTTAAGACAATATAATTTGCATTGCAAGTGGCTAGATATTTTGAAACTTTTGCTTTTTAAAAATTTTTCTTTTGTTTTTATTTCCTTAGGGAGCTTGTGCTTTGCTTAGTGAAGTGAGGTTTTCTTTGTGGCCTAGTCATGATCCAGTTTTGGAAACATTTGATTTATAGCAGTGTTTTCTATTTCTGGGGTTACAAAGTTCAGGCTGTATTAATGTAACCTTGTTATGCAGTTCAATTCTTCTATGCCCTTATTTATTTTTTATTGAATTGATTTGTCAAAGATTGATAGTGTTGTGTTAAAATATCTCATGATTGAATAACTGTCATTTCTACTTTTATTTATAATAGATTTACTTTATATATTTTGATGTCATATTATTTACTGCAAAAGATTCGTGCCTTTGTCTTCTTCATTCACTCATTTACCAAGTCTGGAGATAAACAGATCACAGATACAGTCTCTCCTTTTGAAGCACTCACAGAGTTATAGGCCACCCACCAGAAGTGATGACGATAATATACCTAGAGAGGATAGCAAAAGAGCTGAGCAATGGTGAGAAACCTCTTCTGGACAGGATGGAGAACTGCAGGGCCAGTCACCGAGACACTGCCCTTTTATAAATCGCGTGGTTTATGGGGATAGCACTATGGCATAGTATGCTAAGCCTGTCTGTGGCGCCAGCATCCCACATGGGCACTGGTTTGTGTCCCAGCTGCTCCTCTTCTGGTACAGCTCTCTGCATAGAAGAAAGCAGCCAAAGATGGCCCAAGTGCTTCGGCCCCTGAACTCATGTGGGAGACCTGGAAGAAGCTCCTGGTTCTTGCTTTCAGTGCGGCCATTTGGGGAGTAAACCAGCGGATGGAAGACCTTTCTCTCTGTCTCTCCCTCTCTCTGTTACTCTACCTCTCAAATAAATAAATAAATAAATAAAAATCTTAAAAAAATTGCATGGTTTAGTCAGTGAGTCCTTGGCTTGTTGAATAATTTCATCTAGTTAGTTTCATAATTTTGCCACCACTGCACTTTCAGGGTTTTATAACCCTGCATGTAAGTGGATTTTATTTTAAAACTCAATCTGAGAGTCTGACTCTAAGTAAAATAAGCAGTTCATTTAAGAAATGAATACTGTGTTCCTACTGTGTGCCCGACACTGAGCTAAGCCTGGAGATAAAACGGGGAAGGCAATCAGTCCTCAGAAAGTATTCAGTTAACCACAGGAGTGGCGAGTAAATAAAGAGACAAAGCACAAATGGAGCCTACTGGAGAGGTTGCTGGTGTAGACATGGTCTTGAATCCTGAAAGGTAAGTAGGAATTACTTACTCAAAGAGGGAGGCAGCGATAGATGTTTCAGACAGAACATAGCGTGTTCCACTGCCAGGAGCTGAGAGAGGGCGTAGTCCATTCTAGTCACTGTAAGTTATTCAGTAGGTGAGCCACAGTGGGATAATGGGTGTGGTAGGAGTTGTGAGTTGGTGGTAGATAGGTGCAGATTCTGATGGATCCTCAGGGAGGTTTGATTCCTTTCAGAAGATTTGTAAGAGGCATTTTAAGTAGGTGAGTAATGTGGATGGATTTGCTTTTGGGTGATTCCTTTAATGATAGCCTCTTCCGTTCTACCCAATAGGGCTGATTACTGCTACTAGCAGTGACTAGTACTGATTACTGTTACTACATACTAGAGCCTTCTGCTAGGCTAGTAGAGGTTTTAGCTCCTGCATAACACATCTGACTTACAATTCTGATGTGCCCAAATCCTTTTGCAATGCAACTTCTCTGTTTCAGTGACAGCTCTTAACTGCCCAAATATTTCTGTAATTTCAAATTTCAGTTCCAGAGGTCAAGAATCAGATCAATTCAAGTTGTCATCAGACAGTTTTGTTTTCACTATGATATCTCTCAAGATGCTAGACACTCTGTTGCCATTCAGGCTTATTGCGACCTGTGAAATCTGTTACTAGGCACCCACATCTGTGTTAATGACTCCTTAGGGGACATAGGAGAGTGAATAAGAGGGCATGTGGAGTGTCCGTGGATTTTACTGAAAACACTTGGAATGTTAGGAATAATACAGAAACAGGCTACACCCAAACTTGAGCCTGGCTAAAGAAACTTTGAAAACAATTGTTCTATGTTACCTTTGCTCTGTACCATCTTATCTCTTGCTCTTCCAATTGTTCTCCTCTGACATCTGCATAAAGGCTCACATTGCAAAATGAACAGCCACAACCATTGCTACAGATAGGCAGGAGGATCTGATGTGGGCTTTTTCAGAAATCTTATGTAGCTCTTTTCTTCTCTCATTGCACAAGCATTACTTTCCCAATGTAGGCCATTCAAATTTAAAAAGTGAGCAACTATTCCAGACTACCCAGGAACTACCACTTTTACTGCTAACATTTTATGTTGAATAGCTCAAATTATCTAAAATTTAAATATCAAACAAGATAAACTAAGTAATATGAGAGCTCAAAACAGTACCCAGGAAAAGTGTAAGATCTTTTTAAAGGCATTTTTGGACATTGAGCTAGAAAAATAAAATTAATTAAAGAAAATAGCAGTAAACAGAATGACATTCCACATTCTTGGAATGGAAGACTTAATATTAACATGTAAATTTTACCCAAATCCATTTATAGATTCACTACAATCTCTGTCAAAATCCTGTTGAGGCTTTTTGCTAAAGTCCTCATGAAATCTCTGGGAAATGTAAATAGCTAAAAAGCCATGTTGAAGAAGAACAAAATGATAGTTCTCACATTTCCTGATTTCACAAGCTACTTTAATAAAATTAAGGTGGTACTGGTATAAAAACAAACATACAGGCTAATGGATTAAAATATCTCAGGAAAGAACGGGCCATCAAAGAAGGAGATACCTTTCTCTGAAGGGAGGAGAGAACTTCCACTTTGACTATGATCCTGTCTAAATAAGATCGGAGTCTGCAAACTCAAAAGGCTTCCAAAGCCTTGGCAACTCATGACAAGAGCCTAGGGTGATTACTGACGCCATAAACAAGAGTGTCAATTTGCTAAGTCAACAACAGGAGTCACTGTGCACTTACTCCTCATGTAGGATCTCTGTCCTTAATGTGTTGTACAATGTGTATTAATGCTATAACTAGTACTCAAACAGTACTTTACACTTTGTGTTTCTGTGTGGGTGCAAACTGTTTAAATCTTTACTTAATATATACTAAATTGATGTTCTGTATATAAAGCTAATTGAAAATGAATCTTGATGTGAATGGAATGGGAGAGGGAGCAGGAGATGGGAGGGTTGTGGGTGAGAGTGAAGTTATTGGGGGGAAAAAGCCACTGTAATCCAAAAGCTGTACTTTGGAAATTTATATTTATTAAATAAAAGTAAAAAAAAAACACCAAAAAAAATCCCAGGAATAAACCCTCACATACATGATAAATGGTTTTTCACAATGAATGAAACCATTCATTAGAGGAAAAGATAGATTTCAACAATGGTGTCTGAGCCAATAATTCTACTTGAGAGTGTACTCAAAAAAATTGAAAGCAGAGACTTGAAGAGATGGTTGTATACCCAGGTGCATAGCAGTGTCATCAGCACTACAAAGGATATAAGCAATTCCAGTGATAATTTGCAAATGAATGGGTAAATAAAATGGGTATATACATAAAGTGGAATATTACTCAGCCTTAAAAAGAAGGGTATTCTGATAGATGGATGAACCTAAGCGAAACAAGTCAAACACAAAAAGACACATATGATATGGTTCTACCCCTATAAAGAAAATAGAGTATTGAAATTCATAGAGACAGGAAGTAGGCTAGTGGTATCAGGGATTTGGGGGAGGGGATGTGCAGAATTATTGTTTAATGGATATGGGGTTTCAGTTTTGCAAGATGAAGAGTTCTGGTGACAAGTGGTGGTAATAGTTGCATAATGTGACTGTACTTAATGCCACTGAAACATGAACTTAAAAATGGGTAAAATATGAATCTTATGCACATTTGATCCTCATTTAAAGAAAAAGTAATTAGGTCAAATCAAAGTCTTTTAATCTATGGGGAAAGGTGTTAGATCCGTAGATAAAAAGGGAGATATGGAGATTAAATTGTTTTTCTACCATTTTACATGGTCCATGCCAGAGAGGTATAGATTATTAAACTTTCCTTTTTTTTTGCCACTCTCTATTTTATTTATTTATTTATTTTTTAATTTTAAAGTTTTTATTTAATGAATACAAAAAATTTCATAGATACAACTTTATGAATATAGTGTTTTTTTCCCATATCCACCCTCCCACCCCCACTCCTGTCTCACCACCTCTCTCATCCCATTCTTCATTAAGATTCATTTTTAATTAACTTTATATACAGAAGACAATCTCTATACTAAGTAAAGATTTCAATAGTTTACTCACACACATAGACAATGTAAGAAGTACTGTTTGAGAACAAGTTTTGCAGTTAATTCTCATAGTACAACTCATTAGGGACAGAGGTCCTACATGGAGAGTAAGTGTACAGTGACTTCTGTTGTTAATTTAGCAATTAGCACTCTTATTTATGATGTCAGTGATCATTTGAGGCTCTTGCCATGAGCTGCTAAGACTATGGAAGCCTTTTGTGATCACAGACTCCATCAGTATTTAGACAGGGCCATATGCAAAGTGGAAGTTCTCTCCTCCCTTTAGAGAAAAGTACATCCTTCTTTGATGGCCCCTTCTTTCTACAGGGGCCTCACTCACAGAGATCCTTCATGTAGGATATTTTTCACCAAAGTGTCTTGGCTTTCCATGCCTGAATTGCTCTCATGGGCTTTTCAGCCTCGTCCAAATGCCGTAGGGGCTGATTCTGAGGTCAGAGTGTTAAACTTGTGATTAAAATGAGCCATTTGGAGCAAAAAGCTGCCACATGGTCAACTAATGAGCAAGTCACATATTCTGCCAGGGTCTTGGGTGGGGCTTATCATTTGAGAAAGGGACTTATCATTTGGGACCTGTGTTGTGGCGTAGTGGATAAAGCCACCGCCTGCATCCCTGATGCAGCATCCCGTATGTGTGCCAGCTCAAGTCTCAGCTGCTTTACTTTTTAAAAAATTTTTATTTAATGAATGCATTTTTACATAGATACAACTTTAGGAATATAGTGGTTCTTCCCTCCCGCCCCCCAGCTCCCATCCACCTCCCTCTCCCTCTCTCATTTCTTTTTTCATTATGGTTCATATTTAGTATGACTTTATATGCAGAAGACCAACTCTATGCTAATCATAGACTTCAACAATTTGCACCCATGCCCACACACAACATATAGAGTACAGTTTGGGGAGAGAATTTGCAGTCGATTCACATATTACAATTCAATAGGGACAGAGGTCCTACATGGGAAGCAAGTGCACAGTGACTACTGTTGTTCCTTTAACAATTAACACTCTTTTTTTATGATGTCAGTGATCATCCGAGGCTCTTGTCGTGGGCTGCCAGGGCTATGGAGACCTTTTGTGACCATAGACTCCATCAGTATTTGGACACGGCCATAAGCAAAGTGGATGTTCTCTTCTCCTTTCAGAGAAGAGTGTCTCCTTCTTTGATGACCCTTCCTTTCCTCTGAGGTCTCTCAGAGATCCTCCTTATAGAATAATTTTTTGTCACCAAGTTTTGGCTTTCCATGCCTGAAATGCTCTCGCAGGCCTTTCAGCCCAACCAGGAAGCCTCAAGGATTGATTCTGAGGTCAGAATGTTATTTACTGTGAATGTCATTCTTATTTATTTTATTTATTTTTTGTTTGACAGAGTTAGACAGTGAGAGAGAGAGATGGAGAGAAAGGTCTTCTTTCTATTGGTTCACCCCCTAAATGGCTGCTATGGCCAGAGCTATGCCGATCCGAAGCCAGGAGCCAGGTGCTTCCTCCTGGTCTCACATGCGGATGCAGGGCCCAAGCACTTGGGCCATCCCCCACTGCCTTCCCCGGGCCACAGCAGAGAGCTGGACTAGAACCTGGCACCCATATGGGATGCTGGTGATGCAGGTGGAGGATTAACCAAGTGAGCTGCGGCGCTGGCCCCTGCGAATGTCTTTCTAGGAGTCTGCTGTGTGGACTGCTTCCCACAGTCCTTCCTTCCTTTTTAATTGTGGCCCTTCTCTCCTTTTTAATTCTATTATTTTTACTGAGTTCTTGATGTTATTTATATCATCCCTCTTAAACTTAGATCAATCTATCTGTTGCCTTTAACATTTAATATGAACTTTTAACAGTGAAGATGGCATTTATACTACCAATTCTTATGGGTTTGGAGCTCCATGACTAGTTCTTAGGCTGTACCCTTGGAGGTAAGTCTGTATGACTATATGCAGAACTAGACTGTTTTACACTTTTAGGCTACTTCCTCCGTCTCTTATTCCCCCTCTTATTTTTAACTGGGATCTTTTTCCAATTGCCTTAAAATACATATAATTAACTATGTGTTACATAGAGAGTTCAGCATATGGTATGAAGTAGAGAAATGAGAGAGAAAGAAAGAAAACAGAGAAAAACACCTAACAAAACAAAACAAAAAGGATATACACAGTAAAAAGTAACAATGGCAAACTGTCCCTCGACATTCAGGTAAAGGATTCTTGAAGACATTGATTCTAAAAGTGACGGTTTCTCAGCTGCTTCACTTTTGACGCAGCTCCCTGATAATGGCCTAGGAAAAACAGCCAAAGGTGGCTCAAGTGCTTTGGCCTCTGCTACCTATGTGGGAGACCCAGATGAAACTCCTGTCTCCTGGCTTCAGCTTGGCCCAGTGCTGGCCATGGCAGCCATCTGGAGAGTGAACCAGCAGACAGGAAGTCAACCTCTCTCTCTCTCTCCTTCTGCCCTGTAACTCTGATTTTCAAATAAATAAATAATTTTAAAAAAGAGAGTTGAGAGTCCGTGTGTGTACAACACTACACTAGGTATGCTATGCAAAGTACTTTTTTTGTGGGGGGGGGGGGATTGGGGTGTTGTGGGTGTAAGGGAGGAAGTTTAAAAATACATTTTTAAAATAACATGTTCAATATAGAATTATTAAAAATACAGATGAGGGAGTATAGTAATGGGAACAATGTATTCTCACTCTCTCATAATCCACAGGATGACTTGATAGATACACCATTGAAAAGTTCCACCCATCACCATTTTTGGCTTTTTAAATAAAAAATATCTTAGCATTTTTTTTCTTAAATATTTATTTGCTTGAAATCCAAAGTTACAGAGAGAGAGAAGAGGAGACAGAGACAGAGATTTTCCATCCTCTGGTTCACTTCCCAAATGACCACAACAGCCAGGACTGGGCCAGGCCAAAGCCAGGGGGAAGGAGCCTCTTCTGGGTCTCCCAAGTGGATGCAGGGGCTTTCCCAGGCACATTTGCAGGGAGCTGGATTGGAAATGGAGCAGCTGGGACTCAAATTGGAGCCCATATGGGGTGCCGGAGCTGCAGGCTGTGGTTTTAATCTGCTGAACCCCAGCGCCAGCTCCAGCATATACCTTTAACTTTACAACAATATAATAGTATGTTTTAACTATTTTTAATTTTTCCGCATTGGAAAAAAACTAACTAATCAGCATCACCATAATTGGTTTACAGAATGCCACATGATAGGGTGTACCACATTTTAAAAAGCCATTGTAATCCATAAACTGTACTTTGGAAATTTATATTTACTAAATAAAAAAAAATACCTTTTCAGGTAATTTAAAAAAAATTGTTGGAAAGATTGTGATAGTGGCTTGTGGTCAGATTTAACTCTGACACTTCCAAGCTGTTACTTTTGGTAAATCATTTAACTTAATATTTCAGTATTATTTTTCTTATAAAATAATAATAATAATAACCATAAATCTAATATTTATTGAAAGCTTATTATGCAGGCAGTATAATGCTGAGTGCTTATATGTGCATTGTGTCTTTCAAACTTCAAACACATAAAGTTGGTACTCTACCATCATCACCAGGCTACAGATGGGGACCTGATTTAGGTATCCTTCTAATGCCATTCATCGAGTAAATTGGGATAGATTTGGGATAATACCTGCTTCAGAATTTCTGTGAAGACTAAATGGGAAAATGAGCTTTCATTATCATTGTGTGTAAATACTGAAATCACTTGCACTTCTCATTGGCAGATAAAATAGTGGCTTGAAGGTTTAGATAGCTTTTTTTAAAAAAATAATGAAAATGAAGTTCTGAAGCACAGTTCATATCTCTCTTCTGCTTAAATTCTATGTACTAGTTTCCTGTGGTGGGGAAGATTAAGCACAGACACCTCACTGGGAACTCATAGTGCATCTCTCAGAGGCTCTGAAGATCCAGCTCAATGCCTGCCCATTCATTATGTCCCAAAGTGGACTCCCTGTTGTGAATGTATCAATCCTTCCTTTCTCAAAATGTGTATTTTCCCTGTGTCTGGAATATTTTCCCCCAGTCTCTAACAATTAATATCCTTCAAAATTATCTCAAGTGCCATAATTGTCATCAAAATGTTTCTGATATTTGCAAATGAATATAAATGTCCAGTTATGTGATTCTAAATTGACACTCAATGTACTGTACTTTTATTGTGAATATTTATGCTTGTGTGTAGACTTCTGAAGGTAAGCTTTAATCTACCATACATTTTTGTACCTCTTTCTAACCTTGAGATTTAAAGAATTTGAAAGTCAGTATGCTGGTGTGTGTGTGTGTGTGTGTGTGAGCTCTTCTTTAAAGCAATACCCAAACTAATTATTAGACAATCTATCTTTTGAATTCTGACTTAGGAATATTACTTTTTTCCACTATAGAAATTGAAACTAGAAAATGCCAGGTCAAATTGGGATGAGATAGGTTACTGTCATTTAGATGTAATTAATATTGAGCTCAGTCCAGCACGTCCAATCCAACCCAGACTTGCTAAATAATCTGACTTGAGTTTTACCTGATTACCTGATTACCTGACAATTTGCTGTAATAGGGGACCTGTAAGAAGAGAAACTCCTCCAAGTTACGCTTGCATCCTGTTTTTAATGAATGAGTGTAGGATGGACTCATTAAATTAGTACCATGTACAGTAGCAAGCTTTCTACTCACAGAGAATGCATGTTTCTTTCTTCTGAAGTCTGTAATTTTGCTCAGAAACAGAGATGCACACACACACACATTCATTCATGCACATACTGCCCTTTCTTTTATTTGCTTGTATCAGAAATTCCTCAAAGAAAATTTCCTTCTGAGTTTTGATAGTTTTAATACAATTTTTGGAGATAATTGTAAAATAGCTTTGTAGCTCTGAGGTGGGAAAAGATATAGAAGTATAGACAAAGACAGAAAGGATGTCAGGCATCTCTGAAAATACACAGGTTCGCTTGACCAATAAACAATAATATTAAGGGAGCCTGTTTAGTCTTGGCTACCTCTTCTTTACGTGGGCATTTTCTTTCTCATACAGTTGGACTCCCTTATCTGCACTTCTGCTTTCTGCGGTTTTGTTACCTGTGGTCATCCATGATCTGAAAATATTAAATGGAAATTTCCGAGAATAAACAACTCAAAAGCGTAACATTTTAAACTTCTTAATTTTCAGACTATTCTGAGTAGCATGATGCAATCGCATACTGTCCTGTTCTATCCTGCTGGGGATGTGAATCATCCTTTTATCCAATGCATCCATGCTGTATACGTAACTGAAGTCAACAGAGTCCTGGTGGAAAATCAGTTAAATCTTACTCACCTTAGTCAAGCTGAAGATTTAAACCTGGAAACAACCAGTTGATTGCCTGATCTAACAGTTCTGCAAGGCTGAGTTTGGTTACAGGTTTTGCATTTTTCTTCCAGGGTGAGTACATATATTGAGCCATGTTGAAACACTACAGATTTATGTGTGGTTATCAATTACACTGAAAATCAAAGAATACCTGATAATAGTTATCAAACTTGATTATTGATTAAGGAGATAAATTGCATTCTCACATTCAATGTGAGATTCCTAAGATCTATGGTAATAATATATCTCCTACCTATGAAATTGTCACACCTCGAACTGCAAAAGTTATGTCCATAGTGCATGACTAGGATGGAAAAGGCATTATACTTATGTATGTGTGTATAGGACAAAATATAGCATCTAGAGTGTTTGATACTATACATGGTCTCAGGGATCCACTGAGGATCTTAGAACATATATTCATGAATGGGGGAGATTGCTATATTTGGTATATACTTATACTAAAAATTATTTTCTGTTTATCAAAAATTCAAATGTAACCAGGTGTCCTGTGCTTTATCTGTCAACCTGAATGTCTTTCCTCCAGGAGCAAGTGATCTGGGGTGGGGAGGATTCACCCAAGACAGAAGCTACAGTCTTTTACAACCTAATATCAGAGGTGATAAAAAATCAATCTGTTATATTCATTATACATGAGTCACTAAGTCCTTTGATCCATTGGTTTTTGATATACTCAGATCAATTGAATTTCAAGAAATGAAGATAACTTAGGTAAACATAAATAGAAGAAATAGAAAAACCATGAAGATACAAAAGTGACTACTCTATGTTTGAATGATGACAAATAGCTTCATGGTGATGTAACATAATACGAATAGGGTGAAAAGAGGTTAGAGGTAACAAGAGCTGATATTTATGGGGCAGATCAGAACACAATATGCCAAATAGTTAGGTGTTATCTCATAAGTAGTGCTATCATTTAAAGTTCTAATGAGGGGTATGAAATTATTATAAATATCTTGAGGAGCTGGTGTTTGGACTAATGAATAAGACTCTGGTTAGGATGCCTTTATCACCTATCAGAGTACCTGGCTTGAAGTCTCTGTTCTGCTCCTGACTCCAGCTTCCTGCTCTTGTGCTCTGTAGGAGCAGCAGGTGATGGCTCAGGTAATTGGGCTCCTTCCACCCACCTGAGATACTTGGATTGAGTTCCTGACCCTTGGCTTTGACCTGGCCTGACACTGGCCATTGCAAGCACTTGGGGAGTGAACCAGCAAGTGTCTTTTTTTTTTTTTTTGACAGATAGAGTTAGAAAGTGAGAGAGGGAGACAGAGAGAAAGGTCTTCCTTCCATTGGTTCACTCCCCAAATGGCCACTACAGCCGGTGCTGTGCCGATCTGAAGCCAGGAGCCAGGTGCTTCTTCTGGTCTCCCATGCGGGTGCAGGGCCCAAGTGCTTGGGCTATCCTTCACTGCCCTCCCGGGCCACAGCAGAGAACTGGACTGGAAGAGGAGCAGCTGGGACTAGACCCAGCGCCCATATGGGATACCGGCACCACAGGTGGAGGATTAACCAAGTGAGCCATGGCACCGGCCCCGCAAATGTCTGTTATTCTCTCTCTGTTTCTACGCCTTTCAAAAAATCCAGAAAGATAATATGTTTGAGAAAGTTAAGTCTGGTGGCTATGATGAGGATTGAAGGTAAAGAATAGCAGCTGTGAGATCCAGTGGAAAGCTACCGTAGTAGTCTGAATAAAGAATGGGCAAGGCTTAGGCTATTGCAATAATAATGAGTATAGAGAAAAGCGGATAAATACAGAAGACTTTCCTAATGTCCTTCTCTATTCTCCTTCTACTAGCTTAATTCGGCCCTGTGTTGATATTTTTTTCTGTTACTATAATGAAGAAATACCTGAGGTCGCATAGTTTAAGAAGTGCTATAAAAACAGGATAAATGACCATACTTACAAACCACCTCATTTGCCTCTTATGATGTTGTACAGTGAGTAGTAACTGGAAAACTAAATTTCCGGCAAAATGACTCAAGATCCTTGGGCAAAAGATTAACTAATAAAAGATGGTTTCTTTCATCCTTTGACAACAGAAAATTTATGTTGTTATTTATAGTCATTATAAACATTTCTTATATTATTTACTGTATATTTTAGTCAAGTAATTTACACCAATTTAGAAAATAATATCAATATATCTATTTATATCTATTTGATTCTTAGGATTATCTAGGGTTTCAGGAAATTTATTTCTGAATTATGACTTGTTCTTTTGGTTAGGTGAGCAGTGAGGTTTTTTTTTTAAGATTTATTTATTTATTTGAAAGGCAGAGTTACAGAGAGGCAGAGGCAGAGAGAGAGAGAAAGAGAGAGAGAGAGAGAGAGAGAGAGAGAGAGAGATTGATCAGTCTTCCATATGCTGGTTCATTCCCCAGTTGGCCGCAATGGCCAGGGCTGGGCCAATCTGAAGTCAGGAGCCAGGAGCTTCTTCCGGGTCTCCCACACAGGTGCACGGGCCCAAGGAGTTGGATCATATTCTACTGCTTTCCCAGGCCATAGCAGGGAACTGCGTCAGAAGTGGAGCAGCTGGGACTCAAATTGTCACCCATATGGGATGCTGGCACTGCAGGTGGTAGCTTTACCTTCTATGCCACAGCGCCATCCCCAAGCAGTGAGATCTTCATTCACAGTAATTTTAACCAAGTTTCAGTGCATGGCTTGTAAATGATGTACTTATTAGTCATTAGTGGAAGAGCCAAGAAAATGAAAAAGAGAGGATAAATGGGGCGTTAGAAATTAAAAATAGAAATTTTGATATACCATTTTACCAGTTAAGTATACCTACTGAATTTTTACTTATAAAATAAGAAATGTCTTAAATAAGTTTTTCTATGTCAGTGAATATCTCCCATGTCACTGGCAAAAAGATACATTTATATCCTTTCTCATTACAAAAGGAAAAACTATACTGATCCCATTTTAAAAGGTTATTGAGGGAAAAAAAGAAATGATATAACAGTAATGTTTAGATTTCTGAGAAAAGAATGGGAGAAAGTAATTTTTTTAAAGAGTAAGCATTATTTTATTTGGGAAAATAAGAAATTACACACAAGATTAGCTGAAAAAACATCAATGATGCTTATCAAAGAGATCAATGTATCAGACATAAGCTAGCTCACATTTCTAGGTAGATCACACTTAAGTAAGCATTGATAAATATCTCAGATATTAAAATAGAGATTAGTCACATTTTTAAATGACAAAATTCCACCTACGTTGTTGGTAGTTTTATAACTTAATTTTATTAATGAAAAATCAATTGATTAGCATTTAAATTAGATCTTTCACACATACACACAAACACACACATCAGGAGTACACACATATTATATATTTAAGGGATATATATGAGGTGGCTTTAAATATATACGGGTTGGGCAGATAGCTTAGTGGTTAAGAGCATAATTAAGATGTCCACTTCCAATATTGGAGTACCTGAGTTTGATTCTTGGCTTTTGTTCTTTTTAAAATTTTTAAATTTATTTTTTAATGTAAATCACATTTTTATTAAAAATAGCTATGGGAGCATTTAGCCTCTTGATTAAAGCATGCATGTCATCCAGCTCCAACTCCTGACTCCATCGTTCTTTCCCCCAGAAACCTTTTATTGGTATACAAACTTCAAGCATTTCAAAAATACAACTTTAGGAACATAGTGATTCTTCACACCATGTCCGCCCTCCCACCCACTCTCACACCCTTCTTCCTACTACCTCTCCTATTCCCATTCTTATTTTTTTAAAACTAGAATCTATTTTCAACTAACTTTATACACACAAGATTAGCTCTATACTAAGTAAAGAGTTCAACAAATGGTATGAGGAAAAAAAAACTGCTCTTCAACAATTTTTTCATTTCTACTATGACCCACTGTTCATTCAGGAGCATGTTGTTCAGTCTCCATGTATTTGCATGAGATTCTCAAGTTATTGATTTCCAGCTTCATTCCATTGTGGCAGAGAAAATGCATGATATTATTTTGATTTTTTTTGAATTTGCCAAGACTTGCTTTATGGCTTAGCCTGTGGTCTGTTTTATATATATATATATATATATATATATATATATATATATATATATAGATATATATATATACAGTTTCATTTAATAAATATAAATTCCAAAAACACAACTTTTGAATTATAGTGGCTTCCCCCCCCCCATAACCTCCCTCCCACCTGCAATCATCCCATCTCCCACGCCCTCTCCTAACCCATTCTTCATCAAGATTCATTTTCAATTATCTTTATATACAGAAGATCTACTTAGTATTTACTAAGTAAAGATTTGAACAGTTTGCACCCACACAGACACACGAAGTATAGAATACTGTTTTAGTAGTAGTTTTACTGTTAATTCACATAGTACAACACATTAAAGACAGAGATCCTACATGGGGAGTAAGTGCACAGTGACTCCTGTTTTTTTTTTAATTTTTATTTTTTTGACAGGCAGAGTGGATAGTGAGAGAGAGAGAGAGAGAGAGAGAGAGAGAGAAAGGTCTTCCTTTTTGCCGTTGGTTCACCCTCTAATGGCCATTGTGGCCAGCGCATCACGCTGATCCGAAGCCAGGAGCCAGGTGCTTCTCCTGGTCTCCCATGCGGGTGCAGGGCCCAAGGACTTGGGCCATCCTCCACTGCCTTCCCTGGCCATAGCAGAGAGCTGGCCTGGAAGAGGGGCAACCGGGATAGAATCCGGTGCCCCAACCGGGACTAGAACCCGGTGTGCCGGTGCCGCAAGGCGGAGGATTAGCCTGTTGAGCCACGGCGCCGGCCAACTCCTGTTGTTGAATTAACAATTGACACACGGGGATGGCGCCGCGGCACAGTAGGTTGATCCTCTACCTGCAGTATTGGCATCCCATGTGGGCGCCGGTTCTAGCCCTGGCTGCTCCTCTTCCGATTCAGCTCTCTGCTGTGGCCTGGGAAAACAGTAGAGGGTGGCCCATGCCCTTGGGCCCCCGTACCCATGTGGGAGACCCAGAAGAAGCCCCTGACTCCTGGCTTCAGATTGGCGCAGCTCCAGCCATTGCGGCCATATGAGGAGTGGACCAATGGATGAAGACCTCTCTCTCTGTCTTTCCTTCTCACTATCTATAACTCAACCTCTCAAATAAATAAATAAATAAATAATCTTTAAAAAAAATTGACACTCTTATTTATGACATCAGTAATCACCTGAGGCTCTTGTCATGAGGTGCCAAGGATATGGAAGCCTCTTGAGTTCACCAACTCCGATGTTATTTAGACAAGGCCATAGTCAAAGTGGAAATTCTCTCCTCCCTTCAGAGAAAGGTACATCCTTCTTTGATGGCCCGTTCTTTCCACTGGGATCTCACTCACAGGGATCTTACATAAAGGTCATTTTTTTTCCCCTTGGCTTTCCATGCCTGAGAAACTCTCATGGGCTTTTTAGCCAGATCTGCATGCCTTAAGGTCTGATTCTGAGGCCAGAGTGCTGTTTAGGACATCTGCCATTCTGTGAGTCTGCTGTGTATCCCACTTCCCATGTTGGATCATTATCTCCTTTTTAATTCTATCAGTTAGTATTAGCAGACATTAGTCTTGTTTATGTGATCCCATAGACAGTTAATCCTATAATTATGATCAATTATAAACTGAAACTGATCACTTTGACTCGTGAGATGGCATTGGTACATGCCACCGTGATGGGATTGAATTGGAATCCCCTGGCACGTTTTTAACTCTACCATTAGGGTTAAGTCCGAGTGAGCATATGCTGAACTATACATCTCCTCCCTCTCTTATTCCAGCCTGTGGTCTATTTTAGAGAAAATTCCATACACTGGTGAGAAGAATGTGTATTCTGCATATGTAAGATGAAAAGTTCTGTAGATATCTGTTAGGTCCATTTGGTCTATAGTGCTGATTAACTATTGTTTCCTTGCTGATTTTCTGTCTAGTTGATCTGTCCATTGCTGAAAGTGGGGTGTTGAAGTCCCATGTTACTGTTGTATGGGAGTCTATGTCTGCCTTTAGATCCATTAACATTTTTTTCAAATAGCCAGATGCCCTGAAATTAGGTGCATTAGATTTTCTGCCTTCACCTTCCTTCATAGTAATGACCATGTTTCTGTGTTTCTGTGTGTAGCACATCTTTAAGCATCATTTGTAAGGCTAGATGAGTGGTGACAAATTCTTTCAATTTCTGTTGTTATGAAAAGTCTTTATTTCACCTTCATTCATAAATGAGATATTTGCAGGGTACAGTATTCTGGGCTGACAGTTTTTTTTCTCTTAAGACTTGGAATATATCTTGTCATTCTTTCCAAGCTTGTAGGATTTTTGAGGAGAAGTCAGCTGTGAATGTAATTGGGAATCCTCTGAAGTAATCTGGAGTTTCTCTTCTGCACATTTTAGAATCTTTTTTTTTTTTATGTTTTACTGTGGAGAGTTTTATGACAATGTGAGGATCTTTTCTGGTCATGTCTATTAGGAGTTCTATGTGCTCCCTGTAGTTGAATATCTCTTTCTTTCCCCAAATTGGGGAAGTTTTCTGCAATTATTTCACTTAAAAAGGCCTTCTAATCCATCCCTCACAGCTAAGACTAGTATGTTGGATATGGAAGTTTTCATTTGATAGAATCCCATAAATCTCCAACACTGTTTTAAGTTTTCTAATTTCTTCATTTTTTAAAATCTGACTGTAAAATTTCCAGAGATTTGTCTTCTAATTCAGATATTCTTTCTTCTGCTTCACCAAATCTGTTGTTAAGACTTTCCACTGCATTTGTAAATTTGATCCATTGAATTCTTCATTTCCAATATTTCATTTTGATTTCTCTTTAAAATCTCATTTCATAGGAAAATGTTCATTCATGTCTTGTATGGAATTTTTTAATTAGTCGATTTACTTCAGGTTACTTTTAGGTAATCCTATGATCAATTTTTTGAATTCCATTTCTGGCATTTCTTCAATCTTTTCATTTTCACATTCCAGTATTGAAGTGTTGTTGTGTGCCTTTGGAGACATCATGTTGCCTTCCTTATTCTTGTTTCTTGAAATTCTCTGTTTATTTTTAGGCATTTGTAGAAATACTTGGTTTTTTTTTTTTTCTGTGATGGCTTTTATCTTTGGACTATACCTCTGTGGCTTAGTAGAGTTTCTGTTCTTCCACTGAATACCCTGAGGTGTGTGCTGGGTTGGCCAGGGAGCTCTTTTCAGTACTCCAAGGTGAGGGGAGTATCTAAGGTGACATGTAAGTTGGGTGTGGTAAATTTTCTCTCTATCTCTCTCTCTTTTTCTTTTTATCAGAAGGGAGGTTTAATCTTCTCTGTTGGCATAGTCTCAAGCTCATGTCCTTTTCTCTAAGCAGATCAATGCCTGGTTGCTAACCTCAGTGGATATAGTACTTGTTTGTGCTGCCACAAGAACCACACAGAGGATCCATGCAGTCCTCATTGCGAGCATGCATCCTGCAGCAATGACCCTCACCAGGGAATTAGGGAGCACTGAGCATGTGGAGCTGCCCACAATGACTGCCCAAAGACCCAACCACACCCTGCACCTTCACACGTAGCCACAGTGTTTTCACATCCCAGCACACAAGGCAGTCATGATCACCAAGCCCCTTGTTAATTCTCCTAGCCAGACTCAGGCATTGCCTCTTGGCTGGTTGCTGGGCATGTGGACACAAGCTGTCACAGTTGTTATATATTTCCAAAATGGCACCCACCTCCTCTTGGCTAGTTATAGGATGCCAGTGTCAGGTGGTTGGGGATAGTTCTTTTTCCTTTGTATGTTTGCATGTATACTATCTCCCACAGGGGTCCAAGCCAGACTCATGCCTGGCTCTTCCCACAGGTTTATGGCCAGTGGCTTGGGCTGTTGTAGGTTGGTCTCACCTCACTCTCCAAAGCTGGTGCTGAGGCTGTTGGTTGCTGGGGTCCTGCGTTGTGTGTGTCCACATCCTCCACGTAGATTCACAGTGTCCTTCTAATTTGTGTGTAGTTTCTTCCACCATTTTCTCCCTAACTTTTCTATGAGACTGCACTTTCTCCACATTTTTAAAACTATTTTCCCCTAGACTAGAACAGTAAGCTCCCTCCCTATTCCGACACTTTGGTCTCTCTGACTTAAAATAAATAAATAAATAAAACTTTAAAAAAGTTCGGTATTTTGAGATTAATTATAAAATGATACTTTGAAATCAGACAATGAGTATTCATGTCTACCAAAGTTTTCATTCAACAATTTTTATAGCCTTTGCCCTAATTTATTGTTAACTTGGATAATTAAATTGAGCCAATACTTTTAATTAAATATGGGTTATCTTATTCATGATATTCTTAGTCATTTACCAAAAGTATTGTATTCTGTAGGAATGATAATTAAGGGCAAGTCAAAGAAAAGCAAATATTGCAAATCTTACCTGTATTAATAAGGTATTAAGTCAGAATGCATAGCATGATGAAACAGATCATGTTTTATTAAAAAGATTGAGTAATCTTTACATGTAAGGAATTTAGTGACGGAAAATAGCTTATATGTTCTTTTCAAGCTTCTTGCATATTCATGACAGACATCACAAATTGATCATAGCACTCTTCACTGACCTATACTGAGTCTCATATTTCTTCCCAGAAAAAGGCATCATTGCCAATCAACTAGATTTGGCATTTGAGATGAAGCTTCTCTGCAGTATCTGAGACAGACAATCCTTCTTTTTGAGAAAAGGGAATTAAAGTCAGTGAGTTATATGACTTGGCTTGAATCATATCACAACCCTGTCACTGTGTCCTAGATGGGTACCTGTCAGTCTATTGAGTTAAAAAAATAAAAATTTCCCACTTTATATTACTTTCTTCATTCAATTCTTAAAGGGATTTCATATAAAATTATACATGTGACATTCATTCTGTAAATATTTCTTAAGGACAACCTCAGTAGTAAGCATTAAGTAATTTTTGTTAGAAAGTAGATGAAGCATAACTATTATAGACATAATTAGATAATATTCTATTACACACTTTTGGCTGAGTACAGATCCTGAGATGTTGATGCTTAAGTAACAGAGAAGTGCTTTAGTGATGGAGAGAGTGTTTTCCTTTTACTTTCAGAGGAAATGAAGTTGTGCAAATTTAGGGAAGTCTTTTGTGAAGAGCAAAATTTATAGAAGGGGAAGCCATAATAAAATTTTAATTCATATGTTCAACTGTGGGCCTATAGGGACAAAAAGGTAATAGCATCTGATGAATAGAATATAATGGAAGGAAGAAAAACAATTTGAGAAAAAGCTATAAGGTTACAGTGTAGACCAATACTTGTTGACTAGGCCCCTGGTGTAATTCTGTCCTGCATAAGTGTTCTTGGGAGCAGAAGTCATCTATCTCTGTCCTCCTTCTTTCTCACTTAAGTGCAGTAAGCTCCCTCCCCATGGAAGAATCAATGGACACGCACATGAGTCTCCTGAGGCCCTGGAACAAACTTGTTGGTTGTAAACTAAAGACTGGCAAAGAATATCACTTTAAAGTAGAAAATTATGAAAATGAACACCAGTTATCTTTGAAAATGGTCAATTTATGAGCTAGTGCAAAGGTTGAATTGCACATTGTGGAAGCAGAGACATTGAATTATGAATACAGTACCATTCCAGTAACACTGGCAACATTGAAAATGTACAGCCAGTGGTTTTTCTTTTTATTTTAAAAAGATTTATTTATTTTTTAAAGGCAGAGTGACATAGAGAGATAGAGAATATCTTGCATCCACTGGTTCATTCCTCAAATGGCCACAATGGCTGGGGCTGATCTAAGCAGAAGCCAGGAGCCTGAAATTCCATCTGTGGGTCTTTCTTGTGGGTGGCAGGGACCCAAATGGCTGGGCCATTTTCTGATGCTTTCTAGTGCATATTGATAAGGAGCTGAATCAGAAAGAAAGCATCTGGGACTTGAACTGGTGCTCCAATATGGAATGCCTTATTAGAAATAAAAATGTTGTTCTCCAGATCAGAAATTATTTCCATTTAGTCTGTTCTGCCTTTGAAATTCTTTATTATGTTTTCTTTTTTTTTTTTAACTTCATTTATAGGATTTTTAGCTCCAAAATTTCAGTTTGTTCTGTTTGGCTCATTTTAATGATTTCTATTGCTTTACTGAATTTCTCATTCATGTTTTGTATTGTCTCCCATGCTGCTTTTTTGTTGTTGTTTAAATATTTATTTATTTGAAAGTCAGAGTTACACAGAGAGAAAAGGAGAGGCAGAGAGAGAGAGAGAGCAAGCGAGCGAGAGAGAGAGAGAGTGAGTGAGCAAGTTCTTCCATATGCTGGTTTACTCCAATTGGCCACAAAGGTGGGAACCGTGCTGATCTGAAGCCATGGAGCCAGGAGCTTCTTCCAGGTCTTCCACGTGGGTGCAGGGGCCCAAGGACTTGGGTCATCTTCTATTGCTTTCCCAGGCCATATCAGAGAGCTGGATCAGAAGTGGAGCAGCTGAGACTCAAACCGGTGCCCATATGGGATGCCGACACTGCGGGTGGCAGCTTTACCTGTTATACCACAGTACTGGCCCCCGCCCATGCTTCTTTAAATTATTCATCTGTATTCTCTTGTATCTTACTAAGTTTCCTCAGGATCATTATTTCTAATTTGTTTTCAGGTACTTCTGGAGAATTATTGTGTTCTTTCAAAGCATCGTTCTTCCTTGCTTCTTCATGCTTTTTATTTTCCCTATATTGGTCTCTTACATAACAGCTCCTTTTTTAATGAAATAGATTTCATTGAAAAAGACTTTTTGTTTAATGGAATGTAGAGTGTCACTTGGGTTGTTGATTTGGCTTTTGTTCCAGATGAGCTCACAATTGTAGCCTCTGAGTGATTTCTTCAGTGGAAAACATTGTCTGCAGTGCCAACCAGAGCAATAGTTGTAGGACTAACATTGTGGCCCAGTGGGTTAAACCAATACCTATGACACACGCATCCCAAAGAGAGCTGGTTCAAGTCCCAGATGCCAACATCTGATCCAGTTTCCTGCTAATGTGCCCAAGGAAGCAGTGGAGGATGCCTCAAGTGCTTGGGCCCCTGCACCCACGTGGGAGACTCAGATGGAGTTCCAGGCTGACTTCAGCCTGGCTCAGCTCTGACCACTGTGGTCTTTGGGAATGAGCCAGTGGATGGAATCTCTCTCTGTCTCTGTCTCTGTCTCTGTCTCTCTTTTCTCTCTAACTCTGCCTTTCAAATAAATAAGTACATCTTTAAAAAAGAGTGAGAGTTGTATAGTCTGCAGTGAGAGTTGTATAGTCTGCAGCAGTCCACAGGTGTGTGTTCTTTGTCCTCAGAGAGTTGGGTGTCAATCACATCATGGTTTTTGTTTGCTGTATCCATGTTCTGGTGTTGTGGGACACATAGAGGGCTGTCTTCTTCTATTGACAGGCCTGGCAGACACAGACCTGGAGTGGTGGAATGTAGATGGGTCTTTCCTGAGGTCCTACATGGTAAGATTCTGCGGAATATGGCACCAATAGCCATTATTCCAGAGCTTTTGGATCCAGAATGGTACATATTGAGGCCCCACAGGGTGAGTACAAGTTATGGTAGGAATTATACACTTTAACACTGCAGGCCTGGAGTGGTGGAATGCAGATAGTGCCTTACTCATCCCCATTGTGGTGAGTTTAGAGGACTGAGGAATTTAGCACCAACAGTTAGGGTCCTAGAGCTTCAGGACAGGAAATGTAACTTGCCAAGGTTCCACAGGGAAAGCACAGGTTATGCTGGAGGTTGGATATGGGCAGCCATAGGCCTGGAGCAGTGTTATGCAGGAAACTCCCTCTCCAGATCCCATGGTTGAGTGTGGCTGGCCACAGTCCCAGGATATGATGGGGTCCTTAACTAGGTTCCATGATGTTAGTACTACTTATGCTGGTGATTGGACATTGGCAGGTGCAGGCCTGGAGCAGTAGAATGCAGATAGGTCTTTTCCCAGGTACTACATGGGTGAGCTCAAGTAATTGTAGAAAATAGCTCCAACAAGCACAATCCTATATCTGCAGGATGTAGTGGAGTCCTTACCAAGATATCACAGGGTGAGTGTAGGTTATACTGCAGAATTGCACACTGCCAGGCACAGCCCCTGGAGCAGAGGGATTCAAGAATGGATTTATTCAGACCCCACTGGGCAAGTAAGGATGTCCTGAGATTTACAGAATCAACAGCCACAGTCCCAGAGCTGCAGTCATGTTGACGTCCTTATCCAGGTCCTGTAAAGTCAGTACAAATTATGGTGGGGTCTATGCCTTGCCAGATGCAGACCTGGGGCAGGGGAACACAGATGGTGCCTCCTCAGGTCACATGGGTACATATGGGTTATCCTGGAGACTGTAGCTCCAGTACCCACAGACCCAGAACTGCAAAACAAAAGGCTGTTCCCTGGTCTTATGGGGGACATGCGGAGGTGATGCTGGCAATTGTGCCATGGCCACCCAGAGCCATGATTTGCAGATGGGAATTTCCTCAGATGTCACTGGTGCTGTGTATTGGTTGCTGCCAGTGCCAAGCCCTAAGAAGCAGAGGGGGTTCTGTGCTCACCCTCACAGCACACGAAGCACCAAGGGGCCTATTTGCCAAAATCTAGGGGGACCTCACCAAGTCCAACACGCTGTCTCTTTCTCAGTCACGTTGGGTGCCAGATGTTGCTGTGGGTTCATTCTGAGAGTGAATGATCTAGATCACACAGAGTGAGTGTGGCTCAGGGGTTGTGCACAGCAATTCTGCCACTGCAGGATCCAGAGGGACCTACTCTCCCATCTTTTGACACACACTGGCTCTGGGAGCTTCTGGCAGCAACTAAGGCTGCCAACTAATCCCTAAGACAGAATAGAGTCTAGCAGTGGCTTTTCTACAGCAATTCTGATTCCTTTTTCTGGAACAAAGCAGTGCTTGGACACCAGCCAATTTTCAACAATGGATTTTAAGTTAGAGGACTGTGGATTCCCCCTGTAGTTAGGGCTGCTGGCCCACAGTGATTATGGAGTCACTGAGTTTTCCTGTCTACCTTTTCTCCTCAAGGTGGAATTCTTCTGTTTGGAGAGCGAGGGTAGGCATTGCAGTGGGCTTTGCTCTCTCTATGATACTTTTTCTGAGTCTATGTGCTATTTAGGGTTCCTATCAATTCTTTGCCAAAGTTTTCCCTCAGTTCGACTTTTGAGAATGTCTTCCTTTGTTGTTCTGGTTATTTTCTGTGGCAGAGATGAGAGCAGGGTCCCTCTATTCAGCCACCTTGAAGTTTCTCCCTTTTGGTATTTTTAAATCTGAACTGTGCCTATAGTAGATAGCATATAGTTGAATCAAGCTTAAGATGAAGTCTGACAATACTTTATTTTTGATTGGATTATTTAATCCATTTACATTTAATGTTATTTATTGTTATAGTTGTATTTATGTCTGCTATTTTACTTTTTGTTTTTTATATGTCTCATATCCTTTCTGTCCCTGATTTTTCCTTCACTTCTTTCTTTTGCAATAAGTGATTCTTTTCCTAAATATTTATTTGAAAGCATGTGTGTGTGTGTGAGAGAGAGAGAGAGAGAGAGAGAAAGAGAGAGAGAGTTAGAGTTGGAACTGGGCTAAACCGAAGCCAGGAGCTAGGAACTCCACATCCAGGTATATCACATGGTGGGCAGGACCACAAGGTTCTTGGGGCCATCAATTGCTGCCTTAAAAGGTACATTATCTGGATTGGAAGGGGAATAGTCAAGACTTGGACTGGCACTTTGATATGGATGACTGCTCTGCAAGTAGTGGCTTAGCCTGCTGCACCATCATGTTGGCACCAAGTGATTATTTTCTAATATAGCATTTTATTTTCTTTCATTACTTTCTCACTATTTTCTCTCAGTGGTTGCTCTGCGATTTACTAAATGCATCTTCAACTTATCAGAATCAGGTTAAGGTTTAATTCTAGTGATTTATGAAAATATTAACTCTACATGTATAGTTATATTCCCTTTATCCCCCATGTTTTTGTGGTATTATTATAAATGTGACATTTATTATTACAAGCCCATTGCCATCTGCAGCCATTTCTTTCTCTTTTTGTTTTTTTTCTTGGAATCTTAAAATTCTACAACTGCTGCCTACCATAAAGCTGATCCCTAATTGTGGTGATGGGCTTATCAATAGGATTTGTGGTAGCGAGCACCAGCACCAGGGCCTCCAAACATTTTTTGGACTTGGAATGGTGAGGGTCAGCTACCAGCAAACTCTGGTTAAAATGGATGAGGATGTCTTTGTTGATTTTCTTCTTGGAAGCCTCACTCACTTATTTCTTGTAATGGGCCACCAGGGCTTTGGAGATGTGTGGTGGAATGAGAAGGCCATGCCAAGATGGCTGCTGGCAACGGAGCCTGCCTGGCAACAGGCTGTGATTGAATGGCTTTGGAAACCACATGGCAATGCAGCCTGCCTGGCAACAGGCTGTAATTGGTTAGGGCATAAACCGTCCCTTGACTGGATTGGCTGCCTCAGCTATATAAGCAGCTGTAGCAGCTAACTGAAATAAACGAGTCTGCGTGCTGCTTGCCTCTGGCCCACTTTCACCCAACTCCCGGGGTCTGTGTGGTGACTCAGCGCCTCTTGCCCCCACTGCGCTCCTCCTCTCAGAATGAACCCACAGCAACATCTGGTGCCCAACGTGACTGAGGAAGAGACAGCGTGTCGGACTTGGCAAGGTCCCCCTTAGATTTTGGCAAGTAGGCCCCTTGGTGTTTTGTGTGCTGTTTGGTTCTGTGAGGGTGAGCCCCTCACAGGAGGAGAACCCCCTCCTATGCCCCTTTCCTTGTCCTTGTCCTCAGTCGAAGTGACCCCAGGTTAGGCACACACCACCCAGAAGAGTAATGCCACTTCTTGGCTCCTCCTTTTACTTTCGGTTTGCCCAGCGAATTCACATAAGGGACTGATCATCCCAGAATTCAGAACCAAGTCATCTTCCCTCACTTGAGAGAGGTGACACTCCAGAGACACCGTGTGGGCATATGGCCTTGACCTAATGAATCAAGGAAGTCCTCCACTAAGCACAGGACTATTAACGATCTGATACACCACTGTCTGTTTATCTAATGTAGGGAACCCCCTGCATAATGCCATCAGCCGCTGAGGTGCTAGGAATTTGCTTTGTTATGGCAGCAGTGCTATGGGTGTCTTTCCTTTGGCTAGAGTTAGCGTGGCTTGCCGCTCTTAAGTGCTCAAACATGGGAAAGATAACCCCCTTTCAGAAGCCCACACAGATTATCAAACATAATGAATCTATGAGTGATAAGAGCCTGTCACTCCAGGCCTCTGCCTCACAGGCAACAGTTGATGACTTAGGGAGAGAGAGCTCTGACAGTGAAAATGACATGACAGCAGACAACACAGCAATGCCTGGTCAGCCACCCCCCAAATATCCGTGGGATGAACTTAAACGACTTCAAGGCAATAACCCATGCAAGGTCATCTCATCTGTACCCAGTGAAGATCCCCACATTTGTGGCAGTCCCTGGGCACTCCAGGCTCTCAGGGGAGCCGCTAGACCCCATCCCACTCATATGTTTGCCGTTAATGCAGGAGCGGATGCAGAATCCAGGCCCTGGATTCCAACGCCCGTAAATGAACTTACTGTGCTAAAAAAGGCTTCTCAAGAGTCAGGCCCCGACTCTCCCTACTTTGAACAGGTGCTCATACAATGGGCAGTGAACCTTCAAACTCATTTTGACTGGGTTACACTGCTCAAATCGTGTTAGTCGAGACCACAGTTCTTACAATGGAAAGCCTCCTATGAGGAAGAGGCTGAAACAGTGGTGAGGAATAATGCTGCCTTTGGAATTGCAGTCACTTTGATATGCTTACAGGCCGTGGCACCTACGTAGATCCTCATGAACAGGTCTGCATTGTAGAAGTTGCCTATTTTGATCAGGTCAGAGATTTGGCACTTAGAGCCTTAAAAAATATAAATCTTCCTAATTATAGCCAGCTCTTTAGAAACCTAGTTCAAGGCACAGGCAAATGGTTCTCTGATTCCCTGCCAGAGTCTTGAAGGCAGTAGAGAAAAGATTACCACTTGGCCCTGATCAAGACAATCTGGTCAGACAATTAGCTTGGGAAGGTGCTACCAAAGAGGCAAAAGCTGCAATCACCCCAGTCCATAATGAAGACCTTGCTAAATGGATAGTAGTTACAAAGGAGGTAAACGCTGCTGATACACCCATACAAGCCCTAACTGCCGCCATTAACAAATTGAACACAAGGAAGTCTAATGATCCTCTGGTTTGTTGGGGATGTCAGGAAACAGGACACCTACGGCGAAACTGCCCAAATGCTGACAAACAGGGAAAGCCCAAAACACTGTATCCCAGATGTAAAAAAGGCTTTCACTGGGCAATAGATTGCAAGACCAAGCCTTTAAACTCCCAGCGGGGCGGCCCTCAGCCCAGCAAGTAAGAGGGAGTCCCACACCATTAACTGGTCGATGTCTATCTTCAATCTGAGGCCAAAATTGACCCTATATTTAAATGACATTGCCTTTGTGGGTTTAATTGATATGGGGCAGATGCCACTGCCTTAAAAGCTAGGGACGCAAGGAAAAGGCAACATTGGAAGACAGTGCCCGGGCCCAACTTCCAAGGCGTTGGAGGATTAAAATTGGCTGATCAGGTCATCACGCCTATAACGTGGCGAGATGACAATGGAGATATAGGAACCATCTTTCCACTAATTGCTGAGGTTTCCATGATTTTATGGGGGAGAGCTATGCTCTCACAAATGCAAACAGTTCTTACTATGGATCACAAATCTCCATGGGTCAACAGCTTTACTGGAGAGCCTACAAGTAAGATTCACCCCCAATTCTTGGGGCCTCTGTTTACCTCATACTAAAGCCAGGCCCAATCCCCATTGAATGAGAAAAAAAAAAAAAAAACAGGAACCATCTGGGTAGAGCAGTGGCCAATATTACAACCCAAATTTGGCATCCTTAGAGAATTGGTACAGTACCAATTGGAAAAGGGACACATAGAGTTCTCCACTAGCCCTCACAACACGCTCATTTTTGTGATACCAAAGAAACAGGGAAAATATAGGCTACTACAGGATTTGAGAGCCATCAACAAAATCATAAAAAAGGTGGGAACATTTCAAGCTGGCATTCCCCATCCAGGGGCCATTCCTAATGGATACCACATAGTTACCATTGATATCAAAGAATGCTTCTTTTCCATTCCCATCACGGAAGAGGATAAGGCCTACTTCACCATTACAGTATGGGAGCCCAATTTCCAGCTCCTCGCAAAAAGATTTCAGTGGACAGTACTCCCACAAGGCATGAAAAATAGCCCTGCCATTTGCCAAAGATATGTTTCTCATGCGACCAGCACACTTAATCAGTGCTTGGTCATATATTATGTGGATGATATCTTACTTGTTCACGAGAATGTGGCAACTCTGAAGGCCTAAGTGAGACAGTAAGAAATTTACAGTTCCTGGGTTTGTCTATTGCCATAGTAAAAGTACAACATTTCTCTCCCTTTCAATTCCTGGGTTATCAAATCTCCTCCCATATATCTCCAATGGGCCCAAACCTAAAAGTCAAGCATAAATATGCACTTAATGAACTTCAGCAACTATGTGGCCAAATCAATTGGCTGAATCCCTTCCTTCCCCTAACACCTGCAGAGCTTAGACCACTATTCGATTTACTAAGGGGAACAGCCCTTCCTCAGAAATCACATTGACATCAGCAGCCGATCCACTATGGAAAAGATCAACACCCAGTTGTCAAATTTAAAAACCTTTAGATATGACCCTCAGGTGCCTCTATTTGCTATAACCATATCTACCCTCAAGCCCCCCTTAGGAATTATTTGGCAACAACATGGACCACTTTTTTGGGCACAAATAACCTGAAGTGAGTGTCATAAAACAGTTAAAAAAGTAGATGCCATCCTTATGATGGGACTTAAATTAAGATATTATTCCAAAAAGATATTAAACACAGAGCCAGACATAGTGGTCCTAACCCTATCATAATTAGAACTGTCCACCTTGATGCAGAATAGCACACTCTTTCAAACTTAAATGATAAATTTCCCAGGACAGGTTGACAATCACCTGCCAGTGGACAGACTACTCCAGAAATAGACTTAGAAATAGACTATCCAAAACATGCTTTCCCTGCTAATCAACCTATACCCATGACACTGTGTCTGTTTACGGATGCCAACAAGTCACTGTTTGGAATAGTGATCAAATCCTCAACAGAAAAAGATAAGATCCATGTAGAACCCCATGGAGGATCAGTACAGTTGGGAGAAATAAGGGCAATGGTACTACTCCTTAGCCAGGATGGGCCGGTACATATATTTTTGGACAGCAAATACTCAGTACAGGTAGCAAAGACGATCCCTTTTGCAGTCTTTAATCCGACCAATAAGCCAATTGACCAGATGTTCACTACTCTTAAAGAGCTAACTGAGAATAGAAAACACCCATGGTATATCTCACATGTAAGATCACATACTGGATTACATGGCTTTATTTTCCAAGGCAACGAAAAGGTTTATTGTCTTATCTCCTACAACACGGCTTCTATCAGACACCTAGAACAAGCCCGTATTCTACACCAAAAATTTCATATGTCAGCAAGCAACATAAACTTGCTTTTCCCAGAGCTAACAATGAGCCAATGCAAACACCTAGTGCACTCTTGCAAGAATTGTGCCCCCTTTGCTCTGTTAGGCCCACTGCAACAAGCAGGAGTGAACCTGCACGGCCTTGCTTTTAATAAGCTCTGGCAAGTGGACATCACCTACATTAACTCCTTTGGTAAACTTGTTTGTCCATGTGGTAGTAGATATTTATTCAAAGGCTGTATTTGCAACAGCCCAATCCAGAGAAAAGGCTAGTAATGTGATAAAGGCGGTTAAGTCAGCCATGCTGGTCCTTGGTGTCCCCTGGACCATAAAGACTGACAACGGGTCAGCATATACATGACGGGAATTTAATTCCTTCCTGAAATCCTGGAACATAGTCTGCCACAGGTATCCCATACAACCCACAGGGACAGGCAATCATTGAAAGAACTCATAGGACAATAAAAGATCTCTTACAAAAACAGAAAAACAATCATATGCCCCCAGACCCACAGCTTGCTTTGCCTGAGGTCCTTTTCACTATCAGTTTTCTTCCTTTTGATTCCCAAGGGGTCAGTCCAACTTATAAACACTGGGGATCCTTTCCATCCCAGACCCCAGCACCTATGGTTAGGTGGAAAGACACCCTGACAGGAGAATGGAAGGGACCACACCCTCTGCTAACCAAGGGCTGAGGATATTCTTATGTCTTTCCAGAGAATGCGGGACAGCTCATTTGGGTACCAGCCAGAAACATCAAGCCTGCAAATGACAGTCAACCAGAACCAGCTGAACAAGACTGAGAGTCCGCCTTGTTAGCAGATGTACCTTCCCTATCATCCTACCCTGAGAAATTGCCCATAGCCATGTCCGCTACTGCTTTATACCCCACTTAGCTCTGGTCAGCCACTTGAATGGCCCACAGCCTGCATGTGGTCACACCATTCCTGATTACCATTGTTCCTCATTCCTACCCCCATCTGAGAAAACACTCCTGTGGTCTCCCATTTTGAGGGCTGGTTAGTTAATGACAGGTAAGATCCCCTGGGGGACAACCTAAGATAGCCACAGCTGCGTATGGAGACCACATGGAAATGGGGTCAACAATGGTATGGCCAAGAATTATGCCTCCCATTGCTCAAAAGTAAATTAAAATGGGGGAATGTGGTGGAATGAGAAGGCCATGTCAAGATGACCACTGGCAAGCGAGCATCAGTTACTCAGGAATGGCTTCGGAAACCCCCTGGGAAACCCCCCTGTGAACCACCTGGCAATGGAGCCTGCCTGGCAACAGACTGTGATTGGTTAGGGCATAAACTGCTCCTTGACTGGATTGGCTGCCTTGGCTATACAAGCTGCTGTACCAACTGAAATAAATAAGTCTGCAGCTTCTCACCTCTGGCTCACTTTCACCTGACTCCCGGGGTCTGGGTGGTGACTCCGCGCCTCTTGCCCCACCGTGCTTCTCCTCTCAGAACGAATCCACAGCAAAAGAGATGGACAGATGGGTATCAAAAATCTGAACAACAAGGCTGCTACCCTTCACTTGGACATGGATATCCACACCAGCAAGTCACTCCTGGCCTAGAAGCAAAACAGGCTCCACTGCAGTATTCGTGGCTCAGTCATCTCTAAGGTCTTTTAATTCAGCGTGATAAAGCTGTTGCTCCATTTGCAGTGTACTATGGCTGTGGCTATCTTTTTTTTTTAAGATTTTATTTATTTATTTGAGAGGTAGAGTTACAGATGGTGAGAAGGAGAGACAGAGAGAAAGGTCTTCCCTCCATTGGTTCACTCCCCAAATGGCCACAACGGCTGGAACTACACCGATCCGAAACCAGGAGCCAGGTGCTTCTTCCCAGTCTCTTCTTGCATCAGAAAACCTGCATGGACTGTAGTGCATCCTTGGACCACAGGTCTGCAAACGTGGGCTAGAGATCCTCACCACCAGGCACCTCAACTGGACAAGGATGCAGTCATTTCTTTAGTCCAATACAACTTTGCTTCCAAGTATGTTCTCTGCTGTGTTGGAAAATGTATTGAATATGTTACATTTCCTTATGTTCTAAAACCAGCAATAAATTGTTTATGCATTATTTTATACAATTGCTTTTGGAATCAGTTAAGAAAAGAGAAAAATATGACTTACACCATATTTTATAATTACATGATGGCATTTATTGTTACTCTGTTTTTTCATGTGGATTCTAATTATCTGATATCATCTGAAGAACTTCAGTATTTCTTGTAAAGCAGATCTGCAAACAAATGATAGCTCTAGTTTTTATTTATCTATGATGATCTTTATTTAATCTTCATTTTTGAATGATAGCTTTGCTGGATACAAGATTATTGGTTGACAGATTTTTGTTGTTGTTTGCTTTTGCATTTATATAATCACACTGCCTTCTTGATTCTATTGTTTCTGTTAAGTCAGCTGTTTGTCTAATTTGGGTCTCTTTTACTTAATGAGCTGCTTTCTATGGCTGAGTCCAATGTTTTACTCTTTGATTTCCAACATTAAAAATTGTAATGTGTCTGTGAATCTTTTTTTGCATTTAACCTACTTGGAACTCATTGAGTCTATTAGATATGTAGGTTCTTATTTTTCAATAAATTTTAAAAGTTTCCCTTCATTATTTCCTTTTGTAAGGTTTCTGCTTATTCATGTTATTCTGTTTTTCCTGGTAATGAATTTCATTTTGTAGATATTGATAAGCTTAATGATGTCCTATATCTGAGAAGATTTGTTATAGTATTTCAATTTTTTCCTCTGATTATTGGTTTGCATAATATCACCAATCTAGCTTCTCACTTGCTAATTCTTTATTTTCCCAGTCCAAATCTATTGTATAACTCTCTAATGATTTAAAATTTTTAGTTATTGTACTTTTTATACTCAAAATTTCTGTTTATTCCTTGTAATTTCTATTTTTTATTAATATCCCTTATTTGATGCAATGTTGTCATCATATTTTCATTTACCTCTTCAATACTGGTTTATTTTACTTCCATGAATTGAGACTTTGAATTATTTTTCTGAAAAATCAAACATCTAGTCCCTCTTGTAGGCAATTTCAATGGCCTGACTTTTTCATTCTAGTGTATGGGTCATACTTTTCTGTGTCTTTGCACAAAATTTTTATTGAAAAATTGAAACTCTTAGATAGTGACAACTCAGGGTTAGTCTTGCTGCCTTCATTGGTTATTTTAAAAAATATTTAATTATATTCATTAAATAAAAGATAAAAAAAGAATAAGAAAGGGAGAGGACGATCCAACATGGGAAGCAGGATACACAGCAGAATCATAGAATGGCAGATGTCCTAAATAGCACTCTGGCCTCAGAATCAGCCCTTAAGGCATTCGGATCTGGCTGAAGAGCACATGAGAGTATTTTAGGCATGGAAAGCCAAGACACTCTGGCAAAAAAAAAAAAAAAAACAACAACAACAACAAAAAAAACAAAACCTAAATGAAAGATCTCTGCAAGTGAGAACCCAGCAGAAAGAACGGACCATCAAAGAAGGAGGTACCTTTCTCTGAAGGGAGGAGAGAACTTCCACTTTGACTATGGCCCTGTCTGAATAGGATCGAAGTCGGCGAACTCAAAAGGCTTCCATAGCCTTGGTAGCTCATGACAAGAGCCTAGGGTGATTACTGACGCCATAAACAAGAGTGTCAAATTGTTAAGTCAACAACAGGAGTCACTGTGTACTTACTCCTCATGTGGGATCTGTCCTTAATGTGTTGTCCAATGTGAAGTAATGCTATAACTAGTACAGAAAGAGTATTTTACACTTTATGTTCTGTGTGGGTGCAAACTGATGAAATCTTTACTTAATATATACTAAGTTGATCTTCTGTATATAAAGATAATTGAAAATGAATCTTGATGTGAATGGAATGGGAGAGGGAGCAGGAGATGGGAGGGGTGCAGGTAGGAGGGAAGTTATGGGGGAGAAAAAGCCATTGTAATCCATAAGCTGTACTTTGGAAATTTATATTTACTAAGTAAAAGTTTAAAAAAATATTTAATGAATTGAAAGACAAACAGACTCACAGACGCACACACATTGACATACAGGTGTGCGTGTGCATGTGTGCACACGGCCACACAGACACAGAGAATGAGAGACAGAAGGAGAAATCTATCTGCTGGTTTACTTCCCACACGCTGGCAACAGCATTTCTATCCAGCAGGCAGGAACTCAATCTGCCTCCCATGTGGGTGAAAGGGTCCCAACTACTTGAGCCATCACCTGGCTCCCAGTGTCCACATTAGCAGAAAGCTTGACCCAGGAGAATAGCTGTGACTTGAACCCAAGCCCTCTGATAGGATGGAAGCATCAGAAGTGGCATTTTAATTGCTGTGCCAAATGCCCATCCTAAGGTATGTGTGTATTTTAAAAAGTCTGTTCTTTAGAGAAATAAATCTCTGGGTATGCCCACAGCCAGCATGGGGTGGTAATTATTATAGTTGGAGCCTCTTCCTCTTTTTCTGTGACTACACTCATATACTAGAGTCTATTATTGTCAGCTAATTGCGCTACTATTTTCAACAATATTCTGGAATCTCAGTTTCTTGAAAAATAATGAAAGTCTACCCGTTGAAGGAATAGTTTCCAAGGGCAGCGTTCATGTTTGTTCTGAACTAGGAGGGCTCCCCACAGCTGTGATGTTCCTGGATTCTTTCCTGTGAACTAGTGGCCTGCATTCTTGGCTGTATTTTTGTTAAATTCATAATTCTTCTCCAATTGCCTGTCACCAAATCCTTATTCTCTTGAAAGCTCCCTTAAGCTTGGACTTCTCCATGTTCCTTGGAAAATAAAGTCAGTTCCTTTGGGAAAAGATTATAAGCTACCTATTTTAAAAGTTGCTTCTTTTGCCAGACAAAATCTCTGAACCAGGGCTCTAGAGAAGTGAATGTAGATTATAGCAAGCTTTTCTTGGGTGTCTGGCTCACTGTAGGAAATGAGAGCTTGGCTTGGAAGCAACCTGATGTACTCTCCGTTTGCTTCTGGCATTGAAACACTGACTGCTGGGTCAGGGAATGGTGATTGCTTAGGGCCCTTGTAGTCTCAGAGTGCTATGCCCAAGACATAGGCTCTGTTTCTGAGTGGGATCTAGGAGGATCGGGGTAGTTCTGTCTCTCAACTGTAACCTCCTGTGTTTATGTCTCAGCAAGTTAGATGATGGTAGGATGAGAAACATGGATGCTTTGTTTCTTCTGGGAGAAAAGCTCTCCAGCTAGAGCTGGAATGGAGAAGCAGCTTATAAGCATTTCAGATACATAGAAAATCACACGTGATTTCAGTGAGTATTAGCATTTTGCCATATTTACTTCATTTGCCATTACAGTATTACACAGAACTTTCTCATTGCTGTTAACATCCTCTGTTCTCCACCTATTCATCGCTTCCTCTTCTTTAGCCACTGGAAACCACTGACCTTTTTAATTATCTCCATAGTTTTGCCTTTTACAGAATGTCTTGTGGTTGGAATCACACAGTGTGTAGCCTTTTTAGATTGCTTTCTTTTACTTAGTAATATAAAGTTAAGTTTTCTCCACATCCTTTTGTGGTTTGGTAACTCATTTTCAAGTACTTTTGGTGCTAATAGTTTATTGTGTTGAGATAGTGTGATTTATTTATCCATTCACCTATTGAAGAACATTTTAGTTGCTTCCAAGTTTGGGCAATTATGAATGAAGTTACTCTAAACACTATGTACAGTTTTTGTGTGAATCCAAGTTTTCAAATCATTAAGGTAAAAACCAAGGTATATAATTGCTGTATTCTTTAGTAAGAGTATTTATAGTTTTGTGAGAAATTGGCAAACTATCTTCTGAAATGATTATAATGTTTTGCATTCCCACCAGCAATAAATGAGAAGAATTTTTGCCACTCTGCGTTCTCAAGAGTATTTGGCGTTACTGTTTTGGATGTTGACTATTTCAGTGTGTATCTTGTGGCACTTGTTTTACTTTGCATTTTCCTGATGACTTATAATGTTTGGCATCTTTCAATATATTTTTTTTCTTGGCCATCTATATATGTTCTCTGATGAGACATCTCTAAAGATATTTTTGCCTATGTTTTAGTTGAGCTGTTGTTTCTCTTATTGTTTTAATTGGTTTTAAATAAACTATTGCCTATAGTTTAGAAAATAGCCTTTTATCAGATAAGTCTGTTAAAATATTTTCTTCCAGTCTGTGGTTTATCTTCTCATCGTGTTGAACATGTCTTTTCAAGAACAAAATTGTCTGTAGTTTGATAATTAGGGTTCTATTTTGAGATAACAATAAAATACAGTTGGGTTTTCTGTGCACTTACTCTCTCAATGATGGGTATTCTGGGCAAGAAAATAAATGGAACCTGGTAGGTCTCCTCTGAGGAAAAGCTAAGGGAAGAGAGAAGAGTAAGTGACACAGACTTCTGCCTCCATCTCACACATCCAGCATACAGTGAACCTTTGAGTATTTAGGATTGAGAAAGTAAAAGGGAAAAGGCAACAGATGAAGATACTGCCTACTTCATGCAGTTAGTCCAAACCCACCAATTCCTGTGTAAACCTCAGCAAGGCCATATTATTTTTGAGCCACAAATTCTTCATCTCTAGAATAGGTACACTGTTGCTTATTTTGCAGGTTGCAATGAGGATTATGTGACACGGTGGATGCCATGACAGCCAGCACCATGCTTGGTGTGTCACATGTTCTCCCCATAGTGTTCACAATGTAAACTTCCCTCAGCCCTTACCACTTCCCTTTGTGGTGGGATTTGAGGCTAAGGAGTGAGGAGACATTTAAAAAGTTTTACAAGTGATTCAAAACCAATATAAAACATGTATTGTGACTCTCAGTGACTATATGCATTGCACATTTATGTGTCTCTATAGAAGAAAAATTCTACTATATGTCACTTCTATCAAATAGCACGGAAGACAAAATGTGCATTTGAAAAAAAAAAGCCCAGTAAAGATGTAGAATTTAGTTTTAATAAGACAAGATTCCGGATGACTAGAAGGCGAAAACCAAACTAAATAGTTCCAAAGGTCATGATAAATGAATTAGGAAAGCAATCAAAATGGCTTAGTGAAGCAACGCTGTCATTCTTCATCTTAATGAATCTCTTAAAGAGTAAATAAAAGGAGAAAGATGAAAGCAATTATTGACCGTGTACCTAGTTATTGCTGCTGCTGGTGTCTCCAAGGAATAAAGTTCATAAAGTGGAGGCTGTGAGTGAATATACATATATATCACGTTGCTGCCTTGGAGCTGGGGAACCTTAGATCATGTTTACACAGAAGGTGTATAAATACTCAGCTTAATGAACATGTTATGTAGAACTCTATCCTCTGTCATACGCTGTTGAATTTATAGAGCAAGTTTCATGGGTGTTAAAAGGGCTAGAGAACACGGGAATAAGTGTTAGCGGCTTGGGTCAATTCCATTTCTACGCTGTTTCCCGAGTAAAGAAGATAGCAAGTTTTCCTGCCTGCCAGCAAACAGTAAAAGAGGTGGAGAAGGCAAATGAGGGATGGAAAGATCTTCAGAGAGCATACCGTAGAAGGAGGAAGAATGATTCATATTATTATAATAATATTATTATTGTTGCTGTGAGAATGTAATAAACACTATTTCCACTCCTATTGTGTAAGAGGATGAGTTGACTGGTGCAGATTTACCCGAGTCAACCCAATAGGAAATGATTAGAGCAGGGAAATTCCTGTTCATTTTAATGTTGAATAAAGAATACATGGATTAACTTTGTCATTTTGATTTAAACAGCAATTAAATCATCTTGTTCAGTAAATGGTAACTCTGATTATATAATAACCATATTGCTTTACATGGTGGGTGGGGATCAGAGCAGCAGGAGACCATACAACACGTAGGGGCAAATTGCATTGAAGTTCCAGATGAAAGCTAATGTGCCCAGGAAGAAGCAAGACATCGGCAGCAGCTAAAACTCCAGAACAGGGAGAAGAGTCTGTTAGAGGCAGGTTAATGGCCCCCTCCCCCCATCCCCTGCATCAAGCTAAATTCTAGCTCCACTTCAGTTTAACAGTGAGAACCCATCCATGGGTATTGAAGACACTGGGAGGCTGAGGCTGAAGCTACTCTAGAGGCTCAATGTGCAGACGCTTGGCTACTTTCTCACCTCACCCCCTCGTGAAGGTGAGGTGCTAAGTGTCCAGCTCAAGTTCTTCAGGATGATGCTGAGTAGAGCTGATGGAGGTTGAGATTGACATAACTCTGTAAGTGGGCTAGAAAAGGCAGATGGGTGGCCCAGGCTGCCTTTGCATTTTCAGATACAACTGATATTTACAGAGCCTCTTGCTGTCTGCAATTTAGGTTGTGTCTAGACAAGAAAATATGCCCAAAGAACAGTCAATCCAAAACTTCAGACATTTTTATCACAGAATTAAATCAACTGCAATCAAATGGATATATTTTGTCTAAACCAATCCTAAGATAACTCACCCTTAAAGAGAGAATCATTCTGAAAAAGGTCAATTCTGCTCCACTGTGTGATCAAGTTCTGAAATATTTGCTTCTTAAAATCTTTGCTTCCAAAGAATAATTTTACAGAACACTCTGCCTCATCCCGTTGCTTCTCAGGAGTCAGAACCAGAAGCGTTATATTATAGTAACATGTAGCCCAGGGCAGCACAAAGTCATCCTATGATTTCAGAAAAACTTTTATTAAATTTTTTTTAAATTTATAAAAATGGAACAAATTTTATGTATTTCATATATACAGTTTTAAGAGCATAATGATACATCCTGCCCTACCCTTCTTCTCTCTCTCCTTCCCTCCCTCCATCCCTCCCTCCTTTCTTATTTTTCTTTTTTTAAAAACAGATTTATTTATTTACTTGAAAGGCAGAGTTAGAGTTAGAGAGAGAGAGAAAGAGAAAGACAGGGCTGTCTTCCATCTGCTGGTTCACTCCCCCAAATGGCCACAACTGACAGAGCTGGGCCAGGCTAAAGCCAAGAGCTAGGAACTTTTCCAGGTCGCCCAAGAGGGTACAAAGCTCAAGCACTTGGTCCATCTTCCACTGCTTTCCTAGGCGCACTAGCATAGAGCTAGATTGGAAGCATCCAGGACTTGAACCAGCACCCTTATGGGATGCCAACACCGCAGACAGGGGCTTAACCCACAGCACCACAACACTGGCCCCTCTTATTTTTTCTTTTAATTTTACAATCACATACTTTCAGTTTTCTCTATAATCACACCAAGGGTCCTTTTTAAGCCTCTAGGCAATGATAAAAGCTACATCTAGTTTATTAATACTGGAAAAAACCATATCCCTTTTGAAAGAATCACTCAAGCTATGCTATGGAAAAAGCACGAGCTATGTTTAATTTTGCTTGCTGATATTTAATAGAAGGGGTCATAAATATTTTTTATTTTTAATAGCTTCTATTAAGTGTTCAGCAACTTTAACAACTATTGCTGCCTCATAGTGGGGAGATGTATATGAAAAAATTCTATTCCTTTTCCTCAAAATAATAGGTATGGTATCATCTAAAGGGAAATATTCTATCCATTTTGGGTGCCTGAACTCTAGGAATTGAGATTTAGATTAAATTATTGAATTTCTGCTTCTACATATTTTGCTATTATATTAGTTTTTAATGGTAAAATTTTTGAGGAGCTCAAGAAGAGAAAAAATGATTTCACATTGCAGAATAATACATTTCTTGTCAAGTGAATTAAATCCAGATATTTAAAATAATTAGAATCCAGTGATAAAAACATTTAAGTATAGAATTTAACATTTGTATATTTCAAAATATACAATCCTAATTTTCAACTTGAAATTGTTTAAATTTTAGATAAACATCTTGAAATTTTGGTTATGTTGATAAACTATAAATTCCAGTACCTTGGTTAGGTGTCACTACCTCTTTAATAAGACTAAACTTGACTTAATGGAAAGTTTGCTGATCTTGAAGTTGGAATACCCAAGTTTGAATCCAGATAGCTTAACCAGTTAACTGTGTAAACTTACAAGGGGTAAGTTATTTAATCTTTTCAGGTCTCAGTTTTCTTATATGTAAAATGGGAATGACATCAGTTACCTTACCAGGTAATAAGAATGGAATTTGAAAGTAACTTGGTTAGTATTGATATGTGGTAGGTACTCTTACTTTACCAGGTGACCCTAAAATCAGATCCAACCTGAGTTTCTCTGATCAATAGATCATACATAGTCTTCGGTCACCACACTGTTTTTCATTCAATTCATATTTTCAGAGCATAGTATGATGTGCTTGATTCTATGCCATGTCCTTGGTGGGTATATGAGGGATGTGAGCATGTAGTGGCGGGGGCTGCATTTGCCTCTTTCCTGTCTGCTTCCTTGCCCTCTCAGTGAATTGTTTCCTTTTTTTTTTTTTTGACAGGCAGAGTGGACAGTGAGAGAGAGAGACAGAGAGAAAGGTCTTCCTTCCATTGGTTCACCCCCAAATGGCCGCTGCGGCCAGCGCGCTGCGCTGATCTGAAGCCAGGAGCCAAGTGCTTCCTCCTGGTCTCCCATGCAGGTGCAGGGTCCAAGCACTTGGGCCATCCTCCACTGCCTCCCCGGGCCAAAGCAGAGAGCTGGACTGGAAGAGGAGCAACCGGGACAGAATTCGATGCCCCAACCGGGACTAGAACCCAAGGTGCTGGCGCCACAGGTGGAGGATTAGCCTAGTGAGCCGTGGTGCCAGCCTGTTTCCTTTTGTCTTACCCAGAGCTTTTCCTCTGTCTTCCTTTCTGCTGATTATGTCCTTCCGTGTCCTATGCTTTTCCCTCAGTAGAGCTCACTCCTTATCTTCTGGATCAGGCCTCAGTGAGCTATTGTGAGGATCAATCAATTAATACATGAAAACACTGAGAACAGTTTGCTGGCACTAAGTAAGTGCTCTATAAATTTTAGTTATTATTGTTATCTGTCCATTTCTCCCTGTGCTGGGGTTAATCCTACGGGGTCAGTCACCTTCTGTTTGGGTCCTTTCTGGGCACAAAGTCCCCTTACATTCTATGGCAAGTACTGGTAAGATCAGAGCAAGGATAGGAGTCTTGTATTTATGTTAAAAACCAACACTGGGAAGGACTTTTGTTAAATAAGAATTGATAATTATACATATTACAACTATATATATATATACAATAAAATGTTGATAAAGAAAAGGCTATTACAACTTATCATAGGTTACATTCATTTCATAGTTTCCATATTTTAAGTTCTATGATCAATTTGTATATACACACATATATAGATATATCAAAAAGTGAATAAAAAAGACAGAAAAAGCATCCATGCACAATGACATATCTTTCTCAGTCTTTAAACAACTCAGTTTACTTCTAACAAGAATCTCAGAAAATTTCTTACCACAGGAGAGTGACCTTTAAAAGGAAAAACCTGACAACCAGACAAACTACACACCATTTACAGAGGGATTCAGTGGAATTTACTCCATCTATTTCCCTTGTCTCCAGAGAAAATTATTCATTCTAGAAGGGCACAGCTGATTGAGGAAGGAAGACACTTGGATTGAAAGGGATAATCCTTTGAACTGTGCTTATGGGAAAAAGTCTAGACCTCTGGGTTTTCATCTATAAAGGGAAGCTTTTGGACTAGACTACTTTAAAGGAGTATTCTGGGCCAAGCAGGGTGAGCTCCATTGTGTTAAAACTACATTGTCTGTGTCATATAGGTGGAGATCATTTGCTCACTACCAGTTTTCATGTACCTCGCTACCTAAAAGAGACCAGGAGCTATAGCTCACTAGTTCTTGAATTCCAGTGCGTAGCCCAGTACCTGACCAGTCTGCTCTGCTCTGTTACACCTGCAAAGAAATTCATAGAAGAGATGTTATACCTTGCAGGCATGTGAAGCAAGGCAAGTAAGGCAATGCTTTTAATAGTATTTAGAGAACTGAAAAGTATTTAACAATTTTTTGAATGTGAAGTTGTAAAATGAAGACTCTAAGGTAGACTGAGGCTATTTCTGTGATGTTGAGAATTTTAGAGAGGACAACATTGTAATGACTTTCTAGTCCAAGTTATTCATCTTCAATAGAGGGAGCAGGCTATAGAGGAGGTAGATTGTCTATTCAGGAAAGTATCTGGAGGCTGTTGGGTAACAGAAAGCAGAATGTCGAGGTTCTAAATTCAAGAACCTACAGCTTTTGGTTGTTAAAAAAGATACAGAGGCCAGCGCCGTGGCTCATAGGTTAATCCTCAGCCTGCGGCACCGGCACACCAGGTTCTAGTCCCGGTCGGGGTGCCGGATTCTGTCCCGGTTGCCCCTCTTCCAGTCCAGTGCTCTGCTGTGGCCAGGGAGTGCAGTGGAGGATGGCCCAAGTCCTTGGGACCTGCACCTGCATGGGAGACCAGGAGAAGCACCTGGCTTCTGTCTTCAGATCAGCACGGTGCGCTGGCTGCAGCACGCTGGCTGCAGAGGCCATTGGAGGGTGAATCAATGGTGAAGGAAGACCTTTCTTTCTCTCTGTGTCTCTCTCTCTCTCACTGCCCACTCTGCCTGTCAAAAAAAAAAAAAAAAAACGATATAGAAACAATAAAGAAAGAGTTTACTTGCACCAATACTACAACCTAATGGAGGCCATTGTGGTATCTGCCCTTGAAGATTTCAGCTAAATAAATAAAGTCTTTTTTTTTTAAATGAAAAGTACAAAATGCATTTCAAAGTAAATTAACTTTTTTGGATTATCTCTTACTTTATATTATCAATAGCACCATTCTGTTAGTCCAGAGCATAGAAAGAATACAATTGAAAATGGTATTTTACCAGATCTCATTTCCACATGATTCTATATTACAGAATACAATACAGAAAATATATATTCAAAATGAATAAGAATCATCTTACCATTCAAGTCAATCCCCAACTGAAGCCGATCATTTTCTTTCTTTCACATCGTTTCCCCACTCCTAATGAACATTTTGCTAGATATACAATTATATAATCTGTATAGTTGTGATTCCCCTCATCCCATCCCCCCCCCCCCCCAAAAAAAAGAAAAATAAATACCAACAAAGGCACCGAGCTTCTGGGACTTGCTTTATGAAGCAGTTCTAATGTCATTTTATACAAGGAAAACACACTGCAAGTCAGGCTTCAAAAACAGTGGAATATGAGACTAAATAGGAGCCTAGTTTTCCTATTATCTTTTAGGTGTGAATTTTGCTTCATCATGGGAGGCTTTGGACAGATTTCTTTCATTTCCCCTTCCTTCCTTCCTTCCTTCCTTCCTTCCTTCCTTCCTTCCTCCCTCCCTCCCTCCCTCCCTCCCTCCCTCCCTCCCTCCCTCCCTCCCTTCCTTCCTTCCTTCCTTCCTTCCTTCCTTCCTTCCTTCTCTCTCTGTTTTTTTTTCTCCCTCATTGAGTTAGTTTGCATAGACTCAGAATATAATTTAGTAATAATGAACTATGTCCAGATTTGGAAGTAATGAACCAGATGCTCAATATGCCTCACAAAAAATTATTTCTTTGATAAGCAAAGAGGGAGACAGAGAGAGAGTGAGATAGTGAGCTCCCACATGCTGGTTCATTCTCCAAATGCATGTGATGGCCAGAACTGGTCTGAGACCAAAGCTGGAACTAGGAGCTCAATATATGCCTCTCAAACCGTTGGCAGGAACCTAATTACTTGAGCTATCCCACTGCTCCCCTCACACCCCCACCCTCATCAAAATCCACATTGGCATGAAGCTGGAGTCAGGGGCTGGAGCTGGATATTGAACTCAGGTACTCTGATATGGGATGTAGTCATCTTAGCCAGCGTCTTATCCACGAGGCCAAATGCCCACCCCTGATTCACTTGTAAGGGCCATATTTACCTGCTTTTATACCAATGTACTAATGTATATTTTCAGCCCAATTATCGAGAAGTTTAAGTGTATTTACTTGTTGAAGATGCAACTTTTAAGTGAAATGCTTAAGAATGTTTTAGTTTCCAGGATCCAGAGAAGATTCTATAAACAAGCTAAGGAAATGCAAAAACTTGCTCATGATGTATATGTGTATGTCTTTGGGATGATCTGAATTTTCAAAATTTATGCACAGGTAATTAGCATTGATCATTACATCCAAGAAGCCCTTACCTTGAGGATGGTGAGTGAGAAGTGATGATGTGATAATTAGTAGATGTATACTCTAAGAGATCAGATAGAAGGAAAGAAAACAAGGATTAATCACACTCTTCACAACATAAGTTTTTTTCCTGTAATGCTCATCTTATAACATATCAACAACCACAAAGACAGAAGTAAAGGATTACTGCAATCCTATCATTCAGAGACAACTATTATCAATTTAGTATGTAGTACCTCCATGCTGTTTATATTTTAAATTAATATGTATAAACAAAATGAAATCTTACTGTTTTATAATCAATTTTTAAAAATTTATTTATTTATTTGAAAGTCAGAGTTACAGAAAGAAGGAGACACACAGAGAGAGAAGGAGAGAGATCTTTCATCTGCTGGATCACTACCCAGATGACCACAATGACCGAGGCTAGGTCAGGCCAAAATCAGAAACCAGGAGCTTCTTCCAGGTCTCATGTGGATGGCAGAGACCCAAACACTTAGGCCATCTTCCACTGCTTTTCCCAGGCCATTAGCAGGAAGCAGGATGGAAAGCTGAGCAGCTGGGACATGAACCAGTGTCCTTATGGGATGCTGGCATCGCAGGTGGGGCTTTACCCACTACATGACAGCCCCAATCTTTTCTACTTATGGTGCCATGCATATATTTTCATGTGATTAAATACATGTTGTTTAAGTTATATAATGAAAAGATATTTCTTAGAATCATTGGAACCAAATAGCACAAATAAACACTTAAACTCCTTAATTCCCATCAAGTGCCTACCTTTCATTGTTCAGGGCACACAAAAAGTTTACAGTGACTGTTTGATTGTGATGTGGTACTATAGAATAAATTTGGAGTTTCGCCTGAACTTTTGATTTTAAATTTATAGCACTGGTTCTCAGGCATTTCTACACATAAAGTCTGAAAGTCACAAACCTTCCCAGAAGCATTCCCTTTATTGCCTTTCCTTTCTAAGACAAAGAGAGCTGGGGACGTTAGACCTTCAGGATGATGGGTCATATAAAATAGTTTAACAGTCAGGTGCACTAGGATCTAGAGGGCATATTTATTAGGGATTCTAATCTAGAAACCCCTTTGAAATAGCTCTTTAGCTTCAAGGAATTATGAATGAGTTGAACCTGCACTATAAATACTTCCCTACATTCAGGATGTCATGTTTGAGGTTAAATCATTATGTTTTTTATTGAAAGAACTAAATATCCAAAAGAAAGAGAAAAATATGACTTTAATAGCAATGCATTATACAGAACCAATTACATTTTTATTTGCATTAGGAAAAATTTGCTAGAATTCTTGCTATAATAATGACAGGAAACAATCATGTAATGTTTCAAAATAAGCTGTAGCATAGTTGGTTCATTCATGCCTGTGTTTATTTATTTGTTTATTTTTTGCTGTTTATTCAGGTTTTATTCAATATCTTTTTTTTAACTTTTATTTAATGAATATAAATTTCCAGTGTACAGCTTATGGATTACAATGGCTTCCCCCTCCCATAACTTCCCTCCCACCCGAAACCCTCCTCTCTCCCACTCCCTCTCCCCTTCCATTCACATCAAGATTCATTTCAATTCTCTTTATATACAGAAGATCAAGTTAGTATAAAGATTTCAACAGTTTGCACCCACATAGAAACACAAAGTGAAACATACTGTTGGAGTACTAGTTATAGCATTAAATCACAATGTACAGCATATTAAGGACAGAGATCCCACATGAGGAGCAAGTGCACAGTGACTCCTGTTGTTGACCCAACAAATTGACACTCTAGTTTATGGCACCAGTAACTACCCTAGGCTGTCGTCATGAGTTGCCAAAGCTCGTAAAAGACAGAGTGAGGATAGTAACCAATGATCCTAAGAGTGGCATTTACCAGGTTTGAACAATTATACAGCATTAAGTGGGGAAGAGGACGATCAGTACACACAGGTTGGGAGTAGAGCCATTGGTGGTGGAGTAGAGGTTATGATTACAAAGGAATGAGGCCCAAGTACGCTAGACAGGGCCTAGAACAAAGGACAGAGTCATTATTAGAGGAGCTAAGAAAGGTGCTGTCTAAGCTACAAGTAATTTTTCTGATTGAGAGGCAAATAGGACCTGATAGAAGGGGCTTGATAATAATCTGGTGGGCTTTAGGCCTTGTAAGTTAAGAGACCCAGACCTATCTATCTCTTCACATGGGGTACATCCAAAGGGAGGTGTGAACCTCCTAGGGGAAGGCACTCTGTTGACTTTCATTACTTGACTGGCCTGGGAGGAGAGCTGGCCAGGTAAAGGCAGGGGGCATCTCTAACAAGAAATTGACAGTTCTGCCTGCAATGTTGCTGACCCTACTTGACCATCCCCTCAGCTGCAGTGGTCACTTTGGAAGTTGGGCTGAGTGAAGGGCTTTTCAGCTTAGAGCCAATAAGATCTGTGGCTCTGACCTGGGCATCCTTCGACTCCAGGGCAGGTCCATTTCCAGTGATCCAACTCTCGGCAGAGCTGCCAGGGCTCTTCACAAGCTGACTTCTGCTGAAGCCCAGGCTTACCACATTGAAACCACTGCAGCGTACTGGCCAGTTGGGTCTCCTTGAGGGCAGATCACTGTACAGATCAGCCATTAATAGGCCTGCCACCCATTGCTTCTGAAGCCTAGCTTTCTTTTCCTCCTGGTTTGTGTTCAAGCAGACCAGAGGATGCAAGTCAAGGGAGTGCCCAAGTCCCATCTCTAATCTTCGGTGGCCTGAACTACAAGTCTATAGTCACAGGCATGTTCTGTAGTAGTTTTTCTAAGGTAGACAATGCCCATGAGGAAAATTATATTCTCACTTTAAAACTTTCTTTCCCTTTGGTCTGAAAGGGAGGTTTTTTCTACTTACTGTATACTTCGCTGATGGTGAAGTGAATCTAGCTATGAGATTATTATTTAAGTTCTTATTTTGGCTATGCTATTACAGAAAAATGTTAGCCATCTCTTTTATAAGGTCTAAAGATTAAATTGTGCATCCTACAGATTCCTTCATAATAGAATTAGTTTCCTACCTTGAGGAGAATAGAGAAATGAAAGAACAAGTTGGGCTTAGAATAGAGAAATGAGGGAGCAAGTCCTAGATCGCTTGCTGACAATAGCAATATTACATGAATACTTAGCAAACCGTTTCAACCATTAGATAACAACTAAGAAAACACTTACCAGAAGGTCCAATGCCTTCTATAAATTTTAAGAATCATGTATTTGAAAACACCTCTGAAATATCTAACATGGTGTAGTTTGTTTAACCAGTAAACTTAAGCACAACCATCTAAAATGTTTTTAGTTTCTTTCTACCAACACGTTTAAAACATATGATACACAGATTCAGGTCACACAAATTAAAATGTATCTTTGATTGATTTTAGCAGCTTAAATCTATGGACAATCTTATCTATAAGCCATTTAAAATAAAACTCTTAATAAAATTTCCCCATGTGGACATACAATATGTACACAATATAACATAACATAAAAGACCAATATAGCAATTTCAATAATAGCTTTTAAAATCTTTAACTCTTTTTGTAGATTGCCAATTGATTTGAATTGCTTTTTCTTTTTAGTAACCTCAGTTAACCATACTTTCTCTCAGTTGGTACTGTTAATACATTATTGTCTTCATCTGTTTATAGAGCCATCCCAAAGTACTTAATACAATAGAAGTGGCTGGAAAAAGTCCATAGGAACCTATAGGAGGACAGCTAAACACAGAACCAACAACGCTTTAGTTTTATGAGTAGCAAATCATATATAACTGTGGATGACAAAAGACTTTAAGTCGCCATGTTTAAAATTATAAACTCACCAACCAACAAGAGGCACTTGCTTACTTCACAGTATTTTGAAAGCACCTGTAGGATTTTACAAGTATTTAACCCTTTAGGCCTCTGGGGCTTTCTCATTAAGATAACTATCATGTCTAGTAACACAAGATCATTAGACTTTTTAATTCTCAAACATTTGTATTAATAGCATTTTCCATTATAGAAACTTAAAGTTTGGTACCACGTCACATCTTGACAGTACTTCTAATATAATCCAAATAGCCTGATTAGTTGGTGTCTCTATAAGATGAGAGACATAGGTCATTCGGTTTTTTCAGTTGGGCCCAAACTGGAAAAACCAAAGTCCAAGATTTACTGGAAATTTGAGAGTCCAGATTGTTTGAAACTTTGATTTTTTGAATGCCTGTCAAGAATGCCAAGAAGGCTCAACATCCAAAATATCTGGTTGAAATAAGATTTCTTAAAATCATGACATAACATAGACCAAATTTGATCATTGTTACAAGGTGATTATTCAAATCTTTGAAAAGAAGCACATATTTAAATAACCCGTAGCTCTTAATAAAAATTCAGCTGTTTTTGAACAATTAGAATTTAACAGACATCAAGAGAACACAATAGATTACTTTAACACATTGCTTTAACAGAGCATCAGAGTTTAATTCTATGTCAAAGAGAAATTGAGCTTCCTGTGATCTTTTGCTGTGAGGTTTCCTTCCTTTACCTTCTTTCATATTGGTGACCATGTTTCTGTGTTTCTGTGTGTAACACATCTTTAAGCATCTTTTGCAGGGCAGGATGAGTGGCAACAAATTCTTTCAGTTTCTGTTTGCTATGAAAAGTCTTAATTTCACCTTCATTCACAAATGAGAGCTTTGCAGGATATAATATTCTCTTAGTACCTGGGCTATGTCTCGCCATTCCCTTCTAGCGTGTAGGGTTTCTGATGAGAAGTCTGCTGTGAGTCTAATTGGAGATCCTCTAAGAGTAATCTGACGTTTCTCTTTTGCACCTTTTAGAATCTTTTCTTTATGTTTCACTGTGGTGGGTTTGATTACAACGTGTCGTGGTGAGGATCTCCTTTGGTCATGTTTATTAGGGGTTCTATAAGCTTCCTGTACTAAGATGCCTCTGTCCTTCTCCAAACCTGGGAAATTTTCTGCTAGTATCTCACTGAAAATGCCTTCTAATCCTTTCTCCCTCTCCATGCCTTCAGGAACTCCTAGAACCCGAATGTTGGGTTTTTTATTAGTATCCTGTAGATTCCAGACAATATTTTTTAGATTTCTAATTTCCTGTTCTTTTCTTTGGTTTGCCTGTTTCCTTTCCTGTTCTCTGTCTTCTAAGTCTGATATTCTCTCTTCTGCTTCGCCCATTCTGTTTTTAAGGCTCTCTAATGTGTTTGTCATTTGAACTATTTTATTATTCATTTCATTATGATTTCTCGTCACTATCACAGTTTCTTGTTCTGCTAGTTGTTTCATTTCATTTTGATTCCTCCTTAATATTTCATTTTCATGAGAGAGATTTTCTACCTTGTCCATTAAGGATTTCTGTAGTTCAAGAATTTGTTTTTGAGAGCTTCTTAATGTTCTTATCAATTTTTTGAGATCCGCTTCTTGCATTTCTTCTATCTCATCATCTTCATAATCTTGAATTGGGGTGTCTTTTTCATTTGGGGTCGTCATAGTGTCTTCCTTGTTCTTGTTACCTCGGTTTTTGCGTTTGTTGTTTGGCATGTTGGAGATATTTGGTTTCTTCACTGTGGTGTTTTTTCTTGTTACACTATGGCTCTATATTAAGTGGACTGTCTGCTTTTGGTGGAGCCTTAGAGGTTTGAGATGAGTGTGGCCTGAGAGCTGTGTTTGGTTCCTCAGGGTTGAGGGTGTGTCAAAGGTGACACTCCCAGGCTAGGCGTGGTAAATCTCTTTCTCTTTCTTTCTTTCTTTCTCTCTTTCTCTCTTTCTCTCTTTCTCTCTTTCTCTCTTTCTCTCTCTCTCTCTCTCTCTCTCTCTCTTTCTTTCTTTCTTTCTTTTTAGATTCAAAAGGGAAGTAATTCCACACAGCTGAACGTAATTGGAGGTAGTTAGCAGGCGAATGATATACCCACAGAAGCCAGAGATTAGAAGCTCTTTCCCAAGGACCACACAGGGAATCTCCGCTGCCCTCAGTGTGGGCTCCAATTATCCTGCAGTCTCCCACTGGGTTGCCAAGTTAGATCCTAATCTCCTGTTATTTCACCCCTCCCCTCAGAGTCAGGTTTTTCTGCTAGGCTCAGGGCCGGTGCAGACCTGAGGTCGCCCTGCTTATGACGTATGTCCAAAATGGCGCCTGCTCTTTGTCTTGCTCGCCTTTGAGGGGGGAGCAGAGAGAGAGAAACTCGTGTCCATATTGGTCACTTTTTTTTTTCCTTTCTCTCTTCTAGTTAGCCTGGTGAACTTTTCCCCATGGAGTTTCAAGCCTCGTTCCCTCTGGTCTCCTCTTTCCGCTTTCCTGCTGGTGTCTCGGACTATTGAGGTTCGGCTCACCTCGTGTTCAGCGCTGGTGTGTTGAGTCTGCTGCTGGTGTCCCGTACTTGGGCTCCCACGCTCTCCACGCAGGTCCACTGTGAATCACTAGTTCTGGAAGAGTTTCCTCTGCTGTTTCTTCCCCTACTCTTCCTTGACCCTGCAGTATCTCCACTTTTATTAACCTGTGTCTTCCCGAACTATCAGTGTGCTCCCTTCCTATTCCGCCATCTTGCTGCTCTCCTCAATATCTTTCATTAAAATGATATGCTAGGTTCAAAATTTAAATCTCTTCAGAACTCTTCTGATTCAAAAATCAATATTTTTCTCACTTAAGTGAAAGATTCAGCTAGTGTTTATATATACACATACAAAATACACATATATAATACACATACATATAAGATATTCGTAGCTATAATCCAAAAGTTGTACTTTGGAAATTTATATTTATTAAATAAAAGTTAAAAAAAAGAAATTCAAATTTCACCTCATGAAATTTATCCTTTAGCTATATTCTCATAATAGTACATTTATTTTTTCAAAAATATTTATTCCATACTTCATTCATTTCAATCCTTGAGTATACAAAGATGAGTAACACCCTTTATAGGTAAATGACCTTTCTATTATTATAGGTTTATAACTGCTTAGAGCTCCTTCCAGTTCTTCCATGTGCGTCCAGGGGCCCAAGCACTTGGGCCAACTTCTACCACTTTCCCAGGCCATAGTGGAGAGCTGGATCATAAGTCGAGCAGCTGGGACTTGAACTGGTGCCCATATGGGATGCTGGCACAGTAGGCATGGGCTTTACCAGCTCGCCATAGTGCTGGCCCCTCAATTTTTTTTTTTTTAAGATGGAGAAAGAAGAGTATATTGTCATTTACATGATATGATTCAATGAAGTATCATTTATAACTAAATACAAATGATATGCCACCCACACAGTGTTTGTACTCTTTCTATATTAACTTTCATAAATAAGAGAAAACATGTGACGTTTGTCATTCTGAGTCTGGCTTATTTCACTTAACATAATGATCTCCAGTTGTGTCCATTAAGTAGCAAGTATCAGGATTTCAGGTCAGGGCCAGCATTAGGCTCAGTGAGTTAAGTAGCTACCTGCGATGCTGGCATCCCCTACGAGCACTGGTTCAAGTCTCTGCTGTCTCACTTCCATTCTAGCTCCCTGATAAAGAACGTGGGAAAGCAGCAGAAGATGGCCCAAGTGTTTGGGCCCCAGTGACCCAAGTGGGAGAGCTATATGGGATAACAGGCTCCTGGCTTTAGCCTGACCCAACTCTGGCTGTTGGAACCATTATGCAAGTGAAGCAGCAGAAGGAAGCTTGATTTCTTTCTCTCTCGCCGCCCCGCATCCCCCATCATCTCCCCCCCCCCAACTCTGGAACTATGATTCAAGAAAAATGAATGAAATCTTTAAAAAAAGGTCAGGATGTAATATTCAATTATGTACATTACACCACATTTAATCTAATCATCAATTGATGGCCATCTAGGTTTATTCCATATCTTTGCTATTATGAATTGGACTGCTATAAACATGAGAGTACAGGTATCTCTTTCAAATGCAGACTTAATTCCCTTACCGAAAGAAATTTAAGTAAAGAGAATAAGCTGGAGGCATCGCACACCTGACTTCAAAAGATACTGGGGGGAGGGATGCCGGCGCTGTGGCGCAGTGGGTTAATGCCCTGGCCTGAGGCGCTGGCATCCCATATGGGCGCTGGTTTGAGTCCCAGTTGCTCCTCTTCAGATGGATCTTCAGTGGAAGATGGCTCAAGTGCTTAGGCCCCTGCACCCACCTGGGAGACCTGGAAGGGGCTCCTGGCTTCTGGCTTTGGATAGGCGCAGCTCCTGCCATTGTGGCCATCTGGGGAGTAAACCAGTGGATGGAAGACCTCTCTCTCTCTCTCTCTCTGCCTCTCCTCTCTCTGTATAACTCAGACTTTCTAATAAATAATCTTTAAAAAAAATACTACGAAGCTATAATAACCAACACCACGTGGCACCAGTATGAAAACAGACATGTATATCAATAAAACAGAATAGTGTCCAGGAATACATCCAGTGATGCATACCTTATCTATTTTAAGTGAAAAATGATTAATTCAAGAAATTAGGTGACTACAAAATTACAGAAAGTGTTGATGCAGTAGCCCGCAGCTTGGGCCTCCAAACACTACCTCAGGACCAGCCCGTAGAGTGAATTCTCTACTTCTACACTTTGGTTAGTGAAGGTCATTAATTAGCTCAAGATTATCCTCACATGGTTAAGGCACAGCTGAGATTCCTCTTTTCATTGGTTTGGATCTTTTTGGGTTTGAATTTCCTCCCCTGTTGTTAATTGACCCCACATGAGGATACTCACGGGGGTATGCTCTTGACCTATCTGTATCTCTCCTCTAGAGATTATCAGTTAACTCAGGAATGGACTTCAATTTCTTCCTTTCTTTTCTTCTCAGCAATTAGCTGCTTCTAGGAAGCAGACTTTCTGGCTGCCCTTTTAAGCTACAGCTTTAATAAGACCAGCACCTGGGGCCAGTGCTGTGGTGTAGCAGGTAAATCTGCTGCCAGTACCAGCATCCCATATGGGCGCCGGTTCAAGTCCTGGCTGCTTCACTTCTGACCCAGCTCTCTGCTATGGCCTAGGAAAGCAGCAGAAGATGGCTCAGGTCCTTAGGCCCCTGCACCCATGTGGGAGACCCGGAAGAAGCTCCTGGCTCCTGGCTTCAGATGGCCCAGCTCTGGCCATTGTGGCCAATCAGGGAGTGAACCAGAGGATGGAAGACCTTTCTCTTTCTGCCTCTCCTTCTCTCTCTGTGTAACTCCACCTTTCAAATAAATAAATAAATCTCAAAAAAAAAAAAAAAAAAGGCCAGCACCTAGGGCACAGCCTGGTATTGGATACATCTGCCATATTTGGGGCTAGAGTTGTGGCATCCATTTAAGCTGATGCTCATAACGCATATCCCATATCAGAGTGCTAGTTTGAGTCACACCTGGTCATCCAGCTCCCTGCTAAAGTGCCTGAGAAGCCAGCGGAAGACAGCCCAAGTACTTTGACCCCTGCCACCCACTTGGGAGTCCAAGATGGAGTTCCTGACTCCTTAAATTTCACCTGGCCCAGCCCTAACTCCCTCTGTCTTTATTTCTTTCTCTTTCTCTCTCTCTCTGCCTTTCAAACAAATAAATAAATCTCAAAAGAGAAGAAATTTCTTTTTTTTTTTTTTTTGATAGGCAGAGTGGACAGTGAGAGAGAGAGAGACAGAGAGAAAGGTCTTCCTTTGCCGTTGGTTCACCCTCCAATGGCTGCCGTGGTAGCGCGCTGTGGCCGGCGCACCGTGCTGATCCGATGGCAGGAGCCAGGTGCTTCTCCTGGTCTCCCATGGGGTGCAGGGCCCAAGCACCTGGGCCATCCTCCACTGCACTCCCTGGCCACAGCAGAGAGCTGGCCTGGAAGAGGGGCAACCGGGACAGGATCGGTGCCCTGACCGGGACTAGAACCCGGTGTGCCGGCGCCGCAAGGCGGAGGATTAGCCTGTTGAGCCACGGCGCCGGCCAAGAAATTTCTTATTTAAAGATATCTGCAATATTCTGGGACTGGTTTCAAGAATTCTACACTTGTCAGAACCTGAGTCTCATTCAGAATACTGGTGATATTGATATTTACTGTGATATTTGATCCTTTATTTTTTAAAGATGTATTTATTTATTTGAGAGGCAGAGTTACAGACAAAGAGAGGGAGAGACAGAGAGAGTGGTCTTCCATCCATTGGTTCTCCTGTCAAATGGCTGAAATGGTGGATCTGGGCTGACCCGAAGCCAGGAACCAGGAGTTTCTTCCAGATCTCCCATATGGATGCAGGAGCCCAAGCATTTGGGCCAATTTCCACTGCTTTCCTAAGCCAATAGCAGGGACGTGGATTGGAAGTAGAGCTGCCAGGACTTGAACTGGTGCCCATATGGGATGCTGGTGCTGCAGGTAGAGGCCTAACCTACTACACCAGAGCACCAGCCCAGATCCTTTATTTATCTATGCTACTTCTGATAAATTTGGTTCAGCCTAAACTAGGGGAAAATTATGTTTTGGCTACAAATTGTGTTGGTTTCTTGATATAAGTCTAAAATGAAAACTTAACTTAAAGTGGACAAAAGATAAAAAAAAACATTGAAAAAGAAGACATGAAGTTTAAATGAGAAAGAGAAAAATAAAACAGCTCACCTTTTGGATTAAATTCAGAGGAGGAAAAGTCAAGTCTATCTATCACCATCCCAGAGTGCTGAACACAGTACGATCATTCATATTCCTATGACAACTCTTGATCCATCAAGAAAAATCAAATTGTGTTCAGCAGACTTTTCTTTTCTTTACCTAAGCTGGCAAAGAATGTGCAATATATTTTAGTAGGATATATTATTTTGATAAAGAAAGCAACACTGTACTTATATTTGCTGGACTCTAAAAGAATGTGATTGTGAAAATATTTAAACATAGAAAAGCAGAAGAGATGGTTGAAAATGACTTCTTAAGCAAACAATCTTTAAAGCTTCTACTGTAACATCTGCATTTCCCTACTGTACTTCAATTGGTCTAAATGTGATTAATTTTTAAAGTTTTACATTCATTAGCAAAATCAGCTCTAAGTGCCTGTTTTTAATATCATGAATCAGTTGTATCTTGTTTTTATGCAAAAGATGTAAAACATCCATTTGGATTAAAATTAAGCTGAATCTTAGGGTTCAAAATAATAAATTTTTATTAAATATGCTCACAATAATGGATGAACAATGTTCTGTTCATTGCGGAGTGTTGCTGTTTTAGCCACCATTACAGACAGGAGAGAGGAAGTTTCCAAGTGTCTGAAGGAGAGGGAGTGAAGTTGTGAAATTTTCCCTAGGAGACCCAGCATGGTAGAATTATGCTGATGGATTTTGTGCAGCCCAGGACCTGGCTGTTAGAGGGTTGCAGCTGAGCAGACTGAGAGGCTGAATTTATGCTAATCACTTCCATAAGAGACCAAGGCATACAAAGCAGTTTGCCAATTTATCAATTCACAATGGAGTAGAGGAAGAAGAGGTGGAATATTCATGACCTCATCCAGAGCACCCTCTTTGTAGAGTTGGGATATCTGGAAGACCAAATTAATAATTTAAAGGAAAGGGACACAGGTAATCTTGAAGATTTTGACCAGCCCATGGTAGGGCCTATTGAACCTGAGCCACAATAGTTAGAACAATATATTCATTAATTGCTATGCCAGGCATATTAAAAACACTTTACTTCTATTAATTCATAAATCCTCCAAGCAAACCCATGAGCAACTTCCTGAGAGACTTCCTCTTCACTAACTAGCTGAGAAAATGGAGGAATCAGAGTGTGAGTAACTCTCCTAAGGTTACAGGGGCTGGATTCAAACCCAGTCAGTAGAAGTCCAAAGCTGACAAACTTTAGAGCTGCACTAATTTGTCTCTTTAGGGATAGCTTGTTTACCATAGGTTGAGCGTCTCTTCCCTAGGGCCAGTGCTGGATAAACACTGCCAAGTTCGCTCTTCCTTTGCTTTCCATCTCTAGATTGCAAGTTCTCCATGGCAGTATTGTTCTCAGTTTTCCTTCAGATAAATTATAATCATGCAGGTTGTTTCTATTTACTAGCTGACAATTGCATTCTGGTCCATTCGCTGCAACATTTCCTCCTGTCCATTTGGATTTGTGTTAGGTGTCTGCAGATTCTCTGGCTATTCAATTATGCAATGTTTGGGTTACACTAAAAGGACTTGCCTTGAGGCTCATTCCTAAATAATTTTGTGTGTAGATCACTAACCTTTTTGCATCCTAATTTTGTTACTTTTAAGGTCTTGGGATGTGTTTCTAATTATTGCCATCATGTACTACTAACAAGTAATATAGAAAATAATGACAGATAATAGTTCCAAAATGGATTAAAAAGCTAATGTTTGCAAAGTGGATATATTCTTAAGAATCCCAATTTTTTAAAATTGTCTTTCTAAGTTCATTATTACTTTTTTTTTTTTTTTTGACAGGCAGAGTGGATAGTGAGAGAGAGAGACAGAGAGAAAGGTCTTCCTTTTTGCCGTTGGTTCACCCTCCAATGGCCGCTGCGGCAGGCACATCTCGCTGATCCAAAGCCAGGAGCCAGGTGCTTCTCCTGGTCTCCCATGCGGGTGCAGGGCCCAAGGACTTGGGCCATCCTCCACTGCTTTCCCGGGCCACAGCAGAGAGCTGGCCTGGAAGAGGGGCAACGGGGATAGAATCCGGTGCCCCAACTGAGACTAGAACCTGGTGTGCCGGCGCTGCAAGGCGGAGGATTAGCCTGTTAAGCCACGGTGCTGGCCCATTATTACAGTTTAAGAACTGAAACTGGTAAAAGGTCTTGCTTGCTGTCTCAGTTTATTCATTTTTTTTTTTCAAATCTGCACTTACAGAGTGTCTAAGAGTAGCATGGAAGGGTATTTTATTATGATGGCTTTTGTATGATCAATTTTCTGTCATTAATAAAGTGAGTCATGGCTGTGAAATGAGCTTAAAGTTTCCACAATTGTATTTTATACCCTCCTGCAAGTGGAGAGGTAACATTTGACTGGAATAGTAGTATTAGGATATATTTCACATTCTCTGGGCAGTTACTTAAGATCTTTGGAAGAAAGGTGCTTTATATATCCTCCTACAAAATATTTGAGACAGCCACAAGTGAATTCCTATGTGTTGACAACTTTATCTGACTCTATTAAAAGACACAGAGAGGATTATGAATTGGCTTATGGGGATAGCTTAATTTTATGGGCTGTCAATCACCTGAAAGACAGGTGAGGTCATATAATGAGCATCCTTGCTCCTCCAAAAATCCTATGTGGATGCTCAGACCTCCTGAAAGCTTTGACTGGATTTTCTTGCCTTGGCAGTAAACTGTCAAATGATCAGCAAAGTCGGTATGTCATTTGGCAGATTGGCAGGGCTGGCTGCTATACCCACAGGAACCAGGGGAGCAGCAGGGGATGGGGTTTTCTAACCTAGTGTACAAATGTGAAACCTGGATTACAAGTGGTGTTCCATTCCACCTTTGGAGACATTTCAATTCATAAATTATAGATGTTGTGTATTACTGTGCAGGTCATGAGAGAATAGTAGATGATAATTCCAAGAGTGTTATTAGAGGAAAGCAACCCTTTGGGAAAAGGGGGATGGGATGAGGGATGAAGAGAGGGAATTAGAAATGCATTTAGTTGAGAGAAGCTGAAGTAATGTTATGATGACAATTATAGTTGGAAAATGCTAGCAGCAGATGGGATTTGCCATCACTTGCCAACTCTAGAGTGTTTTGGGTCCCCAAACAAATGCATAGTTCTCTTGGAGCAAAGGGCAATTGCACAAAACAATAGCAGAAAATGTTTAAGGAGTTTGAAACTGTAGAACAGCTATTTAGCCATAAACACACCCTACTGGGAGACATGTGCCCGGGAATAAGATGTAACAAGAGGAATACATAGGGGAGCCAGCTAAAGTTTAAGAATTTTGTGAGTTTTAAATAAGACCATGGTTATAAAAATTACTCTTTTAATGCTTTCTTAAGTGACCTATTTTTGAATGAAATTACCTGCCTCTGTGTTTAAATTGATTTCAAAATCAAATGTCAAAAATAAAATAACACTAAAAGTCAAATTTTTTTCTAAATTCAAATTTCTGTATTTTTACTAGTTACTTTTGATGTTAGGGAAATACTAAATAGTGCAACTTTTGCTAGCCTTACTGAATTCTAGAGCGGAGAGGTCCTGGGACTGGCCTAAGTTTGACTTTCTTACATACACTGTAGAAACTGGAGCAAACTCCATTCTTTTGCCACAGAGCAGACCAAAGAAAACCACAATGTGTGCTGATTTGCACAAAAAGAGTTTGAAGAGATCAAGACAAATGCTGCAGGAGTTGGTAGAGATCTAGCAGAGAGTAGCTCTGTGTACAGGGCAGTGGAATGGGCCCCCTTGATGAGGCAGGCAGTAATAGAGACTTTTCCTTGCACAAGCAAAGTTCTTGGCCTCTTAGGCAAGGTTCTGGGGGCAGAACTGCACAGCCTGGGAGGAATGCTAGTGGTTGGCAAGGTCACAGATCAGACAGAGCTAGGGGCCAGAGGTCTGTACAGGTTGAGGGGAAAAACAGCTCCGAAGAGCACCCCCTCCTTCTTTAAGGAAGTCTCATTCTCAGCCTGTGTGGTTTGGGTGGGTTGATCTCACAAGCAGCTAATAAGAGCAGGTGCTTCTGTGAGAGTGTTTTTAGATAAGATTAACATTGGAATCAGCTGAGAGAAGACTGCCCTCTTCAAATGCAGGTGGGCTTTATTCAACCAGGTGAAACCCTGAGTAGAACGGAGACGCTGACCTTCCCTCTTGGAAAAAGGGACTCCTGTCTTTGACCTGGGATATCTGCTATCGCCTACTTTCGACCTTGAACTGAACAGTTGCCTCTTCCTGGTGCTTGGGCCTTTGGGCTCAGGCAGGGACTACATTTTTGGATGTTCTGGGTCTCCTGCTTCCTGACTCATCCTGTTGGTTTTGGGACTTGCCAGCTTCCATAATTACATGAGCCGATGCCCTACAGTAAGTTTCTCTTTCCACACCTATGCATCTCATTGATTCTACTTCTCTGGAGAACTCTGAATAATATACAAAGATAATCAATGAGAACTTTATTTTATATTATTTTGAACTCATAATTTTTCTCTGATTTTAGGCCTTTCAATCCATTGTAGTTAATATTATCTTGATGTTCTATGTATTCACCTTTAATCAATGAAAATTCCTTCAAATCAGAACCTGTATCCTGTTGACATGGCCCTAGCAGTTCTTTTTAGTTTTGTTTTTTTTTTTAAATTGTCTTACATCCTGGGCTCATATTTTCAAATTTTTGAAGGCGTTTTGATTCTTTTAAGGAAGAAACTATATTTTCTATATTTTGAGATATAGTATAAGTACAAGGCATGTTCATTGATTGCTTAATGGGTTTATTATTAGTTCTAGGCTTTTTCAATGAGTAGAGTAAGCAAATATGTATGTATTTTTTAGAGGAAGAAATACATCATGAAGTAATACTGGTATTCCTTATTCAGAAATATTGTATAACAGGAACTTTACTTCTTTTATTTTGTATTATGTCATTTTACTCTTATATTAAAAAACTTCTTAATTACATTAAGTACTTACATGTCTTAGCCTATAATTTTAAAATAATACTAATATTATTACAAAAACATTACGGATGTGGCTTAAAATTTATTTCCAGTACTATTTGTTCTTCAGGTATTTCCTAGTGGGCATGCATCATTAAATCACCGTTTTAAAAATCACTTGAATTTATTTTTGACACATTTTCTTTTTAAAAATTTTTGTTTATTTGTTTTCACTTATTTGACAAGTAGAGAGCCAGAGACAGAAAAATAGAAGGTGAGATCTTCCCTTTGCTCATTCACTCCCTTTGCCTGCAACAGTCAGGACTAGGCCAGTCTAAAGCCAGGAGCTGGGAATTCAGTGTTGGTCTCCTCATGGGCAGCAGGGACTATAACCTGTTTGTTCCCAGGATGTGCATTAGCAGGAAGCTATACTGTGAATTAGACCCGGCACTTGAACACAGGCTATCGAATTAGGATGTGGGGACGGAGGTGGGAGTTCAAGCATTGTCTTAACTGCTGTACCAAATACACACCACTCAAATTGTTATTCTCTATATTGATAAGCGGCACACTAGAAGCAGGTTTCATTTGTCTATTTTTCTTTTGATTGCTAGGTAGTAATATTTTTATTTTGTTTTATAATTATGTAAAACATTTGCATAGTTCCAAAGTCTGAACTCCGAGTTACAAGGCTAGCTTCTACACAATTTCCTCTCCTGTTGCCTCCTTATCTGTAGGGCATATATTCTAAACAGTCTGTGGATGTCTGAAATCATGATAGCACCCAGCCTTATATGTACTATGTTTTTTTCTTTACATACATACACAAATTTAATGCCTTTTCCATCTTAACTAAGTAAGTCCTGTAGTTCTAGCTTTTGTAGTTTGAGCTGTGACCACAAACCTAGCATGAATTCCTTTTTCTTCACAATTACATGGACAGAAAATTCATTTTCCCTGTAGATCTTGGCAATCTCACCATACAATTTTTTGTTTCCTTATTAATTTGAAAACTTCTACTCTTTCACTTAAAAGAAGCATTTTATGACTTTTCTTTGTCATATCTGAATTGTCAGCATCACTACTCTTACAACTTGGGGCCATTATTAAGTAAAATAAGGATGAATTGAACACAAGCATTGTGATAATGTGACAGTCTGATAGCCCAGGTGACCACTAAAAGGCTCACAGGTGGGTAGTGTATACAGTGTAGACACACTGAACAAAGGGATACCATCACAGGGGAATCAGTGTTGCTTGTTCTTGGCACAGCGCCCAGAGTTATCTTGCTAAAATGCAAGGCCTATCCTGGCCTTCCTGCTCAGACTGCTTTCCTGGCCTTTCATCTCAATCACACTGCAGACAAACAACAGATCGCAGGCTGGCAAGCCCTCATCGCCTCTGGTCCCTTCTGTTCCCACTTGCTCGCTTTATTCCAGACACAGCAGCTCTTTGAACAAGCCAAGCGTGCTCCCTTCCTAAGGGTCTTTCCACCTCTATTCCTTCAGCTGAGAGAATTCTTCTCCCTGTACCTTCGGGGCCTGATTCTGACTTTCTTCATGTTTCTGTTGAAATGCTGCCTTTTCAGAGGCTTCCACACTTTTACTCAGAGACTCCCTTTTTCTACTTTCTCTTTCTTACCAGCATGTATCCCTCTAGCCCCTTGCTGTGTTATCTGTCTATTGGCCATGCACTTGCTGGCCCCCTCCTTCAGCAGAATGTGTGTTCCAGGGGCCAGGACTTTGTGTTTACGTGGCTGTATCCCAGCACATAGAAAGTAGAAGTTCCATAAATACTCGTGGAATGAATTTCACTGAATGAGTCTGATTTGTTGAAGCTTCAAAAGTGTTGCTGTTTAACATAAGGATAGAAATTATTTAAATTACATGGTACCACAAGTCTATGGTCACAGGCATGTTCTGTAGTAGTTTTTCTAAGGTAGACAATGCCCATGAGGAAAATTATATTCTCACTTTAAAACTTTCTTTCCCTGTGGTCTGAAAGGGAGGTTTTTTCTACTTACTGTATACTTCACTGATGGTGAAGTGTATCTAGCTATGAGATTAATATTTAAGTTCTTATTTTGGCTATGCTACTACAGAAAAATGTTAGCCATCTCTTTTATAAGGTGTAAAGATTAAATTGTGCGTCCTACAGATTCCTTCATAATAGAATTAGTTTCCTACCTTGAAGAGAATAGAGAAATGAAAGAACAAGTTGGGCTTAGAATAGAGAAATGAGGGAGTAAGTCCTAGATCGCTTGCTGACAATAGCAATATTACATGAATACTTAGCAAACCGTTTCAACCATTAGATAACAACTTAAGAAAACATTTACCAGAAGGTCCAATGCCTTCTATAAATTGTAAGAATCATGTATTTGAAAACACCTCTTAAATATCTAACATGGTGTAGTTTGTTTAGCCAGTAAACTTAAGCACAACCATCTAAAATGTTTTTAGTTTCTTTCTACCAACACGTTTAAAACATATGATACACAGATTCAGGTCACACAAATTAAGATGTATCTTTGATTGATTTTAGCAGCTTAAATTTATGGACAATCTTATCTATAAGCCATTTAAAATAAAACTCATAATAAAATTGTGACTATAGACTTATAGTTCAGGCCACCGAAGATTAGAGATGGGACTTGGGCACTCCCTTGACTTGCATCCTCTCGTCTGCTTGAACACAAACCAGGAGGAAAAGAAAGCTCGGCATCAGAAGCAATGGGTGGCAGGCCTATTAATGGCTGATCTGTACAGTGATCTGCCCTCAAGGAGACCCAACAGGCCAGTCCACTGCAGTGGCTTTCAATGTGGTAAGCCTGGGCTTCAGCAGAAGTCAGCTTGTGAAGAGCCCTGGAAGCTCTGCCAAGAGTTGGATCACTGGAAATGGACCTGCCCTGGAGTCGAAGGATGCCCAGGTCAGAGCCACAGATCTTATTGGCTCTAAGCTGAAAAGCCCTTCACTCAGCCCAACTTCCAAAGTGACCACTGCAGCTGAGGGGATGAACAAGTAGGGTCAGCAACATTGAAGGCAGAACTGTAAATTTCTTGTTAGAGATGCCCCCTGCCTTTACCTTGCCAGCTCTCCTCCCAGGCCAGCCAAGTAATGAAAGTCAACAGAGTGCCTTCCCCTAGGAGGTTCACACCTCCCTTAGGATATACCCCATGTGAAGAGATAGATAGGTCTGGGCCTCTGAATTTACAAGGCCTAAAGCCCACCAGATTATTATCAAGCCCCTTCTATCAGGTTCTATTTGGCTATCAATCAGAAAAATTACTTGTAGCTTAGACAGCACCTTTCTTAGCTCCTCTAATAATGACTCTGTCCTTTGTTCTAGGCCCTGTCTAGCACAGTTGGGCCTCATTCCTTTGTAATCATAACCTCTACTCTATCACCAATGGCTCTACTCCCAACCTGTGTGTACTGATGGTCCTCTTCCCCACTTAATGCTGTATAATTGTTCAAACCTGGTAAATGCCACTCTTAGGATCATTGGTTACTATCCTCACTCTGTCTTTTATGACCTTGTCTAAATATGATCAGAGTCGGTAAACTTGGAAGGCTTCCATAGCCTTGGCAACTCATGACGACAGCCTAGGGTGGTTATTGGTGCCATAAACTAGAGTGTCAATTTGTTGGGTCAAGAACAGGAGTCACTGTGCATTTGTTCCTCATGTGGGATCTCTGTCCTTAATGTGCTGTACATTGTGATTTAATGCTATAACTAGTACTCAAACAGTATGTTTCACTTTGTGTTTCTATGTGGGTGCAAACTGTTGAAATCTTTATACTAAATTGATCTTCTGTATATAAAGAGAATTGAAAATGAATCTTGATGCAAATGGAAGGGGAGAGGGAGCGGGAGAGGGGAGGGTTGCGGGTGGGAGGGAAGTTATGGGAGGGGGAAGCCATTGTAATCCATAAGCTGTACACTGGAAATTTATATTCATTAAATAAAAGTTAAAAAAAAATAAATTACATGGTACCAACTCTATGTCCTGAAGTAGTCATGAGAAAATCCATTTGGGCTTACTCTGTTAATAAATGCCTCCTAGAGGAAGTAGGGTTTAGATGATGGATAAGTGGAATGGAAGGAAAAGAGAGGGCATTGCAAGTACTGAAAACGAAGAAAAAGGCAAAGGTGCATGGTGCATGGACAGACTTGTAAATGTTAGCACAAAGCTAGATAAGGGGTATAAACGCTGTGTACAAAAACCAAAGGATAGATTGATTTGTCTCTTGGTTTCTTAGAAAGTTACTAGAATGAGTAGGTTTAGGTTATAGATAAATATACACAAGTTTTTTTTTTTTTTTTTTTTTTAAACAGGCAGAGTTAGAGAGAGAGACAGAGAGAAAGGTCTTCCTTCTGTTGGTTCACCCCCCAAATGGCAGCTATGGCTGGCGCGCTGTGCCGATCTGAAGCCAGGAGCCAGGTGCTTCCTCCTGGTCTCCCATGCAGGTACAGGTGCCCAAGCACTTGGGCCATCCTCCACTGCCTTTACGGGCCACAGCAGAGAGCTGGACTGGAAAGGAAGCAACCGGGACAGAATCCAGCACCCCAACCTAGTGAGCTGTGGCGCTGGCCCACAAGTTGTTTCTAAAAAGAAATGACTTGGTTTATTTTCTTTTGCCATTTATGTTATCAGGGTGTAAATAGGTCACATATTATCTTCTTTAGCTTCACAAATCTTTGAATGAGTAGGTCAAATGTGGTGTCATTCCAAAGAAACGAAGCTATTGAAAATGTGCGACAGTCGTGTGTGGGAGGGCCTGTGGCCGCACACTTGGTGCACATGCTGGCAGCATATTCGTTGCTTCGATGCCTTGCAGGAGGTACTAGGTCATAGAGATGATGGTTTCATAGGCTCTTCTGGAAAGAACAGACCATGCAGTCTCTGTCTAAATTACCCTGTTCCACTGCAGTAGTCACAAAGTAGTCATAGACCGTATATGAACAATAAGTGTAACTATATATAATAAATTTATTTTTACAAAGGCAGATGGTATCTGAATTTGTCCCATGCAATTTTTTGTCAGGTCCTCCTGTAGGCCAGTCTAAATTGGCAATGCTCTTCTTCCGTGCCCTGTTTCCACATTTTCTTAGCTAGTCTCTTGTCCTGTGCTGGTCTTCTCACCCCTCAAGCACCACTCCAGCATCCCAGTTCCCCAGGATTGGCAGGGTTGGCACGTCACCAGCCAGGGTGATCTTGAATTTCAGAAGGTTTACCCTTCTGAGGCTATGCTTTCATTCAGTAGGGAATTCTGAAATTAAAAAAAAGAAAAGATTGATCTGGGGGCCGGTGCTGTGGCTCACTTGGTTAATCATCTGCCTGCGGCGCTGGCATCATGTATGGGCGCTGGGTTCTAGTCCTGGTTGCTCCTCTTCCAGTGGCCCAGGAAGGCAGTGGAGGATGGCCCAAGTGCTTGGGCCCCTGTACCCGCATGGGAGACCAGGAAGAAGCACCTGGCTCCTGGCTTCAGATCAGCATAACTCCAGCCGTAGCTGCCATTTGGGGGTGAACCAACAGAAGGAAGACCTTTCTCTGTCTCTCTCTCTGTCTAATTCTATCTGTCCAAAAAAAAAAATCTGTGAAAAATACAGCTGATTTTATTTTACTTGGCCATAAAAATAATGCAAACTTATTGTAGAAGAATCGGGCAGGAAAGAAGAAACAATATCACAAGTTCTGCTACACCCAACACTTTAGAGTACATTTCCTGTTGGAGTATTTCAGACCCTCAGGGATTCAGTTGGCATCACTGTCTTCCACAGTACGCTTGCCTTAAGCTGCCAGCGTGGTGATTGCTTACTGTTTTCCTTTATTTCTGTCTAGGTCTTAGTTTCACATCCCTCCAGTGAGACAAATCCTTTGAAAAGAACTTTGAGTTATAATATCAACTGAACAAAGCGTAACTGAGAAAAAAATAATGTATAACTTGAGTCAAGTTACTTCGTTTCTGTGGTTCTGTGGTTGGATCTACATATGGCTGCACTTCACCCAGCCCTTGCATTCCAGTATTTTGTAAAAACAATTTTGACTTGATGATTACATTTTCAAGTCTACTTTAGAAGGGGGCAATAAACTTTAGTAAGAGGGGAGATTAAAGGAAACTACTGTGGATGGAAGAGCTGAACCGATTTACAGTAGATTCTTATAGAAAACATTTGCAAGGAGAATCCAGATTCAGAAACACTGTGGGGAGGCTGAGAAATGGAGAGCTAAGTTACTTAGAGGTAAGCAAGAAACAGATATTACAGTACAAGAATAAAGGAGGTAAGAATCATTAATCCATTAATTTCAATAGATATATATTGGGAATCCTCAAAGAGTTAGGATACATTAGCCCTTTTTTAGAAAGTCAATAATCCATTTATTAATGAACAATTACCATTTAGTTTATCAAGTGCTTCATCGTAATAGAGAGGTCACAAATTCTGGGTCAAACTGACCTTATCTTGTAAAGTGGCAAATTTTTCAAGGAGTTTGCATTTAGCACAACATTCTAATCTAATCCTGTAACTAAGCTACTCCTTAGTTCCTGTGAGGAATTATTCATACCTCAAATTTATAAAACATGCTGAAATAGAATTTCTGTAATTAAACTTATTTACTAATTTAACAAAAGATATGCAATGCTGATTTTGATTTTAGGATCAAACCTTACTTTATTTTTCTGAGGGAGATGGGAAATAGAGAATGAAACTCTTGAAAATTAAATCTAGTAATTGCTGGAACGATTTTCACCAAGCCCAGTCAATAGCTTGTTATACTCTAAATATAACTTGCCATCTTGTGACAAAATCCAATTTTGAGAATAAGTGAAAACCCATTTCCATTTTCAATTGTTTAGTGTACTTGAAAACTAAAAATTTGTGTTAGGGTTTTTTCATATTATTTTGTGTCAGGTAATAGGGAATTACGTCCTCCATGTCTCTAGAAGATAAGATTGATGAGTTATTTACAAAGTTAATCAGAGTTGGGTTCAGAAACTATTAAACACTGCATTTTCTTGACTTATTTTGACTTAATGTGGCTTAATTTTTTAGTCATTTCTGAATGACATCCACAAAGAAATTTAGTTAGTTGATTGCATGCCCTTAATAGCAATTCTGTATGATAGCTATATGACAGTAAATATAGGTCATGGCCTATGACTATTCCCACAGACTTACAGAAATTCTCAATATAACTTAGAGTTTAGATGTTAAAATGTAATATTCAATTATCAGTTTCAGGAATGGGCAATGTTTATGAGGTACATAGTAAAGACGTGATAAGGAATAAAATTAAAAGAACATAAAGAGATTGCAACTTTGTTCCAAAAACACTTCCTTTCTACCAGTGCTTGTCAGACAGCCAAGTAGCACTAAAATGCCTTGTTGGAGCCAAAGCTAACGTAATCAAATTTTCAATTACAAAAATGTAGGTGAATTTAATTTGTCCTATCCAGTTTCCAATTCTTGCTAGTTATACTTCCTTTTATAGATCACAGTAGAAAATATCTTGGAAAATTTGTCTTTGATGCTAAGTAAATCTGTTTTTCATGAAATAAAATCAGTAGGATTCAATGGTTGAAAGATAGGAACATGTGCCTTTGTAGAATAAAGACACATTTCTATCTTGATGCTCATCTGCCCGAGTGGTTAAGGATAGTCAAATTTGAGTATCAAGAACATATAAAATGAATCAGTTTTCTAAATTTTGTCTATCTTCTCTCATTTTTGAATTGTAAAGTTTGAGGTATAATTTTCATGTACTACGTGGCTCAAGTCTCAAGAGTATCCACCCATTGGTTCAAGATTTTCCATTCAATTGTTTATAGCAGTTGTCTATATTCTCACTAAATTATGGTCATTTTGCTTTTTACTTGTTAAACCTTTTATTCAGTCAAGCATTAAGCCCTTTTATTTACTGTATTGTAAATTCAAAATATGTTATCTCAAAAACTAAAAAAAAAAAAAAAAAGGGAGAGGGAGGGAGATTGGGAGGAAGAGAGAAAAGAATATCATTATATTCTTTTTTTTTAAATTTTTTTTTTTTGACAGGCAGAGTGGATAGTGAGAGAGAGAGACAGAGAAAGGTCTTCCTTTTTGCTGTTGGTTCACCCTCCAATGGCCGCTGCGTCTGGCTCATCGCGCTGATCCGAAGCCAGGAGACAGGTGCTTCTCCTGGTCTCCCATGCAGGTGCAGGGCCCAAGGACTTGGGCCATCCTTCACTGCCTTCCCGGGCCATAGCAGAGAGCTGGCCTGGAAGAGGGGCAACCGGGATAGAATCCGGTGCCCTAACCGGGACTAGAACCCGATGTGCCGGCGCCGCAAGGCGGAGGATTAGCCTGTTAAGCCACAGCGCCGGCCAGAATATCATTATATTCTTAGAATTCTGTCTACGAACTATACTGAACCTGTTAAAGTCTAATTAAAACTTGAAAAAGTAAAAATTTTAAAGAGGAAATGAATGGCAGTTTCATTGCCTCTGAAGTTCTTGTAGCCTCTTCCTGTCTATAAGACTGTAGAAGACATGCCTAAGTGGCTCTCTGGGGAGCACACTTCCTGAAATTAGAGGTATGGCTGTAGTTCTGTCTCCAGCAAAAACAGGCTGGGGATGGGCAAACCTGTCCCCAAAGGAATGTGGCAGTGGAGGCAGCAGGGGCTAATGGGCTTTAACTGGTACCTGGTGTTTTCTGTAACTAATGAACTTGCGATATAGCATTTGAAGAGATGTGTCTATACTATACCATACCCCACTGTTCTATTCTCTGTCATGGATCACCAGACTGGATCCTTTGCCATATTCCCACCATAAAATTGATGTACATCTGACACTAGGTACTTAATAGCTTGTAGACATGCTGGTCCCTCTAATAAAAGTGCTGGCTGAGAGCTACCTGGTGGACACTCTTGAGATGAAGATGTCAGTGTTCTGTCTCTTTCATTTTTGAAACTCCACAGAAGACTCTCTCCCAAGAGGTGACTGTTTTTCTGACTTTTCTCACTGTTAACTTTACCTGTTCTTGGACTTCATATCGGGCGGTAGCTTAGTTCTATGATTATTACTTTAAAAACTTTATGCATATTGCCCATACAAATTTGTTTAGGTATCATAGCACACTAGGATAAATGCTTCAACATCATAGTGGTCTCACTCCAGTTTCCTGACTATATCATAGCTAAAACTGAATCACTTTTGCTTTAGTTAAACGACTCTGAATAAAATGAGATAAGCAGGAAACAGTTACGTTCTGTAGGAGAATGCCCTATACAGAGCTAGGTGGGTGGAGAGGCTCACGGTACTCTGGGAGGTGGGGTGGGGTTGGGGTTGTGATTTTGACTCTGGGTCACAGGAGCAGTAAATATATTAGGGATCTGTTTCCGGAAATGGGGTGAGGCCTGTATGGTGGGAACAGGTCAACAGCCCCATTAGGGTCCGTGATCTGCTGCAAGAATCGACAGACCTCAGAATTAGGGCCTCTAGATCAGTCTCTAGATTCATGCTTTAACGGCGTGATTCCTTCTGCCTGAGACATGGGTACCAGCTTGCAGGTGGAGGACACATGCCTCCAGTTCTGCGCTCAACACACAGATTTGAAGAAATACCCGGGCTGCCTCCCGCAGCACCTGCAGGATCAAGACCTGGCTCCTGAACAGGGCAGGTGTGCTCTGCATTCCCAGGACCCTGTCTTGGCCTCAGGTGCCAGTGCTCCACCAGCTGCTCCCTAGGTCTCAGCTGATGAGATATCTGTACAAACTTCTTCATCCCCTTGCTTGCAGCCCACCTCAGCAACCTGAATAAACAGGCACGTGGGGACAGTGGGAAAGCACGCGCAGAGCTCAGCTGGTCTGTGTTCCCGCCAGAGCTCTGCCTCACGCTAGCTCTGTGTACTGAGTACTTTACTCCTCCAAGCCTCACTCTCTCGATTTGTCAAAAAGGGATATAATTGCTCTATCTCATGGGGTCAAATGCAATAATCCGTATAAGCGACTACTGGCCATGTTATTATGTTGCACACTGGATAGAAAAGAAAAATAGGAACCCATTCAAACGTTGATCTGCAAAATTCAGCTAACAGATTCTCTTTTCAGAAACCTACCCTCACCACAGTTCTATATCTTTTTATACTTAAATACCAAACAGTTTCCTTTCTCACCCTCCTTCTTAATACATACTACTGGAGGGTGGTGACGAGGCTTTTCACCTTGACAGTCTTATCCTGCTGTGGTGCCCAGCCCACAGTGGGCACTCAGGAAATGATTGTCATTCTGTTACATGGCAGCTACACAGTGCACTTGTTTGTATTTGCTAGTTTCCTTTTGGTACAGCAATCACATTCAAGTATATTGTGTGGAGAAGGTATGAATTTCAGCAAATTCATTTAATTTACCTGTCAGGCTCCTCTAGCTCTCTTAAATTGGCTTGACAATCATCAACACCAACACAAAATTACTATTTATAAAATGATTCTCTGTTGGAAAGCTCTCCAGTGGCACTGTGAAAATAGCTGTAATTTAGCAATTGTGTAGCATTTGCCTCAGTGAAGGAGTTAGGAACTCCTTCAGCTCCAGCTGGTACCACAAAAAACTGCATCAGGCCTCTGGAATGAAGATTTGCTTGGGCCTGGCCACTCATTTCACACTGTGTGTTGACCGTTTTCATTGTCCATAAAAGTTAAAGTTCTGACTGTAAGCCCCACACTAGAGAAACAGATGGGCAACGCTCCCACCTCCCAGAAGCATCACAAGATTCCATTGATATTTTCAGAATATTAGCACTGTGACCATAAAACGACCTCGGTGCTCACCTGTCACCAGCCAGGGAACTAAGCGGAAAGCCGCAAGCAGTTCTTGTAATATTACCAACATTCTCTATTCCCTCCCTGCCTCTTCTCAGGAAGAAACACACAATATCATCAACATACATCAGCAGCAATTTTAAAAGGAACTGTGGGTAGGGAGGAAACTATCTTTCTTCCTCAGTCTTCATAAAATCTTAATTGGAAAAAATCCATGTCACATAAGATAGATTAACAAGTGAAAAAACCAAGAAACAGCTTCTTAGCATACACAGTTTATGTATCCATGGGGGTGCCCGGGTGCCCCGGGAATGAGCAGTTCACGAAGAGGTAACTTTGAGGTTCAGCTTATACAGTGTCTCCATCCAAGAACAGCAAAATTTTTGACAAAATATCATGACAAAGAAAAGGAATTTGAATTTTTGAGAGAGCAACATGGGGGAAGGCCAGTGAATGGCAGATAACGGTTAGTTATTAAAGCTTGCTAGTGCAGATTTCTCTTGTGCCATCTCTAAGCCCATAGGGTCTTGAATTGTCTTTCATGATTCAAAGTTGGCTTTTCTTGATACAGTCAGGAGGTGGTATATCATTTGTCTTGGTAAATTTCTGTCTTGATTTTAGGCAAACAGGTGGATGGCAGAGAGCTTTCTATATTTACTTTTTCTTAACTGCATTCAACTTAATAATCCTGTGCCTAAGAGTCATATTTTGGGGTGGTTTACTGTGGCCTACCACATAACACTGTGAAACTGAAGCCTTTTCTATACCTACTTATTTTCTTTCTCAAAGCATCAAGTGTCTTACGGGCATCCTGTAATTTAATCTTCATACATCTTGTCTCTCACTGTTTTCCTGATGAACTGGAATCAACAAGGTATGTTACTTATGTTGGTAAGTTAAGTGGACTATATACTAATGGTTCAGAATCATTATGAATTCTCAGATTTCTCAACCTATTTACCATTTATCTGTGGGCTTAGTCAACATTATTAACCTCTTTGTACTTCACTTTTTTTTTTTTTCAATCTGAACAATGAGGCTGGAGAACACATATTTTAGGGCCAGTGCCATGGAGCAGTAGGTTAATCCTCTGCCTTCGGTACTGGCATCCCACATGGGTGCCAGTTCTAGTCCCGGCTGCCCCTCTTCCAATGCAGCTCTCTGCTATGGCCTGGGAAAGCACTAGAAGATGGCCCAAGTGCTTGGGCCCCTGCACCCATGTAGGAGAACTAGATGAAGCTCCTGTTTCCTGGCTACGGGTCAGCACAGCTCTGGCCATTGCAGCCATTTGGGAGGTGAACCAACAGAAGGGAAGCCTTTCTCTGTCTCTCCTTCTCACTGTCTGTAACTCTACCTCTCAATTCCTCTCAAAAAAAAAAAAAAAAAAAAAAGAAAACTATAGCACATATTTGAAGGCTGAGTAGCAGTCAGTGAAAAGAGACAGGAGTTCACTGAAACCAGAAGAGTTGAGAGAGACCCTACTGGGTGAGAAGGAAAAGGGAGAGGTGACCACGGCAGGCAGGACCTGGAATGGCAGAGTCCCTGAAACTAGGAGAATGTGCACTGGAGATTCCTGCCACTTTGTAAAACAAACCAGGGCACAGAGGGCCAGTCAGTCAATCCACCAGTAATGTTCATTTCCAGTTTTTTTCAAACTTAAAATCATTATACATTCATAGGAGATTATTTGGAAAATATAGAAACCACACACACACACACACACACTAAAAAAAACACATGTAATTTAATTACCCAGAAAAACTCTCTCTTCCTGTCTCTTTTTGCCTCTGTGTGTGCATATATTCTTTTATATATGCATAATTCCTTTGAAAACATACCTGTTTTTCTCAAATTGAAATCATGCTGTCCTTTATTGCTTATATTTGAGACTTCCTCACCGCACTAAGCATTTTGTCATAATATACTTTTTCATGAATATGTTTTCCTGGGAAAGTCAGGGAAAGGCATTAGGGTCAAGTAAAGGTTTTATTCCCTTTAGGATTAATCAGAGCATGTTTATGGGCTAAGGGAAAATAACTAATGGGGTAATCAGAGAGAAAGGTTTGTTGAATGAAGGAACTGAAGGGAAGATGGGGAAGGTAAAAGGACTGCAGGGATTAACCTTGGGGCCCAGCAGGTGTATTTTTAGAGGGAAACAGGTGTTTTTGGAACTTAAGGATTGGGTAGATGAATATTGTTATTTACAATGAACTAAGGAGTAAAATCATCTTTTAAGAATTGAAACAAATGGAAGTTGATTTAAATGAGAATTGGAAGGAACTTGGATCAAAGGGACCAATTAGAATTAAGTCCTAAGAATAAGTTTCTAAGGTTACACTGCATAGTTGGGTGACTATGGTTCACAATAACCTAGACTATACTTTATGAAAAAATAGATTAGAGTTCCATGCCTCCAACCGTATAGTAATGTTGAAGAAGGCAAAATGTTGATTACCCTGACTTGATCAGCACATGTTGTATGCATGCATTGAAATGTCGCATTGTAGCCCATAAATATTATCATTAGTTAGTAAACAATTAAAAAGAAAGAAAATTGGACATTGGCATTATTCCTGAGAACATAGACTTAGAAAGTTAAAAGGTTGAGGCCATAATAAGTACATGCTGTACTACTGTCATGTATACTTAGAGTACTTGGACATTGCTGATATTAGTGGGTGAACAGATTTTTTTATATGAATTATTCGTATGTACTTGGTCCTCCTTTGTTCTCAAAATACTCTAAAAATTTACCTAGTGAAGAAACATTTTATTGGCAGGTATGATGGTGGGGCAGGAGTTATTACTGAATCTTCTTCCTGTGTAGATGTATGACACTCTGTCCTCATCTCTAGGTGGAGTAACAAGGCTCAGACTTTTCAAATTCCTTTATGTTATTTGGTCTGAAGTCTTCATTTCTTATTTAGACCATAGTAATAGATTTAAAGACACCAGATGTTTGGTGTGTGTTTTCTTTTTTTTTTTGTTTAGATGGTATATCAAAATTATTAATGAACATTTCTGTATTTATATAATAAAAATATGAGCTGATGAACTAAATGATGAATATTTTCTGTTTTTATTTCTCTGATTTAAAAATTTATTCGTGTGTTTGTTGCTGTATATGCAGGCTGATGCTGTAGTCACAGTAGCGGAATGTTGCCAGCATAATTGATTCTGTGTCAGTCAAAACTATGAACTGAGGCCTGTGTTGCACTGACCTTGGAAGTGGGAGACTTCTGTTCTTTTCTGAGCTCTGCAACCAAATAACTCTGAGGTTTGGGGAAAGTTATTTATTTTTGCTTGCTGCTTTGCTAAATGAAATGGTCTAGTTGGATTTTCTTTTGTGGTGCCATGCAAGGGCCTAAATGCCATATTTAGATTTAAATTTTCAAAGCATTGCATCAAAATAATAAGTAGTTGTGATTGTAGACTACCCACTGCAATGCTACTGCATAACATATGCAAATAAGTGCAATGGAAAATGAACACTGACATGCAGTCTGAAGCAGCTTTTTAGGGATAACATTCCTATTGGATGTGTAGGTGTCTTAGCCCTCTAGGGGCCACCACTGTGACATAGTGGGTTAATAGGTGCCTGTTGGAGTCTTGACCGCTCCACTTCTGATCCAGCTCCCTGTTAATGCACCTAGGAAAGCTGCAGAGAGTGACCCATGTACTTGAGGTCCCTGCACCCATGTGGGACACCTGGCTGAAGCTCCTGGCCATTGCAGCCATTTGGGGAGTGAACCAGCAGATGAAAGATTCCTCTGGGTCTGGTGCTGTGGCACGGTGGGTTAACGCCCTGGCCTGAAGTGCCAGCATCCCATATGGGTGCCAGTTCTAGTCTTGGCTGCTCCATTTCTGATCCAGCTCTCTGCTATGGCCTGGGAAAGCAGCAGAAGATGGCCCAGGTCCTTGGGTCCCTGCACCTGTGTGGGAGACCCAGAAGAAGCTCCTGGCTCCTAGCTTCGGATCAGCACAGCTCCAGCCGTTGTGGCCAATTGGGGAATGAACCATCAGATGGAAGACCCCCCCTCCCCCCGCCTCTCCTCTCTCTGTGTAACTCTAACTTTCAAGTAAATAAATAAATCTTAGAGACAAAGAGGAATCTTTTTTTTTATCTCTATACACTGCATTTCAAATAAATAAGTAGATAAATAAATCCTGAAAAGAAAAGGAAAGCCAAAGTTATGCAAAGTTCTTCATATTGTGAATTTGCCTCTTTCTTTTCCAGTTGATGCTACTCAGTGTAACTGAAAAAGATCTCACAGTCCCAATAATCTTAGGAAATGGTCACACTGTACTAAAGGAAATTATGGCAACAAGAACAATTATTAGAGCCACAGGAGTGAGGTGGAGGAGAAGGTTGAAATGACATTTCCAATTTAGGAACTCTATTTATAGTCACTGGAACTTTCCAAGACTGTTCAGTTTAGGACCAACAAGTTTTGGACATATTCTCAACTTCAAAGTAAATTTATCTGAAGAATTTTATGGAGTTCTGTTCACCATTTGCACTTACGCAGTACATCAGGAAAAACAAGATGATTTTTTTTTTTGGTGGTGGGGGGAACATAAAGGCATCTTCCCCACGTATTAAGGAATGGTTGATGTGTGACTAACACTCAATGACTTACTGGAAATATGATTCATTTTAAACAAAGATCGTAATGAGGCAACTCTGAATTAAGTAAGTCTAGAATACAACCTGTATTTGAATGCATATAAATCTACTTAGAATCTCTCTGGAGCAAATGCTGTTAGTGTGAAAATGGGTGGCCCTTTCATTCCAGATTAATTTTTTAGAGAAAAGGCATCAGGAGATTAGAGTCCTGTTTTCCAATATATGATTGTAACAAAAGAATTTATATAATCAATCAGTGAAATACACTGGCAACTGCTACCTCTATTAAGGAGCAGGGGACCAGCTGCATATTCTCCTAGATTGCTTCATAAATACTTAATAACACATTCTGTCAGCTGGTTTTTTGGATTACAATGAGTTGGTCTGGATCTGACTTGCAATTGTGCCAGGATATTTAAATCATATCTGTCAGAACAAAGTGTCATTGTCTTGTACAAAATGAAAGAAAACAAGGAGCACACCAGAAATGGATGTCTTATATTACAATTTTAGGAGATAGGATAATAGAGGATGTTCCTCTGTGGAATTTATTTATGAAAAAATAAGTTATAGAGAGCAGTTGGTTATCAAATTATTATTGTGTATGGTTGCTGGGAAGTCCTATGACATATGAATAAATAAATGAGAGCAACTAATTTTATTCATTTTGCCAGTATAATTAGTCTAGGGTTCATCCTCCAATGAGTCAGCCCATGAAGAAACAGAAACAGAGCAGAGACAGAAAGACTTGTAGTAGAAGTTCTGTCCACTCCTGCAGCGGTGGATGAGGCTTTCTTGTTATTAATATTTGATATCAACAAACTCTGGGAATGTCTGGCCTCCTAACTCCTTGCTGAAGCACCAGAAAACCTCATGAAGTCAGTACCAGTTGTCTCACAAAACTCTCTCAATTCTTTAGATTAAAAAGTGCAGTGGTAGCAAATATTCAGAACCTCCCATCTTCCTGGACATAAATTGTTTAATCATATATAAATTAAATTACTAACCAGTCACACTGTGTAGGCAGGACTCCCAGAGTAAGCAATGCATCTTTGTCATTTATTTAGCTTGTTCCATCCAGTTAAATCTAATCAATCAGAAATCCTAGAGTAAAACAGTAACAGGAAATTTTTGCAGAATAGCCAGCTGGACCTGAAAGATGCATTATAAATACATGCCTCCTAGATGTTTTACCATGTGGGTCTGATTGCTTGGTGAACTCTCTTCCATTTCACAAGGAACGAGAAATTAGATTTTCTCTTTACATTCCTCGTAAAGTTGACTGGAGATCTGTTCATGCAAGTACCTGGAGAGACATTTTTCCAAGGAGCAGAAAAACTGCTGTTTGTGGACGAAGTTTGAGGGATGATTAGACAGTGGGCTGCCAAATGGAATGAAGATATCCATGTTCTTTTGAAATAGCCACAGGCAGGGGAGTGACTCAGGTGAGGATACTTGTTATGTACGTACAGTGGAGGCCCAGTACAGCAGAGTTTCTAGAGTTTAGATCTCTACAGAGTTTTCTGTTTTGAAAAGTTTCCCCTTTTTTCTCCCCAGTGGGCTCTAGTTGAAAATTAAATTACATTAAATTCTATCTAAATCAAAGGCTGAATATCTACTATGGGCACTGAGTATCACCTGTCTACATGATTTCAAGGAGAATGTTCTATTTTAATTTTTTTGAGGAAACTCCATACTTTTGTCCACAATGGCGCTACTAATTTACATTTCCACCAGGATTCCATTTTCTACACACCTTTGCCATCACTTGTTACCTTTGGCTTTATGGTAATAGCCTATCATACTAGAGTGAGCTGATTTTTCATTATGGTTTTGATTGGCATTTCCTTGATGATTAATGATGTTGAACATTTTTTTCTGATACAGCAATTCCTTTCTAATGCCAGTGTCCTCAAGAGTTTTCCCTGTGTTTTCTTCCAGTAGCTGCAGGCTCAGGTTTCATAATTAGGCCTTTAATTGATTTTGAGAGCAATAGAGAGCTAGCCCCATTTTTCTAACACTATTTATTAAAAAAGACTATTGTTTTTCCAAAGTTTTTTCACATCTTTGTCAAAGATCATTTGGGTATAAATATGTGGGTTTACCTATAGGGTCTTTTTTCTATTCCATCTACTTATCAATCTGTTTTTATGCTAATACCATGTTGCTTTAATAACTGTAGCTTTGTAATATATTTTAAAATCAGGTAGTAATGCCTCCTGCTTCTATCTTTTTAAGATTGGTTTGGCAAGTCAAGGTCTTTTGTAATTTCATACAAATATTGTTAGTGCTTTTCCTAGTTCTGTGAAAAATGTAATTCAAATTTTGATAGAGATTGCATTGAATCTGTAAATTGCTTTGATAGTATACACATTTTAACTACATTGATTTTTCCAATTTATGAACATGGAATGTCCTTCAACCTTTTTGTTCATTTTTCTAATTTTTTCATCAATAATTTATATGTTTTGCAACAGAGTTCTTTCATCTCCTTGTAAATTTGTTCTCAGTTACCTCAGGGTTTTGTTTTGTTTTATTTGATAGCTACCAGAAGTGGGATTGATTTCTTTTTCAGATGATTCACCATTGGTTTATAAAAACACCAATTTTTAAAAAAAAATTTATTTATTTGACAGGTAGAGTTACAGACAGTGAGAAAGAGAGAGACAGTGAGAAAGAGAGAAAGGTCTTCCTTCCATTAGTTCACTCCCCAGATGGCCGCAATGGCTGGAGCTATGCCGATCTGAAGCCAGGAGCCAGGTGCTTCCTCCCTGTCTCCTATGTGGGTGCAGGAGTCCAAGCACTTGGGCCATCCTCCAAGCACTTGTGGCCTTCCCTGGCCACAGCAGAGAGCTGGACTGGAAGAGGAACAATTAGGACTAGAACTTGGTGCCCATATGGGATGCTGGTGCCACAGGCAGAAGATTAACCTAGTGCGCCACTGCACCGACCCCCCAAAAAACCAATTTTTGTACATTGACTTTGTAGCCTGCAACTTGACTGAATTTGTAAGTGTTAATGGATTTTGGTGGAGTCTGGCATTTGTATATATAGATCATGATATCTGATGTAAGGAAAAGGGATAGAACAGAGATAAGCCAGGATACAAACTCAAGCCAAAATGAATTTATTCAGGGTAAATAAATTTGCAGAAGTGGCTAACTGCTTGCATGCACACAGAGTGAACACATTGGCAGAGAGAGAATTCAGTTATAGGCTGGGTTTATATAGCATAAGCCAGGTAAGGGCCATGAAGTGGGGTGGAGCTGAGCTAGCTTTTTTTCAGACATTTCAAACTCAATGAGCCTTCCTCTTTGAGGGGTGGTTAGTTGGAAAACATGCTGAGGATGGTGTGGAGAATACTGGGCTTAGGATCAAGTCTTCCCAAGAATGCAGGGGCTCTCTCATCAACTGTAAGCAATGAAAATTTGACTTTCTTCTTTCCAATTTGGGTGTCCTTTATTTATTGCTCTTGATTCATTCCTCTAGCTAGGACTTCTAGCACTCTCTTGAATAACAGTGGTGAAAATGGGTTTCCTTGTTCTTGTCCAGATCTTAGAGATGAAGCTTTCAGCCTTTACCCATTCAATATGACGTTAATTGTTGGCTTGCTATATATGGCCTTTATTATGCTGAGGTATGTTCCTTCTATGCCTAATTTGGTCAGAGCTTTTGTCATGAAGGGATGTTGCCTTCATCAACTTAAATGACGATATGACTTTTGTATATTAACTTTGGATCCTAAAGCCTTGCTATGATTGTTTCTTAGTCTAGGAGACTTTTTGCTCATTCTTTTGGATTTTTTACGTAGGCAATCATGTCATCTGCAAAGACAGTTTCATTTATTCCTTCTTAATTACTATTACTTTTATTTTTTTTCCTTGTAATATTGTATTATCTAGGTCTTCCAGAATAATTTGAAAAGAAATGGTGAGAGTAAATATTCTTATCGACTTCTTTATCTCAGCAGGAAAGTTTGATTCTCACCGTTAAGTGTATCTACAAGTTTTTAGGTAGACGATGCAAGTTGAAGACATTCCTTTCTATTACTACTTTATTGAAAATTTTCATTCTAAATAGATGGTGGAATTTGTCACATGCTTTTTCTTCATCTACTCATGTGATAACAATTTTTTTATTTTAATCTGTTGATGTGATATATTACATTAATCGATATTTGAATAAACTGACTTGCATATCTGGGATAAATGCCAGTATGTTGTGTATAGTTCTTATATTTTTTTCAGATTTGTTTGACTAATATTTAGTTTAGGAATTTTGCTTCTATATTCATGACAGTTATTACTCTATGGTCTTATTTTCTTTCAATATCTTTATCTGGTTTGGTATAAGGTGACATTGGCTTCAAACAAGTTTGGAATTGTTCCATCTGCTTCTGTGTTCTGGAGGAAATCACAGATAGTAGGCATGATTTCTTCTTCATATGATTGGAAGAATTTCCTCATGAACACATCTGAGTCTGGTATATTCTGTTTTGGGAGGTTATTAATTACTGACTGAATGTCTTTAATAGATGTGGCTATTCAGATTATTTATTCTTTCTTTCTTTTTTTGTTTTTGTTTTTGTTTTTTTTTTTTTTTTTTTGACAGGCAGAGTGGATAGTGAGAGAGAGACACAGAGAGAAAGGTCTTCCTTTTTGCCGTTGGTTCACCCTCCAATGGCTGCTGCGGCCAGCGCATAGCACTGATCCGAAGCCAGGAGCCAGGTGCTTCTCCTGGTCTCCCATGGGGTGCAGGGCCCAAGCACTTGGGCTATCCTCCGCTGCCTTCCTGGGCCATAGCAGAGAGCTGGCCTGGAAGAGGGACAACCGGGATAGAATCTGGCGCCCCAACCGGGACTAGAACCTGGTGTGCCGGTGCCGCAAGGCAGAGGATTAGCCTGTTAAGCCATGGCGCCGGCCCAGATTATTTATTCTTATGTGAATTTTCTCAGATTGTATCTTTCAAGAAATGGGTCCATTTCCTCCAAGTTATCAAATTTGGAGAAATAGAATCAGGCAAAGAATTTAAAACATTTTGAAGTCCATTGCACCTACAGTGATATTCCTTCTTTCACTTATGATTTTAGTAATTTTCCATTTTTTTTAACTATTGGTTAGAGAATTGTTGATCTTATCAAATTTTTAAAAGAACCAGTTTTTCATTTAGTTGAGTTTCTCCATTGACTTACTGCTTTTTGTTTCATTAGTTTCTGTTATATTTTAATTTTTTATTACTTTATATTTAATTTGCTTATCTGTTTCTTTTAGCCTAAGATGGAAGCTTAAATTATTGGCTTTAGAATTTTTTCATGTTATATTCATTCAATGATATAAATATTTCTCCACACACTGATTTCCCTGCATTCCATAAAATTTGAAAAATTGTATTTTCATTTTCATTTAGTTAAAAATATTTTAAAATTTCTCTTGAGATTTCTGCTTTGACCTGTATGCTGCTTAGAGTAAATTATTTAAGCCTCACATAATTATAGGATTTTTAAATTTATTCTGTTTTTGGCTTCTAGCTTATTTCCATTGTGGTTTGGGAGAGGAATAAATTGTAGCATTTCTGTTCTTTAAAATTTGTGAAGGTGTCTTTTATTGGCTGTATCTTGGTGAATGTTGCATGTGAGCTTGAAAAAGAAGGTGTTTTCTGCTGTTGTTGGATAAAATAGTCCATTTATCTACTGAACATTTTGAACATGTAGAATACAGTTATAATGATTATTTTGATGTCCTCTGCTATTTCTAAAATCTGTGTCAGTCCTGAATCAGTTTCTATTTACTAGCTTTTCTTCCTAAGATTAACCCTACACTAAGTAAAGAGTTCAACAAATAGTATAAAAATATTCCTCAACAGTCGAGAGAAGAGTTGTTCAAAATCATCACATCTTAATGTGTCAATTTCACCTCTATTGATTACCTTTGAGGTTTTCTGATATTAGGGAGAACATATGGTATTTGTATTTTTGGGAATAGCTTATTTCACTAAGTATAATATTTTCCAGTTGCATCAATTTTATTGCAAATGACAGGATTTTATTTCTTTTTATGGCTGTGCAATATTCCATGATGTACATATACTACAATTTCTCTATTAGAGACTTCAGTGGATGGACATCCATATATTAGCTATTGTGAATTGAGTTGCAATATCATGGCGGTACAGATAACGCTTCAGATTACCACTTTCATTTCTTGTGTGTAAATTGCCAGGAGTGGGATGACTGGATCATATGGTAGTTCTATATTAAGATTTCTGAGGTATCTCCATACTGTCTTTCACAGTGCCTGTACTGGTTTACATTCCCACCAACAGTGGATTAGTGTACCTTTTTCCCCAGACCTTCACCAGCTTTTGTTGTCTGTTGATTTCTGTATGAATGCCATTTTAACTGGGGTGAGGTGAAACCTCATTGTGGTTTTGATTCGAATTTCCCTGATGGCTAATGATCCTAAACATTTTTTCAAGTATCTGTTGGCAATTTGAATTCTTTCTTTAAAAATACATGTTCAAGTGCTTTGCACATTTCTTGCATGGATTTTTTGTTTTTTTTGTCATTGAGTTTCTTGATCTCTTTATAGGTTTTGGATATTAATCCTTTATCAGTTCCATAGTTTGCAAATATTTCCTTCCATTCTGTGGGGTGCCACTTCACTTTCCTGACTGTTTCTTTTGTAGTACAGAAACTTCTCAATTTGATGTAATCCCATTTGTCAGTTTTTGCTTTGATTGGCTGTCCTTCTGGGAGATTTTCCAAGAAATCTTTGCCTATGTCAATGTCTTTCAGGGTTTCCCCAGTGTTCCTATTCTGTTCCATTGGTTTACCCATATTTTTTTTTTCCAGTTCCAGGCTGTTTTGATGACAACTGATCTATAGTATGTCTTGAAATTTGGTATTGTGATGCCTCTGGTTATGTTTTTTTTTTTTTTTTTTTTTTTTTTTTTTTTTTTTTTTGACAGGCAGAGTGGGCAGTGAGAGAGAGAGACAGAGAGAAAGGTCTTCCTTTGCCGTTGGTTCACCCTCCAATGGCCGCCGCGGCCAGCGTGCTGCAGCCAGCACAACGCGCTGATCCAAAGGCAGGAGCCAGGTGCTTCTCCTGGTCTCCCATGGGGTGCAGGGCCCAAGCACTTGGGCCATCCTCCACTGCACTCCCGGGCCATAGCAGAGAGCTGGCCTGGAAGAGGGGCAACCAGGACAGAATCTGGCGCCCTGACCGGGACTAGAACCCGGTGTGCCGGTGCTGTAAGGTGGAGGATTAACCTGTTAAGCCACAGCACCGGCCTTGGCTATGTTTTTGTTATATAAATTTACATTATCTATTCAGGGTCCTGTGTTTCCGTAGGAATTTCACATCCATTTTTTTTCTAGAAGTGAGAATGTCCTTGTCATTTTGATTAGAATTATATTGAATTTATATATTGCTTTTGATAGTATGGACATTTTGATGATATTGATTATTTCTTCTGTGAACATGGAATTTTTAAAATTTTTTGTGTATTCTATTTCTTTCTTTAATGTTTTTTCATTTTCATCATAAGGATCTTTGAAATCCTTAAATTTATTCTTAGGTATTTAATTTTTTTGTAGCTTTTGTGAATGGGATTGATCTTAGAGGTTCTTTCTTAGGTCTGGCTCTGTGGTGTAGTTGGTAAAGCCCCCACCTGAAGTGCCAGCATCCTGTATGGGCACTGGTTCGAGACCAGGCTGCTCCATATCTGATACAACTCTCTGCTATGGCCTGGGAGAACAGTGGAGGATGGTCCAAGTCCTTGGGACCCTGCACCCCCTTAGGGGACCTGGAGAAGACTCCTGGCTTTGGATTGACTCAGCTCTGGCCATTGTGGCCATTTGGGGAGTGAAACAGCAGGTAGAAGACCTTTCCTCTCTCTCTCTCCTCTCTCTCTCTCTCTCTTTCTTTCAGCCTCTCTGTAACTCTGACTTTCAAATAAATAAATCATTCTTAAAATAAGGAGTTTTTTCTCAGTCATGAGATTGTCTGTATGTACAACGGCTATTGATTTTCCCATGTTGACTTCATATCTTGCCACTTTGTTACATTCTTATATGAGTTCCAATAGTATCTTAGTGGAGTCTTCTGGTTACTCTATATATACAATAATGCCATCTGCAAATAGGGATAGTTTGACTTTCTCCTTTCAAATTTCTATCCCTTTGATTTCTCTCCTTGTATAATGGCTCTGGCTAAAACTTCCAGGCATATATTATCAGCAATGATGAGAGTGAGCATCCTTGTCTTGCTCTGGATTTTAGTGGGAACGCTTCCAAATTTTCCCCATTCAATAAGAGGCTGTCAATGTGTTTGTTACATGTTTCCTTGCTTGTATTGAGGAATGTTCTTCTATATCAATTTTGCCTAATGTTTTCATCATGAAAGAGTGTTGTATTTTATTAAGTGCTTTCTCTGCATCTATTGAGATAATCATATGGTTTTTGTTCTTCAGTTTATTAATATGATGCACCACATTGATTTTTTTGAATGTTGAACCATCCTTGCATACCAGGGATAAATCTCATTTGGTCCAGTTGAATGATCTATCTGATGTGTTGTTGGATTTGATTAGCTAGAATTTTGCATCTAGGTTCATCAAGGAAATTATCTGTAGTTCTCTTTGTTGTTTTTTTTTTTTTCACATTTGGAATTAAGGTGATGCTGGCATCATAGAATTTGGAAGGATTCCTTCCCTTTCAATTGTTTTGAATTGCTTGAGAAGAATTGGTGTTAGCTCTTATTTAATTATCTGGTAGAATTCAGCATCTGGTCCTGGCTTTTCTTTTTTGTGGAGGTTTCATTACTGATTCATTTTCCATCTTGGTTATGGGTCTGTTTAGATTTTCTATGTCTATTTTCTATTATTAACTCAGTTGTTTCCTCATTGCTTTTCTGTCTAGTTGATCTGTCCATTGTTGACTGGGGTTTTGAAGTCCCTCATTACTATTGTTTTGGAGTTTATGTCTCACTTTAGATCCATTAACATTCATTTTAAACAGCCAGGTGCTCAACCATTAGGTGCTTATACATTTTGCTTATACATTTGCTATAGTCACATATTCCTGTTGAATTGATCCCTTAAACATTACATGGTGCCCTAGTGCCTCTGTGTCTGTTTTAGCATTTTTTTTTGTTAAAGTCTGTTTTCTCTGATATTGGAATGGCTACACCTGCTTATTTCTGCTTTCTGTTAGCACGAAATACCTTTTTCTATTTTATTTTCATTCTGCATGTATCTTTGTTGGTGAGGTATATTTCTTTTTTTAAGATTTATTTATTTAGAGGCTGGCACTGTGGAGCAGTGAAGCACAGCATCCCATATGGGCTCTGGTTCAAGACCTGGCTGATCCTCTTCTGATCTAGCTCTCTGCTATGGCCTGGGATAGCAATAGAAGATGACCCAAGTCCTTGAGCCCCTGCACCTGCGTGGAAGACCTGGAGGAAGCTCCCGTCTCCTGGATTTGGATCGGTGCGGCTCTAGCCATTGTGGCCAATTGGGGAGTGAACCAGGAGATGGAAGACCTCTCTCTTTCTGCCTTTCCTCTGTGTGTGTGTAATTCTGACTTTCAAATAAATAAATAAATGAATAAATAAATCTAAAAAAGGTTTGTTTATTTATTTGAAGGAGTTACAGAGAGGCAGAGGCAGAGAGAGAGGTCTTTCATCTGCTAGTTCACTTCCAGATGGCCACAATGGCTGGAGCTGTGCCAATCTGAAGTCATGATCCAGGTGTTTCCTCCAGGTGTCCCATGTGTGTGCAAGGGTCCAGGGACTTGAGCCATCCTCCACTGCTTTCCCAGGCTATAGTAGAGAGTTTGATATAAAGTGGAGCAGCTGGTTTGAACTGGCATCCACATGGGATACTGACACTGCAGGTGGCAGCTTTACCTGCTATGCTACGTGTCAGCCCCAAAACGTGTTTGTGGCAGCATATATATCGGTCTTGTTTAATTCCTTCCGCCAGCCTGTATCTTTTAACTGAATAATTTATATCTTTTAAATGCAAGGTTAATATTGATAAGTGAAGACTTGCTCCTGCCATTTTTCTGTTGTACTGGATTTCTGTTGTACTTTTACTGGGTGATTTTATGCCTTCACATTCTTTCATAGTGATAACGAAGTTTCTGTATTTCTATGTGTAGCATATCCTTAAGCATCTTTTGTATGGCTGGGTGAGGGGTGAAAAATTCCTTCAATTTCTGTTTGTTATGAAAGATTTTTATTTCACCTTCATTCATAAATGAGACCTTTGCAGGGTACAGTACTCTGAGCTGACAGTTTTTTCTCTTAACCCTTGGAGTATATCTTGCCATTCTCTCCTAGCTTGTAGGATTTCTGATGAGAAGTCAGCTGTGAGTCCATTTGGAGATCTTCTGAAAGTAATCTGGCATTTCTCTTGTGCATATTTTAGAATCTTTTCTTTAGATGTTTTACTGTGGAGAGTTTGATTTCAATGTGTTATGGTGAAGATCTTTTCTGGTCATGTCTATTAGGGGTTCTATGTGCTTCCTGTACTTGGACATCACTTTCGTTCTCCACATGTGGCAGTTTTCTGTAGTCATCTCACTAAGTAGACCTTCTAATGTTTTCTCTCTTACCACATCTTCAGGAACTCCTAAAACCCTTATGTTGGGTCATTTGATTAAACACTTTTTAAAAATTTTCTAATTATTGGGGCGCTGGATTCTATCCCGGTTGCCCCTCTTCCAGGCCAGCTCTCTGCTATGGCCAGGGAAGGCAGTGGAGGATGGCCCAAGTCCTTGGGCCCTGCACCTGCAGGGGAGACCAGGAGAAGCACCTGGCTCCTGGCTTCGGATCAGCATGATGAGCCGGCCGCAGTGGCCATTGGAGGGTGAACCAATGGCAAAAAGGAAGACCTTTCTCTCTCTCTCTCTCTCTCTCTCACTATCCACTCTGCCTGTCAAAAAAAATTTTTTTTTCTAATTATTTCTTCTTCCTCCTCTTCCTTCTTCTTCTACTACTTCTTTTTTTTCTTCCTTTTCCTCTTTCTCTTCCTCCTCCTCCTCCGTCCTCTTCTTTTTTGGTCTGGCTGAGATATTTCCATTCTTCTAGCTCTGATATTCTTTCTTCTGCCTCACTTACTCTGCTGTTAAGGCTTTCCATTGCATTTTTATTTGATCTACTGAATTCTTCATTTTAATATTTCATTTTGTTTCTCATTAAAATCACAATTTCATGAGTAACACTTTCATTCGTGTCATATATACATTTCTTTAGTTTGTGGATTTGATTCTGATTGCTTCTGAGTAATCCTATGATTAATCTTTTGAATTCCATTTCTGGCATTTCATCAATCTCTTCATCTTCACATTATAGTATTGAAGTGTTGTTGTATTGCTTTGGGGTCATGATGTTGTCTTCTTTATTCTTGATTCTTGAAGTTCTGCATTTATTTTTAGGTATTTGAGGAGATACTTATTGTTTTTTTTTTTTCCTCTGATGGCTTTATCTTTGGACTTTTCCTCTGTGGATTAGTGGAGTGTCTGCTTTTTCACTGAATACTTAGAGGCATGTGCTAGGTGTGGCCGAGGAGCTCTGTTCAGGGTGGGAGTATCCAAGGTAATACCGAAGTTGGGTGTGGTAGAGCTCTCTCTCTCTCTTTTTTTTAAATTAGCGTTGAAAATTTCATCACATCTGTTGGCATAATCCCACCTTTACCTCTCCTCTAAGTTGACCAGTTCCCAGGCACTAGCCTCAGTGTGTGCAATATTCATCTGCACTGCCACAAGAATCACACAAAGGATCTGTGCAGTTTTCAGAGTAAGCACAGATTCTGGGGCAATAACTCCTTCTAGGCACTAAGGGAGCTGCAAGATTTGGAATTGCCCACAGTGACTGCCCACAGACCCAGCCATACCCTGCACCCTCACACATAGCCACAGTATTTGTACAGTTCCAGCACACAAGGCTCCCACAGTCATGAGGTGCCAGGTATCCACTCTGCCCCATCATTCTGTCCAATCCACAGAGATACAGAGACACTCCCAGACCAGCCGCCTGTGGGTACTCTACCCAGGCAGCCTGAGTATCAGAGCATGTGACGTGCTGGGAGACTGGGAGCATCTCCCAGTCCTATGTGGGTGCCCAGCCCCCATCAACCCTCCCAGACAGACAAGGTCATCTCCCCTTGGTTGATTGCTGGGTGCATGGACACAGTATGGTGCAGCTCTTACGTTATGTCCAAAATGGTACCTGCCCTCTCTCAGCCAGTTGCAGGGTCCTGTTGTTGGGGGCACATGGAGAGAGGAACATAACCCTTTTTTCCCCTCTATGTTGGCAGATACACTGTCCCCCAAAGGGCTCCAGACTGGACTCACTCCAGGCTCTCCCTGCAGCTACATGGCCAGTGGATTAGGCTGCGGGAGTCTGGTCTCTCCTCTCTCCAAAGCTGGTGCTGAGGCTCTCGGCTGCTGGCATCCTGTGTTGTGTCTGTGCTCATGCTACCCGTCTACACCGTCCACGTAGAATCACAACTTCCTCTCTTCTTTCTATGGAGTTTCCACTTGTTTTCTCCCTAACTCTTTCCTGAAATTGTACTCTCTCCAATTTTTTAAACTATCTTCTCCTAGCCTAGAGCAGTAAGCTCCCTCCCTATTATTTAATCTTGGAATCTCCTTATTCTTATTTCACATTATTTATTTATTTACTTATTTATTTACTTGAAATGCAGAAAGAAGAGCCTTAGTCATGCCACAGTGGATTAAGCTGCCTGGGATGCCAGCATTTTATATGAGCACTGGTTCAAGTCCCAGACGCTCCACTTCCAATCCAGCACCATGCTAACATGCCTGGGGAAGCAGCGGAAGATGTCCCAAGTGCTTGGGCCCTGCCACCCATGTGGGAGACCCAGGTGGAATTCCTATCTTCCAGTTTCAGACTGGCCTAACTTCTGCTCCAGCCTCAGCCTTTGTGGCCATTTGGGGAGTGAACAAGTAGATGGAAGTCTCTTTCTGTAACTCTGCATTTTAAATAAATAAAATAAATCTTAAAAAAAGAATGAGAGAGAGAGAGAGAGATCTTTTGTACTCTGGTTTTTTTGAACTCACTTTGCAAATGACTCCAACAGCCAGAGATAGGCCAAGATGAAGCTAGGAGTTAGGAACTCTATTTTGGTTTCCCATATGGGTTAGAGGGGCCCAAGTACTCATCTCCCACTGGCTTCCCAATTGCGTTAGTAGAAAGTCAGAATGGAAGCATGGAATTGGTCCTGTAATATGGGCTGCTGGTGCCACAAGCAGCAGCTATATTGTAGTGGTATAATGTTGGCCCTGATAACTCATATTAATGGGAATATTGCTGCTTCTTACTGGAGGTTAAATCTCTGTCATTTAGCATATAACCAATTAGAATTGTTTAAGAAAATACTATTATCAGTACTTGAGGTAAAACAAATCATATCTCTATTTCTTTTTTTTTAAAGATTTTTTTATTTAATTGAAAGTCAGAGTTACAGAGAGAGAGAAGGAGAGGCAGAGAGAGAGAGAGAGAGAGAGGTCTTCTATCTGCTGATTTACTTCCCAATTGGCTGCAGTGGCTGTAACTGTGCTGATCTGCAGGCAGAAGCCAGGAGCTTCCGCCGGGTCTTCCCATGGGGGTGCAGGGTCTCAAGGACTTGGGCCATTTTTTACTGCTTTCTCAGACCATAGCAGAGAGCTAGATCAGAAGTGGAGCAGCTGGGACTTGAACCATTGCCCACATGGGATGCTGGCACTGCAGGCGGTGGCTTTACTGGTTACGCCACAGCACCTGCCTCTCTAATTCTTTCTTATACTTTACAGAAGTGTAGTAGAAGAATGCTTAGGCAGACAAATACTGGTAATGGAATTTGGGACATCTCAAAATATATGGTGACCGTAGGTGAAGAGAACATAGACATAATTTTTTACTTTTGTAATAAAGAGCAAGAGAGGTCCTTGCCTGGTCCTGTGCTTTTGAGGTACCCTCCCTGTCACATTTCTCATCAATAAGGAAGAGTCTTTGGGGCCAGGCAGTTATGTCCTAGGCACTCAGAACCCCAGAATCCTCTGCTCAAATAGTTCTTCTGGGGATTCATGGTCGACCTACTACCATTGATCTCCCAGGAAAGGACTACACCATTTATATGCACACCCTACCTTTGAGACAAGGCCAAGCCTGTGACTAGAACTTGAACTTGATGGGGGTTGGCATTGTGGCATAGCTGATAAAGCTGCAACCTGTGAGGCTGGCATCCCATATGGACACTGGTTTGGTTCCTAGATGCTCCATTTCTGATCCAACTCCCTGCTAATGGCCTGGGAAAAGCCATGGAAGATGGTTCAAGTGTATTGGCCCTTTCCACCTACTTGGGAGACCTAGATGAAGCTCCTGGCTCCTGATTTTGGCCTATCACAGCCGCCCCCCCCCCCCCCCCCGTAACTCTGACTTTGAAATAAATAAATAAATGTTTAAAAAAAGACCTTGAACTTGAGAATTCTAAATTCAAACCCAGTCTGCTATATTGACAAAGCTAGGGTGATGGAAGTAAGTTTGCTAAAGGTTTCTCTAATTATCATTATAACTTTAAAACATTACACATATGCCAATGGGCCTCCATTTGTACTTCTGCCTTGGGCTCTACAAATATTAGGTGCATACTTCCTCAGAATAACAAATGATTTTTCAGAGCTTCTGGTCAATAAAGAATTTCAGAGGGGGAGATGGATGAACACTTTAGTGCTCTTTTTCCTTCTAGCCATTGCTAAGGGGTAGATGTAAGTGGCTGAACCTATAGCCTAGAAGCCTGATATGTCCCATCTAGTGAGTAGGTCACCTTTCTTTGGTATATGGCTTTTCTTTGAGAACATTTTGTGAAATAACATGTTAATGGGTTTTGAAAATTGGTCCAATCAATAAGTGTTTACTATATTTTCACTGGAAATTTGAAGTGAAGAAAGGATCAGAATGAGAGTTGCTATAATCAGTAAATAATGCTCTGGTCACTTCAGCAGGTTTGTTTTTTTTTGTGGGTTTTGTCCATTTTGCAAAATATAGCTCTTTTATTTTTGGCAATATGATTATGCTAGTTGTTAGCTATTCTGCGTTAAAGCAGTTTAAAAATTCAGAGGTGTTAATAATCCAATGCATAGAGCCATCTGTTAAAATCTACATAAATGTATATACTTTTTTTGACATTTCCATGGTGTATTTCTGAGCATTCTTAGCACTACATATACTTTTTTACCAAATAATAGGAACTTCTTGAATGTTACCTGAAATCAGAAAATTCAGATGTCACATCAAATTTTTAAATTGAACACCAGCAAGCACTATAGCATACAGGTCTAAAAGAATTGGCAATATGAAATGTAATTCATTTCTGAGATTTTGCTTCCCGTTAGCTTGATGCTTCATATTTTCAATGTAAAAATAAAGCTTGATAAAGTTTTCAATAACATTTAAGTACTTAAATAAAAGCAATTTAAAAAGTATTTTGCATAGAAATAACAGGCTTTTAAAAAGATTTATTTATTTGCAAGGCAGGAATACAGAGAGGAGAGGAAGAGGCAGAGGCAGAAAGAGAGAGAGAAAGATGTTTTCTGTCTGGTGGTTTAGTTCCCAACTAGTCGCAACAGCCAGAATAGCTTCTTCCAGGTCTCCCACATGGATGCAAGGGCCCAAAGACTTGAGAAATGTTCCACTAATTTCTCAGGCACATAAGCAGAGAGCTGGATTGGAAGTGGAGCAGCCAGAAACTGAACAGGCATCCATTTGGGATGCCGGCACTGCAGGTAGCAGCTTTACCTGCTACGCCGCAGCGCCAGCAACAGGGCCTTTCAGTTTAAGGGAATTAGTTTAAAATGACAGTAAGGAGTATCACATCAGAGGCCCTTGAGCAGAGTCCACATTTTGGCCACTTAGCTTCTCTCTGACCTTCAGTTTCTCTTTCTAAGAATCAGAAATCCAACTGTTTTACAGAGTTGACTGAAAGATGAAATATTCATTGACTAAAACATACTTGTAAATTATAAAATTTACATTACATTATACAAGTATTTATACCTAATAATGTTGCTCCTTTTGGTGTGGTAGAGAGAAGGAAAAAGCACACAATAAACACCATCTGTGTGACTGAATCGTTCGTGGCTTGTGTCATAGCAGTCTCGGGAGATGGATTGTTTTCCATATATTACAGTTGAAGAGATGGAGAGATGCAGGAAACTGCTTGGGATCACAGATTTTGTGAATCTGTGTACCTGACTCTGAAGTCTGTGTGTTCTCCCTTAACACCACCCAGTAATTTACATTTTCATAGAATTCATTCAAGAAGACTCCCCTTTTCTTTTTTCCCTGCTTCCTTTCAAGAAAGGCAGGTCACAAACACCTTCCCAGAGTAGACAAGGTTTAAAGGATGAATACATTACCAAGCAGACAGAAAATTAGAATTTCAAGGAGAAGGAAAAATCGTGTGTAAATTTAGAGATTCATGAGAGATCATGTTGTTCTCAAGGGACCGCCAGCGAGTTAGCACTAGTGTTCTGCATGTGTGAGGGGACAACCAAGAAATAGAAGAGTGAGAGATGGGAGATGAAGCTTTCATGGAGGAGCTAGAAACCAGAAAGAAGGGGCATATGGAGTGCATTAGACATGGGATGGATTCCTTCTGCAATGCGGAATCACCATAGGTATCCTTAATTCTTAGGCAAAATGCAATTGTGCAATCATGCATTATAAAAAAGCATTATTGAGTGTCAAGTGTTAATTACACTTCCACTATCAATTCTCACAAAATGAATTTATTCAATTTATATGACCCAGAAAAAGTGTAGAAAGGGCAATTTACTGTAAAGACCTTTATGGTAATACTCAATTTTTTTTTTTTTTGACAGGCAGAGTTAGACAGTGAGAGAGAGAGAGAGAGAGAGAGAGAGAGAGAGAGAGAGAGACAGAAATACTCAATGGTTTTTAAAAGATTCTCAGTCTTGTACTCTCTGTGTAGCCTTGACTGAACTCTCCCAGTCTCTCTGTATTCAGTTTGAAACTTCTGCAGGGAGTGAACCTTGAATTAATTTTCTGATCCAATAGTTCCCTGTTGCAGTCATGCAGTCAGCTTTCATTTACTTGAGCATTTGTTTGTTTTTTGTTTTTTTTCATTTCACTTGAATTCACAATGGGAAAAGATGGGTCATTTTGGCCTCAAAAGAAGTAAGAAATCATTGTCGTCTCAGTGGAAATGTATTGTGACCGTATGAAATAAATGTGAACAGCTGATGAGTCCAGTTGAACAGGGGATCTGCAGCATACCCAAAGGCTCAAAAGTCTGAATGTAGAAAGGCACAATGGCCACAGCCCATAATAAAATAGAACACTGACTCCAAGCCTGCAGCAACCACCCTGGGGAGGCGAACCATGACCTGCAATAACCAGTCCAGCAACACAAACTCCAGCCTCTGGAGTTTGTGCCACTGGCCACAAATGGCAGACTTGGTCAGTAAATGGAAGTTTCTCTGAATTATCTCCCTGCTTCCAAGGTAAGACCATCCAGAGAAGACCAGTTACGCTCTCATAACCAATTGCCTAGGATGCTTCACTTTTACATATTCCATTATCACCTTCCCCAAACTAACAGCTCCCTGGAGGCATACCTGAAAGCTTCTTTTTTTCTATTCTTATTTTCAGTTCTTTTCCTGTTTTTCAGTCTCTGCTAAAGACCAGTACAGTACTGACTCCCTTGCTACAGCAAACTCTGAATAAATAGCTTTGCTTCTTCTCATCGGGTAGTCTTCATTTATTTCCACAGGCCCCTTTTGTCAATCACTGCTGATGAAGTGGGCGATTATAGGTACAGAAATTGTCATGGCTATCTCCCCGGTTGGATAGTTTTGCACTAGCATCTGAAGGCATTCTTTAAATCTGTGGCAACACGAAAGATTAGATACGAATAAATTCATACTTTGATTTGAACTATATATGTTAATGAGACAGGTAACAAAAATAGGTGCTTGTGTATAAAAAATTAACTATAATGAAAGATGATGTATATATGGTATCAACTGCAGTCCTCCTACAGTACGGAATTACTATACTTGTTACATCTCTGTCCTGTTCTGTCTTGAGTCTCTCTTTAATGTGTTCTGCATTTCTAGCTGATCTTTCTTGCTGTCTTACACTAGATTTTCTCAGATGTTCTTTGGCAAAATGCTGCTCTAGGGGCATTCATTTAAGAATGGTACTGTGGTGGGATTATAGAACCCAAAAAAGTTATTGCTTATTTTAACTAAAAACATAAAAAAATATTTCTCACTGTATAGATGTAATTGATACTGTTTCTTCTCTGGTCCTATTAACTATCTGTAGAATTCTGAGATTTTAAAATATAATGTTTACTTTATACAGGCTTCTCTAATTCTTTTTTTTATTAAACTTTTATTTAATGAATATAAATTTCCAAAGTATAGCTTATGGGTTACAATGGCTTCCCCCCTCCCATAATTTCCCTCCCGCCCGCAACCCTCCCCTTTCCCGCTCCCTTTCCCCTTCCATTCATGTAAAGATTCATTTTCAATTCTCTTTGTATACAGAAGATCAGTTTAGTATATATTAGGTAAAGATTTCAACATTTTGCCCATATAGCAAGATAAAGTGAAAAAACTACCATTGGATTACTAATTATAACATTAAATAGCAATGTACAGCACATTAAAGACAGAGATCCTACATAATTTTTTTTTCAAATTAATTAATTTTCTATGCCATTTCCATTTTAACACCAGGTTGTTTTTTTTTTTTCATTTCCAATTCTCTTTATGTACAGAAGATCACTTCAGTATATAATTAGTAAAGACCTCATCAGTTTGTGCCCACACAGAAACGCAAAGTATAAAAATACTGTTTCAGTACTAGTTATAGCATCACTTCGCTTTAGATGACACATTAGGGACAGATCCCACATGGGGTGTAAGTACACAGTGACTCCTGTTGCTGATTTAACAATTTGACACTCCTGTTCATGGCGTCAGTAATCTCCCTAGGCTCTAGTCATGAGTTGCCAGGGCTATGGAAGCCTTTAGAGTTCGCTGACTTTGATCTTATTCCGATAGGGTCATAGTCAAAGTGGAAGTTCTCTCCTCCCTTCGGAGAAGGGTACCTCCTTCTCTGATGGCCCCGTTCTTTCCACTGGGATCTCACTCACAGAGATCATTCATTTAGGTCTTTTTTTTTTTTCCATGATATCTTGGCTTTCCATGCTTGCTATACTCTCATGGGCTCTTCAGCCAGATCTGAATGCCTTGAGGGCTGATTCTGAGGCCAGAGTGTTGTTTAGGACATCTGCCATTCTATGAGTCTGCTGTGTATCCCACTTCCCATGTTGGATCTTTCTCTCCCTTTTTGATTCTATCAGTTAGTATTAGCAGATACTTGTCTTGTTTGTGTGATCTCTTTGACTCTTAGACCTATCAGAGCTATCAATTGTGAGCTGAAGGCTTCTCTAATTATAAGGGATCCATATTCATCTTATACTTTGTCTTTTATCCCGTTTTTTTTTCTCTCCATTCTCAGCAGTTCTTGCTCTCTTTCCTGTTTTTCTCTTATAATTACATCATAAGTGGACATTGATATCAGAAATTCGTTTCTCATACATAGAAAGGAAGCATCAGTGTTTGCAATGGATTATTCTACATGGCTGAAGGCTGACAATTCTGGGAATATTGATAACCGAAGAAAGCATTAGCTAGAAATATAAAATGATTCATTATCCTGTACCCCTGATAATGAAAATGTGGCTGGTACTTTTGATCGTTGAGAGTTTTTGGTGTTCTATTTTTAACATTTATTTATTTTTATTAGAAAGAGAGAGAGAAAGTGAGACAGATAGGTTTTCTATCTGTTGGTTCACTCCCTAATTGCCCACAATACCTGGGGCCAAGGCAGGCCAAAAACATGAGCCAGGAAGAGAAATGATTTTGTGTTTGGTTAATTTCTTAAACATATTTTATTTGCTTTTCCAAGATAAGGGCTACTTGAGAGCAAAGACTGTAGTCTATTGGTCTAAGTGTATAGCAGAATTGCAAGAATACAGTTGACATATAGTTTGCCTTCTCAACGAATCTTCCTTCGACGAATCAGCTCTTATTCATTTTATTTACTCCTTTTAAGTGTTTAAAAATCAATCACTTTGCCATTATTCCTAATAATCATACTCCAGTGTCTCTACTGTCTCAGCAACAGAGGCATATGGTCATCCTTAATCAGAATATGCCTTACAATAGTGATTGGTCCAAGGGCCAGTCACACAACGATAGGTGGAACTGGCTGACTGCCTGGTGACTCCCAATGGCAGGTCTATGTCATGCATTCCTATATCCATGGCACCTAGTGCTGTGATTGGCCCAAAGTCAGCAACCCAGGAATGGTTAGGGTGAATCTTGGACATAAAAGTATTTTGAGGTCGCTGGAAATCTCCTTCCCTGGCACCAAGTATTTGTTTCTTCCCTCATTCTTTCCATATCTTCCTACAATGTGACTTACATTGCTCCTTTTTTTTCAGCTTGGATTTTATTTTTTGAGATAACATCTATAGGAAAAGACTTAAAGGTTTCCCCTAATAAAGAGTTCAACATACAAAAAGTAAAATGACTGTGGTCCAGCAGGAAAAGTCAAGGGCCACAAACAATAATCAAATGAAAAGATACCAACTTCACTAATAAATGGTAGATTCAAGATATTCATAGATTATTAAAATTGTAGTAGTATATAACTCCTAAAATTTTCTGACGAAGATTCAAACACAGTTTGACAAACACTATATTTGCAGCAAAACTGACACACATACTTTCTTTTTTTGTTTTTGGTTATTGAATCTTAAAAAATTTCAACTCCCATAGATAAAGGAGAACGTGTGGAATTTGTCTTTCTATGCCCGGCTTATTTCACTCAACATCTTTCAGTTGCAGCCATTTTGATACAAATGATAGGATTTCATTCTTTTTTGTAGCTGAATGATAGTTTATTGTGTGTATATAGTCATGTATGCATACACCACATTTTCTTTATCCATTCATCTGATGATGGACAACTCAGTTCATTGCACTGCTCCTTTGAATTTTCATTATAAAATCTCTGTTCAGACACAAACACATTGTTTAGGAAAATATCTACTCTTACATTCGCTTTCTTTGGTAGCTGACTGATTGAAAGTGGTAGCACTCCTGGACTTAGACCTCTGGTTGCCCAGTTGAGCTTCTACTGTTGACCAAGCTGCTGGTGTTTTCCCAGGCCTGCTCTGTCTTGCTGTCTTGCTGGAGAGAGCTTCTTCCCCTTCCTTATGGCCCTGTTCATTCCATTCACCAGATCGCCTGATGATCAAGCCAGAGGATTTGCTGGTCTCCACCTACTGCTTCCTACATCACTAATCAAATTGAAGATAAAATCCATCTATCATTTTTACTCCTATCACAGGTAAAACTTCGTTGAAAATTTAAGAAAATAACAGTTTAAATGGAAATATTATTTTTATATATAAATGTACTTTGGATAAATTCTTATTACTATCTTTTTTGATATGAACATTTAACACATGGTCGACCCTCTTAGCAAAGTATTAAGTGCACAATAGTATTTTATTAACTATAGGCTTATATCATACAGCAAATCTTAGTACTTATTCATGTTGTATAACTGTAACTTTATATCCATCAAATATATACAGATGTCTTAGACTTACGATGGAATTATGTCCCCATTAACTTACCACTAGTTGAAAATACCCTAAGCACAAAAGTTACTTTTTGCCTTGATAAGTATGAACCAATGCTCACTGGGATACACGATATTTTCTGGTTGTGCCAGCTACAAATATAATTGTTTCTCAAAGAAAATTTAATAAATATCTAAAACCGAGTCCTTGCTGACTCTAAAAATCTTACTTGGAAGTCACCAAGTGAAGCAGGTCTTTAAAATTGCATGAAACAATAAAGGTAGTGGTGTTCAGGCAAGGAGCTTGTCGGATAACTGCATCATCATACAGAAAAGAAATATAAAGCAGTTCTTTATTACAAAATGCGTGAACCAGAGTATGCATAAACCAGACACTAACTGTACAAAAAGTTTAATCCTCCGTATATTCCTTTGGAAATATATTTATTTATGTTTTTGCTGATAATGTTCCAGGAAATGAGCTTACCAAGGCAAGCTGCCTACAGTAATTTAAAAGGTATTATCATCTCTTTTATTTTTCTCTTCTGTCCTTTAACCCACAAAAAGTGACTTAATGGCTAGACAATGCTACCAAGTAAAACAGGAAAGGTCATCTAAATGGATAAAAGAAATTGTGTGTTGCTTTACACCCCTAGCTCCATATAAGCTGATGAAATGTTTAGGCAGAATCACATTAAAATACAAATTGAGAGCCTGCTATGTGCTGTCCTTTGTGCTGGGTGCTTACACAACAAAAAATGAGCAAGTTTACTCTCCTCGTGGGTTTTTGATCTAGTAGGGTGGAGAAGAAAGTTCACAATAACATCTATTTTATGCATAACTAGAACTCAAAGGCTCCAAAGAAAGAAATGACAAGAGATGGAAATACTAATTACTCTGATCTGATATTCTGGATACATGTGTTGAAATATCACACTGTACCTCAGAAGTATGTTCAATTACATATGTTAATCAAAGATTAAAGATTGATTGCAAAAAGGAAATGACAGTGTACAAAATGAGAAAATTTTCAATGCAAGAAATTTTACAAGCAAAAGATATAAGACATTGTGGCAAAAAAAAAAAAATAAACCACAAAAAACCAAAAACAAAAAACAAAAAAACAAAACCTAAATGAAAGATCTATGTGAGTGAAATCCCAGTGGAAAGAATGGGCCATCAAAGAAGGAGGTACCTTTCTCTGAAGGGAGGAGAGAACTTCCACTTTGACTACGGCCTTGTCTAAATAAGATCGGAGTCGGCGAACTCAAAAGTCTGCCATAGCCTTGGCAGCTCATGACAAGGGCCTCGGGTGATTACTGATGCCATAAACAAGAGTGTCGATTTGCTAAGTCAACAGCAGGAGTCACTGTGCCCTTGCTCCCTATGTAGGACCTCTGTCCTTAATGTGTTGTAGTATGTGAATTAACGGTATAGCTAGTACTCAAACAGTACTTTACAGTTTGTGTTTCTGTGTGGATGCAAACTGATGAAATCTTTACTTAGTATATACTAAGTTGATCTTCTGTATATAAAGATAGTTGAAAATGAATCGTGATGAAGAATGGGATGGGAGAGGGAGTGGGAGATGGGAGGGTTGTGGGTGGGAGGGAGGTTATGGGGGGAAAAAGCCACTATAATCCAAAAGCTGTACTTTGGAAATTTATACTTATTAAATAAAAGTTAAAAAAAGGAAATAAATATGTTTATATAATCATACAAAGTAATGTATAATAATTTGATGATTTGAAACAATGAGATATAGAATTTGGCTTTATTCTGATATTCTATAAAGATTTTATTAATGATAATTGCACATATTTTTTGGATAAAGTGTCATATTTCATATATACAAATAATATGTACTGATTAAAATAGGGTAAGCGATACTTCTCCTTTAACATTACCTTTTAAAAAATATTAATTATTTTGAAAGAGTTACAGAGAGAAAGAGAGATCATTGTCTCATTGTCTCAGCTTGTTCACTCCCCAGATGGCAGCAACAGCCAGTGCTGGGCCAGGCCTAAGCCAGGAGCAAGGAGGTTCATCTGGGTCTTCCATGTAGGTGGCAGGGGCCCAAGCACTTATATCATCTCCTAGAGCTCTTTTTAAAAATTTATTATTTATGTATTTATTTCATAGGCAGACTTTCAGAGAGAGAGAGAGAGAGAGAGAGAATCTTCCATTGCTGGTTTACTCCTCAGATATTTACAATGACCAGGGTTGGGCCAGGCTGAAGCCAGGAGCCAGGAGTTTCTTCCAGTTCTCTCATGTGGGTGGCAGGGCCCCAAACACTTGAACCATCTTCTGCTGCTTTCCCCCAAATCATGTCCAAGTTTTTATATAGTAAGCTTAGAGGAATTCTTGGTAGTTTGTGTTTTAGTAAGTCTTTTAGATCAAAGAGAAGACTTGGACACTATGGCAGAAAATAAGCAAGTGAGTGCTGTTTTATTTTGACTTTTACATCTGCTCATGAATTTGTGCTTCTACTATATTACTGTGTTTTGTGTGAATGAAGCTTTTCTTCCCCCAGGACAGAAAATTTAAAAATCAAAGGTCCATGGGAGATTATAGAATCACAGTTGGTAGTGGATTTTGATGGTTGGTTGTCTAAAGTCTGGGCTAATGGAGAACTCTGAAGCCTAGAGACAGTGTGCAGGGAAGAATGGATAGGGTTGTGGATCAGTAAGGGGCTGGGAGAAGGTTGGGCATGTTTTGCTGTGAAAATATGCTCTGCTCATCAGTCAATATGGAAGAGACATAGTCTTTGTGCCACTACAATAACATATACTTGTTTTTTTGTACCCATGAGGAATTGATTTCAGGACCCTGCTATGGATTCCGAAAATTGACAGATGCTCAAGTTCTTTATGTGATATGATGTAATATTTGCATATCGCCTACACACATTCTCTAAATAATTAAAGTTGTCTTTGGAATACTTATAATACCTAATACAATAGAAATACTGTGTAAATAGTTGTTATAGTGTATTATTTAGAGAGTAAGCACAAGAAAAATGTAATGCAATTTTTTTAAATACATTTGATTGGTGGTTGCTTGCTTTTGTGGATGTGGAACTCATGAACGTAGAACCTGCTGATAGGGAGGGCTGACTGTTCCTGAGGCTGCGTCACCTATGAAGAAGGGAAATTTATTTTGTCAATGTTCTGCAGGCTGGGAAGTCCAAAATCAAGACACCAGCACGTTTAGTGTCTGGTAAGGACTCAGTCGTCCTCTTCTAAGAGGATACCTTGTTGCTGCATCCTCCTATTAGAATGGAAAATTTGCTGTGTTCTTCAAGTTCTGAAGGAGTTTTGACTTCCAAAAGTCAGACATTTGTAGAGCTGGTTCTTTCTTGTTTCTCTTCTGCCACATTGAAGGAAGCATAGGAGTTGCCATTTGCTGGGTACCTGCATCTCTCCAGCCCTGGGAGTAGATGCTGACTCAGAGATTCTGAAGTTAACATGGGAGCCTGAAGTTGAGGAACAACCGAGGAATCAGCAGGAGAGGAACACCTTTGGGAACATACGTGTTTAAAGGTCACAGCAGGTAGCAGGACTGTGATGAAAGAGGCTGCAAGTATCATCCCTTAGAATAGAGAGTAGGTCTCAGATTCAGGACAGGTGAGTGCACAAGGAGTCAATGGTTTGGTTGTCCTGATCCTGGGTCTAGGTTCTGATCTTGCTGGATCCTACAAACTTGTGCTGATTTGAGGGAGAGTTCAAGAATAGATGGGCCTCCTCTCAGAATATAATTTGAACATCATGAGATGGTCATGAAAATAAAGGAGGCTCTTCCTAAACTGTGAATGGTAGCAGATGACCGAGCCAGGGCACTCTGACATGGGAGAGTGGTAGCAAGACTGCAAATCTACAAGTTAGAAAACTGGAACTGAGTTCTGCACCTGTCATGTGACTTGCCCTGTCAAAAAAGAAGATTGACTGCTCTGAGTCCCAGCTGTCCAGTTTGCAAAACTGTGATAAAATGTATTATATGCACGTAAGATGTTTGAAGGTAGTGGAAATGTCTTATATTACTTTGCTATACATGGTAGCCTGCAACACTAGAACTCTGTATTTTAGTGATCAGAGGTTTACTTAGCTATGCATTTCATTCAAGCTGTATTTAATTACTACTTAAGTAGGTTTAAGTGAGGCAATTTTTTTTTTGTTGTTGTTGTAGGAAGTTGCCAAGTGTAAGGACATTGTCCAAAAGCTTAGGATCAAAGATTAAAGTTTTGACTGTTATTTAGATGAAAATGTTTGATCTTAAGCAAGTTTCTTCACCTGTGAGATTTAACTTTGTTTTCATCTGACAATAAGTATAATTATGAATGCTTTACATTCTTTGAAGAGGTATGAATGAAATTTCCCAAGGAGGGATTTACCAGGGAGTTATGATGACATCTGCTACCTAACCACTCCCAGTGGAACAAGAGTCTGACTTTCCATTAACATAGGAGGGTGATAAGTTGCCAGATTACACTAACTGGCTAGTGCCTAGGGCTCCAGAAGCACTAAATATAGTAATTCCATGTTTTGGTACACACAGCAGGTGGTGAACTTAACTCTTTCCTCGGTGACAGAATGTTCCACTTTGCTCTGTCTCCTGGGATATTATTATGCTGCAGGAAAACCCACGAGTCCTAAGTGTGCTTTTGGGTAAACATCAATTTTTACTTTACTAAGTATCTGACCCTATATACTAAATCATGCTCTGTAAGCTTTCTCATAAAATGGACTTCCTTAAGACTGTGTATTTTGGAACTGGTGTTGTGGTGGGGGTAAAGTCACCACCTGCGACTCCAGCATCCCAGGTTGGTTCATGTCCTGGCCATTCCACTTCTGATACAGCTCCCTGCCAATGGCCCAGAACAGCAACAAAAGATGGCCCAAGTGTTTGGGAGACTGCCACCCACATGGGAGACCCAGCTAAAGTTCCTGACTCCTGTGTTTGGCCTGGCCCAGCCCTGGCCATTGTGTCCATCTAGGGAGTGAACTAATGGATGGAAGATTCATCTCTCTTTCTCTGTCTAACCCTCTCTCTCTCTGAAACTCTTTAAAATCAATAAATACATATTTTAAAAATGCTGTATATTTTATTTTTAAAATATTTATTAATTTATTTGAAAAGTAGAGTTACAGAGAGGCAGAGAGAGAGAGAGAGAGAGAGGTCTTCCATCCGCTGATTCAGTCCTCAAATGGCTGCAACAGCTGGAGGTGAGCTGATTTGAAGCCAGGAACTTGGAGCTTCTACCAGGTCTCCCACATGGGTACAGAGGCCTGAGGACTTGGGCCATCTTCCACTGCGTCCCCAGGCCATAGCAGAGAGCTGGATCAGAAGTAGAACAGCCGGAACTTGAACCAGCACCCATGTGGGGTGCCGGCACTGCAGGTGGCAGTTTTACCCACTACGCCACAGCACTGCCCCCTGTATATTTTCTGTGGTCAGCTCAGGATACACACTGCTCTTGATTTCAATGAAAGAGAAAGCAGAGTCAAAGTTAGAACAAGCAGGAACAGGATTTTGCTTCTGTAGGGTTGAGAGTACTGAATTCCCATCTCATTCATTATTAACTTCCCCTGCTTATTATTTGGCTTCCTAGTGAGATTCATAGGGTTGTCCTAACTCATTCCATAACGATTTGTATTCTCACAATGAGCACATTTTTATTCTCTAGTAGCATCTCTTTTGTTTTATATAACCTTGAATGATGCTTTCAACTCTCTTCTGGCCTGCTGCATTTTGAAAAAGAAGAAATATCGAGCTGAAACCAAAGAAACTTTGAAGCAGCAGAACATTTATAAATGATACCAAGGAGGGGTTGAGCATATCTTCTCTGGGACCAACAGCTTTTAATGTGTTTGAAATGCTCAGATTGTCAGACATAGCTGAAGAAATGTTCTTTTAGATTTTGAAGTTTGATCAATTTGCTCAGATATTTTTAGACATGAGAACTTTATAAATAGCTTTCATTTCAAAAGCATCAGAAAATCAAAAGGGGGGCATGTGGCTTTGACTTTTTCCCTCTGTTGGTGGAGATGAGAGGGAAGCTGCCATGTAGACAGGAATGGTTGGCCCTCCTACAAGGTCTTTGCCAAACCTTGAGTCTCCTCCTTCCTGCCTTGGGACTCTTGAGTGAGAAAGACCAAGTTTCAACTCACATTGCTGGACCTGTGGAAGCTGTAGAAATGACCAAGGGCAGTGCTGGGAGGATTATTCAGGAATTCTACTTGGATAGGAATTAAGCTGGGGAGGGGTGGGCATGAGAGCAATTGTGTGGGTACATAGCTGGGGAGATAAGCATTTGCTCCTAGAAATCATTCATGCTGAAGATGGAAGAGCTGAGATGGGGGAAGGAATAGTCACTGAGCACCTGCTAAGAGGAAGGCACTGTTCACTGCATGCAGAACTTCATTGAATCCCCAATACTACCCCATTCTATTTTGATGATGAGGAAGCTAAGGTCTGGAGGGGTTGAAAAACTTGTTCATGGTCACACAAAAATAGCAGCACTGGATCCTGACTCTTACAAATCCTGCACATTATACCTGGGAAACTCAGGATCTGTCCTTATTTAACCCTGTGATTCTTTGTCAGGTTCAAAGACAAGAACTACCTCTCCTTTTAGGCAGAGTAATGGGTCTTCCTCTTCTAGGTACTGTGAAACTATTGAGGGACTAGTGCTGTAATGCTGTGGGGGTAAGCCACTGCCTGTTACGCAGGCATCCCATATGAACATGGTCGAGTCCCTGCTGCTCCACTTCTAATCCAGTTCTCTGCTAATGTGCCTGGGAAAGCAATGGAAAGTGACCCAAGTCCTTGGGCATTTGCCACCCATGTCTGATGCCCAGATGCAGTTTCAGGCTCCACCTCTGGCCATTGCAGTCATTTGGGAAGTGAACTAATGGATGAAATGTCTCTCTTCCTGTTTCTCTCTCTCTTTCAGTAACTCTGCCTTTCAAACTAATGCATGAATAAATAAATCTTAAAAATACTGACACAAAACACACAGCATCTATGATGGTAGATTAGGAATGTCAGGTGTACATTTGAATTGCCAGAACTTGATGGTTGCAACAAAGTTGTCATGCCTTCTTTTTGCTCTTCTTCCTGGCTTTTCCCCCTTAGTATCTGTTCTATTATATACTGCATCATGGGCCATCCTCCTATTCCTTTATGATCACTAGCTGTTTTCATACATTCACTGCTGGCTCCTTGAAAAGGAGTAATATTCTTACTGTAAATGAGGATAGTACATGGGATGCAGCAGGCTGTGTAAGCACAGCTTCCAGACAAGTCCCTTAAATGTTCTTCCCATCATGTGGCTGCCTTAAACTCCATCCATGTTGAGTATCCCCGGAGTGTGACTTGATTAGCTGTCTAGAGATGCAGGGAAATCCAAGGACAGGTTTTATAAGTGAAACATCCCTTCCCTCCCTCCTCTTCCCTCTCCTTTCCTACCATCCATCTCCCTTACCTCCATGCTCTGACCCTCTTTTCTCATTCTTCTTCAGTTTTTTAAATTTAAAAGACAAAGAGACAAGAGAACATTTTTGCCTCAGGCTTATGATTTTGAATTCTAACTTAGAGATTATTTAAAGAGATTTGTAGATAGTGGTAAAATCTAATATTAACCCCAATATCATGAAATGTATAAAACTATGATTTGATATACATAGCAGTTTTAGTTGAGAAAGCTAATAACTATTATCAACAAATGTTCCCTCCTTTGGGAATTTAATGCCACTAAAGCTAACAAAGTAATTAAGAATTTAATTCTTTATGTATTAGTGGAAGGATCAGGTTCTATTCTAAGTGGTTCCAGTTACATGAATTCAAATTCTGGGCTTTATTTGGATTTTAGGTCTTACTACCTATGTAGAAATAATAATTTACCTAAAAAAGCATTCTGAAGTGAAGAAATTTATGAGTACTTAATGTCTGTGCAGTCTAATCCTACTTACTACCCTAGATTAATTAATTTTCCCTCTACATTTATCTGTGATGTTATCGTCCTTTCTTCAACTTTAAACTCGAAGATCCTTCTATTTGTTGTTTCAGAGAAAGGTCATTTACCTCTAGAAAGATAGAGAAAGGAAGGATTTTAAAAAGAGGTAGGAGGACCCAGAAAGATCGACTCTTTCTGTTTTAAGGTGCCACCATCTACAAGTAACAACTAAATTGCTGCCAAAATCAAAGCTTAGCAGGATAGAGGGCTGTGAATGGATTTACCACATTGCTAATATTTCCAACCATGACTTCATAGCACAGAATTAAGGCCATATTTAAAATTCTTGTTCTCTGAAATAATCTATAAAAGTATACCTATAATAACTACATGGACTATATAATTTAAATTTTTATAATGTAATGCATAAGTTTATAAAAATAGTTGTTGTGTTAAAGATAATTTCATGGGGGATATTCCAAGATGGTAAAATAAAGAAAGGGTATACTGCTCTAGGCTAGGACCAAATAGTAAAAAAAAAAAAAAAAAAAAAAAAAAAAAAGGTGGAAGAAGTACATTTTTTGGGGAGAGTTAGAGAGAAAACTGTAGTGGAATACTACAGAAGGAAGAGGGGTGCCATTGTCTGTGTAGAAGGTGTGGAAATGCAGCATAACCAGGGAACACAACATATAACCCCAGTAACCAAGAGTTGGAGGAAGTGCCAGGTGAGATCGGACTGAAGCAGCCTGTGCTGCTGGTGATATAACTGGAGGGAGAGCTTGGCATAAGTCCAGCCTGGAGCTCTAAGAGGGACAGGGTACTTGCTAACACAGTGGAAAAAAAGGAGTACATTTCTCTTTCCCTATCCCTGCCACAACCAGCTTGAGAGAGGGCAGGCAACATTTTGGACATAAGTAGCAGCTGTGGCACTTTTTGTGCACACATCCAGCAACTGGCCAGACCAAGATGCCATCTTGTCAGCAGTAGCAGTGGTAGTAGCTTGGATGTGCATACCTGGCAACTGGTGGGGAGATGGCACCATTGTGAAATGAGTGGGGACTGTGGCCAGTGGCTCTTGTGCATGTGTGTGATCCAGAGATTTTACCAAATGGAAAAATCTGCATTCCACACTGACTTTGAGTCTGGCTGGGAGGATTGACATGGGATTGGGCTGTAAGGTGTCCTAGCCCCTAAACATATCACAGACTCTGGGGGTCAAACTGCCTAGCCAGAGCACCCACAGACAGCTGGCTCTGGGAATGTCTCTGCTTTTCTGTGGACAGGGCATGCTAGTGGGTGAAGGATATACTCTGTACCCCATGACTGTGGGGGCCTTGTGTGCTGAAATCCGTGACTATAAGAGAAGGTGCAGGATATAGCTATGTCTCTAAACAATCAATGTGAGTGGCTCAACACACTAAAAGCACCCTAATTGCCTTGCATGGGTCAGTGCCATGGGATCTGTGCTAGCACTGAGGACTGCACAGAATATCCAAGCTAGAAGAAAAATCTTTGGAAGTTGTCCAAAAAAGAAAAAGAAATTAAAAACAGTGTTGGAAAATTATGAGATACTATCAAATGACTCAATACATTGGTCTTAAGATTTCCTGAAGTTGTAGAGAGAAAGAATGGGTTGGAAGACCTATTCAGTGAAATAACTACTGAAAACTTCCCTAATATGGAGAGACAAAAGGATGTCCAAGTACATAAGGCACCTAGAACTCCTAACAGACGTGACTAGGAAAGATCTTCACCATGACACATTATAGTTAAACTTCCAACAGTAAAAAATGAAAAAAAAATTCTAAAATGTGAGTAAGAGAAATGCCAGATTACTTTCAGAGGATCTTCAATTAGACTCACAGCTGACTTCTTATCATAAACTCTATAGGGTTGAAGAGAATTGAAAGACATAGTCCAAGTCTTAGAGGAAAAAAACCTGCCAACCTTGAATACTATATCCAGCAAAACCATCATTCATGAAAGAAGGTGAAATAAAGAACTTACATAACAAACAGAAATTGAAAGAATTTATGACCATTTGTCCAACCTTACAAAAGATGCTTAACACTATGCTACACACTGAAACACAGAAAGTCATCATTATGAAATAATGTGAAGGCAGAAAATTTCCCATTAAAAGTACAAAGGAAATCCAAAGCAAACATAGGAATATTTACAGAAAAATGGCAGGACCAAATCTTTACTTGTCAATAGTAACCTTTTATGTAAATAGTCTAACTTCTCCAGTTAAAATATATAGATTGGCTGAATGGATTAAAAAACAAAACCTGTCTATTTGCTGCCTATAAGCAACACACCTCACCAACAAAGGTATATGCAGAATGAATGAAAGGATGGTAAGGTATTCCATGATAATGGAAAGCAGAAATAAGCAGGTGTAGCCATTCTAATACTAGAGAAAATAGACTTTAACACACACAAAAAAATGTTGTAACAGACAAAGAGGGCACTAGGGTACCATGTAATGATTATGGGATCAATTAAATAGGAATATGTGACAAGAGTAAATGCATAAGAAACTAATGCCAGGGTGGATGTTAATGGATCTAAAGGGAGACATGGACTCTAATACAATAGTAGTGGGGGACTTCAACACCCCACTTTCACCAATGGACCAGTCAACTATGCAAAAAAATCAATAAAGAAAAAGAGAAGCTCTTCAATACGATGGACCAAATGGTTCTAACTGATCTACAGAACTATTCATCCCATAGTTGTAGAATATACATTCTTCTCATCACCATATGGAACTTTCTCCAGGATAGAATATATGCTAGGCCATAAAGAAAGGTTCAGCAAATTAAAAAAAAAATCAAAATCATACCATGCATCTTTTTGTACCACAATGGAATGAATTTGAAAATTAATAGTTCAAGAATCTCTAGAACATATGCAAACAGATGGAGACTACACAAAATGCTCCTGAATGACACTGGGTCATAGAAGAAATCAAAAGAGAAATCAAAAAAGTTCTGAAAATGAATGAAGATGGTAATACAACATATCAAAATTTATGGGATATGGCAAAAGCAGTGTTAAGAGGGAAGTTTATAGTATTTGGTGTCTACATCAAGAAATTGGAAAGGCACCAGATAAATGAGCTATCAATGCATCTCAAGGACCTAGGAAAACAACAACAAACCAAACTCAAATTAATAGGAGGAAATAAATAATTAAAATTAGATAAGAAATAAACAAAACTGAAACCAGAAAAAACAATGCAAAAGATCAGTGAAATGAAGACAGTTTTTTATTTTTGAAAAGATAGACAAAATTGATACATTGGTCTAACTAACCAAAAAAAAAAAAAGAGAGAAAGAAGACCAAAATCAATGGATTCAGAGATGAAAAATGGAATGTAACAAGAAATACCTCAGAAATAAAAGGAATTACTACAAAGAGCTGTATGCCAAAAAATTGGAAAATCCATAAGAAAAGGATAGATTTCTGGACACAATCTACCAAAATTGAGTCATGAAGACATGGACAACCTATGTTGTCTACAAGAAGATTGAATCGTTATTAAAGATTCTCCCAACAAAGAAAAGCCCAGGACCAGATGACTTCACTGCTGAATTCTACCAAACTTTTAAAGAAGAACTATTCTAATTCTTCTCAAGCTATTCCAAACAGTTGAAAGTGAGGTATTCTTCCCAAACTGCTTTTTTGAACCCTGTATCATCTTAATTCCAATTTCTCTGATGAACAGAGATGCAAAAGTACTCAGGTAAATACTAGCTAATCAAATCCAACAACACATGGAAAAGATCATCTACCTGGACCAAGTGGGATTTATCCTGATATAAATGGATGGTTCAACATACACAAATCAATAAACGTGATACTTCACATAGACAAACTGAAGAACAAAAATCATGATTATCTTGAAGAAGCAGAAAATATTTGATAGAATATAAAATCCTTTCATGATGAAAATCTTAAGCAAATTGGATTGTAGAAGGAGCATTCCTCAACACAATCAAGGGAATCTATGACAAACCCACAGTCCAGCATCCTATTGAATGGGGGAAAAGTTAGATGCTTTCTTACTAGGATTTGGAATCACACATCTGGAATGCACACTCTCACCACTGCTATTCAGTGTAGTCCTGGAAATTTTAGCCAGAGCCATTATGCAAGAAAAAAAAAACAAAGGGATATAAATTGGAAAGGAAGAAATCAAACTATCCCTATTTGCAGATGACATAATTCTATATATAGGTAATCCAAAAGACTCCAGTAAGAGACTACTGGAACTCATAAAAGAGTTAGGTAAAGTGGAAGGATATCAAATCAATACACAAAAATCAATAGCCTTTGTATACACAGAAAATGTCATGGCTGAGAAAGAACTTCTCAGATCAATCACATTCACAATAGCTACAGAAAAATTAAATACCTTGGAATAAATTTAACCAAGGATGTCAAAGATCTCTATGATGAAAATTATAAAATGTTAAAGAGGGAAATAGAAAAAGACAAAAAATGATAAAATCTTCCATGTTTGTGTATTGGAAGAATTAATATAATCAAAATATCCAAACTACTGAAAGCAATTTACTGATTGAATGCAATCCCAATGAAAATACCAAGGACATTTTTTCTCAGCTCTAGAAAAAGTTATGCTAAAATTCACATGGAAGCACAAGAGACCCCAAATAGCTAATGCAGTTTTATACAACAAAACTGAAGCTGGAGGCATCACAATACCATATTTCAAGACATACTATAGGGAAGTTATATTCAAAATAGCCTGGTACTGGCAAAAAAAAGCAGCAGAATATTGACCAATTGAACAGATTAGAAACTCCAGAAATCAACTCATGCATCTATAAGTAACTTATCTTTGACAAAGGAGCTAAAAGTCAATCCCTGGAACAAGGACAGTCTCTTCCATAAATGATGCCCTGAAAACTGGTTCTCTACAAGCAGAATTATGAAACAAGACCCCTAACTTACACCTTAGACAAAAATCCACTCAAAATGGGTCAAAGACCTAAATATATGACCTGATACCATCAAATTACTAGAGAACATTGCAAGACATTGACATAGGCAAAAACTTCTTAGAAAAGACTCCAGAAGCACAGACAATCAAAACCAAAATTGACAGATAGGACTACATCAAGCTGAGAAGCTTCTGCACTGCAAAAGTAACACTTAGCAAAGTGATGAGGCAACCAACAGAATGGGAGAAAATATTTACAAACTATGAAACTGGTAAAGAACTAATATCCGGAGTCTATAAAGAGCTCAAGAAACTTAACAACAACAAAACAAACAACCATGTTAAGAAATGGGCAATGGACTTGGATGAACATTTTTCAAGAGAGGAAATTCATATAACCAAGAAAGAAACACATGAAAAAATGATCAGGTCAAAACTTTCCTGATTCCCTGCCACAGACAGCTTTACCAGCTATGCCACAGCATCAGCACCCTGGTTATTCTCTTGATAGAGTTTTCTTTTCGACCTACACTAGTGTTCCCCTCAATGACTCTGGTATCCAAATGGTTAATTAATGTTCAGCCAAGTATAGTGATAGATCATATCAGTAGTTCTGATGCCTTCATCAGTTTTGGCTGCCATTACAAAGTGTCATAATCTCATGGTTTTTAATTTATTTTTCATGATTCTGGAGCATTTTGTCATGGTCATATTCTATGAGGGCCTTCTTCTGGGTTATAGGTTGCTGCTTCTTATTAGATCTTCGCACAGTAGAAAGTAGTGAGGAAGCAAACACACGTGTCCCTTCTAATGGCATAATTTCATTCATGGTCCCACTTCCACATACATTCACAGTAGTAACTGGAATTTAAACATATGAAATTTTTTTGAAAAGTTGTTAATTTGTTGGTGAGAGATAGAGAGAGAGAGAGAGAGAGAGAGAGAGAGAGAGAGAGGTAAAGGGAAAGAAAAAGGGAGAGAGAGAGAGAGAGAGATAAAGGGAAAGAAAAAGGGAGGGGCTCACAGGTAGAGAGATCTTCCCTCCACTGGTTACTCCTCAAATATCTGTAATAGCTGGAGTAAGACAGGACAAAGCCTGGATACTTGAATTCAATCCAGGTCTCCCACATAGGTGGCAGCAGGGACTCAAGCACTTGAGACATTACTGCTACCTCCCAGGATGCACTTTAGCAGAAAGCTGTAACTGGGAGTGGAACCAGGACTCTAATCCAGGCACTTTGATGTGGGATACAGTTTCAAGCAGTATCTTAACCGCTGTGCCAAATACCCTAATGTATGAATTTTTTTAACATTTTGCATATATGAACAGTCATTAATCTATTACACTGAATATTGAAATCTCAAAGGTTCCTTCATGAAACCTTCAGAATTCTGGTTTGGGGAATATCCTTGTTCTTTCTATAGCATCTCCCATAGGAAGGGGAACACAGGCAGAGCTGAACTTTATCTGTGACACTGATATTGGGGAGTGAGAACAGCATAGAGGGGTACTTGTTCTATGAGGGATCAGGGAATGGTCTTAATGAACCACAAAACCATGAATTTTGGATTTGTAAATCAAAGAATGCAATTTGGAACAGAAATAGATTTGGAACATAAAAATGACAACAGTAATGGTCAATTGGGAAACATCAATCATATTTCCAAAGATGTGGAAAAATGACATGAAACTTTACATGCTGTTCAAGATGTTCTAGCTTTGGCTGTCTTAAGACTCCCCCTGGTACATAATTCATCTTTCAGTGAAGTTTTCATTCGTTGATCTTGTCATCATGTTGGTTTGAATGCTATCTGGTAAAAGCTTTAGAATGGCAGAGAAGGATCTTTTTTCCTTTTACAATATTTCCTTTCATTTTCGGTTACAACATTATCATTCAGTGTTGTGCCTTAAAATTCATTCAGAGCACCACAGCAATGGATGGCAATCTCCCCATCTGACTTGGCAAGATACAGCAGACACTCCCTAGAAACTTAGAGGTCAAAGCTTTCTTGACTCTCTGCTCAAGATGGGACCATCAGTTGAGGAGCTTACCCATTGCTCAGAAGCTGTGGTGCAGGGGTCAGTGACTGGTGAGTGGGAGCTGATGTGTATATTCATGAAAACAACATGAGTTTCTTTGCCATTTGCTAGGATCAGCTCTGAGCTCTGGGGCTAGTTGGCTTATACCTTGTTTCCCTGTGGTGATGACTTTCAGTAGCTTATAAAATCCACAGTTTATTTCCTGCCCTCATTTCATGTTCATGGAGGGTTGGCTATAGTTTTGTTGCTCAAATCCCCATTTCAGGACCCCAGCTGATAAACAGTCTCTAATCGAGACATTTCAGAGTAATGGTGGAGGCAAAGAGGTTAGGGTAACTCCATGATGGCTTTTAAAGCATTTGCTCAGAATGGCTCTTACCACTACCACTCCCATAGGCTTAACCAGAGTTGGTCAATGTAGAGAAGGGATGAAGGGGCATTGAACATAGGCACAATGAAACAAACCATCAAGGGCTTTCTGTAACTTTAACTTCCATGCCACTCTTATACAGGGGACTCTAGTGCCAAGCAGCCACGTGCACGTGGTGTGGGCCCTGTGTTCTCAGGACTTTCCATTTGTCCTTTCCCCCCCATAATGCTCCCTCCTGTCATAGGAGTGTCATCTCTCCTCAAAATCCCCCTAATTCTTCTATGAAATGTGGGCTACTTTTTCTCTCTCTACCATGATTCCTGGTACATAATTTTGTCCTAGGATTTTGAAACCTCAATGGTGCTTCTTCTCTCAAGAGATGATGACATTCTTATGGGCAGGGTATACACCTTATTCATCTATTTTTTTAAGATTTATTTATTTATTTTGAAAGTCAGAGTTACACAGAGAGAGGAGAGGAAGAGAGAGAAAGAGAATGGTCTTCCATCCAATGGTTCACTCCCCAATTGGCCACAATTGCTGGAGCTGCACTGATCTGAAGTTAGGAGCCAGGAGCCAGGAGCCAGGAGCTTCTTCTGGGACTCCCATGTGGGGACTGGGGCCCAAGGACTTGGACCATCTTTTACTGCTTTCCCAGGCCATAGCAGAGAGCTGGATCAGAAGTGGAGCAGCTGGGACTTGAACCAGCACCCATATGAGTGGCACTTTAGGTCAGGGTGTTAACCTGCTGTGCCACAACGCCGGCCCCCTTATTCATCTCTGACCCCAAGCTCTTAGCCCAGGCCTGATGTGCATTAGTCACTTAGTATTTTATTTATTAATAAATGCAACATAGCAACCCAGATAGAGAAATCTACTTTCCATCCATATCTTTATTTATTTATTTATTTATTTATTTATTTATTTATTTATTTTACTGTTTCTTTTTTTTTTGGGGGGGTATGTTCTTTTTTTTTAACTTTTATTTAATGAATATAAATTTCCAGTATACAGCTTATGGATTACAATGGCTTCCCCTTCCCATAATTTCCCTCCCACCCGCAACCCTCCCCTCTCCCGCTCCCTCTCCCTTTCCATTCACATCAAGATTCATTTTCAATTCTATTTATATACAGAAGATCAATTTAGTATAAATACTTCAACAGTTTGCACCCACATAGAAACACAAAGTGAAACATACTGTTTGAGTACTAGTTATAGCATTAAATCAAAATGTACAGTACATTAAGGACAGAGATCCCACATGAGGAGCAAGCGCACAGTGGCTCCTGTTGTTGACCCAACAAATTGACACTCTAGTTTATGGCGCCAGTAACCACCCTAGGCTGTCGTCATGAGTTGCCAAGGCTATGGAAGCCTTCCAAGTTCCCCGACTCTGATCATTTTTAGACAAGGTCATAAAAGACAGGTTGAGGATAGTAACCAATGATCCTAAGAGTGGCCTTAACCAGGTCTGAACAATTATACAGCATTAAGTGGGGAAGAGGACCATCAGTACACACAGGTTGGGAGTAGAGCCATTGGTGGTAGAGTAGAGGTTATGATTACAAAGGAATGAGGCCCAAGTGCACTAGACAGGGTCTAGAACAAAGGACAGAGTCATTATTAGAGGAGCTAAGAAAGGTGCTGTCTAAGCTACAAGTAATTTTTCTGATTGAGAGGCAAATAGAACCTGATAGAAGGGGCTTGATAATAATCTGGTGGGCTTTAGGCCTTGTAAGTTAAGAGGCCCAGACCTATCTATCTCTTCACATGGGGTATATCCTAAGGGAGGTGTGAACCTCCTAGGGGAAGGCACTCTGTTGACTTTCATTACTTGGCTGGCCTGGGAGGAGAGCTGGCCAGGTCAAGGCAGGGGGCATCTCTAACAAGAAATTTACAGTTCTGCCTGCAATGTTGCTGACCCTACTTGGCTGTCCCCTCAACTGCAGTGGTCACTTTGGAAGTTGGGCTGAGTGAAGGGCTTTTCAGCTTGGAGCCAATAAGATCTGTGGCTCTGACCTGGGCATCCTTCGATTCCAGGGCAGGTCCATTTCCAGTGATCCAACTCTTGGCAGAGCTGCCAGGGCTCTTCACAAGCTGACTTCTGCTGAAGCCCAGGCTTAGCACATTGAAAGCCACTGCAGTGGACTGGCCTGTTGGGTCTCCTTGAGGGCAGATCACTGTACAGATCAGCCATTAATAGGCCTGCCACCCATTGCTTCTGATGCCTAGCTTTCTTTTCCTCCTGGTTTGTGTTCAAGCAGACCAGACGATGCAAGTCAAGGGAGTGCCCGTGTCCCATCTCTAATCTTTGGTGGCCTGAACTACAAGTCTATAGTCACATGCATGTTCTGTAGTAGTTTTTCTAAGGTAGACAATGCCCATGAGGAAAATTATATTCTCACTTTAAAACCTTCTTTCCCTTTGGTCTGAAAGGGAGGTTTTTTTTTTTACTTACTGTATACTTCGCTGATGGCGATGTGAATCTAGCTATGAGATTATTAGTTAAGTTCTTATTTTGGCTATGCTATTACAGAAAAATGTTAGCCATCTCTTATAAGGTCTAAAGATTAAATTGTGCATCCTACAGATTCCTTCATAATAGAATTAGTTCCCTACCTTGAAGAGAATAGAGAAATGAAAGAACAAGTTGGGCTTAGAATAGAGAAATGAGGGAGCAAGTCCTAGATCACTTGCTGACAATAGCAATATTACATGAATACTTAGCAAACAGTTTCAACCATTAGATAACAACTTAAGAAAACATTTACCAGAAGGTCCAATGCCTTCTATAAATTTTAAGAATCATGTATTTGGAAACACCTCTTAACTATCTAATATGGTGTAGTTTGTTTAACCAGTAAACTTAAGCACAACCATATAAAATGTTTTTAGTTTCTTTCTACCAACAAGTTTAAAACATATGATACACAGGTTCAGGTCACACAAATTAAAATGTATCTTTGATTGATTTTAGCAGCTTAAATTTATGGACAATCTTATCTATAAGCCATTTAAAATAAAACTCTTAATAAAATTTCCCCATGTGGACATACAATATGTACACACATATAACATAGCATAATAGACCAATATCAAAATCCAAAATATCTGGTTGAAATAAGATTCCTTAAAATCATGACATAACATAGACCAAATCTGATCATTGTTACAAGGTGATTATTCAAGTCTTTGAAAATAAGCACATAGTTAAATAACCCATAGCTCTTCATCTCCTCCCTCTCTTTTTCCACTCTTAGATTTAACAGGGATCACTTTTCAGTTAAAATTTAAACACCTAAGAATAATTGTGTGTTAATTACTGAGTTCAACCAGTAGTACTAGAACCACAACCACAACAACAGATACTAAAAAGGATAAAGTATTACATTGTACATCTAAAGTCAGGACAGGAGCTGATCAGTTCATTGTTGCTTATAGTGTCCATTTCACTTAACAGGTTTCCCCTTTGGCGCTCAGTTGTCACCGATCAGGGAAAACAAATGATATTTTTCTCTTTGGGACTGGCTTAATTCACTCAGCATGATGTTTTCCAGATTCCTCCATCTTGTTGCAAATGACTGGGTTTCGTTGTTTCTTACTGCTGTATAGTATTCTATGGAGTACATGTCCCATAATTTCTTTATCCAGTCTACTGTTGATGGGCATTTGGGTTGGTTCCAGGTCTTAGCTATTGTGAATTGAGCTGCAATAAACATTAATGTGCAGATGGCTTTTTTATTAGCCAAATTAATTTCCTTTGGGTAAATTCCAAGGAGTGGGATGGCTGGGTTGTATGGTAGGGTTATGTTCAGGTTTCTGAGGAATCTCCAGACAGACTTCCATAGTGGCTTAACCAGTTTGCATTCCCACCAACAGTGGATTAGTGTCCCTTTTTCCCCACATCCTCTCCAGCATCTGTTGTTGGTAAATTTCTGAATGTGAGCCATTCTAACCGTGGTGAGATGGAACCTCATTGTGGTTTTGATTTGCATTTCTCTGATTGCTAGTGATCTTGAACATTTTTTCATGTGTCTGTTGGCCATTTGGATTTCCTCTTTCGAAAAATGTCTATTGAGGTCCTTGGCCCATCTCTTAAGTGGGTTGTTTGTTTTGTTGTTGTGGATTTTCTTGATTTCTTTGTAGATTCTGGTTATCAATCCTTTATCTGTAGTATAGTTTGCGAATATTTTTTCCCATTCTGTTGGTTGCCTCTTCACTTTCCTGACTGTTTCTTTTGAAGTACAGAAACTTCTCAATTTGATGCAGTCCCAAATGTTAATTTTGGTTTTGACTGCCTGTGCTGTTGGAGTATTTTCCAGGAAGTCTTTGCCTGTGCCTATATCTTGCAGGGTTTCTCCAATGCTCTCTAATAATTTGATGGTTTCGGGTCGTAGATTTAAGTCTTTAATCCATGTTGAATGGATTTTTGTGTAAGGTGATAGGTATGGGTCTTGCTTCAAGCTTCTGCACGTGGAAATCCAATTTTCCCAGCACCATTTATTGAATAGACTGTCCTTATTCCAGGGATTAGATTTGGATCTTTGGTCAAATATAAGTTGGCTGTAGATGTTTGGATTGATTTCTGGTGTTTCTATTCTGTTCCATTGGTCTATCCATCTGTTTCTGTACCAGTACCATGCTGTTTTGATAACAACTGCCCTGTAGTATGTCCTAAAATCAGGTATTGTGATGCCTCCGGCTTTGTTTTTGTTGTACAGGATTGCTTTGGCTATTCGAGGTCTTCTGTGTCTCCATATGAATTTCAGCATCATTTTTTCCAGATCTGAGAAGAAGGTCTTCGGGATCTTGATGGGTATTGCATTGAATGTATAAATTGCTTTTGGGAGAATAGACATTTTGATGATATTGATTCTTCCAATCCATGAGCATGGAAGATTTCTCCATTTTTTGGTATCCTCTTCTATTTCTTTCTGTAAGCTTTTATAGTTTTCATCGTAGAGATCTTTAACGTCTTTGGTTAAGTTTATTCCAAGGTATTTGATTGTTTTTGTAGCTATTGTGAATGGGATTGATTTTAGAAGTTCTTCCTCAGCCGTGGCATTGCCTGTGTATACAAAGGCTGTTGATTTTTGTGCATTGATTTTATGTCCTGCTACTTTGCCAAACTCTTCGATGAGTTCCAGCAGTCTCTTAGTAGAGTTCTTTGGGTCCCCTAAATAAAGAATCATATCATCTGCAAAGAGGGATAGTTTGAGTTCATCCTTCCCGATTTGTATCCCTTTAATTTCTTTTTCTTGCCTAATAGCTCTGGCCAAAACTTCCAGAACTATATTGAATAGCAGTGGTGAGAGAGGGCATCCCTGTCTGGTACCAGATTTCAGTGGAAATGCTTCCAACTTTTCCCCATTCAATAGGATGTTGGCCGTGGGTTTTTCATATATTGCTTTGATTGTATTAAGGAATGTTCCTTCCATACCCAGTTTGCTTAGAGTTTTCATCATGAAAGGGTGTTGTATTTTATCAAATGCTTTCTCTGCGTCTATTGAGAGAATCATATGGTTTTTCTTCTGCAGTCTGTTAATGTAGTGTATTACGTTGATTGTTTTGCGAATGTTGAACCATCCCTGCATACCGGGGATGAATCCCACTTGGTCTGGGTGGACGATCTTTCTGATGTGTTGTTGCATTCTATTGGCCAGAATTTTATTGAGTATTTTTGCATCTATGTTCATCAGGGATATTGGTCTGTAATTCTCTTTCAATGTTGCGTCTCTTTCTGGCTTAGGAATTAAGGTGATGGTGGCTTCATAGAAAGAATTTGGGAGGACTCCCTCTTTTTCGATTGCTCTGAATAGTTTGAGAAGAATTGGAGTTAGTTCTTCTCTAAATGTCTGGTAGAACTCAGCAGTGAATCCATCTGGCCCTGGGCTTTTCTTTGTTGGGAGGGCCTTTATTACTGCTTCAATTTCTGTGTCAGTTATTGGTCTGTTTAGGTTTTCTATGTCTTCCTGGCTCAATTTAGGGAGGTTGTATGTGTCCAAGAATCTGTCCATTTCTGATAGATTTCCCTGTTTGCTGGCATACAAGTCCTTGTAGTAATTTCTGATGATTCTTTTTATTTCTGTGGCGTCTGTTGTTACATTTCCCATTTCATCTCCGATCCTATTGATTTGGGTCTTTTCTCTTCTTTTTTTAGTTAGTTGGGCCAATGGGGTGTCAATTTTGTTTATTTTTTCAAAAAACCAGCTCCTCGTTTGGCTGATTTTTTGTAATGTTTTTTTGGATTCAATCCTGTTGATTTCTTCTCTGATTTTAATTATTTCTCTTCTCCTACTGGGTTTGGGTTTGGTTTGCTGCAGATTTTCTAGATCCTTGAGATGACTTGAAAGCTCATCTATTTGGTGCCTTTCCAATTTCTTGATGTAGGCACCTATTGATATAAACTTTCCTCTTAACACTGCTTTTGTTGTATCCCATAGGTTTTGGTATGTTGTGCTGTTATCCTCATTTACTTCCAGAAAATTTTTGATTTCTCTTTTAATTTCTTCTATGACCCATTGTTCATTCAGGAGCATGTTGTTCAATCTCCATGTGTTTGCACGTGCTCTAGGGATTCCTGAGTTGCCAATTTCCAATTTCATTCCTTTGTGGTCTGAGAAGCTGCATGGTATGATTCTAATTCTTTTGAATTTGCTGAGACTTGCTTTATGGCCTAGTATGTGGTCAATCCTAGAGAGGGTTCCATGTACTGCTGAGAAGAATGTAAAGTCCTTAGATGTAGGATGAAATGTTCTGTAGATATCTGTTAGATCCATTTGGGCTATAGTGTCATTTAAATCTACTGTCTCCTTGTTGATCTTCTGTCCTGTTGATCTGTTTATCTCTGAGAGTGGAGTATTGAAGTCCCCCAGTACTATTGTATTGGGGTCTAAGTCTCCCTTTAAGTCCCTTAACAAGTCTTTTAAATAAGCTGGTGCCCTGTAATTAGGTGCATATACATTGATAATCGTTATATCTTCCTGTTGAATGGACCCCTTAATCATTAAATAGTGCCCCTCTTTGTCTCTCCTAACAGTTTTTGTGGTAAAGTTTATGTTGTCCGATATTAAGATGGCTACGCCCGCTCTCTTTTCATTTCTGTGGCGTGGTATATCTTTTTCCAGCCTTTCACTCTCAGCCTGTATGGATCATTGTTGGATAGATGGGTTTCTTGTAAGCAGCAAAAGGATGGGTTTTGTTCCTTAACCCAGTCAGCCAATCGGTGTCTTTTAACTGGACAGTTCAAGCCATTAACATTTAATGTGACTATTGAGAAGGAGTAACTTTGCCCTGCCATTAGCCAAAGATACTTTCTAATATATGGTTTGAGATTCCTGTGATCTTTTGGTGTGAGGTTTCCTACCTTTACCTTCTTTCATATTGGTGACCGTGTTTCTGTGTTTCTGTATGTAACACATCTTTAAGCATCTTTTGCAGGGCTGGGCGAGTGGCGACAAATTCTTTCAATGTCTGTTTGCTGTGAAAGGTCTTTATTTCACCTTCATTTATAAATGAGAGCTTTGCAGGATATAATATTCTGGGCTGGCAGTTTTTCTCTCTTAGCACCTGGGCTATGTCTCGCCATTCTCTCCTAGCTTGTAGGGTTTCTGAAGAGAAGTCAGCTGTGAGTCTAATTGGAGATGCTCTGAGAGTAATCTGGCGTTTCTCTCTTGCACATTTTAGGATCTTTTCTTTGTGTTTCACTGTGGTGAGTTTGATTACGACGTGTCGTGGTGAGGATCTCTTTTGGTCATGTTTATTAGGGGTTCTATGAGCTTCCTGTATTAGGATGTCTCTGTCTTTCTCCAAACCTGGGAAATTTTCTGCTAGTATCTCACTAAAAAGGCCTTCTAATCCTTTCTCTCTCTCCATGCCTTCAGGTACTCCTAGAACCCGAATGTTGGGTTTTTTAAGAGTATCCTGTAGATTCCTGACAGTATTTTTTAGATTTCTGATTTCTTCTTCTTTTCTTTGATTTGATTGTTTCCTTTCCTGTTCTCTGTCTTCTAAGTCTGATATTCTCTCTTCTGCTTCGCCCATTCTGTTTTTAAGACTCTCTAATGTGTTTGTCATTTGATCTATTGAATTCTTCGTTTCATTATGATTTCTCGTCATTATCACCATTTCTTGTTCCACTAGTTGTTTCATTTCATTTTGATTCCTCCTTAATATTTCATTTTCACGAGAGAGATTTTCTACCTTGTCCATTAAGGATTTCTGTAGTTCAAGAATTTGTTTTTGAGAACTTCTTAATGTTCTTATCAATTTTTTGAGATCTGCTTCTTGTATTTCTTCAATCTCCTCATCTTCATAATCTTGAATTGGGGTGTCTTTTTCATTTGGGGGTGTCATAGTGTCTTCCTTGTTCTTGTTAGCTTGGTTTTTGCGTTTGTTGTTTGGCATGTTGGAGATATTTGGTTTCTTCACTGTGGTGTTTTTTCTTGTTACACTATGGCTCTATATTAAGTGGACTGTCTGCTTTCAGTGGTGCCTTAGAGGCTTGAGATGAGTGTGGACTGAGAGCTGTGTTTGGTTCCTCAGGGCTGAGGGTGTGTCAAAGATGACACTCCCAGGTTAGGTGTGGTAAATCTCTCTCTTTTTTGATTCAAAAGGGAAGTAATTCCGCACAGCTGAACGTAATTGGAGGTAGTTAGCAGGCAAATGATATACCCACAGGAGCCAGAGATCGGAAGCTCTTTCCCACGGACCACACAGGGAATCTCTGCTGCCCTCAGTGTGGGCTCCAATTCTCCTGAAATCTCCCACTGGGTTGCCAAGTTAGATGCTAATCTCCTGTTATTTCACCCCTCCCCCCAGAGTCAGGTTTTTCTGTTAGGCTCAGGGCCGGTGCAGACCTGAGGTCGCCCTGCTTATGACATATGTCCAAAATGGCACCTGCTCTGTCTTGCTCGCCTTTGAGAGGTGAGCGGAGAGAGAGAAACTTGTGTCCGTATCGGTCGCTTTTTTTATTTTTTTCCTCTCTCTCTTCTAGTTAGCCTGGTGAACTTTTCCCCACGAAGTTTCAAGCCTCGTTCCCTCTAGCCTCCTCTTTCCGCTTGCCCGCTGGTGTCTCGGGCTATTGTGGTTCGGCTCACCTCGTGTTCAGCGCTGGTGTGTTGAGTCTGCCGCTGGTGTCCCGAACTTGGGCTCCCACGCTCTCCACGCAGGTCCACTGTGAATCACTAGTTCTGGAAGAGTTTCCTATGCTGTTCCATCCCCTACTCTTCCTTGACCCTGCAGTATCTCCACTTATATTAACCTGTCTTTCTCTCCGGACTAATCGTGTGCTCCGTTCCTATTCCGCCATCTTGCCGCCTCCGCCCATATCTTTATTTAGACAAGTGCTTCTCAAGCTATCTGTGATTAGGGACCATGTATAAAGTTTCTAATTTTATGCAAAATGATACTTTTGAAGATAAAAATAAAGTACTGGAGAAATGTATTTGTCAATTTATCAAAGTTTCTGAATGTATACTCTCAATTTATGCATTTATTTCATTGCAGAACTATAATTAATATTTTGTGCCCTGCAGAACATATGTTGGGCAATACTAGGGCATTTACTCATTCAAGGATACTTACTGAGTTTCGTTGTGTTGAGGGACAAGGGATTCAGCAGTGAATGAAGTGGACACATTTCCTTTCTCAAAGGACCTATTTTCCAGGGAGATAAGTATACAATAAGTGGAGAACGAACTGTGTGACATCGAATAATGAATAGTGTTATGAGGGGAATAAAAAAAGATAATCAAAAGGAGAATTTACTTATGAGAATGATCAGGGAAGCTCTGAGAAGGTGATAGTCTAGCAAAAGCCTTAGCATTGCAGGCAGAGAGAAGAGAAAATGTTGAAGTCCTGAAGGAGGCACAAACTTGGAGCAGTTGAAGAACTGACAGAAACCAGTCTGGCTAGTTGTCCTGTGAATGTGGAGGGTCACATCAGAGGTGCAGTCTGAGAATCAGGCCGAGGCCAGTTCACACAGAAATTTGTAGGAAAAGGTCCAATGTTTGTAATTTGTTAAAATTATTATGTAAGCCATTGGAAGATTTTGAGTGGAGATACATTATGGTCTGGTTTTCAGCTTAACCAAATGAATTTGGGCATCTATTTGGCAAATGGGTTATGTGGAGAAAATCAGATAAGTTAGGAGTTTATTTCAGAAGTCCACATGAGAATGGAGAAGACAGCCTAGTAATAGGTGTAAAGATAGATATAAGGTATAGATTCAAGATGTATCCCATTGGTGGATAAGATCCTAGGGGCAAAAGCAAAATAAAAGATATCTGTTAGAGTTTCAGCTTGACCAGTTGAGTGACTATGGTTCTTTTTTTTTTGACAGAGTTATTCAGAGAGAGAGACAGAGAGAAAGGTCTTCCTTCTGTTCGTTCATCCCCCAAATGGCCGCTATGGCTGGTGCTGCGCTGATCTGAAGCCAGGAACCAGGAGCTTCTTCTGCGTCTTCCATGTGGGTGCAGGGGCCCAAGCACTTGGGCCATCCTCCACTGCCTTCCTGGGTCACAGCAGAAAGCTAGACTGGAAGAGGAGCAACAGGGACTAGAACCTGGTGCCCACATGGGATGCGGGCGCCTCAGGTGGAGGATTAACCAAGTGAGCCATGGCGCCGGCCCCAACTATGGTTCTTGACTGAGATGTGATGATGGGAAATGTACCATGTAGGTTATGGCAGCACTGTGCCTGAAAATAAGACTGACCATGTAATACTTCTTCATTAAATATATTTGTAGTAGGTTTTTATAATGACTTTTCTCAAATTATAGAAATTTCATTTTACTTTTCTGAATGGTATTTTAAAACTCATGGTTGCTGAGGCTTATGTGTTAATGCTATAGTTTGAGAAAAGATTTGACTCTCCAATTCCTGCCAGTGTTTGAACCCCCATCATAGGTTAGTGGTACTGATGATGGTGGAGGCTTGATTCCATTAGGGCATCTGAAGGTGGGGCTAGGGTGGAAATTGCATGACTGATTCATGGTGACTTTACAAGGAGGCACCACAAGGTCAAGAGACCCTTTCTCTGCATGTGCTCTATCATCCATTACCCTAATCAGCAGCCAAGTCAATGGGATCAACTGATCTTGGACTGTGAACCTCCAAAATCATTACCCAAAATAAAGTCCTTCTTTCATAAATAGCTTCTCTCAGGTAACTTTTGTAGTAACTAAAGGCTGACTAATAAAATCACCTTAAGTGATTTATAATTTTGAACCAAGATTGCATTCCACAATAAACTTATTAGTTACTTTATATGAAAGTACACAGTACACAAATTTGGAGGACACACAGTTACATAAACACAGAATCCATTTGTGAAAATTGACCTTGTTTTAGATCTTTATTTTATTTTTAAAAATTTTTAAAAATTATTTATTTTTTTGACAGGCACAGTGTACAGTGAGAGAAAGAGACAGAGAGAAAGGTCTTCCTTTACCGTTGGTTCACCCTCCAATGGCCGCTGCAGCCGGTGTGCTGCGGGTGGCTCACCGCGCTGATCCGAAGCCAAGAGCCAGGTGCTTCTCATGGTCTCCCATGCAGGTGCAGGGCTCAAGCACTCGGGCCATCCTCCACTGCACTCCCAGGCCATAGCAGAGAGCTGGCCTGGAAGAGGGGCAATTGGGACAGAATCCGGGGCCCCGACCGGGACTAGAACCCAGGGTGCTGGCGCTGCAGGCAGAGTATCAGCCTATTGAGCCACAGTGCCGGCCAGGTCTTAACTTTAAGGAATTATCATCATGTTATGACAAGGCATTTGAATTATAAGTAAATAACAAAAGATAAAAATACCACTTATGTTTGAAAACTGAGATACTTATAAATAGCTAATTTGGAAGTTAGAAAATACTTAGAAGTAATAGAATGAAAGTACTGTCATATCAACATTTGTATGACTCGGTTAAATTTATGCTTTTGAGGAATATTTATAGACTTAAATACTTTTATTATAATTTTATCTGGTGCATTTTAGGCCAGTTAGATATTAAAGGTTTAGGCCTAGAGTATATGGAGAGTTGACCCCTTGCTGTGGATTCTAAGGGAAGCTTTTATATTATTTATTTGTTTGTTGAACACTTCCTAGAGAGTTACCTATTTAGAAAATTTTCTTTGCTTTATTCTGGAATTTCTTTCTCATCTTTTCTATCTAAATCTAGCTTTTTCTGGTATCATCTCTAACTAGGCTTTGGGACTAGCCAGAGTAGCAGGAGACAAGGTTAGAGACCCCATCAGGTAAAGCTGAAGTTCAGATGGGTGACTCTCCTTGCACATGGAAACTCCAGGTCATCAGAAGTGTGTATATATTTATACTCCTCTGCTAGCCAATGGTTTTATTGTTTGTTTACTTATATGGAATTGTGTTCTGGTTTTGTACCTAGATTCATAGTTTTTTCTTTTATTCATTGAAATCACATCCATTTATTTAAAAATTATTTTATTTCCAATATTTTCTCCAAATATTTAAAAGAATTATGTAGCAGCAAGTTTTCAGTGCTTCTCATCTTCTGTCAGAAATTTGTCTATCCCATTGTTCTTGATATATATACTGTCATTTAATACCAAATATTTTATTACCTCCTTTATGATTCCTTCTTTATAGTTTGTAATGTGTTACTATATTTTTAGCATGTGGAGATTTTTTACTTTTTAGAAAAAAAATGTTTTTTCATTTTTATTGCATTATGGAAGCGTAATTGGTTTGTATGAAATACTTTGATATTCATGGAAACTTGGTTTAAGGCTAGTATGCTTCCAATTTTTATAAATATAGGATTATTAATTAAGATACTTATCAGATATAGACTTTTATACATATAAAATTGTTAATTGTCAGCACTCTGGCCTCAGAATCAGCCCTTAAGGAATTCGGATCTGGCTAAAAAGCCCATGAGAGTTTCGCAGGCATGGAAAGCCAAGACACTGTGGCGAAAAAAAATGACCTAAATGAAAGCTCGCTGTGAGTGAGATTCCCAGCAGAAAGAACGGGCCATCAAAGAAGGAGGTACCTTTCTCTTAAGGGAGGAGAGAACTTCCACTTTGACTATGACCTTGTCTAAATAAGATTGGAGTTGGCGAATTCAAGAGGCTTCCATAGCTTTGGCAGCTCATGACAAGAGCCTCGGGTGATTAATGATGTCATAAACAAGAGTGTCAATTGTTAAATCAACAACAGGAGTCTCTGTGCACTTGCTCCCCATGTAGGACCTCTGTCCTTAATGTGTTGTACTACATGAGTTAACAGTAAAACTGCTACTCAAGCATTACTCTATACTTTGTGTGTCTGTGTGGGTGTGGTCTGTTGAAATCTTTACTTAGTATATACTAAGTTGATCTTCTGAATATAAAGATAATTGAAAATGAGTCTTGATGAAGAATGGAATGGGAGAAGGAGTGGGAGATGGGATGGATGTGGGTTGGAGGGAGGTTATGGGGGGAAACCGCTATAATTCAAAAGTTGTACTTTGGAAATTTGTATTTATTAAATAATACTTGAAAAAAAATAATAAATAAACAAAAATTGTTAATTGTATGTTCAAATTGTGATATCTGTACTAATCTTTTTTTCTGCTTGATTCATCAGCTGCACAGAAGGGTATATCAACATTTTCCTCCACATACGTGGATATGTCAATTTCTTTTCGTTATTGTACCACGTTTTCATTCACATATTTGAAGCTGTCTTTTTGGATTTTGTGTGGAATTTTTTTTGATAATTTCCCTCCAAGGCAGCTGCATCATTAACTCACTTGCTTACCTCTGGTGTTTCATTTCCTCTTAATTTCCTGGCATTCTTGATCTCTTTGAACATTTAAAATGATTTCTGCACATTCTGTCCAGTATTTCTAGAGGTTTGAAATAGGAAGATTTTCAGAATCTAGCTTGTCAGGGTCTGAAGTTGATGCATTTCATTTAACCCATAGAACTGGATGAGATCACCTATGGAGACAGTGTAAAATGAAGAGAGCGAGGTGTAGGAATGGATCCACAGGGAACTCCAATAGTTAAGAGGATGAATGAAAAAGAGAGAAACCTGAGTATGGCCTTCCTCTATTCCAGAATCTCTGCAAGCTTATTTTTTTCCCAGAGAAGGCTCCTAAATCCTGAAGTATGTAAAAACAGATGGGACATAGATAATGATACAGAGGTCTGCCTTCCACAAGCACTCATCAATATCTTAACCAAATATATAAAGTGTGACGATGAGCACATTGGAAAATATTACGTATTTTATCATAAAGGCAGCTTGTTTTTTCTTGAAAACAGAAATGTACAAAAATCATTCTTCCCTTTATTGAGTGCTAAGTGTAAGGAAAACTCCTGTCTCTGGCATTTTATAAAAGTAATGTGATGTCTACTTTTATTTGTTTTATATTGAACCTTCTGGCAAAAGACAGCATAATCACTGCTTCTTGTCAGTCTTCAGATAGGGAGGGGGAAAAAACAGAAGGATTTCGAACTGGTATCTCTGAAAGAAAAAGTTATAGATAAAAACAGCTATGCTTTAGGGATGTGCAAACATGAGCAGACCAGCACAGCAGGATTAGGGTAAGTCCTGAAAGTTTTTGTAGATCTAACTTCCTGACCCTCAACCCAACCAGAAATAGTGAAACATTTTCATGCACAACAGCTCCTTGAATGGCTCTGCATCTCCCAGGATTAATAATCACATTATATAGAGACAAGATTACAAAGAAGAAATTAATTAATTGGATAATTAATTGTTAACTTACTAATTGTTGAAAGGGAAAAGGGGATGTAATGCTATGATGGTAAAGTAGCTACAAATTGTTTCAAAAAACGACGAGAACATTTTTGCAATGACTGAATTTTCAGATGTACAGATCAGCACATCAACATTCTTCCTTTCTTTTTAGAAGAAATTTATTTATTCATTTGAAAGGTAGAGTTACAGAGACACAAGGAGAGTCACAAGGGGTGAGAGAGAAAGGGATAGGTTTCCTCTATCCTCTGAGTAAATTATGACACTTGGTTAATTAAATAAAAAACCCGGATGCCATCATCTCTTTTTCTCACCCCTCCACTTTCTGTTCCATCATTCACTAAATACAATTGATTTTGTTTGTCATTAGCTCTGAAATGTGTTTTTTTCTCTCCATTCTGATTGCCCCATGTGGCAGGTACCATTGCACTTTCATGCCTGAATCACTGTCATACTTCATAGTTGATCTTTCTTCATCCTTCCTTGCCTCTCCTTAATCCTCTCTACACAGAGGCCAGAGTGATGCTCCACTGTGCATATTTGGTTCTCTTATTATTTTGGCTAAAATTCTTCACACATTTCTCATGAACATAGTGTAAACAATGAGACTATTAAAGTGTTAAGATTATTAACCTTTAAAAATGTATAAAACGTCTTATAGTAGCACAGGCTTTTGAGAGCAACCTGGGAAACTCAGAAAGCCATTAAAGGAAAATGGGCTGGTTTAGTTGTTGTAGACAAAATCTCGCTCTCCTGGTTTATTGTTTGCTGTTATTTATTAGCAACATTAGAGTGCTTTGGTTCATCTGCATGTGCAGAGTTAAGGGTGCCTGCCATTTGTAGAAAGAATATAACAGTAGTCAATTTAACTAGGCTTTGTTCTGGGCACTTTGTTCTTTTTTATTATTGCAAGTTTATTATTTTAGTTTTAAAATTTAATTTTTTAAACATTTTCCCACAACCACTACAAATTTAGACATTTTTAACATACACACATATACGCAGTGTTTTTCTTGAAGATAGAGATATTAACATCACAAATTAAAGGGTTCATGGCAATGGTCATAATGTGGGGAAAGACTTTGTTCTTGTCTGAGAAATGAGGCATGTGGATAGGGGAAGTACCTGCCAACACCTTGGTCTTAGGCTTCCAGTCTCAGAACTGTGAGAAGATACCTTTCTGTTGTAAGCTGGCATTTTATTATGGCAGCTCTAGCAAACGAATAGAGAGCTGATCTGATGATGCTTTTCTAAGACGGAAGTCATCATGCTTCATTTTCCAAGGAGGATATGATGTCTTTACCCTTCCTGCCCTGCTCTCCATGTAGCTTAGTGGATCAGTACCTTCATTCTCAGCATTAGTTTTGTCTGGGATGAATTCTGACCTTGGTTGGGAAAGAATGTGAAATAGCTCAACAAATTTTGTAGGAGAGTTGGTATCAGGTCTCTTGCAGTTGGGGTTGCGGGCTTCTGATCACAGTGATATTTTTCTCCTGCTGCTGCTGCTGCCTCTTTGAATGTTGAACACCCCATTTCCTGGTTCTGAGCTTTACCTGCTTGAACAACACTGTTAAGTCTGCTCCCTGACCGTGTGTTCTCTGATCATCTCTGAGAACCTTCTACTACTCCCTGCAGTTGGGCCCCCTCCCTCCCTCTCTTCTTTCCTCCTTTCCTTCCTTCCTGTCTTTAAATTTATTTATTTTTTGAGAGACAGAGTTATAGACAGAGGAAGATGCAGAGAGAAAGGTCTTCCATTGCTGGTTCACTCCCTAAATGACTGCAATGGCCAGAACTGGGCTAATCCAAAGCCAGGAGCCAGGAACTTCTTCTGGGTCTTCCATGAAGTTGCAGGGGTCCAAGCAATTGAGGGCATCTTCCAATGCATTCCTAGGCTATAAGCAGAGAGCTGGATAGGAAGAGGAGCAGCCGGGACGTGAACTGGTGCCCAGAAGGGATGTTGGTACCACAGGCAGAGGCTTAGCCTATTACACCACAGTATTGGCCTCCCCAGTTCTTTTCTCAACGCTGTGGATGAATCTTTTTCTAGGATACAGGCTCTTCCATGCTGCCTCACCACATGATCAACACACATCCTGATCACTTTGCCAGAATGCTTTTCCAGCCACCTCTTCCACAAATACCAACTGTTCCTTTGGATCTAAGCTCAAATTTTCTTCCCTAAATATTTCAGTTCCAGATCTTGTTTGGTTCTACTTTCTTTTTCTACAACAGCAGCCTGTGCCTCTCGTTCATTGATTTTTTTTCATTTTCCTTATATATCTTCCTTATATGAATGCTTCTCTCCATCTGCGGACTGTGAGCTCCACAAAGCCCATGACTAATGCTATTATATCTCCAATGGCAAGCACAAAGACTGTGCAAAGGAGATAAACCATTTTTGAAAAATATTTACATTTATTATTATTTATTTATTAACCTGCTGTGGCATAGTGGGTAAAGCTGCTGCTTATAATGCCAGTACCCTGTGTGGGCACTGGTTCGTGTCTCAGCTGCTCCACTTCCAATCCAGCTCCCTGCTAATGCACCTGGTAAATAGGTAGAAGATGGCCCAAGTGCTTAGGCTTCTGTGGCCCACCTTTGAGACCCAGATGCAACTCCTTGGCTCCTGGCTAAGGCCTGGACCTGTTGTGGCCATTTGAGAAGTGAAGCTGAATATCTCTGTAATTCTGCCTTTCAAATATATAAACAAACTTTTTTTAAAAAAGAAATTTATTTGAAAGGCAGACTGACTAGGGAGAGGAACACACACACACACACACATACAGAGAGAGAGAGAGAGAGAGAGAGAGAGAGAGAGAATCTTTTTTCCCTTGGTTTAGTTCATTTCCCAAATATGTCCAGGCTGAGTTTAGGAGCCTGGAACTCCACCTGGGTTTCCCAGGTGGGTGGCAGGGGCCCAAACAGTTGAGCCATCTTCTGCTACTTTCACAGGTGTATTAGCAGGAGCTGGATGGGAAATGGAACAGCTGGGACTGGAACCAGCATTCATATAGGACACAGGCAGCAGTTAGCATGGCCCCTAGGTAGACCATTAACTCAATGAAATATACCACTTAGTGTTAGATATTTGCATTGAATCATAAAGGTTTGTAGTTCTAATCTCTTATTTCCTATTTGAGACCCCTAACTCATCCTCTTGCTTTTTGTGGCCATCTACCTCATCATCGCTAAGCATTTCCTTAGGTCACTGACTATAGTAAAGACAGAAATATTTCAAGTTTGTGTTCAAAGGTGACCCATAATTTTCTACTGCATACTTTTACTTAGGTTGTTAGATTCATTTACTCTCTTAAGATTCTGGGGGACTTCCCCCTCAGAGAGCAGGTTCATGAAGAAATTTTATTAGATTGGATTTTACAAGGAAAAACAGTTATATTTGGTTTGCAAGGATGCCAGTAGACTCAGGTTGATTAAAAACTTTTTTTTTTTTTTTTTTTTTTTTTTTTTTTTACAAAATGTAGTGGCAAGAATGGAAAATGTAATAAAGCTGAAATCAGAGACAGAACTTTACCCTTACTTTTTAGTATCACTATAATTCCCTCCTGGAGGTGGCTTCATGGATGTAGAGTTGAATCTATTTTGTATCACAACTGATTCAGGCCAAGATAGTGGACATATTCTCATAGAGACTTAGTAGTTGAGACAGGAGCTAGTTTCCGATGGAAATGAGACTATTCAGGTTCACTGTGGGCCAAGTCCAATGTCTTACAGGGTTGAGCACCACATGACACTCTTGGCTGAGCCTAAACCTCTGACAAAGCCTTCACTTTTTTATTTGTTTGTGGTAGAATATCTCAGTTATGTAATCATCCTGAACTTTATTGAGGAGTGCTTATGGTAGCAGAATAATTGTATGCCATGCATGCCTTTACTATAATCCCTGCAACCTGTGAATGCTGTCTTACATGGCAAAGAGATTTGCAAGAAAGCATTTTTTTTTTTTGGACAGGAAGAGTGGGCAGTGAGAGAGAGAGAGAGAGAGAGAGAGAGAGAGAGATAAAGGTCTTCCTTTTCCGTTGGTTCACCCTCCAATGGCCGCTGTGGCCGGCGTGCTGCAGCCAGCACACTGTACTGATCTGAAGCCAGGAGCCAGGTGCTTCTCATGGTCTCCCATGGGGTGCAGGGCCCAAGCACTTGGGCCATCCTCCACTGCGCTCCCGGCCACAGCAGAGCACTGGACTGGAAGAGGAGCAACTGGGACAGAATCTGGCACCTCAACCGGGACTACAACCCGGTGTGCCAGCACCACAGGTGGAGGATTAGCCTATTGAGCCGCGGCACCTGCCGCAAGAAAGCAATGTTGAGCCCATGTTAAATCTTAAAATTATTTTCCCAAATTATCTAAGTGCCTCACTACTATTTTATAATTAGGAAGAGAGAGATTCTAGAAATCATTTTTATGCTATACAATCATGGTCACTGATGTGAAATGTTAATTTTATTGGAAGTTTTATTTAATTATTAACCAAATGTGTATCAGTTCTTACCCTCACTGTCATGCTCGGCACATGGTTATCTGCTTATAATTAGAAGACATTCTAGCTACTGTTTAACATGAGAGGTGACTATTCATTTACTTTGGATGTACTGTAGGAGTTTTGCATATTGACATCAATCTCAGCTGCCTTGAACATCACTGTTTAGTGCAGATCACCCTGCATGATAATGTTGCTTTAAAAACTATGGGTTCAAGCCCAGGAATTACATGGACCTATGATTCTATCTGATATTATCACAAAAAGCTAGGTGACTTTGGGAAACGCACTTCACTTCTCTACAACTACTTTTTTAAAAGCATTTGCTTTATCATTTTACTGGGAGGATTATATGAAACAACACACTTAAGGGGCTTAGCACAGAGAAAAGGTAAGATGACTGCATAGATAATGCTCACTTACCCTCCAAATTCTTGACCTACCTATTTCAGGAAGTGCAACTTGCCTTCTAATATCCCTGCCTCCCTTTTGAGCAAATGAGCTCTGGTTTTTATTGGCACATGAGTGTTGAACATTTCCTAATTTTCCTTGCATTTAAAATGAGATGCTGGTGTTGCAGGTGGTTGTTTAATTTATAGCATCGCAAAGCCAGTCCCAGTCATTTTTTTCATATTACACAATTTCCATGAACTTTTTGAAGATCCCTTAAAGTTGTCTCTTTAAATAAAGGGATGTAAAGAGCTACCTTTTATTTTGTTCCTGGTGCTGATTTGAAATATGTATGTGATGACTGGAGCTTCACTCTCTTGTCTTGAGCAATTAGGATAAGGGCTCCACTTGGAGATATTGACATAGAGTAAGTAGAAGCAATGAGGATCTTTGATTAAATTAGCCACTACACAACCCATCCTTAGAGAATGAAATAAACATCTAGATTATTTTGAAATCAGAGATGACCCCTAAAATTTGTACAAAAATGTGGCCCTTTAGAGTTTCCCAAAAGCACCATCTGGGGTGCCACATATGCTACCAGAATTTGGGGTGCCGTACAATTTCACCATATGCTTACTAATAAATTTCCAATATTAATAAGCCTGAGAGGGTTCTTGCCTAATATTTAGAGAATAATTCTAAATATTGGCACAGATAAACGAGGCAGCATGGTACATTTCAAGCTTTTATTTAGTGAGAAAGATGCATAGGAGAGTGAGAGCTTTATTAAGAGAGAGAAGTAAATCTGGGTTCATACTGAGCACCAGGAACCAGCCACGTGGAGGAACATCTAGGCAAGAGGCCAGGGAAGAAGAGAAGGGCTGGACACACCGTGTCCCAGGCTTTTAATGCACTTCCAAAGGGGAGTAGTTAATTAACCTGATTGGCTGGTGGGCACCCAGGTGTGGCCAGGTATGAGGTCACATAGGGGCATGGTGAAGGTATCAGGTTAGGCGTGAGGTCACACAGGGGCATGGCAAAGGTGTGGTCCTCCAGCTCAGAAACCTAATCGATTTTAACCTGTAAGCCTGCCTACTTCAATTTCAGCCACTTAGCTTATTTTAGCCACTTAGTTTATTTATTTTTTTGATTTGCATCTGAATAGTCACCACTTATTATTAATCTTTAAATAAAAAAGAAAAACATTTTATTCTCTAAGACTTTTATAAAAGCTCAGGAAACAGAAATCAACTATAGGGGGAAGTCTAAAACTCAGGGTGTAGATGATATGGAACCAACTGGAAGCAGCCAAAGTTTTCCAGGAAGGTAAATTCAGTTATAAGGATGTGTCGGCAGAGTCTCTTTGCAGGTAACATGACGGAGAGGAGAGGAAGGCAGGGGAAATCATGAAGGGAGCTTGGAGAGTGAGGAGGTAGCCACAGACCAGATGAGTTTTGGCAGAAACTGGATAAATTGTCTCGCTAAGGGCATAAATGCCATTGTATACATTTCTTTTCTTCCTACCATGGCCTGTTGGCCTGTATTTCTGGGCTTGGTGTGGCTGTGTTATTAGGTTCCATTAAAATAGGATGGCTGCTGTTTATTTGCTTGCTGTTTGCAAACTTGTTAATGGCAGCAGCAGCTTATGCTATTGACAAAGGACATATTTCTGTTTCTTCAAGTATCTTTAAAGGATCAGAATGGATGAGCTGTGGGCGACATAGTGCAGGCAATGCCACTGAACAGGAGCTGACTGCCAGCTGTAGTCTCCTTATTGTGGAAATACATTCCTCAGAGAAGCTTTAAAATGGAGAGTCAATTGGAAGATCACTGTTATAACATATTGAATTTTATTTGGTTATAAATGTGGTGAAGGGAATGAGGGACATGGAAATAGACCGCCCTTTGTGTTTCTGTTCTTGTATTCTTGTTTTATTCCCTTTTTTTTTTTTTTTTTAAGAAAAGCCCAGAATTTAGACAAAGGAAGAGGGAAAATTAGTTGTAATACTCATTCTCTGAATTTTATTCCTCATAGGTAGATCCATGTACCTCAACTGCAATGGCTGAGTCATAGTTCGGGCTTCCTTTGCAGCTATCTTGTAGAGCAAGAAGCAGAATGATTTTCAGCTTCCAGGAAACAATACATAGAGCAGAAACAGGCTAATGTGGTTTTCCTCTTCAACAGCCCTCCCCTACTCCCCCACACTTTCCCTTACCAAAGAAAGGACCTCATACATATAGAGCTTGTGTCTCTTCATGCTGTAATGGCACAGACTTTGGGTCACTCTTTCTGCTTTCTTTCAGAAGTTACTCTAGAGGGAAGCTAAAGTCCGTATTGATACTACTCAACTTGGGATAGTGTTATGTCCCAATAAAACCATCATAAATTGAAGATATGTAGAATCCCCCTAACCAACTGAACCTCAGCAGCACAGCCCCCTGTAGAGTCTTGGTTGTTTCCGCCAAGACTGTGGGGCTGATTGGGAGCCACACTTGTTACCACTGCCCACCCAGTATAAGAACAAGCATGTTGCTTGTTCTGCTGCCTCCCAAGTAAATTAATAGGATGTTGGATTAAAAGTGTGGAATAGCCTGAACTTAAACAGGCACTTGGATATGGGTTGTGGGGGTTCCAAATAGCAGTTTGGTCTGCTGTGGTACAATACCTGTTGCTGATGAAGAAATTTAAGCAAGGATACAGAGGTATGTGGTTTGACATGCTCAGAATCACTGTATCTTATTAAAATTTTTAAAACTCAAGCATTGATTCTTTTTCCTTTTATATGTTTTTGTTTTGAGTTTCTCTAATAATGCCTCTTTTGGCCCCGAGTCTCTCATATTCAGTTATCAAATGGCTAGTCTGATGTTCCAGGATGCTCAGTCTGCATGAACAAACCTCAGATTCTCCAATTTTCTCTCTTTTCTTACACATAGAACTTTTATTTAGGCATTAAAAGCATATTTTCATTCAAACATTGCACATCTGGTTCTTTTGGTACTGTGAAGAGCTGTTCTTTGGGAATTGGACTCAGGATGTATCATTTCTGTTGGGGAGATCCATTTGGAACCAATTGCTAATGAATAAGAAGACCAAAGAGCTTTAAGGGAAGTAGTCCCAGTTGGTATGTTGTGTGAGGATTATTATAGTGCTTTTACCATCTGTGCATTTCAAGGTTTAGAACAATCAATATTTTAAAGGATCTTTACAGAAAATGAAGCTAAGGAACTCATACTGCATCTGAGAGCTGTGGTGGAATTTTATAAATAGGCATATGATGTCTAAATTACTTGTAATATAAACTGAAAGCATCTTTGGCTTTTATGATGGTTGTATATGAACCAGAATTATAATTATGAATAATGCATTGGGTTTTGTTGTCCTTGATGATTGCCTACTCTGTTATGCAGGGAGGGATTCCCACTACGGTATGCCAGATTTGAATTGTATAGTTTCTTTTTGTAGCAGCTGCTGCAGAATCATGTGAGCTCATTAGGAATATCCATAGAAAACAGAAATTCTACTCCCTGTGCTTCATGGAGATGCAATCTCAGAACTTCATCCAAGGATTGGTTCATCAAGTATGAGGGTACTTCAAAAGACTCCTTGGAAAAATGGAATCAAGATAAAAGTTTACTTTGTTGTGTAGTTTTTAAATAATATGCATTTTCTATGAACTTTTAAAGGTCCCTCATAATTTAACATATTATAATTTGGATTTACTGTCTTAGACAGATAAAGCTTGTCAAACCACAAATACTTATATCCTTGATACATTTGGACAAAAAAAAAACATTTAACTAATCATCTGGATATTTGTAATATTGAATTTTTATAAACATAAGATAAAACATACAAAAGGACTATATGAACTATTGGTGTTATTCAAATATTAGCTTTGCATTGCTTTAAATCTCTATATCCTACAAGAAGCCTGCAAATCCTATGGATTCAACTAGGTTCAGGGCAAGGGTTTATGTAAGAAAAAGGTTGGACTTTGGAGCCCAAGTGCCAAATCAGGCGATGGACAGCAATAAGGATGGCCTATGGCATGGTGCTATGTATTTCCTCTTTATTGGGACTAAATAGGCTTCAGAATATGCACCATAGGTAGCTTACAGGCAGAATTAGATAGCTACTGTCATGGTGGCTGAAGAAACGCCAAGTAGGAAGCAGGCTGGTGGTAGTACTTGTTGGATTTGGGGTGGTGGTATTGGTGTAGTGGTGGTGGTGGTCGTGGTGAATAAATGGCTTTCCCCACCTCTCAACCAAAGTTTGGACTAATTGGGAGATAGATGCAGGAAACATGTATCAACTTAGTTAATAATAAAAATATTTGGGCTTATATTTGCTGACAAATAAATTGTTATTGTTCCCCTGCGTTAAATTAGAGTTTGGACACAGAGAGTGAGGGGAAAGAGGGGAAGAATGAAAATTTCTAGACTTTTGGCTTGGGCAGTTGGCTAGATCCTGTGGTGTATTAAAGTAGGGAAGGGGCGGGTTTTGGAAACCTCTGGATGAATTAAGAACTATTTTGGTTGTATTAATTTTGGAGTGCCCAAAGAATCTATGTGGAAATGTCCAGCAGAAAGATAGACTTCTGTTTAATAACTTGTGCTTGTTCACATGATTCAGAGAATTACTGAATTTCAAAACTTGAGATGATATTAGGAGGCACAGTGTTCATTTTATCTAGGTTCAGATTGGTGCAAGCCTCTGAACATTTTTAAGATTATAAGCTGGGTTGACATCTAGATCCTGTTATAAGATTTTATAATTTTTCAGTTATGAATTTTTGGTGGGTGCATTTTCTCCTCTTTCATTTGATATCTGAATAAGTCATTCCAGTCCTATTGGAAGGCACAGGAAACAAATAGTGGTTTAGATATTAGGAGGTAGCATAATATGACAGTATGAAGAAGTATTCATTTTATTTTATTTTAAATATTTATTTATTTATTTGAAAGTCATAGTTACAAAGAGAGAAGGAGAGACAGAAAAAGAGTTTACTCCTAAAATGACTGCAACAACTGGAACTGGACCACACTAAAGCTAGGATCCAGGAGTCAGGAGCCAGGAGTTTCTTCTAGGTCTCTCACATAGGTACAGGGGGCCAAACACTTGGGCCACCTTCTACTGCTTTTTCCAGGCCATTAGCAGAGAGCTGGATCAGAAGTTGAGCAGCTGGGACACGAACCAGTGCCTATATGGGGTGCTGGCATTGTAGATGGTGGCTTTATCCACTATGCCAAAATGCCAGACCCAGGATTATTCATTTTAAATTCTTATTTCTAAGATGGCTACTTCCATCTCCAAGGAACCATTGCTGGAATTGGAATTGGAATTGAGGAAAAAGAAAAGGAATACATGACATTTATTTTTAACTACTTTTTCATTGTGACCATGTGTTGGCTCTGCCTGGTAAAAACTTTAGCTTTTAATTTTTATTTGCATATAATGAATTAGCCCAATGTTTTCTTGATATTTACTACTGGTGGAGCATTCCTAATCCAAAAATTCAAAATCTGAAGTGCTCCAGAATCTGAACCTCTTTGAATAGCAATGTAATGCCACAGTGGAAAATTCCAAGCTTGACCTCATGTGAGGAATTGCAGTCAAAATTCAAACCCACTAGAAATATTGCATAAAATTACCTCCAAGCTGTGTGTATAGGATGTATATGAAACAAATGAGTTGTGTTTAGATGTGAGTCCCATCCTCAAGATATCCCATTATGTATATGCAAATGTTCCAAAATCCAAAACAAAATTCACAATCTAAAATACTTTTGGTCTCAAGTACTTCAGATAAGGGATACTCAACCTGTATTTGTAAGAGATTATACTAGAATGTAATTCTAAAGATCAATCACATTCTAGTCAGTTGCCTAAGTAAAGTTTGAAGACTAAGAATAGAGAGATTATTAATCAGCTAAGAATGAGGTGTTGTGGATGCATCACATTACAATGGGAAGATGTGTGCCCTAGGTGTGGCTGGATGTTTGCAAACTTCTTCCTCATATTCTGTTGCCTATTTTACAGGTAGAAGTGGGGACAGGCTTGTTGAACAGCAAAAAGCAGAGAACATTTCTCTTCCAGTAAAGGAAAAATTCTGAGACATTTTAGTGTCAGAATGATGACTGAATTAGAGAGAGATGAGCAATTCAGATGCTCTCCCTCATAAATCTCACTCAGAAGGGAAATACAAGACAGATAGTTTCACTTAGAGACAAGACTACAGCAATCCTAAGAGACAGGGCACATTGATACCAAAGTGACAAATGCAATTTTAGCTACAAGAATGCTCTGTCATCTGACAACTGAGCCAATGACTAGGCTAAAATGTGAGAAAGAGTAAAGAATTGAAATGAAAGCTCTTGCTGAAAAAAGGTTTGCAGAATAAAATCTGAAGCTAGCTCAAGCAACACAGTCTTGGAGTAGCGATTTCTCCCTTAATAGCTTCAAACTTTGGGATAGCATCTTGCATTTTTATACTGACTTATTGTCAGATAACTATTTTCAGGATAAAATGAGAAATTTTTTTAAAAGTATGGAAAATATATAAATGTGTTGAAAAGTTATATTGCTTTCTTCTGCACAGGAATAAAGCACGCTATTTAATCTTTATTATTGCTCAGTGTCACTATGGGTCATTTATATCTATCTTTATCAATAATATCCATGTCTTAAGTTAAAAATTATGTGTCAGATTTTGCCTACAATTTTGTTTTTGCATTTGTTCTTAACTCCTTTTTGTATGCCAATTATCTCATTTATTCATTTATTTATTCACTCATAAAAATTTATGGATTATGTACTATGTGGGAGGTACTGTGCTGATGGTAAAGAAGATGCAAATTGAGTGAGGTAAGTGGTCTGATAGATGTATACAGCATATTTAAGAATCCATGAAGGAAGAAGAAACTAACTCACCTAATTCTCATAAAATTGGTTTTCATTTGCATTTTGGTGTAATTCCATTTATTTCCTCCAAAAATTGACAGAAAAGCTGTCTCACAAAATGTAACAAAATGCAAATTGCTAGAGATACAGATAATTGTCTTTCTCATTGTAATTTTTATCAGGTTCCCCAGAAGATATCCACATTTGCTGTTAATATCAAGTACAGTTGTACTTCTCTTGAACATTTGCTAAAATATTTTGTTATAGATTATATAATACTTTAGTTGAAAATGGTTCCTTTCTATTCAGCAACAAATCTAAGCATAATATGCAAGTAATTTTTATATCTGCCTGTCTACTTCTCTTCCTTCTGTCTACCTGTATAATCTATCTTCCTTCCATGTCGATCTCATTCTTGGCTTTCTCAATCCCTTCACATTTGTTTGTCTTTTATTTGTATTTAAAGTATAACATACATGTTAAAAAAGGGCCCAAATGATGAGAATAAAACTCAATGATTTTTTTTCTAAGTGATTTTCTACCACTGTAAACACTTCCAGATCTGGAAATAGAACATTACCACCACATAGCAGAAATCTCCCTGTTCTGCCTTGAAGTCATTATCTGGCCTCTTCCCCAAGTTAACTGCTGTTTTGTCTAGTATTTTCTACCATTTTCATTTTAGTTATTCTGATGGCTATAGATTGGTATATAGTTGTGGTTTGGATCTGTATTTTCATATGCGTATTGACAATTGTCTTACTCCTGTCTCCTCCCAATGTTTCTGTGAATAGTTTTGGACCATGCTTAAAGTTGAGTGTTCTGTCTCTTTCTTATTTTTAATATACTTTGTATACATTATTTTTTATCTAGTATACATTTTGAAAGTACTCATTCTGTATCTTGTCTGTTTACCCTTTTAATTTTATCAGTTTTGTTTTAATTAATATGGAGGATACATTAGGTACACACAATTTGAAATTTTACCATTGGATTGGAACTTTTGTTTTTAAGAAATCACACTCAAAAGAATTCTCCAATTCTCTGTAATCAGTTAGATTGTTTCGTAGAGTTTACACTAATGGACAAAGAGCAAAAGTTTGGGGCAATTAAAAGAAGAGTCTAGTTTCAAAAGATATAGAACAAAGTTGTACAAAACTATATTTGCAGCAATACTGATACATGCAAAAATTTCTTTCTTTTGTTTTTCAAATTTTAGCTCCCACATATAAGGGAGAACATGTGGTATTTATCTTTCTGGGTCTGGCTTTTTCAGTCAATAAGATGTTCTCCATTCATGTCCATTTTGCTGTAAATGGTAGAATTTATTCTTTTTTATAGCTGAATAATATTCCATTATATATATGTATTATGTATATATATACATATATATACACACATACCACATTTTCTATATCCATTCATCCAATGATAGACACCTTGGTTGATTCCAAATTTTGGTTATTGTGAACAGTGCTGCTATAAATATGGTGGTTCTAGTATCTCTTTGATAGGTGTTATGTCTTTTGGGTATATATCCAGTAATGGGATTACTGGATGATATGACAAATCTATTTCTAGTTTTTTTTTTGTTCAAGAAATCTCCACACTGTTTTCCATAGTGACTGCATTTGCATTCAAATTTACATTCCCACCAACAATATATAATTGTTCTTTCTCCACATGTTCACCAGAATTTGTAATTTTCTGTGTTTTGGATTTTAGCCATTCTGACAGGGGTGAGTTGGTATCTTATTGTGGTTTTGATTTGCATTTCCCTGATGGTTAGTGATGTTGAGCATTTTTTCATGTATTTGTTGTCCATTTGTGTTTCTTCTTTTGAGAACTGTCGAAGTCCTTTGCCCATTTTTCAACTGAATTGGTTGTCTTTTTGTTGTTGAGTTCTAATATATTCAGGGTATTAATATTTCATTGGATAAGTGGTTGCAAATATTTTCCCCATTCTATTGGATGTCTTCACACTATTGATCATTTCCTTTGCTGTATAAAAGCTTATGAGTTTGATATAGTCCCACTTGTATAGTTTTGCTTTTATTGCCTGTGTTTTGGGGGTCTTATCCAAGAAGTTTTTCCCTGCACCAATGCCTTGAACTGTGCCCCCTACATTTTCCTTCAGAAATTTCATTGTCTCCAGTCTTAAATTTAGGACTTTGATCTACTTTGAATTGATTTTTGTATAAGGTGAAAGGTATGGATCTAATTTCATTCTTCTACATAAATACATCCAATTTTGCCAGCACCATTTGTTGAAGATATTATCCTTACTCCACTGTATGTTCTGATCACTTTTGTTAAAAGTCAGTTAGCTATATGTATTTGGATTAACTTCTGAGCTCTCTAATCTGTTCCACTGATCTACATATCAGATTTTATTCCAGTTCCATGCTGTTTTAATTACTATAGCTTTGTAGTATGCTTTGAAGTCAGGTACTGTGAGGCCTCCAGCTTAGTTTTTCTCCTTCAGGATCACTTTGGCTATGCTGGATCTTTTGTGATTCCATAAGTATTAGGATTGCTTTTTTAATTCTGTAAAGAATGTCATTGGTATTTTGATAGGGATTGCATTGAATCTGTAGATTGCTTTAGGTAGTATAGACATGTTAATGATATTGATTCTTGGGGCTGGTGCCTTGGCTCACTTGGTTAATCCTCCGCCTGCAGTGCCGGCATCCCATATCGGTGACGGGTTCTAATCCCAGTTGCTCCTCTCCCAGTCCAGCTCTCTGCTGTGGCCTGGGAGGGCAGTGGAGGATGGTCCAGGTGCTTGGGCCCCTGCACCCTCATGGGAGACCAGGAGGAAGCACCTGGCTCCTGGCTCTGGATCGGCGTAGTTCAGACAGTAGCGGCCATTTGGGGGGTGAACCAACAGAAGGAAGACCTTTCTCTCTGTCTTTCTCTCTCACTAACTCTGTCAAATGAAAAAAAAGAAAAAAAAAGAAAAAGAAAATACTGCTGATTGGGAGCTGATGCTGTGGCTCACTTGGTTAATCCTTCGCTGGCGGCATCAGCATCTCCTACGGGTGCCGGGTTCTAGTCCCAGTTGCTCCTTTTCCAGTCCAGCTCTCTGCTATGGCCCGGGAGGGCAGTGGAGGTGCGCCCACCTCAGAGACCAGGAAGAAGTACCTGGCTCCTGGCTTTGGATCAGCATAGCTCCAGCCGTGATGGCCATTTGGGGGGTGAACCAATGGAAGGAAGACCTTTCTCTCTGTCTCTCTCTCTCACTGTCTCACTCTATCTGTCAAATAAAAAAATGATATTGATTCTTGTGATCCATGAGCCAGGAATATCTTTCCATTTTTTGTGTCCTTGATGATTTCTTTCATCAACGTTTGATAATTTACATTGTAGTAATGTTTCACTTCTTTCATTAAATTTGTTCCTAACTATTTGATTTTTGGTGGCTATTATGAATGAGATTTCTTTCTTTATTTCTCTTTCTATGAGTTCATCACTTGCATACAAAAAAGCTACTGCATTTTGTACATCTAATTTTGTAAATACAATTTTACGGAATTGGTTGATCATTTCTAGCAGCTTTTTGGTGGATTGTCTAGTTTTTTCCATGTATACCATCATGTTGAATGCAAACATGGATAATTTGACTTCTTTTTTTTCCCAATTTTGATGCCCTTCCTCCCTCCCTCCCTTCCTTCCTTCCTTCTTTCCTTCCTTCCTTCCTTCCTTCTTCCTCCCTAATTATTCTCTCTAAAAGTTCTAGTACTGTATTGAATATTAGTGGGGAAAGTGGACATTCTTGTCTTATTTTAGATCTGAGTAGATATGCTTTCAGCTTTCCCCCATTCAGTATGTTACTGGTTGTTGGTCTATATATGTAGCCTTTATATTTTTGAGGGATGCTTCTTCTACACCTAATTTGTGGAGAGTTTTTATCATGAAGGAATGTTGAATCTTATCAGATGCTTTCTGTGTCTTTATTGAGAGATGGCCATATGATTTTTGTTCTTCATTCTACTGATGTGATTTATGACATCAGTCGATTTGTGAATATTGAGTCCCTCTTGCATTTCTATGATAAATTCCACTTGATTGTGAAATGTGATCTTTTGGATGTGGTTTTGGATTTGATTTCCTAGTATTTCATTGAGAATCTGCATTTATGTTCATTAAGGATACAGGTCTGTAGTTTTCTTTTCATGTTGTGTCTCTGGTTTTGTTATCAAAGTAATGCTGGCCTCATAAAAAGAGTTTGCCTAAATTCTGCCCTTTTCAATATTTTGGAATAGTTTTGAAGAGTATTGGAGTTACTTTATCTGTAAATGTTTGCAGAATTCAGTAGTAAAGTCATCAGGTCCTGGAATTTTCCATGATGGAAGACTTTTGATCAGTGTGTCAATCTCATTGCTTGTTATGGGTCTGTTTAGGTTGTCTGTATCTTCTCAATTTAATTTTGGTAGGTTATATGAACCCAGGACTTTATCCATTTCTTCAAGGTGTTCCAGCTTATTAGCATATAGTTCTTCATGATAGTTTCTTATTATTTTTTGTATTTCAGCCTCACAACATCCTTTAAATATACCTGGGTGGGCAGTGTACCTGGTATCAGAGGCTAGGAACTGACTGTCAATATCTGTGCACTGGTTATTAAGAATTCCCACCTCTCTTAGTTATAATCAGGTCATCTCATCATGCCTGTTCCCTCAGTAATTTGGGTGAGGTACAGCAAAAGCAGCTTTTCCGGGTCACATCCCCAAAGACTGGGAAAATTAGATGTTTACCTTATTTTCCGCTGGAAGAACATACAGGCTGAGGGAAACCTTCTTGGTCTGTGTTGTGCCAGCTTAGTGCAGGGGTAACAGGGTTAATGTGAAATTGTGCTTCTTACTCCCCACTTTGTCATATCTGTGAACAACTAGGGCACTACAACCTCTCATTTGGATTTTGTAGCTCTCATAAAGCCATTTTCATTCTTTGATGGTTGTTAAATTGGTGTTTTTGTAGCATGATGAGGGCTGGGACCTCCTATTCTGCCATTTGCTAATGTCAGTCCTCAAAACATTATTTTAAAGCCTATTTCTGATAATTCCAAAACCTTGATTACCTGATGATATGTCCCAATTGTCTGTATTGCTTTTTTCTTGGTCTGGGCTTTTCAGTTGTGTCTGTCAATTTTTTATTAATATTGGGCATTTTGTACAAAAGTTATACAGACTGTATATGAAACTTGAACTTCTAACAACCAAGTTAAGTAGAAGACAAGCATCTCAGTCTTTTAAGGCATAGTCTATCCTGGTATGCCCTTATTCCTATGCTGTAGTCAAGTGTCTCAACTGAAAGCCTGGGACCATAACCAGGACTCACTCAGTTTGATTGGATCTGCATTCCAGGTTCTACTTCATGACCTTATGAGCTTGTTTCCCTTTGCTTTCCAAACTTTAAACTTAGTTATTTTTCCTTATCTTTAAAAATATTTCAAGTATTAATGAAAAATATAAAGAAGAGCTAAATGAGTACACATAGGTTTAACATTTTGCCATATTTTATCTATATCTGACATACTATACACACACACATGTACACACACAATTTTTTGAAAGCCCAGGTGGGTATATTAATATCATGTAATATCATGTAATGTGGGATTCACGAGAGCTCATAAAATGAGGAAAGAAGGATATATTATTATGCAAGGCATTACAATTCAGTGAAGACAAAATTTATAAATATCTATACACCAAACAATATGGCATCCATAATTAAATAGGAAAACATGTAGTATTTGTATATCATTGTCTAACATTTCACTTCACATAATAACCTCTAATTCTATCCTTTGTGTTGTGAATTTCAGGAGTTCATTCTTTTTTATTGGTGAATAATATTTCCTTGTATAGATACACACCCCATATATTCTTTATCCATTCATCCAGTTATGGATGTCTAGCTTGATTTCATATCTTTGCTATTGTAAATAGTGCTGCAAAAATCATGGGAGTGCAGGTATCTCTATAATATTCTGACTTCATTTTAAATATATTTCCAGAAATGGGATAGCTGAATCATACAGCAGATCTATTTTTAGTTGTTTGAAGAATCTCTCTATATCATTTTCCTTAATAACTGTACTAATTTGCATTCCCACAAACAGTATATTAAGATTTCCTTTTTCTCCATATCCTTGTCAGCATTTGTTATCTTTTGACATTTTTGATAATAGTCATACAAATTGGAATGAGACTATACCTCATGTGGTTTTTATTGTGGGCCATTTGTATTTCTTTTGATAAATGTCTATTCAGATCCTTTGTCTATTTCCTAACTGACTTGCTTATTTTGTTGTTCTTAAATTTCTTGTTCTTTCTATATATTCTTGACATTAACCCTTTATCAAATGAGTAGGTTGAAAATATTTTCTTCTATTCTTTTGGTTGTATCGTTATTCTGTTGATTGTTTCCTTGTTATATAGAAGCTTCTTTGATATTTTCACTTTTATTACATGTGCTTTTGGTGTGTTACCTCAAAATTGTTGCTCATGTCAATGTACTGGAGTATTTCCCCTATGATTTCTTTTAGTAGTTTCATGTCTTACATTTAGATCTTTGTTCCATTTTGAGTCTATTTTTGTGTAGGGTATACATTAGAAGTCTTGTTTGAAACTTCTGCATGTGGAAATCTGAAGTTCCCAACACTGTTTTTGGAAGAGATAGACATCTTTTCTTCAGGAAAGATTTTTTATATCTTTGTCAAAGATAATTGTTTGTTGATACATGGATTTATTTCTAATTTTTAAAAATTTGTTCCATTGTTCTATGTGTGTATTTTTATTCCAATACCATGGTGTTTTGATTACAACAGACTGTAGTATGTAGTATATTGAAATCTGGTTTTCTAATGCCTTTAGTTTTATTTTTGTTCAAGATTTATGTGGCCATTTAGAGTCTTTTTGTGCTTCCACATGAATTTTAGGATTTTTCTTTGAAGAATGTCATTGGTATTTTGCTCTATAAGTTGCTTTGTTCTTTTGGGAAGGCATTCATAGCTCACAACAAATGTGGCTTATAACTAAGTAAATGCTTTAAGAGGAAAAACAGCAATAAAGTACCAGAAGTTCAATTCAATGCTTTTTCTTTAGAGATCTTGGCCCCTGGATATTTTGGTATTTTTCTGAGGGCCTCAAATAGACTTTTATTTGGTGTGTGTGTGTGTGTGTGTATGGGTGAGTGTGTAGTTGTTCACATGTTATTTGAACTTACTTGAACTTTCACTATCTCTATTTATTTTATGATTTGTGTATATTTTATATGTCCTCATAAGTTTCCTTAAGTGTTTTCCATAACAAAGATTATGGAAATACAAAGGAATAATAATAGACAAAACAATCTTGAAGAACAACAAAGTCAGAGGATTTAGAGTAGCATATAACAAAATGTCTTATAAAACTATAGTAAGATTGTGCAATATTGGTGCAAGGATAGGTAAATAGCACAATTGGGAAGTCCTCCAAGATGGCGGAATAGGGAGGGAGCACACTGATAGTCCGAGAAAAGATAGTTTAATAAAAGTCGAGATACTGTAGTTTCAGGGAAGAGTTAGGGAAAAAACTGCAGGGGAAACTCTTCCGGAACTAGAGGGACACAGTGGACATATGTGGAGGGCACAGATGCCCACAGCTCGGGACCCCAGCTGCTGAGTCTATGCAAAAGCGCTGGAAAGGGAGGTGAGGCGAAACCTCAATAGCCTGAGACACTGGCGAGAAAGCGGCAGGAAGAAGCCTAGAAGGAACGAGGCATGAAGCCCCATGGGGGAAAGTTCAACAAGCTAACTAGAGGAGAGAAAAACAAAAATAAAAGGGACTGGTACAGACATGATTCTCTCTCTCCACTCACCTTACAAAGGTGAGCAAGACAAAGAGCAGGAGCCATTTTGGACATACATAACAGCTGTGCCACCTCAGGGCTGTGCCCGCCCTCAGCCAAGCAGAAAAACCTGACTCTAGTGGGGAGAAATAACAGGAGGTTAAGACCTAGTGAATGTGTGGAGCTTATGAACTGAGACTGTGAAAAAAAAACTGAGGGTGTGTGAGAGAACTCATGGAGTGCCTGAGACATGAGTATTCAGCAGGAGACGCCACAAAGTCGGTAACCTTGGCAACTGTGGGAGATTGCAGGGGAATTTGAGCTTACACTGAGGACTGCACAGATCCTTTGTGTGGTCCTTGGGACAGAGCAGACGAATATACCCACAGGGGCCAGTGTTTGGACACTGACTGCCTTCAAGGAGAATAGCTCAGCTGTGTGGAATTACTTCCCTTCTGAATAAAAAAAGAGAGAGAGAGAGAAAGAAAGAGAGAGAGAGCAGATTTACCACGCTAAACCTGGGTGTGTCGCCTTTGGCACACCCTTAACCCTGAAGAACTGAACAGAGCTCTCTGGCCACACCCATCACAAGCCTCTAAAAATCCACCAAAAGCAGATATTCCACTTAATCTAGAGTCATAGCATAACAAGAAAAGCCACCACAGCAAGGACAGAAAAAAGAAGTAACCGAAGAATATCTTCCACAATGCCAAGCAACAATGCAGAAACCAAGGAAACAAGAACAAGGAAGACATTACCATGCCCCAAAATGAATTTGACACACCAATTAAAGATTATGAAGATGATGAGATAGAAGAAATGCAAGATAAAAATTTCAAAAAATTTATGATAAGAACATTTAAAAGTTCTCAAAAACAGATTCTTGAACTAAAGAAATCCTTACTGGACAAAATAGAAAATCTCTCTCATGAAAATGAAATCTTTGATTATAGAGTTCAACCAGTGGTCTTATGTAGAACAAACAGAGCAACAACAACAACACCACCAACAACAAAATACTAAAAGGAATAAAATAGTAAGTTGTTCCTCAACAGTCAAGACAAGGTCTGATCATGTCATTGTCTCTCATAGTGTCTATTTCACTTCAATGGGTATCATTTTAGATGCTCATTTAGTTGCCATTGGTCAGGGAGAACATATGATATTTGTCCCTTTTGGACTGGCTTATTTCACTCAGCATGATGTAATCAATGCATAATCATTCTTAGGCATTTAAAATTAACAGAAAAGTGATCTATGTTAAACATAGGAGTGGGAATAAGAGAGGGAGGAGATATATAGGTTGGCACATGCTCACTCGGACTTACCTCCAATGGTGGAACTAGAAATTTGCCAGGGGATTTCAACTCAACCTTACCAAGGAGGCAGGTACCAATGCCAGCACACTTGGTAAAGTAATAAATATAAATACACAACCGATCAAAAAGATAGGGTATGTGTTGAAGAGATTTCACAAATAAGACCAGTGTAAGCAAATAATGAAGGATAGAATTAAAAGGGAGAGAATGATCCTGCAGGGGAAGAAGGACACACAGCAGACTCATAGAAAGGCAAACGCCCAAAACAGCACTCCTGCCTCAGAATCAACCTTTGGGACATTCGGATCTGGCTAAAAGGTCCATGAGAGTCTCACAGGCATGGAAAGCCATGACATGGTGGCAAAAAACGATCTAAATGAAAGACCCTGGTGAACAAGACCCCAGCAGAAGGAACAGGCCATCAAGGAGAGAGGCGCCTTTCTCTGAAGGGAGGAGGAACCTCCACTGTGATACAGCCTTGACCAAACAAGTTCATCTCTACGATGAAAATTACAAAATATTGAAGAAAGAAATAGAAGAGGATACCCAAAAAATGGAAAAGTCTTCCATGCTCATGTATTGGAAGAATCAATATCATCAAAATGTCCATTCTTCTAAAAGCAATTTATAGATTCAATGGGATACCAATCAAAATACCAAAGACATTCCTCTCAGATCTGGAAAAAATTATGCTGAAATTCATATGGAAACACAGGAGACCTCGAATATCTAAAGCAATCTTGTACAACAAAAACAAAGCCAGGCATCACAGTACCAGATTTCAGGACATGCTACAGGGCAGCTGTAATCAAAACAGCATGGTACTGGTACAGAAACAGATGGATAGACCAATGGAACAGAATAGAAATACCAGAAATCAACCCAAACATCTACAGCCAACTTATATTTGATCAAGGATCTAAAACCAATTCCTGGAGTAAGGACAGTCTATTCAATAAATGGTGCTGGGAAAACAGGATTTCCACATACAGAAGCATGAAGCAAGACCCCTACCTTACAACTTAAACAAAAATCCATTCAACATGGATTAAAGATCTAAATCTATGATGCACAACCATTAAATTATTAGAGAACATTGGAGAAACCCTGCAAGATATAATCACAGGCAAAGACTTCTTGGAATAGACCCTGGAGGCACAGGCAGTTAAAGCCAAAATTAGCATTTGGGATTGCACCAAGTTGAGAAGTTTCTGTACTTCAAAAGAAACAGTCAGGAAAGTGAAGAGGCAACCGACAGAATGGGAAAAATATTTGCAAACTATACTACAGATAAAGGGTTAATAACCAGAATCTACAAAGAGATCAGGAAACTCCACAACAACAAAACAAACAACCCACTTAAGAGATGGGCCAAGGACCTCAATAGACATTTTTCAAAAGAGGAAATCCAAATGGCCAACAGACACATGAAAAAATGTTCAAGATCACTAGCAATCAGGGAAATGCAAATCAAAACCACAGTGAGGTTTCACCTCACCCCAGTTAGAATGGCTCACATACAGAAATCTCCCAACAACAGATTCTGGCGAGGATGTGGGGAAAAAGGGACACTAACCCACTGTTGGTGGGAATGCAAACTGGTAAAGCCACTATGAAAGTCAGTCTGGAGATTCCTCAGAAGCCTGAATATAACCCTACCATGCAACCCAGCCATCCCACTCCTTGGAATTTACCCAAAGGAATTTATATTGGCAAACATCTGCACATTAATGTTTATTGCAGCTCAATTCACAATAGCTAAGACCTGGAATCAACCTAAATGTCCGTCAGAAGTAGACTTTATAAAGAAATTATGGGACATGTACTCTATAGTATACTACACAGCAGTAAAAAACAATGAAATCCACTCATTTGCAGCAAAATGGAGGAATCTGGAATACATCATGCTGAGTGAAATAAGGCAGTCCCAAAGGGACAAATGTATGTTCTCCCTGATCAGTGACAACTAACTGAGCACTAAAAGGAAAGCTGTTAAAGTGAAATGGACACTATGAGAAACAATGACTTCATCAGCCCTTGTCCTGACTGTTGATGTACAACTTAATACTTTATCCCTTTTAGTATTTTTTTTTGTTCTACTTAATAGTATTGGTTGAACTCTATAATTAACACACAATTATTCTTAGGTGTTGAAATTTACCTGAAAAGTGATCCATGTTAAATATAAGGTGGGAATAAGAGAGGGAGGAGATGTACAATTTGGGACATGCTCAAATGGACTTGCCCTAAACGGTAGAGTTAGAAATGTGCTAGTGGATTCTAATTCAATCCCATGAAGCTTCATGTACCAAGGCCATCTCACTAGTCCAAGTGATCAGTTTCAGTTCACAATTGATCATAATGAAATAATCCTATAATCATAAATAAATCATAACAAATAATCATGATGATAGGATTAAGTGTCAAAGGGATCACCTAAACAAGACTAGTGTCTGCTAATATTAACTGATAGAATTAAAAAGGAGAGAATGATCCAACTTGGGAAGTGGGATACACAGCAGACTCATAGAATGGCAAATGTCCTAAATAGCACTCCGGCCTCAGAATCAGCTCTTAAGGCATTTGGATCTGGCTGAAGAGCCCATGAGAGCATTTCAGGTATGGAAAGCCAAGACACTCTGGCAAAAAAAAAAAATGATGTAAATGAAAGATCTCTGTGAGTGAAATCCCAGTGGAAAGAACTGGACATCAAAGAAAGAGGTACCTTTCTCTGAAGGAAGGAGAGAACTTCCACTTTGACTATGGCCTTGTCTAAATAAGATAGGAGTTGGCAAACTCAAAAGGCTGCCATAGCCTTCACAACTCATGACAAGAGCCTTGGGTGATTACTGACGCCATAAACAAGAGTGTCAATTGTTAAGTCAACAAGAGGAGTCACTTTGCACTTACTCCCTATGTAGGATCTCTGTCCTTAATGTGTTGTACAAAGTGAATTAATGCTATAACTAGTACTCAAACAGTACTTTACACTTTGTGTTTCTGTGTGGGTGCAAACTGTTGAAATCTTTACTTAATATATACTAAATTGATCCTCTGTATATAAAGATAATTAAAAATGAATCTTGATGTGAATGGAATGGAAGAGGGAGTGGGAGATGTTAAGATTGCGGATGGGAGGGAAGGTATGGCGGGAGGGAAGCCACTGTAATCCAAAAGCTGTACCTTGGATATTTATATTTATTAAATAAAAGTTAAAAAAATAGCATAATGGAACATAGTAGGGCACGAAAGTATAGCTACATTTTTGTAGTTACTTGATTTCTAACAAAGGTGTCATGGAGTGATCTCCCTATTAAAAATTATGTTAGTGGATGAAATGAAAAAAATGTGAATAGTTACCTTGTGCCACTAATAAAACTCAATATCAGAGAAAATGTTAATGTAATTTGCAGGTGCAAATTTGAAATTTATTAAATATATAAAAATTTATTTATGACCTTGGAGTAGGCAATAATTTCTTAAGCAAGGCATCAAATGGATTAATTTAAATGAAAAATATGATAGGCCGGCGCCGTGCCTTAACTTGCTAATCCTCCGCCTTGCGGTGCTGGCACACCGGGTTCTAGTCCCGGTTGGGGTGCCAGATTCTATCCCGGTTGCCCCTCTTCCAGGCCAGCTCTCTGCTATAGCCTGGGAAGGCAGTGGAGGATGGCCCAAGTGCTTGGGCCCTGCACCCGCATGGGAGACCAGGAGAAGCACCTGGCTCCTGGCTTCGGATCAGTGAGATGCGCTGGCTGCAGTGGCCATTGGAGGGTGAACCAACGGCAAAAAGGAAGACCTTTCTCTCTGTCTCTCTCTCTCACTATCCACTCTGCCTGTCAAAAAAAAAATATGATAAAGTGTGTTAAAATAGTACACATTTTATACACACCAAAATATAAAAAAATATGATTTTTGTCATTTTTATAAATGGATATATGTAATAAAAAGACTTGCATCTTGAGAATAAAGAAATTTTATAAATTAATATGAAAAAAGAAGAGGTTCAAAAAATACATGGTCTTGAATAGAAATCTCCAAGAAAGTGATTTCCAAATTGCCAGTTAATATGTGAAGAGTGCTCTATTTCACTATTCTACCAAAAATCCACATTACAATTATTTGACATGTATTCTTTACCCAAGCAAATCAATAAAAGAGAAGCGAAAAATATAAAGTGCTGACAAAGATGAAGCAACTGGGAGTTTTAAACTCTGCTAGCTGGAGTATAAACAGGAAAAAAAAACATTGGAGAAAACTGGTAGTATCTGCTAAGATGAATTTCATATACCTTATGACCCACGATTTTGTTCCTAAATGTAGGACAAGCAGAAACATGAACATGTATTTGCCAAAAGACTTGCACTGGACTGTTTATAGAAGCACTATTCTTCATAGCTTCCAACTGGAAAACATTTAAATGACTATCAATAGTAGAATGAATAAATAAACTACAACATCTTCAACAATTGCATACTACGCTGCACTGAGAATTGATGAACTCTTGCTATATACAATAATATCAATGTGTCTTATAAACAGAATGGTGAAAGACCTCTGACACAAAAGCCTGACCTATGTATTTTTCCTCTTAAAGAAAATTTAAAAGCAGAGAAGACTAACCTTTTGTGTTAGATGTCAGAGTAGTGCCTAACTTTCAGATGGTAGTGATTTTGAAGGGGTGTAAGGAGAGCTTTTGATGATGATAATATTCTAAATCTTAATCTGAGTTCCAGCTACATGAGTGTCTTTATTTTATGAAAATTTATTGGATAATTAACTGCAAAATTATGCTTTTTTGTACACATGTTATATTCAAGGAAAATATATTAAAAAGTAGATTATGAATAAGTGTCATTTTAATGGAGAAAACATAAATAGAAATGTGACACTGGGGTTACAATTTAAAGAATAGTTTTGAGTTCTCCTGATAGATGCGTCCTGGCAAGAGGAAATATTACCGTAGTGTGGTCATGCTATAGTGCTCTCTTTTCTTTTCCCCTTTCTTCATTCCTCCCTCCCATCAGACTTTGTCTATTTTGCTTAGTATTTTCTAACTACTTGTAGATAATTTAGTTACTGTTACCACTCATAATTAGGTTAAGTTACAGACTTGGTTTCTTATTGTAAAAACTAATTGATGTGGAAATTTCTGGTATCTAGGCAGGCAATTGAGTTTTCCCCCCAAGAACTCATTTGAAATCACACTGTATAGGACATGACTAACTTAACTCACACTGAGGATGGATTCCTATAGCACTTTGCGTGTTGCCATACATAGACAGGTACTTCCAAATATGAAAATGTCATTCATCATCATTAACTTTCTCTTCAGTAGGATCTCGACATTTTCCTAATGAGTGAGTTGTACCATCAGCATCATTACAGAGTTTACTTGCCATGACTTATTCATAGAAACTAGATTTTCCAAAGACAACTTAAGGAAGTAGAATAACAAAATATATATTTCTTGTTTAAAAAGTGTAGAGGGGCATTAACATTGTGTAATAGGATAGATTCTATTTCAGAGCCTATTAGTGTTTCTGACTTAATTATTTCATTAAGAATTAAAGAATCAGATGGGGAAGAGAACAGAGGGATAGTTTTTCTTTCAGATTACTTGTCTGTGTTGGAAGTGAGGGCATCAGAAACCAAGGTGAGTGATATTAGAATTAAAGAGTCAGTGCTGAGAACTGAACATTTACATGATGAATTAGAGATTTATCTAAAATAAGCTTCTTTAAGGTTTGTTTCATTAAACAGAAATAGTTTCAAGTGGGATTCAGAGGTTTGAATATGTCTGCTTTACCATGCATACTTGCTCACACTCAGTTTATGCTCTTCCCCTCGAAATCTAATTTATCAGGATAATTTAACCTGATGGGGGCAGTGTGTGCCCATCAGTCCCAGATGGCATCTAAATTCTAGTAATTGAGAAAATTAAGTATGAGTGAAAAATGCCTTTCAGTGCTTAAAGGGCTGCAACAGGCTGCTGATGACTTTACTGATTCTGAAACGGCAGCTCGTGTAAGAACCAACCCAAAAAGGGATCACAATGAAAAACTAAAGTTTTGTCAGGTTTTCCACAGCCAAGTAGGAGAGCAGCTTGTCAAAAGATTATTTTGTAAAGCTCTCTAAAGTGCTTTCCAAAGCCCCTTTCTTAATGCAGTCAAAACAGAGCTAATGAAGTCTCCCCAAAGATCTGCTAATGGATTTTTAGAAATTTCCAATAATAATGATTTATTTATTAGAAATATACAGTTCTTTGCACATGTGCATGTCTTCATGTTCTGTAATTGGAATGTAAGCAGAAAACTCTCTGTTTTAAGTTTTGCTTTTCTGAGTGATCCCTGTTAAATATAAGAGTGGGAATAAGAGAGGGAGGAGATGTATAATTTGGGACATGCTCAATCGGACTTGCCCCAAACGGCAGAGTTAGAAATGTGCCAGGGGATTCCAATTCAATCCCATCAAAGTGGCATCTACTATTGCCATCTCAGTAGTCAAGGTGATCAGTTTTAGTTCACAATTGATCATAATGATAGGATTAAGAGCCAAAGGGGTCACATAAACAAGACTAGTCTCTGCTAATACTAACTGATAGAAGTAAAAAGGAGAGAATGATCCAACTTGGGAAGTGGGATACACAGCAGACTCATAGAATGGCAGATGTCCTAAACAGCACTCTGGCCTCAGAATCAGCCCTTAAGGCATTTGGATCTGGCTGAAGAGCCCATGAGAGTTTCTCAGGCATGGAGAAAACCAAGACACTCTGGCAAAAAAAAAAAAAAAAAAAAAAAAAAAAAAAAAAAAAAAAAAAAAAAAAAAAAAAAACCCTAAATGAAAGATCTCTGTGAGTCTGTCAGTGAGATCCCACTGGGAAGAATGGGCCATCAAAGAAGGAGGTACCTTTCTCTGAAGGAAGGAAGGAGAGAACTTCCACGTTGACTATGGCCTTGTCTAAATAAGATAGGAGTTGGCAAACTCAAAAGGCTGCCATAGCCTTCACAACTCATGACAAGAGCCTTGGGTGATTACTGACGCCATAAACAAGAGTGTCAATTGTTAAGTCAACAAGAGGAGTCACTGTGCACTTACTCCCTATGTACGATATCTGTCCTTAATGTGTTGTACAAAGTGAATTAATGCTATAACTAGTACTCAAACAGTACTTTACACTTTGTATTTCTGTGTGGGTGCAAACTGTTGAAATCTTTACTTAATATATACTAAATTGATCTTCTATATATAAAGATAATTAAAAATGAATCTTGATGTGAATGGAATGGGAGAGGGAGCGGGAGATGGGAGGGTTGTGGGTGGGAGTGAAGTTATTGGGGGGGGGGAAATGCCACTGTAATCTAAAAGCTGTACTTTGGAAATTTATATTTATTAAATAAAAGTAAAAAAAAAAAACTTTTGCTTTTCTGAGGAATATTACTGGCCAGCCAGGATAATTCTGAGTGTGTGTGGGGGCGGGGAGTGTTCTAATGATCAGTCTGGAAAGCTTGTTTTTTGCCTTTGACTGAGACAAATATATTTTCTCTTGCAGCCTCTTAGGCATGAGGCATAATGAAAAATGGACCTCATCTAGGCAGCACCTTCAGATCTGTCCTGTGTCCTCACATCCCCTTCCTCAGTGCCTTAGGAAGCCAGAATTACCCATTGGGAGCCCACTAACTTTATTCTTTGAAGCAAAGAGGAGAATCCATTTACAGAAACGAAATGATGCCTCTGCCTCCTACTCCAGTCTCTGTGTGCTTTCTGCAGCACTTCTACCTTCAATTTTTTTACACTTTCAAGTCTCATTGATTTATATGTTAAGCGTATTTTTAAAGTCTTTCTTGAGTTGTGAATCTTAACAAGTGTGCAGATAAATGACAATCAAATGATACAGTATAATGGCCTAATGCTTAAGCACAAAGCATATCACCAAATTAAAAACAAAACAAAACAAACACAAAACCTTATCTGTAGCCAGAAAGTCTCCCTCACGCTTCTTTCAAATCACTAACTTGTCTTCCTCCCCAAAGGGTAGCCAGTACCCTGCTGACCACAGCAACCACCTTCTCACTCTTCTTTAAGATTAGTCAGGGTTTTCCAGAGAAACAGAACCCATTCCATTGTAGGAATTAACTTCTGCACGTCGGGAAGCTGAGAAGTCCCACGGGCTGCTGTCTGTCAGCTGGAGACCTGGACAAGCTGGTGTGTGCTTCAGTCTGAGTCTGAAGGCCTGAGCAAGGAGGGAGGAGGCAATGGGGTAAATCTGGAGTCTGGGGGTCTAGGAACAGGATGCCTGTGTCCAAGCACAGGATGCTTCAGCTCAGGAAGAGAAGCTGCAGTTGCCCTTCCTCCGCATTGTTGTTTTATTTGGCCCTCGATGGAATGGATGGTGCCTACTCTCACGGGTGAGCATGGATCTCTTTTACCCAGTGTATTGATCCAAATGATAATCTCTTCCAGAAACATCCTCACACACATACCCAGAGATGTATGTAATACCAGCTATCTGGGCATCCCTTAGCCTAGTCAATGACTATAAAATTAGTCATTATGTTCCTAAGCGTGCTCTCCCAGGGATCTTTGTAATTGTTCAAAATCTTGTTGCTATGCAGTTCTCCCAAGCAGCTATGTTTTACAAGTCTCCAAGTTTTCTATTGTCCTAGTCGAAAGATATATTTATGTTAGCAAGCAGCACATTATTCCTGGAAGTGGAGCCTCATCTATTTTTTAATTCAGTAAATATTTTATTGAGTGCCCCCAGCCATGTACCTAAGAGCTTGAGGTACAGCGGTGAATGAAATGATGAGTAAGACCGATGCATTTAATGTTCTAGGGGAGGCTGTGGTCCAGTTGAGCATTCAGAGAAGTAAACATTACAGTGCTTATCTTGATCCTATCACGAAAGTAAACATTAGATAGTCCATTAAAACAGGTGAAATTATACACATTTACAGAAATGCTTCCCTTTACGGTAAGATTCATAGTAACAGTTCTTAAAATGAAGTATTTTGTAATTATAACCAGCTCCCCACACAGCTACCCACCCATCAGGTCTATTTAGAAGTACTACTTGTAATAATTCTTCTTTAATAACCAGGATGTGCTTGAGCCAGGAGTATACAGTGGGTTCATTGCAATTTTCTCTCTTTTACCTTTGCCATCTCACTGGTTTCCTCTTCTTTTTAAATTTTAAGTTCTTCACATTTCTGTGTGTCCTACGTCAGTCTTTTCTTGCAGCTCTTTGTACATCTATAAGTAAAATCTACACAGTTCCCAGAGTAGCTAGCCTTGCTTTCTCTATTTTCTTTCTGTGTTTCTTTTTCTTTTTCTTTTTTTGTATACCTGGGCCTTGTTTTGGGTGATTACAAATAATCAAAATTTGTCTAAATGTCCATAGCGATTTCTTTCTTTCTCATTAACAGCATTCCTTTTTGTGATTGTACACAAATGTTATATTTCTTTCGTGAATCAAGAATATTTAATTTGGAATGGGATTGGCACTATAGGATCTTGCCAAAACTGTAAGCAAAATATGATTTTCTTGACTGTATTAACTTTCTGGAAAGAATGCATATTTTAGTTTTTTCAAGATTTAATTATTTGATAGGCAGAGTTAGAGAGAGCAACATAGACACACACACACACACAGAGAGAGAAAGGAGAGAGAGAGAGAGAGAGAGAGAGAGGCTTGAGGTTCTATTTGTTGATTCATTCCCAAATGGCTGCAACAGCCAGGCATGGGCCAGGCTGAAGCCAGAAGCTTGGAACTCCATCTAGGTTTCCTGCATGGGTGGCAGGGCCCTAAGCACTTCAATCATCTTATGCTGATTTCCCAGGCACATTAGCAAGGAGCTGGATGAGAAGTAGAGCTCCCAGGACTTGAACCTGTGCTCATATGGGATGATTATCTTGCCTTGCCACAACATGGGCCCTTGGAAAGAAAGCATATTTTAAAAACCAATTTTCTATTATGGGAACTTTTAAACACTGAAATGGAGATAATATAACAAATTCCCATGGAGTCATTATGAATATCTTGCAAATTTATTTCACCTATTCCTTCACTATTATTTTTTTCCAGAGTTTTTAAAGGCAAATTCCTGATTTTAAGTTATTTCTTTTGTAAAACCTTTGGTAGTCATCTTCAGCTGCTGTTTTTATTTCCTCACATGGCCACCATGTCGTTCTACAACTAGAAGAATGGGCAATGATTTCTTAGCTTCAGCTAGTTCTCAGCCCACAGTCAAATCTCCCCAATTATCTCACGAATGCACTGTTAGATTTTAGCATTTAATTAATTGTAATTAGAATTTAAACAACCTTCACCCTTAGGTTGGTAACATCTAAAGTCTCTTATTGTAATGATCACCTATCCTCCTTTCATTACTATTAAATTGTTAAAGAAACTGATTATTGCTTCACTTCTAATTCTTCTGTCCCTGTGTTTCCTGTAAATCTCATGCAAACTGTTGGATGTTTTCTAGGCTCGATGGGAGTCATACTTTACATGGCTGTTACTTTTTACAATCAAATTTTCAAATTTTTAAAATTCATGTTTATAGGTTCAAAATTCTGATCACCAGAAGTTTAAAAAGCACTGTAATAACTGTAATACATGCAACTACTCAAGAGTAAGTATATTTAATATTCATTATTATATTCTGTCTGTAAACTGTTAATTATACATGAATGAATGAATGAGATTATTTGAGTAAATTGTGAAAAATAATTGTATTTATATTTTTTTCGTTGCCACACTGAATTTATCACTAAAAGCTAAATGTTTTTAGAGTTCATGCAGATTTGGAAATGACAATAAAAAGACAAAATAAGGATGAATATTTAGCCTACCAGTTAAGATGCTGGTTGACTCGTGCGTTCCATACTGGTGCACGTGAGTTCAATATGTAGCTCCAGCTCCGGACTCCAGCTTCCTGTTAATAAGGAGGCCCTGGGAGACCCGAACTGAGTTCCTGGCCCTGGCCTTTGTTGGTATTTGGAAGCGTGAACCAGCAGATGGTGGCCTTCTCTTTCTCTTTCCCTCTCTTTCCATCTGATTCCAGAAACAAAACTAAAAGCAAAACCAAAAACCCACACAAATAAAGGGTGGGAGTGATGCTGCCCAGCAGAAGCGCAAGGAGAAATGACTGAAAGTCTCCAGCAGACTCCTTAGTAGTTAGCGTGTGAAATAATTGCCAAAGATTTGTCATCTTAGAATGCATAGTATCAACCAAAGGGAGGTCAATTTCATTTGATTGTTGATGCCAGCTGCGATCAGGTGGTCTCCATAGCCTAGAAGTTTGAAATGATTTGAAGGTGACTCCCATCTCAGTACCATGAGTAATTAGCAGTATCCGATGAGGGGAGAGAGAGAGAGGGGATTAGCACATACAAGATAATTTTAGATAAATGCTTTAGAGAAAATGGCACAGTGTGAACAATAGTATAATGTTGAAAATAGGAAGGAGGAACACCTTTCTGTCCACAAAAGCTCTGTTGAAGAAGTAGCATTTGGATTAAGAATTAAATTGTTTGATGTGGACAAAGAAAGAAAGGTCTTCCATCCACTGGTTCATTCCCCAAATGGCCATGACAACCAGGGCTGTGCCAGGCGGAAGCCACGAGTCATGACTTCATCCAGGTCTCCCACTCGGGTGTAAGAGCCCAAGGATTTGGGCCATCTTCTGCTGCTTTCCAAGGCACATCAGTGGGGAGCTGGATTCGAAGTAGAACAGCTGGAACCGGTACCCATATGGGATGTCGGTATCGTGGGTGGCAGCTTACCTGCCCTGCCACAGTGCTGGCCCCCTTCCTGTTCTTGAGTAAACTCTTGCTGCCTTTACTTTGCTATGTTTTCTTTTTAAGCTGCATCTTTGATTTAATGAATGATTCTAGAATTTTCCTGGAAATCAATCACTATCTCACTATACTGTTTTGGCAATTTCTTTTTTCCCTAATCTTGAAAATGACAACAATCTTTACAGTCTTTTTTGATTGCTCTCATTTTCCATGATGTGCAGCCAAATCTTCATTTTTTTTAGTAGATTTGAATAGATTTCTTTTGTGCTAAAGGCAGAAGATCCTTTAAAGCAGCTAAATTCTCTTTCTCAATTCACTGCCTGCGTTGGCTTTAATTTCTTTAGATTTTCTTTAACTTCTCTATTTAAATGAGAGAAGTAGAATTTAAGAATTCTAGAGAAAAAGAAAAAAAATGGCGTGTTTTGCCTTCTCTCTGCATCTGTTAACATTTTACCATCTGCCCAAGTGCTGGTAGGATTCCCCCCCCCCCCCATTGTAAATTTTCTGGAAATGCATTTCTTTGAATTATTGTTTCCTCCCTCCCTCCCTCTCCTCTCTCTCTCTCTCTCTCTCTGTCTCTGCTCAGTTTGGAATTCTTCCTTTTCTGAGTGTTTTCAAAAACTTTTATTCTGTCTATCTCCTCTTTATATTTTCCTTGGGCAGCAGCGCTCTTACCACCAGTTCATTAGAAAGGTTTCTTACAGACAAAACGATTTCATTAGTTGCCTTGCCCTTTTATTCCTCCTCAGGACCATTTGTGAAGATAGTGTTAGATTTATAGTTAAGGAACATCTCAATCCATTGACATCTTCTTCCGTTCTTTGTAGTCTGTGCCCATGGGCACTTGTTAACCTTTTCTCTGTTTTTTTCTTTTTGCTGTTGATATCTGCATGACTAATGCATAAAGAACCTTAAAGAGGGCACAGTTATTTTTCTTCTAGCATTATGCTTTGTTTTGTTGGTTAGGATTTAATACTCACTGCCTTCAAAATTACATCTTAATTTTGTTTTAGTTTTATGATTATTTTTCCCTGCCAGAATATATCTAGGGATATCTCATAGTTAATTTTCTGAGGCTATATTAAAACATTAGCTCCAAAAATAGAATCTAAGGTAGTCTTTAGCAGTTGTATAGATGGTAATGGTAACATATTTGCATTTTAATAGGAGAATTAGGGACAAAGTGTTTTAGCCCAAATAAATATTTTAGTATTGATAAATTTAATAAATAGTGGTAAGTGACTGGAATGAGAATCATTTTAGAGGAAGAAAAACTTTGGTAGTATTTAAATTATCGTCTGATTTTCACCAGGCTTATGTGAAGGTTTGAAATAGTCAAAATGAGTTGGTATAGCTGAGTGGATGAAACTTGGCTGATATTTTCTTTTAAAATTCGAGTCAAAGTCTTGGGAGAAGTTTTTGAAATGAAGAATATGGACACAGTTAAATTGCACTTGGCATCCACAAGCATACAACATGGAAATTAGTGCTTTTAACATTTGTGTCCTTGCCTTTGTCCTTGAAGAAAACCATAGGTCTGGGGCTGGCCCTGTGGCATAGTGGGCTAAACCTCCACCTGCAGCGCTAGCATCCCACATGGATACCTGTTCAAGTCCTGGCTGCTCCTCTTCTGATCCAGCTCTCTGCTATGGCTTGGGAAAGCAGTAGAAAATGGCCCAAGTGCTTGGGCCGTTGCACCCACTTGGGAGAACTGAAAGAAGCTCCTGGCTCCTGGCTTCAGAATGGCTCTGCTCCATCGGTTGCCGCCATTGCGGGGGGGGGGGGGGGGGAGGGGTGGGTTAACCAGCAGATGGAAGACCTCTTTCTCTCTCTGTCTCTCATTCACTCTGTCTGTAACTCTACCTCTCAAAAAAGAAAACAAAACTTTTTTTAGAAAAAAAAGAAAAACATAGGTCCGTGGAAGGACAATCTGTATTTATTCCACAATGAAGATGAACTTACATTTGTGTGCATGGGATGTATATTCCTTTCATCCTTTCATTTTAACTTCTGACTTGGGAAGTTTTGCTTTCCTTTACTTTATTCTTGCTAGAGGTTTCTCAATTTTATTGATGTTTTTAAAGAGCCAACTTTTGCTTTTATTGATTTTCCCCATTGCTTTTCAGTTTCATTGATTTTTGCATTTATTAGTTTCTCCCACTTGGGTTATTTGCTTTTCACTTTCTAGTTTCTTCAGATGGAATCTTAGGTTATGATTTGAGACCTTTGCTTTTTTCAAAGGTGTGTAATATTGTAAACATCAATATATGGGACATTTATTGCATCCCATAAACTTTGTTCTATTTACTCCCATTTCTGTCTGGTGCAAAACAGTTTATAATTTAATTGACATTTAAAACTAAACATATGATTCTTATATTTTTATTCTATATCAATATTAAACTGTTGTTTTCTATTTTAAAAAAGGAGGGAATTGTTTTTTGACCGTGAATCATTTAGTCATGCTGTTTAATCCCCAAGTGGCTGTTATCTATTTCCAGAATAATCTCATTATGGTATAATAATATATTATTATTTCAAATTTTAAAATGACCTCAGATTTGTCTTAAGACCCAGGACACAGTCGATCTAGTGAAAGTTCTGTGTACACTTGAAAAGGCTGTGTTACTGATGTGCAGAATATTATATTAATGTCTGCTACATCAGTTAAATAATAACATTCTTCAGTTCTTCTACATCCTTGCCGAGTTTCTGTTAGTTCCTGTGTTACTGAGAGAAGAGAATCAAATTCATTAATTATTATTCTGGAGTTCTACATACTGCATTTCAGTTCTGTCAGGTTTTACTTCAGGTATTTTGAAAATCTGGCATAAATTAAGGCATTTTTAGGATCTCCATTGCTTCATATGAGTTGATCCCTATATCAATACATAATATTCTTCTTTCTCCCTGGTGATTGTCTTTGCTCTGAAATCTCCTCTGTTTGATATTAATATAACCACTTCAACATTCTGTTGATTAGTGTAGCAACTTATTATATCATTACATTTGAAGTGAATTTATTTTTAAGAGTCTAGAGGTGGGTCATTATCATTTATTATCTATGCATAATATCTGTAGCTTTTTACTATTGTGCATAAACCATTTACATTTAGTGCATTTACTGATGTGTTTGGATATAAATTGGCCATTTTCTTGTTTTCTGCTTATTCCTTTTGTGTTTTATTTTCCTTTTCCCCTTTCCTGACCTTGTATTTTTTTTAAAAAAGATTTATTATTTATTTGAAAGTCAGAGTTACAGAGAGAGGCGGAAAGACAGAGGGAGAGAGGTCTTCCATTAGATGGTTCATTCTCCAAATGTCCACAATAGCCATAGCTGTGCCAGGATAAAGCCAAGAGCTAGAAGCTTTCATCCAGGTCTCCTATATGGGTGCAGAGACCCAAAATCTTGGGCCATTTTCTGCTACTTTTCCCAGGTGCATTAGCAGGGAGCTGGATCAGAAGTGGAACAACTGGGACGTGAACCAGCATCCATGTGGGATGCTGGCATCACAGTTCTATTGTTTTGAGTTTTATTCTGGTTTATATCTTGTATTGCTAAGAGTTTTCATTTTAACAGTACTTGTGATAGTATTCACAATTGCTAATTTTAGCCTTTCAGTTTTTATCAGCTAATCCAACAATTGTGTTATCTGGGCATTGGTGTCTGTTGATATTCTCTTCTTATGTGAGTTGATAATTTTGTATTATATAATGGACATTTTTAATATTACAATATTGAGTTATTACACTACTAATAAGACTTTGGGTCTTATTTATTTATTTGTTTATTTTGGAGATTTATTTTATTTATTTGAAAGACAGAGTTACACAGAGAGAGGAGAGGCAGAGAGAGAGGTTTTCCATCGGCTGGTTCACTCCCTAGATGGCTGCAACGGCCAGATCTGCACTGATCTGAAGCCAGGAGCCAGGAACTTCTCCCTGGGTCTCAAAGGTGGATGCAGAGGCCCAAGGTATTGGGTCATCTTCTACTGCTTTTCCAGGCCATAGCAAAGAGCTGGATCAGAAGAGGAGCAGCTGGAACCAGAACCAGCGCCCATATAGGATACCGGCGCTTCAGGCCAGGGCTTTAATCTGCTGCACCACAGCACCGGCCTCTCTGGGTCTTATTTAAATTCCATGTAGAATATTGCTATTTTTGTTGCAGCTGACAATTAATCTAGTTAGATTCAAGCCACAAATTCCTATGTGACTTCTAGGGTTGCCCATGATATTAGTGTCAGTTAAATTTTCAAGCCTATTAGAGTGTTCTTTGGGTAGGTCTGGGGGTGTTTTCCATCCAGTGGTCAGTCTATGACCTGGCAGTGGTCTACAGGTTACTTCAGTTCTCAGAGTGTTTGATATACTAATTAGGGTTAGAATCACACATGTGCAGGGCAAGGTTGAATCCAGGAACTCAAAAACAACTTTTGGGGTCACTGTCAAAGCTGCCTGTCTGTGGTTTCCTAGGTAATTTTTTATTTTCTACCCCCCAATTTTGGTTCTCTCTCAAGAAACTGTGGCTTTAGTGATCCCTATTTGAGAATACTTCTGTGATTTTGTTCACTTTCTGGTCTAATAAGAGGGAGAACCAGGAGAAAAAAGATAACCAGGATTTATTCCACTCCTTTTCAACTATGGTTTTACTGAACAGTAAAGAAGGTTCCCCTCCCTCAAGGTTTTGGCTTTAATAGAGTCTCATTGCTGTCTTTGTCAATACTGTCATGTGCTGCATAACAATGTTTCAATGATAAATCACATAAATGACTATGATCTCTCAAGATTATATCACCTACTGATGTCATAGCTTTCTTGGTTCATGTATGTATACTGTATGATATCTACACAAACATGAGATTGCCTAATGGCACATATCTCAGAACAGCACATGACTGTATTATGTGATTTCCTGGAAGCAGGGCGAGGTAGATAGGAGAGAGTAGACTTTCCACATTCAACATTAAGAGTTCCCATTCTTGGTCCTCAACCAGGCCCACTATGCTTTATAAGGAATCTTATCTATCTGTGCCACAGTGCTCATTTCTGTGTTTTGGGCTGCATTGAATTCAAATCATGGACTAAAGGACCTGACAAATGAAAATTCCCCTCTAATTCTGTGATACTACAACTTCTCAAGGTCTTCCTTGATGTGCATGCTGCTATTTACTTTTCAGAGTCTTCAAGTAGTTGCCCGAAGCCTTCTTTCTTGGTTTCACAGTTGTATTCATCAAGAAAGAATGGTGAAGTATGTTTACTTCTTTTACCTGGAGTTACTCCATGAATTGAATTTGTAATTTTATTTATTTTTAATTAATTTCAATTTAAATAACCACTATGGCTATTGCTACTCTATCTGACAGCACAGCTGTAGAATGAATGATATTGTAAAAGTAAATGTGGATTCTCCAAATTCATTGGATTCTCCCATTTCAGTTCTCTGGGATGGTAGAACATACCTAGTGTCAAATTCTTAATTAAATATCACCAGAACACGATGGAAATTCTCTATGATGCAGAGATGAAAGATCTTAAAGTACAGAACAAACTTCATGGTTTTTAGAATATTATTTTTATAAAGATATACATTAAAATATTTGTAATTTTTAATTCAATAATTTTTGAACCAATCTACTTTTGAAATTTTTCATTTGTATAAAGTGAACAAATTACATGTATTTCATATAGATAAATTTAAAAGCATAATGATACTTCTTACACTACCCTCACCCTGTCCATGCTCCCATCCTCCTTCATCCTTCCTTTCCTATTTTGTCTTTTAATTTTTACAATGGCATACTTTCAGTTTACTTTATAATCACAAACTTGACCCTCCACTAAATAAATAATTCAGCACATAGTAAGTAGAAGAAAACACTGTTCTTCAAGAGCATAGAGAAGGGCTATTCACAATAATCAAATCTCAAAATGAGAATCTGGCTCATAAATATTATATTGTCTTGCATTGTATATTTTTTTTTACCACAAGTCAGTGAAAACATATGTATTTGCCTTTTTGGCTTATTTCACTGGGTATGATGGTTTCCAGTTGAATCCATTTTGTTGCAAAAGATGTGATTTCATTCCTTTTTTATGGATGAGGAGTATTCCTACTGTATATACCATGTTTTTTTTTTTTTTAATCCAGTCATCAGTTGATTGACATTTGGGTTAATTCCATGACTTAGCTAATGTGAATTGAGTTGCATAAAATATGGGGGTATAAGAAACTCTGTTATATGCTGATTTTATTTCATTTGGGTGAATTCTTAGGAGTGGGATGGCTGGGTAATATGGTAGATCTATTTTCAGATTTCTAAAGAATTTCCATGCTGTCTTCCATACAGGTTGTACTAGTTTACATTCCCACTAATGCTGTATCAGTATACATTTTCCCCACATCCTCCAAAACATTTATTTATTTATTTTTGAATAATAGCCATTCTAACTGGGGTGAGGTGAAACCTCGTTGTGGTTTTTATTTGAAATTCCCTGGTGACTAGTGATCCTGAGCATTTTTTCATGTGTCTGTTGGCCATTTGAATTTCATCCCTTGAAAAATGCCTTTCAAGTCGTTTGCCCATCACTTAATTGGATTAGTTAACTTGAGCTCTGAATAGATCCTGGATATTAGACCTGTCTCAGTTGCATAGTTTGCTAATATTTCCTCCCATTCTGTCAGTTGCCTTTTTGTTCACTGTTTCCTTGCAGTGCAGAAGCTTCTTAGCTTGATGTAATTCCATTTGTTAATTTTTGCCTGTGTTTCTGGGGTCTTTTCCAAGAAGTTTTTTCCTATGCCAATGTCTTGCAGAGTTTCCCTGATGTTTTCCTCTAATAATGTGATGGTATCAGGTCATAGCTTTACCTCCAGGATTCATTGTGAGTTGATTTTTGTATAAGGTCAGGGTCTTATTTCATAGTTCTGTATGCAGAGATCCAATTTTCCTAGCTTTATTTGTTGAAGAGACTGCCCTTTCTTCAGTATTGATCTTAGCTTGTTAGTCAAAGCTTAGTTGGTTATAGATGTGTGGATTAATTTCTGGGGTTTCTATTTTGTTCCATTTGCCTACATGTCTACTTTGCTGCCAGAACCAGTTTTTTTTTGTTATATAATAATAATGAGGAAATTCAACACCCCACTTTCATCAATGGATGGGTCAATTAGACAAAAAATCAGCAGAGAAACAACAGAGCTATTCTACATCTGGACCAAATGGACTTAATTGATATCCACAGAATATTTCATCCCACAGCTGAAATTCACATTGTTTTCATTAGTCAACAGAACTTTCTCTAGGATATATCATATTCTAACCCATCAAACAAATCTGAGTAAATTCAAAAAAATTGAAATCATACCATGTATCTTTTCTGAGCTCAACAGAATGAAGTTGGAAATTAATAAGAAACTCTAGAAAATATGCAAACACATGGAGACTGAACAGCCCACTTCTGAATGAACAGTGGGTAACAGAAGAAAACAAAATGTAAAACCAAATATTCCTGTAAATGAATAAAGATGACAACACAATATATCAAAACTGATGGGATACAGCAAAAGCAGTGTTAAAAGAGAATTTTATAGCAATTAGTATCTACATCAAGAAATTGGAAAGGCATCAAATAAATGATCTAACAGTGAATTTCAAGGACCTAAAAGAGCAAGAACAAACCAAACCCAAAATTAGTAGGGGGAAAGAAATAACTTGAATTAGAGAAGAAATAAACAAAATTGAAACCAAAAAAAGACACAAAAGCCAGCATCATATTGAATGGGAAAAAAATTGGAATCATTTCCACTAAGATCCAGAACCAGACTAGGATGCCCACTTTCACCAGTGCCATTCATTTTATTTCTGGAGCTCCTAGCCAGAAACATTAGGCCAAAAAAAAAAAAAAAGAAAATCAAAGGGATACAAATTGGAAAGGAGGAAGTCAAATTATCCTTGTTGGGGACTGGTGCTGTGGCGTAGCAGGTAAAGCTGCCTCCTGCAGTGCCAGCATCCCATATGGGACCTGGTTCATTCCCAGCTGTTCCTCTTACTATTTAGCTCTCTGCTATGGCCTGAGAAAACAGTAGAAGTTGGTCCAAATCCTTGGGTCCCTGCACCTGCATGGTAGACCCAGAAGAAGCTCCTGGCTCCTAGCTTCGGATAGGCACAGCTCCAGGCATTGTGGCCATTTGGGGAGTGAGCCAGCAGATGGAAGACCTCTTTCTCTCTCTCTCTGCCTCTGTAATTCTACCTTTCAAATAATTAAATAAAATCCTTTTAAAAATTATCCTGGTTTGCAGATGACATGATTCTATATACAGGGGGGAACCAAAAGACTTCACTAAGAGACTACTGGAACTCATAAAAGAGTTTGCTAAAGTTGCAGGATATAAACTCAACACACACAAATCAAGAGCCTTTGTATTCACAGACAATGCCATGACTGAGAAGGAAATTGTAAGATCAGTACCATTGGTGCCAGGCTGTGGTGTAGCAGGTTAAGCCACAGTCTCCAGTGCTGGCAACTCATATAAGTGCTGGTTCAATTCCTAGCTGCTCCACTTCTGATCTAGGTCTCTGTTATGGCCTGGGAAAGCAGTAGAAGATGGCCCAAGTCCTTGGGCCCCTGCAGTCACCTGGAAGACTCAGAAGAAGCTCCTGGCTCCTGGCTTCAGCATAACTCAGCCCTGGCAATTGTGGACAGTTTGGGAGTAAACCAGTGGATGGAAGATCTCTCTCCTTCTCTCTACCTTTACCTCGCTCTCTGTAACTCTGCCTTTGAAATAAATAAATTTTTTAAAATCAGTACCATTCAAAATAGCTACAAAATATTTAAATGCTTCAGAATAAATCTAACCACGGAGATGAAAGATCTCTATAATGAAAATTGCAAAACATTAAAGAAAAAAATAGAGGAAGACATACAAAAAATGGAAAAATCTTTCATGTTCATGGATTGGAAGAATTAATATCATCAAAATGTCTATACTGCCCAAAGCAATTTACAGATCCCAGTCAAAATATCAATGACACTGTTCTCAAACCTAGAAAAATGATGCTAAATTCATTTGTAAGACTGGATGAGTGGTGGCCAATTCTTTCAATTTCTTTTTATTTTGGAAAGTATTTGTTTTACCTTAATTTATAAGTGAGAGTTTCACAGGATACAGTATTTTGGGTTGACAGTTTTTGTTTTTAGGACTTGGACTATGTGTCTCCATTCTCTGCTAGCCTGTCTGGTTTGTGATGAGAAATCAGCTATCAGTCTAATTGGAGATTGTCTTAATGTAATCTGGCATTTTTCCCATGCACATTTTAGAATCTTTTGTTTATGCTTTACTGTTGAAAGTTTGACTAAAATGTGCAATGTTGAAGATCTTTTCTGGTCATATCTGTTAGGAATTCTAAGTGCTTCTTGTATTAGATGTCTCTTTCTTTCTTCAAATTAGGGAAGTTTTCTACTATTATTTCACTGAATAGGGCTTCTAATTCATTCTCTCTTTTCACACCCACAGAAACTCCTTAGACACATTTGTTAGATTGTTTGATAGTATCCAATCGATCTCGAACACTATTTTCAGTTTTTGTAATTTTTCTTCTTTTTAATTTGTCTGGCTGAGATATTTCCAAAGATTTGTCCTGTAGCTCAGATAGTCTTTCTTCTGCCTCTCCAAATCTGCTGTTAAGGCTTCCATTGTATTTTTTATTTGACATATTGAGTCCTTCATTTCTAATATTTCAGTTGCATTTCGCTTCTATATTTCTATCTCCTGGTAAAATTTTTCATCCATATCTTATATGGATTTCTTGAACTCATGAATTTGCTTCTCATTATTTTTGAGTAATCTTATGATCATACTTTTGAATTTCTTTTCAGACATTTCTTCAATCTGTTCATCTTCACATTCTAACATTGAAGTGTTGTTGTGTTCCTTTGGAGAATGAATTTTGTCTTCCTTGTTTATGTTTCTCATATTTCTACATTTATTTTTAAGTATTTGTGTAAACACTTGATAGCTTTTGTCTTTGGAATATGCCTCTGTGGCCCTCTGAAGCCAGACCCAGAAATTTCTCAGAGACCCAGCTATCCCCCTAGCCCCATTGTACCATCACAGAATTCCCAGTCATAGCTCACAGGGCTCCCACAGTCACAGGGAGCAACGGACCCACTTTCAGCCCTGTGAGCCAGCTTCATCCATGGAGAGAGCCAAGGCATTCCAAGAGCCAGATACCTGTTAGTGTTCCACCTTGGCAGTTTGAGTACAGGCACCTGTGATAGAGTGAGGGGAGGGGAGTGCTTCACAGACTTGAGGGCACCCTGTCTCCTGCCAACCTTCCAGAACAGACTCAAAATCAGTGGGAACCACAGATTCATCCCTCTTATTTAACCTCCTACTCAGGCACGTCTGTACTCACCTTATTAAGCTGATGCTTCCTCTGGGAGCCTGTATTGCCGGCAGGCCACATGTTCTCCCTTCATGGGGTTAGGTGGGCGCTCTGCCCTCACTAGCATTCCAGGCAGAAATCAAGTCAGTGTGGTCCACAAGATTCTCCTTCTGACAATATCAGCAGTGACATGGGCTGCCACAGACTCCTCACACCTCACTCTAAAAAGAGGCATCTCCTCTAGCCCCCACAGTTTATAGTCCCCGGTGGTGTCCCTACTCACTGATGCGTGTTTGTACCATTCACCCTGCTCCATGGCATCTCTCTTCTTTCTGTAGAATTTCAACTACAAATTTCTCTCCAACTCCCCCTGGAAGTGCAGTTATTCTCTTTTTCTTCTCCCTATAGTCAAAATCAGCTCATCTTTTCCTTATTCGGCCATCTGGTTTCTCCAAAAATGTTTAAATTATTTAGAAAAGAGGAAAAATTATATGATTCATTGGATTAGCAGGGAATAATGTACATGAAACCATTTTTTTAGAGGTAATTACCAGAGATGGCCCTGTGACGTAGTAGGTTAAGCCTCTGCCTGTACTGGCATCCCATATGAGTATCATTTCAAGTCCTGACTGCTCTACTTCTTGATCCAGCTCCCTGAAAATGCATATGGGAAAGCAGTGGAAGATAGCCCAACTGTCTGGGCCCCTGCTCCCACATGGAATACCTGGATGAAGCTCCTGGCTCCCAGCTCCTGGCTTTGGCCTGGCCTGGCTGTGGCCATTGCAGCTGTATGGGGGATAAACCTGTGAATGGAACCTCTCTCTGCCCTTCTCTCTCCCTCTTTCTCTCTCTGTATCTCTGCCTTTCAAATAAATAAATCGTTAAAAGAACTTTTAAAAAAAGTTAGTTACCTAAATCATTGAATTTTTATGCGACTCCAAATGAAGATGATTCGATATTTTAATGAAGCCTGTTTCAGTAGGTTTCTGATTATTTCTTCTGCAGAACAAACTTGCAAATATAAAGTCTAATAGGTGAAAAGCTTTTATGTGCCCGATTTTGAACTTCAGCTTTGTTTCAGGTAGAAACTACATACAAAGGGAATTGGTGATCAAATGCAGGGGCTGTCATACTCTTGATCCCAAATTCATATTGCCTATAAATATTCTTTTAGCATCCTACAAGTTGGCCAAAAACATGACAGATGATGGAATTCATCTTTATTTTCAAAATGATATTAAGATATTTTTTTTCAGTATTATGTGTTGGGGCCTTGCTATAAATGTGGTGCTGAAGATGAAGACTGAAGGATAGCTCTCCTGTAATGACTCCTGTATGCTTCTAGTACTTAAACCCTCCTGGAACTGATGGTTCACCCAAATACACGGAATTCAACGCTAAATTCTAGGCATCACACGAGAGCTTTAGTACCATATTTATGATGATATAGTTGCCTTTATCTATGGATACTTGTTATATTTTTTCTTCTAAATGTGGAATCAAGGCTAATAATTTTTAAAAAGGTTTTATTTATTTATATGAGAGGTAGAGCCAAAGACAGTGAGAGGGAGAGACAGAGAGAAAGCTCTTCCATCTACTGGTTCACTTCCTAAATGGCTACAACAGTGGGAGCTGGACAGATCCAAAGCCAGGAGCTTCTTCTGGGTCTCCCACAGTGGGGTACCGGGCCCAAGTGCATGGTTCATCTTCCACTGCTTTCCCAGGGCAGAACAGAGAGCTGGATAAGAAGAGGAGCAGTCAGGACTAGAACCAGCACTCATATGGGATGCTGGCACTGCAGGTGGAAAATTAACCTACTGTGCCACAGTAGCAGCCCCAAAGCTGATAATTTTTTTTAACTTTTATTTAATGAATATAAATTTCCAAAGTACAGCTTATGGATTACAGTGGTCCCCCCCCCCCATAACTTCCCTCCCACCTGCAACCCTCCCCTTTCCCGCTCCCTCTCCCCTTCTATTCACATCAAGATTCATTTTCAATTCTCTTTATATACAGAAGATCAGTTTAAAATATTCATCTCTATTGTCAGTGGTTTACGCAAATCTATAGAGAATATTGGTTGTCTCTTGGAGAGTTTTTTATTGCTTTTATTTTGGTGTTGTAAATATGTCCTCATTTGCCTTTTCATTTGATAAATTTAATTTTGTATCAAGAGTTTAGTAGAAGTAATAAGATAACAGAGAACATCAGATGAAAGTTAATATCTGTTGAAGTTGGGTTTCCCAGGAACTCTGTATTAGTCAAAACTTATTTTAGGAGCAGGTGCTATGACACAGCAGGTTAACGCCCTGGCCTGAAGTGCCGGCATCCCATATGGCCACCGGTTCAAGACCTGGCTGCTTCCAATTCAGCTCTCTGCTATGGCCTGGGAAAGCAGTACAAGATGGCCCAGGTCCTTGGGCCCCTGCACCCATGTGGGAGACCTGGAGGAAGCTCCTGACTCCTGGCTTCAGATCGGCGCAGCTCCAGCTGTTGCTGCCCAATTGGAGAGTGAACTAGTGGATGGAAGACCTCTCTCTCTCTCTCTCTCTCTCTCTCTCTCTCTCTCTCTGCCTTTCCTCTCTCTGTGTAACTCTGAATTTCAAATAAATAAATAAATCTTTAAAAAAACTTATAGTTATATGGTTTTCCTTGAAAATTACAGAAATCCAAGTAATGCATACAAGGGAATGATTACATTGAAGCAAGGACACTTCTGGGCAACAAAAGTTACACACAAAGATTTTTCCTTGAGAAAATTCAAACAAGGTTCCAAAGTTTGGAGCTTTTGGAAATCTGAAATCACCTGTAACCAAAAAATGCCCATATACCAAGAACAGTATTCTTCTGTTCCACAAGTATTTATTGAGAGACTACACCATTCTAGGCATCAGTGTATTGCAGTGAATCAAACTTGACAAATTCTATTTTTGTGAAACTCACTCTAGTTTCTTGCAGCTTATACCTCTGGGCATTTTGAGCTTGATTGCTGAACTTATTTTAAGACTGAGTACCAGAAATTACAAATGATCTAGGAAACATTGTTACCTATCCTAGTACATCATAATTTCTGGGGATACATTTCTGGAATTTTTTGATCCATTTTCTTACATCTAATTTTTCAGAATTTTCAGAGTAATCCATTTAGTGTCTCTCTAGGCCAAAGATCTTCGTGATCCTTGAAGAATCTTGTAACTATAGCATGATCTCCATCCATAAGAATTTTTCCCTAATGTTATGCATGCTGGATGTATGTGAACCTAATAGGTACAAAACAATAGAGGTTTTACTATTCAATATAATATATTTTTAAACATGCCCTGGATATAAGCGATCTGGGATGACAGTACTATACTAAAGAACAGAAGGACTATACTGAACTTATTTTTGCCTTTATCCATATAATGGTGACTGCCTTATTACAAGCACTTAGAACACTAACATTCCCGAAAAATATAAGTGTAATATATTGCTCTGTCAGGATGTTTATGTTTGAAAGTCTTTTTTAAATCTAATATGAAAGTTGTGAATCTGTAAGGCTCTAGAAGTTTGCCCAACTCACTAAACTCTAGCGTAGATGGATGGGCAGCTGACATGTCTGCACAGAGGGGTTCTCAGAGACAGAATGTGGAAATTGCCTACACCAGGTGGGAATGATGTCCACTGGTCTCAAGATGCCAGGGAGGCTATGCATTTCTCTTGTATAACTGGTGTGTGGCACAGAGAGAAACAAGCAGGTGAATCTGGACATTGGTGTTAGAGGGAGGTTCAAGTAGACAAGAACTGGATGAATAGGTCATATGAATCATTAAAACATTTTTTTTCCCTACTACTTTTTAGACCAAATATTTCAGGCACTGGTATGGAAATGGGAAAAGACTTAGGCCATATTGCGGATGCAGTGTATCCACTGTGGTTCATGTGCTGGAAGCTTAAATTCCAATGGGACACTGTGGGGAGGTGGGGTTTAATTGGTGGTATTTAGGTCATGAGGGCTCTTTCCTATGAATAGATCAAAGCCATTATAAAATTGGCTCATGGGAGCAGGCTCACCCTTTTGCTCGGTTTCCCTCCTGCTTTCTCTGTGTAAGGAGGCAGCAAGAAGGTCTTCACCAGACCAGATGTTGGCATCTTCCAATGAATTTCTGCTATTTGTAAATTACCCAGTCTTAAGTGTTCTGTTATAGCAGCACAAAATGGACTGACAGGCAAGTAAGTTTTTTTCTAAGGAGAAGAATTTGTGTGTTTTTATTTCTTGTAAAAATTACTATTTATTTTAATTTTACTTGAAAGGCAGAGAGGAAAAGGGGAGAAAGAAAGAGAGAGAAAGAGGGAGAGAGAGAGAGAGATCTGCCTTCTTCTTGTTCACTTCTCAAATGTCTGCAACAGCCAACAATTGGCCAGGTCAAATTCAGGGTCCTGGAAGTCAATTCAGGTCTCCCATGTGGGTGTCAGGAACCTAAGCATTGAGCCATTATCTGCTGCCTCTAAGAGTTTTCGATGAGCAGGAAAATGGATGGGAAGCAGAGCTGAGGCCTGAACCAGGCACTCAGACAGGAGATGGGAGTGTACTAAGCAGCATCTTAATCTGTCCATGCTAAATAGCATATATTTCTAATGATGAAAATATTATTTCTGGGAAAAGCATATTTATTTGGCAAGAAATTACCTGCATCGCCCTTACACACACACAGGTGTTTTGTTTTTGGTTTTCATGCTCACTCTGATCATGATTCCAAGTTATTTTCTGTATTGAGTATTAGGTTCTATTTTATTCTTCCTACGAAGGATGTAGTGTATCTTTTTATTTGCCTTTGATTAAATTCATACTAGTGTTGAAAATTTGCAGATAATTACTCAAAGAGTCACAGGTCAGTTTAGGATACTGAAGAAGTACATCCAGACAATACATATGGTATTTCAGTTAATTTTCATATGAATTTCTCTCAGTTCTTTTCTTTGGGCTGTTGTTACTGTTGGATAGTTTAACAACCTTATGAGCATACCCAGTTGTAATTGGCTTTGGAGTGGGCAAGGTCATGTGGAAAATGCTACCTCAAGGGGCTTGATTTACACTGCGACTTTAGAATTCACTTCAAGACTCATGTGTTAACATCAGTGTACTCCCAAATGAGGGGAAAAATCTTTATTTTTAATTTCTTTTCTGGTTTAAATGCCATATAGACTTGAGATGGTGTGTACCATCTCAAAATAGGCATTGCAATTCTTAGGCATAATTCTGTCTTGGAATTTCTCCAGGCCCCTGTATCCTCCCTTCTTTTCCCATTTCTTCCCATTCTGCCCAGTTCCTATCTTTCCCTTTATAATTTACTCCCTAAATGATCTTATCCATTACTATAGGCATTTTTCTTCTTCCCAAGATAAATATTTCTGATCCTTGATTCTATCCTCTCCATTGAAAATTGGAATATGAACAGATGGGCTTAGCAAACAAGACAGTGGTGCCTGGGTTTGAATTGGAGCTCAGTAAATCAAAGAAACAGACTGTAGAGAGTTCTGGTTAGAATAAGCAGAATCCAAGTCCATCTTCCAGAGAGCCTTGGCAGGTGGTGCCCACGGCCATGTTCAGTGTCTGGAGCCAGCCACAGTGGCTGCCATGATCTCTCCAGAGAGTTATGAAGGCATTGTTTTTCACAGGCTGAACAACATTGTGCAGTTTCCAATTATTTTCTAAGTTTGTTTCTTCAAGCGTCTTGGAAATTCTTTTAATGAATATTGTTTCAATGAATTTCTTTACCTCTTAAAGCAGCTAGAGTTGGTTTCTATTGCTTGTTGATTGTCATGATGCCCAATTTCATAACTTTAGCCTCGATCTCATTTCTGAGCTCTTAATCCAAATGCCATCTTTTCTCTTGGACGTCTCATAGTCCTCACAAATCGATGTGTTCAAACCTGCATTTATAATCTTCTCACAGGCCTGATAATTCCCTAGTCTTGCCTATTCTATAGTCTTGACTTAGTTGTCTGGTATCGTTCTGGATGGTGGGTTGTTGACTTCTGTGTGGCTTCACCAGGCCAACAGAACAGCAAGGAGCAAGAACAACTGAGAAGTGCTTAGATGAACTTCTCAGAAAAAAATCAAACATTTCCCTTGTTTCTAGGGCTGTGTTTGAAGCTATCTGCATTACCTTGTGACATCCACACTCCTCCAGCCTGGCCTTGTGTCGTCCCACCTTGGATGACTATGGTCTGGACCACAGGGCAGCTTTCAATTTCTTTGAACATGCCAAACTCTTTCCCTTCTATTTTTTTTTTTTTAAATTTTTGACAGGCAGAGTGGACAGTAGAGGGAGACAGAGAGAAAGGTCTTCCTTTTTGCCGCTGGTTCACCCTCCAATGGCCGCCGCGGTAGGCGCGCTGCGGCCGGCGCACCGCGCTGTTCCGATGGCAGGAGCCAGGTGCTTCTCCTGGTCTCCCATGGGGTGCAGGGCCCAAGAACTTGGGCCATCCTTCACTGCACTCCCGGGCCACAGCAGAGAGCTGGCCTGGAAGAGGGGCAACCGGGACAGGATCGGTGCCCTGACCGGGACTAGAACCCGGTGTGCCAGTGCCGCAAGGTGGAGGATTAGCCTACTGAGCCGCGGCGCCGGCCACTCTTTCCCTTCTTAAGGCCTTTGCATAGGCTGTTCACTATGTTTGAAATTGTCTTCCTTTCTTTTTTTCATTTCCAATTACCTTTCCTTCACCTTCCTATCACCTTCACATCATTTAGCTTAGAAAACATTTCCTCGCCTTCTTTGATCCCTCCAAATTAAATTTTGTCTCTCTGATATTGTCTCCTATTTTTCCCATTTTGAAAGTCAGTATTTATGTGGATATCTATTTGTTTAATGTTTTTTAAAAATTTCTATTTACAGGCCGGCGCCGTGGCTCAGTAGGCTAATCCTCCACCTGCAGCGCCAGCACACCGGGTTCTAGTCCCAGTTGAGGCGCCGGATTCTGTCTCGGTTGCTCCTCTTCCAGTCCAGCTCTCTGCTGTGGCCCAGGAGTGCAGTGGAGGATGGCCCAAGTCCTTGGGCCCTGCACCCGCATGGAAGACCAGGAGAAGCACCTAGCTCCTGCCTTCGGATCAGCACGGTGCGCTGGCCGCAGCGTGCCAGCCGCAGCGGCCATTGGAGGGTGAACCAACGGCAAAGGAAGACCTTTCTCTGTCTCTTTCTCTCACTGTCCACCTGCCTGTCAAAAAAAATTTATTTACTTATTTGAGAGGTAGAGTTATAGACAGAGAGAGGGAGAGACAGAGAGAAAGGTCTTCCATCTGCTGTTTCACTCCTAAATGACTGCAATGGCTGGAGCTGAGCTGATCTGAAGCCGGGAGCCTGGAACTTTTTCTGGGTCTCCTATGTGGGTGCAGGGGCCCAAGGACTTGGGCCATCTTCTACTGCTTTCCCAGGACATAGCAGAGAGCTGAATCGGAAGTGGAATAGCCAGGACACAAACCTGCACCCATGCAGAATGCAGTGCTGCAGGCAGAGGCTTAGCCTGCTACTCCATAACACTGGCCCCTATTTGTTACTGCTTACTTCCTCCACCAAGCTACATTCTAATCTATTGCGGCCAGTGCTGTGGTGTAGTGGGTAAAGCTGCCGCTTGCAGTGCTGGCGTTCCATATGGGTGCTGGTTCAAGACCTGGCTGTTCTACTTCCAATCCAGCTTCATATTATGGCCTGGGAAAGCAGTAGAAGATGGCCCAAGTCCTTGGGCCCCTGAACCCACATGGGAGACCCAGAGGATCTCTTCGCTCCTGGCTTTGGATCCGTGCAGCTCCGGCAGTTGCAGCCAATTGGGGAGTGAACCAGAGGATGGAGGACCTCTCTCTCTCTCTCTCTCTCTCTCTCTCTCCCTCTCCTTCTATGTGTAACTCTTTCAAATAAATAATTAATAAATATTTAAAAAAGAATTAATCTATTTATTTATCATATCTGCAGTGCCTGCGCAGTGTGAAGCATATGGTATATATTCAAAGAAATTTTGTTGCATCAGTGAATGGATGAAGAAAATTCCTAAACCTGGGAAATAGAGTGAGGAAGTTAAGATGACTTACACAGGAGAGTCCATGGCTCTTGATCTTCACTTTTCATTATGTTTTAAATCCAACTAAGTTCCCACCTCATGAGAAATCTTTTTGGGTGACAGGCATTGGCAGTTCAAGGAAAATATGATCGATCGGTCTTTGTGTAGAGTAATCCAGGCATCTGGCTTTTGCATTTTTCAGTCCCAAGCATATGAATACGAGCAAGGAGTGCTGGTCTCCCAAGTGGCCCCTTCTGTAAGCCCTGGGGACCATTCGTGAGCTCTGTTGCCTCCCCACACTGATCTTTCTCATCTCTTCTTCACTTATCTGTAAAATCTTTGAAGATCATCATTCAGCCTCCCATACCTTCTAAGAAAGCAGTTCGTCAGATTCCAAACGCAAGCCTGATGGTTATTTTTCAGCCTGCTTTTCACGTGCATCTAAAGGTGACCCTGCCTTCTGTTTCTCTCATGACCCTTATTTCTCTTTTGACCACCCGGGGGCCCTCCGTTATTGTTCTCACTCCTAAAAGTGGGCCGGCTTCAGTGTTCTCTCCCGACACGCGTTTTTCTTGCTGCCTCTACTTCCTTGCCGTGTACATCCCATGAGTTCTCCATTGGAGTCGTTGAGTTCTCCATCTCCACCTCTTGGTCAGATCAGGGTTCCCACTTTTCCCCATTCACACAGATGGCCCTGAGTGTTAGGAAAGAGACTGAATTTGTTACTCAACCCCCTAAGCCTCTTCTGACACCTTAGTCAACATCACAGTTAATGAATGCACCTGTGAAAAATAATAATAATAAAAAATTCTGTCTTTCTTTTTGTCTTGACTGTTAATTTGTTTCAGGCTCTAATGGCCTGTGGTATGAACCATGAGGAGTCTTAAATAGGTTCATTGGAAATACGTAGTATAAAAAAGCTATGCATGGATTTAAACATGTTTATACCAAAATACTTATCTTTTAATTCCATTTTTAATTCCATTTTTTCCTCATAAACGTTTGGAAGTCCGCTTGTGTATTGGTAGCCTCCTAACAGATTTTGTTTCTGTGGTCCTTAGCCATTTATGCTCTAGAATCAGATTTCCAAAGCCTAATTCTAATATGGTAAAGTTTTGTATTAAAAAATCTTCAGTTCCCCCTCCCGTCTCTCCCACGCTGAATGTTCCGATTAAAAATCGTGGCCCTGACGGTTCTTTCTTGCTAGATTCTGAGTGCAGCTTCCAGGTTTATCCCCCTCTCTGACTTCACCGTAGGCCCTTGCCATCAAGCACCAACTAAAAAAACAGTTCATGTCTCTGTGTCACTGCTTATTCTATTACATCTCATTTCTTCTTCGTCTTCATGAAAATCTCACAATGCAGACCTCCAGGCAAAACACATTATGCAAAGACATGACAGTTAAAAGTATTCTAAATTTAAGTAATTCTTTAATTTTGTCTTTGCTTTGCCATTGCGTGTGAGCTAGTATTCTCTGATGGGCTCCTGGAGGTCATGTTCCTCCCAGAATTGGAGGTCCTGGCTGAATGTTCTATTAGTGAAAGATGGTGCCACTTAGTCAAACACCTTAAATTGTTGATTTCTATCCTTCTTTGTTTCTTTAATTTATACGTTCATTCTGCAGCTCTTTATTGAATACCAGTTGTGTGCTGGACCCTGTTGTAGGTGTTGGAGTATTAGGTAACGAGCAGAACCACCACAGTCCCTGCCTTTCAGGAGCCAGCAGATAAGTGGAGAAACAATATCCATCAAATATAATAAGCTAAAAAGTAGGCGACATCTGTGTCCTGCCAAGAAGAGGAGCTGAGCCTAAGTGGACCATGCAGGGGTTGCTGATCTAATCTAAGGATTCAGAAAAATCTTTTTGGAGGAAATTCTATGACAGCAAAGGAGATCAGGACATTCTCAAAAGACCTTCTCCACACTGAACAGAGATTAATTTTGGGGAAAAGTCCATTTCAGATATACAGTTAGCTAATAATTGAGAATGGGCAAGTTGTTAAATATAGAAGTTATGTTCTCTGAATGTATCTCTGAAGACACTAAACTACATGAGGGCCAAAAGTGGCACCAAGAGGCATCGTCATAATTTTAATGGATGTGCTGAAGCATCAATATCTCTGTAATGATAACTGGAATCCCAAAAATAGCTCTGTGAGCAAGGCTGCTATGCTTTGCTTTTTCAGATTGTTCCAGGAGAATCATTCTTGCTCCCTCAGAAGCACCTGTCCTGCCCAACGCTTACTCAACAATTGCAAAACAGCCTGTGCTCTTGATTTAGTTTTCTCTCCCCTTTAAGCCCAGAATTCAGAGATTAAGTGTTAAACCTGCTGCTCGCTTATCATTATTGTCTTCAGGCTTCACTTTCATTTTGTTTTATATTTTTCTTCATCTTTCTTAATTCCTCTTATTCTACTAAGTGTGTGAAAATTAGAGTTGAAATACACCTTTATTTGAAATCTATGCATAGAAGGAGGTTTTAAAAAACTTGCAAAAAAGGGTATTATGAAAAAAGATGCATGAATTTCAATACTTTTGCACCAAAATAAATTTATCTTTTAATTACATTTTCCATGAACTTTTTGAAGTACCTTGGTGTATTTGCCAGTTTTTCTTTAAGCTTCTTGAGAGGAGCTTTTTGGGAAGGAAAGGTTTGTTTCGGATTTCAATTTGGAAGTTCATAGGACAGAATCAGGTGGCCCCAATAGTCTGCCTTCTGGTGGGGACTGGCAGTGGTGAAGCAGACCTGCAAGACAAACATATCCTAAGCCAGGAAGCAGAGACACAGGCAACATGCTTGGCTTATAAAATCAACCTTCTTGTGAGCACTCTCCTCCGAGGACGAGCCTGCAATGAAGTAAAGACTCTCCAGCGTGCCTACCTCTCAGATGCTAGAATTAGATCAGACTCCTCCCTTAATCCATCAACCATCAACATGAGACTTTGAGGCTTAAACATCTCCATGAAGTTGGGGAGCCAAGTTCTGTTCAGACCCTAGTACCTGGTATTTCTTTGCACATACATCAGTATTATTCTCAAACCATCTTGGAATGTGAATCTCCAAACCATGAGCCAAAATAGGCCTTCTTCCTTCGTAATTAACTCTCCTTAGTTATTTTAATTATAGTAATGACAAGCTAAAACATATGTCAATTAGAAAAATGCTCTAATACTCAGTGTCAATGATCCCAAAACCTCTCAGATGTCTCTGGACTCCATCCTGCTCTCAACCTATACTGCCACTCCTTGGTCCAGAAATATGCTATCCATTTCTACTCTCTTGTAATAGATATCCCTAACTGTAGTTTGATAGATGAGACTTAAATGATTTTTTGAAAACGTAAATTGGGTCATGTCATGCTTCTGTTTAAAACCTAATTTTTTGTGAGGTTTTTGTCAACAATTCTCATTTTTGTGACAAAGATTCTGAAAATCCTTCTCTCTCTCGCCAATCTAACCCCTGTCTGCTATTATAACATGATGCTTCCCTTTTCATAGTCACCCACTTTGCCTACGTATCGGCTACCTGCCATCCTCTAAATTTATCTCTTGCTTCTGGCATTCATGCCTTAGCAATTGTACTCAATAGACAAAGATGATTAGAAAAAGATACTGTAAATAGAACAAAGGCACAGAGGAGTCAGTCAAACAGTGTTTGGGAAAGCACTCCTACAGTGGCCAAGAATAAAAGAGAGTTTATTTTCAACTATTTCTATAAGAAGGAGCCAATAGAACAGTGAGGGTGGGGTACAGTTTCTACATGAGGGGATAGAAGAAGAGTGGAGTTTTGGGGGAATAACTGGGAACTTTTGAAAAGGGGAATGACGTGAGTGGAACTGTTGCTGTGTGTATTGTGTTTGTGGAAAATAGGGAGAAGCGATGGCAAGCTGAGTCTAAAGGTAACTTGCCTGTAGGGGCGGTTTAGGACAGTGTTCACCATGTTTTGTCTGAGAAAGGCCAGGAGCTCATCTGCAAGGGAAGAATGTGTGTTTTATGTCCTGATGAAAAAGATTTTGAGTTTTTTCCCTTTTAAAGCAGTTTGGTATAAATCCTCCTTGTGTTTGTCTAGTACAGTAGTGTATATTTCTAGAAATTAGAGATTTTATGGAAATTAGCACTTGATTTTAAATTGGTTTGTATATAATTATATGTTGCTTAAGTCATTTCATAATAGACCTATTGAGTACAGTTACAAAGTATTAAGAATATTGATGTTAATATTTAAGTACATGATGAAGGACATGAAATTCTATTAAATATGCTAACTTAGTTCAAAATAATTTTTAATGAACCTGTATTAGGTATTATGACAATACCTATTGTCAAACAATGTAGCACAACCTCACAATACATCAATAATCAACAATAAAAGGAAAAAAAGCACAGCAATGCTTATACTCCTTTTATGATTTCATTGGTTGGGAAGGAAGACTTTTTCCAGCCAAAGTGTATTGATTGTCACTGCATCCAGTGATTTTTTTTTACCTTGTTATTTATCATCAAAATTTATGATAAAAATACTCCAGTTGTGTTTATAAAGGCAAGACTGTCACATAATGAAAACATTCTAAAATCCATTTTTGATATTAAAACACACACAACAAAACAGTTACATTTCAATACACATTTTAATATGTGCCCCCAGCTTGAATGTTAGCAAGACTCTTGGAGATGAATGAAGAAGTCACTCTTGATTTTGTTCTGAACTGACTTATGAAGTGTGCCTGGGTGAGGCCTGGCAGGCTAGGTGTATTCTTGAGTGTACTATATTGTAGACTCCTTAGTTGTCTGTGGCATATCGACACAGTTTGCCTGCCTGCAGTGGTGCTGTGCTTCCAGGCTTCTTGCCAGGGAGTGCTAACGATCCTGCAGAGCTGTGATGTGACTCTCAGTCAAGTATTACCAGCAACTTTGGGCTCTCAGGTGGGACCTTGCCCTGCAGCATGCTGCTGATCACTCTGTTAGCATCCTGACTGCCCTGGCTTTCTTCAGTATGCTTCCACTTGGAACACCTGTGTGAGTTACCCATGTGTAGCTGGGCCTAATCTTTTGGTCCACCTTTGCCTACTATTGACATGGATGGAACATTGTAATGCCATTTAGAAACACTTTAATTGAATCATGATCTCTCTCAAATAATTAAAAAAATACAGAGTTGCATGTTATTTGTTAAATGATAAGAAATCAAGATTTATTTTCATATTTTGAAACTACTAAATGGATTAATACTATATTCTTTTAAAATAAAATCACGCACTTTTTTTTAAACCTAAAATCGCTTCTTTTGTGCTAAGAAAAAATGTTATTTAAAATTCCTGTGGGCGTGGGCACAACTTACTTAGGAACATGAAAGTGTTCATAATTTAAAAAGGTAGGAAGGGCCGATGTTGTGGTACAGTGGGTTAAGCCACTGCCAGCAATGCCAGCATCCCCATATTGGAGTGTCAGTTTTAGTCCACGCTGCAGTGTTTCAGGTATGGCTTCTTGCTAATGTGCCTACAAGACTGCAGATAATAGTCCAAATACTTGGGTCCTTGCCATCCATGTGGGAGACCCAGATGGAGTTCCTGGCTCCTGGTGTTGACCTGGAGCAGCCCTGGTTGTTTTAGTCATCTGAGGAGTGAACCAGAGGCTCTAAGATCTCTCAGTTTTTTCTCTCTCTGTCATTCTGCCTTTCAAATAATAAATAACTAAACAAATCTTTTAAAAACGAAGTAGAGAAAGGCAGAGCTATCCTGAAATAGACCTTTCTTGATGGGGAATGAAAGGAGAATGTGGGGTTGAGAGACCTTTTCAACAGTGTTAAGTTTCAGAAACATCTAATGAATCATCTAAAGGAGGATCCCACAAGGATAATTAGTGAGAGATTAGGCTTCAAAATTCTCTCATACTTGTTTTGTGTATGTGTGCAGAAGTAGCACTAACTGCAAAATTGTGTTAGCATACTCAGTCCAAAGCAAGCACAATGAAGAGCAATTCTTATAAATCCTTAATGTGCTGTACATTTTGATTTAATGCTATAACTAGTACTCAAACAGTATGTTTCACTTTGTGTTTCTATGTGGGTGCAAACTGTTGAAATCTTTACTTAATATATATACTAAATTGATCTTCTGTATATAAAGAGAATTGAAAATGAATCTTGATGTGAATGGAAGGGGAGAGGGAGCGGGAAAGGGGAGGGTTGCGGGTGGGAGGGAATTTATGGGAGGGGGAAACCATTGTAATCCATAAGCTGTACATTGGAAATTTATATTCATTAAATAAATGTTAAAAAAGAAAAAAAAGAAGAGCAATTCTTATAAATACATTGTGCCTGTTGTCCTAAATTTGATTCCAATTTCAGGAAATTTGACAGGAATAACCAATGTTGAATATTATTTTTGATATCCATTATAAAAATTATTTGCACTGAGGTTAAATGTATATCCAATCTTCATGTTTTTATGTACTTTGAAAGAGCTTATGAAAATCTTGAAATTATCATTTTATGATGTGAAAAAAATCAAGACATCTGTTAACAAAAAGAAAATTTGCAAAATTAAACTTTATTTTTTTAGGGCCCCATAATCAACCAGGCAAAGTGGGGAAAATAGAAATAGTTCAAGGGGCAGGTGTTTAGCCTAGCAGTTAAGATGACTGGTAAGATGCCCATGTCCCACATTGAAAAGCCTAACTGTAATACATAACTCTGACTCCTGACTCTAAATTCCTGCCAGTGCTGATCCTGGGAGGCAATGGTGATGGCTCAAGCAATTGGATTCTTGCCATCCACCTGGGAGACCTGGATTGCATTTTGGCCCTAACCCAGCCCCTGCTGCCATGAGAATTTGGAGAGTGAACCATTGGATGAGAGCCACCCTTCCTCCTCAAGTGAATGAATGAATGAATTTATAAAAATAAATGGGAGCGGGGCTGGCACTGTGGCGCAGCAGGTTAAAGCCCTTGCCTGAAGCACCAGCATCCCATATGGGCACCGGTTTAAGACCCTGCTGCTCCACTTCTGATCCAGCTCTCTGCTGTGGCCTGGGAAAGCAGTAGAAAATGGCCCAAGTCCTTGGGCCCCTGCACCTGCGTGGGAGACCTGGAAGAGGCTCTTGGCTTCTGGCTTCAGATAGACACAGCTCCGGCCCTTGTGGCCAATTGGGGAGTGAACCATCAGATGGAAGACCTCTCTCCCTCTCTCTCTCTCTGTCTCTCCTCTTTCTGTGTAACTCTCTCAAATAAATATATAAATTTAAAAAAATATAAAAAAAAGATAAATGGGAGCTCCAGCTCTGTGCAGACTTGATAATATAGTTACTATATGTAACATGTTTGCTCTTTTGTTTCACCTAGAACTAGAGACTATATTTAAAATGCTTTTAGAAAAATTCTACATTTCTTCCAGGAAATAATACATTGCAGCTAATGTTCAGTTCCTGAAAGTAAACGCCTTTCTCTAAAGACAGTGAATAAGATATATCATAGCTTTTTTTTTTTCTTTCTTTTTTTTGACAGGCAGAGTGGACAGTGAGAGAGAAAGACAGAGAGAAAGGTCTTCCTTTGCCGTTGGTTCACCCTCCAATGGCTGCTGCGGCTGGCGCACTGCGTTGATCTGAAGCCAGGGGCCAGGTGCTTATCCTGGTCTCCCATGGGGTGCAGGGCCCAAGGACTTGGGCCATCCTCCACTGCACTGCCGGGCCACTGAAGAGAGATGGCCTGGAAGAGGAGCAACCGGGACAGAATCCGCGCCCCAACCGGGACTAGAACCCGGTGTGCTGGCGCCGCAAGGCGGAGGATTAGCCTATTGAGCCATGGCGCCGGCCCGATATATCATAGCTCTTGATGAGCAAACAGTAGATTTTAAAATTTGAGGCTGGGGGATGAGCAGTAGGTGCAAGAAATAGGGGAAACAACAGAGGCTAAATAACTTAGTATTTTAATCACAAAATGTACCTGTCAGAGCTGGGCTGAGAAGTGACAAAACCTGCAAATTCTATTAGCACCTAAAATTAATATCCCTTCTAATCTATGTAAGGGAATGCAAGAGGGAAAAAAAGACAGTAGAAGATTGCAAAGTCCAGAATCAATATAGGGACCATCATGGCTGGTAGTTTCAAGAAAGAAATTGTTCAGTCTCCCCTGTAATTAAGTTGACTGAAATCCATCTTTACTGGAGAAATGCTACATTGCCTTAGACATTCTTTCATGTTTCTTATTTGTTTCTCTTCCACTCAAAATCATTACATGAACCATAGGCAATCTGCCTATCTGGTTTCACTTCTGTTACTTTTGAGTCATATAGAACATTTTACACACCAGATTGCTATAGCACTAATGAACTATTGATCAATATAGATTCATCTCACTTGATTCTGATTGCCCACATTTAATTCCTAAAAAGGCTGGGTAAATTACTTAGTAAATCTAAAAGACGTACTGAAGTTTAAATGTAAGACAGGGCGATTCCCAGGTTTCCAAAATGAAGCAGAAGTCTCTGGTGGTAAAGTTTGTTGAATCTGCAGGGTACATGTCTCAGATGCCGGGGCAGGAGGCATTTTTACAGGGGACTGCTCAGTCCTTTTCTTGATTGAAAGTGAGCTGTCCATGCTGGATCAGTATTGTGGAAAAAGACACTGAAACACCAAGACCTGTGGATGTGAGAGCCATGCATGTGAATATTTTATCATGACTCTTTCCTTGTGGTCTCCAAGTAAATTTGATCATACAATCCCAGGATCAGCTACATGACAGCTTCCAGAAAATTTCATTTTTCCTCTATTCCTTGAGATGTGCCACTTAACCTGTACCTTTATGACAGCCTTAATTTTTTTTTTTGAAATCTTGCATCCCTAAACCAATAAAAACCTTTTATTGGATAACTTGTGGTCATTATCACATTATCCCGACCCAAGTCTTTTGTTATATGTATGTTGGATCATTTAATCATATCTATTATGTAATTTATACATGTTTCCTTTATTTTCTACTGTTTTTTCACTTATATATTTTCACTGACTTATTTTCTAGCCTTAATACTTTGTGCATATCTGATCTGGTAATTCATATGATCTGGTAATTAATATCCATTGATTTTCTAGATTTGATTACTAATTTTCTTTTGGTCTATAACTCTTATAAGATTAATTTCTCAGTTATCTTGAAAAACTCTCCACATTCCCATTTATTATCTGCAGTTATTTATCACAAATTTATAAAATTCCATGTCAGATAATTTCAGTAAATATCATCTGAAAATCCATTTTATTATTTTTTCATTGAATTCTATTTCTTCTTGTGCCTGGTACTTTTTATGGAATGTCCAACATTGTGTGTGATAGACGGTAGAAGCTCCAGATAATGTTACTTCCCTCCAGTGAAGATTCTGTTCAGGCTGGGTATCCTAATCCAATCAAGCACCAAGTTGACAACAGCTAGATTTTGGGTTGCTAGCTTTCTGTTTTGCTTGCTCTGTACAGTGATTTACATCCAGTGTTAGTGTATCCCTCAGAGTTGCACGTATTGGAGTGAGGCTTGGTCCTTGGTGTGACAATGTTGAAGTGATAGACCTTTTATAGGTAGGGCCTAGTGGGAGATCCTTAGGTCACTAGGGACATGACCTTGTCCAGATCCTCTCTGACTTCCTATTTTGAGATGCCGTCCCTTCTTCTTACATGCTCTTTTCCCATTGCTGTCCACCATGAGATAATGCAGTAAAGAGTAGCCTTTTCTGGGGCTGAGCTGATGTAGGCATCATTTTCTTGAAGCTTCAGAGTTGTGAGCTGACTACACCTGTTTGATCCTAAACCAAGCCTGCCTCAGGAATTCCACCAAGGTAACGCAAACTAGTCTGATATATTCTACATCTGATTTGCCTTCCCTTCCGGGGTTTGGTCCTCCTAACAGTGACCCTGGTGTAGTTGGTAAATGCCTCACCTGATTGGAAGAAGGACCTAGACATGTATAGCTTTTGTTTTTTGGGGGCCTACTTGCCTGTGGGAGGTGTATTCTTGACTGTTTTCCCTACTTTGTGATATCTTGCTGGAGAACACCCTACCAATGCAGCATTGGGTAGAAGTTGGTTGAGGAAATTCAATCAGACCAGTGTGCATGCAATTGTCAAAGGGCATCACATCTAGAAAGGAGGCATTTTTGTCTCATCTGTCTGATCTCTTCGTCTGTCTTTCCCTTGGTTCCAAAATTTAGGTTGGATAAAGTATCACTCTCCTCGCTTTAAAAACTCAAATTTTGCTTCATCAAAATTTGATGAAATAGGTAAGGACTGGAATTTGGGGAGCAAAATACACACATGCCAAGGAATCTATGTAGTGGTTCTGAGTGGTGGCTTGAGGGGACCATGCTATGTAGGACTTTAACCTTGATGAGTCCCAGTTTGGGCTACCTTCCACTGCTTTTCCCAGGCACATTAGTAGGGAATTGATTGGAAGTGGAGCAGCCAGGACATGAACTGGTACACATACTGGATGACTGTATCTCAGGCAGCGTCCCAGCCTGCTACAACACATCAGCCCCTTCCAGCTGCTTTTAAGGCTTTGTATCATGGTATGGATTTTAGTATCTCTTGCTCCAGTCTCCCTAGCAAATGCTGCACCTTATACCTTTTAATAAGAATGCAAAGCTGAAGCAAAGTTTCAACTAAAAGGTAAAAGACCCTTTTTGTAAATTGACTTTTTTTTTTTTTTTTTTGACAGGCAGAGTGGACAGTGAGAGAGAGACAGAGAGAAAGGTCTTCCTTTGTCATTGGTTCACCCTCCAATGGCCGCTGCGGCTGGCGTGCTGTGGCCGGCGCACCGTGCTGATCCGAAGGCAGGAGCCAGGCGCTTCTCCTGGTCTCCCATGTGGGTGCAGAGCCCAAGGACTTGGGCCATCCTCCACTGCACTCCCGGGCCACAGCAGAGAGCTGGACTGGAAGAGGCGCAACCGGGATTAGAACCCGGTGTGCCGGTGCCGCTAGGCGGAGGATTAGCCTATTGAGCCGCAGCGCCGGCTGTAAATTGACTTTTTATGATGACAAACAAACTTTGATGTTTTACTGTGGAGCCCGGGCTAGGTCAAAGCTGAGATGTATGTGAGGAGCCTGAAGGACACTTCAGGGAATGGGGGCAGAAGTCACCGTGCATCATGTACTAGTCTGAGAATGTTCCTTGGCCGATACCACAACCCCCTTTCTCATACAGCTGCAGGCTATCTCTGTCCTTGAAGGCAGATATTTTGGCCACCTTTTTAATAGGGATTGTTGCTTCAGGTTATACGAACATGAATATTATCTCCTTTGATAGAAAACATATTTCCTTGAAGTAATCTTGTACTAACCCCCTGGGTGAAGAAGCGTGCTGTGATTGTGCGAGTATAAAAACCCTTGTAAAACTAATAACATTTGACTATTGCTCTAACAGTAGTCCCTGCCCATCCTTCAACTCGCAGTTCCAAATCTCACTAGAAGACAGCACATTTCACTCTGGTTTTCAGCCAAGCCTACCGACCGTGACATTGAATTGAGGTGCATAACCTAAAAGTTAAGCTAAATCAGCTTCCAGGTTTGTAGCTATGGCCTTCCTCGGAGGACTACTCTTGGGCTGCTTAGGATGCTTTACCTGTGGGGAGGATAGACAGTGCCTGGGACTATAGCAGCCCAGCTGATCAACTTTCTTCTTGGTCAAAAAGATAAAACACCAAAAGGTAATTTTCATGTCCAAACTCCCTGACGATTCAGAGACTGGAACTTCATTCGAAATCTTACTGTTTCTTGGCTCTTTCCCTATTTTGCTTTCTTTATCCCCTCTCTTCTGGGAGCACTTGATTCATAAATCATGTGCATTCAAATTCTTTATTTAGAGCTTTTTTTTTTTTCTGGAGAGTTTACCCTAAGACAATATGTTAGAAAAGCAAATGCCAGGGGAAGAAAGCAATGAGTGGATACAAGAAAGAATTCTCTTGGATCAGCCAACATTACTAGCCCCACATGGGTAGAGATGAAAAGAGATTGTCTAAGTAGGAGGTGAAACATTCTACCCAAAATAACTTGTGGAATGAGAAACAAATGAGAACACTGGTGATATACACTGCAAAAAAAAAAAAAAAACCATAAAATTAAGAAGAAATGCTATTCAAAGCCTAGAACATTCCAACCTGAGGGAGGGCATTATCTTGGGAATCGTGTCATGGATCCTCACTCGATTCAGAAACACCAACAGAAGTTTCAGTTCAGGAATCTTCTAAGTATGGGTCTCCCATTGAAGTAAATTCAGGAACATGAGGGATCCTGCCTGAACAAGCATGCGTTTCAGGCCTGAGTGTCTCCGTAGTAAGAAACCATGGAAGCAGCCAGAGTGGTGCAGAACTGAAAACACCCTTTCCAAAGGCTGTGAAGCCTATGTCATTTGGCAGAGCACGTCCTAAATAAAGCAGGTGCCGGAAACACCAGAGTTAAAGAGAATTATATGTTAAGAGGTTTTAAAAATGTCAGCTAGAAAGTTATCTATCACAAATATGACCTGGTGTGATAATCTGTTGAGGTGGCCTGCAAAGCTTGCAAAAAGCAGTGATATCTCAATTCAGTGGCCTGAGAGAAGACACAACATGGGTAGGTGTGTGTTCCTCCCAGATAAGGAAGACACAGCATTGCCAGAAGCTCCCAATGGCACTTCCTCCTAAATGTATTGTTTTCAATTCATGGATTCTAGAAAAGCCTGACATTGCAAAGATGTTGGAATAAAAAAAAAATGTTCTCAATTTCCCTTCATGCCCTCAGGTACCACAGGCTTTAGCTGTGGCTTTTTGCTATACCAAAGGTTGAGCTCTGGGAACATCATTCTGGCTGGGTTGACTTCCCTAAGAGGAAAGATAGTGCATGTATTTTCTAAATTTGGTATAGAACAAATAATCTTGTTATGTCACTGAATTTTTGAGCTTTTCAAAAAGTGGGGCCTAAGGGAAACCTGTTTTTGGTCTGATGCTCTGAAAGAAATACCCACATCCTAATGGAAGATAATAAGCTACACTGCAGCTCCAGAAGAAACCCAGCTCTACCCAGGTTTGGAATAAAATGCCTCTATCTGACACTGAGGAGAATAAAAACTTTTAAGATAATGATCATAGGACTTTTTTTAAACTAGAGAACTTTGGACTTTAGTTTCTTTGAACTTTTACTTAAAAGGCCAAGAAAACTTTACTTTGCACAGTAATGACTTTTGACATTTAACTTATGGAAGCAAAAGAATTTGATTTGGATGAAATTACTTAGGACTTGAAAGCCTTTGGATTTGTAAGGAAATTTAATTTGGGGACATTAATGTCTCTCCAGGAAATTTACAATGGGAGATAATCTCCATTTAAATTTATGGCTCCTATATATGTTGGTTTTTTTTTTTTAATATTGTTTCTTGATGTTCCTTCAATCTCTTTGCAGAAACTCAGACGAGCTGTGTTTGATGTGGCTGGGCATTTGGAATGAGAAATTTAGGCCAGATGTGGTCTTTGACCCATCTGGGGGTAAAATCCCATGCCATTTTTCAGTGTTCTAAGAAAGATCCATAAAACATAATAGTTAGTATTTGAGGAGACAGCTCATGAAGGTGATGCAGCAGTCCACTGGTGGATTTCTAATCTCCTATTAGAGAAGACTAACTACTCTCCTGGTTGTACATCAGCTGTGTCATTAAACACACAGGTTAATAGAACAAACAGGCAAGAAACATTACGGGGAAACACCTGTCGGATTGCCAAGTGGAGGGATTTCTGTGGAACATCTCTTGACCTTTTGCCTCATGCGGGAGGGGGACAGAGTTCCTAAGGAGGGACTGACACTCATTGATCCACATTTCTTGATTGAGCAGAGCTAATCTATTGTTGAGAATTCTGTTATCTTTTCTTTCTACCCTATCATAGTAGAAGGCAGTCTTTGTGGTCTCAGCACCCAGAATTTCCACTGAGTTCTGTATGCACAATCCAAGAAACATGGTAACTTTTTTCATTCTCAGCCCAAAAACACATTCTCCACATATTGTTGTTTGTAATATAAGTGATATTTTGATCTGCATTTTTACTTTTCAATGGGTTCGGAACTTGTGCAGGAAAGAAAGGGATGTTATGCATTTGACACACTGAGACCCCCAACCTTAGACTTTAACTTTGATGGGCTCTGATTTTTCTAGGTTGGTTGTAATCTTGATCTACTGACTACACCTTGATTATCTTTTCCTATAGTATAACATAGAATCATAGCCTCTACCTCATTATTATCCAGTGTCAGTAATGTAGATATGATCAAACTCCACCTATTTGAAATGAAATTTACTAAAAATTACTTAGGAATATTAATAGTGAAGTGGAATAATGGATTCGCCTGATGTAAATGGATAAAGTAAATTTATGATTTTGGAACCATTCAGGTGTTAAACATTGTGTAAACAAAACACTCATCTGGTTGAATTTTTCAACTTTCCAAAAGTTTGGTATCATATAGATGAAATAAAATAACCTTAGATTAAATTTTAAGCACTGTGTTGAAAATTTCTTGTCTCTGATATAAACCAATCATAGGAATCTGCCCACTTGCTGAGGTCGTTGCTTTTCAGTTTGTACTTCGTCAACTTCCATTACTTTAAAAAATGTATCCAAACTTTTTAGGTAGCAAATTCCACATAAAATATGTATATGGATATAGTTTTTACTGTTCTTTTGTAACTTCTTGTTTTTTTTTTTCAACCTAGAAAGCAAGTTATTTTTTCATATTGAAGAAAAATCACACCATTAGGTTTTCATGTTCAAGAGATTTTAAAAAGTTGCTAAAAGGTACATCGAATTCTCTCCCACTCACTGCACCTTATTTGGGAGATGCTGAAGTCTAAGATTTTATCTTTCTCTAAGTGTACCTTTTTTTTTAAGAGGTTTTTCCAACCTTGTCTTTCTTTTTCTTTTCTTCTAAGATTTATTTATTTATTTATTTGTAAGTCAGGAGTGTCTTCCGGGTCTCCTAAGTGGGTGGCAGGGGCCCAAGTACTTGGGCCATCTTCTTTTTTCTCAGACCATTAGTGGGAGCTAGATTGGAAGTGGAGAAGCCAGAACTGAACCAGTGCCCATATGGGATGCAGGTGTTGCAGGGGGTGGCTTTTCCCACTATGCCACAATGCTGGCCCCTCTAAGTATACGTTTTAAGCATGGAGCTCAGTATGTTTTTACAATTACAGTGTTTTTATGGCTCCTTATTTGTAATCCATTGCAATTAAATGAAAGTGCAAGAATGATCTTGTATTAACAAATAATGATAAAAACAATAATTTTATTTCAGCCAGAAATAGTAATAAAAATAAATCTAAGTCAGAACTGGTGATCAAAGTATAAGTGGGCGTTTTTCATCTTTTTTTTTCTGTTGCTTTTATGGAGGCAGATAATCCAGTGCAGAAATCCTTGATTTCTGAGTTTTCTTCTTCCCTTTTTTCTGTAGTGTTTCTTCAGAAAGGGTGCAAGTAGTTTTTAAAAGAATTATGTTTCCTAGTTATCCTCAAGTCTCTTTTTCTGTCTTACCAGTGGCAAATAGGCATTATATATTTTGAAATATCTATGGATAATTTATCTTCAAAGATGGGAAAATATGTCAAAGGCAAGTACAAAACAAAAACAGAAAAATTTAATTTTCTACCCAAGAGAAACGAAAAGCTTGACAAATTCTCTGTCAGATCCTAGTTATATTTTCAACTTAAAATAAGAAAATAAAGATGATAGCACTATGACTTCATGCTCGTTGTGAACAAATTAACTGTTTATTTGGGAAACAATGCTGTCTTTTTTTTCAAGTGTGAGCTTTATTGGTACGTATTTGTCATTTTAAATGGTGTTCCAGTATATCCAAGAGCAGAAATAATTTTGCCTCTAGAATCAGATCACCCTCTTGATTTTCTTCATTTTAATGGGTTTTGAAATAATCACTGAAAAGTGGATCACAGCTGTAACTGCCAAGACACATTTGGTCAAAGAAGCTGTTTAGCTTTCATCCTGTAATCAGAGCTGAAAGTCTAAGAAACATAAAGGTCTCATGTTTGCTGGATGAGTACTCATAAAACCCCCAACAGACTTCAAACATCCACTTAATGCATGAGTTCAACTGGGGGAATATTGAAGACCAACTTCTCAGGGAGGGTAGGTTAAGATTGAACATTATGCATACATCTTTATTCCCACTCGCTTATTAAGTATCTCTTCTACACTTTTATTTTGACAGGTGAAGTTAAACAGTGAGAGAGAGAGAGACACAGAGAAAGGTATTCCTTCTGTTGGTTCACCCCACAAATGGCTGCTGCAGCCGGTGCGCTGTGCTGATCCGAAGCCAGGAGCCAAGTGCTTCCTCCTGGTCTCCCATGGGGTGCAGGGCCCAAGCACTTGGGCCATCCTCCACTGCCTTCCCGGGCCACAGCAGAGAGCTGGACTGGAAGAGGAGCAACCAGGACAGAATCCTGTGCCCCAACCGGTATTAGAACCCGGGGTGCTGGCGCCGCAGGCGGAGGATTAGCCTACTGAGCCGCGTTGCCGGCCTCTTCTACAATTTTCATCCTTGAAACAGTGACAATATTGTTTCACTCTTTCCCATTATCATTGGAAATACATGAAAACTGAGCTATCATAGAGTGGATACTGAACTCCCAGTTTGGGCAAATCAGGATGAACAAGCCCTTCTTGGTGCTGTGTCCAGTGCTGAGAGAGATGAGTGCTTTCATTTCATTTAAATATAGCATGGTAAAAGAAATGGATAAAAATTATAGATGGCATTTCATCATATGTATGGTGAGACAGAGTGATAAGCTTTGGATAGCAAGCAATCCTTTGTGTGTGTGTGTGTGTGTGTATTTAAATTAATACATTTTTTTAAACTTTTATTTAATGAATATAAATTTCCAAAGTACAGCTTATGGATTACAATGGCTCCCCCCCCCATAACTTCCCTCCCACCTGCAACCCTCCCCTTTCCCGCTCCCTCTCCCCTTCCATTCACATCAAGATTCATTTTCAATTCTCTTTATATATAGAAGATCAGTTTAGCATATATTAAGTAAAGATTTCAACAGTTTGCACCCACACAGAAACACAAAGTGAAAAATACTGTTTGAGTACTAGTTATAGCATTAAATCACAATGTACAGCACATTAGGACAGAGATCCTACATGAGGAGTAAGTGCACAGTGACTCCTGTTGTTGACTTAACAAATTGACACTCTTGTTTATGGCATCAGTAATTTAATACTTTTAAAGGAACTCAATTCAGTACTAATAATTCGTAATTACTTATCAAATTTTGATAAGTAATGATGATAAGTACAACACAGAAGTGAAAAGTTGATAGTTGGGGTCAGGACAATCTAAGTTCAAATCCAGACTCAGCTGACGGCTAGCATTGTGACCATTGCTTGAGTGAGTCACTTAATTTCTTAACCTTTCTTTCGTCTACAAATATGAATGGATCACATTCTTTTCGTTTTGCGATAAGATTTGATGCGATGAATGTAAACAGTTTAGCACTGTGCTCATACGTAGCAAGAATTCAAATTAGTTAAAATGACATTACCAACAGTAATACAAAATCAGGCAATCATAAGGAATGTGAAAGGTTGCTAGAAGGACTATGGTTTTAGGGCATAGCAAGGTTATGATTTGCTAAGATATAAGATGGAATGCACATTAGTGATGCAGGGAAATTGAACCCGGTATGGGGCATTCAGGGTTAAACAGTTAGGAACTGACTGGCTTTTCACCTTTCCCTTGTGTGTTCTGAGACAGATCGCATGGTGATCTGAGAAATTGAACTGCAGGCAGAGATGGGCTTTGGGAAAGGGTTACCAGAGTTCATGTCCTTAACTGAAGGTGAGAAAGTGGCACTTTTTCATGTTATTACCACTTATTTTTACCTTTAACTTCTTAATGTAGTAATTCAAAAAAAAAAAGGTTACAAAAAGTGAAACTTGTGACAGCTTAAAAAAAATACCATGAGAAACAATGACTTGATCAGCCCTTGTCCTGACTGTTGAGGAAAACTACTATTTTATTCTTTTTAGTATTTTTTTTGTTCTACTTAATATCATTGGTTGAACTTTTTAATTAACACACAATTATTCTTAGGTATTGAAATTTAACTGAAAAGTGATCCCTGTTAAAAATAAGAGTGAAAAGAAGAGAGGGAGGAGATGTACAGCTCAGTACATGCTCACTTGGACTTATCCCTAATGGTAGAGTTAGAAACGTGCCAGGGGATTCCAATTCAATCCCATCAAGGTGGCATGTACCAATGCCATCTCACTAGTCAAAGTGATCAGTTTCAGTTCATAATTGATCATAATGATAGGAGTAAGTACCAAAGGGATCATATAAACAAGACTAGTGTCTGCTAATACTAACTGATAAAATTAAAAAGGAGAGAACAATCCAACATGGGAAGTGGATACACAGCAGACTCATAGAATGGCAGATGTCCTAAAAAGCACTCTGGCCTCAGAATCAGCCCTTAAAGCATTCGGATCTGGCTAAAAAGCCCATGAGGTTATTTCAGACATCGAAAGCCAAGACACTGTGGCAAAAACAAAACAAAACAAAACAAACAAACAAACAAAAACACCTAAATGAAAGATCTCTGTGAATGAGATCCCAGTGGAAAGAACGGGCCATCAAAGAAGGAGGTACCTTTCTCTGAAAGGAGGAGAGAACTTCCACTTTGACTATGGCATTGTCTAAATAAGATAGGAGATGGCAAACTCAAGTGGCTTCCCTAGCTTTGGCAGCTCATGACAAGAGCCTCAGATGATTACTAACATCATAAATAAGAGTGTCAATTGTTAAATCAAAACAGGAGTCACTGTGCACTTACTCCCCATGTAGGATCTCTGTCCTTAATGTGTTGTACAATGTGAATTAACGGTATAACTAGTACTCAAACAGTACTTTACACTTTGTGTTTCTGTGTGGGTTCAAACTGTTGAAATCTTTACTTACTATATACTAAGTTGATCTTCTGTATATGAAGACAATTGAAAATGAATCGTGATGAAGAATGGGATGGGAGAGGGAGTGGGAGATGGGAGGGTTGCAGGTGGGAGGGAGGTTATGTGGGAAAAAGCTGCTATAATCTAAAAGTTGTACTTTGGAAATTTATATTTATTAAATAAAAGCTTAAGAAAAGGGAAAAATAAAAAATAGATTTAAATTTTAGTTTTTGTGTCTTAGATGCTTATAGTTTAATATAATTTAAAATGTAATGTGCAACACTTAAATGGAATTTGGAATATAGCCATTATTTAGTGCCTCCAAATTTCCATGGGCTGTGGTGGGGCTCAGGAATGTAGATTTGCACAGGCAGCATGATAATTGTATGTCAGATGTCCTCACACTGTACTCTGAGAAACACTCAAAGTGTGGTCTGTGATGCAGCAACTTCCATCTGCTATGGCAGATGTTAGTAATGCAGAATCAGGTTCCACCTGGACCTTCTGATGCAGAATCTCATTTTCCCAAGATCTTAGTGGTTTTGCACACAGTCAAGTTTGGAAAGCCCTGATCTAGAAGCTTCTTGGTTCTTCAGTGACCATATACAAATGTGGAGGTTCATAGTTCCCTAGCTGCAGGGGTCTGGGGGACCTGTACAGGGTCTGTGAGCAGTTCTTGATTTCCTTTCTGAACGATGAAGGTTTGATCAATGACCCGAATCCTTTCAGCTCTGAAATTCTCAGATTTTTTAGAATGGTTCTAACATCAGTTTCATCCAAGATTGATTTTCTGTTTTCCCTGCTTACCCATTTTCCCAAGCACTTTCCACTTCTCTGGGCTCCTCTCAGCTTATCCTTACCTTCTCTCCAGAACACAGCCATGAAGCGTAACTTGCTGGATATCCTCTCCAGCACACGGCAAGAATGCATCCTCCAGCTCCTCCACCGTCCTGCAGGCACAGCCCTTTTGCCTTTGCTTTTCTCCCTTCATTCAAATGTTCTCTATCTGGGTTACTATTTTATTACTGCTTCCAAAAGCAAAAATGTTTATGACTACTTGAAAAACACTGAACAAATAACTTCCAATCATAGGTAAACAGCTAACAGATTATTCATAAAGAAGATGTAAGAGGAAGGCTAACAGAAAATTTACGCATTTATGAATGAATCATTTACTAATGTACCAAGCCACTGCTGAGTACACACTGCTGAGGCTGGGGACATATAGATATGGAGACAGACTCAGCTGACAATCTATTGGGGGAATTTCAGGTACATTAACTCTAAAGTTCTTTTTGTTATGTAAATGTAGAGATATAAACTGAAAAATATAAGTTTTAAGAAAATCCATGACACTATTCCACTCATGCTTTCTTTTTTTCTCTTCTCTCTTTTTTCCCTTCCTGTCCTTTTTTTTTCTTTTTCTCCTCTCCACTTCCTTTCTTTCTCCTTGTTTATCACTTAAGTGCACTCAGTTTTTTTCCTTGGTAATAGCTGCAACAGGAAGCGTTAGTGTAGATGGCAGTATAACACGATTTAGGAATACAAATCTTGATTTTTAGGTTCTGAATAATAGTACTTTTATTATTCAATACACATAAAATCTGAATTGGTGAAATCCATCTTCTGGATATTTCAAATGGAATGAATTTTGCAGATTTTTTTCCTTTTAAGTTTTGTGTATGATACTTCTGAAGATTAAGGGAAGCTCTACAGAGCAACCTCTATTTCTAAATTGCAACTAGCTTATCGTACTCAAGATTAACATAATATCTATGCTTTCATTATTTGGCAACCATTTAAAAACTTTGTCAAAGGTATTTAAATAAATCAAAATATTTATAATACAGGTGTATCTACTTTGGGTTTTATAGCAAATCATTTTTCGTACAAAGGATGAGCATTGATGCTTTTTAGGAGATGAAAATCATTGGGAACATGGGGAACAAAGTAAAAAGGATGATAAGATTCTTCAGATTCTTCGGGCAAAAGCAATACAGAAAATAAGAAAAAGTGGTTTTATAGAAACAGATGTAGCTAAGTCCTTGTTTTATGCAGCAACTTGAAAAGCAAATACAACTTCCAGATTTTAAAAGCAGAGGTAAGTGCCAGACTGCAGTTTGGTATGCAGGGAAACCTGCCATGTTTCACTTATTCTAAGACATGCATTCCCTGCCCCATCTAGGATCATTGGCCTGGTATTGTTTAGTTGGCAGCATTTTCATCCCTTTCCTAACAGTATGTAGAATAATGGTGTCATTTACAAAAAATGGTTCCTGAGATTCAGTAAAACTGATACCTAACATTTTCTAGCCTTGTCCAGAGTGTTTTAGGGCCACTGCTGCCAGGCGGCTGATCCCTAAAATGTCATTGATAGAACATATTGACTTTGTAGCCTTTAACCAGGAGCAGGTATACCTCGAGTGACACCATTCACCTGTCTCCTTGATTGAGCACCTGTGGTGGAACTTCCTAGCAGGAAGCTCTTTGCACTCAGGCTTGCTAGCAGCAGTTATTGACTAGTTATTTGCTAGTTAGGTAGCCCGCGATGATGCCTTGCACTCAACATTTTTTCTGGTCATTAACACTTCATCCTCTGGGAACAGAACTGTGGTTAGATTTAAGATGGCCAAACTCAGCTAATACAGCTATTTGAAGACTAGAACAGTTCTGTAATGAATAACCTTTGCCTTTATCATCAGGACCAAATGATTCCATACCTACTTTGTTGGGCACAGAATTACAGTGTGATCACATGGCTCTGAGAGTGCTCATCTCAGGTTAGATCTGCCTCTGAGATGATCTCACCACACCTCTGATAACACAGACTTTTTCTTGTCTGTACACATGAAAGTGCTGTGTTGAATGTGGTGGACAGTGCTGTTGCTTTTGTGAATTCTCAACCTCTACGCCTCCCAGATTTTATGTTGGGAAGGTTCTTTCTTGTATCCTTTCTCTTTTTTTTTTTAATTTTTAAATTTTTTTTTGACAGGCGGAGTGGACAGTGAGAGAGACAGAGAGAAAAGTCTTCCTTGCCGTTTGTTGGTTTACCCTCAATGGCGCACTGTGCTGATCCGAAGGCAGGAGCCAGGCGCTTCTCCTGGTCTCCCATTGGTGCAGGGCCCAAGCACTTGGGCCATCCTCCACTACACTCCTGGGCCACAGCAAAGAGAGCTGGCCTGGAAGAGGGGCAACCAGGACAGAATCCGGCGCCCCAACTGGGACTAGAACCCGGTGTGCTGGTGCCGCAGGCAGAGGATTAGCCTATTGAGCCGCGCGCCGGCTTCTTGTATCCTCTCAAACAACCAGGAACTTTGATGTAGTTTATGCTGGAATGCAGAGGGTCTATACCTAGGAGGGAAATTGGTACATCTTATGTGTACATTCCATTGAAGCAGATGTTGCCACTTTGTTTTCCTTGTGCTTTTAGGAGAAATTCCTTTATTCCACGTTCCCCTAATCTTTGGAATCCCCCATATTTTTTATTTTAATAATTTTTGAAGTTGTGGTAGTATCATGGTATTGCATCATGGTTTTAGTTTGCATTTGACTGATGACTAATGTATAGAGTTATGTAATTCCTATGTAGAAGACAGGAATCCAGATGCTTGAGCCATCACTTCTGCCTCCCAGAGTCTACGTTAGCAGGAAGCTGGAATCAGGAACCAGAGGCAGGACTTGAACCTAGACATTCTGGGCATCTTAAATCCTAGGCTAAATACCTGTCCCTGTGTGTGACTTTCAGATCAGCATTCCACTCAGATTTTACTCCACCCACCCATCTTTTTTTTTTTCCCCCCTTCATTCACCCCCAGGAGAGCCTCCTGGTCCAAAGCTCTGCCACTTCCCCAAGAGCAGACTATATTCAGTGGCTGCTCCCTAGATGCTATAAAGGATTGGATTTATTACCTAAAATATGGGCGATTTTGAAGAGAGCCCACATCTAAAGCAAGTCATGCGTTTGGCAGAGGCCTCTGTTGCAACTGCATTACGGTTCAGTGCTCCCTGTGACTAATGATTGTTTTTATTCCTTCATGGGTGATGATCTTTAGAACGTGTCCCCATAAACCACTTGCACACAAACTTCTGCTTCCTAAACAGTCTGGCCTAAGACACATCTGAAATTGTTCCGGTGAAAGGTGTCCAGTCAAATTGTTTCATTTTCCCCAGTGAATATCTAGTTGTTCTCCCTCCCAGCCCCAACACCCAGCTCTGCAGATTATTCACAAGTAAACTGATAGTGTTTGTCTGAGTTTATGTCTGAGCTCTAAATTTTGTTTCATTGATATGTGTTTATTCCTGAGTCAATATTATACTTCTTAATTGCTTTAAGATTTTTACCTGTTGATATTCTCTTATTCTGTCCAGTATAACTTTTTAAAAAAAAGATTTATTTATTTACTTGAAAGTCAGAGTTACACAGAGAGGGGATAGGCAGAGAGAGAGAGAGAGAGAGAGAGAGGTCTTCCATCCATTGGTTCACTCCCCAGATGGCCGCAATGGCTGGAGCTGAGCCAATCCGAAGGCAGGAGCCAGGAGCTTCTTCTGGGTCTCCCATGCAGGTGCAGGGGCCCAAGGACTTGAGCCATCTTCTACTGCTCTCCCAGGCCATAGCAGAGAGCTGGGTCAGAAGTGGAGCAGCCGGGTCTCAAACCGGTGCCCATATGGAATGCCGGCACTTCAGGCCAGGGTGTTAACCCGCTGCACCACAGCACCGGCCCCTGTCCAGTATAACTTATGTTTTAATACTGGCATTTCTTAGCATTCAATTTCATGTAACTTTCAGAATCAGCTTGGATTGGATTAATCTATATAACTTGGGAAAAATCAATATTTTTTTGATACCATACATGAAATACTTTTCCATTTATTTTAGTTTTAAATTTCTGTCAATAAGATTAATAATTATCTGCATAAAGTTATCACACACCCTTTAATAGATTGATCCTTCAATTTTATGTTATTATAAATGTCATATTATTTAAAAGTAAATTTTAATTCTTTGGTTTGTTGTTGGTATGTAGAAGTACAACTGATTTTGTATATGTTGACCTGATAGTAATAGCTATGCTGAACTCACTAATACTAATAATTTGTGTTTTTTACATACACAATAATTTTACTGTGAATAATGATGGCTTATTTTTTATTTTACAACCACTACCTTCCTTTTGTGGCTAAGGGTTCTATGATTTTCTAGAAGTGATGTCAGTAGTTATCTTTGGTTTTGTCTTTTGTTTTGTCATAAATGGAGTTTTAAGCTTTGCACCATTAAGGGTGATGTCTTCTGAAACATTATTTTTATAGGTACCTGTGCTGAGCAACTTTTGTTGTCCATCACCGTTCTCTATCTGCCTCAGTGCTGTGGAGGCTGATTTGTGTGGCCAACATCAACAAGTCTCCCTTGCCTCTTGGATCCCAGTTGGATTCAGGCAGTAGTAAGTTGGTATATTTATTTCTGGAGCTCCTTCCCGTTGATCACACAGCTATCTCTTGCTTTTCCAGAATCCAGACAGGGCAGTGTGCCCCATGTGGGAGATAAATGTGAAGAAGAGTACTGGAGATGACTTGGTAAGAATGTAACTTTCTGAAGTTTATATTCAAGCTTCTGAAAATCAAGTTGTTAATCTTTTCCTTTTGTCTTTTACTACATGTTTTGAATGTAATAAAGTGAGGCAAATTTTCTTCTCTTGTTATAGAAGCAAATGAGGACTCTTTTATAAATATTTATTTATTTTTAAGAATGAGTTACACACACAGACATATACATACACACACACACACACACAGAGAGAGAGAGAGAGAGAGAGAGAGAGAGAGAGAGAGAGAGCTTTCATCTATTGGTTCACTCCCCAAATAACCAATGATGGCTAGAGTTGCGCCAGGTTAAAGCCATGAGCCAAGAATTTCTTCAAAGAGGTGGCAGGGGCCCAGACATTTGGGTCATCTATCAGGGGACTGGATCTGAAGTGGGGCAGCTGGAACACCAACCAGAGCCCATATGGGATGTCTGCATTGCAGATGGGGGCTTAATCCCTTGCATCACAGCGCTGGCCCCAGAGACCTCTCTTAGAATTTATGCACCTTTTAATAATGTAACAAAGTGGCATATTCTTGCTGATTAATAGATATATAGGTATTCTTCCTTTTTTTCATGTTATTTTAAAAATTTATTGTACCCATCAGCTTCCTGAGGGCTGGTTTTTGCTTAACATTTGCACAAGTAGGTATTCAATAAAAGCATTATGTTCTTTTCTTTTAATTGCACAACTGAAATGGTAACAATCATTGAAATAACATTTTGTTTCTATTTCCATTATATTGAAGAATTAAATATTTTAATCTGTGCACTTTCCCTTCAGATCTGTATTTATAGGCACAAAATTACAATCATAGCAATAGCATAGAAAATTAAGAATTCTACTTTTTAAAACTAATCCTTAAAACTTAAGTATTTTTGCATCACATTCAGTAGTTGTACCAACCTTTATGTGGTGATTTATCTAATGTTGAATATTTAGATATTTTCTACACTTCATTTTTATAAATCATACTTCTCTGAATGAAAGTTTACAGGAAAATGAACGTTTCTTTCTTTAGGATTGCTTCTTGAAAATTAATCCAGGATATATAATTAACATGCAGTGTATATGGGTATTATTAGAGCTATTGTAATGTTCAATAATTATTTCCTTAAATGATTAATACTTGTCAAAAATATTCTCTTATAATACAAGAGAATTTAAAAAAAGCTTATGGATTGATCTTAGTGCAAAAGATTTTTGCAATGCATGCTTAGGTTTTTTTCATAATACACATTTTTTTTTCATGAACTTTTTGAAGATCCCCAATAGGCATGAATTTCAAACACTTTTTTACCAAATTAAACTTATCTTTAATTTCATTTTCCATGAACTTTTTGAAGTACCCTAGTGGATAAACAACTAGAATTTGTTGCAAGAATTAGTGAATCAAATTCCCTATGTTAGGTAGTCACTAAAGTTTTACTATCAGTCAGTCTCTAAGGTCATCCAACTTTTTTGTTAGACTAGGCTTCCCATGCATGAAACACAAGTAAAAGATTTAAGTCTTCTTTATGTGTCTGTGTGGAACTTTCATAGGAAGGGATAAGACAGAGCCACAGAGCTGGAAACAAAAAGAAAATAATGGCTTAAGACGAGGAAGAAAAACAAAGTTTGTTTCAGTCATGTTTCCTGCAGCACATGGTGGGGTCATTTTCTTTCTGTTTTATTGCTGCAAGCTATATCGTTCCACTGTAGAACTCTTCTGATCCTGAGGACTGCTTCAGAAGCAACTGTACTTTCAGAAAGGTCAGTTTTGATGTAGTATCTCTCCAAAGACAGGGAGAAACAGCACCATGCATCAATTCACCTTCAAAAGAGAAGGCTGAGTGGGTACTTGAGAAGGGGAGTTCTCATTCAGTGGGGAGCAGCTGTGTTCCCCTGCTCCTGCCACATGTAAAAGTTCCACACTTACTCTCTGCTCTGGAATCTCATGAAGTTACTTGCTCAGAAAAGTTGTGAAAAGAACAAAGGTGCATCCATTTTGTTGCAAAAGACAGAATCTCAATTTTTTTATGCTGAGTAGTACACTTAGTGAAATAAGTCAGTCCCCAAAAAACAAATATGTTTTCTTTGATATATGTAGTTATTTTGAGTACAAACCTGTATGGTAATGAAGTGGACATCTTGTGATTTGATTGTTGATTTCAGCCCTTGTTTATACTCCTGTGGAGCAGTGGTCTTTCTACATTTTACTTGTTGAATGTTGTGATTAGTGGTGCATTAAGCCTGTGATCATAGAGTGCATTGAAGTTATATTTTTGCAAGAATTAAAGAAAAATGTAAAGGAAGGGTGGAGAGGGACTGAGGGAGGGAGAGTAGGAGGGAAGGAAATATGGTTATCTTTTTAGAATTGTACCCATGAAATGCATGAAATATGTTCTCTTTATATTAATAACTTTTAAAAAATAGAAGTTTGCCACAGAGCATCTAAGTGTTATATGAAAATTAAGAAAGAAAGAAAAGAATACAAAAGAACAAATGTGATACTAGTATGATAGTGAAATCTTGAAGGTCTGGGTTCTTTGCTTCAGTATTTTTTAAGGAATTATAGGAGCAATGCTGAACACATTTTGGCTATTACCACTACCACCTTTGTTATAAGGGTTTTTGCGGAGATGTGAAAGGATTCTCTGTGTGCCGTAGTCAATTTACTTTTATATGCTGAACCAGAAAAATGACACTATTTTGCGAAGTCCCTTCTGCAGGGAGGTGCTAAGGCATCTGACTGAGAATCTGAGGCGTGGAAACACTAATAACCTTGGTCATCTATTTGCATTCAGGAGATTCAGTTAGCGCTATTCTAAAAAAGGCTGAGAGCAGTGACCTCTTTCATCTGACCACAGGGAATCTAGTCACAGCAGTTCAGTTTGGGTAACTTGAAGCAGGAGATGAGGAAGCTGGTGCTGCACACCAGAAGGAACAGAATGTTTGGTTAGGGATTTCTAGGTCATCTTTGTTACTAGAGACTGGAAACTGGAAAGGCAGAAACATCAGCAGGCTGCCTATGAGCTGTGCCCCAATCTTGGCTGGAAGGTTTTGATGTCAGGCTGGGAGAGTCTGGGCTCACGCAGACTGTTGTTACTGAGAATCTTTGGTTCAGATGTAAAATGCTCTGTGAACGTGTCTGGTTGATGATGCTTGTGTTGCCCTATTTCTTCTCTTGTTTTCCTTCATTTTTGGTAGAGTCATTAGGAAATACCAACCTGTCATAACTGAGCATAGGCAGAAAGAAAAGGAGGGCTTGAGCCCACACCTGGGAGAGGAAGAGAACAGGGAAGTAAGGGTGAGGGCAAGTTTTGGACCCAATGTGGGAATAGGAATCAGTCAGAAAATTCCAGCCAAAAAAGGAACTCGGAGTACAGGCAGGGGGCGTGTCTTACAGAGTTCTCCCTTTATGATCAGTTATAATAGTAGTGTCTGGGGAGAGAAGCAGGGGACAGGGTAAGCATAGTGTGAGAGGCTAAATGTTATAAGCTCCTTTCTATTATTTGTTTTTTAAAACTCTCAAGATCACATCATTTGAAAGAAAAGCAAAAGTTGTATCTGGAGTTAATGCTGCTTTGAGTTTAAATCCAGTGAAACTAGATGTAGGAAACCTTGCATTAACAGTAAGACTTGGTAGGTGGCCTCATTTATATCTGTACAATCTTTCAGTTACCTAAAGTCCAGATAATTTTTTGAAATAAAATATCAGATCTTCCAGTCTATGAACACAGGATGTCTTTCTATATATGCACATGATCAGTTCGGATGCATTTTTGTAATACATAAGTATCATATATAAGGCCGACGCCACGGCTCAATAGGCTAATCCTCCGCCTTGTGGCACCAGCACACCGGGTTCTAGTCCCTGTCAGGGCGCCGGATTCTGTCCCGGTTGCCCCTCTTCCAGGCCAGCTCTCTGCTGTGGCCAGGGAGTGCAGTGGAGGATGGCCCAAGTACTTGGGCCCTGCACCAATGGGAGACCAGGAGAAGCCCCTGGCTCCTGCCTTCGGATCAGCGCGGTGCGCTGGCTGCAGCGCGCCGGCCGCGGCGGCCATTGGAGGGTGAACCAACGGCAAGGAAGACCTTTCTCTCTGTCTCTCTCTCTCACTGTCCACTCTGCCTGTCCAAAAAATAAAAAAAAAGTGTCATATATAATTGACAGATGATTTAAAATATCCAGGAGGCATTGTCATAATGATGAGCAGCATATGGAGAACAAATTGTAGCCCCTTGTTGTGAGTCAGCATTTATGGGTTGCACTTCCGATCATCACCAGGGAGGTGAAGCTCACATCAGTCATGGCAGGGAGTGATCACCACATTTCTGTCTCAGGCCACATCCTCTTAGACAAAGTCTCAAGTCTACCTCCAGAGACTTTATTGAAATTAATTTTTTTTTTATTTGAAAGGCAGAGAGGCAGGAAGAGGGAGCTCCTATCAGGTCAAAGCCCAGTTATAACCTTAGGTAACTATAATAAGGCACCAGAAGTGTCCAAAGTACACTTAGTGAAGTGGGGTATATTGACAGACAAAGGACATGTTAAAAAAAAACACACAAGCTTTTGTAAGACATGTGTTACATGCACGGATCCTAGAAAGGATCCCTTTCTGATGACTGCATCTTTGCTGGTTGCTGCTAGGTCTATGGTGTTAAAAGCCATTTCATTTGATATTGCACATATTGTTAAGCAGATTGTATTAATTCCTGTTTACCTCAACCACGTAATGGGGCTCTATAAATCCCTGTCAAATCATGGGCTAATGTCCCTGCACCTTCCTGTATTTTGAGCTAGCAATTTCCAATTTAGAATCTGTAAATGCTTTTGATTCTTTCTCAGAGTTGTTTTGTGGCCAGTGAGGTTCTGCCTTCCAGCAACAAGCAGCTATTTCTCAATGGCCACAGTATCCACAGTTAACAAGGTAGGACATATTTCTGACATTGCTCCAAAGGGGTTGTTGGGGCCAAGCATGGTATTTCAGGGCTTATAGTCTGTCAATGGACTGTGGCTTTGTTCCTTCCTTTACTTATTTTAAAAATTTATTTATTTATTTTGGAAGGCAGAGTTAGACAGTGAGAGAGAGAAAGAGTGAAAGGTCTTCTTTTTCCATTGGTTCACCCCCCAAATGGCTGCTATGCCTGGCACACTGCGCCAATCTGAAGCCAGGAGCCAGGTGCTTCCTCCTGGTCTCCCATGCGGGTGCAGGGCCCAAGCACTTGGGCCATCCTCCACTGCCTTCCCGGGCCACAGCAGAGAGCTGGACTGGAAGAGGAGCAACTGGGACAGAACTGGTGCCCCAATTGGGACTAGAACCCAGAGTGCTGGAGCTGCAGGCGGAGGATTAGCCTAGTGACCCACGGCTCTGGTCCTTTCCTTTACTTATTTAGTTCTTGGTGCGACTGTCTCAGAGGTGCTTATGTGGTAGCTCTATCAGTCCGGGTACTCTTCCTACAGGCTTACGTCTTTGAACTTCAGAGATCTGAAAGCAAGAAAGTTACTCAACCAATAGCTCATGGATTATCTTCTGCACTTGTCCAAAAAAAAAAAAAAAAAAAAAAAAAAAAAGAAACCTGAAACTTTTTTTAAATAGCTAACCTCCTCAAATGTGAGGTAACATGAGGTTTTTCTTGAAGCTTTGCACTTCACAATGTATTTTTTTTTAAAAAGCTTAAGATGTGAATTCTTAGATACTTGATGTATTATTCAGAACAAATGCTTTTGAAGGTGCATCAAGATCCTACTACCGGAGCCACTTTTTCATGTTCTCTTTGTTTCAGTTCACTCAATAGCTGGGCCTTAAAATCTAGAATTTATGGTGATGTGCTCTTCCTGTAGCAGAAAAACACCTTTTGAAACATCATTCAAAAAAGCAGAAGGCTTCCTCTCTGTTTAATGTAGCTTAAAGAGTTTAACTAATTGAGCCCACTTGGAACTTTCTGTCGCCATGCCTGGGAACTGTGTCGGAGCCTGCTCACCCCTCGTCATACACTGGCATCATTGAATCCTTGCTGCAGGCCATAAAGGCAACGAGCTTCCCCAAATCCTGGAACTTTCTCCATTCCCTGAGTAGTGGCATTCGTATCTCCAAAGAGTTTAAGTGTTGCATGGAACTCTGATCTGGAAAATTTATAGTCAGTAACAATCTAGAATTTCAAGTCCTCTTTATTTCCTTCTTTTATGATTTAAACTAGCAATTAATAAAAAGTTCCTGAAAAAGTTGAATTTGATAAAGTACAAGAAAATGGAGACTATTCCTCATGGGTATCCTCACTGAAGTGTTGTGAAATCAGAACACTTCAAAAAGTGTTTTGCTGTGGCTGAGCTTGGTGGAAATGTTTCTGACCTTGGCTGTTAATGTGGAAAATGATGCATCCAGAGCAGCACAGAACCAAGAAAACAAAAGCATCTACATTAGGCCCTTGCCTGAGAGCAGAACCTCAGAGTTACATTGTAGGCAAATTGAAGCCGTCAGCAGGACATGAGAAACCACTCTGCAGTGTGCAAGAGGTGACTGTGAATGGGAACATTAGGATAGTTATTTTAGGTGAAGCCCCTACAAGCTGACCTGCAAGATAAAGAAAAATGGAAGGAAGCTGTTTGTTTTCCTTTCACCAATGTGCCTGCCACCCACTGAGATCTCTGTTTCCTTACAATAACATATACCCAGGATGAGAAGTGTAGAATGACTCTGCACCTCGTTAAGCTCATGCTCTTGTCTTCCAGGCAAAAGTTTGTAAAAACTATGGTAACTGCCTGAAATTATGTCACAGTCCACTGAATAAGTACATGAAGTTTTTTTTTTATTTTAAAAACCCTCATAACAGAACTGTATAAGTTTTATAGCTTAATTTTGACTTTACTTCTGAGGTTTTGCTGGTATAAATTAGCAGAGGTCAATTCTTGAGAGAGAGAGAGAGAGAGAGAGAGAGAGAGTAGGATGATGATGTGTATAGGGGTCGTGGAAACAGCACCATTTGGCTTACCAGTGCCTTCCTTTATTGTAGAATCTTCCTGAAGGATGCAGCAGGATTACATTGCTATTTGTGAACCTGGATGAGCCTCTAGAGTGTTCTTCATCTGTAAAAAGCAGGTTGTTGTGTAGCTTGATAAGGTTTATTTACAAGTGAGAACACACACGACACAAGAGGGCTTTATTTAGGGAGAGTGGGCCAGGAAAGGTGGAGAGGGACCTCTACACTGTTCACCCTGGGTCCATGAGGAGAGCGATCTCCCGCCCCTTTACCAGGCTTCCTTGAGCTTAGAAAAGGGGAGTGGTTACATAGTACCGCCCCCCAGGTCCCAGGTAAGGGGAGCTACATCCTAGGGAAGAGGTCATCTGGTTGACAGATAGATAGGATTACATGGGGTGGGGGAGGTGTGGCTTTAGTTCATGAACTTAATCTATCTCTCTTACTTGTACCACATCACTATTGTCCCAACATTTATGCTGTAACTTTACCATCAAAGCAGAGAGTTCAGTCTTATGGAACTAACGTGTACTTAGGAGTCAGACTAGCCTGGATTATTTTTCCTAAGTGAAATCTTTATTAATATCAAATGATTTTCAGAATGAGTCACATAACAAACACAATTATACGCCATATGTAAGAGACATCCTAACAGATTTGGAAAGTTTGAGAGTTAAATATATACCAGGGAAATACAAACACAGAGAAAGCAGGGGTGGGTGGATGTATTAATATCACATAACTCAGAATTCAAGATAAAGACCATAAAGTCGGGAAAGGGGTATAATTCAGTGAAGATAATGTTCAGTACACACTAAAAAGAAAACAATTGACAAGAGTAAAGAGACAACCAACAGAATGGTGAGAAAATATTTACAAAATTGCTTATGCTAAGGAATTAATATAAGAAGTCTATAAGGAGCTAAAATAATTAACAACCTTGCAAACAATCCATTTAAGATATGAGCCAAGGGACTGAACAGACATTTTTCAAAAGGAAAATAAATGATCAACAAACACATGAAAAAATGCACAGTATCAGTAGCCATCAGGGGAATGTAAATAAAAAACACACACTATGTTCCGAAATCTATATATGAAATACATGAAACTTATATAACTTAAATGTAACTAAAAGAAATAAAGCATGGGCAGAAAACCCACACATAACTGGAGTATCATCTCACTCCAGTTTTAGTGACTTTGTAATATGAATTATCATCACTGCTGGTTTCCTTATTTGTAGCAACAGGGAACACTAATTTTTTGAAAGCCTATTTCCTTATCTTTAAAACTGGAATTTTGGCATTCTTTCAGGATGGTTGGGATGTCTAAAAAGAATATGTTAGGCAGCAACTATAGTCCCCAAACACAGAAAAAGTGCTTAATGTTGATAATTATAATTATTGATGTGATGATAAAGATTATTTGGTAGAATTGACCATGAAGCAGATGGTTGAATATGGAGATGGTTGCTGAAAACACCAAATCATCTTGGTAACTTCGGTTGGTGACAATTCCAATATTTGTAGAGCATTTTGGAATTGGAGACCCTATGTGTTTTTATTTTATTTTATTTTATTTTATTTTATTTTATTTATTTATTTATTTTTGGTGAGGCAGAGTGGACAGTGAGAGAGAGAGAGAAAGAGAGAAAGGTCTTCCTTTGCCATTGGTTCACTCTCCAATGGCTGCCGCGTCTGGTGTGCTGCGGCCAGCGCACCACGCTGATCCAAAGGCAGGAGCCAGGTGCTTCTCCTGGTCTCCCATGGGGTGCAGGGCCCACGCACTTGGGCCATCCTCCACTGCACTCCCTGGCCACAGCAGAGAGCTGGCCTGGAAGAGGGGCAACCAGACAGAATCCGGTGCCCCGACGGGGACTAGAACCCCGTGTGCTGGCGCTGCTAGGCAGAGGATTAGCTTATTGAGCCACGGCGCCGGCCCCTATGTGTTTTGTTTACATGATTCTCTTTAATTTCATAGGAAAGTGTTTCAGATAAAGCCCTCTATTTGCCTACCCTGCTATTTCCCAAGAAAAACTCAAGAATCAGTCTCAAAGACTATGTAAATCTGATTTAACTACATAAGTAGATCTATTTCTCATAATGTGCCTCATATTTTGGACACAATATTGTTTTGTGATTTTCCCCCACTATTAATAAATGGTAGTTTTCCTTAGCTGGGCTCTACCTGTGCCAGACCTAGTACTTTTTTTGCGTTTTTAAATATTTATTTATTTATTCGAAAGTCAGAGTTACACAGAGAGAGGAAAGGCAGAGAGAGAGAGAGAGAGGTCTTCCATCCGTTGGTTCACTCCCCAGATGGCTGCAATGGCCAGAGCTGCACCAATCTGAAGCCAGGAGCCAGGAGCTTCTTCCAGGTCTCCCGCGTGGGTGCAGGGGTCCAAGGACTTGGGCCATCCTTCACTGCTTTCCCAGGCCACAGCAGAGAGCTGGTTTGGAAGCGGAGCAGCCAGAACTAGAACCGATACCCATATGGGATGCCGGCACATTGGGCCAGGGCTTTAACCCACTGCGCCACAGCGCCAGCCCCTGAGACCTATTACTTTTATACAATTTATTTACACTTCTGCTTGTATCTGCAAAAGTATTGCCAGGTTCTTTTGACATTCCTGTTTCTGGACGAGGCGGCAAAGGCTTAGAAAGCTTGAGTAGCTTACTGACTATTCATCATAGAAGTAGGAGGAAACTTATTGTTTCTAAAATTTAAATTGTTCTACAATTTACTATATCACATAAAATAGCTATCCAAAAATTTGTTTTTATGCCTGAATCATAAATTAAATTGAACTAAAGATAGCTTCTCTCAATATTTTGATGATTTTGAACTCAGTTACCACTGAGATTTCTAAAATCACCCTGACTAGGTCATTTCCAAAATAGCTTTGACATTGATAGCTGCGATGTTTTTTCAAATCAACTCATTTTAGCAAGGAAAGGAACAATATCTTTTTTTTGACAGGCAGAGTGGACAGTGAGAGAGAGAGACAGAGAGAAAGGTCTTCCTTTGCCGTTGGTTCACCCTCCAATGGCCGCCGTGGCTGGCGCCATGTGGCCGGCGCACCACGCTGATCCAAAGGCAGGAGCCAGGGGCTTCTCCTGGTCTCCCATGGGGTGCAGGGCCCAAGGACTTGGGCCATCCTCACTGCACTCCGGGCCACAGCAGAGAGCTGGCTTGGAAGAGGGGCAACCGGGACAGAATCTGGTGCCCCTACCGGGACTAGAACCCTGGGATGCCTGCGCCGCAAGGCGGAGGATTAGCCTATTCAGCCGCGGCGCTGGCCTAGGAACAATATTTTAAGTATCAGACAGAAAATCGGAGGCTGAATAAGGATTCAGTTTTGGACTCTGAGTTTTCCATCTGCTTCTTAATCCCCATGGTACCTGAGTCCTTTGTGGAATTTATGTGGAATCTGGACCTATATTTGGTCTTTGAATAAAAATAAGTTTTAATCTTGAAAGGAATTGAGATATTACATTTTTAAGCTCAAAATGCTTTTAATCAACTTCATATCTTTGCTTAAAAATGTGGGTATTTTCCAGAGTTCAATTCATCATTATACATCAGATATTTTTATTACTAATCAAATTCTTCATGGTGCTCCACAAATCTTAAAATGTCTAGCTTGCAGAGTGAAGATATAATGTAGTTGGAGTTTATGGGTATCATTTGTGCTGAACATTCTCATAAAAAAGACCATAATCAAGATTATGATGAAATGTTTTGAAGGGGAGAAAGATGGCAGAATCTTTGACATTTCAACTAATAGAAAAGAATGTTTAAACCAACTCTGGTAAGTAGCAATAACAATAACCAAACCAAGTATAATAAAATCCTGGTTATTTGTAAAATATGGAACACTGCTCTTTGGAATAGTTTCAAAGCCTTTTCTATGTTAAACATTTATTTGATAAATAAAATTCTGTCTTATATTGTATACCAGGCAGATCCCAGTGGTTTCTAAACCGGAGATTCAGGGAACATACAGCAAGAATGGTGTATCAATCAGGTTTCCATCGCAGTAGAGCAGCATAAAAATGCTCACATCTCACTGACTTAAAATCATTTATTTCTTGCTCTTGCTCTGCGGGTCAGCTAGTGTGGTTCTGTCTCAATATATTGGTTGATTTCAGGTCTGTTCCAAAAGTCTTTTGTTCTGATGTTAGTGATTACCTGTGGCTGTGGGACATAGCACACATTCACAGGGGCAAACAATATTGTGCTTACAACTAAGAACTGACACTCTTTCACATTCTATTGGTGAAACAAAGCCATATGACCAAATACAACATCACTGGGCATTGAGGCACTAGCCATAGTAAGGTCTGATAATGATATGGAAGGATGAAAATCTAAGCAAACAATACAACCTAGCATGGCAGTGACTAAGTGTAAAGTTTTCTAAAGACACAAAGAAAGCAGAACCATGAACTTGGTAACCATGAAATTGTTTTGTGCTGTGCTTGTACCAGTGTTGTTTTCAGCTATGCTGAGGCTTGGCTACTGTTTTCTTAGTTCTCTGGAAATCCCAAGGCAAAGGGTGATAGGAAAGGAGGCAAAGAGAAGGAAATATTGAAAAATCCTAAGTGGTAAGGAAATTATGTTCATGGCCCTAGATAGATGACTTATTGATGGATTCTGCAGAATTGGTCAGCAGTAGAATTTGGGAGGCTGGCTCTAAGCTTGGTGCTACTCTTCTCATCAGCATTATGTACTTCTTCAGTATCTTTCAAGTTCATGGTATTGAGCTACGTGCTTTGGAGGGAAGGAAATAGTGGAGAAAATTAAGAGAGGCCTGAGTAAATGCAGATAAAATGAGATATCATGTTTTATAAAGGGAAAGTAGTAAGAAATGGATGGAGTAAAGAAGATTGATATTCAGGTGCCAAAGTTCCTGAGGAGAGAAATTATGGGATGTCTGTGATGATAAAATCTAGCATACCTCTTCTTCTGAGCTAACATACTCATTCCTACTCACTGCCCTATAGCACACCTATACTCCTGGTTAAAAAACCAGATGGCTCTTATTGCTTAGCACAGGACCTCAGAAGTATTAACACCATTGTCCATACCATATACCCAGAGGTGCTAAACCCCTACACACTATTCTCCCTAATTCCCCCTATGACTTCTCCCCTTTTTGTCCTAGAACTAAAGGATGCTTTCTTCACAATTTCTCTTGATACCTCTTCCCAACCACTCTTTGCCTTTACCTGATTGGACTCCGGTATTCACCTTATTTGACAGCTCACGTGGACTGTATTACCCCAAGGTTTCCGGAACAACAGACATCTTTTTTGGGCAGGCCCTCCAGGCAGATCTAGCCACTATTAACCTGTCACCGAGCACCCTTCTTCAATATGTTGATGATCTTCTCTATAGCCCCTCCCGAGAGACCTGTTTCCAACATACCACTAGTCTTTTAAACTTTCTAGCTGAGAAAGGTTATAGGGCATCTCCAAAGAAGGCTCAACTAATTTCCATTTCTGTCACCTTCTTGGGACTTTTTGTGATGCCAGACACTCACACAATTCCTCCAGTCCAAAAGCAGGCAATAAACTCTGTTATTTTCCCACATACTAAGCAAGACCTCTTCTTTCTTTCTTGGGACTCATGGGATATTTCAAATCTGGATTTCAAATTTTTCTTATTGCTAAACTTCTCTATGAAGCTACCAAAGGCAATCTAGACAAGTCTTTGCAAGAGACTTCTTCCCTAGAGACCCAATTCCAAACCTTAAAGAAGGCTCTTCTACAAGCACCTGCCTTGAGCCTTCCAAACCCATGTTAAACTGTTCCTCCTTTATATTCATAGCTCAAAGGGGACAGGAACTGGGTCTCTTGACCGAAAAGGTTGGAGACTCTATCACCTGTGGTCTATTTCTCCAAACAATTAGATGGGGTTTATCAAGGCTGGCCCCAATGCCCAGGGGTCCTCACCATGGCAGCCCTTCTCATACCTGAGGCCCATCAGCTAACCCCTTATCAATCCTTACAAATCTGGTCCTCTCATGAGTTGTAGACCTCCTCGGCCACTAGGCTGCTCAATCTGTATCGCCATCTCATGTCCAAGTTCTTCACTCTACCCTTCTCCAGCCCACCGTTACCTTTCATTGCTGCTCTTCTCTCAACCCAGCTATTCTCCTCCCCACCACTGTCTCTGATCACCTCAAACCCCATTCCTATCTTGACTTCCTTGATATTTCCCTATCTACATTTCATCACCTCATAGACACTCCTATTACCAAAGCCTCAGATTGGTTCATTGATGATAGTGCTTCTAAAACTCTCCCTTTCCTACTGGATATGCAATAATTGAGGGGCATTGTAATAATATCTCCTCTTCTTCCCCACATAGGGTCATAGAGGCTAGGCCCCTACCTCCAGGCACTATCTCCCAATAGGCTGAATTATTAGCCTTGATTCGAACCTTCAGCTCAGCCAAAGGAAAGATAGTCAATATATACAGAGATTCCTGATATGGCTATAGTGTTCATTTCAATGCCTAGATAAAGGGGCTTTCTGACAGCCCAAAGGATTCATATAAAAAATCGCAAGCTGATTAACGCTCTCCCTGATGTTGTCCAGCTGCCAACAAAAGCTGCTATTATTCACTGCAAAGGGCACCAGAAAGGTAAACAATATCTATCTGAAGCTAACAACAAAACTGATCTGACAGCTAAAGCAGTGGCTTGTGGGGAGATGATCTTATCTTTTCTCTATTACTTAGTTCCTATATATTCAGACTTAGAAATCTCTCAGTTCCAACAACAAGGGACATCTAGAAAGGACTCATGGTGGTTTCTAGATACAGAACTAATACTCCCTTTTTCTCTCCCAGCTACCTTTCTAAAAAACCCTCCATTGTCTCTATCACTCAAACTCAAACTCTCTTCTTTACTTCCTGACATCACACATACACCTAACTCCCGCCATACTAGAAACTCTGCATAACATATATAGCATCTGTAAAACTGCCAACCCCAACTCTAATATCAGGCTACCCGCATTCCCTACTCATCAGACCCGTGGATCACTCCCAGGAGAGGACTGGCGATTGACTTTACACATATGCTACCAGTTAGGCAAACATGTTCCCTTTAGGTGATGGTGGACACCTTCTCGGGGTGAGTGGAAGCTTTCTGCACTACTAACAAAAGGACTTCCACCATTTCCACTATACTTCTAAATGATATTATCCCAAGATTTGGATTATCTGATTCCATTCAGTCAGGCAATGGACTGGAGCTTACCTCCCAAATTACTCAAATAGTATTTGCCTCTCTTCATATCTCATGGCATTGTCACATTCCCTATTGTCCCCCTTCTTCAGGTAAAGCAGAATGGATGAATGAAATTTTAAAACAGGCTCTAACTAAACTCTCCACCCAGGTCCACTTAGACTGGGTAAAACGCCTTCCTTTAGCTCTGTTAAGAGTTAGATCTCTTCCCTGGAAGCCCTTAATGCTTAGCCCATTTGAAATTCTCTATGGAAGGCCTCTTCTTTCACCTAATATCCCTCTTCACAAAATTCTGAAGCTATTCCTCCTCCTCTTGCTTTCTTTCTTCTTACTGAAATACACTCTCAGTTATGGACCCATGCAGAAAAACACCTACACAAACCGTACTCTACCTCTTGACTATACTCCTACCTTTCAACCTGGTGGCTGGGTTTATCTAAAACAAAATGAGACTGCTCTAAAGCCAAAGTGGAGTGAACCCTATCAAGTGATATTGACTACTCCCACTGCTGCCAAACTCAAAGGCCACCCTCCTTGGGTACATTTTACTTCATTAAAACCAGTAACATCTCCCTCATATGTCTACTCCCACAGGAGCCACCTCTATCGTGTTGACACACTAATGAGATAGATTCACAAGGTAACTATGCCTCATTTTGGCCATCTTTTCAGCTGTGGGCAATGGCTCTAGTATCTCCTTTTGTCCTCATTATCATAGTGCTCCTATTTCTGCCATGTATAACTAACTTACTCCATTCTTGCAGGAACAAATAACTGTTATATCTCAAGCCATCTCATAGGAGCAATACAAGACTGCTCTTCTTCAAAGAATGCTATCTTGAGTATAGCCCCTGATTGGGTCCTGGGTCCATGTCTATGCCCCATATCAGCAGGAAGTAACCAGAGAGAAAACAGTGTCCCTTTTCATAATCTATACTCAGAGTCGGGATTCATGGAACAAAGACATAAGCCTCAGCCATTCTCTCATTGGCCAAAATATAGATAAACATTGGAGTTTATTCCTTGCCCTTGAATCTCAATTGTGTCTCCCACCCTATTGCCTTCATGCCCCATCCCCCATGGACACCTGAAAGACCAGTTTGGCCACCTAAAAGACCAGTTGTTTGTACACCTGAAGGACCAGTTCTAGGAATTCACCTCTGTCTGTTGCCTTCTACCCCAACCCCTATCCCTAGCCCTCCTGAAATATAAAAAAGGCCCAGCCCCTGGGAGTCAGGGACTTCTTCCACACGTTCCATCATGTACATGCTGGTAGTTGGTCACCCACCTCTGTGAATTTATTTTCTCTGAATAAATTCAATATGGCTGTAAATTTGTGCACTGCTTCCTCTCTATTCTATGCCTCTTTTCCTAACATTTATGGTGCCCCATGTGAGGAGGCACCCATTTGCAACTCTTTTCCTAACAATAATAGCAAAATAGTGGTGCAAGATTCTCTCCCTTAGCAAATGTTTATGAACAGCCTCAATATGCTAAGTCAGAAGCTACATTACATGTCAAGGATACAGAAAAGATACTGTCCTCAAGTCCTCACCCTTGAGTCACTGAGAAGCTGAGGGAGGAGTTGTACCCATGGGCAAAGGGTTATTAAAGAGCCTTTTAAGTGTAAAGACAAGGGTGAAAAAAATAATGCTTCAAGAATTTAAGGAAAGGTGTGCAATTCATATCTGGAAGTTAGTAAAGGCTTCTAAGACACTTTAACATTGATCTAGGGTCCAGAACTGAAGATAATGGCATAGACTTCAAAACAAGAAAAAATGTGCGTGGTAGTTGAGGAACGAAGTCTCAGGTGGCAGTAGTGAGCCAGGAGAACACCATTTCTGAGTTGGAATAGGAAGAAAGGAGAAGGTTTAGCTTCTACTGGAATGAAAAGTAGTACTGTGTTTAGGCTTGGAGGTGATAAAATGGTCAGTCAAGAGGTAAAGAATTTTTCCAATATATCTGGAAATCCAAGCAATATTACCATCCTCTCCACCAAAGAAAACAATGTAACTCTGATTAGACCCAATTTGAGAATAACCAAGTGTTCTTACAGGTGGATGCGATTCACAGTTAATTGGATGAAGACACATTCCAGTGCTGAACTCCCCTTCATGAGAAACTATGAGCCCTGACCCAGTTCAAGCTGGGTTAAGGTTTCTGTCTGTAAACAGCAGCATTCTCAACTTCACCATTCTGATACAGAAAGCCAAACCTCTGTCATTACAATGCTAAATATCCATCTCCACCTGGACATGAAATGCATGAAGCATATATGATAATGTAATCGGCATAAAAGCTTGCACATTTTGGGTCATGCATAACTCTTCCTAGAACATTACCTTGAAACTTAGTAAGTGTATATAACTTCCCAGAAGTGTACTCTGTAGAAATTGTAACTCTTCCCTACTCAAGGAGTCAGGTTTTTGATCACAAGGCCACCTTGTTCCTGGCTTGTACAACCCATTAATATTTCTTTCTGTTTACAGCTCAAGCTATTATCTTTATGATTATATTGACATACATGTTCATAAGAAGCCTATACTACCAAAAGTAATTACAGATTCAATGCAGTTCCAATCAAAATACCAATGACAGACATTCTCCTCAGACCTAGAGAAAATGATACTAAAATTCATATGAAAACACAGGAGACCCTGAATGGCTAAAGCCATTCAACAAACAAAGCATGAGGCATCATAATACCTAATTTCAAGACATACTACAGGGCAGTTATAATCAAAACATCCTGATACTGGCACAAAAACAGACTGGTAGACCAATGGAACAGAATAGAAACTCCAGAAATCAGTCAGTGCATCTACAACCAACTTATCTTTGACAAAGGAGCTAAAATCAATCCCTGGAGGAATGACAGTCTGCTTAAAATATGGTGCTGGGGAAATTGGATCTCCATGTGCAGAGGTAGGAAACTAGACCCATACCTTAAACCGCACTCAGAATGGATCAAAGATCTAAATCTATAACCCAATACCCTCAAATTACTAGAGATTATTGGGGGAAACTCTGTAAGACATTGGTATAGGCAAAGACTTCTTGGAAAAGACCCCGGAAGCATAGGCAATCAAAGCCAAAAGTGACAAATTGGATTACATCAAGCTGAGAAGCTTCTGCACTGCAAAATAAACACTCAGCAAAATGAAGTTAAAACCAACAGACTAGGGGAAAATATTTACAAACTATGTAACTGATAAAGGATTAACATCCAGAATCTATAAAGGGCCCAAGAAATTCAACAACAACAAAACAAGCAACCCAGTTAAGAAATGGACAGAGGACTTGAACAGGCATTGTTCAAAAGAGGCATTTAGATGGCCAATAGACAAATGAAAAAATGATCAGGATGACTAGCAAACAGGGAAATGCAAACCAAAACCACAATGAGATTTCATTTCACCCCAGTTAGAATGGCTCATAAACAGAAACCAACAAATGACAAATGCTGGCTTGGGTGTGGGGAAAAAGGTACCCTGGTCCACTTATGGGAGGAATTTTGTTAAGTGGTGCAGCCACTTTATAAGACAGTATGGAGATACCTCAGAAATCAAAATATAGACTTACCATATGATCCAGCCAGCTCACTCCTGGGAATTTGCCCAAACCAAAATAAATCAGCATCTGAAAGAGTTAACTGTAACCCCATATTCATTGCAGCACATTTACAATAGCTAAGATATGAAATCAACGTAGATGTTCATCAACTGTTGATTGAATAAAGAAATTAGGGTATATGTACACTATGGAGTACTACTTAGCTGTAAAAAAATGAAACCCTGTCTTTTGCAACTAGGTGGATGCAACTGGAAACTATTATACTTAGTGAAATAAGCCAGTCCCCCAAAGACAAATTTCATATGTTTTCCCTGACCTAAGATAACTAACAGAGTATCTGAAATGTAATGTGTTGGATGAAATAGACATTTTGAGATATGATGATTGTTTACAGCCCTTGTCTCTTCTGTTGGACAGTTTTTGTTTGTTTGTTTGTTTTCTTCATACTGTTTGTTGAACTCTTTTATTAAGTGTAGGGTTAGCTATATGATCATTAGGCAACCTGGAAGTAGATTTTAGTAAAAATTTAAGAGTGGGAATTTGTTATGGAGGAGGAGGAAGGGATGGAGAGTAGGAGACAGGGAGGATGGGAGGGGGGAAGAGTCACTATATTCTTAAACCTTTATATATGAAATATGTGAAACTGTATAACTGTAATACATTTTAAAAAGATAAATAAAAATCATTTTTATTTATTTGAAAGGCAAAGCAGCAAAATGAGAGTCAGAGCGAGACTGAGAGTGAGAATAACAGAGAGATATTCTATCTGCTCATTCACTCCGCAGATGCACACAACAGCTGGGGCTGAGGCAGCCAAAGGCAAATCAATGAAAAACCAAAGACTCTTTCAACTTCTGTGGATGCTGGTGATGACATGTGATCATTCAGATAGCAGGGGTCACTGTGCCTGAATACATTAGTCAGCTTTTCCCCACTATAACACATATTTCAAAGAAGCTGTTGATGAAGGGAGAAGATTCATTTTGACTCATGGTTTTAAAGGTTCACAGTCCAAACTGGGGTAGCCCCAATTATTTGGGATCTGTTGAGGTCAGTGGATGTTCAGAAATGTGCAGAGGAAGGGTCACATGGGAGCCAGGAGGAGAGAGACAAGGAGCTTGTCTGTCCCTTTGATCTTTCCTTACAAAGCCACCATGATGTGATCATGGGCTTCATCCCAACAACCTGGCCCATCTAATCATTTCCCAAAGGCCTTGGCTTAATACACAATACTTGGATTAAATTTCTTCCTCCAGCAATATTGACATAAGGCTTTGGCATTAAAGGCTGAATGAACTGGGGAGATAGATCATGTTCAGACTGTAGCATTGAATTCTAGATTATTAAGGTGAATTCTAAGTATAGGACAACTTCTTCAATCCTAGAACTATTGCTATTTCATTCTCTGGAAAGAAAAAAAAGGTTTTGCTTAACATCACTCACCACATTAATGTGAATTGTTTTCACCTGAGGTAAATGCAAAGGGTAACATGACCAGATTATAGAAGGGAAAAATTGTGTTAATCCAAGGTAACACTGTTGATGGTGATTAAATCTATAAATTTTATAATAATTATTTGCTATGAGAATATCACTCACATTTTATATAAATGATATTGAAATATTTTATGGGCACAATGAAAGGATATTTATTCTTGAAAATGTATTAATGAAATATCTAAGTAGTGTATATTTTAACCATTTTGCTGATGAACAAGGAAATAAAACATAAGCTTACTTAGCTACATTTCAATATGTAAAAATAATCATAAATTAATGACCAATGAATAAAAAATTGAAGGAATTAAAAGTAGAAATTTTGAAGTTATCAAAATAGTTTTCTAGGTTTCAAATAAAATGAAGGTGATACTAGAAGATTGAGACTAAGTTGTAATCCCTTGGCTCATTACTGAACAACAGTTTATTAGAATATAAAGCAGAATATATCATGCCTAAAGGAAATTTCAAGGCATCAGAGGGTGGTTGGACAGGGTGACCTTTATTGCCCTTTCCAGCCCAAAGATTCTGTAAATAGAAGAAAACTCAATCATGAAGAGCATGCTAATGACACATCATAGTGCCCTCTATTTTTAAAAAATGAATACTTTAAATGTCAATTTGTTATTTGTTTTTAATTCCTCTAACTTTTCTCATAAAAATATTCACATTAACATTTTTCAATCAAGTTCTACTGATTGATTGTGACTTTTGTTGGGGGAAGGGGTGGGGATAGATGAGTCTGCATGCATTCTTGTTGTAAAGAACACAAATACAAGTGGTTCCAGTTCCCCCAGGGTTTCTCAATGACACCCTCTAACTAAAACTGGCTGGTTTCCAGAGGTTAATTAAATTGTAATTGGGAAATATATCTGTGATTTATTTTTATTTTTAGTGGACCAGGTTAGAGAAGATAAAATGTATCTGAACTTTAAGTTTTTATGTGTAGAGAAATTATTAGTAAAGTTGATTATGACTTTATATCTTCAGTGTGTGGTAAGAAATTTGTCACAAATAGCTAGGTTTGTGCAAATGGAGTCTTCATGGCAAATCATAGACAGGTAGTAAGAAACTACACGACTGAAATTGCAAGAAAAATTTGCTTCAATAATCGCAGTTGTCACTGCCTGTTTATGAAGAGGTGTCCTTAAAATTTTTAGTTGTATGTGCATATTATCAATTAGTATGGGGAAATTGATCAGGATAGAGGAAGTCCTTCAATTTGGCAAATGGGTGAGGAAATTCATTCTTTTTTCTCTCTTTCAATCTTTCTTTCTACCTTTCCACCTTTCTTTCCTGTAATTTTATTAAATTGGTGTTAATTTAGAATTATTGCATATTTTGGTTTATCTTTCAAAAGACTTTAAAACGTATTTGATAGTGTGGCATTTTCTTCTCCATTTTAGAATGTAACTGGGTAAATATTTGGTTAGCTCCTTCAATCTGAAATCTTCATTCATGTTTTCCTTAAGTACATGGAATGATATAACGTAAATTTGGAAGTGAGTTTTCATTTTTACTAAATCCACTAAATTTTTTGTTATAGGTTGCCTAGAGGATTTGAGGAATTGGGTTAGGAAAGCAGGTGTTAATAGCTTAAGGAAACATCCTCTATATGACATCTTGTAAAATTTTTAAGTATGAGAGATAACTTTGCAAACTATAGGCTTCCAACTCAAATATGGACCTCCAGAAAAGCATTTGATTCTTTTTCCAGAAAATCTAAAACTGTTTAGATATGTTTAGAATGGGATATATTAAAAAATCTGAGCATTGTTTATTTTGAACTATACATGTGGCATTATTTTAATGAAGAACTTGAGATAACTTAGTCATTTTAGAATGTAAAAGACAGAAGAAAGCTAGAAAAAAATACATTAGTTTATTTGTATTGAAACTAGATAATAGGAATGAATGAGAACTAAAGTCTAATTTTTAATTACAATTTGCCCCAACTCCAGTTTAACAGATTTGCACTTTTCTGACCTGAAGCTAGCTTTAGGAGTGAAGGGTACATTATGCAAGATAGTGTCCCTATGGCTCTTTCAATTTAATGTTCTGGAACGAGTGCTGGTTATGTAAGCTGAGTTGAGACTAGTTGCTCTTTGTTTCCTGGTTCATCATGTGATTATTTCTCCACATCTGCTCTGCCATTGTCAGCCTCCACCTTCATCACACGCTAGACCCACGGGGCTGCCTGCCCTTGGATTGTGAACCTCCAAAACCATGAGCCAAAATAAGCCTTCCTTTGCAAGTAGCTTCTCTCAGGTGTGTTGCTTGTAGTAACAAAAAAAGCTACTAATAAGTCACAACTTATTAATTCTATGGTAGAGTAAGAATGATAAACTTTCCATCTAGCTAACACAGAGACCCACATCCAGTCTATCAAGTTATCTGTACCATAGCTTTGTCTTTCAATTATTTTTATTGCCCATTTGTATTCTCCTATGTATGGATGAACATTCAAATTAAGCTACTGCTGTTGCTACTTCTGCTGTTGTTCTAACTCATATAAGGTGTTCCACACCTCCTATGTGCTAATATCTTTACCTGAGTAAAGTCCTTTGATTATCACAGACATCATATGAAGTCCTCATAAACGAGGAAACTGAAGTTTAGAAAGATTTGACTCAGGTAGTTCAATTTCATCACACTCATTCCAAGTGCTGCTGCATCATGTCTCTAATAGTAATGATTCACTTACCTTGGGTCTTGGAAATGTTAAAGCTCTTCTAGCATCACTGTTATCAAGGCTCAGTCAGGTACTGCTTTCATGGGATGTGGTTGCTTGACTTGTTTGATGTTACACACATTATCTTACACTTGATCTTTGAGGCTGGCTGTCATGAGCAAAATCTTTTACCTGTGATTTCATCCCCTAAGGATGAAACTATAAATGTGTATAGGCTATTAATTATTAATTAAGCAACTCTTTGTATGTTTGCCACTTGGTGCTAATTTTTGGGACATAAGAATGGTTAATACCCAGCCCTTTTCTAAAGAGGGGAAGGCATAAGGCAGAAGAATGATTCAATAACAAAGTTATTGTTCTTGTCCCACACTTCCCTTCAAGGACTTTGTTCATATAACATCCAGACTTCTTGTATTTTTCAAGAGTTCTTTAAGTTGCTTATGTTTTCCTAACTTGCATTTTTAATTTTTGTCTATAGCATTGAATTGAGATCCAGTCATTTATTATATATGTGAAGACTATATAGAACTTTAGGAGACTAATAAATCTTAGTATTTTTTCCTCACCTGTGTTTGGAACCAATTTATATGAGCATGGAATTTTGATAGTGAGAGGTAAAGTTTATAAAATCTATAAAGTTGTTGGAGACCATGGCTGAGATAAGTCAGGAGAATTTGTTAACATACCGCGGTAACTGGAAGCTGTAGGAAACTCCAGGCCATGGGAGCCAGGTTTCTGTGACTACATAATAGAGAGACCATATGTATGCTCTCATTTTTGTATGCAAAGCCTGAAGAAAAGAGAATGAGTTGGGAAAATAACTTATTATGACTGGCTTATTCTAACTCATCTGCCAGTTAGGAGGAATAGTGGTAGAGAAAAGCCAGGAGTGTTACTCTATTAGAGTTCCTCCTACATGCATACATGAGGAGTGAGAAACAGTTTCCTTCCAACATAATAAACCAGATGGAAAGGTGGTAAAAATACCTCAGTCACATGGAGAGCCGTATAACGAAACAGGCAACTCTAGTAGAGGGAGTTTAGTTACATAACAAAGATCTGTAGAGAGTAAGCCAGAGACACATTCCCTCTGGAGAAGACAGTGTTTCTTGAAGGAGGAGTAGGAATTTTCCAGGTAGATGTGCTGGCAGAGAAATAGCACGCACACACAAGTTCCGAGACTTGATGTATTTGGAGAACTACAACTGTTTTGATATTGTCAGGATATAAACTGACAAAGGGAAGAGAATATGTCATAATATGAGGCTGGATGGTAGACACAGTTGGTTGATTCCCTGCTTCTGAGGGTGGCTGTTTTTTTTTTTTTTTTCATGTCGTTTCCACTTTTTTTTTATTAAACTTTTATTTAATGAATATAAATTTCCAAAGTATAGCTTATGGGTTACAATGGCTTCCCCCCTCCCATAACTTCCCTCCCGCCCGCAACCCTCCCCTTTCCCGCTCCCTTTCCCCTTCCATTCATGTAAAGATTCATTTTCAATTCTCTTTGTATACAGAAGATCAGTTTAGTGTATATTAGGTAAAGATTTCAACATTTTGCCCATATAGCAACATCAAGTAAAAAAACTACCATTGGATTACTAATTATAGCATTAAATAGCAATGTACAGCACATTAAAGACAGAGATCCTACATAATTTTTTTTCAAATTAATTAATTTTCTATGCCATTTCCATTTTAACACCAGGTTGTTTTTTTTTTTTCATTTCCAATTCTCTTTCTATACAAAAGATCACTTCAGTATATAATTAGCAAAGACCTCATCAGTCTGCGCCCACACAGAAACGCAAAGTATAAAAATACTGTTTCAGTACCAGTCATAGCATCACTTGGCTTTAGACGACACATTAGGGACAGATCCCACATGGGGTGTAAGTACACAGTGACTCCTGTTGCTGACTTAACAATTTGACACTCCTGTTCATGGCGTCAGTAATCTCCCTAGGCTCTAGTCATGAGTTGCCAGGGCTATGGAAGCCTTTAGAGTTCGCTGACTTTGATCTTATTCCGATAGGGTCATAGTCAAAGTGGAGGTTCTCTCCCCCCTTCGGAGAAGGGTACCTCCTTCTTTGATGGCCCCGTTCTTTCCACTGGGATCTCACTCACAGAGATGATTCATTTAGGTCTTTTTTTTTTTTCCATGATATCTTGGCTTTCCATGCCTGCTATACTCTCATGGGCTCTTCAGCCAGATCTGAATGCCTTGAGGGCTGATTCTGAGGCCAGAGTGTTGTTTAGGACATCTGCCATCCTATGAGTCTGCTGTGTATCCCACTTCCCACGTTGGATCTTTCTCTCCCTTTTTGATTCTATCAGTTAGTATTAGCAGATACTTGTCTTGTTTGTGTGATCTCTTTGACTCTTAGACCTATCAGAGCTATCAATTGTGAGCTGAAATTGATCACTTGGACTAGTGCGATGGAATTGGTACATGCCATCTTGATGGAATTGTGTTGGAATCCCCTGGCACATTTCTAACTCCACCATTTGCGGCCAGTCCGATTGAGCATGTTCCAAATTGTTCATCTCTTCCCTCTCTTTTTCCACTCTTAGATTTAACAGGGATCACTTTTCAGTTAAAATTTAAACACCTAAGAATAATTGTGTGTTAATTACTGAGTTCATCCAATAGTACTAGAACAACAACAACAACAACAAATACTAAAAAGGATAAAGTATTACATTGTACATCTAAAGTCAGGACAGGAGCTGATCAGTTCATTGTTGCTTATAGTGTCCATTTCACTTAACAGGTTTCCCCTTTGGCGCTCAGTTGTCACCGATCAGGGAAAACAAATGATATTTGTCTCTTTGGGACTGGCTTAATTCACTCAGCATGATGTTTTCCAGATTGCTCCATCTTGTTGCAAATGACTGGGTTTCGTTGTTTCTTACTGCTGTATAGTATTCTATGGAGTACATGTCCCATAATTTCTTTATCCAGTCTACTGTTGATGGGCATTTGGGTTGGTTCCAGGTCTTAGCTATTGTGAATTGAGCTGCAATAAACATTAATGTGCAGATGGCTTTAATACCTTGGAATAAACTTAACCAAAGACGTTAAAGATCTCTACGATGAAAACTACAAAACCTTACAGAAAAGAAATAGAAGAGGATACCAAAAAATGGAGAAATCTTCCATGCTCATGGCTTGGAAGAATCAATATCATCAAAATGTCTATTCTCCCAAAAGCAATTTATACATTCAATGCAATACCCATCAAGATCCCGAAGACCTTCTTCTCAGATCTAGAAAAAATGATGCTGAAATTCATATGGAGACACAGAAGACCTCGAATAGCCAAAGCAATCCTGTACAAAAAAAACAAAGCCGGAGGCATCACAATACCTGATTTTAGGACATACTACAGGGCAGTTGTTATCAAAACAGCATGGTACTGGTACAGAAACAGATGGATAGACCAATGGAACAGAATAGAAACACCAGAAATCAATCCAAACATCTACAGCCAGCTTATATTTGACCAAAGATCCAAATCTAATCCCTGGAATAAGGACAGTCTATTCAATAAATGGTGCTGGGAAAATTGGATTTCCACATGCAGAAGCTTGAAGCAAGACCCATACCTATCACCTTACACAAAAATTCACTCAACATGGATTAAAGACTTAAATCTACGACCCGAAACCATCAAATTATTAGAGAGCATTGGAGAAACCCTGCAAGATATAGGCACAGGCAAAGACTTCCTGGAAAATACTCCAACAGCACAGGCAGTCAAAACCAAAATTAACATTTGGGATTGCATCAAATTGAGAAGTTTCTGTACTTCAAAAGAAACAGTCAGGAAAGTGAAGAGGCAACCAACAGGAAGGGAAAAAATATTCGCAAACTATACTACAGATAAAGGATTGATAACCAGAATCTACAAAGAAATCAAGAAAATCCACAACAACAAAACAAACAACCCACTTAAGAGATGGGCCAAGGACCTCAATAGACATTTTTCGAAAGAGGAAATCCAAATGGCCAACAGACACATGAAAAAATGTTCAAGATCACTAGCAATCAGAGAAATGCAAATTAAAACCACAATGAGGTTCCATCTCACCCCGGTGAGAATAGCTCACATTCAGAAATCTACCAACAACAGATGCTGGAGAGGATGTGGGGAAAAAGGGACACTAACCCACTGTTGGTGGGAATGCAAACTGGTTAAGCCACTATGGAAGTCTGTCTGGAGATTCCTCAGAAACCTGAACATAACCCTACCATACAACCCAGCCATCCCACTCCTTGGAATTTACCCAAAGGAAATTAATTTGGCAAATAAAAAAGCCATCTGCACATTAATGTTTATTGGGTGGCTGTTTTTGATGTCTTTAAAACTGCTACCCGCATGGGAGACCAGGAGAAGCACCTGGCTCCTGGCTTCGGATCAGCGTAGTGCACTGGCCGCAATGGCAACTGGAGAGTGAACCAATAGTAAAGGAAGACCTTTCTCTCTGTCTCTCTCTCTCACTGTCCACTCTGCCTGTCAAAACAACAACAACAACAACAACAACAACAACAACAACAAACTGCTACCTCGAAGCTCTTCCTGACAGCCTAATGTTACAGTAGCTGGTGGAGAGGATCTAAAAGCACCTTTGCTTTCAGCAGTCAGACTTTATTCTTTCTTCATTCATCTCACCTCACAGTTTTGGAGATTTTATGTACCCCATCTTTTACGTTTAGGAACAGCTGATGCAGTTCTAGAAAGGTCAAAAACAGGAAGGAATTTTTAGTTGAGGGATATTAGGATTTCCTAATTTAGTTTCAACTTTTATAGTTACTGTACATGATACTTTAAGAGATTGCCATTGTTTTCAATGTTAACACTGGTCACAAACCCTGGGCCCAGATATGAATGGCTGTTTACTGCCAATGCTATATTGATTCGTTTACTAATTGGCTAATGCTAATACCACAGCCTTTCAGATCCCAAGCTAGGCTGACCCCTGAGAATAGAGTGACAGCTGACCTCATCCTTTGAGCATACTCAGAGAACATTGTCCTGCTTTGGATGGGTCCATCCATAATGGAGCCTGTCAGACGGCTTGGCATGCTTAGCATTTGAAATATATACAAACTGAAAGCATTGAATGACTTGGAGGGCAAGTCCACATTTCTTGGTTTTCCTTGGTACATTAAAATGCTTCACCAGAGCAGCTGAAAGCCATTTTACTACCTTGATTTATTATGCAGGTTTTTCCATAAAGAATTATTTTTCTTGGTATTCACTTGTATTTATATAGTGTCTGGCAGTTTCCAAAATATTTCAATGTCTACAAAAATGTTTATAAAAACTGTAAAATGTTTATACCCAGGTTCATTTATTTAAACAACAAATCAGTATGACAGAGCAATAGTTATTTTCTCCATCTCTCAGAAGTAGAAATTGAGGCTTACAGAAGTCAAGGTGCATCTCAGACCAAAGCTACCAATGGAATTATCATATTAGGCAGATGTGTGATTTTCTAATTGCCACATTAAACAAATGAAAATAAGCAGGTAAAGTTAACTTTGATTTTTTTTTAACTCAACATATCCAAATGTAATAACTTCTCCATATAAGCACTTTAAGAATATGAGATATTTTATGTTCTATTTTTTATTAAGCCTTCAAAATTCAGCTCTATGTTTTAGGATTGAAGAGGCACATCCTATAATCTCAATTTAGTGTGAAAATTCATATAAAATGCCTTTGTGTATGGAAAACATTGTAAATGAAATGTAGATTTTACATTCAATCCTTTTCTCATATCTTTCTTTGCTTTAGCTCTGCTACTTTCAGTCTGTATAGGCCAAAATTTCATTGCTATTGATTGTTTAGTGTGAGTGGAATAGGTGGGTGGACGTTTTTATTGACTAAATGAAAGATACGCTTCATGAGATTCATCTTCTGCCTTCCTGAAATAGCAACTCTACATTTACCAGGTGATATAAGGAAAAATCTCAGCCTCTCTAGACAGCAGCTGCAGAATATTACTTCTGTACTGGTTCAAAGGTTTGAAAAATCTTCCCTGTAGAGGAGTGAAGAACACATGCACTACTGCTTGATTCTATGATGCTCCACTCTTTCCCACCACAAAATCAAAACCTAAAGTGAACAAAATCCCACACAATTGCATAGAAACATTCATACAAATTGGCACTTTCAGGTAAAATAAGAGCCTGTTATCTTCTGATGCCATGTGACTTGCTCTAGTCAACGGTATATTAGCAAGCATGATGGGAGAAGAGTTTTGCAAAGAACTTGTACATTTTTATCTTTTTGGAACACTGCTCCTAGGAATTCATGTGCTGCACTACAAAGAAGCATGGGTTGGTTTATTCAATGAAGAGAGGCTAATGGAGGGAGGATATGCCCAGTTGAATACAGCCAAATAAGTCATTTAAGACTGTCTTATTCTGTTTCTGTTTCTAAAACAAAATACCAAAAACTGGGCACTTTTAAATAAAGAAAAAAAGGTTATTCTGATCACAGTGTCAGGTTGGAAGTCCAAGATCAGGAAGCCTCAGCTGTTCAGGTACTGGTGAAGATCCCCTGGGCAACATCACAACATGGAAAGAGCATAATGGTGGGAGTATTTGTAAAGGCAGTGATCATATGGTACAAAAAAGGAACTGAGAAATTCATACTCTAGTCCTGTTCTTTTTATTAACACCACGCTCTAATCAACTGAGCTAACTGGCCATCCTAATACTTGCAAAAAATGTTATTTATTTATTTATTTTCTTAAATAACAACTCACCCTCTCAGGAACTAACCATGGTCCTTTGAGAACTACTTCAATTCCCTTCAATTCCTTCCAAAGGTGGCATGCTCTTGACATAATTACCTTCCACTAGGCACCAGCATTTATGGGTTCTACCACTTCCGCCCTGTCATAGTGGAGACCAAGCCTCCAGCACAAGAATCTTAGGGGTACACACTCAAACCGCAGCATAGCCACTCCACAAAGAGAAAGACAATGACCCTTCCATGAGGAAAAATGTCGTTGTAAGCCTCTAAATTTCTTGGTGGTTTATTATACAGTAGTGCATAGTAGAAACGCTGAATTACATAATAGCTGGGATCCTTCTTGACTCCTTTGCTCTCTAACTAATTGTAAATAGCAATGGAAAACACCTGAATATATCAAGAGACATATGGTTACAAGCCACCCTCTGAGATGTTGTGGTTCCCTCCTTTACTTTGTAGAAAGGCATATTTAAGCTGTCTCTACTTAGCAGCAATTTGACAAGTAAGCGAACATCTCCAAAAAAAGGAACAGTTCATCCCTCCTCCCTTGCTAACAGATCCTGAGTCTTTGACAAATAGTGTGGCCATAACTATGGTGTCCCGGTTCCAGGTCAAGATGAGGATGAAGAGTCTAGAATGTCCCCCAATCTTCACATTCCAGAATCTTCAGGAGATGTTCAAATGCAATGCAATTAACGTTGGTTGATTCAGTACATTGTTTTCTTATCTATTAAATGAGATTTCCAGAAAAAAGAAGTAGTATAAAGCAATAAGTGTATATATATATATATATATATATATATATATTTTTTTTTTTTGACAGGCAGAGTGGATAGTGAGAGAGAGAGACAGAGAGAAAGGTCTTCCTTTTTGCCATTGGTTCACCCTCTGATGGCTGCTGCGGCCGGTGCATCTTGCTGATCCGAAGCGAGGAGCCAGGTGCTTCTCCTGGTCTCCCATGCAGGTGCAGGGCCCAAGGACTTGGGCCATCCTCCACTGCCTTCCCGGGCCATAGCAGAGAGCTGGCCTGGAAGAGGGGCAACCGGGATAGAATCCGGAGCCCCAACCGGGACTAGAACCTGGTGTGCTGGTGCCGCAAGGCGGAGGATTAGCCTGTTAAGCCATGGCGCCGGCCACAATAAGTATATTTTAAAACAAATTTGATTTGATCTCATATTTAAAAATATAAAGCTATGGTTTGTTCTTTTTCAGAAATTCTTGAAAATCAAAGTTTCATTTTTGTCCTTTCCTCTGGAGTTTCAAATCAGTAGTACAATGGGAAGGCACAGATACTCCTTAATGTATTTGATTTATTTGGATTGTTGCTAAGTTCACAGATCAGAGCAGCAACTGGATTTCAGTTTAGGCTTTAGGAAAATTTTTTATGATGATAGTATATAAAACCATGAAAAAGTAAGATCAACACACTGCATTTCCCCTATGTAATATACCTTCACTTATTTATTGTTTGGGCTGTATTGTGAAGATACGTTTATTCTTGCTGTTAATTGTTTATGTAAGGTTAGTTCAGACTATCCTTGTTGTGGGGATCCTTAAAAGCTTTGCTACAAGGTGGCAATAAAAACACTGTTATGAGTTGTGTCTGCATTCAGTCAACTCATTGCTGCTGTCATTGAGATCTCAAGTGCATGCCCCTGGACAAACCCATGTCCACTGTTTCCCAACTTTCAGCTGGACCCACAGGCCTAATTATACACTTCCCCACGAGCAGAACACCTGTCATCTCACAGGAAACAAAATGCTGGACTGAAGATGTCTCAGGCAAGGTTTATCTCTGCTTCTGCAAGAGGACCTCAAAACACAGACTGTGTTTCAAAGTTGAAGGGCACTTCAGCAGTTAAACTGAAGTCACATTGCACATTATAAACCATCTCACGGAGGGAGTAAGAGGGGAAGATTGTTGAAATGGTGACAAGAGGGAATTGGCTCCTTTCTTCACTGTGCTGGTCAAAGACAGTGGTGACATTGCCTAGTGCATGGAACATTGGCATTGACAGACTCTGAGTGAGGGGTTTGTCTGTCCTGAGGGCTAACAGCTGAAGACATTCAGGAATTGCTATGACAAAGGAGCAGGTGGCAAGGAAGGCAGCCATGATTTAGATCTCGTTCTCCTCTAGAGATAAGGCTACAGGACCAACTTCTCAGGCTGCTTGAGGACTGAGCTCTATTTGGTAGTCGCTTTAGAATTATTCAGATCTTCTTAGAGTCATTCAGGGCCTCAAACAGCTGCATTTCCCATGTTGCTTAAGTTCTTGAATAAGCAACCAAAGTGAAAACCCATCATTGACAACAAAACTTCATGCCCCCAACCCTGTTTTTTTTTCTTTCTTCCAACTAACCAAGACCTTTACCTCCTTTACCAATCATTCCTTGGATAAAGGGAGCCAAGGTATGGTGCTTTGTGAATGTTTGGAGAATGGGGAACTTCAGAGAGCAGGGGCCACTGTTATTCATTATGAAACTGCTTAGAGTGTATCACTCCCCAAGGAGCTATCATATTCTTTACTATCTACTGTTATTAAACTCTAGTGTGTCTGAGTGGAAATATGCTCTGATGAAGGGGAATACTAAAGGAACATTAAAAATGCCTTGAAAAGAATAAAATAGCTTATATTTATTGAGTAGTGCTTACTATCTTCCAGGCACTTTACTTTTATTAACTAAATGAAATTTTTACAAACCTATAAGGTAGGTCCTGCTATTATCCATACTGATAGCTGAGGAAATGGAGATGTAGACAAATCAGAGCTTGTCCAAGGACACTCTGGCAGTTAACTGTGTTCACAAATTCTTTGACATGCTCTCATTGAGAGGAGTCGCCTCCCCCTTGAACCTGGTAGGCTCTGTGTTTATTTGAACTAATAAAATATCCCAGAAAGGAGACTTTGCCAGTTTTGGGGTCTAGGCTTGAAAGATTTGGGAATTTTTACTTCCTGTCTATTGGGACATTTGTACTTGTAGCTTAGACACATCATGTAAAGCTTTGATGACCTTGAGATTATTATGTTGGGGGAAGCCTTAAAGCTAACAGGCAGGAGCCATGTGCAGAAAAATCAGTGCTCAGTGAGCCCCAGTTGTCAGAATGATAGCTTCCAGTGGGTCACAAGTTGAAGCTTCAGACCCAGTGGCACACAGATGAGCCTTTCCTGTTTTGCCCTATCAAGATTCCTGACTCATACATTCACAAGTGAAATAATGATTACTACGTCAGGTCACAGAGTGTTGGGGGTAGTTTGTCATGCAACAATAGATAAGCAGAACAATCCCACAGATATTAATAAACATGAAAGATTCAATCCAAACATTCAGGGATGAGCATGCATAAGGAATATGTCGCAGAATGTGTGTAAGTTACTCAGAACATTGCACCATCTAAGTAGCTTCGCTCCCTCTGCAACGTTGTCCCCATGGACTTTTCCCTCAGCCCACTGGGTTTTCCTCTGAAGCCCCTGCTGCCCACTGGCATTGATACACTGTGTCCATGTTGTTGGATGGACACCTCCCACCCTCCTACTCAAAAGGGTGCTGCAGAAATGCTGAGGTTTGCCTGAGCTGCTCACTGCTGCATTCCCAGCTTCCGAATGGAGCCAGGCTACTCGAAAGATTTCCAGGTAAGTGAACAGTTGATCGAAATGTTTCATTTTAAGGAGAGTAAAATAGAAAATGCCTCTTGCTTCAGTCATTTGAGACATTCCGTGTCACTGTTCTGGTTTGCTCTTCAGGGAGGAGGAAGAGAAAGATCAGAGAGAGAGCATATTGCGAATCAAATGGATGATGTATTTACCTCATAAGACAATTCCCTGAGTTTAGCCCATGTGAGCAAAAGTCAGAAAGGCAACTAGTAAAAAAGCAATTGTGATGAGCCACATGTTATTGAAGATGGCATGTATTATTTTTCTGGCTGCAAATCTGACAGTGAAATCTGTACTGAGGGTGTGTCTGGGAGTGTGAAAATACAAAGGTGCCATAATCCCTGAGGGTGTCTCCAAATGGCACAAAACAACTTGGAAGAATTTGAGTAATGACCAGGTGGCCTCTAAAAATTACATTGACTGAAATAATTAAATAGGCCAAAACACATTGAGCAAGAAAAATTATTTTGTTGGTTATAGAAAGACATGCTAACTAGACCTTTCTAGGAACCCTAGGGCTAAGACTGACCTCTTTGGATTCTGCTGCGGTATTAAGGAAAATAAATCTACACAACAATAAGTGCCACCTGCAATGTGGTATTGTTATTACAGCATAAGCCTCCATAGTGATTTTAAACCTGACTTAGAGGAAATGCAGTGTTCTATAAGTAGTTAGTGGGGCCTGTGCTGTGGCATGGTGGGCTAAGCCTCTGCCTGCGGTGCCAGCATCCCATTTGAGTGCCAGTTTGTGTCCCGGCTGCTCCTGTTTCCATTCAGCTCCCTGCGAGGGCCTGAGAAAGCAGTAGAAGATGGCCCAAGTTCTTGGGCCCCTGCACCCATGCAGGAGACCCAGAAGATGCTCCAGGCTCCTGGCCGATGTGTTCATTTGGAGAGTGAACCGGCAGATAGAAGGCTTTTCTCTCCATCTCTCCCTCTCGCTGTCTGAACTGTACCTCTCAAATAAATAAATAAATCTTAAAAAAAGAAAGAGCTAATGACAAGTCAGGAAATGCCTCCAAATATAGCCTCTCTCAGTAAAGTGTTTGCTGTCTACTTCGTGTGTTACTAGTCCATCTGGCTTCCAGAAAAAAGAGTTAAACTTGGTTGCTGTAGAAATTTATATGCTTTAATAAATAATAAAAATAATAGAAAAGATGGCACTGAGAATTTATCAGCCTCTAAATCAATTGAGAAGGCCGAAGTTAGACCAAAACTAAATATATTCAGGTAGGTGTGCTACAGCAGGAACAGAGAAACTGCTCCCCATATGGTGTGGGTGAGTATTAAGCTCCCTCAGGAAATTTAAACAATTCTCTGTGGGCACATAACTCACATTTCATGATGTGAATTTTAGAGTTGTTTCCAAAAATTGGCACATAAAACCAAAAATGCAGCATTAGTTGAAAATAAAGGGAAGAATAACACCCTCTGGACACAAAATAGCTTGTTCAAGGATTCTGAAAGAAGGGAAGTTGGGTGAAAACCAAAGGACTGTAGTTAGTTTTACTTAGGTAATTAAACTAATTTTTCTCAATTCTTTGTGTGTTTCAGATATTTCCCAATTCTTTGAGTGTGTGATATTGTCATGAAGCATATCTTGTAAGTACATTTCACTGATTCTATGGTCTGAAATAGCTTTGGCAAAACACAAATGTCAGTGAGTTGGGTGAAGAATCAAGAATCCAGAATTGGCCAGCCATATTTGCTTATTTACTGCTATCAGAGTATCTTAACCTTCATAAAATGACCTCCTCCAATTATTTAATTTGTTCTTAAACTTTTAATCCAAAAGACAAAAGGCAACGAAAATATTTTAAAAAATGAAGATAATAAAATTATAGAATAATTGACATACATATAATTCTATGGACCTTTGAAGGCTTTTGTGTCTTGTGGTGCTTTCTGTTTTATATGGAGAAAATTGGCATGTAACCAAAATGACATTTCATAATTATATGCTATATTCTTTACTGATTGGTAGTTGCTAGTGTCTGAATAGAAAACAAAGGCTTATGCATAAAAGAAACTGTTGCCTTGTATTTCTACTATGAACAATTATATGAACAAGTTCATTTTGGATATTAATTATTAATCCATTAAACTCCATAACATTTATGGCTGAGTAGTCATTCCTCAAGCTAGGGGGAATTGGTTTCAGGACCCCCAGGCATAATAAAATCCATGAATGCCCCAATTATTTATATAAAATGGTATAGCATTTGCATATAACCTACACATATCCTCCCATAGACTTTTATATTACCTCTATATTGCTCATAATACTAATACACTATAAATAATTGTTACACCGTGTTGTTCAGAGAATGGTGACAAGAAAAAAATGCATATGTTCAATAGAGATGCAAAATTTTTGTTTTTTTCCACATACTGTTTTTTTAAAGTTGAGTGAATCCATGGATTGAGAACTTGCACATAGGAAAAGTTGACTTTATTGATAACATCAGCCGACGGCTGATTGTGTGCTTCTAGGTGCTACACTGACTTATTTGTGTTACCTCACTTTGTCCTTGTAACAACTTCCCTCTATGTCATAGCATTGAAAACAGAGGCACAGAGATGTTAGCTAAGCTGGGAATCAAACACAACCCATCTAACTTCACAGCCTGATTATGATCAGCCGACTCTACTGCTTCTCAGATGTTGCTAGGCATGTGGTGGTTTTGAATTTTGCTTCCTAGTCCTTTCAACTGAATTAGCACATCAGTGTTGAAACAATACCTGTTCATCTAATTAAAGGTAAAGAAATTTTCTGGCTGTTAGGTAATTGATGTGAAGAATACTGGAATTGACATTTGGAGTTTGGTTTAGAAGGTGCCTTGTAAGAAATAGATTTCTTTAGGCTATTATGAAATCAAGCTGGGGAGGGGTAGTAGGGTGGAAATAGCTTAACTATAGAAGCTTGTCATAAAGGAAATGACTCAAAACGATATTTTAGAGTATCTAAGAAGAGTTCTTATGTGTTCCTGCTACCTGTAATGAGTGTTAAGGAAAGAAAAATAAATGGGCTTTTTCTGAAGTTCAGGTTGTTTTAAGAAGCTCTAACCATTGTGGATAAAATGACATATTATTGCTGTTTCAAATATGGGAAAATTGAATAGAAACAGCTTCATGGTGTTAAGAGAAGTCTGAGGGCTAAAGTGGATTGAGAAACAAAATTTGAGAATTATACAAAATTAGAGTTGGAGAGATTGAGATTATAATGTCCATCCATCTCATTTTATAGATGAGAAAATGAGGCTCAGTGGTTTTATAGCTTCTATTTTTTTCTGTGTATGTGTTTATATATGTACACACACATATGTTTGCAAAATCTATGAAAATAAGTGCAATCCAGTTGGAATTGTATTAGTGAAGAAATTATGGTTAGGTGAAAATAAAGGTCAGAATAAAAACCTAATTGCAGGTGAAGTTAGAATAAAAAAAAGAGGACCTAAATGAAAGATCTCTGCGAGTGAGATCCCAGTAGAAAGAACGGGCCATCAAAAAAGGAGGTACCTTTTTCTGAAGGGAGAAGTGAACTTCCACTTTGACCATGCCCTTGTCTAAATAAGATCAATGTCCACAAACCCAAAAGGCTTCCATAGCCTTGGCAATTCATGACAAGAGCCTAGGGAGATTACTGACGCCATAAACAAGAGTGTCAATTTGTTAAGTCAACAACAGGAGTCACTGTGCACTTACTCCTCATGTGGGATCTCTGTCCTTAATGTGTTGTTCAATGTGAATTAATGCTATAACTAGTACTCAAACAGTATTTTACACTTTATGCTCTGTGTGCGTGCAAACTGTTGAAATCTTTACTTAATATATGCTAAATTGATCTTCTCTATATAAAGATAATTGAAAATGAATCTTGATGTGAATGGAATGAGAGAGGGAGCAGGAGATGAGAGGTTTATGGGTGGGAGGGAAGTTATGGGGGGGAAAAACCATTGTAATCCATAAACTATACTTTGGAAATTTATATTTACTAAATAAAAGTTAAAAAAAGAATAAAAAATCAACACATATTACAAATTCCCAAACACTGTTAGGGAAGCATAAATTTGGATGTCAGAGTTCTAGCAGCCAACACCAAAAGAGGAGCATGAGCCACAGGATAGATGAGACACAACAATCAATTTTTCAAAATATACACAATTATTTCTGGTTCTGAGTCTCGAGAAAATTTATTCAAAGAACCTCATGGAGAGAGGTCTGTTACTAGGATGAATGATTAACAAATAAATACCACAAGCTTCATAGGACTGTTTCTTGACCATGATGCCCAGTAAGCTGTTGGCAGAATAAACCAGAACAGGCTAGCACAAGAATTACATGTAGGGCCAAAGACATGCAGTTCAGATATGAAGGTATTTCATGGTGCTCTTGGGGTTGAATTTTCAAATTTTCCAGGAGTCAAGAGCATATATCATTCAGGTGATTCTGGATTACACTTTTTTTCCTCAATCAAGCTCTTGGTTTGTATTACACAGAGGTTAGTTGGATATTATCCCCTCAAGGAAATGAATGGGGATGAAGACTCTCAGTGCTTCCTGGTCAGTGTAAACCTTTATTCCTAAGTACTGATAATTCTAGGAAGGCTTGCTATGCTCTTTATAGGGGCTCTCATCTTTTCCTGTGCACACATTTTCTCCATTCTAATATTTATACAATGTATTTTTGATAAATCATTTTTTCATGTAGAATTAGGAATTTACATGTGTGGAAGTAGGAGGCTATTCCAACTCTGAGTGATGGGCAAAGCAGGTGCTGAGGAATAAGCCAAGATTTACCCTAAAATAATTTTGAGTTTATTCCAGCACATGAACAGATGGGTGACCGAGGCCCCCAAACATGGCCACAAGAATTTTATTTTGGAAAAATTTCAAAGAGGGTGTTAACAAATGCCCACTATAGTCATAAAAATAAACCTCAGAAAGAGATCTATAGAACATCTAAAATTTGATGTTCTGTAACTTCCTACAAAATGCTTCAAGGAAAAATGATTACAAAATACATCCCTAAGGTCTGATTGAGCTGTATCCATACACAGCCATGTGTAAACCCACCCACACTGGATATACTCATGGTAACCATAGTTCCTGATGGCCTTGACAGCTGATCATGCCTGTTGTCCTACCATAATTGTCAGCAATACCTCCTTTGCGGGGTCTTAGTCCACCTGAACGAGGATGGACCAAGTCCGAAGAAAGGTAAGTGCGCCGCTCGCCTGTTCCCCAGCCTCCCGATCCTGGAGACAGTCAGATGCAGTGGGGAGTCAAGCCAAGCAAGAAAGAACTTGGTTTATTACACGCGTAGCAAAGCCTTTTAAAGCACAAGACCACAGGATTACTGGGGCAGGGCATAAAGACCAACCAATTACTTAAAAGGTCATTTTGCGGGGCGACTTTTTACAGGACCAGCCATATGTCTGTACACTCGTCATCAGTTGCCATCACCTCCCCTGATGCTGTGCAGGCAATCAGCTTTGGTAGTAGACAACTTTGGATACTGCCTGCCTTACTTCCTTTGGGCGCCATCTTTGAATTGCCTCCTGTGCCTAATTTCCTCACACTCCTTTATTGCAAAAAGTGTTCTTTGTCCTCCAATTCCTTGGGGGTAATATTTGAAATAATAGATGTTGGCAGCAGAAATTATGTTAATGTGAAGAATTTTTATCAGAAATTTTACCTTTGTGCTTATGGGTTCTACTTCTTGGATTTTGGAAATAAGAATGGTCATTTAAACAAACTTTTAAAATGACTGAAATTTTAACTTTATATGCCATTGAGCATCTTTAATTTGTGTGTGTGTGTGTGTTGCACTACTTTTAAGCTTTAGAGGCTTTTTATTGTTGTAAAGATCCATTACCTAAAAACCCTGGATTTGTCCATTTCTCTCTCAAGAAAGAATTAAACCAAATAGGCTATTTCAATTGGAAGGATCATATTGACTTTATAATATCTGTTAATTCTCTGAGTAAATAAAATATAACATCTAGCATACATGCAAGAAAATGCCCTAGTTTTATAGTTTGGGTGTGATTTAAATGTGTTCTTCAAAGGCTCATGTGTTGGAGGCTTGGTCCCTTGTGCAGTGATGATGTTGAGGTGGTGGAACATGTAAAAGGTGGGGCCTATTAGGCTGTGGGTAGGGCAGTACATGTGCTGCCTCAGGAGGGATTAAGGTACTGTGGGAACTTGGTTAGTTACCATGGGAATGAGTTGCTGTAAGACAGTGAACCTGATCTGGAATCCCTATCCCTGCCGTCCTGTCTTATCATGTGATATATCCCTTCACATGTGCCCTCCTCTTGATGTCATCTGTCAAGATGTGATAGACAAGAAGGCATTCACCAGAGGTCAAATCAATGGAGATACCCAATCTCGAATTTTAACTTCCAAAATAGTGAGTTATTTTTTTTTCCTCAAAAGTACTCAACATCATGTATTTTTGGAAATAGCAAGAGAAAACAGATTAATGCATCTGACTGGGCTAATGCATTCAATGATGGTACTGATGATGGCACTAATTCTTGCTTTTGGAGTCCATGCTGAGGACTAGTCCATATGCGCTGTCAATGATGGCCAATTGGTAAAACAGTGATCTGCTGCACCTTGTGTAGAATGCTGACCTAAAAACCCCAAGAGTTACAATTTATTGATGAAAAGTTATGAAGTTGGTATTGTGGTATAGTGAGTTAAGCCACCACTTGCAATGCCAGCATGCCATATAAAGCACATTTTCAAGTTCTGGCTGCTCTGCTTCTGATCCAGCTCCCTGAGATGGCCCAAGTGCATGTGGGCAACTTGCATGGAATTGTCATCTGGCCTTGGCCTGGCCCAGTCCTGGCCATTGTGGCCATTAGTGGAATGAACAAGCGTGTAGAATAACCCTTTTCTTCTTCTGTCTCTATCTCTTTCTTTGTCACTCTGCTTTTTAAGTAAGTAAAATAAAACTTCTTTTAAAAATAAAAACTTACTACACACCCCCCAAAATCAGTAATTAATTAAAGGACAGAGGGTGTGGCTATTTAATACAATAAATACATTCTGGCTACTACTAAACATATGGAGAAAAATTTTAATTCATAGTTGGAGAGTTCCTTGAATGATTCTGAAGGAAAGAAAGACTCTCCCAAGAGCTTTATATAGTTTGAACTTTAAAAAATAAATGAGCTGTCCAACATGAGGAAGTAGTATCCTGATAAAATCATAGAGCTGGCTGGGATTGGCAAAGCTCACAGCAATTGATGTTGGTTTGTCCAACTGGGACAAGTATGTGCATTGAGGATTAACTGGAATCTAATTTCCACAACCTTTTTCACCAATTTTATACCTCCAGTAACTCACTGCACATTAAGGCCTACTGCTATACCTAGGGGGCAAGTCAGTTCCTTCCTCCAAGACTTATTTAGCCAAGTTTTTTCAAGGCACAATTTAAAATTACAGATTGATTCTGACTCCAAGTATTGGGCTCCATTTCCTTGCCCAGATGCTAATATAACCCTACTTGTGGATGAGGTAGCATGTGAGGCAGCAGTTAAGTCATCCCCACTAGAGGAGAAAACACTTCTCTAAAGATTCTCAGGGCTCTCCCAGTCTTAGGTAGAATGACGAACTTTCCTTTGTGTGTCCACTCAGTCTTTGACATATATCCATGGTTTCTATCACCAGCATGCATCAAGACATTTACTTGTTTAGGTATCCATCTCTCATAAAAGAACTTTGAATCCTATGGTGGGACAGACCGTTTCTTATTTGCCATTGCATTTCTAGTGCTTAGCACAGAGTCTGTTGAATAAATGAAATGAGTGTTTCATTCGTTTTTCAGACAATTTTTAAATAAGGACATTTTCAAAGAAAAAAAATCCAAAAAATCATGACAGGCATCCAGCACTCATATAAACTAATTGTGAATTTTGCGTATTTACTTCAGATCATTTTATTTTGTTTATTTTTAAAATATTATTTATTTGAAAGGCAGAGTTACAGAGAAAAGGAAAGAGAGAGAGAGAGAGAGAGAGAGAGAGAGAGAGAGAGAGAGAAATCTTCTATCTGCTGGTTCAATCCCCAAATGGCCACAATGACCAGGGCTGGGCCAGGCTGAAAGAAGGAGCCAGGAACTTCTGTGTCTTCCACGTTAGTGCCAGGAACCCAGGGACTCAGACCATCTTCTGCTGCTTTCTCATTAGCAGGGAGCTGGATTGGAAGTAGGCAAATGGGACTTGAACAAGAGCCCATCTGTGTTGCTGGGGCTGTGAGCCATGGCTTAACCTGCTGTAGCACAGCAATGGCCTCAGATCATTTTATTTTGGGTGGAAGGGAGGGTAGGGTAGGAAGTCTCACTATGCTCCTGAATCTGTATATATGAAGTACTTGAAATTTGTATACCTTAAATAAACTTAAAAAAAAAACCTTCACAGTTATAGCTAGGTTTCCCTCTTCACGTCATTACTGTTACTCTCAACAGATAAACAAATTTCTGTTGTGCTATTCTTCTCTTGTTTTTCCTACTTTATTCATATGTCTGTATATTCATAAAAATAGTAATGTTTAGTGTGTTTTCAAAGTTTTCATAAGCAATATCCTGTAAATCCTCTTACAATTTGTTTTAGTCTTTTAAATCTTAGCATCTGGGGCCAGCACTGTGGTGTAGTGGGTAAAGCCACTGCCTGCAGCATCGGCATCGCATATGTGTGCCGGTTTGAGTCCTGGCTGCTCAACTTCCCATCCAGCTCTCTGCTATGGGCTGGGAAAGCAGTAGAAGATGGCTCAAGTCCTTGGGCCCCTGCACCTGCATGGGAGACCCAGAAGAAGCTCCTGGCTCCTGGCTTCAGATCAGCACAGCTCCAGCTCTTGCGGTCATTTGGGGAGTGAAACAGTGGATGGAGGATCTCTCTCTCTTTCTCCTTCTCTATCTGTGTAACTCTGACTTTCAAATAAATAAATAAATAAATAATTTTTAAAAAATCTTAGTTTCCAATATTCATCTGTATTGATACTTGCATATCTGGTTCATTCATTTTAATTATTCATTCTATTCTATGAATACCCTATGGCTTATTTATCCATTCCATTATAATAGACATGTGATAATTGTTTTCAAATATTCAAATTATGAGCAATGAAGTAGGACATCAAAGCTATAAATATCTTTAAGTAAGTTTTGTTTTGTAAATTGATTTTTTTGAAGTTTTTCTGGATATATGAATTCAAAAGGCATTTCTGGTTTTTAGGTTGGCTATATCCTTGGCTCTCCAATGTGGTAGACTAATTTACATCATTACCAGCATGTATAACCACTTCTATTTCCCCATCTCACCAAGATGTGGTGTTATAAGACTAGACTTTTATCACTATGACACGTATGAAGTATCTCATCATTATTTTACTTGAATTTCACTGCAAATAGTGAGATTAAAAATCGTTAATTGGTCTCATTGAGATTTGTGTTTCCTCTTCTGTAAATTGTTTGTTCATGACATTTGCTCACTTTCCTCTTGAATTGTTTGTCATTTACTATCAGGGTTTTTATTTGTTTGTATATCCTTGATACAAATTCATTCTCAGTTACATGAATTTCCTAGTCCATGGTTTGTATTTTAGCTTTATTGAATCTTTTGTCTGAGGAGATTATAAAGTAGGTAAATTTCTTTCTATTCCATTATTTTATATTATTTTTTAAAAGATTTTATTTATTTATTTGACAGGTAGAGTTACAGACAGTGAGAGAGAGAGAGAGAGATTGACACAGAGAGAGACAGAGAGAGAGGTCTTCCTTTCATTGGTTCACTCCCCAGATGCCACAATGTACGGAGCTGTGCCAATCTGAAGCCAGGAGCAAGGTGCCTCTTCTGGGGTCTCCCATGTGGGCGCAGGGGCCCAAGCACTTGGGCCATCCTCCACTGCCCTCCTGGGCCACAGCAGAGAGCTGGACTGGAAGAGAAACAACCGGAACTAGAACTGGCGACGATATGGGATGCGGGCACCACAGGCAGAGGATTAACCTAGTGCACCACAGCGCCTGTGCCATATTTTATGTTATTTTTAATGCCTTAAGATATCCTTTTTCACTTCAAAGCATAAAAATATTGTATATGGTCTTGTAATACTTTTTAAAGTTTTTGAAACTTTTGTGCCTTTAAGGAACTTAGAATTAATTTCTGGTTTTATGTGATACAGTACAATAGTTCAACATATATACACAGTGTAACTCAGACCAGACAGATACTCTTTCTGTTTCCTTCTCATTTCTTTCTGTTTTGAGTCTGCCAGCTTCTGTCTTCCAGTTGTTTACACAGTATGTAATGTGTCATGTGAACTATAGTCACTCCGGTGTATTTTGGAGCACTTGGACTTGTTACCTCTGTCTAACTGTGTTTTGGTATTCATTATCCAATCTCCCTTTATTACTGCCCCCCCATTTGCAGTAATACTGTTCTAAGTTCAGTTCAACCATTTGTTTTCTACATGTGAGAGAGAACATATGGTCTTTGTTTGTGTCTGGCTTATGTCACTTAACATAATGATTTCTAGTTCTATGGATTTTGCTGCAAACATCAGCTTTAAAATTTTTTTAATGGATGAGTAATTCTCCTGTGTGAGTATATCTATATATCTATATCTATAAATCATTATTTATATATCTATATCTATATCTATATCTATCTATCTATCTATCTATCTACCTATCACATTTTCTTTACCCATTCACCCATTGATGGGCACCTAGGTTGATTCACTACCTTGGCTACAGCAGATGTGGAAATGCAAATATGTCTGCTGTGCTGATTTCATTTACTTTAATAGATGTGGGATACTCAGAAGTGGGATAGATGATAGATCTATTTTAAATTCATGAGGAATCTCCATACTATTCTCCATAATTGCTGTGCAATTTGCATTACTGTCAACAGAGTATAAAGTTGCCCCTTTCTCCACATCCTCACCAGGATTTGCTATTTGTTATTTTTTGTCTTTTTGATAACAGGCATTCTCACTGGAGTGAGATGATACTTTATTGTGGTTTTGATTTGTGTTTCTCTGATGGCTAGTGATATTGGGAATTTTTTTCATGTATTTGTTGATCATTTGTATTTGTTTGAGAAATGTGTACTTGGATCATTTTGCTCATTTTTAAAAAAACTGATTGAATTTCTTGGTGAAATTTTTTGAGCTCTTCACATATACTGGATATTAATTCTTTGTCAGATGCATAGTTTGAGAATATTTCCTCTCATACTGTCCATTGTTTCCTTATTGTAGATTGCTTTGCAGGACCTTCTTAGTTTACTATAATCCTACTTATTTTTGCTTTTGTTGCGTGTGCTTTTGGGGTCTTATCAAAAAAATTGTTGCCTGTACCAACATATTAAAGTGTCTCCCCTATATGGTTTTATTTCTTAGTTTAATATTTAATATTTAGATCTTTGACCCACTTTGAGTTGGTTTTTGTATAAGATGAGAGGGGATGATAAGATTTCATTTCTGCATTTGGATACACAATTTTCCTAACACCATTTATTGAAGAGTCAGTGTGTGTTTTGGGCACCTTTGTCAAAGGTAATTTGGCTGTTGTAGATGCAGAGATAAATTTTTAGGTTCTTCATTCTATTCCTTTGATCTAAGTGTCTGCTGTCTCCTAAAGTTTTAATGGACTATTTATAGGACATAATTCTTTAGCTATACTTCTGTTCCATCTTTAATATCCTTATTTTATTTTAAACACATTATGTGATGGTGTTTTTCAGATTTGTGTATTAAATAAATTTCTTACTTTTGCTAATCCTCTTGTTCTATCTGCTAACTCTCACAGTACCTCCTATTCTTGAGTACTTTATGATCCTTGTATTTTTCCAACTGCACATTTTTCCAACTGAATCAATATTTTTCATCAGATTTTGAAGTCTCATGATTGTGAGACTGTTCCTCTACATATGCAGGGAGATTCACCAGACTAGGACCCTTTTGAAAAGGTCAATTTCTTGTTTTCAAGATGCTCACACAACCTGTGACTCAAATTTGATATCTTTTTTTAAGGTTTATTTATTTGTTGGAAAGTCAGAGTTACACAGATAGAGAAGGAGAGAGAGAAAGAGAGAGAAAGAGAGAGAGAGAGAGAGAGAGAGAGAGAGAGAGAGAGAGGTTTTCCATCTGCTAGTTCACTCCTCAATTGGCTGCAACAGCCAGAGCTGCACTGATCCGAAGCTAGGAGCAAGGAGCTTCCTCCGGGTCTCCCCATGCGGATGCAGGGGCCCAAGGGCTTGAGCCATTCTCTACTGCTTTCCCCGGGCCACAGCAGAGAGCTGGATCGGAAGTGGAGCAGCCAGGTCTTAAACCCATATGGGGTTAAACCCAGGTCTTAAACCCATATGGGATGCCAGCACTGCAGGCAGTGGCTTTACCTGCTATGCCACAGTGCCAGCCTCAGATATGATATCTTATGAATGAGTATTTCTTCTAGCATATTGGACAGAAATTCATTTTTTTGGGTGATGCAGCTTTTCTAGTTCCCTCTAAGGGAAGAGCCTTTCGAGGATATTGGCTTTTGGTAACAGATATCAGTTCCAGCTTGCTTCATGGGATTGGAGCAGCTGTCTTCTTTCTTTCAGCTATGTCTAGGTACATGCTCAGAAATCTTTCAAAGTTGAAGATTTTGAAAGAAAGAGAGCCAGATTTCTGCTTTTGGAGCCTGTTGAGCAACTGCTAAGGATGCACTTGCTGCCAATGGCTCAGAAACAACAGGCAGCTACGTGATGGCAGGAGTTCTCAACACACCTCAGACACCTTCCAGCAAAGAATTAACCACCTAGAAAAATAACTAGGCTGGATTTTCATGTCAACAAATGACATTTTTTTTCTTTTGCTTTCTTTTAACAAAAGAAAAACGCTCAGGGCCCTTAAAAGGAGTTCTTTCATTAGGTGGTAGAGGTCTTTCACTAGAAAATCAGCAAACTATTCTGTGGTCATAAGAACTTCTCATATTGCAATGTCACGTCTATGCAGCAGAGTCTGAGGAAACTGATCAGTCTAGCTTAAGGGACTAAGGCACACCCTGGCATAAAATAATAGTAAAGATCTTTGCGTGGTATTTGTCTTGAAAAATTCTAGAACTTTATACTTGCAGTCTAAGCTAGAAGTAACAAGACGATGGTTACTTTCATGATATCTACTTCCTTTATGTTTGAGATAGTCATTTCCAGTTGTGAGTTCAGTCGTGAGCACACAGCAGATAGACTACTCCTGTCCTGAGAGGTCTGCAGTGACTCCCTTTTCATGAACATTCAGTGACCACTGACTTTGTTATCTGTGGTCTCCAGAGCTTCCACTTCCACTTCCCTATTGTACTTGAAATGAAAAGGTATCTGGGCAAGTGAACTCCTTTTTCAGAGCTTGCTTTTTACAGAGATGGCAAATAATATAAGGTTTACCAAAAAATATTCACTCTTCTCAAACCCACTTTCCCTTCCAACCCCAGAGTTCTGATTCCATGGGTTTGATATGGGGGCTCAGAATTGCACTGCTAACAAATTCTCAGTGTGTGCTGGTTCTGTAGCTACCCTTGGACTGTCTTGAAGCAATCATTTTCAAGTTCAACTATCCCTTCTCTCACTTGCAGAGCTTTCAGAAAGTGCAAATAACTGACTGTGCCGCAGAACAGTTAAATCAGAATTCTGAGAGCAGAAAGTGACATCTGAATTTTAAAAGCCTTGCTGGTGATTTCAATATGTGGCCAAGTTTGGGAACATCTGCATGTGGGTATTCTAACTGGCAGCAAGACATAGTTGACAGCACTTCTGCTCATGAACTGTGTATACACTTGGACTAGTTTCCAGCAATTCTGCATGAACTCTCTGAAAGCAAAGTCTTGCTGTGTGAAATGAGAAATAAGGTGCTATGCAAATATAGAACTCTTATCATCAAACTTTCCAGTAGACATTTTGACGCATACGATTTTAACATAGACTGGAAATTTCTCCATGTGTCACTTAGTGCAAACCTAAACATTAATTATTGGAGCTGAATTTTGCACACTGCCATAATGAAGCAGAAAATATTCTTGTTTTTAAAATGTCTTTTTAGGTTATGAAACATTATGATAAGCAACTTGTGGATATTTAAATTGGTCTAGAAGGGAACTAAATTAATATGATGAAATTACTATAACTTGAATTTATTTAAGCCTTGATGTTACATTTCCATCTCTTGGTCATATTTGAAGTGACCAGAAGCTTTGCTGCAAAAATTTCACATTTAAGGTTGACACACAATTCTTGTTTCTAAAATTATGAAGAAAAAATATAATTAGATCAACCACAAGCTTTAAAGACCATTCTGAACATAAATTTCACAAGGACATTTTTTGATGGCATGGGACGTGAGTTTTAGAGTTCTAAGTTTATGCATTTGCTGTGTGACCTTGGGTGATTCACTTAAACTTTCATAATGCTGATTTTTTTTTGATCTTTAGACAAAGGTTAATGACACTTATGAGGGTCACTCTGAAGATGGAGTGAGATCATTATAAAAATCATAATTTTTATAAAGTTGCAAAGTGTTCTAGTAAAGCACAATTATGTCATGTTCAGCATAAAGCCTATTAGTAGGATAATTAATTAGTTGTAAATAATCCTAATAAATTTCACTGACTATGCATTAGACTGCTGGACTGTTGAGGGCAGAGGTTCTGTGTTATTCATATTTGTGTCCCCACAGAGCTCGGGACATAGTGGAAACTCAGTTAGTGACTGTTGAAAAAGTTACCTCCTAGACATTTTAGGTCAGTCCCGTTGTGATCAGTTACACAAATTTAATTGAAAATAAAGTAGTCAGCTAGGCAACAGAGCTCTGTGTTTGTGATTACAACTTGTCTATGGTGGTTAAATTTCTCCATTTCCCTCCTTTGCACCAGTATCTAATCTCCTCAATTCATGGGCTCAGACACAGATTTATACCTACATAGGTAAAATTACATCTTTTCCTTTTATGCTTTGAACACTCCTCATTTAAGAGCCAAATAGCCAGTCAAGAAAAATCACTGATTCATATTATCCAAGGGAATTGGCTGTTGATGCATTTCACTCTTCCCATGGCCTACATTGCTCTTCTGTAACAAATTAGGTTATTGAGTAATCAATTACATTATTTTTAGTCTACATGCTTGAGAAAATGCACAAAATGAATATCCAGTGGTTCAAAGAGCAGCTGGTGCTTTGTAAAGCTGTTATTTTCTGTGGAACCTGGGAAATTTAGGAAATGAAAGACAACAGATTATTATCACCTTGGGTATCCTTGCTTTGAAACTGATGAAAAAGAGAACATGGGGTGTATGGGGAAGAGATCAGGATGATTCTGATATATCTGGGCTTATACAGATGCTCTTTGTCATGTCCCAATAAACCATTGTAAATTGAAAATATCATAAGTCAAAATATAGTTGATGCATCTAACCTACAAAACACCATAGCTTAGTCTTGCCTACTAAATATTCTCAGAATATCTAGTCTTGCCTTTCAATATGCTCAGAATACTTATATTAACCTACAGTTGGGCAAATTATCTAATGCAAGACTTAATTTATCTATATCTATAACACCTATATCTACATCTCTCTATATATTTCTTTTAATCATGGGACTGACTGAGAACTAAGGTCCTGCTCCCCAGCCCACATGAGAGGATCATATTGCTAACTTAGGAAAAGGATCAAAATTTAAAATTCCAAGCATGGTTTCTATTGAATTTTTGTCACTTTCACACAATTTCAAAGTGGAAAAATTATTGTCTATATATCAAGAACATCCATAGATCAAATTAGAAACAAGAAATCATTTAAAAATTTTATTTATTTATTTACTTGAGAGGTAGAGACATCTAGAGCTTCAATTTATTCATTTGTTTCCCAAATGTCTACAATAATCAGGGCAGGGCTTATTCAGGAACTCAATCAGGTCTTCTGTGTGAGTGGCAAGAACTCAACTCCTTGAGTTAACACCATTGCCTCCCAGGGTCCACATTGACAGAGGCTGGCAATTGAATCCAGGTACTCTGAAGTCAGAGGTGGACATCTTAACTGGTATCTTAACCTCTAGGCTAAATGCTATCCCTAGAAACAAAGAATCTTCAGAGGAAGTAAATTTTCCAAAAGGAAAATAATTGAGGCTATATAAATTGGGTCTAAGAATAAGTTATTTAAGGTCTTTAAGGTCTAAGGATAATTATTTGAGGAAATGGGTCCTTTCAAAAATGATCTCTGGTTTTCCTAGTCTATTATGGACTCAAGTGTGCCCTCCCTTCCCCAGTCTCCCAAAATATATGTTGAAGCTCTTATTTTTACTATGACTGTATTTCAAGATAGGACCTTTAAGGAGGTAAGTAAGGTCAATGAGGTTAGAAAGGTGGAGCCCTAATTAAAAAAGACTGGTGTCTTTGTAAGAAGGAGAGGTAACAGAGAGTGCTGGTCCTTGAAAATTTCACACACATTTACACAAGGCCAAGAGAGGATGTGGCAAGGAAGCAAACTCTGTAAGCAGAGGAGAGAGGTCTCATCAGAGACCAGCCTGCGAGCACCTTGATTTCTTGTTTAAGATATCCAGTCTGTGGTATTTGTTATGGTAGCCCAAGCACACTTCTGCAAAGCTATATGGGTTTGTGATTGAATGCTAGAGCAAAAATGGTTGTCATGAAAGAGTTTTTACAATCATCTGTATTAGAGGCTAACAGGGTAATACAAAACTGGGAGGGTGAAGTGCTCACTTTCTAGGCAGAGCAGCTGATACACCAAAATGACCCCAGTTATATAGATGGGAGACCACACTGGAGCAGCAGAAGGAAGTAGACTGGCTTCGTGTCTAGGCATATGGCGATCTCCTTGGTGCAGTGGAGCTCAGCACAACACATCTTTCATAATTGGGTGTTACTTGGAGATGGGTGTGTGTTACTAGTGGGATGCCTGTAGCAAGGGAAGCTTTTGTTGTTGCTTTCAGAGGCAGGAACCCCATCCAAGTGGGCAAGAAAAAAATTGAGAATTAATTACTCCTCCTGAATGCACTCAAGACACTCCTTGGAAACACCCTAAAATAATTGGAAGATGAAGAAAATTTGAAATGACATAGAAGCCCTTAATAGTGGGTACAAGATTATTTCATTAGCTTAATGAAACAGTCTCATGACATATACAAAATGATAATATTAACACTAATGATGTAAAAGTAGGTATCAGAGAGAAACTAACCTCTGTAGGGAACCTATTAAATGCAAAGAGGTGGGCTACTATTTGAAGTATATCTCATTTTCTACTGTAAACTAGTACTATTGTTTATATTTTCCAAATGAAAAAATTGGGTCTCAAAGAAATTCTAGAATTTTCCTGGGTCACATAGATATTGGAGACTGGAATATAGACTAGATACATAGACTCCCAAGAACATATTTAACAGACTGCCACTCATAAACTGTTAACAATTTTGAGCTTTTTTTCCTGTTGTGTACAGAGGAGGGAACATCAATAATTATTTTTAGGCAATATAAAATAATGCAATTTTTAGATCCTAGTTTCCTAAGCTATGGATATGGGATGGCTCTTTGTACTACCACATAACAGCTGGTTACATTGTTATTCCTTCTCTCTTGGTATAATTGGGTATCTACAATATTCCAGGCACTGAAAATAGAGTGATAAATAAAATATGCATAGTCTTCCCCTTTTAGGGTTCAGAAATATTGAGCAAATTGTCATATTAATAAAATACATAATTAAACATGATAATTGCTATAAGGCAAGGCCACTGGCATTAAAGAATAACAGATGAGATTTACACATACACTAAGGTAACACTTTTGTCTAATATTGATAGTTGAGGCATGACCTGATGGATGGTGGGGTCAGGTAGGCAAAGCTTGAGGAAAGCTATGCTGTAGACAGGCAGAGGGAAACACAGCTGAGAAAGTCTAAGGAAGAAATAGGCTGAGCTTGGTTCAGAACCATTATGAGGGTCTTATTCTGTTTTCTGTTGATAAAATATCTGAGCCTGGGTAATAATATCAAAAGAAAAAAAACTAATTTAGCTCATAGCTTTGGAGGTTGAATGTCTCTCTGGTGATGGCCTAATGGTAGAGGACTTTGTGGCAGTAATTCAAGGGATAGGATGAGATCGCATGGTCATACAGGAAACCAGAGACCAATCCATGCATCAGGCACACACTATTATAGTAGTTCACTCTCTTAAAAAGTAACGGAGAAGCACCTGGCTCCTGCCATCGGAACAGCGCGCTACCGCGGCGGCCATTGGAGGGTGAACCAACGGCAAAGGAAGACCTTTCTCTCTGTCTCTCTCTCTCACTCTCCACTCTGCCTGTCAAAAAAAAAAAAAAAAAAAAAAGTAACGGAGTCTCATGAACACTGCATTAATCCCTTCTTAGGGTAGCAGTCTCAGTGACCCAAACACTGCCTCCTAAGTCCCACCTCTTAAAAGTCCACCAGTTCTCAATACTACCACATGGAGTACCAGACTTCCTACAAAGAACCTTTGCAGGACACACTACATCCAATCACAGTGGTCAATGTGGTTGCAATGTAGTAAGCACAAAGGGAACTTGAGGCCAGTGCCACGGCTCACTAGGCTAATCCTCTGCCTACAGCGCCTGCACCCTGGGTTCTAGTCCCGGTCGGGGCGCCGGATTCTGTCCCAGTTGCTTCTCTTCCACTCCAACTCTCTGTAGTGGCCTGGGAGTGCAGTGGAGGATGGCCCAAGTGCTTGGGCCCTGAACCCGCATGGAAGACCAGGAGAAGCACCTGGCTCCTGGCTTCAGATAGGCGCAGCACCGGCTGTAGCGGCCATTTGGGGGTGAACCAATGGAAGACCTTTCTCTCTGTCTCTCTCTCACTGTCTAACTCTGCCTGTCAGAAAAAAAAAGGAACTTGAGGGTGCAGAAGGAGAAGAGCTGGGCTATCTGGGCTATAGAAACCCGTGTTGAGAGCTTCATAGCAATGGAACACACTGAAGGCTTTTGAACAGTGGACGTAGCCTAACTCCCATATGAGGAATGAGATGGAAGTGTGTCTAAGAGAAACTGGGTGGAAATTGGGAGATACTGTCAAGGAAGACTGACACAGGGATACCAGGAAGGCAAGAATAAAACAAAAACTAAAGAATTCAACTTAGGCAGGAGTGGCTTATTATAAAAAAGAAGGAGGAAAGAGCAAGAAGGTAAGAGGGAGGGATTATCCAAGTCAATACACTGAGTAAGGAGAGAAATGAAGGCTGGAGGGGATGATGAGGGAGAGTGAAGTGTCCCATGCAAGAGATACAGAAGGAGATGGACTTGGGAAGAGGCAGGGGGAAAGGAGGTCATGGTCAAACTGTTGATTTTGGGAGGGGATTACTAAGGGGAAGCAAAAGAAATGTAACTGGAAATTAAGAGTTCAAAGAATTGAGGTAAGGGCTTTAGAGATGTCACCTGTGTGGACATTAAATTGCTTGGGATCTTGTGAGGAGCCAAAGTCTTCAATGAAGGAGATTCTGGGCCCACATGTTTAATATACTACTTTGAAAATGAAGCAGATATGATATTGCTAACTGGTGAGCTCAAAGGAGCAGGAATTTTGCAATAGAGACAACCTGTAATGGTTTGAAGAAACAATGGGGAGTAAAGGAAACACTATGCAATGGGATATAAGAGATAAAATTTCCATTTAAGAAAGTGAAGGAAAGCAGTGTACTCAGGAGATAACTAAGATTCAACTACTCCAAGAAATTAGTAAAGAAAAGTTTGCAGATGTAGATTTTTAAAGTTATGTATTAGATATTGGGAGGAAAGATAGCCTTGGATAAAGGAATATAGAAATATAGAATTTCAATGAGTGTAGAATTTGCATGTGCTGAAAACCAAGCAAGAGGGGCCAGTACTGTGGCATAGCAGGTTAAGCTGCAGACTGCAGCCCAGCATCCCATATGGGTGCTGGTTTGAGTCCTGGATGCTCCACTTCTGATCCAGCTCCCTGCTAATGTGCCTGAGAAAGTAGTGGAAGATGGCTCAAGTCCTTGGGCCTCTGCACCTGCGTTGGAGACCCAAAAGAAGCTACTGGCTCCTGGCTTCAGACTGGTCCAACTCCAGCCATTGCGACCATTTAGGGAGTGAATTTGTGCATGGAAGATTCTCTCTCTCTCTCTCTCTCTCTCTCTCTCTCTCTGCCTCTCCCTCTCTGTAACTCTGTCTTTCAAGTAAATAAATTAATATTTTTTTGAATAAGCAAAAGAGGTTCTTTTGTGAGTGTGTGTATGTGGATTCTCCAATGCTCTGCCCTGAATTGCCACACTTGAAGTTTGAATGAGTGCATCCGATAGCTCTGGTCATAACTTCAGTTGTCTCTAGCAGGCCTGCCATTTATTTGGAAGCTGAAAAAGTCAATGATAGTTGCTTCTGGTAGACCTCTGTGTTTTGAAGAATAGCCTAAATCCTTTCCCTTGGTCCCAAAGGGAGAACTACATTCTATTAAATTTTCAGTATAAGGAAAAAAAATCAATGCCAAAATAGCACTATTCTGTTTAGAATGCTTAGAGCAAAAAGGAAATCAACTTCTTAAATGGTGAGATAACCCCTAGACAGCCAAGTACATAAAGACATGGTAAACCCTCAGGTACATTTTTCAAGTTCATTCTGTCAGTTCCTCTGTATTGTCATTGTAGAACATTTTGTTTCAGCATTGGAGACAGCTATTACTGTCATTCCAACAGCATAAAATGTAGATTCCATAAGTTTTCATATACTCACACTTCATTTAGTTCAAATGGAGTGTCATAGTTTAGGCAACCATCTTCAAGAATGACTGGGAAATAGTTCCAGGAATATATAATAGCATGTCTAAGTAAACCTCAGAGCAATTGGATGAACATTTTGCTATTGTGAACATTTTCTTACAAACTGTTCATATATTGTCTAAAAGAAGTTACATTGGAAAAATAAATTTCAATGTTTAAGGCAAAAGATGATGTATTCTGTCCATCATCACACCTTGAAGGAGGAAGAGGATCCCAGATGCTTCGGGACAAGGCACCAGAGGAGACTGACCGCACGGGGAGTAGAGTAGACTAGCAGTCAGTGAGTAGGATGACAGTGGAGAGGAGGATGACGGTGAGAGATTAGGCTGGATAAGTAAGTGGGGTGAATGGTAAAGACTTTCGTGCTTCTTGTTGGGAAGTTTAGACTTCTCTGAGAAGAGGTTTTACTGAGGCTACTTGGCAGAGGAGTGGCATGGTCAGAAATATATCTTTAAGAGGTCTGTTTTGTATCTATGTGGAAGGTGGATTGCAGAGAAAGACATGGAAAAAGATCAGTACAGATATAGACACTGAGGGGAGAAATGATGAGGATTTGAACAAAACAAGGTAGTTTGGCAATGGACAGAAATTTGAGAGATATGTGGGAATTGAGGTAGAAAGGATAGCCTACATGACCTTGAGCATGCTCTACCATTTGTCTAAAGACCAGACACTAAAGTAAAATGCAGAAGAAGCTTTATCCCTGAGTTTTTCTACCTTCTTTTTATCTTTGTAGCAATCCCATTCTCTACAGAATGCTGAATATAATATCCTGATGATTTTTTTTTGTATTTTTCTAGTAACTTTCTCCTTTGCTTCTAACACTTGAATATTATGAATACTCACATGGATTTATAAAAGCACTGATGTTGGGCATTGTTTGTGCTGCCTAGAGGCAAATCCTTTCTTGAAGATGAGGTCAGATGTTTCTAAATTTGCTGAACATTGGTAGCCTACAATAGTAGGTTATAAAATAAAATCTTTATGTGACATCAATGGAAAAGTCTAAAATTGCTTAATCTATACCTCCCCACTGAGCTTGAAACATGGAAGAAAGGATAATAGGAAGCATGCTGATTTTTAAATTTTTTACTTTTAAGCTTTTGGACTTTATTTACTGGAGAGTGACAGAGGAAGTGAGGAAGAGAGAGAGAGAGAGAGAGAGAGGGAGAGAGAGAAAGAGAATGAGAATCTCTTCCATCCACTGGTTCACTTGCCAGATACTCACAGCTGGACAAAGTCAAAACCAAGAGCTAGGAATGTAACCTAAGTTTCTCATGTGTGTGGCAGGGATCCAATTACTTGAGCCATCACTTGCTGCCTCCCAGGATGTATATTAGCAGGAAGCTGGAGTCAAGAGTGGAATTGAGACTCAAACCAAGACTTCTCCATATGGGGTGCAGTTATCCTAAGTGACATCTTGACTGCTGTGGCAAATACCCACCCCACATTTACTTTTTTGAGGATTTTAAATCTATTGACTCACTTGGTCTAAAGCTGTCACAATAATCCTATAAAATAAGAACTATCACAAACCTCATTGCACAAATGAAGAAATTAAGTCCCAGAAAGTTTATGTAAATTATAGAAAGTCACACAGGTAGTAAGTAACTTACCTAAAATGACCTCATAGATAACAGAGCCAGAATTTGAATGCAGGCTGTGTGGCTAAAAGGGCCATTCTTTTAAATACCACATGATGTTACCTCTCAATACTTTCAGCATGTGATAATATTTAGGGAGATTGAATTTTTTATGCTATTGAGTTTACATAATATTTATCTGTAAGTCAGGGAAGAGGACACTATTTCTAGACCCAGGCTCCTGGAGATTGATAGTGTTCTATTTGTCTTACCTCAAGAGAAGAGGAGATATTTTCTATGATTGCCTGTGTTTCTCCTTCCTGGCTCAAACCACTAAGGTTGCCATGTTGGGGAACCTATTTCAGATGTTACACAAATAATTGGTGATGGAAAATAACCACAAAGATTCAATGGTCTAAATTTTACATGTGAAGGTGATGCGGGGGTAGGGGGGATGTCAGTCCTTATCTATCTATCATTTGTGCATCTATCTATCTTTTATCTATAATCCATCATCTATCATCTGTTTTTTAATCATTCATCCACCCATCCATTCACTCCTGGCTTCTGTGTTGGCCCTTTCACAAAATTATATCATTTGATTGTTTACATATGAAGAAACTGAGTCTAAGAAATTGCATACCTTCTCAAACCTTCTCAACCTTCTCATACCTTCTCAAACAAGGATTATAGTCAAAATGCTCTGACCCCAAAGTATGTATTCTTTCCCCACTATCACATAGCTCTTAAGCCAGATCTCATAGTTTTGGGCTGGATGTTCTGTTTATTAGGCTAGATTATTGTTGCTTTAAGATTTTCACAGATCACTTCTATAATCACCTCAACAGAACAAGTTCTAGTTAATTTTTGTCTTTCTCAGTAATGGTTTCATAAGACATTAAGAAGGGAATCTATTTGTTGCAGGTAGGTAAATATGTGAAACACAATGGGGGTACCAGTGATGAATTTAACTTGTATCTCAGATGAACTGTAGATTTGCATGTCATTTTTCTTCTGTGAGAGTTTAGAGAAAAACAATGTAGGTGAGACTGTTCACAGTTATCATATTAAAATCATTTGGGGAAGGCATTTAGCTTAGTGGTGAAGATGCTGATTGATGCTGATCCAAAGCCAGGAGCCAGGAGCTTCTTCCAGGTACCCTCAACGTGGGTGCAGGGGCCCAAATACTTGGGCCATCTTCTGCTGTTTTGCCAGGCTATTAGTAGGAAGCTGGATCAGGAGTAGAGCAGCTGGGATGCAAAACCAGTGCCCATATGGGAATATTGGATGTATTGTTGCAGATGGCAGCTTTACCCACTATGCCACAATGCTAGTCCTTAGCCACCCTTTTTTTCCTTTAAGATTTACTTAGTTGAAAGGCAGAGTTACAGATAGAGAAGGAAAGGCACAGAGAGATCATCTATCCACTGGTTCACTTCCCAAATGACTGCAGTGACATCCAGGCGTCCCACATGGATGCAGGGGCCCAAGTGCTTAGACCATCCTCTGCTGTTTTCCTAGACTCATTATCAGGGAACTGGATTAGAAGTGAACCAGCTGAGACCCTAGCTGGGACTCATATGTGATGCTGGGGTCCCAGGTGGTGGCTTAATCTACTGCATCACAATGCCATCCCCTAACTCTTATATTTATTCTCTGGAACCCTGCTGGATCACTCTGAATGTCTGATTGTTGTGGCAATAGAAAATATCAAAACGTCTTCTTGATAAATAGATGCAAAGAAGTTAGTTTATGCATTTTTTTTCAAGGTCTATTTTCTATTTATAATCAAAGCAATTTTGTCTATAAAAAGATAACAGAGATAGGATAGTCTTTAGTCTTCATCTGTATGAGTGTAAATTATAGTACCAGAAATACTAATGCAAAAATGAATTAATCACAATAGATAATCATATATCATAGGAACACAATGAACCATGTATTCCTTCATTGCCACATTGCTTCTAGATCTTAGGAGACTCTGAGTTCTTGAGAAGAATTCTCTTTAAAGAAAGTTTTCCACATGTTTTGGTAAAAATAAATAGTAGTGTCTCTGTAAATATTTTTTTTCTTTATTTTCTTTTGGAGGTGGGAGAGAATACATTGCCCATAAGATCTATTCTGAACTTCCTATGCATTTACTCTTTAGTAATAAAGGAATTCAATGGTGTTAGTAGCTGTGACCTGTAAATTTTGTTCTAGATTATGACATTTACTGAAATTACATTGTTAGTTCCAATGTGTAAACAAGTCTTAGCTTGAGCTTTTATATAACTGTACTTTTGCTCGGCTTGCTTACTGGTATTTATGTCTGCTCACTCCCGTTAATTGGTTAATGTTTGTAAAGTGCTTTTGAGATGAAAAGCTAATGATCCTTGTGCTGTAGGAGGGTGTGGGTGGCTGCTATGACAGCTTGCTAAGGGTGTCTGCCAGGGGGTTTGACTGCGAAGATTTGCTTGTGGGCTCAGGGATAATGAGGAATCCCTTAAGAGTTCTATGTCCCTGCTCCCTAAAGTCTTCCATTTGGTTCTCCTGCCTTTGCTCAGACTCTCTTTGGTTAAAATAAAAGCCACCCTGCAAAGCTGTGAGGGGGACACGCTCCTAAGACTCTTCACCCGCTTACTGCTAGAGTTTACTCTAATGCAGTTGATGGGCCTCTAAACGCTGCTCCATAAGAGATAATAATTACAGGAACATAAACAAGGCCAAAAAAGAGGTCGCTCTTGAAATTTAGGGGCATATACTTTATTATTTTGTCTTTTTTCTCTGCAGTATAGGATTAAAGGTAGCTACATTTTTATTTCCTTATTTTCATGTTTTAAAATTAGGACATCTCTTTGTTAGAAGCCTGGCTAAGAAAAATTGTTAACTATGAACTGATCGAATTTTCCACCTGTTTCTACTCTTAAAGAGTTTCAAAGCATTGTGTGTGGTGTTTGATAAAGTTGTTGAGTGGGAGTGATATTTAGAATTTCCATGCATTACATGATTCTCAAGTGGAATTTTTTGTTTTTAAATAATGAATATTAAATAACACTAAATTATAATACTCATTTGTTTTTGTTGGCCTATATGCCTACTTTCTGTAAGATGCTATTTCTTTTGTAAAAAATTATATTTTATTTATTTGAAAGGCAGAGTTATAGAAAAAGGAGGAGAGTGAGGTTGATCTTCCATCCTCTAGTTCACTCCCCAAATGTCTCAATAGCTGGGGCTGGAACAGGCTGAACTCAGGAGTCAAGAGCTTGTTCTAGGTCTCCCATGTGAGTGCAGGGGACCAAGCACTTGGGCATCTTCTACTACTTTCCCTGGTACATTAGCAGGGAGCTGGATCATAAGCAGAGCAGCTGGGAATCAATCCAGTGCCTACATTGGGATGCTGGCATCAGAGGGGGAAGCTTAACCTACTATGCCACAATGCTGAGGCCAAGCTGCTATTTCCAGCATTTCACAATTTTCACAACCACATCACTGGTTCACCGGCCTGATAGCCCCTCTGGGGCTCTCCCCTGGGATATGTGCAGTTGGTCCTGCAGAGGGAAGTGGTGTCCAGGGACCACATCATTGCCTAGATTTTCCTGCAGAGACAATTTTCCAGCTATTTATCTTTAATCAGCTGATAATCACCGGAACACTTAGAGTAAGTTTTAAAAGCATAATTGGATATAAGAGTACCGAAAATCTAACTACAGAGTTCTTTACATCAATTTTCATAATCAAGAAAAATTAGAGAAAGCCAAATGCCCTAAAATATAGGCTCAGTGGATTAATTATGGCACAGTTACTTAATGTGATATTGTGTCATCATTGCACAACATGGAGAACACTTATAATATTTATTAACCAAAGAATAGAGTAGTGATAGTAAGCTACACTCTTTACGCAAAATGTGCACATGAATTCCTATAAAAATATTAGGAATGAGCAGTTGCTGCTTCATGATTTTGTACTTTTTGAAAGTCCATGATAAGCAAGTGTTTTTTCATTCACTCTTTAAAAAATAATTACTTAAAACACAGTTAAAGGTACAGAGAATGATAGAAAATAACAGATATTTTGTACATGTTACCAGATATTGCATGCAAACTTTTTGTCCCATTTCCTATGTGTTCTTAGCTGTTTATTGAGATAAAGCAATTTTTCTCTTTTCCTGGAGGTCATCACTGGTCTAAGATTTTTGAGTAACATTTTTGCTGCATGTATAAGCATCCATAAACAATATACAGGATTATTACATGTATTTTAATGATAGTTGTCATAGGTATAATTCTGTCATTTACTTTGTTCTGTCAACCTCTATTTTTAAGACTTATTCAGGCCAGTGCCATGGCTCAATAGGCTAATCCTCTGCCTGTGGCACCGGCACACCAGGTTCTAGTCCTGGTCGGGGCACTGGATTCTGTCCCAGTTGCCCCTCTTCCAGGCCAGCTCTCTGCTGTGGCCCAGGAGTGCAGTGGAGGATGGCCCATGTGGTTGGGCCCTGCACCCCATGGGAGACCAGGAGAAGCCCCTGGCTCCTGCCTTCGGATCAGCGCGGTGCACTGGCCACAGGGAGCCAGCCACGGCGGCCATTGGAGGGTGAACCAACTGCAAAGGAAGATCTCTCTGTCTCTCTCACTGTCCACTCTGCCAGTCAAAAAAAAAAAAAAAAAAGACTTATTCAGGCCGGCTCTGTGGCTCAACAGGCTAATCCTCCGCCTGTGGCACTGGCATACTGGGTTCTAGTCCTGGTTGGGGTGCCGGATTCTGTCAGTTGCCCCTCTTCCAGTCCAGCTCTCTGCTGTGGCCCGGGAGTGCAGTGGAGGATGGCCCAAGTCCTTGGGCCCTGCACCGCATGGGAGACCAGGAGAAGCACATGGCACCTGGCTCCTGGCTTCGGATCAGCACGGTGTGCCGGCTGCAGTGCGCCAGCCGCGGCGGCCATTGGAGGGTGAACCAACGGCAAAAGGAAGACCTTTCTCTCTGTCTCTCTCTCTCACTGTCCACTCTGCCTGTCAAAAAAAATTTTTTTTTGAAAAAAAAAAAAAAAAGACTTATTCAATGAGGCCGGTACTGTGGTACAGGGGATTAAGGCCCTAGCACGCAGCACTGGAATCCCATATGGGTGTTGTTTTAAGTCCTGACTGCTCCACTTCTGATCCAGCTCTCTGCTTTGGCCTGGGAAAGCAGTGGTGGATGGCCCAAGTGCTTGGGCCCCTGCACCCACGTGGGAGACCCAGAAGAAGCTCCTGGCTCCTGGCTTCAGATTGGCTCAGCTCTGGCCATTGTGGCCATTTGGGGAGTGAACCAGCAGATGGAAGACTTCTCTCTCTCTCTACCTTTCTCTATAACTCTCTTTCAAATAAATAAAATAAATCTTTTAAAAAAGACTTATTCATGGTGCCATGTGTAGAGACAGCTAGTTTTCAAATTCTATAATGGAGTCCTATTGTATTCCTCTACAGTAATTTACAAATTGTATTTATACATATTCATACATATTAGTATATAATTTATACATTTACAATTAATATACAACTTATACATATTAATTCTCCCAGCAGGATACTTTCCAAAGTTGTTTCAAATGTCCTGCTTTAGTAAAATGTGGCGGTTAACATTGTTTATGTCTTCTTATAGGCATTTGAGGATTTCTCTGGGTTATACCTAAAGTAGCACCTTTATGTCAAAGGTATCTATATCTTAAATAGATAGATTTAGGAGTCCTCCGAGATGGTGGAATAGGGAGGGAGCACACTGATAGTCTGGGAAGAGAGTGTAATAAAAGTGGAGATACTATAGTTTCAGAGAAGAGTTAGGGAAAAAACTACAGAGGAAAATCTTCCGGAACTAGTGGGACATGGTGGATCTACATGGAGGGCACAGGCACCCACGGCAAGGGACCCCAGCCACCCAGTCTATGCACCAGCACTGGAAAGGGAGGGGCCAGTGCTCAGACGCTGATTGTCTTCAATTCCGCTCAGCTGTGCAGAATTACTTCTCTTCTGAATAAAAATAAAAGAGAGAGAGAGAGAGAGAGAGAGAGAGAGAGAGAGAGAGAGAGAGATTTACCATACCTAACTGGGGTAGGGGTAGGTCACCTTGAGCACACCCTTAACCCTGAAGAACCTAACAGAGCACTCTGGCCACACCCATCACAAGCCTCTAAGGATCCATCAAAAGACAGTCAACTTAATCTAGAGTCATAGTATGATGAGAAAAACCACCACAGGAAAGAAGAAGAAGAAGAAGAAGGAGAAGGAGAAGGAGAAGGAGAGGGAAGGGGAGGGGGAGGGGGAGGGGGAGGAGGAGGAGAAGGAGAAGGAGAAGGAGAAGAAACCAAAGAATATCTCCACAATGCCATCCAGCAAACACAGAAACTGAGGAATCAAGGATCTAAAACCAATTCCTGGAGTAAGGGCTATCTATTCAATAAATGGTACTGGAAAAACAGGATGTCCACATGCAGAAGCATGAAGCAAGACCCCCACCTTACACAAAAATCCACTCAACATGGATTAAAGATCTAAATCTATGACACACAACCATCAAATTATTAGAGAACATTGGAGAAACCCTTCAAGATATAGGCACCGGCAAAGACTTCTTGGAAAATACCCCAGAAGCACAGGCAGTCAAAGCCAAAATTAACTATTGGGATTGCACCAAATTGAGAAGTTTCTGTATGGCAACAGAAACAGTCAGGAAACTGAAGAGGCAACTGACAAAATGGGAAAAAAAATATTTGCAGACTATGCAACAGATAAAGGGTTAATAACCAGACTCTACAAAGAGATCAAGAAACTCCACAACAACAAAACAAACAATCCACTTAAGAGATAGGCCAAGGACCTCAATAGACATTTTTCAAAAGAGGAAATCCAAATGGCCAACAGACACATGAAAAAATATTTAGGATCACTAGCCATCAGGGAAATGCAAATCAAAACCACAGTGAGGTTTCACCTCACCCCAGTTAGAATGGCTCACATACAGAAATCTACCAACAATAGATGCTGGCGAGGATGTGGGGAAAAAGGGACACTAACCCACTGTTGGTGGGAATGCAAACTGGTAAAGCCACTATGAAAGTCAGTCTGGAGATTCCTCAGAAACCTGAATATAACCCTACCATTCAACCCAGCCATCCCACTCCTTGGAATTTACCCAAAGGAAATTAAATTGGCAAACAAAAAAGCTGTCTGCACCTTAATGTTTATTGCAGCTCAATTCACAATAGCTAAGACCTGGAACCAACCCAAATGCCCATCAACAGTAGACTGGATAAAGAAATTATGGAACATGTACTCTATAGAATACTATACAGCAGTAAAAAAACAATGAATCCAGTCATTTACAACAAAATGGGGGAATCTGGAAACATCATGCTGAGTGAAATAAGCCAGTCCCAAAGAGACAAATATCATATGTTCACCCTGATGGATGACAACTAACTGAGCACCAAAAGGGAAAGCTGTTGAAGTGAAATGGACACTATGAGAAACAGTGACTTGATCAGCCCTTGTCCTGAATCTTGATGAACAACTTAATACTTTATCCCTTTTAGTATTTTTTGTTCTACTTAATACTATTGGTTGAACTCTGTAATTAACACACAATTATTCTTAGGTGTTTAAATTTAACTGAAAAGTGATCATTGTTAAACCTAAGAGTGGGAATAAGAGAGGGAGGAGAGGTACAATTTTGGACATGCTCAAACGACCTTGCCCCAAATGGTAGAGTTACAAACGTGCCAGGGGATTCCAATACAAGCCCCTCAAGGTGGCATATACCAATGCCATCTTACTAATCAAAGCGATCAGTTTCAGTTCACAATATATCACACTGATAGGTCTAAGAGTCAAAGGGATCACATAAACAAGACTAATACTGATATTAGCATTATTTTAATTAAAATGCATTTATGTATTTTAAATGTATTTAATTAAAATACTTTTTCCCATTCTGTAATAATGCTAATACTAACTGATAGAATTAAGAAGGAGAGAACGATCCAACATGGGAAGCGGGATACACAGCAGACTCATAGAATGGCAGATGTCCTAAACAGCAGTCTGGCCTCAGAATTAGCCCTTAAGACATTCAGATCTGGCTGAAGAGCCCATGAGAATATTTTGGGCATGGAAAGCCTAGACACTCTGGCAAACAAACAAACAAACAAACAAAAACCAAAAACCTAAATGAAATATCACTGTGAGTGAGATCGTAGTGGAAAGAATGGGCCATCAAGGAAGGAGGTACCTTTCTCTGAAGGAAAGAGAGAACTTCCACTTTGACTATGACCTTGTCTAAATGAGATCAGAGTTGGTGAACTCAAAAGGCTTCTATAGCCTTGGCAACTCATGACAAGAGCCTAGGGTGATTACTGATGCCATAAAGAATAGTGTCAGTTTATCAAGTCAACAACAGGAGTCAATGTGCACTTACTACTCAAGTACGATCTCTGTCCTTAATGTGTTGTACAAAGTGGATTAATGTTATAAGTAGTACTCAAATAGTACTTTACACTTTGTGTTTCTGTGTGGGTGCAAACTGTTGAAATCTTTACTTAATATATACCAAATTGATCTTCTGCTTATAAAGATAATTGAAAATGAATTTTGATGTGAATGGAATGGTAGAGGGAGCGGGAGATGGGAGAGTTGCAGGTGGGATGGAGGTTATGGGGGAGAAAAAGCCACTGTAATCCAAAAGCTGTACTTTGGAAATTTATATTTATTAAAATAAAGTTTAAAAAAGAGAAAAATATAGAATAGAATAGATTTTATGTAATTATTCTCCAATTTATTCCTGACAGCGTAATGCATGAGTTACCATTTTGTTACATACTTGTCAACACTTGAAACTAGACTTTTAGATATTTTTCTAAATAGCTAAATATAAAAGGAATTCTTTTAAGAAATTATAGTTTTCCCTATTTATTAGCTTTGTTATGAATTGCCTTTTTTGTCCCTATTGCTCAATCAGGCCTTTTTTTTTTTTTCTTATTGGTTATCTGCTTCTGTTTTTTAAGATTTATTTGTTGAAATGCAGAGTTACAGACAGAGGCAGAGAAAGAGAAAGAGGTCTCCCATCTACTGGCTGCAGTAGTGGTTGGGCCCAGACAAAGTCAAAGCCAGAAGCCTAGAACTCCATCTAAGTTTCCTATGTGGGTGCACATGGGTCATCTTCCAGGGCTTTCCCATCACATTAGTAGAGAGCTGGATTGAAAGTGGAGCATCCAGGACTTGAACTGGCACCAATATGGGATGTGCTATTGCACATGGTAGCTTAACTGGCTATGCCAAAACACCAGCCCCTTCCTATTGGTTCTTAAGCATTCATGACTAGTTGAGATACTGTTTGTCAATTATAAGTATTGCAAATATCTTCTTTCACTCTGTACATTGTCTTTAGATTTTAGAATTTATTTTACTAAACAAAAATTTTGACTCAATATAGCAAATGTATCAGCATTTTATTTATAAGTTTATGCCTCTTGTGTCTTAAGATATGCTTCACTATCCTGAGGTAATTCATAAATACATTTAATATTTCTTCTAACAGAGTTTATTTCTGCATGCCGCGATACTGAAATCGAAGTTTAATTATTCCTGCAGAGTTAATCATTATCCTTGATACCATTTATCAGTCTATCGCTTACATACTGATTTGTAATGTAGTCTTTATCTTATATCGACTGTTTCAATATAAACAAGAGTTTATTTCTGGACTCTATACTTTGCTTGCCTACTTGATTATTCTTGTTTTACTAGGACGCTGTCATCATGACCACAACTTTATAAAATATTGGTATTTGTTTCAGCAGGGTAGTTTGTTCTTCCCTATCAATTTTATTACTGTCTCATAAAGTTAATTAAATAATATTTTAAAATTTTGATTGGATGTTTGTGAAATTTCTATATAATTTGGGGGAGTAATAAAATATTTATGCTTTCAGTTTTCCTATAAAATAATTTATTTCCCTCATTAATTAGGTCTTGTGTATATTTAATATTTAATAATTCTTTATACTTCTTTTATTAGATTTTTACTGTGACTGTGTGTGTGTATGTAACATAAGCATACTTCAAAAATTCATGGAGCAATACATCGGTTGATTCCGGCATGCAGGTAGGCAGTAGCAGGGAGGCATTGCTTACAGGAGACTAAGTCTGAGTTTGGCCATGAAGGGCAACAGGATGCTACTTGCGGAGAAGGAGACAAGGGAAGCTTATTTGAGTAGAAGAGCCTACCCCTCTCTTCACAGAGGTTTCAGACCTCTGCTGAGTACCCTACTGGAGCAGGAGCCCAGGTTATATTAGGAGTAGATGAGGCTGGGTTTAGAGGATAAGATGTTGAATACATAATATTTACCTCCACTTGTTTTAGAAGTGTTTTTTATTTTTCTCTTCAGTAGAGGAAGCAAACTTTTTTTTTTTTGACAGGCAGAGTTAGACAGTGAAAGAGAGAGAGACAGAGAGAAAGGTCTTCCTTTCCATTGGTTCACCTCCCAAATGGCTGCTACTGCCAGTGCGCTGTGCCGATCTGAAGCCAGGAACCAGGTACTTCCTCCTGGTCTCCCATGCGGGTGCAGGGGCCCAAGCACTTGGGCCATCCTCCACTGCACTCCTGGGCCACAGCAGAGAGCTGGACTGGAAGAGGAGCAACCGGGACAGAATCCAGAGCCCCAACCGGGACTAGAAACCGGGGTGCCAGTGCTGCAGGTGGAGGATTAGCCTAATGAGCCGCGGCATTGGCTGAGGAAGTAAACTTTTTCATCAGCTCAGTGGATGTCTACCTCTGGATTATATTTTGGTTCCCTTAAAATCATTTCTGTTGCAGGAGGTGACAATTAAGGCCAATGTCACAGGTGGTGAAAGAACCCATCAGAGCAGTCAGAGTGAGTAGAGACAGATTTATTGACTACACTGCAAGGGAGCAAGGGGCAGGATTGCAAGAAGCTGTTGCTGCATGGGGAGTGCAACTTGAGAGGCTTGTATCTGGGGGGCAGCCTCCTCTGGGTTTTCCCAGTAAGGTCATTCACCTTTCTGGACAGAGCTGGGAAACTGCCACTGGATTTAGCTAGGGATTTTTCCAGTCTGCCAAGTGCCTCAGGTAAGCCTAACACTTTCCATATACCATTTCCATTTCCTTTAATAGTTGACTTAGCGAATGAAATAAGAATTGAGCTAACTGGCTTATCCTAATGTAATAATGTTGGGAGAAACCAGAGGTTTCAGAATTCTATTGCATAAAAATCACCCAGGGGGTTAATTTTAATGATTGTGATATAAATGTGATACCAGGAACTTTATACCTAAATGAAATATAGACTAAGCAAGGCTACGAAGATTTTACTATGACAATTTCACATCACATGCTATTTATGATACTTGTGATTTTCTGAAAGAGATATCGATAAGACTTTCAAATTAATGTGCTTAGCCTTTTACTAAAAAATAATGATTTCATTCTTACCTTTGTTTTAATCACTGTGAAGTTATGATAAAGGACAAAACTTGGGAGCTTTCACTAAATTGGTGGAGCTTATTAGAACATTTCAACACTTGATCTTAGCCAAAAGGCCAAATAATGATAGAGCATTTTCTTGACTATTAAATTGTAAGAGGAAAATTACTGGGAAACACGGGCCCAAAGTCTTTTAATATTCATTTATAATTATGTGTGTGCTAGACCCTGAAATTCTCAGAACATTTGTTATTCTGGCCCTGGCTTTAATTAAAAGTCAGAAAAATATGACCTATTGCCATGTTAGTTATATTTCATATTCTGTTCCTTTCTTTTCAATGTATCTCTCTCTCTCTACCTATTTATTTAGGCATCATGGCACTTACCATTGGTCCAGCATGTCATTGAATTGAAATTAGGTGAAATAATATCTGATTCTTTTGATCTGTACCTTGCTGTCCTTTACTTTTGTTCATGTCGCCTTGAGATCATCTCTGCTTTGAATTTGTGAACTGAAAGAACACGCAACAATATGATCACATGTGTGTTGAGGGGACTTCGAATAGTTAATATAAAATGGAATTTAAAAATATTTTGTGTCAAAATCTTTAAATCTATATATAGATTAAAAAAAATACCATTTCATTTATTTATTTGAGAGAGTTACAAACAGAGAGAAGAGACAGCCAGAAAGGTCTTCCATCCACTGGTTCACCGCCCAGATGGCTGCAACAGTTGGAGCTGGGCCAGTCCAAAGCCAGGAGCTTATTCTTGGTCTCTCATGTGGGTGATGCTGGAGCTCAAGGACTTAGACCACCTTCTACTGCTTTCCCAGGCTATAAGCAGAGAGATGTATCAGAAGAGGAGCAGCTGGAACAGGAACCGGCACCCATATGGATGCTGACGTTGCAGGTGAAGGCATAGCCTACTATGTCACAGTGCTGGCCACGTACCTACATTTTTATAATATCCATTTTCCATATGCATCTGGAAGACTCCTCATATTTCCACAAATGTGAACAAACGGCAATTAACTTCATGTCATCTATTGCAGTCATACTCCATGTAGACTTGAAAGTAAATTACAGAGGTGGACAGAAGACATATAAACATAGCATGATACATTTGTTTCTGATATCTCTTTGTTTTTAAGGTTTGGAAACCAGCGTATCTGAGAAAAGTGAAAATTCTGAAAAAAAAATCTATTTTTCCAGGACTAATTTTGATAAACTCTAGGTTTAAACTGATTTAAGACAATAAGCAAGAAATTGCAATTGTTTTGCTGAATTTTCTGAAGACTGACAAAAGATCATCTACTATATGAAATGCAAAGAATTGAAATGCAGTTTTTTAATTACAATGTAAGATATGAAGAAAACTTTGTGTAGTGTGCTAGACTCTGAAAAGTGATAGAAAAGACTCATTGTCTCATATGAATCACTCAATTTAATAATCCTTTAGGTTTTTAAACAACTCAGAAGCAAAATCAAAAACACTTTTTTTTCTTAAGGATTAGAGAAAAGTGATGACTTGGAGGAAGAACACCACCACCTAAAACCTTAGGAGAGGGAATTATTACTTGGAGACATTAAACATAACAAATGCTGCAGTGGTTTGGAGTAAAAAATAAAACATTTAACTGTTGGCTTGTAACCAGAGAGGAGCCACCAAGAGAAGAAATGGTAATTTTTGAAATGTCCTTATTCACTCCATCAACTCGGTAGTGAGTGTTGCTGTTCATCAGGCACTAAGCAGAGCAATTTCTGTTCTAAAGAGCTCTCAGAAGAGCTGGGGAGAGGTTATGAGGTAGGAAAGAACAATTATTTCCTTCAGGGTGAAGGTGTAGTGTGTGGACCAGGGAGAAGCCTGCAGCCTGCTGCAGAGGGGAGAGCTGCGTTCACTTGGCTGGCTTCAAGTTAACAGCATTTATGCACTCCCTAGCCTTTCTACATCACTTACATTTGTTGTTTCCTGGCTGCACAGGCCCACAGATTTGGAATAAAGCTTCTCTTTGAGCCAGAAAAAGCCTCTGCAATGCAATTCTTGTCACCTTTACAACAACTGGGGGAGAGTGGAAATGACGGAAAGCCTGTGCAGGTACAAGGGCTTCAATGTCCACCTCTGTGGAGCTCAGATATCCCATCTGCTATGGTGGACAAAGCCCTTTTGGTGATGATGGCCCATGAGCTATCACCTTTAACTCTTCTCCAGGGCCGTCTGTATGCAAATTAACAAGACCTACAGGTTTGGTGATTGACTATGAGAGAGTGATTTGGTTCCTCTTTTCCTATTTACTTGATCACAACTTTTATAGAGAGGAAGACAAAGAAGCCCTAGCTGATGATAAGACACAGATACTGGGGCCATTCCATCACCCAGACTACCCTCTGTAGGGTGCCACAGACAACTTGTGACCTGAAGCTTGAAGGATGAAGACAAGTCAATTTGAGAGATCCAGGGCAGAGCGAGAGGGGCAGAGGAACTCCAGCAAGCACCAAGGGGCAGGGCCATATTGTGGGATCTTGTAATGAAGGGTAGAAAGCTCAGAATGAACACACAGAAGGGAGAGGTGGTGAAGACTGAGATCGAAGAGCCTACAGGTTCAAGGTTATTCAGGAAGGACCTTATATAGGATGTAAGCATGTGGGACTTTGTTTTCAAAGTGAGGACGAGAGTATTTTATTTCAAAGTTAAAACTTCAATAATTATAGGACTCATCATTTTCGCTGCTGATCTTGGAACTTGGTACCTTTAATTTACCAAAATTTGGATAATTTGACTTTGGAAATTTAAAATAGTTTTTTTTTTTTTCTTCAAGCTTCTCCCTACTGGGCAGTTTGAATAGTGTTTGTAACTTCTCAGACAGCTAGTTATGTTTTGGAAGTTTTGAAATAAGACACAACCAATAATACAAGATCTGTTTCTTATTGGTTTGGGTTTAGGACTTGGCAATCTTTTATACGTGTGCCATATGTGACACTCAGAAATGTTTGAGTGGGAAGGCTGGAGACTTGGGAGACTGAGCCTAATTGGCTTATGTTTTCAGGAAGTGACAAGGATTTTGGATTTTCCGTAGGTTGCAGGAGATAATAAGTTGATACTTGAATGAAGAGAAGGTAAAGCCACCTTTAGGACAAATGTTTTGGCTTAGTTGGGCATTTAAACCCAGAGGAGGGAAGAGAACTAATTCCCTCAAGTGGAGTGAATGATTGAACACTAAGATGTGAGAACACTTTGGACCCTCGCTGCTATTTCTCACTGGAGTTGTCAGACTGGTGAGCGGGGTCCTTCAGCAAGGAACAGGAGGCTGGGCTGAGAGAGGAGCAAGGGCAGATTCAGGGGAGAAGTGAAGCTGTGTCCTCTGTTGGGCATCAAAAGTGGTACAAGCAAGGGGACACCATCAACCCTAGATGCAGAAAAAAAATTAAGATTACCAAAGAAAGCACTTGAGCCCATAGGGAATGCCTGATAGAAAAGGACATGACTTAGAGTCTTAGTGTCATTACTGGGGAGGGCAAAAGATAAGAGCTTCACTCTTCCCCAAACTGAAGTGGCCAGGTGAGGCCAGCGTTATTCAAGGAGAAGGTGCATCACCAAGATGGAAGGCACTTTTCCCCTATTGAAAACACTGCTTTTTCTTTTGACCCCACTCTCCCTGAGGGCTGTATGTGAGCCCCATTCTGGGAGCTGATTCAAATCCTATTCAGCAGCTTTGAATTTCAGGATTTTTAAATCAATGAAATGTCTCTCAGTAAGAGGAATGATCTGTGATTGTAGAATGATGTGAGATAGGATTGACATTTCAAGTCAGAATGCCACCCTCAAAGCATTGTTCTTCTTTGCTTTTCTTTCTCTGTTGAACTTTGACATCATTGACGTCACTTGTGTTTTGGGATGGAACCTTTCTAGAACCTCTCACTGACATTTCATGTTATCCATATCAGAGTTTCCAGACTTTCACTCTCTTAATTAGGCTCATGGATATCTGATAAATACAGAGCAATCTGCTTCCATCCTGAATCCTTCTGGGAACTCTTGACATTTAATTATGTTTTAACCAATATGTGTTTATGAACTGTGTTTTCCTCTTCAAAATTAGAGATAATTAGCTAATGGTCTTAATATTATAATTTATATTCATACAAATTAAAGAATTGTGGGGTCAGAGAGAATATAAATGTTTAAATTATATAAGGTTACTATCTACTGATTGCTATAGTTAGTAACTTCCATTTTTTCTTAAAATTTTCTTTATTTATTGGGGAGGCAGAGTTTCGAGAGAGAGAGGTCGAGACAGACAGAGAGAGGTCTTGAATCTGCTGGTACACATCCCAAATGGCTGCAATGGCTGGAGCCAGACTGATCCAAAGCTAGGAACCAGGAGCTTCCTCTGTTTCTTCCACGTGGTTACAGGGGCCCAAGCACTTGGGCCATCTTCCACCGCCCTCTCAGGCCATAAGCAGACAGCCAGATTGGAAGAGAAGCAGCTAGGACACAAACCTGTGCCCATCTAGGATGCCAGCACCACAGGTGGAGGCTTGGCCTACTACACCACAGTGCTGACCAGTAATGGCCAATAATAGTAAATAACTTATGTTATTTATCATTAAAGTCGATCTTAAAAATCTTGTAAACCCTATAGTATCAAAAACACTTGGCTGAATAGAATTCATGAAGAAACCTACTGAAATAAATATTGAAAACAGTGGTATTTTCAAACACAATTTTTAATTGTTAAATTGGGCTTTACACTGCTAGTTAATTGAAAGTCAGACAATCTTAGTTGCCTTCTTCTGTAATACTAAGTAAGTTAAAACAGAATAGAATATCTCTCTCAGGTTTAAGGGCATTGGTTTTTGTCCAGAATTCCAGTATGTTCTTTCCTACCTCTTGCACTTTAAGTTGCCATTTTGAATTTTAAGATCATCCTGCATGAACACACATTTAGAACTATTTAATGAATTATTATGCTGCAAATCCAGAATGCAGGATGAGATAACTGAATGTATCATTTTGACCTGACCTAATTTAGATGGCACACTATCACACATGAAAAGCACTTTAATAAGTTTTGCTTAGTAACCTCAGCCATAAAACATCATTTTTATATTATTCCTGTTGACATGGAAAAAATCTGACAGAATTAATAAGATTTCTTCTCCTATTATAGATCCAACTCAATTCTTTTGGGAATGATAAAACTTGTAAAACTCTCCTGTAAGCATAAATTCTCATGGGTTTCATTATAAGATTTTTAGACTGTAAGTTTTAAATGGACATTTTAGTCCTTTCGTATTAAAGATAACTCACAAAAATGGAGGCAGAGAGGATGGCATTTTCTTAAGAGAAATACAATAATGTGAAGAATAGAAATAAAAAGGTAGATTATTGATTTATCTGTCATGCCACCATGTGAGTAGTTCCCAGTATTTCACTTTGATTTTGTATTATGTACTTTCTATCAAATAGTATCTTGTTTGTAATATAAATTCACCACAATAGATGATAATGAAACCGTGAGACTTTCTAAGTTAGTTGAAGGACATTCTTCTTTCCAGACTTGATATGAATTTAATGCACTCAAAAATTATGAAAGAAAACCCATAATTGGTTCAGTCAAATTTGCATTCGTATGGTATTATATATGAAGAAAAGTAATGGCCAAGGACTCATGCATTGACCTAGAAACATTTGTGAGAAAAAAAAAAAAAACACATGGGGTGGGCATTCTGGGGTAGTGGGAAAGGCCTTTGTCTGTGAGGCCAGCATTCCATATAGGTGCAGATTCATGTCCCAGTTGCTCCACTCCTGATCCATCTCTCTTAACGTGGCCTTGGAAAGGAATGGAAGATGGTCCACGTGGAGACTCGGATGAAACTCCTGGCTTCTGGCTTCTGGCTTCAACCTTGCTCAGCACTGGCTGTTGTGGTCATCTGAGGAGTGAGCCTGCAAATGGAAGATGTCTCTATCTTTCTCTCTCTTTCTCTCCCTGTCTCTTCCTCTCCCTCTGTAATTCGGACTTTCAAATAGATAAATAGATCTTAAAAAAAATAGATCTTAAAAAAAATAGATCTTAAAAAAATCAATCACACATTTGCAATGTGTAAGCAAAATGAATATTTACACATTATTTCTTACATACCTATTAAGTAGAAGACTGTATTTTCTAGTTCATTTAATATATCTCCACAAATGGCTCTAGATCTCATTATGAAAAAATGTTGGGACTATTTAGTCACACATTCCATAAATATTTATTCAAAACCAATCACTTTTGTAGTGACTAAAGATACACCGAAAATAAAATAGATAAAAATGTCCCTGCTTACATATAGGACATATGATAATATTGAGCTAAGATCAACAATTAGAAGAAAAATTAATATATGTGTGTATTTTTATATATGTATATGAGCATGCATTTATAAATAAAATATATTCCACTGATTATTACAAACACAAATAAAAGAAAATGACAGCAGAAAGTGTTATGGTGGTCTGAGAAGACATCACCAAAAAGATAACAGTTGAACAGATTTCAGAAGCTGAGGCATGAGCCATAAATTTTAATAGAGGATTCTACTTACAGTGAAATACAAGGTTTCTTGGGAGGCAAAGTACCTGGCTTGCTCTCAAAACAGCGGTATACAAATGGGGTTGGAGAAATCAAAGATCTGATAGAGCCCTAGCTTGAAGCAAAGGGAAGCCATTTTAAGCACGTTGTATCTTGCTCTGCATGAGACAAAAAGTCACTGGAGAATTACAAGAAGTAAGTAGTCTGAATTATGTTTTAAGAGGATCACTGTAGTTTTGTATGGGGACTATTCTGGCAGGGTTGTAGAAAGAGGAAAAAGACAAACCAGTGTATGATGATGGCTTTAATCAGGAGCAGCAATAGACACTGTTAGATTATGAGTACTGCAGTTTCATGGTAGAAACAATAAAACAGTTGAATAGATTGGATGTGGCTGGTGAGAATAAGAGAGGAATAAGGACTTATTCTAAGATTATTGGCTTAAGAAGCTGACAATTAAATGGGGAACTCCCTAGACTGCAAATTTTCTTGGGAAGATCAGTAACTTATTTTAGGAGTTGGTACTTTTAAGATGTTTATTAGATAACCACGTAGAGATGTTGAATAGACTACTGGATATGGTATTTTGAAATTTAAGGGAGATTCCAAGTTGAGATATAAAATTGAGAATTAGAGGCATGAAAACATGAAACAAGTTGAGGTCCCTAAAGAAATGTCTTTAGGCATGATTTAGGACAGAGCTCTGGGAGGAAGCATTAAGAGGTTGAGGATAGAACCAGCAAAGATTTGAGCAGTAGTTAGTGAGATAGCGAAAATGCCAGGCCACTGTGGTATCTCTAACTGTGCTTTCTCTCCTTTTGAATTGATACATGTGTCTATCTTTCTTCCAATATTATACTGTTTTTGTGACTCCTTTACATACTTAAGTGTAAAAAACAATTGGTATGAATCCCCCAGCTTTGTTTCTTTTGCCAAAAATATTTATCTCTTCCAGTTCTTTTGCCTTTTTATATACATTTTGCAATTAACTTCTAATTTTAACTGGCATCTTAATTATATTTATCATTTCATGAACATGATATAGCTTGCCATTTATATATTCCTGTTTTAATTTCTTTGATCACCATTTTGCAGTATACATATTTTTAGATTTATATGTAATTATTTCATTTTGAAGTTATGAATAATATTTTTCAATTTCTAATTGTTACTATCTATAATATGTTTTGTTAGCTTCTTTGGGATTTTCTAAGTAGATATTTTGGTGAATAAAGATAGTTTTCTTTCATACTTTTGAATTTGTAGGTCTTTTATTTTTCTTTCTTTCCGTATTGAATGGACTGGGACCTCTTGCTTTGTGGAGCAGAATGATTGGAGTGATTTTCTTTGTCTTATTTCCTTTTTTTTTTTTTTTAAGACTTATTTATTTATCTGAAAGTCAGAGTTACACAGAGAAAGGAGAGGCAGAGAGAGAGAGAGAGAGGTCCTCCATCCACTGGTTCACTCCCCAATTGGCTGCAATGGCTGGAGCTGTGCCGATCCGAAGCCCGGAGCCAGGAGCCTCCTCCGGGTCTCCCACGTGGGTACAGGGGCCCAAGGACCTGGGCCATCCTCCTGCTTTCCCAGGCCATAGCGGAGAGCTGGATCGGAAGTGAAGCAGCCTGGACATGAACTGGAGCCCATGTGGGATGCCGGAGTCTCAGGCCAGGGCATTAACCCACTGAGCCACAGCACTGGCCCCTGACTTATATTGGGCTAGTGGGGAGAGAAGTATTTAGACTTACATCATTAAGTATTATGCTGACTGTATTTTTTTAATAACATGCTTATCAAATCAAAGCAGTTTATTTACATTTATAACTTGTTGAGAAATTTTTATCAGGAATGGAAGTTGTTTTTCCAAGAGCTTTTTCTGCATCTTGGGATGATGATACACCTTCTGTGTTCTGTTGACATAGTGTAGTGTATTGCAATGATTAATTTTTGAATGTGAAGCCAATCTCGCGTTCTGAGATAAATCTACCTGGGCATGATGTATTATCCTTCCTCTGTATTATTGGTTTAGATTTCTCAGTTGGTTCAGATATTTGCATTTGTTTTTATGATTGATGGTTCAGATTTTCAAAATAATGTCTTAGGATGAGTTTGGCATTAATTAATGCTTGCCTCAGTAAATAAGTTGGGAAGTGCCTTGTCCCCTTTTATGTTCTGGAATTATATGTATACAGTTAATATTTTGTTATCTCATCTTTAAGTCTTTAGTAGAGTTCACCAGGGAAATCATCATGGTGTTTTCTTTGTCAACTACAATAGCCAAATATTAGCAAAAAAAAAAAAAAAAAAAAAAAAACCGTCTCTTAGTTTATCCCCTGTTTTTAAAGCTATCATGAAGCTCTTCATTCCTTTTTGTAGTCCAAGTTTCATCTAGCATCACAATTTTGCCTGAAGAAATTCCTTTTAAGTTTCTTTTATTGTTGATTTAAGATTTTTTTGATATTTATGTCTTCTTTAAACTTTCATTTTTTAAATTTGAAAGACAAAGAAAAAGAAGAAAGAAAGATGGAGAGAAATCTTCCATCTACTGGTTTACTTCCTAAATATCCATAGCAACCAGGGCTAGGCCAGGTTGAAACCAGGAGCCCAGAACTCAATCTGGGTGACCTACACACTTGAGTAATAATCTGGTACCTCAGAAGGTATGTATTATCCTGAAGCTGGATCAGAAGTAGGGCAACTGAGACTTGAACCAGGCATTTCAAAATTGTTTGTGTGCACCCCAAGCAGTGACTTAACTGCACCATACACTCACTCCTAATTTCTATTTATGAAGGATATTTTTGCTGAGTGTAGAACTCTAGGCTGAAATTTTTTTGTCATTTAGTCCTTTAAGATACCAATTGTTTGTTTTTCTAGCTTGTATAATTGTTGTGGAAAATTTCTTTTCATCATCTTTTTATACAAAGCTTTTATTGAATAAATGTTAATTTCATAAGTACAACTTTTGGATTATAGCAGTTCTTCCCCCATATCCACCCTCCCACCCCCAAACCAACCCACCTCCTACTCCCTCTCCAATCCCACTCTTAATAAAGATTCATTTTTCATTATCTTTATATACCAGTTCTTAGTTACCATTCTTAGTTAAAGTGATCAGTTTAAGCTCATAACTGATCATAAAGATAAGACTAAGTGTCAAAGGGATTACATAAATGAGACCAAGTGTCTGCTAATAATAATAGACAGAATTAAAAAGGAGAGAACCTTCCAAGATGGACAGTGACCACACAGCAGACTCATAGAATTGCAAATGGCCTAAACTGCACTATGGCTTCAGAATTAGCCCTTAAGGCATTAGATCTGGCTAAAAAATATTTTTTTTTCTTCTAAGTGTTCCCTTATATGTGCTCTTCCCTCCTCCCACTCCATGACTAACATCCTGACTTTCATTTTTTAAAATACTCAACGGTTTTCAATGATGTGTCTAGAGAAGAGTGTGTGTTAGTGTGTGTGTATGCTCATGTGCACATTAGAATGTATCCAGCTTATTATTATTTGAAGCTCCTTGTTCTGTATTTAGCTTTCTATTAAGAATTTTGGAGAAAATTCAGCCGTTATGCTTTCAATTATTTCTTCTGCTTCATTTTTTCCTCTCTTCTCCTTATGAGTTTTTAATTAGAGTGAGTTCAAGGTTCATAATTTTTCAATTTTACAATGGGTGATGTGAAAAGAATAGGACCTCTGTGCTCAGAGTTGTGTTATAACTATGTCTAAGTGCTCCCAAAAGATGTATCATTCTTGGGTGCTTTGTTAAGTTAATTACATTTCTAAAAAAAAAAAAAAAGTGAAATTAACTTAAAGATGCCATGACAGAACAGCCCTTGTCTCGACTGTTCAGGAGCAGTTTGTTTGTTTGTTTGTTTTTTGCCATGAAAATTGTTGAACTCTTTACTTAGCATAGAGTTGGTCTTCTGTGTATAAAGTTAGTCAAAAATGGATGTTCGTTGAGAATGAGACTGGGAATGGGAGAGGGAGGAGGTGGGCTGGGAAAGTGGATGGGAAGGTGGGTATGGAGGAAAGAATCACTATATTCATAAAATTGTACTTATGAAATGCATGAAGTCTGTATTCCTTAAACAAAAGGTTTATTTGGGAGGAAATAAATAAAAAATTAAAAAAGGAGTTGAGTAAAATAATAAAAGGTAATAACAACAACAACAACAGAAGAATATATATTGAATAGATGTATTACTTTAAATGTTGAACTTTACATAGGCTAGTGATACGTGGTAGGACACTCTCATGTGATGCTGGGTAGCAGCAGTTACTTGCAGTACTAGTCAGTACTGTGATTATCTGGCAAATAGCCAATATTCCACAGTGTTCTGTGTTGCTAAGGTTTGGTAGGTTAGACATATTAAAAGGATTTTCAACCCAAGTAACCCAAGTTATTTTCAAATTATTATGAGCTTGTTGGCATTTAACCTCATCATAAATTGAGACTATCTGTATTTAATATCCTCCTGCTTTTAAGCTGTATTGTGAGGATGCAATTAATCAGAAACTTAGTAGTATAACTATAGAAGAGTTTTCATCATCTGAAGTGCAGATGCTGTTAATACAGTAAAATTCCATGTGTCATTAAAAATGCTTGTGAAGCCTGAGAATATCGAGTATCTTAATAAGAACTTGCTGTGAGTGCAGACTCAGCCTCTGTTAGAAAGTCCAACTAATGCTAGCCCATGGTTAGTCTAAGAAGTTGTTAGCTTCTCTCTTCTAGCCCACTATTATGAAGGCTGTTACTGTTCGTGCCCTGCCAAAAGTGCATCACTCTACACATCTCATCTCTCCTTGCATTGGCTTTTCCCTTCACAGTTCTGTTCACCTAGTTGCCATGCAAACTTAGCTCTCCAATGGGCTCCAGCAAAATTATGATTTTATAAATCTTATGAGTTGTTTTGTGCTTAGAGTGAAAATAATGTCTTATTGCTACACAGGATCTGCTTAAATGGTCCCTTCAAATGTGCACTATGGTTCTCTATTGAAATCAGACAAGACCCACTAAAATTTACACTGAAATGTGGCCCTTAAAGTTCCCTAGAAATACTATCTGAGGTGCCACATGTGCTACCGGAATTTGGAGTGCCTTATGATTTCACTACGGGCTTATTATTAATCCCTGATATTAATAAGCCCAAGAGGGTTCTTGCCTAATATTTAGAGAAGAATTCTAAATACCGGCACAGATAAACGAGGCAGCAGGTGCATCTTAAGCTTTTATTTAGTGAGAAAGATGCATAGGAGAGTGAGAGCTTTATTTGAGAGGTAAATGGGGGTTCATACCAAGCACCAGGAACCAGCCACATGGATGAGCATCTAGGCCTGTATCTGGGCCAGGAAGCCTAGAGTACATGGCCCGAAGGCCATGAGCCCTGGAGGTGTGGGGCTACAGCAAGCCCCCTCCTGACAAGAGGCTAGGGAAGAAGAGCAGGCCGAGCCACACCATGTCCTGGCTTTTAACCCACTTCCAAAGGGGAGTGGTTAATTAACGTGATAGGCTGGTGGGCACCCAGGTGTGGCCAGGTAGGGGAATGAGGCCACACAGGGGTGCAAAGGCATCAGGTAAGGGCATGAGGTCACACAGGGGCGTGGCAAAGGCGTGGTCTTCCAGTTCACAAATCTAACAATTTTAGCCTGTATGTCTGTATGTCTGCCTACCGTACCATGTAGCCTAAGAAGGAAGAAATACGTTGTGGTGACTGGTAACTTGAGAAGTGCAATTTCATCAGACTTATGTTGGTCAAAGCTTGAGATTTTGTTTAATAGAGGAAAGATGAGAGAAGATAAAAATGGAGATTGTGAGTTGAAACAATTCTGATGAGTTATTTTCTTGGTAAAGAACAGTGGAGAAATTGAGCAGCAGATAGGAACAGGGATTGCTTGAGAAATGCCATTGCTGGAGATATGTCATTGTCTAGGTAAAAGATTGGGATCTAGGTCTTATGTGAATGGTTGAATTTTGTTTGGAGCATGAAGCATTTCTCTATAGAAATAGGAGGGGAGGCAAAGTATGTAGGCATAAACAGTAGAAAGTAAGAGGTTGTGGTGGGGAATTTGTGAAGGTTTTTTGTGCTTGCTTCAGTATTCTCAGTGGCCAAGGAAACCAGGTATTAGGAGATAATTTGGATAGAGGATAAAGATGGTATGAATCTCAGTAACCTAAGATGCTAGGAATGTGAATGGATTGATTTGAGAATAAACTATTTTCTACAATGGAAAGGTAATTAGACAGAAACCATAGGAAAACTTATATTTATTTCTCTGGGACTTTCTACATATTAACCTGATACAAAAGTATGTTTTATTGCTTTATATTTATTTACCTTTTGTTGCATACTATGTAATTCTGACCCAGTAATTGGAACGTTGAAAGAAGTAAACTATCCCCTTATGTGGTACTTTAAGAAAAAAAAATATGATTGTTCATGTATTTGGTTAGTTTTGTTATATAAATCGTTTTAATGCTAGATAAGTGTTGCTCTAGCATTTCTGTGACACCAATAATACAAATTATTTGGTGAATGAGAAAATAGGCAATGATTATGGTTCATTGGACTTGAGCACATTTCTGGAACTTGCAAATAATATATTTTATTACTGTTATAGGAGTTGCCCTGAAATTTTCTCAAATGTGCTATGATATTTCAAGAATGACTTTGTAACATTTGTTTTCCTTCTCATAGGAACCAGAGATTTAGTAGATTATGACCAGTCATTTAAGCAAAATGTGGCAGGATCACTGTATCTTTTCTTTATTTGTCAGTTAGTTTGTTTGAGTGGCAGATACACACACATACACACACACATACACAGGAAGAGTGAGCATTCTAATCGGCTGGTTCACTCATCAAATACCTGCAATGGCTGAAACTGGGCTGAGCCGAAGCCAGGTACTGGAACTCAATCCAGGTCTCTTGTATGGGTGTCAGGAAACCACTTATTTGAGCCCTCATTGCTGCTTTTTCAGGGTCTGCATTAGTTGAAGCTGGGCTCAGCACTTGGAACTGTCTCCTGAACATAGGTATTATGTATGCCTGCATCCATTTTAATTGCTGTGCTACACACTCCTTTTTCCAATATGTAGGCTGTCCACTGGCACCCAGGAGAGTAACATCTGCACATTGTCTGTTCAGGGCCCCTCTATTTAAGAATTCTGCTTGCTCATTCTTCTTCTTCTTCTTCTTCTTCTTCTTCTTCTTCTTCTTCTTCCTCTTCCTCTTCCTCTTCCTCTTCATCTTCCTCTTCCTCTTCTTCTTCTTTTGTAAAATCAGCCTGTTTAGGTAGATAAGCACAGGTAGGGGAATGTTTGCTTTTGTGTCTTAGACAAATGACTATTATAGTATGATTTCACCCTGCGCCTAAAATTATTTCTGTCCAGGAAAGTAACAAATAGATCAGAACACTCCCAGAACATTCAGGGAGTGCTGTCTAGGTTTTGAGCTGTGTTCTGGGTATATGTGTGTGGGACACTCCTAAGTCATCCTTCTTGAAGAAAGACACTGAGTGAACAATGCTGGCTGTTGTTCTGCACAATAAAAGATAACCAGGTTCAAGAAAATACCAGAAGGTAGCCAGGGTAATATCTGAATCTTGATTAACAATGTATTTAGGAGGAGAAAAAATTTCCATTTCACTTTCATTGGCCTATTAATACAAAAATGATAACTTAGTTCTAGTAGTCATTTATGATTACACTGATATATTCTAGAGCAAGCTACATCTTTAGGAAATTTGGGACTTTGATTTTTACAGTTAAGTACATAGGAAAAATGGTCTTATGCAATGTTCTAAATGTATAACATGTACCTTCAGCCTTCAGAAAGGAATGGCCTGGGAAAAGCAATGGAAGATGGCCCAAGTGTTTGGGCCCCTGCTACCCGTGTGAGAAACTGGGGAGAAGCTTCTGGCTTCTGGCCTCATGGCCCAACCCTGGCCATTGTGACCATCTGAGGTGTGAACTAGGGAATGGAAGATCTCTCATTCTATGTCTCTCTTTCGCCATAACTTAATCAAATAAATAAATAACTCTTAAAAAAATAAGTTCCTATTAATGTGTTAGCCCATGTAGCAGAAAATATTTTATTATCTTAAAAATTATTAAATACCCTTTTCATGAAGTTTCTCAGCATCATAACAACAATCTGTTAAATCCAAACATATTTGATTTAATCTCTCATAATTTGAAATTGAATTAGTATTGTGTTTCTGTTTATTATGTTAAATATTAGAGGATGGAAATCTTTAAGAAATGTAACAGATTCGGTACTGTTCATTCCCAAAGTGTAATTTTCTTTGTATGATAGATTCACAAAGTCAGTGAAGGAAAAATGATTGCTTCATAGATGAGTTTACCTACAGGAGACGTTAGGATCTTAGCAGCAGTGAAGAGAAGCTAACTCTTGGTGTGGTCAGTGGGTGGTTTAAATGTAACATACTAAGGACTGTGGTTACCTCATGCTTGGCTGAGCTGCCTGTGACAGCAGAGAGCAGTAGGTGTAGAGGTAGGTTAGAGACAGCCACTGTTCCACTTTGGGGATGACACTATCCAATCACAGAAGGTATAAAGTGGTCCAGCTTCCAGAAATAGCAAATCAGCAACAGTCACCCACTCATATAAAGGAATTCAATGAAGAAGGCCAACCCTTAGTGAGCCAGAGCACATCTCAGAAAAATGATACAAAACCCAGTATTAAGACCAATAAATGTTGTCAAGTTGTAGCAGAGGGCTATAATTTATAAAATGGAAGTACTGATATGTATAACCACTTGGAATAAAATACTAAATATGTCACATTATATTTTAAAAATATTCAACTCAGATTATTAGACAAATTAAATCTAAAACGTCTGAGGATGTAGTCATGCAGTTGGATTAGCATACATTTCACTTTTGAAATTTCATTAGGGCCTGATAAAATTTTAGTAATTTAAAAATTTTGTGCTGTGATAATTAGACATGAAATAATATAGCTTGAAAGGAGGAAATTTAACCGTGCCAAGAAATGATTGGTCACAAACATTGTTAATTTTACATTACAGCTATGCAGAAAGTTTGAAAAAATCATCCTTAGTTTTTACTTGTCTGTCAGGCACAATGAGCTGATGGAGTGAACAATGCCATTTAAGGAATGAATCAGCTGTAGCAACAATATTTAGTAAAGAATGGCTAACCATTATGAGCGAATGCTGCCTCATTCAAATTTATCAGAAATTGCTCCAGGTCTTGTGACTGTTTTTTTTTTCCTTTCTGCTCTGGCTTTCTCTGGTCAAATAGGAAAACTATCATTCTGAAATTTGTTAAAGAAATGTATGCTACTGTTGCTGCCCATTAATGTGATTGCTGAGGTTTGCAGGGACTAATGTTGGTGGGATGATTGTGTAGGATGTCCAGAATAGAAAAATCCTCAAACAGCATAGTTTACATGAGATAGATGTTTTTTTCTCCCTTAAAAAAAACAGTATAGGGCTCGTACCATGGCTTTATGGCTAATTAAGGAACCTGATTTGCTCTAAGACTAAGCTCTGTCATTCATTTTTTTTATTCATTATTTTTTAATGTGCAGATTTTGTGATGAATTTTATTTCATAGGTGTACCATTTCTGATATAGTTATTCATTCCTTCTGCCATTTATTTATTTATTATAATTTACTTTTTGACCAATCATGGGAATGAACAGTAAACAGCACACATGATATTACCTTGATGGTGCTTACATTGTATTGGAGTAGATCAATGATATAAATAAATAAAAAGAATTTATTTATTAGTTATCTTAAGGATAAAAAAGTATCAGTAAAATTTTCATAAATTTAAGAATGAATATAGTCATTAGAATTCAGCTAGTTTACATTTTCTTCTTCTAATAGAATTTTCTGTCACATTATTTCAGCAAATTGTCTCATTTTAACATATTTTACATCATTATAGTAACACAGATCTTTAAGAAGATTGTTTTAAACATGATAAAGACTTCATAGATGTCATTTTGACAGACAGAAAAAGGTTTAGTGAATTATGCATATTTTCTTTGCTAACATTATATTGATTATCTTTTGTAGGACAGATTTTACTTTTCTGAAATTTAAAAAGAATTATAGGAATGCAAAAAGAAGAAGAGAACTGGCCATTTAGATGCAAGAAGAATCAGGAGAAAACTTAAAGCTAAGCTCTGTCATGTGTAGTTATTGACCTCCATCTCCAAAGTCATCTCCCTTGTTGTAGGCCAGCAGCATAGGAAATGTAGAGGGGCAAAAATATGGTTCTTCCATCCAGTGAACTGCCATTAGAAAGACTTTCTAGAATATCCATATGGAATTTCTATGTATTTATTTCTTCATTTGAGAGAGAAAGAGAGAGAGAGAGAGAGAGAGAAAGAGAAAGAGGAAGAGGGAGAGGGAGAGGGAGAGGGAGAGGGAGAGGAAGACGGAGAGGGAGGGGAAGAGAGGGAGAGAGAGAGAGAAACTCTTCTATATATTGGCTAACTTCCCATGCCATGTAAATCAGACAAAGGTGGGCGGAGAGAGAGAGAGGCTCTTCTCTATGTTGGCTCATTTCCCATGCCTGCAACAGCTAAGACTGTAAGAGGCCAAAGCTGGAAGCTGGGGACTCAATCCATCTCCCACATAAATGGTATCACCACTGCCTCCCAGGAACTGCATTTATAGGAAACAGGAATCAAGAGCAGGAGATGAGTATTGAACTCAGGTATTCCAAATGGGATGTGGATGTTTTAACTGTCATGTTAAGTGGTGGACTAAATGCCTACCCTTCCATACGGGAATTCCACTCATATTTAATTGGCTTAGATTTAGTCACATAGCCATGCTCGATTGCAGGCAAAGGGGAAATGCAGAACTAAATTCCAGGCAGCAGATATGAATTTCTATGACTCTGCTGTTCACAAAGAAAGTGAGTAGATATCAGAAGGAAATTAACTATTTTTGTGATAACTATGAAGACCATTGGCACAAGTGCTACTGAGGATTTATGATTTCATGTACTATTGATGTGCTTCTCTAAATCCAATTTTTAAAATAAAACATATACATATTCATTATACAGCACATGAAACATACAGTGTCATAAAAAGAACATATGGAAATAACTGTTACTGACATTGTGGTATATATTCTTGCAGTATTTCATATTAATTTGTATATTTCTGCCTCTCTATATTTATTTACATAAGTTAATGAATATTTGTGCATGTTATATATTATATATGTGTACAAATACACCTCTACATAGATTTTAATTTGGACCATACTACCATACTGTAATATTGTTTTATACATTTTTGTACCTATCATTAACATTTCTCTATATCACATTTTTTTGGAAACTACATTAAGAAAAACAATTTTTAAGATTTTTTTTTCACTTTTTTCATTTTATTTGAAAAGCACAAAGACATCCTGAGAGAGACAGGGGACAGAGATCCCTATTTCTCATTCATTTTGTAAGTGCCCACAACAGTCAGGCCTGGACCATGCGTAGGCCAGGATCCTGGACCATGCGTAGGCCAGGATCCTGGACCTCAGTCCAGATGTCCTACATGGATAGCAGGGACCCAAGTACTTGAGTCATCCTCAGCTGCCTCTCGGGGGGTGCATTAGCGGACAGCTGAATTTGGGAGCAGAGACAGGGCATTAGCAGCTTAACTGTTGTACCAAATACCTATCTGTCCATTAAACAATTTATTTTTTTGCTATATAATACCCTACCATGTCAAATGGCTTTTGTTTTGTATATCCAAATATTCAATAAGTATTTTATACCTGGATTTTCAATAATGTACCTTGGGTTTTTTTTAGAGTTATTTATTTGAAAGGTAGAGTTACAAACGGAGGAAGGCAGAGAGAGATCTTTTATCTGTTAGTTCATTTCCCAAATGACTGCAATGGCCTGACGCTTTGCCAGGCCAAAGCAAGGAGCCTGGAACTCAACCAGGTCTTCCAAGTGGGTGATAGAGAACCAAGCATTTAGATCATGTTCCACTGCTTTCCCAAACACACTAGCATGAGGCAAGGTTGGAAGTGGAGCAGCCAGGACTTGAGTTGGCACCCATGTGGGGTCCAGCATGACAGGTGGTGGCTTAACCAGCTTACCACAATGCCTGCCCCTCAATAGTATACCTCGTGAAAGGATGAACATTGTTTCTCTATATATTTGGGCCCAATTGGATTAATTCCTTAGAAACATTTTTAAATGGTACTTTTTGATCGAAGATATATTGTGAGCGAGACCTGAACGCCATCTTCATGTTTCCTTTTGGTGTTGGCATTGAACAGGACCTCCCTTGCCCCCTGCCTTGTTTCTTTTTGTAAATGGATAGGAGTGGAGGATTTATTGGAGGAATACCAAATACATTTATATCTTTGTTCCCATTGACCTTAGAGGCAAGAATCACATAGTAGGAATGCAATAGAGAGCCTGTGAGTTAAGTGTGTGACTGCTTGGAAGATGAAAGACCCATTTTCTGGGCAATTATTCTTAGCATATAAGAAGACACTCTCTTTCTGTCTTAAATTCAGGCCTGAGACATTAGTTTCATGTTGATTGAGTGGGAAATGCTAAAGACCAGCATGCTTTATCTATAACAGATTCAGACTTTTAAGACACTTTAAAGCAAGACCAAAATTGGAGTATTTCAAAGTAGGCTGCTTGTAATGGCTTTTGGTATATCTTCTTCCTCTTCTTAACTGACAATTTGGAGAAAGCTAATCATCCAGGAACCTTCAGAGTAGCTTAATTGTAGAAGGACTGAAGATCTTTTCAGGAAGGTCTTTCTAAGAAGAGAACATTAAACACTTATATTTGATTAGCAAGGGCTTGAAAGATTTCTTTCAAGATGTGGGTGTTAACATAGACAAGAGAAGAAAAGAATCCACTCAATAATTATAATTAGAGATCTCATTTAGGAATAAATCTTTACAATGTGCTTAGTATTCACTTTGTTTCATTTCATTCCTAATGATCAATTTAGCAAATCTCATTCTTTGAGACGTTAAACTCATATTTACTTGGAGTATAGAAACTTGACTCCAGGAATCATCTCTTGACTTCTTTCAAATTTTGAAGAGTTAGTTGCTGGCAAAACTTTTAGTTAGCCCCTTTGCATTTAAAGGCAGAACACAGTTTCTTCTTTCTACTGAGAGAGCAAATGCTGTCTATTGAATGTTCATTCTGGATCAAATCCTTCATGTATTTTGCTTCCAATTTTAAGAAAGGATTTGCAAGAAAAACAAACAAGCAAGACTCAGCTACATACGTAAGGGGATCCAGCTCCAGGAAGTCAGAATACATATCAGAAAAAGAGTTGAAAGAAGCGTGGTAATGGTCTATTGTAGACAGACTGGTTGTGCTGAGGTAGACTATATGAGGAAAAAGGAAAGGCAATTAAGAAAAACTTGAAAAGATAGTTATCAATTGAGCCAAGGGTAACTTTAGGTGATTTTCTTTTTTCTCCCTTCTCTCTTGATTATGCTATCAATGTTTATGTGGTACAGAACCTGAAATCACCTTCCAGCTCTTCACTTTTGCAGTGTTAATGGGGTGGGAGGGAATTGCTTGCATTCCTATGCACCAAGCTGCAAATAGTCCCACTGACACTCATGCTAACTAAGACAGATTAAATAGGCAGGGAGCATCTGCAGCACTGGCTAACAACTATCACTAGGAGACTCAGCAGAGTTGATGGGAAGGGGAGGTGAGCTGCCTATCAACAGCGGGGAAAAACAGCTCAGTTAGTGCTTTTGCTCAGAAAAAAAAAAAAGAAAAAAACAAAAAACAAAAAACAAAAAAAACTGTTCTAGCCTACACCAGACAACTGCTTTTATTGCAAAGGGCAGAACCATTCATTCTTGAGGTCTTGTTTAATATCCAGTTTTTTCCACCTTCTATGCTCTGGGGATGGGGCTGGGGCTCATGCTCCAATACACAATTCGATTTTCACAGAGGGCTGTTGTTAGCAGCGTGCATTATTTTTAGATCGTACTTTGGTTAAGTTTAAGTTCGGGAGTTTGGGCCAATGTTTTAGTGTATTTGGGCTCAAAATAATGATGAACTGTTTCTTGGTAAATTGAAAGTGAATCATGTCAAAGAACACCTTCAGTATAGGATGCCAAAAATGGCACTCTTCACATTGGGACATCTAGAGTTAGCATGATGACTCAGCCATTATCAGGCAATCGGTAATATACGATCTATTTGCAGTAAGAAGGGTTCAGGAGAGAGGTGTGCAAAATCTGGGAGTTTTAATTAATGTTTTCCCCAATTATTGTACTACAAGTTACTTTATCAGGTGGCCATATCTTCTATCAGAAATTGCTTCAGCTTTTTATTTCTAACTTCCAAAGAAAAATGATGTAATAATTCTTCTGAATTATACCAACTATGACCTTGAGAAAGCTATTTTAAATATGAAAGAAAATTCACGTGATTAGTTCATGAAGAATCAATTCATTTATCCATTTTCTACCTTTAAGGGATTTTCATTACTTTTACTTGATGAGGGCTATTAATTGATTTGGAACTATCTTTAAAGAACTGAAGAGAGATGAATGTTTCAAACTTAAGCTAAAATAAGGCACAGATCTTTTTTCTGAGAAAAAGAACTCCGGTTTATTACTCGATAGCCTCATTTCTAGCAAAACCTGACTGTTGACATAAGTAATGATAATCTTATTTACTAAATGATTTTTATCAATAAAAGCATCACTAATAAAAAACAGAAATAAATGTCACATATAAATTGAAAGAACACAAGGACCCTTAACCATATCCAATAGAAAATCAATAGCAGTGATGTGTCTTAGGTGAGTGGATCTATTGATTATAACGAGTCATCATTTGGCCGTGAACAGCAAAGTAAGTTGGACCATATGTTTATTTCTTTTTAGAACTTAATTTTTTGTATGAGAGAAAAGTTTGTTATTCAAATAACAGTCTGCCCATGCATAGTACATGGTATTTTACATCTTCTTAAAATAACTTTCTCAAATGCAATTAAGGCAGCAAAGACCCAATTTGAGTCAAATGAAGTGAAGTGAAGGTCAGAATCTACAGGACACAGGAAACATGGTTGATAATAAAAGAGATTTGCAGGGATGACTTATGGCTTACAAACATCACTTTAGAGTTTTCTCACTCAAAGAGAAGAAAATAGATGTGATAAATTGTTAATTTCCTTTGGGACTGATATCACCAACATTTACCTAATATACTATGAATCTCTTCCTTCAGTAGTGACTGTTAAATTACATTTTAGGAGTCAGATGACAACTGCTTTCTAACATAAGTCTAAGTAAAGCAATTTGTTGTCTGAAACTTGTGCTGTTTACTGTTAGTTGGAGATTGGCTTTACATTTATCTGGTAGTGTAATGTTTAGGACATTATACCAACCAGTTTATGTCCTAAAATTTTTACCATCAAATACTAAATTTTATTCAAAACACAACAGTGATATTGTATGTTGTTTCACAGCAATTCACATGGTTTAATCGAGATAGAATGTAAGTCAAAGTCAGTGCTTTTTTTTAAGATTTTTTTTTAAGATTTATTTATGTATTTGAAAGTCAGAGTTACACAGAGAGAAGAGAGGCAGAGAGAGAGAGAGAGAGAGAGGTCTTCCATCTGATGGTTCACTCCCCAATTGGCTGCAACGGCCGGAACTGTGCCGATCCGAAGCCAGGAGCTTCTTCCAGGTCTCCCACGTGGGTTTAGGTGCCCAAGGACTTGGGCCATCTTCTACTGTTTTCCCAGTCCATAGCAGAGAGCTGGATGGGAAGTGGGGCAGCTCGGTCTCGAACCAGTGCCCATATGGGATGCCAGCGCTTCAGGCCAGGGCATTAACCCAGTGAGCCACAGCGCTGGTAAAGTCAGTGTTAAAAGTGATTTTAAAAATCTTATTCCATCTAACAATTATTTAATATTTTATAAACTTAGAAATTATAAAATAGAATGGATGGCTGTTAAATTTTTCTAACTCTTTTTTTCTTTCTGTAACTCATTGCTTGTTTATTTGTTTTAAATGGAGTTTTAAAAAATCATTGCATTAGGGCCGGCGCCATGGCTTAACAGGCTAATCCTCCGCCTTGCGGCACCGGCACACCAGGTTCTAGTCCCGGTTGGGGCGCTGGATTCTATCCCGGTTGCCCCTCTTCCAGGCCAGCTCTCTGCTATGGCCCGGGAAGGCAGTGGAGGATGGCCCAAGTCCTTGGGCCCTGCACCCGCATGGGAGACCAGGAGAAGCACCTGGCTCCTGGCTTTGGATCAGCGCGATGCGCCGGCCGGCCGCAGCGGCCATTGGAGGGTGAACCAATGGCAAAAAGGAAGACCTTTCTCTCTGTCTCTCTCACTATCCACTCTGCCTGTCAAAAAAAAAAAAAAAAAAAAAAAAAAAAAAAAAAAAAAAAAAAAAAAAAAAAAAAAAAACAAAAAAAAAACAAACAAAAAAATCATTGCATTAAACAGATATAATTAGATATAATTGACCATATTTCTAGTATTGAATTACTTCTTCCTTCTTGGCAACCAGGTTCCGATTTCCCTGGGTTTGAACTACTTTGGAAGTGATCCTATTTGTAAGTTATTAGGTGATGATCATCTATCTCTTTGCTTTTGATTAATAAAAATGGATGTCTCATCTTCTTTTGGCCAGTGAAATCATAAGGGATGCTGTCTGGATTAGATAATTTTGGTGATGTCTTTCAAAGGTCCAAGTGTTAAGGGTTGACCTCCAGACTCTTACGTTAAAGAATTAAGGATGGAACTTAATTTAGTTGTGTTGCCTGAAGGTAGGGGTGTTGGAAAGTGATTGGATTAAATCGTAGGGGTGGAGCCCTGTGGTTAAATAATGGTTGTTTTACATGGAGAGACTATATTGAGGGTAGACAAATATTTTGCTCCCTGTCTTTCTGCTCCTTGGCTTGCTAGGTGTTTGCCCCTTAATCATCTATGACCTTACCAGATGCCTGAATCAATGAGGCTGCCAAGTCTTGGCCTGTGAGCTTCCAAAACTATAATCAAAATAAACCCCCTTTCCTCATAAGTATCTCCTTATATTTTAATTGTAGTAACAAAATACCAATATAGATGTTTGATTGGAAATATTTCATTATTAGAGTTAGGAAATATACCCTGGGAGGGAGGGAGTAATACTGCACATTCTTGTGATGATAGCTGCGTGGTAGACCCATAAAGCAGCTGGCTTAAATTTGACCAAAGAAATGGAGGTCCCTGGAGAAGAAAATGAAGAAAAGAGGCTAGAAGGAATTAGCGAATTTCCTTGAGAAATTGGTTTTATGAAGCAAATAATAGAACAGAAAAAGGCAATTAGAGAATACTTTAAAATGTATTCAGAGTTTAATGAGTTCAAGAACATCACTGGGACATCACTTATGAGTCACTTCCTTCTTGAACATGTTGCCAATAGGTTTGCGACCTATTCACGGAAATAACCCTCTCTAGATTTTCACCAGATCTGAATTTTTTTTTCACTCTGAGATAAAAATGGCTGAGATTATCTATTGTTTTGCTCCTGCGGTGAGGCCAGGACCAGCTGTGACCATCTTGGTAGTTTCCTGAAGCCTAAATCAATGTGAGGCAGAGAAAAAAGGCAAGAATCTCAGGGAGATGGAAAGGGGCATAGTACTCTGCCTAGGGGTCTGCTTTTCCCTTAGGTTGATTATTATGTGAGATTAATAATTGGCTTATCACTTCTTCCGATTCGAGTATTGGCTTTCTGTTACTTGCATCTGAAAGATTCATTCACAAAATCAAATTTCTGTTGAATTTCACAGATCATGTGGAAGTGCTGTAACTGATGAGAAAATTAAACATATAAAGAATAATCGCTTAGGTGTCTTTGAGTCCCATTCTCTTTATCCTGTTCCTCCAACTCCCAAGTCTTTGGGCTGGCAAGTTGGGTGCCACTCTGTGGCTTTTTCTGATTCCTTCCCCTCAAAATATACATTCGCCTTCTCCATGCTCACAGCACTCAGTCCTTGGATTTCTTATTTTTTAAAGGATATTTTTCAAAGATTTATTTTATTTATTTGAAAGACAGAGTTACAGAGAGAGGTAGAGACAGAGAGAGAGAAAGGTCTTCCAAACGCTGGTTCACTCCACAAATGGTCACAATGGCCGGAGCTGCGCCGATCTGAAGCCAGGAGCCGGGAGCTTCTTCTGGACCTCCTTGGGTACAGGGGCCCAAGGACTTGGGCCTTCTACTGCTATCCCAGGCCACAAGCAGAGAGCTGGATCAGAAGAGGAGCACCTGGGACTAGAACCAGCACCCATATGGGATGCCGGCACTTCAGGCCAAGGCTTTAAACCACTGTGCCACAGCACCGGCCCCTGGATTTCTGATTTTAATAATCTATGTCTCCTCTCCAGAATCTTCCATCAAATTTCATGATTTAAATGCTAACTACAAAGTAACAACTTCAGCCTGGAAGACTTCTCTTAAATCCAGAATGCTGAATTTTTCTAGAATCAACAGATTTCTTGACATCTCCACTTGGATATCTCATAGACAGCTCAAACTTAGCAAATCAAAAACCATACTCTGACTCCCTCAAACCTTCCCCTCCAACTCCAAGCAAAGACAGTTGTCTTCTGTAACATCCTTATCAGTTAATGCCAATACCATCCTTTCAGGTGCTAAGACCAAAAACCTTTGAGCCACATTTGACTCTGACGCATTTCTCTCATACTTCACATCTAAATCATCAATATATCCCACGGGCTTTATCTTCCACAGGTAACTGTAACCACACGTCTTCCAGTAACTTGTATATTACTGCTCTTAACCAGGGCCCACTCTCTCTTGTAAGAGAAAACTGGGCTCATTCATGTTCCCTCTCCAATCTCATCTTTACTACTCTCCTTCGCGCACTGCAGCCCAGACTTGGTGCATTCCCTGTACTTCCTGGGACACGGAAAAGCAGGGAGGCTTCTGGGTCTTCCTTCAGGGTGTTTTGCACTAACTCTTCTCTTTGCTGTAGCTAGTTACCCCTCACTCCCATAGCCACTCTCTTGCCCCCCAACTTCCTTGCTCTTAAACTTCTAAATATTAATAAGTGAGGTTTTCTCTGACAGTGTTTTTGAAATGACTTTTTTTTTTATTTCGTCCTCAGATTCTGTACCTGTGCCTGTTTGATTTTACTTTTTAATAATTATCAGCAGCTGATATAGTATATATTTTCCAAATAATTTATTGTCTATTTCCCTTTCCAAAATGTGAGCTCCATGGGGGCAGGATTTATTCCTGTTTTCTTCATTATTGTACCTCCACCGTATGGGGCAGTATTAAGTGCATTGTAGACACTCAGTATATACTGGGAGGAATGATTCAAAAAGTTCATGGAAAAACTTTGAAAAGCTTTCAATTTTTTGTATGAAACTAAATTTATTTTTAATTTCATTTTTTTCTGTATTTTCCATGAACTTTTGTCTCCTAGAATATATTTAGTTAATCAAATAAACCCTGTCTCTAGGTGGTATTAAACTAACCTGACAAGTGGGTTTTTGCAAGTAAAGTAAAATGATAATATTTTAAAAAATTTATGTCAAGAAATATGGCTCAATATACTTAAATATTAGATATAAACATGGCTTGTAGGTCAATATTTTAACAATTTAATAGTGCATATTTTAATAATTCTGAGAAAGTGGCCCTTGCCATAAACCTTTGTATCAGATAGCATTCTTTCAGTTGTAAGTTATAGCAACCCAACTCTAACTCAAATTAATAAAAAACAAAAAACAAACAACAACAAAAAATCCAGTATCGTCCAACTTAACAAAAGGTTTACTTATTAGTATTGATGAAAATTCCTGTAATTTTGGCTCATTTCTATTTTTGGGTAGTCTCTTGTGTCTGTGTCTTTGCAGATGCTTGGTTTTTTGCAGGCTGGTGAGACGTCTGTTGACGATATGGTTCACATCTGTGCAGGGCAGCATGCAGGAAGCTAGAAGAAGGTTTTTTTTTGTTTTTGTTTTTTTTTTTTAGAAAATTTCTCAAAAATTTCAGAAAAAATTCTTCCCTAGAAACTCCTAGTAAACCATTCCTTAGGTACCACTGCACATGCAAGTCACACAGCTATTTCTGAATGAATTATTGGCAGGCAGTTTTGGGATTAGTACAAGCTATTAAGCCCTTCCCAGAGCTGTGGATAGAGAGCTTTTTCTGAGACCCAGGATTTTCCTGAGAAAGTGGAGGGATTAGAAGCTTCTGATGAATTGGGTTCCACGAGGAAGGAGGAATTGGGGACTAACTAAATGTAGGAAATGTCTTTTATATATTAGAGTCCAATTAATTCTATTCACCCAGGCTTAGGAACGTTTCATATCTTCAACATAACATTGGTAAAGTGTTTTTTTTTTTTTTAGACTTCCTTTGAAATTCAGCTAAATCAATGTGTCTATGTAGTTGAAGAATTTAACCGTTTTTTCCCCTAAATGAATGTAATGTTACCTAGAGAGGAAACAAAAACTTTATTTTCCTAATTCTTCAAATGTTTGGCATTACACAGCAAGTATGATATAAAATGGTAAGTGAATTTATCAATTTCTAAAACTAGGATTTTAACATGTTATTGATATATTATAGGTTTATTAGAATGATAATTGTACTTAGTAAGATTATGAAATAAAAATGGGGTAGATGTTCTCTGTCTTCTCATCCTGAAACTTATACTGTGTATTCTTTTAAAAAAAGATTGTATTGAAAACGTGTATTTGGATCCATTTAAGGACAACTAAAATAAAATGACTCAGATCTGTCTTGCTTCTTAAAATGTAGGATATAAGAAGAATTTTTTAGAGCATGTAATTTTGTTTCTCATTATGAATTCAAAACCAGATCCAGGTTTAATGGAAATATTCCAGGTATTTATAAATCAGTTAAAGTCCCAAGCATTTTCATTCAGCCATTATTTGATTATGTCTGCACATAAATCTGACAAGGAATTTCTTCTTGGTTTCACATGGCAAGCCCTAGAAAATTGGTCTGTAGGGAAATAATTCTTCCTAACTACATTGTCTACAGCTAACTCTGTGACAAGACCATTACCACAGCAGGCACTGAGGTCATCAGAAGTATTGCCAAGCACCCAGACTGGATGAGGACATAGGCTGTCAAAATGGAGCAGAATCACTCTCTCTCAGACTCTGCCTAAAGAGGAATTTGCATAACCTATGAATCTCACCTTTAGTGTATTGGTGAGCTAGCCTCCCCCCTATTACTTAGATTTCTCTGTAAAGAATCAAGCTTTACATAGAGAGAGAGTATGTAGGACACTGGAAGAGTCCTTTGTGGTATTTCCCTCTGTAAAATCTGAGAATGAGGCTGGTGCCTTCTTTTGTCCTTTTCTCTGTCGTAGTTAATGAACTCCGAAATATTAGATAGACCAGAGCTGATGACTAGGGATTCAGCTGATCACTAAAAGAAGAGTGGTTCCTAGTCTAAAACTCACACTTGAGATGAGCACCATTAAGCTAAACTCTTTGACTTCTTATCTGACAAGAGAGACAGAAAGACCTGAATATGAAACAGAATGCTCCTGAAATTGTGTCCTTTTGCTAACAGGGTCATTATCTTGGAAATAGACTGAGAAATTAAATATCATTTGCCTGATTAAGGACCACCTGTTGGGTCTCCTGAGAATTCTCATTGAGAAGTTTCTGAAGACTTGTGAGCCTTTTACTGTAAAAATGGACTCTTCCTTGCAGCTTCCTTCTCCCATTTCTTGTGGAATAGAGCTTGTTCACATGAACTATTCAGCAGACTTTGTGTACTCTTTGGTTGAAGGAAGTGACTGAATCTGATATTGGAATAGATCAAATAATCTGGGGCATGAGAAAACACTCATTCTAAAAATTCAAATCAGCTGATGTAAGAAGTGGACTTCTTTTTGTCTTCACAACAATGTTGGTCTCTGGTGCTACTAGATTGGTTAAGTACTGGGAACTGATTTTCTGAGTGATGTGAAGATCTCTGTAGGAGCAAATGGGATGAGTACAGAGAGTAGTCACTATATTTTTGCTTCATGAAAGCAAATTAAAAATATATATGCATGTATATATATATATTTCATAGAAGGATACATGGATAGCCAATAATAGTTTAAAGTTTGCCAATTCTTATGTCTGCTAACATTTTTCAGTTTCTTGTCAAAGCTAGAAAACCTTTTCAATGAACAGGGAACACAAAAAATGAACTGAACAGGCATTTCTCAAGATAGGAAATTCAAACGGCCAATAGACACATGAAAAAATGCTCAGGATTGCTTGCCATCAGGGAAATGCAAATCCAAACCTCAATGAGGTTTCACCTCACCTCTGTTAGAATGGCTCACATACAGAAATCAATAAATAACAAATGTTGGTGAGGATGTGTGGAGAAGGTTATCTTAATTCAGTGTTGTTGGGAATGTAAACTAGTACAGCCACTGTGGGAGATAGTATGGAGATATCTCAGAAAGCTGAATATAGACCTACAATATGATCCAGCCATCCCACTCCTGGATATTTATTCAAAGGAAGTGAAGTCAGCATATGAGAGTTATCCATACCCCCATGTTCATTTCAGCTCAATTTATGATAGCTAAGATCTGGAATTAATCCAGATGTCCATCAACTGAAGACTGGCTAAAGAAATTATGGTGTATATACACTACAGAATACTACACGGCCATAAAAAATGAGATCCTGTCATTTGCAATAAAATGGATGCAACTAGAAATGCTTATATAGTGAAATAAGGCAGTCACAAAAGTACAAATACCATATGGCCTCTCTGATCTATGGTAAATAATAGAATACTTGAAGTGTAGTCTATGAGAATAAAACTGACACTTTGAGGTGGAACAATTTTTAGCAGTTCTTGCCTTGACTGTCATGGAACAATGTTTTTATTGCTTGTTTGTTTTTGTCCTTCACTTCTTTTTTTCTTCATACTAATCTACCTGAGCTCTCTACCTGATGTATGGTTAATCTTATGAGTATAAAAATTAACTGAAAATTGATCACTGTAAAGAATAAGAATGGGAAAGGAAGAGGAAGGGGAAAAGTGGGAGGATTATGGGTGAGGTGGGGGTGGGGAGAAGCATCATGTTCCCAAATCTGTATATATTAAATGTATGAAGTTGTATTCCTTAAACAAAAATTTTAAAAAAGGATAATAGATAAGCTATCAACAAGAAGAATATTAAGTTCTCACGGGAATGTTGGCTCCCATGAGGACATGGCAGCTACTTTCCCAGATTTGCTTATGTAGTAAACCAAGTCACAAGGAGCCACACCAATGTGATAATCATGTTCTGAAGATTATCAAGTAATGTTACAAGAAATCTTAGAGTTGTGTAAGCTCATGTATGCACTGTACAAATGGCTGATGTAATCCTTGTCAATAAAAGAAGCATGCTGGGAACTTGCTGGCTGTGTTTCATAGAAGAAGAGCTCCCGTGTCTTGTATTTCCTTGTGCTTGCTACACCCCAACATTCTGACCAGTCTAAATTGATGCAGTGGGACATCTACAAAACTCCCTTCTTTATATAATTCATTGAACCATAGAACACAGTAGAGCTGAATGATTGTGACGGGATCTGGTTGAAGATTGTTACCAACCCTACTCCAGGTTCTTTAGCTCACTTGTAAATAACAATCAGTAAGAGGCCAATGTGCAAATCCTAATGTTTATCTGGGGTTTGTGCTGGAGCATAAGGGGGAACAAAACAGAAGAGGTTTTGTCAACTGCCACCCCAATAGGAGCTGAACATGTACTTTTACTGCATTGAGGAGCCATGTTAATTACGTTCCACCACAAGACACTTCATTTTGCACCTGGCTCAATGGTCTGCATGGACACTGTGGTTTCCTTTCACAGAACATGCTCAAAATAGCAGTGTTCCTCACTACCACCAACTCTGGAAGGCCCCACATTGGGATAACTGGACAAAACTGGGCATGCATGCAGGTTGGGGAAGTCCTTTACAGGCGATAGGGGAGGTCCTTTTGTAGTTAAGATCCTGATGCACCTTGTTTCTGACTGGTTTGGAGCTGGAGATGGATACATAGATTGGGAGAGGGATACATATAAGGGGAGAATTTGATTAAGGAGTCCTGTGTCTGTCTTGTCTCAGTGGTAAAGGCAGCCTTCAAGACAAGTTCTGCAGGATCCCTAGTACTCCATGGTTTAAACTGGAAAACTAGCTTTATATGATCCTTTCTACTGTGAAGATTTGGTGGCATTAATTCATAGATGCTTTGTGAGGTTACTTCTCTGTTTGACTTGACATTGTAAATTTTAACGTGATTCATATTTTGGGAAACAATTCTGAAATCAAAATAGTTGATTTATTTTATGGACATAGAAATAATCCTATTGGATCTGTGTGTGTGCATGTGTGTGTATGTATGTGTGTAGTAATGGATTAAATTAAAAGCTTTTTTTTTAAATTTTTTTTTATTTATTTTTTTATTTTTTATTTTTTGACAGGCAGAGTGGACAGTGAGAGAGAGAGAGAGACAGAGAGAAAGGTCTTCCTTTTGCCGTTGGTTCACCCTCCAATGGCCGCCGCAGTAGCGTGCTGCGGCCGGCGCACCGCGCTGTTCCGATGGCAGGAGCCAGGTGCTTCTCCTGGTCTCCCATGGGGTGCAGGACCCAAGGACTTGGGCCATCCTCCACTGCACTCCCTAGCCACAGCAGAGAGCTGGCCTGGAAGAGGGGCAACCGGGACAGGATCGGTGCCCCGACCGGGACTAGAACCCGGTGTGCCGGCGCCGCAAGGCGGAGGATTAGCCTAGTGAGCTGCGGCGCCGGCCTAAATTAAAAGCTTTTTAAAAGCAAAGAAGTGAGATGTGGGCAGTCTTTATCTTACCCACTTAATAAGTGGGTAATAAGTGCTTAATAAGAAGGAATTTCAACTGATAAACTTCTCAGTTTAGCAGTCCAGACAAATAATGAATTCAATAGTTTCTGAAACCTTGTGCTGTTCATCAGGAAATATTATTTCAATAATAATTTCCCTTTTTAAAGAAAAGTCCCTAATTAATTCTTCCATTTTCAAATATTACAAGAAGTCATACAGTTTGAAGAAGGGTGAAAATTGTAGGACAATGTAAGCAGAACAGATGTTAAATTTGAAGATGCTGGCAACAGACATATGTCCTCAGGATGCCCCCTTACTACTAATTATTTTGCATCTTTCTTTATTGTGTTTTGTGTAAATTTTATATAGATTTGCATGTGAAATTATGGTACAATGAGTACTATTTAGGAAAGTAATTTATTCATGATGGCAGAATGCCAGTTTTCATTAAGAATGATATAATAAAGGAAAGACCTCACAAATGAGCTTTTCTCCTTATTTTAAAGTGCTAGTTACTCCAAGGATTCCATTAAACTTTCAGGAAAAAAGTTCTAGCAATAATTAACCTTTTTTTTTTCATGAGAGTCACAACTAGTAATAAGGAATGGTATATAGTTTAACATTGCCTTGAAATATCTTTAAAATATGTCACAGTAGGGGTAATTCCCCAATAATTTAGAATAAAAATACATATGTAATGGCATACCATTGGAAGAGAAGAGAACTTGTTCTTGAAATATTTAATTTGTAAGAACAGCAAAGCCTCTTTCTCACCCATAGATGTATAAATGTAATGAACCAGTGTGTTACTGTCTTTCTTGAAGCAAAGCTTGTTTATGGCAAGTTTTCTCTCTAATTTCCAATTTGTGAAATAAAATTTCTTGACTTCTGTAGACCATTTACCTTTTCTGTAAAAGCTCTATGTGGATCCCTTAAATTTACTGAGATATTTGTAATTTGAAAAGCACAAAAAAAAGGGTTTGTTTATTTTACCACCACCATCATCATGAAATATGATCTCCACTGTTCCAAACTGCAGCCTGGGGAGAAGATATGTTCCATTACTTCCACTGAAATTGGATGCTCCTCTTTGGACAAAATATCTTTACTTTTTCTTTGCTTACTCTCTCTTGATTAAAATGTATGTTTTCTTACATATAACTCATAAGAAAGTATTCTTAGAAGCTAAGAGCTTCTTGCTAATTGAGTTGCCATGGGAGTGACCATGTGAGAATCTAGCAATTTGATGTTCAGTGGACTGACCAGTAAACTAATCTAAAATTAGTATTGATGTCTTACCTTTCCTTCTGTATTGTATACTCAGAAATGTGCAGGGCTCTAGCTATAAATTTTAAATAATAGATCTAAATGAGCATATTAACAGAGGAACAGGATTAAGATAGAGGTAAAAATGTTGCTATGACTCTAAATAGGCTGGCAGTAAATTGAAAACAGATGTTTTTGCGTTGGAAGTGGAGGCTGTTAATTACTATTCATAAGCATATGAAACGTTTGTGGAACACTTTTCTAATATTGCACACGACACTGTAAATCAGGATTCCTGAACAAAAACATTGGATAAATAAATGGATGACATTTTTCAAAGATAGTATCAAAATTAAAAAACAGAATAAATATCCACATATATTGAATGGAGGCAGAGTCTCATTTTAATGGACACATTCAGATGACGATCTTAAATCTGGGATAGATATAATAAAAAGAAAACAGGATATTTTGCCATGAGGGTCCTTGCTTGGTCTTTCAGGAGGTATGACACAAATCCTTCAGGATATTTTAACTGAAACTGCAATCTATAGAAGTAGAAAGTCCAAATGTCTAAGGACACTGTAATGACAATGAGGCCCAGGAAAATAGCCAGCTTTCTTCATAGAACTGGGTTGCCGTGGCATTGGGTACATGACAAGAACAATGTCTGTAAGAGACTTCCCTGGGTGCGACCTGGTGAGCAGGAAAAGAATGGCCTGAGAGGGCAGAGAAAACAACACATGGACATGGGGCAATGTATTCAGGACAAAGTAAGAGCAATGACTATTTCTAACAGAACAATAAGGTGTGCACCACTGACACAAGCCAGGTGGCTCTGGGGACATGGATGTCACTAAAATAAAGTACCACATTCTTTACAAGCTTAGCTGTTGACAAATTAGCACATAATGAACACGTAGCCAAGAGAACTTTTAAACTCGGTTCACTTAATTCAGTACAGCATCTAATAATCTTGAAGTGTAGTGCTGGAGTCTTTGATGAAATTCATGTTTATGGAAACAAACTGGTAGCAATTTGTGTTTATCATTGAATTGCTGAAGGCAGCAAACATGAATTGGAGCATCAGACTAGGAGTCATAAATATAGATTCAAGTTTTCTTTCTTCTATTACTTTGCAGGTAAGCTTGGTGACCACTTCATCATCATCATCGTCATCATCGTCATCATCATCATCATCATCTGCATTTATCATCATCAATTCCATGAGTGGAAAATTAGGCTCTATGCTAACAATTGAAACCTGTTATTCCATTTAACCTTTCAAATGAATCATGTGGCTGTTATGGCCTCTGGTTATCTAAGTGAAGAAAATGAGACTCATCCAGCTTAAATAACTTGCCTGGTTTCAATTAACCAGTACATAGCTGTATGCCCAGGGCTTAGAGTCTAGGACAAGCAGATCCAGATTCTGTCTGGACAGAGAACAACTCAGAGCCATTTGTGGGTTTGAATCTCCTTTACTCACAGTGGCAGTGAGAAACACATAAGGAACAGCCACTTGCCTCCCAATAGCGGTGGGGCGACAGGGGATGTTCTCCTTTGTGTTTACGGTGGTGGTTTGCCACACATACAGACATCTACACATCCACACATAGGCGGCTGAATACACCCACACATCCATCCCCAGGCAGCCGCACCTAGCCGTGCCCCCCAGTTGCTCATGTGAGTTTATAAACAAAGGTGGCTTAAACCCAAACTGTTACATAACATTCTTGTGGGCAGTGAGCCAACCAGGTAGACCTGTTAGTTACCAAGGAGAAACAGAGATATGGGAACACAGAGATAAGGGGGCAAGGGCATAAAGCTGTGAAAATTTAATATCTCCACCTTCCCAGATTCATCATCTCAATAGCAAAGACAGCATTTGATTGACTCCAAAAGTCCATGCTCTCAATCTCTATACTATAGTGTTTTACTTTTTCCCTCTCTGAGCTTCAGTTCACTCAGCTTGGTGAGCAAGGAACAGCTTCTTTCTACTGCAAAGTCTGGTTCTTAAGTTTCTTCCAGCTTCCCTGCCACTACCCTACAACAACTTCCTGTCCTCCAGTGCACCCCCTCAATTTTCATTTTTTTACAAAGATTATTTTTATTCCCTTGATATTCTTTCTTAGGCCTCATTATAATTTTTAGGACTGCCTCTCACCTCCTAGAAGCTACAGTTAAATTATGAGATTTATATAGTTTTAGGGTCCATCTTTGGAGCAAGTTGGATACTTTGGCTGCTGTGGAAGTTCATGTGCTAACCCAGCGAGTCCCAGAGGGCCAAGGGCTGAGGAATGCCAGGATGGGGCACATCTGTGTGTCCCGCTGCTGCCCGATGTGCAGCCAGGAGAGGCTGGGTCAGTGATGCATGGTAGTGTTAGTAATGATGCTAAGACACTGGAGAAGCAGGTAATTCAGGTACAATGAGCTGAAGTTAAGGAAACGATTATGAATACTGTGAATATAGCTACAGAAAGTTCTGAAAAGTCTAAACCATAGCATCATTTTTATAATTTTATCAGTGTAGATTAGCTGAAATCACAGCACAAATTTTCTCAATGACATTTAAGTGTCGTTTGGCTATGTAGACTCTACTGGGGGAGTCTGGACAATGTCATTTGCATATTTTATATATGATTATGCTAAGAAATGATGGCTTGGGGAATCTCTTATGTATGCTTCAAATTACCAACTATCCTTGAAACATATGGTGCTATGTAATTTCCTGATGTTAGAACTGAAAAATACAGATGTGATAGTCTATACAATTTGCCTGAGAATAATGAATACAAATAATTATAAAATGAGATTTTCTTAATTATTACTCTAGACTCTTAATTGAAGATTGATTTCATTAGTGACTTTAAATGTTTTTCACTAATCAGACAAGATTAGATGAGAAGTGGTACCAGACACATGTAACCTATCATGCTAACAGAAAGTTCCATGGCAATGAAAATGTTCTGAATCCACTAGGTACAGGTGGCTCTTGAGCATTTGATAGGTGGCCAATGTGATTAAGAAAACGAGTTTTTAATTTTACTTAATTTAAATTTAAGAACTCACATTCACATTTAAATAGCCTATTAGCTACTGCATTGCACAGTGCAAAGTTAAAAAGATGCTCATCTTAAATCTGTATCTGAGCTATGCTTTGGATTCAAATTGAGAAAGCAATTCATTATTTTATTGCACTGACATGTGCTTACAGATGATATCAATAATAATCCTGAAAACAAACAAATGATCCTACATTTCAAAATAGCTAGTAGAGAGAATTGTGAAAGTTATCAATACAAAATATGATAAACATTGGAGGTGATGTGTATACCAATTACTTTGATCAGTTCCTTACATAATGTATGCCTGTATTTAAATATCACATTATACCCCATAAACAAAATTATTTTGTGTCAGTTAAGAAAATTAAGCAAACCAAAAGGAAGCATAAAATGCTTTTAATTCAACACTTAACTGCTTCATGCCGAAACAGCTAACCCCTACATGCACCTCCAAGTTGGTCTTGCAAATTCTGCTTTCTCTTTAGAAAACACAAAGAAATTATTTGAAATCATATGATTAAAATGGTTGGTTGAAAGGACCTCAGATAATCCGACTGTTTGTCTCATGTGGAACACAGAACTTTTTTTGAAAAATTATAACTTCTTTCAGAAAGAAGAATAATAGTATTTTTCAAAATATCAGATGTTTAGATAACCTATGAAACAGCTAATATTTAATGAGGGTTGCCCATTTTCTTGAGCACTGCAGTTTCACAACAACCCTATGAGGGAAGATTTTTCCCTTTTGATAGATGAGGCTGCCAATGTCTAAAAAGAATACTTTGCCAAGGGTCAAAAAGCTGTTAAGTGGCAAGGTCAGGATTCTGAACTCAGGAAGTGTAGCTTCTGAAGCTAACCTCTTAACCACCAAGCTATTGTGCTTTTCACCTCAGGGTAGCTATTTCTATATATTTTCTACCTTCTGTTCTTTCCACCTCCTCTATCTTCGAGTACTTTAGGTAGAGAACGATAGCAATATGTCTAAATATTCTAGTACTTGCGCCATCTATTCACCATATTGATGAGCTTATAAGCCTATTTCCACCTTCTATTTTTAATATATGAAAGGTAAGTTGTACTTGGGGTTATCCTGGATGCCAACATGCCAACTGGAAATACTTGGGGATATTCTGTCTACATTGCTGCTTGGTAGAGGTATTACTGTATTTCCTTGAAGTGAATGTAGCTGACCTGCTATCTCAAAGGGCTGTGGGAACCACAGGTTTGGTGTCTCAGCTAAGATAGCCTGGACTGTGTTTGGTGTTCAGGTTTTGTGGTTCAGGCAAAGTACAGAACCATGGTTCTGCGTAATGGTACCCTGCCCATAGTGTTAGTGGAGCCTTCAATAAAAGTCCTGTTCTTTGTTTTTGTTTTGGAGATTTGTTTATTTATTTGAAAGAGTTATAGCGAGACAGGGAGAGACGTAGAGAGAGAAAAAGGTCTTTCATCTGCTCATTCTCTCTCCAAATGGCTGCAACAGCCAGGGCTGGACCACTCTAAAGCCAGAAGCTTCATCCGGGTCTCCCATGTGGGTGGCAGGGGCACGAGCTGTTGGGCCATCTTCTCTTGCTTCTCTCAGGCCTTAGCAGGGAGAGGAATTGGAAAGGAAGCAACAGGAGCATGTGCCAGCGGCCATGGGGTGCCAGCATTGTAGGCGGAGGCTTCTCCTGCTACTCCACAACACTGCCCCATCAATAAAAGTTCTTCACTACCTGCATTCTGAGACTGAAGATTTGTTTAGCAAACGGAGATAAGTTAGTAGGAAGAAAACAAGATGCAGGGGGAAAGGAACCAAAATAATGATATTAAATCAAAAAGAGCAACAATCTTGTTATCTGAGTTAATGCTGAGGGAACACCACTTTCATGACTGTTGTGCATGTACGAATTCCCTCTAGGTAGCAGTAGGTACCACCCTTCTCAAGAAACCCAAGGAATCCAAGGAGATGGACCAATAGGCTGACATCAATTGATCAGGAATTATGGAAGAAGTAATGTTACTCCACAGTACTTTGAAAGTACTTGGAATTTTTAGTTTCTGATATTGAGCTGAGAAATGACTAATTTTCTAAAGGCTATGATATACAGCCCAAATACTTCTCATTGGTCCCAAGTGAGAACATGAAATTCAGCAGAAAATCAAATGTTTAGTTTATGTATCTGAGATAGGAATAAGATGTGATGGGGCAGTACATGCATAGAAGATTATTTATGGTCAGAAATCATCCACTATTTATTTTTCTAGGTTAAGAAAAGTTATGTTCATGGTGGTTCAGAGGCAGGTAAGTTTGATGGTAAATTAGAGAATGTCTGCTCCTCTGTGTTTTCTCAAAATGATTGGATTTTTAAAGATATTGAGCTAAAATTAGTTTAAAAACATAAAAATTCTGCCTTTAATTAGAATGTATAAAGCATTTAGGGAAGAAAAAAATAAAGAGCATCAAAATTGGAAAGGAAGTAGTCAAAATATCTATGTTTGCTGTTGTATATAGAAAAACCTAAACATTTCATTAAAAAGCTATTAGAACTACTGACCCAATTCAGTAAAGTTACAGGTTACAAAGTGAATGCACAAAACAGTACCTATTTTATACTCTAATGATGAATTCACTGAAAAATAATTTTTTAAACTTTTATTTAATGAATATAAATTTCCAAAGTACAGCTTATGGATTACAATGCCTTTTACCCCCATAACTTCCCTCCCACCCGCAACCCTCCCCTCTCCTGATCCCTCTCCCTTTACATTCACATCAAAATTCATTATCAATTATCTTTATATAAGATCAATTTAGCGTATATTAAATTAAGATTTCAACAGTTTGCACACACACAGAAACACAAAGTGTAAAATATTGTTTCAGTACTAGTTATAGCATTAATTCACAATGTAAAACACATTAAGGACAGAGATCCTACATGAGGAGTAAGTGCACAGTGACTCCTGTTGTTGACTTAACAAATTGACAGTCTTGTTTATGGCATCAGTAATCTCCCTAGGCTCTTGACACGAGTTGCCAAGGATGCGGAGGCCTTTTGAGTTTGCTGACTCTGATTTTATTTAGACAAGGTCATAGTCAAAGTGGAAGTTCTCTCCTCCCTTCAGAGAAAGGTACCTCCTTCTTTGATGACCTGTTCTTTCCACTGGGATCTCACTTGCTGAGATCTTTCATATAGGTGTTTGTGTGTTTTTTTTTTTTTTCCAGAGTGTCTTGGCTTTCCATGTCTATAATACTCTCATGGGCTCTTCAGCCAGATCCAAATGCCTTAAGGGCTGATTCTTAGGCCAGAGTGCTGTTTAGAGCATCTGCCATTCTATGAGTCTGCTGTATATCTTGCTTCCCATGTTGGATCATTCTCTCCCTTTTTTGTTCTATCCGTTAGTATTTGCAGACACTAGTCTTGTTTATGTGATCCCTTTGACTCTTAGTCCTATCATTATGATCAATTGTGAACTGAAATTGATCACTTGGACTGGTGATATGGCATTGGTGGGATTGAATTGGAATCCTCTGGCACATTTCTAACTCTACCATTTGGGGCAAGTCAGCTTGAGCATGTCCCAAATTGTACATCTCCTCCCCCTCTTATTCCCACTCTTATATTTAACAAGGATCACTTTTCACTTGAATTTAAACACCCAAGAATAATTGTGTGTTAATTACAGAGTTTTTCCAATAGTATTAAGTAGAACAAAAAATACTAAAAGGGATAAAGTGTTAAGTTCTTCATCAACTGTCAGGACAAGGGCTGATCAAGTCATAGTGTCCATTTCACTTCAACAAGTTTCCCCTTTAGTGCTCAGTTTGTTGTCACTGATCAGGGAGAACATATGATATTTGTCCCTTTGGGACTGGCTTATTTCACTCAGCATGATGTTTTCCAGATTCCCCCATTTTGTTGCAAATGACCGGATTTCATTGTTTCATACTGCTGTATAGAATTCTATAGAGTACATGTCCCATAACTTCTTTATCCAGTCTACTGTTGATGGGCACTTAGGTTGATTCCAGGTCTTAGCTATTGTGAATTGAGCTGCAATAAACACTGAGGTGCAGATGGCTCTTTTGTTTGCCAATTCAATTTCCTTTGGGTAAATTCCAAGAACTGGGATGGCTGGGTTGTATGGTACGTTACATTCAGGTGTCTGAGGTATCTCCAGACTGACTTCCATTGTGGCTTTACCAGTTTGCATTCCCACCAACAGTGGGTTAGTGTCCCTTTTTCCCCACATCCTCACCAGCATCTATTGTTGGTAGATTTCTGTATGTGAGACATTCTATCCAGGGTGAGGTGAAACCTCATTGTGGTTTTGATTTGCATTTCCCTGATGGCTAGTGATCCTGAACATTTTTTCATGTGTCTGTTGGCCATTTGGATTTCCTCTTTTGAAAAATGTCTATTGAGGTCCTTGGGCCATCTCTTAAGTGGGTTGTTTGTTCTGTTGTGGAGTTTCTTGATCTCTTTGTAGATTCTGGTTATTAACCCTTTATCTGTTGCATAGGTTGCAAATATTTTTCCCATTCTGTCGGTTGCCTCTTCACTTTCCTGACTGTTTCTTTTGCAGTAGATAAACTTTTCAATTTGATGCAATCCCAATTGTTAATTTTGGCTTTGATTGCTTGTGCCTCCATGTTGCAGTTGATTTCTCAACAATCTTGCAGTGGATTCTTTTCTGAGAGGAGGAGCATGGTGGGGGCAAGAGGCGCGGAGTCACCACACAGTCCCCGGGAGTTGTGTAAAAGCCGGCTTGAGGCAAACAGCCTGCAGACTCGTATATTTCAGTTGGCACAGCATCTTATATAGCCAAGACCAGCCAATCTGGTCAAGGGGCAGTCTATGCCCCAACCAATCACAGCCTGTTGTCAAGCAGTTTCCAAAGCCATCCAGTCACAGCCTGTTGCCAGGCAGTTTCAAATCCTTCCAATCACAGCCTGTTGCCAGGCAGTTTCCAAAACCACCCAGTCACAGCCTGTTGCCAGGCAGTTTCAAATCCATCCAATCATAGCCTGTTGCCAGGCAGTTTCCAAAGCCATCCAATCACAGTCTGTTGCCAGGCAGGCTCCATTGCCAGGTGGGTTTCAAAGCCATTCCTGAGTAACTGATGCTCGCTTGCCAGCGGCCACCTTGGCATGGCCTTCTCATTCCACCACACGTCCGGCGTCTTTTCCAAGAAGTCTTTGCCAGTGGCAATATCTTGCAGGGTTTCTCCAATGTTCTCTAATAATTTGATTGTTTTGGGTCGTAGATTTAGGTCTTTAATCCATGTTGAGTGGATTTTTGTGTAAGGTGTAAGGTAGGTGTCTTGCTTCATGCTTCTGCACATGGAAATCCAGTTTTCACAGCATCAATTATTGAATAGACTGTCATTGCTCCAGGAATTGGTTTTGGATCCTTGATCAAATATAAGTTGGCTGTAGATATTTGGATTGATTTCTGGTGTTTCTATTCTGTTCCATTGGTCTATCCATCTGTTTCTGTACAGAAATGTTCAGGATCACTAGCCATCAGGGAAATGCAAATCAGATAGCAGACTTGTAAATGTTTTTGCCCATTCTGTTGGCTATCTCTTCACTCTATTGATTGTTTCTTTGGCTGTACAGAAGCTTCAGAGGTTGATGTAATCCCACTTTCTAGCTTTTCTTTTGTTGTCTGTGCCTTTGGGACCTTATCCAAGAAGTCATCCTCTACACCAATGTCGTGAAGTGTTTCTGCTGTTTTCTTCTGGCAGTTTCATACTTCTGAGTCATACCTGATTAGAGACAGGGATCGAATTTTTTTATTCTACATATGTACATTTCCTTTCGCCAGGACCATTTATTAAAAAACCTATTCATTCTTCAAAGTACGTTCTTGGCTCCTTTGTCAAAAATCATTGGCTTTACATTTGTGGATTAATTTCTGGGTTCTCTATTTTGTTCTGTTGATCTATGTTCCAGTTTTCTTGCTGGTACCATACTGTTTCAATTACTGTAGTTTGTAGGTTTGTAGCTTTGACATCAGGTAACTTAAAGGATGATTTTTTTCCCCTTTAGAAATATTTTGGCTGTTCTGGGTGTTTTGTGATTCTAAATGAATTTTAGAGGCTTTTTTCTACTTCTGTAAATAATCTCATTGATACTTTGAAATGAATTGCATTGATTCTGTAGTTTGATTTATGTAGTATAGACATTTTGATGGTATGTGTTCTATGAACAAAGAATATTTTTTCAATTTTTGTATCCTTAGTGATTTCTCTTAATCAAAGTTTTATAATTTGCATTGTAGAGATCTTTAACTTCTTTGCATAAATGTGTCCCTAAATATTTGATTTTGTAAACTGTGTTTTGATCAGAAAATGTGGAATGTATCATGCTTATCATTAATTTGTTAAGGCTTGCTTTATAACTTGGCATTTGGTAACTTTTAGTATATATTACATGTGTGCTAAAAAATTATACTCTCTAGTTTTTGAGTATAATGTTAAATATATTCCTCTGAATAAGCTGATTAATAGCATTATCCAATTCTGATAGATTTTATTATTTTTGATTGAGACATGTCTAATCATTTTCTTTCATGTAGTTGGAATATATATATATATATATATATATATATCTCCCTTGAAGAGCTGTCAATATTTGGATGATATAATTTGATAACATTTTATTAAATACACAAATATTTAAAGCTATTTTTCTCAATCAGTTGACTCTTAAATAAAATAGCAGCTATTTTTCTTATTATAGTAGTGCTTTATCTCCAAATCCATTTTATACAGTATTCACAATGAAGCATCAGTTTTCTTCTGGTTTTTATTTGTCTGTTTGTTTAAATATAAATTCCCATGTCTACAGGTGACAGGCTCTCATCAATGACTTACAGCTGAATTTTCTTTTTTTTTTTTTTCTTTTTTTTTATTTTTGACAGGCAGAGTGGACAGTGAGAGAGAGACAGAGAGAAAGGTCTTCCTTTTGCCGTTGGTTCACCCTCCAATGGCCGCCGCGGCTGGCGCGCTGCGGCCAGCGCACCGCGCTGTTCCGATGGCAGGAGCCAGGTGCTTATCCTGGTCTCCCCTGGGGTGCAGAGCCCAAACACTTGGGCCATCCTCCACTGCACTCCCTGGCCACAGCAGAGAGCTGGCCTGGAAGAGGGGCAACCGGGACAGGATTGGTGCCCTGACCGGGACTAGAACCCGGTGTGCCGGCGCCGCAAGGCGGGGGATTAGCCTGTTGAGCCATGGCGCTGGCTTTACAGCTGAATTTTCAAAGAGCATGGAGAGATAGTTTTGTTTTTCAACAGAAATGTTTGTGTTTTTATAATTACTGATATACTTGGATTTCTTTTTGCATTACAGTTTATACTTCCTATCTTTGACTCTTCAAAAATTTCATGTCTATATCTTTTCTTTCTTTCATTTGGATTATCTCATTGCTTTGATTTGTTTGTTTAGGATTAAATTAATTTTTTCTGTGAACATTATATTGTAGCTATCAGTTTTAAAATTATTCTTTCATCTCAGGCTTCTGTAAATATCATGTTTGTACTCTGTGTCATACAATCTCACCAAAATTTCTGGTTAATAATTATATAAATTGATTATATAAGTATTTTCTTTGTAAGAAAATCTCTGGTTTTCATAGATTTTGTCTTTCAACAGTTTAGGGAATTATTCGCTTTTTTCTTTTGATTATTGCTTTGTTTTGACTATTTTCTGTTATATCTTTGAAATTCTCTAATTGGATATAATAGTGCTTCTTACTTCATCCTAACCTCTTTCATGTTTTCCACATATTGCATCTTTCATCTACTTTCGCAATAATTTTTTGAAATCTATTTAATTTATTTTCTAATTCACTGAGTTTTTCTTCAGCTGCATTTAATTTCCCCCTTAGTAACCAAGTTCTAAAGTTTAATTATTTTATTTTTCATTTGAAAAAATATTTCAATACTTCAAATTTTGTTGTTTAATTTCTATACTTTCTTATCCATTGCTCATGTTTCAATAACTATTTTACAGAAACATATGAAACATATTCATTTTGCATGCTTTTTCTGATAAGGTACAATATTTGAAATATTTGCTGATATCTTGTTTTTGTTAGCTGTTACTAATTTCAGCCTACATGTTCAGTTTTCTACTATGGATTGTGTTTACAGAATGTCAGCTGTAATAATTCTTTGAAGACTAGATACAATTACAATCTTAGAGGCTTCTATTGGTTGCCTGCAAAGTGAATTCTATTTACAAATCGTCATTGACTGCATAATAATTCACATAAAAATGCAGATTATAACTGCTAAATTTTGTTTATTGATCAAGAAGTTTTAGAGAGGTAAGTTTACTTTCTGACCCTCCCGCTTAGAAAAATTGGTTCATACTCATTCATCTTCTACAATTTTTATCAACTTTATGTAGAAGTCTTCTATTAGACTACTCATTTTGAGTATTCCTTGATTTTATTTTCTATTTTCTATGTTCTATGGTGGCATCAAAAGAAAAGCTAAAAATTATCATTGTTGAATAGCTGTTTCCTGGGGTAAACCTGATTTCATGCCTGTTTTATTTCCCAGGTGTTTTCTGGGCATTTATAGCTTCTGGGCATTCTTTGCTGTCTTACTCCCTCAGGGAATCATTTTAAAAGATATTTCAACACATTATTATCTTTAGTTATTTTTAAATGACATATGAGCTGTTTATTCCTAGAATTGAAATTTCTTTATCGAATTCTTTGGGTTTTTCATTAATCGATGGCCAATTGTGTTAGGACTCACCCTGATATACTATGACATGACAAAGACAGATGATTAACTCATTGACTGGTAGTCTTCAAAATCAATTGGGCAGTGCTCCAGATATTTCATTAGAGCAAAAGTATTCTCAAGGAGGATAGTATAAGATTGAAGGAATGACATATATACATTAAAAATGAGATAATGGCCTCAGTACTTACACTGTGGGACTATCCATTTGGCTGCATTTATTTTTATTTTTATTTTTTTAAAGGATTTATTTATTTATTTGAAAGTCAGAGTTACACAGGGAGAGGAGAGGCAGAGAGAGAAAGAGAGGTCTTCCATCCAATAAATCACTCCCCATATGGTCGCAACAGCTGGAGCTGGGCCAATCCAAAGCCAGGAACCAGGAGCTTCTTCTAGGTCTCCCATATGGATGCAGGGGCCCAAGGACCTGGGCCATCTTATACTGCTTTCCCAGGCCATAGCAGAGAGCTGGATCAGAAGAGGAGCAGCGGGGACTAGAACCGGCGTCCATATGGGATGCCGGCGCTTCAGGCCAGGGCATTAACCTGCTGCGTCACAGCGCCAGCCCCACATTTATTTTTATTTTTATATATGCATTAAAGTATTTTTTGAGTACATATTCATAGATTTGACATGTAGCTTTCACCTATAACTATGCTATAATATTGACTACAAGGTCTCTGGAAAACCTTTATTTTTTGATAATATTGTGGCCCAAGAAAAATCTGAGATTTCTCCCTGCAGATTCCCCAAATTAATCTATAATGTTATTTTGATACTGTAATTGGTTCTTTGGAGAATTCTGTGTTGTTTACAAAAGCCAAACCAAAAATCAGTGAATTTTGAATGGGGATAGGAAGTAAGCAGAAAGTGCTTATGGACTGCAAATATAAAAGATTCTCTTTTAATACTGTTAGAGTGTCACTAGTACCTAGTTACCATGAGTCAAATGTTAATGCTTGTGTCTACCAAGGGAAATCGCTCTTGCTCTTGTCCTTGTTTACTCTCTTTAGGTTAATTATTTTCAAATACAGAATCTACAATAGATCTTTTCCAGCAGCCCTGGGGTTAGACTCAGCTGTGGAAATATTCCCAGAAAACTGGAAAGCACTTTGGGAGATATGCTAGATATCATAATATCAGAGTAATGGTTAGGACATTTTCTGCATTGAAAATGTTATTTTTCCTATTTTCATAGAAATGCATATCAACCTCTAAATTTACACATGGCATTATTGGAGATTATAAGTATAAAGTTACCATTGTGGGGTGATTATATTTAGCTATCAAATCAATTTTGAAAATGGTAGGATAAAATTATATAAAATATATTATTTTGTAATAAAGTTAAATAATGAAATCATTCTTTTAATTGTAAATATTAGCTAATTTCATGACACAATTTTAGGGTTGCTGTCATCTTTAGGTGAATGGAAAATCCAAGACATGAAAAGATGGTGTACATCATGGAAATACCTCTGGAATTAGAGCAGAAAATCTGGATTCTTATCCTGGCTTTGCAATGTGTTGATGCTGTAATCTTGAATAAGTCATTAATCCCTCTAAATTTAAATTTTCATTCAAAAGATGAGGTTAATACTGGTCATATGGTAAGTAAGAACATGAATCTGGGAAAATTACATTCATTCAATAACTTACTCTACTACCAACAAGCCTTGGATTTTAGGTTTCTAGTGCCTCAGAATAAGGTAGTTGTGACAAAAATGCAAAGGTGAGAAAATACTCAATAAAGGCAGTGTTCCTTGCACTTACAAGAGATTTGAAAGAAAACGTTCCAGATCAACTCTCTAATCTTGTTCCAGAAGGCTAAACATATCTGGCCTGAGGAACGTAGAGGCTAGTTGGAGGTCCTTAAGTGATACCTCAGTCAGTGTTTTGTCAAACTGGCCATGCCTCCCACCTTGAGCACATTTGAGGAGAATGATGGAACTGTGTGATGAGTTTAAGTAAAGATCAGATAGGAGTCTTCTGTCACTTTTTGAGGGACAACTTGAAAAAACAGGTGCCTTCACACATTAAAAGAACTCAGGAAATGGTAAAGTACCATAATATGCATTTTTAAGAGACTTATTTATTTAATTATTTGAAAGGCAGAGTTAGAGAGAGAGAAAGAGATCTCCCACCTGCTGGTTCACTCCCTAAATGGCAGCAACGGCCTCCTGGGCCATCTGAAACCAGGAGCCAGGAGCTTCTTCTGGGTCTCCTATGAGAGTGCAGGGGCCCAAGGACTTGGGCCATCTTCCACTGCTTTCTGAGGCCATTAGCAGGGAACTGGATTGGAAGTGGAGCAGTGGGCACTGGAATTGGCTCCCATATGGGATGCCGACACTGCTTCATTTTTACCTTCATTTTGTTGTAATTCCTTGACTTGCTCTCAGATTCAACCAGCTGATTCATGAAATTGCCTCTATTATCTAGAATGGAATGGTCTGTCACAAGTCCCTTTGTATCTTCAACATTGAGGGTCAGGCAGTAAGGAAATTGGTATTTGATCAGGGTTGGAACAATAAGAAGGCAGGGGCAGATGGCCTTTCCCATGGTAGAGCACCCAATATGGCAAAAACAAAGCGCTTAACACTGAGCTCCATCTAAATGCCATGCTATTCATTCAGCTTTATTCAGTCTTCGTGAAATATTTTGATTCAAACACTAAGCTGTTGACAAAATGCATTAACATCTCAGCAATGTCTCCTGCTTCTACCTTTGGCTCGCTACAGGTTTTATTTCACAAAGCAACCAGACAATCTTTTTTAAAAAACATGAAATATCATGTTGTTCCTGTTCTCACAACCCTCCAATGGCTTCTCATCCTTTGAGAATAAAAATCAAAGTCCTTTTGTCACCTACAAAAGTCTTTATGGTTTGGAAGGCTGCTGCCTCTCTAATCTCATTTCCCATCCTTTTTCTTGCTATCTCTTGCTGGCTGCTTTCCAATGCCTATGTTGCTATCCTGTTCCTGTCTCAGAGTCCTTGGACTTTTCTTCTCCCTCCTCGAATTCTCTTTCTCCATGTGGCCACAAAGCTCACTCCTTCATTTTATCCAGGTCTCAGCTCAGACATTGCCCTATCAGAGTCCTCTCCCAACATCCTCTCTGAACAGCACTGCTCACAATCGTTGCACTTTCTGTTCCATGCCCTCTGGTTAATTTTTTTCAAAGCATTTTTATCCTTACACACTAACAAAATGTAGATTCTCAGGGAGCACAGGAATTAGTTTATTCTGTGCCCTGCTTCTCTGCATCTCCAGGACCTGGAATTGTTTCTGGCTTATAGAAGCCACGCAATACAAATGTTTCTTGATCGAATGAGTGGACTGCCCATTATGTGACAGCAAATTTTCTAGCCATCACACACACACACACACACACACACGTATGTAGTACTAAAAAAAGTTCATGGGAAAATATAATATCTTTGATGCAAAAAAAGTTTGAAATCCATGTATAGATTTTTCATACTACATATTTTCCATTAACTTTTGGAAGACTCTCCTCATATAATGTTATTTACAACTATTCATCAAATGTGATTATGCCTGCTTCCTGGTTAATGAAACAGAAGCACTAAAACCATTTGGTGGAAGGACTTGATCTGACTACAAATATATTGTTTGTAACCACTATGTCAGGCTCTGAAAACCACACCTATCTGTAATTCTCTTATATTCCTGTAAATCATAAGATTTCCTTCAGGTCATAATGTTTCTATTAGTTCATAAAATTATTGAACCCAGAAACTGTATCCTGTTTATTCACTTAACAAATAATTATTGAGTGTCTACTTTTCTATCACTGGAATAGAATAATGAAGAAACCAGCCAAGGTTTCTGTTCAGATGGAATCTGTAACTCAGGGTTCTTTATATTTAGGTTTTATTTACAGTAGTTTTCATTTTGCTGGCCCATAGAATACACATACAGGATGCATGTTAAATAAATGATAAAAGAATGAGCCCTTCTTATACCCAGATTGTATTCTCAGTTGGGAGAGCTGCTCTTCTAATAAAAAGAGAGATCAACTTTATTTACATGAAGGTGAATCTAAGAAATTGTATGCCAAGTTTGAGATGAAATTAACAAGTTTTCTTTATTATTCTACTTCTTCCTTCTAAATTGAGGATCTATGCCTCATTGTCATGGTCTATAAATAGATATTCTACTTGACTTTCTTATGAATGGCCAATCACTTCACCACAGGAGACTTATGACTATAAATAAAGATTAACTTCAAAATTGCATCAGCAATTCAAGCATCTTATGGTGTACTAAAAAATAGATTAAAGTAATTATCATCACTGTGCCATTTTAAGCTATAAGATAAATGGACACACTGTCATTTTGATAAATAATACTGGTGTGAGAGAAGGTGCATATTTTAATTTTATCCTTAGGAGTTGTAAACCCACATCCATTTAAAGTATTCTGGAGTGATACAGTAGGTTTGTTGTTTGCCAGGAGAAAATCATTATCATCTCTTTTAATAAAATTGCTGACAGCTACTGCTCAGCAACTCTTCTTAAGTAACAGATCTGTGGCTTCAACACAGGGTTATAATTGATTATCAGCATTACCCGTCTTATTAATCAGAAAATTGTATTGAAAATAGTACCAAGTTGTAGCTTTAAGGTATTGGGAAACAATGTGTGTCTGCAATAAATAGTCCTCTTACCAGGAAATACCCAAAGCAAATGTCTTGAGAAGCTTAATGCATTTGCCATCAGGACTAAAATAGCTTTTATTTCAATTTGTACATCAGTTTAAATACCGACATGAGTTTTTGCAAGGAAAGAACTTTGAAACATCATCTAGTCTGCTCCTTTATTCCTAGAAAGAACTTTGGTTGTCACCACTTTGGTATCAGGAAATTAATTTTATTTTTTAAGTTCCCAAGAAAAAGAAATTTCACAACTTTCTGGATCTATAAATTACTGGACTGGGTAAAACAAGATCACCTTATTTATTTATTTATTTTTTACTAAATCCCTGAGGATTGGGTCAGATGGGGAACTAGCAATCCTCTCTATGTGGAAGGCTGCCCTGCCTCCAGAACTAGACTACTGAGCTTCCATGACCCAGGCTATTTCCTGTCCTGCGCATCTTCTTCAGCCACAACTTTGCTCTTGTCATATGGAATGTGCACAAGAGTTCTAAAACATTAACCTCACTTCATAACTACCCTTCCCGGAGTCATGGTTGTCATTGAGTAATCAAATAGGTTGGATTCTTTAAGAAGTAGCCTCTGAGATTGTGAGAATTATATGCAGAAAGTTTAGTAGGGAGTTTGCTATTTGGGATCAAGACCAGTGGAGGATTAGGTGACTGAGCCAAAGGAGAAGTTGAACAGTGATACAGCTGCAAACTGCATTGTCACTGATTCTACAGGTTGCTTTGGAGCTGTAATGGACTAGCAATGTTACCCTGAATGCAGAGAATGAGAATCAGCATTTTACCTATTTCTGTACCAATTATTTGGTGTGGTCTTGTCCTGGAAGGGGAATAAATGTTAGGAAAGAGAGTTCTCTTTCACAGGGTTTAATTTTTGGACAAGTTGCAATGATCATTAGCTACCAATATTTCTTGAAAGTGTGGTAATGAGTGTGTAGGTTTTAAAGGGAGGTGTGGTGACATATCCAATATCCACCAAAAAGAAGTATTTGTTGAATGGATTAACTGCTACATTTTGTAAAGGTAAGTGCTTCCAGCATGAAGGAGAGGAGGTAAGAAATGATGAAATAATTTTAAAAATATTATGGCTATAAAGGCGGGGTAGAGAGAAAGAATCTGCTTATAGTGATACAGACAAAGAATTTAAATTTTGTGATTTCTACACACCTGATAGTAGAGGAAGAATCAAGAATATTAATAACAAGGATCATGTTGGAGAAATTTGAAAACATTTCTATTATTTGTAACTGACCATGCTATTATCTATTTATGATATGGTGACCTGCTTTTTTAAAAAATATTTGTTCACTCCCTAAATTTTTTTTTAAAAATATAGGTTCACTCACTAAATGGCCACAATAGCTAGAACTGAACCAATCTGAAGCCAGGAGCTTCTAAATATAGATTTAGATGCAGAATCTACTCCTTCTTTAACCTCTGCCTGTTTATTCTCCTCTTGGTACTAGGTAGGATTTGCAAACTCCTTCTTTCTGTTGTCTTTCTATTGCTCAGGCAATAAACACTTTCAGAAGAGGGAGATCTGTATCTCTTTGAATACCCACTCACTGATATTGTGTCTTACAGGTGCTGATTACTCAAAAGTATCTTTTCAATAGAAGTGGGGGTATGACTGTTTGCAGGAGGCAATGTGGGAAGGTAGCAAATAAGTGACAGGAAAATGGTTGCATTATTTCTTGGTGAGTTGCCAAGAGATGATCCTTCCCTTCAATCTCTGGGAGGTCTTTCAGGTAGGTAGAACAAGACTTCAAGTTAAAGAAGCATGTAATAATTGAATAGGACTCCAGTAACAAAGGAGGATTGAGGGGATACTATAATTTACCAGACTATAATACTCAAGAGCAAGAAAAAGGGGATATGTAAAGCAATTTTAAAATCATTACCAGTACCATGCTGTTTTGATAACAACTGCCCTGTAGTATGTCCTGAAATCTGGTATTGTGATGCCTCTGGCTTTGTTTTTGTTGTACAAGATTGCTTTAGCTATTCGAGGTCTCCTGTGTCTCCATATGAATTTCAGCATCATTTTTTCCAGATCTGAGAAGAAGGTCTTCAGTATTTTAATTGGTATTGCATTGAATCTATGAATTGCTTTTGGGAGAATGGACATTTTGATGATATTGATTCTTCCAGTCCATGAGCATGGAAGATTTTTCCATTTTTTGGTATCCACTTCTATTTCTTTCTTTAAGGTTTTGTAGTTTTCATTGTAGAGATCTTGAATGTCCTTGGTTAAGTTTATTCCAAGGTATTTGATTGTTTTTGTAGCTATTGTGAATGGGATTGATCTTAGAAGTTCTTCCTCAGCTGTGGCATTGCCTGTGTATACAAAGGCTGTTGATTTTTGTGGATTGATTTTATATCCTGCTACTTTGCCAAACTCTTCTATGAGTTCCAATAGTCTCTTAGTAGAGTTCTTTGGATCCCCTAAATAAAGAATCATATCATCTGCAAAGAGGGATAGTTTGAGTTCTTCCTTCCCAATTAGTATCCCTTTAATTTCTTTTTCTTGCCTAATAGCTCTGGCTAAAACTTCCAGAACTATATTGAATAGCAGTGGTGAGAGTGGGCATTCCTGTCTGGTACCAGATCTCAGTGGAAATGCTTCCAACTTTTCCCCATTCAATAGGATGCTGGCCATGGGTTTTTCATAAATTGCTTTGATTGTATTGAGGAATGTTCCTTCCATACCCAGTTTGCTTAGAGTTTTCATCATGAAAGGGTGTTGTATTTTATCAAATGAGTTCTCTGCGTCTATTGAGAGAATCATATGGTTTTTCTTCTTCAGTCTGTTAATGTGGTGTATCACAGTGATTGTTTTGTGAATGCTGAACCATCCCTGCATACCAGGGATAAATCCCATGTGGTCTGGGTGGATGATCTTTCTGATGTATTGTTGCATTCTATTGGCCAGAATTTTATTGAGGATTTTTGCATCTATGTTCATCAGGGATATTGGTCTGTAATTCTCTTTCAATGCTGCATCTTTTTCTGGCTTAGGAATTAAGGTGATGCTGGCTTCATAGAAAGAATTTGGGAGGATTCTCTCTTTTTCGATTGTTCTGAACAGTTTGATAAGAATTGGAGTTAGTTCTACTTTAAATGTCTGGTAGAATTCAGCATTGAATCCAACTGGTCCTGGGCTTTTCTGTGTTGGGAGGGCCTTTATTACTGTTTCAATTTCTGTGTCAGTTATGGATCTGTTTAGGTTTTCTATGTCTCCCTGGTTTCAATTTAGGTAGTTTGTATGTGTCCAGGAATCTATCCATTTCTGATAAGTTTCCCTGTTTGCTGGCATACAAGTCCTTGTAGTAATTTCTTATGATTCTTTTTTATTTCTGTGATGTCTATTGTTACGTTTCCTTTTTCATCTCTGATTTTATTGATTTGGGTCTTTTCTCTTCTTTTTTTAGTTGGTTGGGCCAGTGGGGTGTCAATTTTGTTTATTTTTTCAAAAAACCAGCTCCTTGTTTGTCTGATTTTTTGTAATTTTTTTGGATTCAATCCTGTTGATTTCTTCTCTGATTTTAATTATTTCTATTCTCCTACTAGATAGACCAATGGAACAGAAAAGAAACACCAGAAATCAATCCAAACATCTACAGCCAACTTATATTTGATCAAGGATCCAAAACCAATAGTAAGGACAGTCTATTCAATAAATGGTGCTGGGAAAATTGGATTTCCACATGTAGAACCATGAAGCAAGACCCCTACCGTTCACTTTGCACAAAAAAATCACTCAACATGGATTAAAGAGTTAAATCTACGACCCAACAGCATCAAATTATTAGAGAGCATTGGAGAAACCCTGCAAGATATAGGTACTGGTAAAGACTTCTTGGAAAAGACCTAAGAAGCACAGGCAGTCAAAGCCAAAATTAACATTTGGGATTGCATCAAATTGAGAAGTTTCTGTACTTCAAAAGAAACAGTCAGGAAAGTGAAGAGGCAACCGAGAGAATGGGAAAAAAAATCTTTGCAAACTATGCAACAGATAAAGGGTTGATAACCAAAATCTACAAAGAAATCAAGAAACTCCACAACATCAAAACAAACAACCCACTTAAGAGATAGGCCAAGGACCTCAATAGACATTTTTCAAAAGAGGAAATCCAAATGGCCAACAGACACATGAAAAAATGTTCAGGATCACTAGCCATCAGGGAAATGCAAATCAAAACCACAATGAGGTTTCACTTCACCCTGGTTAGAATGGCTTACATTCAGAAATCTACCAACAATAGATGCTGGTGAGGATGTGGGGAAAAAGGGACACTAACCCACTGTTGGTGGGAATGCAAACTGGTAAAGCCACAATGGAAGTCAGTCTGGAGATTCCTCAGAAACCTGAATATAACCCTACCATACAACCCAGCCATACCACTTCTTGGAATTTACCCAAAGGAAATTAAATTGGCAAAGAAAAAAACTGTCTGCACATTAATGTTTATTGCAGCTCAATTCACAACAGCTAAGACCTGGAATCAACCTAAGTGCCCATCAACAGTAGACTGGATAAAGAAATTATGGGACATGTACTCTATAGAATACTATATAGCAGTCAAAAACAGTGAAACCTGGTCATTTGCAACAAGATGGAGGAATCTGGAAAACATTATGCTGAGTGAAATAAGCCAGTCCCAAAGGGACAAATATCATATGTTCTCCCTGATCAGTGACAACTAACTGAGCACCAAAGGGGAAACCTGTTGAAGTGAATTGGACACTATGAGAAACAGTGACTTAATCAGCTATTGTGCTGACTGTTGATGTACAATGCATACTTTATCCATTATAGTATTTTTTTTTTGTTCTAGTACTATTGTTTTAACTCTGTAATTAACACACAATTATTCTCAGGTGTTTAAATTTTAACTGAAAAGTGATCCCTGTTAAATATAAGAATGGGAAAAAGAGAAGGAGGAGATGTACAATTTGGGACATGCTCAAGCGTACTTGCCCCAAATGGTGGAGTTAGAAACTTGCCAGGGGATTCCAATACAATCCCATCAAGGTGGCATGTACCAATGCCATCTCACTAGTCCAAGTGATCAATTTCAGTTCACAATTGATCACACTGATAGGTCTAAGAATCAAAGGGATCACACAAACAAGACTAGTGTCTGCTAATACTAACTGATAGAATCAAAAAGGGAGAGAAGGATCCAACATGGGAAGCGGGATACACAGCAGACTCATAGGATGGCAGATGTCCTAAATAGCACTCTGGCCTCAGAATCAGCCCTTAAGGCATTTGGATCTGGCTGAAGAGCCCATGAGAGTATTTCAGGCATGGAAAGCCAAGACACTCTGGCCAAAAAAAAAAAAAAAAAAAAAAGAAGAGATCCCAGCGGAAAGAACAGGGCCATCAAAGAAGGAGGTACCTTTCTCTGAAGGGAGGAGAGAACTTCCACTTTGACTATGACCCTATTGGAATAAGATCAAAGTCGGCGAACCCTAAAGGCTTCCATAGCCTTGGCAACTCATGACTAGAGCCTAGGGAGATTACTGACGCCATGAACAGGAGTGTCAAATTGTTAAGTCAGCAACAGGAGTCACTGTGTACTTACACCCCATGTGGGATCGGTCCTTATTGTGGTGTCCAATGTGAAGTAATGCTATAACTAGTACTGAAACAGTATTTTTACACTTTGTTTTTCTGTGTGGGTGCAAACTGGTGAAATCTTTACTGAATCGATCTTCGGTATATAAAGATAATTGAAAATGAAAAAAAAAAAAAACCCCTGGTGTTAAATTGGAAATTGCATAGAAAATTAATCAATTTTAAAAAAATATCATGTAGGATTTCTGTCCTTAATGCGCTGTACATTGTGATTTAATGCTATAACTAGTACTCAAATAGTATTTTTCACTTTGAGTTGCTATGTGGGTGCAAACTGTTGAAATCTTTACCTAATATATACTAACCTAATCTTCATTATATAAAGAGAATTGAAAATGAATCTTGATGTGAATGGAAGGGGAGAGGGAGCGGGAAAGGGGAGGGTTGCGGGTAGGAGGGAAGTAATGGGGGGGGGGAAGCCATTGTAACCCATAAGCTATACTTTGGAAATTTATATTCATTAAATAAAAGTTTAAAAAAAAGAAAGCCCTTACCAAGGCTTTTCTAGCAGGGGCAGAGGGCTCATGTAGGTAGAGGGTAAGGCAGATGAGTGTCAGATTGAGAGGACTTTGAACACCTGAATGAGCAATTCAATCTTAGCTATTTTAGCTAATGCTTTTCTAATATGGACATGTTTCCAAAGTCTTCTTTAAAGACTAACAGGGTGACTCATCAAGTGAACAAAAGGGCTGAGTGATCTGAGATGTCAGAGAGATCAGTGAGGCAATTATTGTCATTACTTGGCATAAGGTGGGAGAGAAATCATCTTAAGTGAAGAGTATGATAGACAGTATAAAGGATAGGGAGATAAGGGTACACTGATTATCCAGATAGGTCAAGTATGGGGTGGATTAGAAATGGAACATGGCAGGATGCAGCAGGCAATGTGGGCTGTTAGTGAGTAGGTGACTGGAAGAGAGAATCATCTTCTGGCAGGACACCAGCAGGCACCATCTGGGAGGTCTACTTTCAGGTGGATGGAACAAGAATTCAGATGACTTGGCAGTAGGTAACAGGTAGAGTCCAGCAAGCCAGCTGCCAGTGGAAAAATTTGACAGAAATGACAAACCAACTATAATATCAAGATTTAGGAGATAGATTCTAGTCCTTGGGAATATCAGAGACAACAAGATAGAGGTCTTAGATTTAGATCTTGGATCTAGGATTCCAATACCAGGCAAAGCATCAAGATGGTGAGTCAGTTACTGAAATTTGTCTACCAGAGTTGAGGTGATGACAGTAATAAGTAGCATTAGATGTATAAGCTTTGTCCTTAACCATTGCAAAGAAAGAGGCACAAGGTCATATGGCTAGACAGCGATTAAGCCAGACATTGAACACAAAACTTTACTTTGATTCACCTGCCCCCAGTAAATCATTTTCTTTTGTACTCAAAGGAGGTAGATAAAAGGGGAAATAAATGATAAAGTATTGGCAGCACACAAAATACTTTCTACTTCATTAATATGTGTAAAATGTAATGATATTCAAGATTTCAGGAATGTAAATGAATTTCTTTAACTCTTGTATGAACAGCAACTCCTTCCTTGGCTTTTTGGTGTATTTTTTCTCAAGAATACCTGGAATGCCAGCAGTATTATCTGGATGCTAGAATGATCTCTTCTTTTTGAACTCTTTTAGCAGTAACAATACTCCCGTAAGACATGGCCTGTAATTTACAAAGATTCATACACATACAATCTAAACAAAAGCAAGCCTAATCTTTATTCCTACTCTTCTCCTAAATGGGAGCTGTTTTCATTAAAAGTGTAACAAATAAGTAGGATAATACTGTGTAAACATTTTTCTTTTAACACATTTTAAAACTTTTCATGGTTCTCTAAATACATGCCTATTAGGTTCAGCCTCAATATTTTCTTTGAAATTGTCATGTAAAACATGCACACACTCAGATCATCTTGTTTTTAAAAGCATAAGTTAGAGTTACTTTGACTGTTAGACTGATCTCAAGTAATTTGTAGTCATTAAGTCCTGTTTTTCAGGTGCTGTGCCAAACACTGACTGTATATAATAATCAGCAAAGTAGATGTGGCTCTGTCCTGAAAAAGGTTATGTCATGCTAGGGAATTAGTAAGCAAATGAATAAAAATAGATTCAGGGCTATGAATAAAATGAATGAGTTTTTATACTAGAAAATGGAGTTTTCTATTGGTCAGAGAATTTCTCTGTAAGTGTGTGTCACTTGAACTGGGACATGAAAGAAGAAATACTGAAGGGTCGGGGAAAGATATTCCAGAAAGAGAGTAACTAGTGGAAGCCTGAGTCAGAGCAGGGCATGGCACTGGGAAGCCAAAAGAAACTCCTGTGTCAGGCACTTAGTGGGTGTGCTGGGAAAGGAGCCAAGTGCCACTCAGAGCCCTGTAAGGTGGGATTCACCACTGGAATTTCAAGTGGTGTTGGAGTCCACTGAAGGAAATGCAGAACATGAAGAATCATAGTGTTACCTTGAGGAAAGCCTCCAAAGACCCAATGAACCCCAAGAAATGGGTGCTGAACTGGACAAAGCACTCAAGAAGTTCAGTGAAGCTTTGTGAACTTTCTGACTCCTTGGCAACATTACCCTTGCAGAGTCCAAAGTCCCATCATCCATGGCTGCCTCAGGAGCCTCGGTGAACTTGAGTCCAGTGTCTTCTGCTACTCCTGCTGGCCAGGGAGATCAAGACAGGAAATTACCTTATTTTGCGTTCAGCAAGGGAACTCAGGAAAGATGTGTGGCTCAGGGGCAAACCCAAACATATACAAAATTTAAAAATGAATTGCCTTATAGAATTTCTCCTTCATAAAGAATTTGTGGTGTCCCCATAAGCAATATTTGTATGAGCTGTGTATGGGTCGGGGAATTGCACCTCCTCCTCAAACAGATCTTTAAAAGGATTCTGGAATTTGCTAAAAGTATTTTTCCTGTGCTAATATCTGGATTGCCAGCATTGCCATTTAGATTTTTAAGGAGATTTCACTCAGATTTTAAAGGTGGTTTGAGAATGACAGTAGCAGCCAGAACAATGCTACCCTTGAATACTTTTTTTTTTTCCTTTCAGGTTCCAGTAAACATGCAGACTCTGGAGTTTTTCAGAATGTATAAATCAGTGCAGGATCTCCCTTGTGCATCAGCTTATCCAGAGCAGATCAAAAAGATTTGTAACTATGGAAACCGAAGTACAGAAATAATTTGTGGGCTCTTTTAAAAAGAGTAACTAAAGTATTAATCTTATTGTTTAGGTGATTTTTACAAGCTATCTAACTGAACAGGATAGCAAATAACTTTTTATAGTCTCTGCTGAAAGATTAACTGAACAGAATGACCATTAATTTTTGTTAATGACTGGGCAGATTCAGAAGTATTTAACGCATGTCCAACTATTAAAATCTCTGTAGAGAAATGAAATGGTGTAGATGAAAGAAATAATGCTACATGTGCACTAGGAATTCAAATCTCCTTACTTCTTGTTAGCTCTTTGTATTCTCAAAACAAAGAACAAGAACAAAATCCCCACATATTTTGCCTTCGCCACAAACCAAGTCTAAACTGGCTGATTAAAGTTTTTTCTCAAGTGTTTTCAGTGAAGGTTTAAGCAGGCAATGAATCAGTCTGTCTTTTAGAAAGAGAAGAACCGGCCGGCGCCGTGGCTCAACAGGCTAATCCTCCGCCTGCGGCGCCGGCACACTGGGTTCTAGTCCTGGTCCTGGCGCCAGATTCTGTCCTAGTTGCCCCTCTTCCAGGCCAGCTCTCTGCTATGGCCCGGGAGTGCAGTGGAGGATGGCCCAAGTTCTTGGGCCCTGCACCCCATGGGAGACCAGGAGAAGCACCTGGCTTCGGATCAGCGCAATGCGGCAGCCATTGGAGGGTGAACCAATGGCAAAAGGAAGACCTTCCTCTCTGCTCTCTGTCTCTCTCTCTCACTGTCCACTCTGCCTGTCCAAAAAACAAACAAAAAAAAACAAAGATGAGGGAAGAGTGGGGAGAGCAGAGAACATATTAAAATCTCCTGGGGTGTAGTAGGCAGTTTGTGGCATGGATCCCAGTGAATCCATCCTCTTGGGACTCACATATGTGTGTAATCTCCTCCCCTTGAGTGCACTCTCAATATTGTGACTTGCTTGTGAAATACGGAATGGGCAAAAGTGATGAGATATCATTTTAGTGATGACGTTATAAGAGATGATGACTTCCATCTGCTAGCACTCTTTCTTTCACTGGACTCTCTCTTGCCCTCAAACTTTTTCCCTTTAAAGGAACCAACTGCCTTATTTTGAGATGCTCTCTGGAGAAGCTTATATGGCAAGGACCCCCCTGAGCAACTGAGCCCTAATGTAAGAGCACTCAGAAATTGATTCCTGCTGACAGCTGTTTGAGTAACTTTGGAATCATCTTCCCCAGTCAAGACTTCAGATGAGACCGCAGCTCTAGCTGACACCTTAATTGCAGCCCTGTGTGAAATTCTCAAGCAGAGAACCCAGTTAGGCTTACACTAAGAAACCATATAAATTGCCATATAATAAATTCATGTTGTTTTAAATAGCTAAGTTTGGAACAGAAGCTTTTGAAATTTCTCTCATAAGCATGTTTACAACCCACTCTTTATTCCAGTACCTTGGCACAACACCACAGATTTTGAAACATTTGACCATACTCCCTAGTAGATGTTGACCTAATCACCTGTCCCATTCGTATCCTCCACCTGCTTGAAAGTGGATCATCTTGTACAATTTGGGACATGCTCAATAGGACTTGCCGCAAATGGTGGAGTTAGAAATGTGCCAGGGCATTCCAATACAATCCCATCAAGGTGGCATGTACCAATGCCATCTCACTAGTCCAAGTGATCAATTTCAGTTCACAATTGATCATAATGATAGGTCTAAGAGTCAAAGGGATCACACAAACAAGACTAGTGTCTGCTAATACTAACTGATAGAATCAAAAAGGGAGAGAACGATCCAACATGGGAAGCGGGATACACAGCAGACTCATAGAATGGCAGATGTCCTAAACAACACTCTGGCCTCAGAATCATCCCTTAAGGCATTTGGATCTGGCTGAAGAGCCCATGAGAGTATTTCAGGCATGGAAAGCCAAGATAGCATGGAAAAAAAAAAAAAAGACCTAAATGAAAGATCTCTGTGAGTGAGATCCCAGCGGAAAGAACAGGGCCATCAAAGAAGGAGGTACCTTTCTCTGAAGGGAGGAGAGAACTTCCACTTTGACTATGACCCTATCGGAATAAGGCCAAAGTCAGCGAACTCTAAAGGCTTCCATAGCCCTGGCAACTCATGACTAGAGCCTAGGGAGATTACTGACGCCATGAACAGGAGTGTCAAATTGTTAAGTCAGCAACAGGAGTCACTGTGTACTTACACCCCATGTGGGATCTGTCCTTAATGTGTTGTCTAATGTGAAGTGATGCTATAACTAGTACTGAAACAGTATTTTTACACTTTGTATTTCTGTGTGGGTACAAACTGATGAGGTCTTTACTAATTATATACTGAATCGATCTTCTGTATATAAAGATAATTGGAAATGAAAAAAAAAAACCTGGTGTTAAATTGGAAATTGCATAGAAAATTAATTAATTTTAAAAAAATATTATGTAGGATCTCTGTCTTTAATGTGCTGTACACTGTTATTTAATGCTATAACTAGTACTCCAACGGTAGTTTTTTCACTTTGAGTTGCTATATGGGGCAAACTGTTGAAATCTTTACCTAATATATACTAACTAATCTTCTGTATATAAAGAGAATTGAAAATGAATCTTGATGTGAATGGAAGGGGAGAGGGAGCGGGAAAGGGGAGGATTGTGGGTGGGAGGGAAGTTATGGGAGGGGGGAAGCCATTGTAACCCATAAGCTGTACTTTGGAAATTTATATTCATTAAATAAAAGTTTAATAAATGAAGAAAAAAAGAAAGTGGATCATCTTTACATGAACAAATAACTGTAGATTGTCCCTAACTTATGAAGCTTTAACATGTCCTTCTTTGACTTTACCATGATATTAAAGCTATGTGTATTGAGTAGAAACAAGACTTCAAATGTACGCTTTAATCTCTTTTGCTTTAATCTCTTCCTGTGATAGAGATGTGCAGCAATAGATAATGAGCCACACACAGCTCCCAATCAGCCACATGATCCTGACGGAAACAACTAATATTCCACAGTGTACTTGTGTAACCTGTGTTTTTACATACAGTAGATGTGTTAAATGCATTTCCAACTTATCATATTTTCAATTTATGATGAATTAATTCACATGCAAACCTATTGTAAATCAAGGAACACTTGTGCTTAAATAATTGAGAATATATGGTCCAAACAGGTCTCTATATTACAAATTGAATTTTTGTGGCTTTAAATGTTCCAGATATATAGTATTGCTATTTATCTTCTCAGTATTATATACAGGTATGTGGCAAACCTGTATATAATAAAAGAATAATACTTTATTAATGGCAGAACTAGGAGAGGTGGTAGATGGAACCGAACAGTATGAAATGGGAAAATTGGGAGAAAGGGCTGGAAAAATGATGAAAAGTAGAAATTTTGGAGTTGGACAACTCAGAGTCTCAGCACAAGATAGGCTACGTATAAGCTACATGGTTTAAAATGAAATCATTTATTTTCTAAGGGCCCAATTTCCCACATTCATATAAAAGTGAAATAGATTAACTAATGTAAATGAAAGAGCCTAGCACTTGAAAGAGATTACGGTATTTCTTATAATGGTGCAGGGTGCTACGGTTTGGGTATTAGTTTGGATGTCCTCCAAAGGCCCATGTGTTGAAAGTTTGTTCTTCAAAGTTAGAAGGTTAATTAACTGGATCCAATTATGGCATATAGGAAGAGGAGCCAGTGGGAGGTCTTTAGATCATTGGGGCATGTCACAAGAAGGTAGTTGTTGAGTGAGGGTTGATTATAAAAGCCAAGTTGTGCCAAACTCTCTCTCTCTCTCTCTCTCTCTTTCGCTCTCTCTCTCTGGCTCACCACATAATTCTTCTTCTGTCCTCATTCCTTTCTCTACTGACCTCATCAGGTACCAGACCACTGGGGCTACTCTACCTAAGTTTGGATTGTGATCCTTCAAAACTGTGAGCTAAAATAAACTTTCTTCTTTCATAAACAACAGTTGGATCTTTATTATAGAGACAAGAAGCTGACTAATATGTAAGACAAGCACAAGAAGAGAAGAAACTGTATCTGCATGAACTGATGTTCTTTGCTTTGCTCATCTCATACTGTGCTTTGTTTTTATGTGGAGCCTGAAACTCATTTTTGCCTTTCTCTATCAGTCAATGAAATTTGCATCTAATCTCCAAAGGAAGGAAAATATACATTATTTTTAATTTTAGAAAGACAATTGTCACTCATTGTATATAAGATTTATGTTCTTGTCTAAATTTAGCAAACTTCCCCCACCATCTCTATCTTGTACTTGGAGAAAACGTAGACATACATAGAGAGCTAACTTGACTTTGTTTGAGATATCTGTAACTGTGTTTAAAACAAGCAAACCCAATTATATTGAGGTGAGAACAGGAATTAGTTTGTATAAAGGAGATTTCTCACTAGTTGCAAATACCAAGTCTTATAAAATATTTGAAACGTGGGTTCTTCTGATCAATACATTGCCCAATGCATCCTCCAGCAACATTCAATGTTGGAGTGGGAAGAAGTGTATTGTAGTGTTTTATTGGGCCTCTGATTTATACCAGTGAGTAAATTGTCTCACAGAATTGGACAAACTAGGCCGGCGCCGCGGCTTACTAGGCTAATCCTCCGCCTTGCGGCGCCAGCACACCGGGTTCGAGTCCCGGTCGGGGCACCGGATTCTATCCCGGTTGCTCCTCTTCCAGGCCAGCTCTCTGCTGTGGCCAGGGAGTGCAGTGGAGGATGGCCCAAGTGCTTGGGCCCTGCACCCCATGGGAGACCAGGAGAAGCACCTGGCTCCTGCCATCGGATCAGCACGGTGCACCAGCCGCTGCGTGCCTACCGCGGCGGCCATTGGTGGGTGAACCAACGGCAAAAGGAAGACCTTTCTCTCTCTCTCTCTCTCACTGTCCACTCTGCCTGTCCAAAACAACAACAACAACAAAAAAAGAATTGGACAAACTAAATAGTCATAGTCTGACCAAGATTCTCAGAGTCATTAGTTTGGAGGTAAGTTGGAGAATTTCTTTCATAGAAAATTAATTAATTTTAAAAAAATATTATGTAGGATCTCTGCCTTTAATGTGCTGTACACTCTTATTTAATGCTATAACTAGTATTCCAACAGTATTTTTTTTTTCACTTTGTGTTGCTATATGGGGGCAAACTGTTGAAATCATTACCTAATATATACTAAACTGATCTTTTGTATATAAAGAGAATTGAAAATGAATCATGATGTGATTGGAAGGGGAGAGGGAGCGGGAAAGGGGAGGGTTGTGGGTGGGAGGGAAGTTTTGGGAGGGGGAAGCCATTGTAACCCATAAGCTGTACTTTGGAAATTTATATTCATTAAATAAAAGTTTAATAAAAAAATATCTAAAAAATTATAATCAATAGGCCGGTGCTATGGCTTACTAGGCTAATCCTCTGCCTGCGGCGCCGGCACCCCGGGTTCTAGTCTTGGTCGGGGTGCCAGATTCTGTCGCAGTTGCTCCTCTTCCAGTCCAGCTCTCTGCTGTGGCCCGGGAAGGCAGTGGAGGATGGCCCAAGAGCCAGCATGGGAAACCATGAAAAGCACCTGGCTCCTGGCTTTGGATCAGTGCAGTGCACTGGCCATAGTGGCCATTTGGGGGTGAACCAACGGAAGGAAGACCTTTTTCTCTGTCTCTCTCACTGTCTAACTCTGCCTGTCAAAAAAAAAAGAGGAGAGGGTTGGGGGCAAAGGGGTAAAAAGTAACCCGGAACAACCTCTGCAGGTCTGGGTCTACCTTAAAAAAATTCTGATCAATATAGTAAATCATACATATTTATGTAATACAATCTGATTTTCAATACATATATAAAACATGTAATAATCAGTTAAAGATATTTAATGTATCATCTTAAGCATTCATCATCTCTTTGTTTTGGGAACATTCAAAATCCTCTCTACTAGCTATTTTAAAATGTACAATCTGTTATTGTCACTACAATGATTTAGAACATTAGAAGATTTTCCTCCATCTAACTACCTTTTCTCCATTCCACCCACTCCCCACATCATTTCTGAGCTTTGGTAACCACTATTCTACTTGTGAAAACTTGACTTTTTTATCTCATGTATTTAAGTCAAAGCACATGGTACTTCTTCTTTTCTACTTACGGTAAACAAACAATGCACTTCATATAAACAGATTTAGGAGCATAGTGATACTTCCCACTCTAACTTCCTCCCCACCCCATGCTGTCATGCTTGCTTCCTCCTCCTTCTTTTCTATTTCTTCTCTTACTTTTTACAATGGTCTACTTCAGTTTACTTTATACTCATAAGATTAATCGTACACCAAGTAAAGAGTTCAACAAATAGTAAGAAGAACAAAAACACTGTTCCTAAATAGTAGAGACAAGGGCTATAAACAATCATCAAATCTGAAAATGGCAATTTCACTCCTATACATTACATTTTTGGTTCATATCCTGGCTGCTTCACTTCCAGTCTAGCTCTATGCTAATGGCCTGAGAAAACATAGTCCAAGTACTTAGGTCCCTGCCACCCACGTGGGAGATCCAGAAGAAGCTCCTGTCTCTTGGCTTTGGTCTGGCCCAGCCTCAGCTGTTGCAGCCATTTGGGGAGTGGAACCAGTGAATGGAAAATGTCTGTCTGTCCTTCTCTGCAACTCTTTCAAATAAATATGTAAATATTTTTAAAAAAGACCAATGAATCCATGGTTCAACAGTAGGTGCTTTTACCATGCAAGGAACATAAGAAAGCTTGGGATCTCAGCAGCAATCCCACTACTAGATGGATATATAAATGAAACACATATATAAATGAAATCAATATGACAGAGACATCTATACCCAAGTAATAGCCAAGATACAGAATCAATCTTATGGTATTCATAAATAGAAAAATGGAATTTTAAAGAGTGGCATATGTACCCGATGTAATATTACTAATCAATTAAAAAAGAACTAAATTCTGTCATTTGCAACAACATGAATTAAATTTGAGAACATTATGTTAAATAAAAAGTCAGGCATAGAAGTATCATGTGCATGATAAGATATGGAATCAACTCACATGCCCATCAACTGATAACTGGATAAAGAAATTATTTGTGTGTGTGTGTAACATTTTTGCAACAAAATGGTTGCAACTAGGAACCATTATACTTAGTGAAATAAGGCAATCTCAGAAACACAAATACCATATGTTTTCCCTGATTTGTGGTAACTGATAGAGTACCAAAAATGTAATGTATAGGAGTGAAATTGACGTTTTCAGATTTGATGATTGTTTACAGCTCTTGGACATATGGGCTGCTGGCATTGCAGGCAGCAGCTTACCCACTATGCCACAAGACTGGCCCCCATTAATCATTTTTTTTTGTTTTGTTTTCTTGAGAGACTCTTACCCTAGGAGTTGTTTCAGAACCCCCAATATGGCCCTGTCTTCTGGTAGAAACCCTTTTCTTTATGTATGTTTTTACTGCGCACTTGTTCCTAGGGGCTTGAGGTTCTGCTTTTCTACCTGGAGAAGGTCACCTCTTCCTGAGCACAAGACATCTCTGCCTATCCAAAGCTCACTCTTGGCCTGCCTTTAATCTGGAAAGGCAGAGCTGGTCAAAATGGAAATAAAACGTTTCCACTACAGAGTTGGCCAACTCAGTCAATTCAGCAGGGAAAAGTTTTTATTGCATGCCATTAGACTAAATGGTTATCTGTTGGTATGCACGTTTTAACTTTCCCATCTGATCTAAACACTCCTTTAGTCTATGCCTTATTCAGGTCTTTATCCCCCTTATCTCCCATGATTTCTACTATAATGTTTGAGTTTGTAGTGCTTAATAGCTGTGTACTGAAAGAGAGTTAGAGAAGCAAAATAGATCACCATTTAAAAGATGCTGTGTATTAGTATTTTCATATATGCTATCTACTAAATGCTAACAGAGATTTTTTTTTCCATTTTGCAGATAAGGGAACTTAATTATCTGTAGCCAGGTAGCTAGTATGTAGCAAAACAGATTTTGGAATCTAATAAAGTTGTCTGACACAAGCCTGTATAATTTCTTCAAAATCTCAGCATTGTGGTTTGCTGCTGCAATTTAGTGAGCTCTTTCCCTCTGCAATTTTTATCAATGAACCCTGTATGGACCTTTTTGCTTACAGGACAATGGCAGTGTGAAGAAGATCGCTGGAAGATTAAGGAGTAGATTTTTTTAAAAATGGATTGGCAGAAACAGCAAATGGTTATAATTTAAATCACTCATTTTGTATCCTCTGATTATGATCCTCTGTTCATAGTGATAAAGAAGTATTTTTCAAATTTTGGAAACAGCACTGGCAGTATATTAGGGTAAATAAAATAAAATATATAATGGTAACTCTGATTGTAAGCAGAGAGCTGGATTGGAAGTAGAGGAGCTGGGATATGAACTGGTGTCCATATGGGACACTGGAGTTGCAGGTGGCAGCTTAACCTGCTACTCCACTACGCTGGCCCTATTGGTATTTTTTAAATAAGGAATGTTCCTTAAATATAAATGATGCACACTAAAAATGGTAAAAACATTGTTAAATAGTTAAAATTGGCATTCATGAATGGAAATGAATTTTACATGAAATATAAAATATAAAATAAGAAAACTTTAAATATCATATAAATACTAAAAACACTTTAGGGTACAGAAAATTACTAATACATTAACCATTATTTGAAAATACAACTAAAATCTGAAAAGAAAAATATAAAATTCATGAAGGCATTATTAACTGAGCAAAACGTGAATTGGAGACCTTTCTGAAAAGTAAACCGAAACTTGCTCAAAGACTCAAAAGCAAAACAAAATATTTTTCAAAACATTGCAGGTGACAAAGTCTAAACAAAATTCAAAGGATAATTCCATGTACAAAATGGACCAGATACAAAAAATCAGAGTAAAAATAGCCCATTTAAATTCATTGGTTTTTTGAACACCCAAGGTAGAGAATTTTAATTTTTTCCTCAACAAACATGGGCTTGCTTTAGATTATAGTAGAAGCCATCCGTTGAACTCATCTGAACCTTAGTCTTCCAGCTAGACTAAATTCCAGGGATCTAGAATTTTGAATGAGGTTGGAATCACTCCTCTTGGGTTTTGTTCCTAAATCTATTTTTTTTTTTTTTTTAGCTGCTTAAACTCCATTTCAAGATCTGATGAAACTATTGAATTCTCATCATTTTCCTGTTACCCAGAAACCTCTCCTATCCTATTCAACTGTTCTGTTGTCTGTGTAGTTGAAATAGACGGACCTCGTGTTAGAAATTTGTCTCTGCACTCAGACACATTCCTGGGTGACTGGTTCCTTTTTAAAATTGTAGGTGATTTCATTCTGTTAGACTAATTTCATGCTTTTTGTCTCAGTTCACTTTGTCCTTAAGAAGTCATTTAAGTTTCCTGGTATCTTCACAAGAAATAAATGCTTTATTTGCAGACTAAGGACAGTGGTGACTGTTTCCCGACCTATGAACATATCCATTTGCAAGCCATGCCTTCTTTTAAGAGCCCCCAACAGCATTTGACTTTTGTAACTCACGTGAATTGTTATTTGTTGTTATTTTAAAGATTTATTTTATTTATTTTAATATGAGAGTTACAGAAAGTGAGAGAGAGAGATTTTCCTTCAGCTGCTTCACTCCCCAAATGGCTGCAATGGCTGTGGCCGGGCTAGGTGGAAGCCAGGAGTGAGGAACTTCGTCCCGGTCTCCCACATGGGTTGTAGGGGCCCAAACACTTGGACCATCTTCCGCTACTTTCTCAGGTGTATTGGCAGGGAGCCGGATGGGAAGTGGAGCAGCTGGGACTCGAACTGGTGCCCATAAGGGATGCCAGCATTGCAGGCAGTGGCTTAACCTACCATGCCTCAGTGCTGATCCTGAATTGTTATTTGAACATTGGTGAGTCACACTGATGACTCGATTGTTTTTTCAAAAACGATGATTGCTCCATATTATGACATGAATATGTTTACAATAAAACTTTGTTATTTAATCTAATTTCAGGTGCATGAATTAAGTTAGAGGTGATCAAGAGTTGTGATGATGATATACTTCTGACTTAAACAATTTATGGATGTAAAATTGAGTGAATGATGTCCCAAATAGCTGTATTTCTCTTGCGTTGTCTCCCATGACAACAATGGAACCAGAGACTTTTTGAAGAAGCTACAAAGTTTTCCATTGTTAATGTCACAAGGTAAATCTTGTTGCAGTAGTCATGTTTTACACCAGTGTGTATATGGCTTAAGAACCTGCTATATGTTATGGAAAATATGCTATTTTTTTTAAAGTGCTGTCTACCTTATTAGTGCTTCTCTTAAGAAGAGGCTTATTGAATTCCTCTGCTCCTATTGTGGTGGGAGTTTATCTTTCCCTTCAAGTCTAATAACATTTCCTATATACCTTTCCATTTGATTATTGTTTATAGCCCTTGCCTGTTTTCTTGCTGGCTTATAGTCTTTTCACTTTCTATTTGTTGAATTCTTTATTTAGTAGGGCCATTAAACCTTTCACTATAATGTATACTAAAATATGTTATCTCCAAAAATAAAAGTCTTAAGACATACAAAAAGAAGTCTCACTAAGCGATTAGATAATTCATTTGGAAGAGTTACAAGATTTACCTGGAGACTGAACATGGTGTCAACACTAGTTTGGGTCCAAGTTTTTTGCTTCCATGACAGCAATATATGAAAGGTGTTACGATGTCATAAAAATCAAGAGTTTTCAGTTGTGTCAGTCAGGCTACACTTTAGGCTGCAGTACAAACAAGACTTGTATTTCAGAGGTTTAAGATAATAAAGTTGGGGCCAGCACTGTGGCATAATGGGTAAAACTGCTGCCTGCAGTGCCAGCATCCCATGTGGGTGCTGGTTCGAGTTCCGGCTGCTCTACTTCTGATCCAGTTCTCTGCTATGGCCTGGGAAAGCAGTAGAAGATGGCCCAAGTCCTTGGACCCCTGCACTGGTGTGGGAGACCTGGAAGAAGCTCCTGGCTCCTGGCTTCGAATCGGCACATCTCTGGCCATTGCAACCAATTGGGGATTGAACCAGCAGATGGAAGACCTCTCTCTCTCTCTCTCTCTCTCTCTGCCTCTCCTTCTCTCTTTGTGTAACTCTTTAAGATAAATAAATAAATATTTAAAAAAACGGTAATAAAGTTTATTTCTGTTATGCATCTGTAATGGATTTGGTGAGTATTCTCTCCCAAGTGGCCCTTAATCTCGGACTTGGGCTGATATGGTAGATGTGATATGGAGTATTGGTGGTCTCTATGACAGAAGGAAAAAGAGCACAATATATTGAACATCAGCTCTTCTTTTCATTTCCTGATATTTTTTGGTTTTAAAATTTGTTCAAAACTGTCCATGATCAAAACATACCTTAATGTCTTTGTTAGATAATTCTATTATCATTGTGTCATCTTGGCTTGGCATCTGCTGATAATCTTTTTCACATGAATAATTTTGGATTTTATCCTGAACATTTTGAATACAGAGTTAGAAAGCTTGAGTTTGTTCCTACAATGTTCATGCTCTATAGAACCCTCAAAATACTTAATTCCTTAAAAATGTGTAAATAGGCATATTTATTCAGTATTTATTATGAATATAAGGCAACAGCAAAGGGAAATTCATAGGTAAGGGACTGCCATTATTGATAGACTATTTAATTATTTAGTTTAGTTTATATAGCTATGTAACTAAATATATAGCAGACACATGACAAACATTTCAAATATTCAGCCTTTTTTATATGATTCTTCTGATATCAAAAGACACAAAATCCAAGGAGAGCTTAAGTGGGAAAAAGGGAACATATTGTCTGATGTAATCCAAAAACTCAGGGCACAGAGAGATGGCTTCCCAGTGGCTTACTCAGGGCCTTAACCTATACTATACAACCCCACATGCCCTGATTTGCTGTGGTAGGCAGTGTAGGCTTCCTTCTCATTTCCTTTGCTGTAGGCAAATGGCTCGATACTTCCAGTCTCATCATTATCCAATCCAGAACATGAGTGAAAGCTTCCTTTCCACAGAGCTCCAGGAGATGGCTCACTAAGGCTTTTTAGGAGATTCTGTGTTTTCCATGGTTGTGGGTGGGAAATCCTTATGATGGTGGAAGTCTTCAGACACTGACTATTATAGGCCCCTGGAACTGAAGATCGGAGTCAATGTGCTCAACTCTCACGGAGGTGCCTGGGGAGAGCTAATTCTCCAGGGTGACCTGGGGATAAACTCAGCAAGAGAAGGCTCAGTGTCTATCGGATGGCAAAATAGCTGGTGTCCGCTAGAACCTTCCTCAAATTTTTTGGACCTCATGCATATTTGATGATCGCCATCCTAGTTGGATCATAAAACTATGGCATTTCCTAGGACACCACAGAACTCCTGGAACCACGTGGAGCTCATCTTCATGATGAGGCTTTTTCTTCATCTTATCTACTGTTCTCATATCTCTATGCTCTTATTGGCTTAGATTTCAGTATCCTTTCCACACGTTTCTAGGATTTTAAATTCTCTGGAATTCCTTTTCTGCATATGTGGAAGCATGAACTTTCTTTCCTGAATATTTACCACTTTTCAATCCCTTGTATGGCCATATATAGACAAAGAACACCAATGATGTTTAATCATTCTTTTGAAATTGGAAAATGCATGAAAAGAAAATTGTATATACCAAGAGCATTTCAATTTATTTAAAAAATATTTGTTTGAGATGAGATATACAGATATACAGATATATAGCTATAGCTATAGCTAGAGTGAGATAGAGATATAGGGGATAGAGATAGAGATAGAGATAGAGATAGAGATAGAGAGAGGGAGAGATAGAGAGATAGAGATAGAGATAGAGATAGGTGCCCCAGTGCTGTGGCATAGTGGATAAAGCCACTGTCTGCAGTGCCAGCATCACATATGGGCACCAGTTCAAGTCCCTGCTGCCCCACTTCTGATCCAGTTCTCTGCTACGGCCCAGGAAAGCAGCAGAAGATGGCCCAAGTCCGTGGGCCCCTGCACATGCATGGGAGACCTGGAAGAAGCTCCCGTCTCCTGGCTTTGGATTGGTGTAGCTCCAGCCGTTGTGGTCAGTTGGGGAGTAAACCAGCGGATGAAGACCTTTCTCTCTCTCTCTCTCTCTCTCTCTCTGCCTCTCTTTCTCTCTCTGTGTAACTCTGACTTTCAAATAAATAATTTGATGGCGTCTGGTCATAGATTTAAGTCTTTAATCCATGTTGAGCAAATTTTTGTGTAAGGTGAAAGGTAGGGGTCTTGTTTCATGATTCTGCACGTGGAAATCCAATTTTCCCAGCACCATTTATTGAATAGACTGTCCTTACTCCAGGGATTGGTTTTGGATCCTTGATCAAATATAAGTTGGCTATAGATGTTTGGATTGATTTCTGGTGTTTCTATTCTGTTCCACTGGTCTATCCATCTGTTTCTGTACCAGTACCATGCTGTTTTGATAACAACTGCCCTGTAGTATGTCCTGAAATCTGGTATTGTGATGCCTCTGGCTTTGTTTTTGTTGTACAAGATTGCTTTAGCTATTCGAGGTCTCCTGTGTCTCCATATGAATTTCAGCATCATTTTTTCCAGATCTGAGAAGAATGTCTTCAGTATTTTAATTGATATTGCATTGAATCTATGAATTGCTTTTGGGAGAATGGACATTTTGATGATATTGATTCTCTCAAATAAATAAATAAATCTTTAAAAAAAGAGATGCTAGAGATAGAGAGAGAGAGAGAGAGAGGGAGAGAGAGAGAGAGAGAGAGAGAGAGAGAGAGAGAGAGAGAGAGACTGTTCCCATGTGCTGGTTCACTCTTGCAGTACCCACAATGGGCAGGCTGGGCTGAGGTCAAAGATGGGAGCCAGTACCTCAATCCAGTCTCCTGCATGGATGGAAGAAGCCCAATAACTTGAACTGTCACCTCTACCTTCTAGCACTGTAGTGGCTGGAAATGAGTCAGGAGCAGAGCCAGGTATCAAACCCAAATATTCTTAGATAGGATTTGCGTCTCTTAACTACTGGCTAACCACCTGCTCCCAAGAGTCTTTTGAAATGCAACTAAAGGAAAAATGCCAACTTAATTTTACTGATCTTCCCAGGAGTGCCTATTTTCTGTTCCCATCACTGTCCTCATATCATGTCACATGCTGCAACACATCTGCTTGCAGTTCTCATACTCATCATATGGTTCATGCCTCCAAATCTTCTATTGTTCAGTCTCATCTTGTAGGACTCCATTCCTACCTTTCTTTTCCTGGCTAAATGTTCATGTCTCTTCCACCCATAGTTCAGGCTTTAGAAACATTAAGCTTAAGGTAGCTTCCCCTGAACTCACTTCTTTCTTTCCTTATCTCCTATACACAATTCTCTGAACAATCACCACATTATGTTGACATGTTTGGTTTGTAGATCTATCTCCACACTACCGCACATACTCTTTGAGAATAGAAATTGTCATGTCGAACTCTTAAAATAATGATGGACAAGGAGTATTCAGCCATAAAGTATATATTTATTGATTCATCTGCTGTCACCACTTTGTTTACTTATTAAATTGTAATTTGTTTCATTTATTTGAAATGAAGAGAAAGAGAGACAGAGATACCCCCCACCCCATCTTTTGGTTCTCTTCCAAAATTTTTACAACAGGGAGGGCTGAAATGGGTCAAAGCTAGGAGCTGATAACTCAACCTGGGCCTCCCACATGGGCTGCAGGGTCCCAACTAGTTGAGCTATCATCTTCTGTCTCCTCAGGGAATGCAATAGTAATGCATTAGAAGTAGGAGTGGAGCCAGGACTATAACCAGGCACCCTCACATAGAATGTGGATGTCCTAAGTGGTATATTAACCCCTAGGTGGGACACCAGCTTCTCCATCACTATTTTAAATCATCTGTTTCTTAAAGGCGCAGTTGCATTATAACTTGGTCTAGCATTGCAGATAATACCTGTAACCTATCAATGTGTGATAAATAGCTGCTGCTGCTTTTATCTTTGAAAATATTTTCATGAGTGATTTATGGAAAGAAGATTTAATAATAAACATGAGCTTTTTGGTATTCAGCCTTACCCTTTAAAATATATTATGGGAAGGAAAAAAATAGTGAGATGCAGGGAGAATGGGCCAGAGATAGAGGAAATAAGAGAAAGAGGGAGCAAGAACAAGGAAGATAATAATACAAGGAGACAAAAAATTGAATTAGGATTATTTGAAAAATTGATTTTTAGAATTGTACACATTTTTAACACTGTTTACTTGGAAGTAAAACTAAAAAGAAATTGTCTCAAAAATGACAAATGAGGAGCATAAATACCCCCATTTTCTGCAGCCAGAACATCATCCTGAATGTCTGCAGATGATTTGTATGCCGTATGGCAAGCACGCCCCATTGGGTACAATTATATGATTGTTTATTGAATAATTGCTCTCCTTGTCAAATTTTTGATTGAATATTTGCCTGCTCCCTGTAATATTTTCACTGAGTAATTGTCTGCTATGGGTAATACCTTCACTCAGTAATTGCTTGTTCTGAATAATATTTTCACTGAATCATTTCCCATTCAGCATATTTTATTGAATGATTTTCTTGTTGTGAGTCATGTTACTATAAGTTCGTTGAGAACTGCTTGCTGAATTAAATATTTCCTTTGTATTATTTGGGAACCAGATCTGAGTCTGCCTGAGTCCTTGCCCAGTACCTTTTCTGGGCTGTTGAGAGATTTTGTAATAACTTTCTTTTCTAAGTTGTTTTCTATCGGTATGGAGGTTAGGAACTGTATGCTATGCTCAAAGTCAAATAAGAAGAAATTTCTGCGTCAGTAGGAAAAAGTATGGAGAAAGTTAATTGACATCAGTGGGTAGGTGTAAAATATCATGGGTCTGTCCTTATGGCTCATTTGGAAATTTCTTTAATCAATTTAAAGAGACTGTTTTATTATCAGTTTTACTAAACAATAGGGATTGAGGGATTACACATGAGGATCCACACACAGACACACACACAGACACACACATTAATGTAGCTCAGTGCCATAGAGAAATAAGAGGATTTGAAGTTGAAAGATCTAGATTGAATTTTACAAATCAGTCCCTTACTCTCTGATCTTTGGTATTCTAATCTAAAGTGGATATAAAAGTATTTTCCTTCCTTAATCATTGAATTAATTAAGATAATGTAAGTAAAAACACTTCAACTATGACAATGGATTAGGCCATAGATGAAATGGGAAAGTATATTATTCTCTACATGTTTTTACTGTAGCATGCATTATTTTGAATTCTCTTCTAATGAGTTAATATGTCTTTCAGTATTCCAGCAGTCTCTTGGAAACAAGAACTTTCATATTTTTTTCTATGTCCCCTGTTAGTCCAGTAATTTTTTGAGAAGACATATTATGTCTATTTCCACTGGCTAAGTGTTAATGAGAAATGACAATAAGTGTAGGAAGGGAATGATCCTAGAAGCTAAATTACTTATGCCTGTCTATTGGATTTTCAGATGAAGAGACGGGACACAGGAGCCTCCATGAGAAGAGTGCTGCGGGATAGCTCTCAGCCAGCACTTTTTATTAAGGGAAGACAAACAGGTGCACAGGACCCAAAGCACATACGCCAGGTAAAACTTTAACTAGCACACATCATTAGGAAGGAAATATCGGATAATTAGGGCTTGTGTTCTATGACCAGGACAGTATCATCATCACAATCAACCATCTTGGTACTATCCAGGTTCTGGAAACCAGCATTCTTTCATTAAGCACCCTTGCCCTTCTGCCCACTACTGCCACATTCCATTGAGAGGGTGTGCTCTCACCCTGCCTGCATGAGCAGAGACAGGACTGCCACCACGCCCTATTCCAGGGGCCTATAGCCCCTCTGCAGACACTTAGGCATTATCCTCTACACCTGTCAATCACCAATCTTCCTCATCCTTTCCCTTTCCATGCCTCTTTCCTGGAGTTTATTCATCCATATTTCCTCTGGAGAGAGAAGAGGTGGCTTGCTATTAATATTAAGATATTGATTATTCTCCTGGTTTTATATTTAAATGGCTTAACAGATTAAAAAATTATGGAAGAAAAATTTATAAGCTGCATTGTAGTTAAGATCACCATACTCTGAAGTATAAACAGAAACTCCATACTGAATTTTTAGCCTTTGCAATCTGTAAATATTACCATGTGCACTTCAAAATCTGACATCATCGTTTAAATTTTTATAGGTTTTTAGTGATATGTAACAGACAAGTGTACTTTGAGGCCTCTTATTTAAAAATGTGATTTTTAGAAATCAGTGGAGTAGAAAGATAGGCAAGAAATAATTGCTTTAGAATTTCCCATGTCTTCTTTAAGGTAAGAACCTCAGAAACTATCTTATTAGAAGTCAGTCTTGGATAAAACATTCTTCACTAGAAACAGAAGTTTCCTCTGGTAAATTTCAGACTGACTTTGGTCTCACATTGTCAAGTGAATCGTGTGTGTGTGCTAATACGGTCTTGGATAAAACAACTATTCACTGGATCCCTGCTGCCATGACTCTAGGATAATTTTAATAATGCAGCATTTAGTTTTAAGTTCCCACAATGTTCTTGCTGTGGTTCAGTTCTTTCGGGAGGCTGCCACCCTCATGAGTCCCGCCTGCCACGTACAGGCAGACTTCCTCCCAGGACGCTCTAGAGTCATAGCAGAGCTGATAAGTCTCACCAGGGGAACTCCTCTTGTCATTTCAAACTCTGGATCCATTTTGTTTTGCTTTAAGTTTAAGCCCTGGAGAAATATTGTCGAAGGTTTTTCCGTTAAAAAACAAGAGAGCCAGACACTTGGTGTGGTGGTTCAGACGCTGCTCAGGATGCCTGCATCTAATATCGGAGTGCCTGGGTTTGAGTTCAGGCTCTTCATTGATTTCAGCTTCCTGCTGATATGCTTGGGAGGCAGAAAATGATGGCTCACGTGACTGGGTCTCTGTCACTCACATAATATGGGGTTCTGTGTCGCTGGCCTGTTGCAGACATTGAGAAGAGAACTAGCAGATTTAACATTTCTCTCTCTCTCCTTTTCAAATAAAATGAAAATGAATAAATAAAAAAATAAAAGTAAGCTATTATACCACCTATGGGCTATAGTTGTCAAACATTTTTTAAGAAGTAAGAGAAATATTTCTTTTTTTTTTTTACTTTTTTTTTTAATTTTTGTTTATTTTTTTGACAGGCAGAGTGGACAGTGAGAGAGAGAGACAGAGAGAAAGGTCTTCCTTTTTGCCATTGGTTCACCCTCCAATGGCCGCCACGACCGGGCGCACTGCGCTGATCCGAAGCCAGAAGCCAGGTGCTTCTCCTGGTCTCCCATGCGGGTGCAGGGCCCAAGCACTTGGGCCATCCTCCACTGCCTTCCCGGGTCATAGCAGAGAGCTGGCCTGGAAGAGGGGCAACCAGGATGTAATCCGGCGCCCCAACCGGGACTAGAACCCGGTGTGCCAGCACCGCAAGGCGGAGGATTAGCCTGTTAAGCCACGGCGCCGGCTACTTTTTAAAAATTTGGATAAGGGAACAGATTTCATGTATTTCATATATACAGTTTTAAGAAGATAATACTTCCCACTGTACCCCCTTTTCCCACCCTCCCTCTTCCTTCTTTTCTTATTTTTCTTTTAATTTTTACAATGACATAATTTCAAACTTCCTTATAATCACAAGCTTAACCCTCCACTAAATAAAGAATTCACCAAGTAGTAAGTAGAAAAACTATTCTCCCTCAAAAGTATGTAAGTGCAGTTGCTCCGCATTACTATATGTTACTTTATCATAGTCTCAGGGAGCAGAGAAAAGTTATTTGAGGATCACTCAGGTATTATGTTGGGAAATTAATAGAAGAATAAAATATTTCATCTGAAATAAAATAGAAAGGATCTCTTTTATCATATGAACTTCATCTAAGTATGTGAAGTTTCTATACAAAATAATTAATTCAAACTTTAATAGTACTCTGTATGGGACTTCTGATGATATTTATTCATACTTTGCCATGTCTGTTAGTAACCCATTTTATGTGTCCTCTCTCCTCAAATAAATTGTGACTTTGTCAAGGTCATAGAAGATGCTTTTAAATTATTATTGGATTATTATTCTATTTCTCCTTCCTGAATACATGGATTAATCTATCCTAGTAGATGCAAAGCACATGTCTGTTGACTATTTTGGAGCTATATTTGTACCATATCAGTTCAAGGCATTTACAGCTTGTTTTGATGATAGAAAATACGAATACCATTTTAGTGAGATGATGTGAAGCAGGTAAACCCATTGCTAGTGAAAATACAATGAGATTAAACTTTTTAGCCGGCGCCGCGGCTCACTAGGCTAATCCTCCGCCTTGCGGCGCCGGCACAGCAGGTTCTAGTCCCGGTCGGGGCACCGATCCTGTCCCGGTTGCCCCTCTTCCAGGCCAGCTCTCTGCTGTGGCCAGGGAGTGCAGTGGAGGATGGCCCAAGTCCTTGGGCCCTGCACCCCATGGGAGACCAGGATAAGTACCTGGCTCCTGCCATCGGATCAGCGCACTGCGCTGGCCGCAGCGCGCCTACCGCGGCGGCCATTGGAGGGTGAACCAACGGCAAAAGGAAGACCTTTCTCTCTGTCTCTCTCTCACTGTCCACTCTGCCTGTCAAAAAAAATAAATAAAATAAATAAAAATTAAAAAAAAAAACTTTTTGTAGTGCCATATAACTATATATTTCAGCAGCTGGCCTTAGTCTGTTTTTTGCTGTAATGGAATATCTGAGACTGTGTAACTTTTAAAGGAAAGAGGTTCATTTGTGGATCACAGGTTCTGGAGGCTAAGGATTCCATGACCAAGTGACTGCAGCTGTTGAGGGTCTGGTACTGTTTCAAGTCACAGTGGAAAGTAGAAGGGCTAGGTGGGCACTTGCAGATGATAAAGAGTGCCTGGAGTGGATTTGCATTGTAACAACTTGCTTTCAGGATAACTAATTCCAGTCCCAGGAAAGAATGAACTCATTTACCCAGAAAAGGCATAAATTCATTCTTGAGGATTTTTTCCCATTAACTGAACAACTTCCACTAGGCCCCACTTCCCAGAACTGCTGTACTGGGAACCAAGACTTAATATCATTTTTAGTGTGTGCAAATCTTACTCAAGCCAGATAATGGCTCATAAAATATTTAAGATTTTCATTCCTTCCATTGTGTAAATACAGATTTTAGTCTAAGGAAATAAATGCTACTTATTTATTCAACAAACAATTAATGAGTAGCTCCTTTAGTCCATGCATTGTTTCAGACACTTGGCATATATCATTGAACAAAATGGAGCTTGTATTCTAATAAGGAGTAATAGGAAACAAATAAACATAATAATTATGAATGAGTAAATTATATGTGATTTTAAGTAGTAATGAGAGGTATAGGGGAAATGGAGATCAGAAAAGGGGAATCAAAAGGAAGTTTGGGATAAGCCTTATTTAGAAAAACATGATGATACTTAATAGGGATCACTTTTCAGTTAAATTTAAACACCTAAAATAATTCTGTGTTAATTAAAGAGTTTAACCAAGGTATTAAGTAGAACAAAAAAAATACTAAAAGGAATAAAGCAGTAAGTTGTTCCTCGACAACTGAAAAGTGATTCCTATTAAATATAAGCGTGGGAATAAGAGAGGGAGGTGATGTACAGTTCAGCACACGCTCACTCAGACTTACCCCTAATGGTAGAGTTAGAAACGTGCCAGGGGCCTGGAGCCACGATTCAATAGGCTAATCCTCCACCAGTGGCACCGGGACCCCGGGTTCCAGTCCCAGTCGGGGCGCCAGATTCTGTCCCGGTTGCTCCTCTTCCAGTCCAGCTCTCTGCTGTGGCCCAGGAAGGCAATGGAGGATGGCCCAAGTCCTTGGGGCTTGCACCTGCATGGGAGACCAGGAGAAGCACCTGGCTCCTGCCTTCGGATCAGCGTGGTGCACTGGCCACAGCGCACTAGCTGCAGCGGCAATTGTGGGGTGAACCAATGGAAAAAGGAAGACCTTTCTCTCTATCTCTCTCTTTCACTGTCCACTCTGCCTGTCAAAAAAAAAAAAAAAAAAAAAAAAAAAAAAGAAACGTGCCAGGGGATTCCAATTCAATCTCATCAAAGTGGCATGAACCAATGCCATCTCAACTAGTCTAAGTGATCAATTTCAGTTCACAATTGATCATAATGATAGGTCTAAGAGTCAAAGGGATCACACAAACAAGACTAGCATCTCCTAATACCGATAGAATTAAAAAGGAGAGAAGAATCCAAAATGGGAAGCAGGATACACAGCAGACTCATAGAAGGGCAGATGTCCTAAACAGCACTCTGGCCTCAGAATCAGCCCTTAAGGCATTTGGATCCAGCTAAAACGTCCATGAGAGTATTTCCGGCATAGAAATCCAAGACACTCTGGCAGAAAAAAAAAAAATGACCTAAATGAAAGATCTCAGCAAGTGAGATCCCAGTGGAAAGAACGGGCCATCAAACAAGGAGGTACCTTTCTCTGAAGGGAGGAGAGAACTTCCACTTTGACTATGACCTTGTCTAAATAAGATTGGAGTTGGCAAACTCAAAAGGCTTCCATAGCCTTGGCAACTCATGACAAGAGCCTCAGGTGATTACTGATGCCATAAACAAGAGTGTCAATTGTTAAATCAACAACAGGAGTCACTGTGCACTTACTCCTCATGTAGGATCTCTGTCCTTAATGTGTTGTGCTGTGTGAATTAACGATATAACTAACACTCAAACAGTACTTTATACTTTGTGTTTCTGTGTGGGTGCAAACTGTTGAAATCTTTACTTAGTATATACTAAATTGATCTCCTGTATATAAAGATAATGAAAAATGAATCTTGGTGAAGAATGGGATGGGAGAGGGAGTGGGAGATGGGATGGTTGTGGGTGGGAGGGAGGTCATTGGGGGAAAAAACCGCTATAATCCAAAAGTTTTACTGTGGAAATTTATATTTATTAAATAAAAATTTAAAAAAAGAAAGCATGATGATAGAGATTTTCCACATAGATATGGATGGTAGGGCAGCAAATACAACAGCCCCAATGTATGAGTATCTTGACTACAGGTAGGTTGCCTGCTGGAGAGGGTAGAATGAGAAAGGAGGGACAAAATAGAAGATGAAGCATGGGGGAATGTAGGTATTGTAAAAACAAATTGGCTCTTAGGCTGAATGAAATGAGAATCCATTGCAAGATTTTGAGAAAACATATGAATTGATGTGACATTTTTAAAGATTCTCTCTCATTGCTGTGGCAAGAATAGTTCACAGAAAGGAAATGACTGCAGTTGGGTAACCGGTTAGTAAATGTAGTAGGCTGAATGTTCAAAAGATAAGATGTTCTAATTCCTGAAATCTGCAAATATTGTCTTAAATGGTAAAAATGAGAAGACTTTACAGACTTGACTAAGTTGAGTCTTGAGATTGGCATATTATCCTTAGAGTCTTAACTCTAATCCTGTATATTCATATGGAGTAGGACAGAGAGGGAGACTTGGTCAAGTGTTGGTAATGCATCAGAGGGAGAAAATGTTCTACCACGACTCTGCAGATGAAAAAGGAAGCAACAGGGCAAAGGATATAAGGAGTTGTTGGAAATCACGAGAAAACAGGAAAGATTGAGGCTTGATTCTCCCCTGTAGTCTCTGGAGAGAGTGCATCCTGCCAACACCTTGGTTTTGATTCAATGATATTACAAATTTGGACGTTTAGTCCCAAGAAGTGAGAAGAAATATCTGTTGTTCAAAGCCATCAAGTTTATGGTGACTGATTACAGCAGTCATAGAAAACTAGTTCAGGAAACTGTCTCTGTTATCCAGAAGAGAGATGACAGTAGAACAGACCAGGTAGATAAAACTGGAGACATCAACAAGAATTAAACTTTTAAATAGGTTCTTATTGCAGAACAGTTAGAATTTTAAGGGAGATCAGAAGTGGAATATGAACTAAACAAAGAACTCAAAGTTTTTTATTAGCTGTGATGGAAAGTAATTGCATGAGGGGGTTTTTCCAGTGACAACCAGAAGTTCTGTTTAGGACACATTGAAATTGAATTTTTTCAGGGATAGAAATGGGTATTTGAGTGGGCAGTGGGATATAAAAGTGTGGACCTAGGGAGAAATATCCTTGGCTGTGATCCAAATTTGAGAGTTGGTGACACATATTTAACATTAAAAGCCATGAAATAAAATGAAATCATAAAGGAAGTGATCGAAATAGAGAAGAGAACTACACACTGATCCTTAGGGAACCCACATGGTATTTCTGGAGAGAAGTCTTGTGTCTGAAGAGTTACCATTAAAATATTTATGAAGGTTTGTGAATAATATTCATGTCCAATAATAATGAAGCTCTTATTTCAATGGAATTAACCATTCACTGGAAACAATGGTTATGGTTATAGTAGAAGTAATTATGATAAATTAATAAGCCAAAGAAATAAAAAATAAAAAATAAATATTATGATACATGTATATAATCTCAGAATGAACAAATAAAGGGTATCATATAAAATAAAAATAAGTGTGTTAATTTTTGATTTCTTATACTCAACATTTTTCAACTTATTTGGTCTATAATGCACAAGATTTCCTGTGAGATAGCATTGAATCATTTCATGGTCTTTGTTTAGAAATAACACAATGGAAAACACATAGAAAAGAAATGAACTATTTTAAAATAATATTTCTGTTGAGTCATAGCTACTTTAGAAGTAATTTAAAACATAATAAGTATAACACAATTATCTTTTTCTTGACAGCAACAATTTTTATAGATGAAGTATTATAGAAGATGGTTCAATTACCTAATGGACAATTGGAATTAGAACTATTCCTTCATGTTACTGCCTCAAGGAAACTGCCTGCGAGATAGACTTAACAGAGAAACTTGTTTATGCTATTTTGAGGATAGACTTGAGTGCGGAATTAGACTGATAGAAAGCACTATTTTCGCCTTGCTCATATATTATTTGGTTGCAGAGCAGTTGTTGACCTGATGAGCATCTCCCTCAATTCTTTGGGGGTCTCACAGAATAGCAATGAATGGAAAACCATAGGTCATTGTGGTCATGATGGAAAGTAAAATCTTTGCTATTTTACACTTAGTTGATGATTCATTTTTTTAAAAAAAAGATTTATTAATTGGTTTGAAAGAGTTACAGAGAGGCAGAAGAGAGGCAGAGAGAGAGATCTTCTGTTTGCTGGTTCATTCCTCAAATGGCCATGATGGCCAGAGCTGGGATGATCCAAGCTAGGAGCCAGGAGCTTCTTTCAGGTCCCAGACATGGATGCAGAGTCCCAAACACTTGGGCCATCATTTGCTGTTTCCAGGTCATAGCAGAAAGCTGGATTGGAAATGGAGCAGTCAGATCTTGAATTGGCACCCTTATAGAATGGTGACAGTGCAGGTACAGTTTTACCTGCTACACCACAGCACTGGCCCTGATGATTCATTTTTCATTATCTTGAATTCTGAAAATGAATAAGCATTACTAGTCTATTTAAAAATGATTAGAGGTTATAAAGAAACCCAGAGATCTTTAAAAAAAATTTAATTCAGTCAATATTTACTTGAACCCTTTTTTTCATCCTTATTTCTTAGTGTTTGTGTTTGTTAGCAAAATGGCACAGTTTTATCTATGGCGCGATCTACACCCTGACACCATCGTAGGCTCTAGCCCCCGCCACCACTGCTGGAAGCCAGGTGGCCACATGGCCCAACCACTGGTGTCAGCCCCACCCTCATCCTAATGGGATTCGCTGCTCCTGCTTCCCTGCCCGCCTTCCGGCAAAGCTTTAAAAGGACTTGTCCCTGAACATGTGGCTCTCTTCTCTCCTGCTCTCTCTCTCTTCTCTCGTCTCTCTCTTCTCGCCTCACTAGCTCCTCACTTCTTTGTCTCTCTCTCTTATATTCTCCTTTTCTCCCTTTTTCCCTCTTCACCCCTTCCCTCCGGTCTGCTGGATTTTCCCCAATAAACCCTTTCCCTTACTCCGGTGTTTGGTGTGTTTTGTGATGGCCTAACAGTGTTATTTCTACACTCAAAACACCTATAAAATTTAGGGTTTTCTATAAGAAAACACAAAAATCTATCATGGACATTCAAAAAACATTTTAACAGTATAAATAGAACTGTATTTAAGTTAAAGTTTAGTTATAATAATGAAAGTCCACCTTAGAAGGATCAAAGTTAAACTTTCTTGACATTTATGTCAGTTTTGTATAGATCATTATTTCAAAAAAATTTGGAATGCCTTTGTTAAATGATCCTCTAAACCATTTCTTTTTTGTACTTACACTGTTGATGCAGAGACTCTTACAGCTTAATAAAATCCACTTTGTACAAAAGATGGAAAAGTAAGAAAATGATAGATGGGAGCATTATTAAAGCTTGCATTAGCTATGGGTTTGTTACAAGATATTTTTGGGAAAGATGAGCAAATTGTCAAGAAATACAGTCAACTTGTTTCTGATTCCTAAGAAATATGAGTTTAGGCTGTGGTGAATATGAATGAACTCCAGTCAGATTAGCTGCATGGTGGAAACTTGGTATTACATGGGCAGATGCTAATGGTTTCCTGCCCTAGCAGGTACCAGTGGACAGTCTCTGGACTTACACCATTTCAAGCGGATACTTGTGCCCTCAAGAGGAAGATTTGTTTGAGTACGTATCACCATCAGCTTCCTATGAACCTGATGTATATCCCCAAGATCTCACAGGGCACAGTGATTGAGACCATCAAGTGCCTGCCTGTGTAGCTGAGAGAGTGCTTCTGTTATCTCTTTTACAACCTTGGGCAGAGGACAAGTAAGCACAGGACTGTTTTGGAACTCGTTAGCAGGTGGATGAAACCCAACATTAAGCAGATCCTAATAATCCTTGTCTCCAGGCCAGGGCCAGCTCCAGTGACAAGTATACCTCTGTGGTCCCAGTTCATCAGTCCTGTATCCTAACCAGCATCATCAGTGGCTGGTAGATGTACAATTTGGAAGAAAGCCCAACTTAGTAGGAGACAGACTATACCAAGGTGAGATCTGGTCATACCCCCAGGCTTCACTGGTCTTGGTGGGATGTGGGCTCTGTGAGTGATATAGCATTGCAACATTGATGGACATAAGACAAGGAGTCTGAGCTTATGATAGACAAAGAAAGAACATTGTAGGGATTGAGTACTCCCTTTTAATCACTACCCCAGTTCATACTGAATGACACATCAATTACAGATTTGAAAGTAATTTGAGTTTGGGGAATATAGGGCTGAATCATTAAAATCATATGGACAGTGGACTTGGGAAAAACTGGCTAAGGGAGCTATCAATGCTGACAGAGCAGAAATGTCCATAGGCTCAGAAAAAATAAAGATTGCTTAGAAATTTGAGGATAATGGCCAGAAATGAAACCAGATTACAATCCTTCAGTGCATACGTGGTGTATAGCGCCCAAGAGCTTCCAAGGAATCATGACCTCACTAAAAGACCAAAATATAGTGCCAGAAGCCAGTCCTCTTGGAATTGAAACTTCCAAATGCTTGAATAAAATTTTCAAAATAGCTGTTTTAATAAAATTCAAGAGAATGTGGAGAAATGATTTCATATTCTAACAGAGGTTCTGTACAGAGATGAAACTAAAATTAAACAGAAGTCCTTCAACTGAAAAGTACACTAAGTGAAATAAAAAAAAAAGCTTTAGAAGTTATAAATAGAATACAAGAAAGGATCAGTGAGCTATAAGAGAGGTTCTTGAAAAATATACAGTTTATATAGAAAAAAATCAAGAGGAATGAAGTAAGTATACAGGAATTTTGTGACAGCATGAACAGAGCAAATATCCAAGTGAATGGGTTTCAAGAATGACTTGAGAGCATCAAAGGGGTAGAAAGCATATTCTAAAAGATAATGACACAAAACTTCCTAAAGAGATAAAATTCAACAACGATCGATCCAGATACAAGAAGGTCAAAGGTCACCAGTCAGATTCAATCCAACTAAATCTACTCCAAGACATAACCAAGTCTCATAGTTGAAGATAAAGAGATGATTCTCATAGTTTCAAGAGAAATACAGAAATAAAACATAAAGTTATCTTAGTTGACAGCAGATTTCTCATCAGAAATATTACAGGCTAGGAGGAAATATGATGAGACTTTTATAGTACTAAAGGAAAAAAAATACCAGGCAGGAATACTATACTCACAAAGCTACCCTTCAAATTGACAGAGATATAAAGACATTCCCAGACAAAAACAAAAGCACTAACAAAAAAGAGACCCAGAAGATTTGTTCCCCCCACCCTGACCTGTCTTACAAGAAATACTAAATTGAAAAAGATGCTAATGAGTAGGAAGGAAATATTAGAAGGTAGAAAACTCATTGATAAGAGTAACTATACAAATTCAGAATGCTCTAATACTGTAAACCTGACGTGTAAGCCATTTATATCTTTCCTGAGAAGACTAAAAACAAAAACTACATTAAATGTGAAGAAATAGGTAATATAGAAAGATGTAAAATATAACATCAATGATTCAAAATTGAAGAGGCACACATGTAGAATTATTTATTAGGATTTCTTATCTCTTTACTTTTTTTTGTTTTTCTTCCTCTGTCTTAATAGTCAATATTAAGTAGTTATTATATAACAAACCAACAGCTAACATTGTACTGCATAGGGTAAAGCTGAAGGATTTTTCCCTAAGATCTTGAACAAGACAAGGATATCTACTTCCACCCCATTTTTTCAGCATTGTACTTGAAGTCGTGGCCAGAGCAATTTAGGCAAGAGAAACAAATGAAAGGAATATGAATGAGAAAGCAGGAAGTCCACTGTTTACAGATGACATGGTTTGGGGTATAGAAACCTTCAAAGGTATGACCAAAAAGCTGTTAGAACTAATAAGTTCAGCAAAAATTTAAGATGCAAAATCAATATACCAAATAAGTAGTGTTGTTATGTACTAATAGTGAATCACCTGAGAAAGAAGTCAACAATCACATTTCCAATAGCTACAACCCTCCAAATGAAAATCAAAATACCCTAGAGTACATACTCACCAAAGAGGAAAAAGATATAACTGATAAAAACTATAAATCATTGATGAAATAAATTAAAAAGACACAAACAAATAGAATGACATCCTGTATTCATGGATTGGAGCAATTGACATTATTGAAATATACATGCTACCCAAAGTGAATTACAGATTTGATACATTCTTATCAACATTTCAATGAATATTTTTTCACTTTTGCTCACATGGCTAAACTTCCACCTGCGGCCCCAGCACCCCGGGTTCTAGTCCCAGTCCGGGGCATTGGATTCTGTCACGGTTGCTCCTCTTCCAGTCCAGCTCTCTGCTGTGGACTGCAAGTGCGGTGGAGGACGGCCGAAGTGCCTGGGGCCTGCATCCGCATGGGAGACCAGGAAAAGCACCTGGCTCCTGGCTTTGGATCAGCGCGGTGCGCCGTGCAGTGCAGCAGCCATTAGGGGGGTGAACCAACAGAAAGGAATACCTTTCTCTCTGTCTCGCTCTCTCACTGTCCACTCTGCCTGTCAAAATAAATAAATAATAAATAATAAATAAATAAATAAATAAATAAAAATTTCCAAAGTACAGCTTGTGGATTACAATGGCTTCCCCGCCCCCCATAAATTCCCTCCCACCCAAAACCCTCCCATCTCCTGGTCCCTCTCCCATTCCATTCAAGATTCATTTTCCATTATCTTTATATACAGGAGATCAATTTAGTATATATTTAGTAAAGATTTCAACTGTTTACACCCACACAGAAACACAAAGTGTAAAATACTGTTTGAGTACTAGTTATAACATTAGTTCACACTAGACAACACATTAAGGACAGAGATCCTACATGAGGAGTAAGTACACAGTGACTCCTGTTGTTGATTTAACAATTGACACTCTTGTTTATGGAGTCAGTAATCACCTGAGGCTCTTGTCATGAGTTGCCAAGGCTATGGAAGCCTTTTGAGTTTGCCAACTCCAATCTTATTTAGACAAGGTCATAGTCAAAGTGGAAGTTCTCTCCTCCCTTCAGAGAAAGGTACCTCCTTGTTTGATGGCCCGTTCTTTCCACTGGGTTTTCACTCACAGAGATCTTTCATTTAGGTCCTCTCTTTTTTTTTTTTTTTTGGCCAGAGTGTCTTGGCTTTCCATGCCTGAAATACTCTCATGGGCTCTTCAGCCAGATCTGAATGCCTTAAGGGCTGATTCTGAGGCCAGAGTGCTGTTTAGGGCATCTGCCCTTCTATGAGTCTGCTGTGTATCCTGCTTCCCATGTTGGATCGTTCTCTCCCTTTTTTTATTCTATCCGTTAGTATTAGCAAACACTAGTCTTGTTTGTGTGATCCCTTTGACTCTTAGACCTATCAGTGTGATCAATTGTGAGCTGAAACTGATCACTTTGACTAGTGAGATGACATTGGTTCATGCCACTTTGATGGGATTGAATTGGAATCCCCTGGTATGTTTCTAACTCTACCATTTGGGGCAAGTCAGCTTGAGCCTGTCCCAAATTGTACATCTCCTCCCTCTCTTATTCCCACTCTTAGGTTTAACAATGATCACTTTTCAGTTAAATCTAAACACCTAAGAATAATTGTGTGTTAATTACAGAGTTAAACCAATAGTACTAAGTAGAACAAAAAATACTAAAAGAGTTAAAGTATTAAGTTGTACATCATCAGTCAGGACAAGGGCTGATCAAGTCACTGTTTCTCATAGCGTCCCTTTCATTTCAACAGGTTTCTGTTTTGGTGCTCGTTAAGTTGTCACCAATCAGGGAGAACATATGATATTTGTGCCTTTGGGACTGGCTTATTTCACTCAGCATGATGTTTTCCAGATTCCTCCATTTTGTTGCAAATGACCAGATTTCATTGTTTTTGACTCCTGTATAGTATTCTATAGAGTACATGTCCCATAATTTCTTTATCCAGTCTACTGTTGATGGACATTTAGGTTGATTCCAGGTCTTAGCTATTGTGAATTGAGCCTTAATAAACATTAAAGTGCAGACAGCTTTTTCGTTTGCCAAATTAAAATGAATGTTTCTTACTGAACTAGAAAAAAACACTACTAAAATTTGTATGAGAGCACAAAAGATACTGAATACCCAAAAACATCTTGAGCAAAAAGATCAAAGGAGAAGGCATTCGATACCTGGATTTAAAATATATTACATTGCTACATAAACAGCATGATACTGGCATAAAAACAGATCCTTAGACGAACAGAGCTGAATAGAGACCTTAACAAGTAAACCCACACATCCACAGGCAACTGATCTTTGACAGAGAAGCTAAGAACATGAATTGAAACAACGATTGTCTTTTCAACAAATGGTACTGGGAAAATTGGATATTCACTTGCAGACCAATGAGATTAGACCTCTGGTTCTCTCTGTGTACAAAACTCACTCAAAATAGATTAAAGATGAAAGCATAAGACCTTAAGCTTTGAAAGTACCATAAGGAAACTTGGGAAAATCAGTATAGGGCATTAGAATGGGCAAGGATTTTCTGGGTTAAAGATCAAAAATACAGGAAACAAACAAAAATAGACAATTGAGTTTTCATTAAACTGTGGAGATTCTGTACAGCAAAGAAAACAAAGTGAAGAGTCAAACTACAAAATGAGAGAACATTTTTTGAACAATACATCTGGCAAGGGTAACTCAAACAATTTAATAGCAACAGCAACAAAAAATCCAATTAAAATTCGGGTAGTTAAACTAAACAGACATTTCTATTTTTTTTTCTAAATATTTATTTATTTATTTTTGACAGGCAGAGTGGACAGTGAGAGAGAGAGACAGAGAGAAAGATCTTCCTTTTCCATTGGTTCACCCCCGCAATGGCTGCTGTGGCCAGCGCACCGCACTGATCTGGAGCCAGGAGCCAGGTGCTTCCTCCTGTTCTCCCGTGCAAGTGCAGGGCCCAAGCACTTAGGCCATCCTCCACTGCACTCCCGGGCCACAGCAGAGAGCTGGACTGGAAGAGGAGCAACCGGGGCAGAATCTGGCGCCCCGACCAGTACTAGAGCCTGGGTGCCGGCGCCGTAGGCGAAGGATTAGCCTATTGAGCTGCGGTGCCGGCCTAAACATTTATTTTGTGTGTTTGAAAGAGTTACAGAGAGAGGTAGAGACACAGAGACAATGGCCAGAGCTGAGCAAATCCGAAAACAGGAGCCAAGAGCTTCTTCCAGGTCTCCCATGCGGGTGCAGTGGTTGAAGGACTTGGACCACCTTTCACTGCCTTCCCAGACCACAGCAGAGAACTGGACCCAAAGAGGAGCAGCCAGGACTCGAACCGGCACGCATATGGGATGCCAGCACTTCAGGCTGGGGCTTTAACTCACTGTACCAAAGTGCAGGCCCTAACAGACATTTCTTAAAGGAAGATACACAAATAATCAAGACATACTTGAAAAAAATGTTGAATGTCATCAATCATCAAAGAAATGCAAGTCAAACCTAACTTGAGATTTTACATTAATCCCATTAGATATTGGATATTATAAAAAAGACAAAATGTAACAAGAGTTGATGAAAATGTGGAGAAAAGGGAAGTCTTGCATGTTGTTGCTGGGATACAAATTAATCTAAGTACAGAACTACCATGTGATCCAGCAATCCCACTCCTGGTTATTGCAAGGGAAATGAAACCTATCTGTTGAAAACAATATGTATTCCCAGGTTTATTGTTCACTATGCACAATAGAAAAGAAAGAACAACAATCTGAGTGCCCATCCACTGATGAACAGATAAAGAAAATGTGGTATTCATACACAATAGAATAATAGTTAGCCATAAAATGAATGAAATGTTGTCATTTGCAAATCCTTGGATGGAATTGGAGGCCATTATGTCATGTGAAGTAAACCAAGACAGATATATACACATCGAAGGATCTCACTTATATATAGAGTCTAAAAAATAGCTATATTTGGGGCTTGATGTTGTGGCACAGAGGGTTAAGTCACCACGTGCAATGACAGCACCCCACATCACAATGCTGGTTTGAGTTTTAGGTGCTCTGCTTCTGACCCAGGTCTCTGCTGCTGCACATGAGAAGGCATAAACAGAAGGTTCAAGTACTTGCATTCCTGCCATCCATGTGAGAGACTAGAATGGAGTTCCTGACTCCTGGCTTTGACCTGATCCAGTCCCAGCTATATGGCCACATGGGGTATAAACCAGCAGATGGAAAAACTCTTTCTCTTTCCTTCTCTCTGTAGGTCGGTCTTCAAACAAATAATTTTTTAAAAGTGATCTCATCAAAATTAAAAATATAATTGTAGTAACTAGAGGCTTGGGGGTATAGATGAGGAAAATTTGATTGAGGAATACCAGATTATAGCTAGATAGGAATAAGAAGTTCTGGGTTCAATTACATGGTAGGGTGACTATAGATAATTTTAATATACTGTGTGCCTCCATAAAAAGGCTAAAAGACATGATTTTGAATATTTTTACTATACAGAAATGTTCATTGTTGGAGAGAATTGTATTTACCCTGAATGGACATTCTACAATGTATTCATATATCATCACTTAGTATCTCATTAATATATACAATTTTAATTTTTGAAAACTGTCATTTTTTTAAAAAAAATAAAAATTAAAAAAATTCTCAAGACCCACATCAGAGTACCTAGATTTGATTCCTAGCTTGGTCTTGTCATTCCAGCATCTCATGAATGCAGACCCTGCGAATCTATCTATAATAGCTCAAGTGATTGGGTCATCTATATGGGAGATCTGGAATGAGGTTGCTTTTCCAAACTTTGCCCTTGTCCCGGTCCCCATCAATGCAAACATTTGGAATGTGAACTTCAATGGGAACACTCTTACTCTCTCTCTCTCTCTGCCTCTCAGGTGAATAAATAAAAAAAAAAAATACTGGCCGGAGCCACGGCTCACTAGGCTAATCCTCCGCCTGAGGCACTGGCACACAGGGTTCTAGTCCTGTTCGGGGGCCAGATTCTGTCCCAGTTGCTCCTCTTCCATTCCAGCTCTCTGCTAAGGACCGGGAATGCAGTGGAGGATGGCCCAAGTGCTTGGGCCCTGCACTCACATGGGAAACCAGGAGAAGCACCTGGCTCCTGGCTCTGGATCAGAGCGGTGCAGTGGCCATTGGGGGATGAACCAATGGAAAAGGAAGACCTTTCTCTCTATCTCTCTCTCACACTGTCCACTCTGCCTGTCAAAAAAAAAAAATACCTTAAATAACATTGTTTGAAAATTGTGTTAATTCTATGGAAAAATTTATCCATGTTTCATGACCTATTTTATTATTATAAAGCATCATGCAAAAACTTGGGAGACTTCTGTGCATTTTAAAAGATGAGATAATTTTATAACTTGAAAAAGAATGTTAATATTTCTATTTCTGGCTCTAATGGAGTTGTTTGTAGAAATCTTTTGAAGATTACCTAGAAAAGTCAAATAAAGTACAAACAATATCATTTCTGTAAAGGTACCAGAGAACATTAAAATAAAACAGACTTAAGGGAAAAAATTCTTAGAGAAGTAGGATCCACATTCAGAAATGACATGATAGTCTGCAGCTACTTCTTGTTGTAAGATATTGCTGATTTTAGGTGTGAGCCATATAGATTCAGGCCATGAAGGTGACAATCTAATAAAAAGTTCCTGTAGAGAAGAGTACTGATGAAAGGCAGATAGATGAGCAGACACTTTCTCAGGATATGGAAAACGGAAAACTGGAGACCTGAAATTCTAGGGTCTCAATGATAATAGATGCATAAAAGATGAACACAAATACCACTGATTTTTTCGCTAACAATGTCCATGTGTTTCTGAAGCTGTAGGATGCCAAGCAAAGTAAGAAATTAAGTGGAAAACACATGAAATTCAGTGCAGTGTTGACAGTAGTCATATTACTGAGACTAGGGTTTCAGCTCAGGATATTCAGGGAAAAGATATCGGTGAATATTCCAGGCTGCCATGGACAACAGTGGTGGGTCACCTCTTACAGGCAAGAAATTAATTCATGATATCTTAAGACAAAGTCCTCAAGAGGACTGAGATGTTCAGCGTCACACCATAAGCTTCCTGAGGAAAAATCACACTTTGTACAGAGAAAGACAACAAGTTCCAAAACTTCTAAGAGTTTTCATATACAAGTGAAGCATTACTACTCCCAAATAGAAGAATCTAGAATGCTCTAAATTCTGAAACTGTTTGAATACCAATATGATGCCCTATATGGAGAACACCACATCTGACCTTATAAGACAGGTTGCAAAGTAAGTGCTCGGGAAATTATCTTTGAACTATATATGTATAAGATATACGTAAGATATAAATTTCTTTCTTTTTTTTAAATTTTTTGGACAGGCAGAGTTAGACAGTGAGAGAGAGAGAGACACAGGGAAAAAGGTCTTCCTTCTGTTGGTTCACCCCCCAAATGGCCACTAGGGCTGGTGCGCTGTGCCGATCCAAAGCCAGGAGCCAAGTACTTCCTCCTGGTCTCCCATGCGGGTGCAGGGCCCAAGCACTTGGGCCATCCTCCACTGCATTCCCGGTCCTCAGCAGAGAGCTGGACTGGAAGAGGAGCAACTGGGACAGAATCCGGCCCCCTGACAGGGACTAGAACTCAGGTGCTGGTGCTGCAGGTGGAGGATTAGCCTAGTGAGCCGCTGTGCCAGCAGATATAAAGAAATTTCTTGTTTAAATATTTATCGTATCATCCAGATATCTCAATATATTTAAATATATGCAAATATTCCAATATCTGAATAAAATCCAAAACATATATTATCTCAGAAATTTCAGTTGAGGGATATTCAGCCAATATCATAGTCTGCATTTAATTAAGAAATCGCTACTATTGCTTCTCAACCTTTTGGCTCAGATCAAGTGTAATTAAGACATTACTAGGCTTCCTCTTTTCCAATTTGTATCCTTTTGATTTCTGCTTCTTGCATAATACCTCTGGCTAAAACTATGTTAAAGCAATGGTGAGAATGGGTATCCTTGTCTGGTTCTGGATCTTAGTGGGAATGCTTCCAGCTTTTCCTCATTTAATAGGATGCTGGCTGTGGGTTTGTCATAAATTGCCTTGATTGTGTTGAGGAATGTTCCTTTTACACCCAATTTGCTTAAGGGTTTCATCATGAAAGAATGTTGTATTTTACTAATGCTTTCTCTGCATCTGTTGAAATAACCATATGGTTTTTTTTCTTCAGTTTGTTAATGTGATGTATCACATCTATTGATTAGTGAATGTTGAACCATCTCTACATACCAGGGATAAATCCCACTTGGTCTGGGTGAATGATCTTTTTGAAATGTTGTCGGATTCGATTGGCTAGAATTTCATTGAGTATTTTTGCATCTATGTTCATCAGGAGTGTTGTTCTATAGTTCTCTTTGCCTGTTGTATCTTTTTTTTTTTTTTTGGTTTAAGAATTAAAGTGATTCAGACTTCATAGAAGGAGTTTGGGAGGATTCTCTTCCTTTCAATGATTTTGAATAGCTTAAGAAGATTGGAATTAGTTCTTCCTTAAATGTCTGGTAGAATACAGCAGTGAAGCTGTCCAGTCCTGGGCTTTCTTTTGTTGGGCGGGTCTTTATTATTGATTTAATTTCTGTCTTGGTTTTTGGTCTGTTTCAGTTTTCTGTGTCTTCGTGACTCAATTTTGGTAGATTGTACGTGTCTAGAAATATACCCATTTCTTCTAGATTTCCCAATTTGTTGGCATTCAGCTCTTTGCAGTAATTCCTGATGATTCCTTTTATTTCTGTGGTGTCTGTTGTTACATTTCTTTTTTAATCTCTGATTTAATATATAAACAATGCCATGCTGAGAAAGAATTTTTAAGATCAACTGCATTCACAGCAGCTACAAAAAGAAGTAAATACCTGGGAATAAATTTAACCAAAGAGGTCAAGGATCTCTATGGTGAAAATTACAAAACATTAAAGAAAGAAATAGGAGAAGACATTAAGAAATGGAAAAAATCTTCCACGTTCATGGATTGGAAGAATCAATATCATGAAAATGTCCATTCTACCAGCAGTACTTTACAGGTTCAGTAGGATTCCAATCAAAATACCAATAGCATTCCTCTCAGAAAAAAGGATGCTAAAATTCATATGGAAACACAAGAGACCCAGAATATACAATCTTATACAAAAATCTTATAAAAATCTTATATAATTTTATACAAAAAATCTGAAAGCATCACAATACCAGATTTCAAGATATTCTACAGGGCAGTTATAATCAAAATAGCCTGGTAATGGTACAAATAGAGACCTGTAGAACAATGGAACAGAATAGAAACTCCAGAAATCAACCCACACATCTATAGCCAACTCATCTTTGACAAAAGAGGTAAAATCAATCCCTGGAGCAAGGACAGTCTCCTCAACAAATGGTGCTGGGAAAACTGGATCTCTGCTTGCAGATTATGAAAATAGAACCCACATTTCACCCTACACAAAAAATGAACTCAAAATGGATCAAATGTATAAATCTACAATCTGATACCATCAAATTATTTAGGGAACATTGAGGAAACTCCAGAAGACATTGGCATAGGCAAAGACTTGTTAGAAAATATCCCAGAAATACAGGCAGTCACAGCCAAAATTCACAAATGGGATTACATCAAGCTGAGAATCTTCTACATAGCAAAAGAAACACTCAGCAAAGTGAAGAAGCAACTGACAGAATGGGAGAAAATATTTGAGAACTATGCAACTGATAAAGGGTTAACATCTAGAATCTATAAAGAGTTTAAGAAATACAGCAACAATAAAACGAACAATCCAGATAAGAAATGGAGAAAGGACTTGAACAGGCATTTTTCAAGAGAGGAAATTCAAATGGCCAACAGAGACTTGAAAAAATACTCAGGATCACTAGCCATCAGGGAAATGCAAATCAAAATGACAATGTTTCACCTCAATCCAGTTAGAATGGCTCTTATACAGAAATCAACAAACAACAAATGCTGGCAAGGATGTGGGGAAAAATGTATCTGTTGGTGGGAATGTAAACTGGTGCAGCCACTGTGGAAGATGGTATGAACATACCTCAGAAATCTGAATATAGACCTACCGTATGATCCAGCCATCCCACTCTTGAGAATTACCTAAACCAAAAGAAAGCAGCATCTGAAAGAGTTATCTGTACCCTCGTTTTCACTGCAGCACAATCCACAATAGTAAAGATATGGACTGAACCCAGATTTCCATCAACTGATAAGTGGATAAAGAATTTATGATAAACACACACACACACACACACAGAGTACTATTCAGCTTTAAAAAAATGAAACCCTGTCTTTTGCAACAAAATGGACACAACTGGAAGCCATTATACTTAGTGAAATAAGCCAGTCCCAAAATAGCAGATACCATATGTTTTCCCTGATCTGAGGTAGCTAATAGAGTACCTAAAATGTAATGTATTGGAGTGGAATGGAAATTTTGAGATTTGATGATTGTTTACAGCACTTCTCTCTCTTGTTGAGGAATAGTGTTTTTTTTTCTCTTAATACTGTTTGTTGAACTCTTTACTTAGTGTAGGGTTAACTTTAAGATCATTAGGTAAACTGAAACTAGATCTCTGTAAAAATTAAGAGTAGGAGTTGGAGATGGAGGAGAAAGAAGTGTTGGAGTGTGGGTGGGAGGGAGGGTAGGTTGGGAAGTATCACTATGCTCTGAAATCTGTATGTATGAAATACATGAAACTTGTAAAACTTAAATAAAATTTTTAAAAAAGAAATTACTATGTATGCAGAGTCATAGGATCACATGGCCCAAAACAACAACAATGTATAATAAAAACAAACAGACAATCTTGATATTGGACCAGAACTTTAAAATTACTATGATTAATATGTGGAGAGATATATGCAGAGGTAAACATGAAGAATGCACAATAAACTTGATATCATTAAAGAAGAAAGGATCAGTTTGAGATTATACAAGTGAGCAACACTATCTCTTATTGATGACATAGAAGACATGGTGGTGAATTAGATGTCGGGTTAAACAAAGGACAAAAATGAATAAGTTTTAATAAATTGATTTCAATATGCCAGTTGCCAACAACCCAGAGATCTATTTGTTCCTTACAACGTATGTCCATGTGTGTTTTGTTAGGGGTAGGAGGGCTCTGCAGTATACAGTCCCTCAGACACCATGCTGGTAGCCCCAGTAGAAGAATTAGAATGCAGGAGTCATGTGCTGTGAATTGGGTGCTTTGGCCTGGTAGTCTCACACATCACGACTTCTTCCAGATCTGGACCAGAACTAACAACACATTGCTACCAGGAAGGTAGGATAGCAGAAGAATTTCCTTCTATTAGCACTACTGTATCTTCCGTAAATGACAAGGCGTAGAATAAGTAGTAGGAGCATCAGGGGAAAGGATGATTGGCTGAGTCCTATGAACTTGTGGGAAAGAGAAGAACATGATAATTCAGTTACTCTGCATTGAGATGTGATCTGGCTTAGCTGTAGATAATTCCAAATAGTTCTACAACACAGGTAAAATATTGGAAGCCGAGGGCTGATGTAGTCATAGACCATTGATGTCATGTTTCTTTAACAGAGATGATATCTATCATATATCAGGCCTCAGCAAGAGGGCTGGGACTTAGAAATGCTGTTGCACAAACTTAAGGTTCATATGATTTTCCATTTCATAATCATCAAAATGTCTAAAAGATGCAGAGATTGCCCTCAAAAAATTCTGAAACAACACAATGGATAATCTACCTAGACCAATTGTACTAAGTGTAAAGTATCCAATTAAAAGTATTATTTGAGGAAAGAGAAAGAGAGAGAGAGAGAGAGCAAGAGCCCACTCCCATCCATTGCTAAGCTCTTCAAATGCCCACATTGGCTGGACCTGGGCCCAGGCCAAAGCTGCAAGCTGGGAAATCAATCCAGGTCTCTGTTGGAAGAGCACAATTTCTTGAGCCATTGTGGTTGGCTCTCACGGTCTGCATTAGCAGGAAGCTGGAATCAGGAGCCAGTGGTGGGTATCAAACCCAAGCATACCATATGGGATGTGGGGTCTAAACCTCTAAACACCTGGCCCAGTAGCCAATTTTATATAAAATACTTTAACTATGAATCTGTATGTAACTTTCAGATGAACTACGGTAACCTTGAGTGTCTGCAAGAGAACCTTGTCAATAAACTTCCAGTGTGATGTTCAATATTATTAATTATAATCTTCACCTTCAGATGAGCTTTATTTTAGAAACACAGGACAGTATTTAATTTCACCTTATAATGACCTTATTTGGTAGGGGCTATTATCCCAGAAGAAACACCAGGGGCCTAAGGAGGATAACTGCTTTTTTAAGTTTGAAAAGCATAGCTTTCTGGCTCACACAATTCAATCTAAGACCATCTGCTTTTTTCACATCAGGGGAGTTTTCAAGTTAGGCTATGCATCCCACTGTCTATTTGTGCTGATGAGCCAAAACACTTGAGTTTTTCAGCTAATTTTAAAAAGTGATTGCCTACACGCATTTCATGGTCCGTGCCTGTTGGCCATTTTGTCTTCAGGGAGTTTTGCTGGGCTAAGTGCTGACTGGCATTTGTGACATTCTCCAGGCTCTTGTCTCCAGGCAAGAAGATGATTATACCATTTGACAAATGTGATATGTGAACTTAGCATCCAGCAGAAACAAGCTTTCACAGTGGTAGGACAATTTGAATATCATGTAGGTGTTCTAGTGGGCTGCATGCACTTTATTACTAGCAACAAAATACTAATTTACATGGATGCCGTGTGGTGGCATAACGTTTGCAGAGAAGGTTGAAAAATGGAAGCTTCTTCTATTGCTAACAAGTCAGATGTAATGAGAAAAAATTGAGAAAATGAAAATGGAAATTACTTCCCCTGCAGTGAGCTAAGAAATTGAAAGTTTGCTTTCTCCCTTATTTATTTCTCAAACTTAATTTTATAGTACTTTTGCTCTGCATTAACAAAATACTCTTTTCACCTTAGATGCTATGTTTTCTATTGAAACCACTGTTAGAACCAAAAATACTTTATAGGCATGATGCAAAGAGACACTTAGAAAACAAATTTCATGTCTTCAACATCGTTATTTTATTTTTCACTTTATGAGCCTCATTGTATCGCACAAGAAGCTTTAAATAGAAAGCGAGAGAAACTGAATACAAACTAGCTTAAATTATGTGGAAATGTTTCACTCACTCTCTTCAGGTCAGGCTTCAGGTTTTGTTAAAGAAGGGTATCAATTTTATGTCTCTGTTATACTTTATTGATTAATTTCTCCATGTGATGGCTTTACCCTCAGGCTGACATCCCTCACAGAGGTAGAGTGTCCTAACCTTACATGCACTTATTTGTAAACAGCATGAGAAAAGTCTTCTCTGCCTCCAAACATATGGCAAAGGTTTCCATGTTTGTCTTTAACTAATGAGTTGTGGTTATTGACCTAGGCCAAGATGCGTTCCCATCTCTGCTCCTCTTGCTATGACTTGGAGAGATGGGTAGGAAATATCCCTTCAAACCATGGGCTTTTATTCATACGAAGAGGGAAGGTTTCCTAACACCATGATTTGATGTATGGTGAGAAAGAATGATGTTGCCTGCACAGTGAACACAAGTCTATTACACCCGTCAATAGTAAATTTTAGGTCAAGAAATTGTCTTTACACTGAGACAAAATATTTTTATGAAACATTTCACATGGTGGAATTCTTTTCCAGAATGAAAGGTAAATATCCATACATCAGAAAGTATTAAAGCAGATCATAAGCAGGGCTTGTAGATCTCATGTTTCATCAAGTGTAAGCTACGGACACACCTATGGAGGAAAGAAGTAAAAGAGAGCCAGGCTGGGAGAAAGGCCCAGTCCTGGACATTGCAGTGTTCCAAGGCTTCTGATTTCAGTCTGCTTCCTGGCTTATACCTCTAAAAATGTATCTGGAAGTTTCTTCAACTCACCCACTCATAAAGTACTAGTACAGCTCTCGTGACCTTTTCTGGATTCCTTTTCTTGGTCTACGATTGCACCTGCTTTGGCTCCTGAATATTCCGGTGGTGACTTCCATGCCCTCTGACTTAGTTTCTACCTCTGTGAAACCTTTAGGGAATGCTGTATCCAGCAGTGATTAAATTCCAGGGCAGATGAGTTCCCTTGTGCATTGGCTTACATCTTGATAAACTCCATGTAAATTGAAGATATCATGAATTGAAAATGTACTCAGCACACTTACCCTACCAAGCATGACAGGTGCACAACACAGCACACTGGAGACTCGCAGTGGTTTCCTCTTCTGATAGTAGGGCTCTGTGGGAGCTGTGGTTCACTGCTCACTGCCCAGTCTCACCAGAGAGTATTGCATATCATTAGACAAGGGAAGCATAAAAATTTGAAGAACAGTTTCTCTCTCTACCTCTCTCTGTAACTCTGTCTTCAAAAAAATTATGTATTGAACCATTATATATTATGGATTATTTATATTGTTAATTTTGAATATGTATGTTTTATAATATGAAAGCTCTTTAAAACAGGCACTAAATTTTTTTTTTTTTTGACAGGCAGAGTGGACAGTGAGAGACAGAGACAGAGAGAAAGGTCTTCCTTTTGCCGTTGGTTCACCCTCCAATGGCCGCCGCGGTAGCGCGCTGCGGCCGGCGCACCGCGCTGATCCGATGGCAGGAGCCAGGTGTTTATCCTGGTCTCCCATGCGGGTGCAGGGCCCAAGGGCTTGGGCCATCCTCCACTGCACTCCCTGGCCACAGCAGAGAGCTGGCCTGGAAGAGGGGCAACCGGGACAGGATCGGTGCCCCGACCGGGACTAAAACCCGGTGTGCCGGCGCCGCTAGGCGGAGGATTAGCCTATTGAGCCGCGGCGCCGGCGGCACTAAAATTTTTATAAGTTTATTTTGGTGCAAAAAATTTTCAAATTTGTGCATGTTTTTCATAATATTCATTGCCAATGAATTTTTTGAAGTGCACTCACATGGGATATTCTATGTTCTCATCCCTGGAGTCTGTAAATTTGATGAACTATCACACCTCTGATTCTGTTATGTTATATGGTGTGGTTGATCTTAATTTAAGAGAAGGTGATTTTCTAGGTGTTCCTGATCCCATAACAATCTTAAAAGAAGAAAGCTTCCTCTGACTGGTAGCAAGGAAGGAAGAAGGTAGAGTGGAAGTGAGAGGTATCTCATGCATGTTAAGGGTTGGACTCACTGTTGTTAGCCTGGACAGTTGGGTCGCATGCAAGGACCTGAGAGGCGGCCTAAGCACTGTAACTTCCAACCAACAGCCAGCAAGGAAACAGGGACCTCAGTCTTAAAACTGTGAAAACTTGAATTCTTCCAACAAGCTGAATGAGCCTGCAAGTGGATTCTTCTTTAAAGCCTCAATTTAGCTAACACCTTCATTTTGCCTTGTGACACTCTGAACATAGAACACAAACAAGCCCACCCAAACAGATTTCTGCTTACAAAACTTGTAAGCTAATAAGTAGATGCTGTTTTCAGGTGCTAAGTTTGTGGCAGCTTATTATAGATGGTAAAGTTACAATGAAAGCTGATTTTCTGTAAGTGAGTGGAAGTTTGCTTAAGTTGGGTTGTTCGGTTTCCATAGTGATAAGCAGGTGGTAGTCAAATTACAGAAGGAGACCATCTAAGTGAAAACTTTCCTTAACAAATGGGAATGGTCAATTTCTTGAGCAGATGGGCTTTGATTTCAGAACATGCATTCTGTTTAGTTACCACATTCAAGCCGAAGTTATCTTTCTCTTATCATCACTTACCTGGTTTGTTCCAGACTGCATGTTCTTGTAAATATGAAGGGCCTGTTCTCCTTCTTTCTAGTTGTATACCACACAGAATTCCTGGTCCAATGTATGTGAGTGGTGTTGACCCATTTTGTTCCATTCCTGAGCTCAAGCTATGACTTCAGCATACTATTCATTCCAAAAGCCCTCCTCTGAGATTGAATTTAACACTTGTTATGTCATATACTATTTTTATTCCATTCTACATTCCATTGGTACAGTCCAATTAGCTGCACCAGCACCATCCCTCAAAAATATTATTTTAATGCCAGTTCTCAGAAACTCCTGACATTCACAGTTTTATTTCATTATTAAGTTAACTGTTGAGGTTATTTTACTCTAAATACACAAAAACATTTCTTCCTAGGAAATTGGAGATATTTAAAAGTAGAATGTTGAAATTAGACATGAAGAGGAAGTTGGAATGAATCAGCTGGTGCTAAATATACCATCAGACATCGTGATGCTGAAGCTGCCACAATAAAAGAACAGAGAAAAGAAACTTTGCTTTTCTCTGTTATAGCTCTTAGTTTAATGGGCCTTTGCATTTCAACTAGCTAGTGGGAGGACATATTTCACTTTTGTATATTCTTACTCTTGTTCCTGTGAGCTTTAAACTCATCTCCCACAAGGACAGTAGATTTTTTTCCAACTTGTTATTGGATATTTGCGTTCTTGTCTTCATCCTTAAAGTTCACTGTTTTGGCGGATGATAACTTCAGGTCCATTAGAGGACTTTGGATAGTCACAGGTGAACATCCTTTGGGATTTCCTTCATGTGGGAGTCATTTATGTTAAATTGATGGGAAAAATAAAATACAGTGGACATTTTTTTCTGTACCAGAAAGAGTATTACCAGCCTTCAGAGCCTAATGCTAGGAGGGAGGGAGGTAACAGGTATAACAAAGTCAATATGCATCAGCCTAAATCTGAACTGCAATGAACCAGCCAGGGGAGACCACCAGAACCAGGAGATTTCCCCAGTTAGATTAGCCCATCCTGTACAAACTGGGCCATTTTAGCACTGTTTGAACTTTTTGTATGGAACATCGAACAAAAGAATTTGAGAGTCCAATGCATATAGAAGAAATGCAAATTTTCCTCTTAAGAAAATTATGGAATGATTGAGGATCAAAAGAAAATAACTAATTATAATTAGTATTTTTAATTGGATTTCAACATGTTGTTCTAAGAAAAATAAGTTGAGGAGGCCTGGGTTTTAGTCCTGAGCTTGCCTAACTGGTTGTGTGTAATCTTTGTAATATTATTTAGCCTCCTTTATTCCTCATCTTTAAAGCAATAAAAGAATAAAATACAAGTTTTTTAGGTTTAAAAATTAAGATAAACAACCAAACCCTATAATTTCATTATTGTTAAGAAAAATGTATATGAGTGGTCTTAAAACTTAATGATTCAGGCCTAGAAATTGTTTTTGCACAGACACTGTGAATGCTTAAGAATTATCTAATTTCAATATTTGAATCATTGAGAGATATTAAAATCAGATATGAAGAAATTACTCTAAACTTTATATTTTTTAAAATTGCTTTTGCAAAATTTAAGATCAATTTCTACTTTTAAATGGAATATGGCGATTCAGGCTTTTCTAGATTTTCATTAAAATCTCTCCAAATCAATAGCTGTAACAACAAAGTGAAAACACACAATCACACCCAACACTAGGGCTGCCATACAACTGTATTGCAGCACATAGGTAACATCTCTACTTGCCGTGAAGCAGAGTTTAATTGAACTGACTTGAAGGAAAAAGAATCTAACCTTCATTTTAATGAGTCTGAGAAAATCTAAAGAATGAAAGATAAGAAAGCATCCTTAAATCATCTAAATAGGAGGAGAGAGCTACTGGAAGACACTTATATCCTATGCAATAAACTCATAAAAGAGATAGTGAACGTAAGATTTACAGTAGATGCACATGTGAATTCCTAGTTTTTAACTTAGTCTATAAGTAGAAATTTTCAGTCAGCCAGATGGGAAGGAGACTCTGGTGCCCCAGTGCAACAGATGAGCACTAGGTAAAAACTCGTTAGAAACAGAGTTGGACTCATAATTTTATACCATAAGAAATGTGTGTGGGTCATCCCTAGTGTGGGAGTGGTGACCCAGGGTGCAGACATTATACCTTCTTACTACATACATGGCCATGGATAGATTGCCCTGGCTCTGGTTTCAGAATAAAAATAACCACTATTTTCTTTATTCACTTATTGTGTGCAAAGCATGGTTTTAAGTGTTCAACATGCCTTATCTCATTCAATTCTGTAAACAACCTTATGTATAGGAGCAGTTATTACCTCGCATTATAATTGAGGCATGAACACATTAAGAAGTTTGCTGAGGTTACCTATCTCATACAGGATTCAGATCTGGATAATTTGACCTCAGATATGTTCTCAGAGATGAGATCTGCACAGATGATTTTGTTATTCAACAAGTAGACAGAGGGAAGGACCAAAAGGATCCCAAATCCTCTATGGCAAAAATATTTTCCCTCTTTAAAGAAATCCAGCCTTGATTAAGGCTAAGTGAAGAAAACAGCAAAAACAAGGAAAGCAGCATAGGCCATGTGCAATTCAACAAAAGAGTGGAAAGTTCAAATAAAACATACTTCAAAAAATGATATAACAAAGAATTAAGGGTCCATTTCAGGAGATGAGAATCCTTCATCTCATGAAAGAAGATATGAAAATGGAACAGAAATACATAGAAGAAAACAGACTAGGGTAAAAATATAGTTGAAAGTGAGACAGATGAAATAGAGAAGTACCAAAATGAAAATTAAAACCCCAAACCAGAGTTCAAAGCCTTATTTTAGCCAGTTAGAAGCCAATTATTCCTGAAGAGAACTGAATTAATGGTGTGAGGATCAAGTTGACAACCACTCAGAACTCATAGTGCTACAATGGAATAGGTTTTCATAACAGCACCGGGCTTTCAAGAATTTATTTTAGCATAAATGCCCCATAAGATAGAAAATTGGTTTCTTTTCTCATTTTCAGTTCCTAAGATGGTTGAGGCAGCTTAATTTTTGACAACTTTGATAATTCTTGTATAGTTAATGTTTTGAAGTTTTTTTTTTTATTTAACATTTGTATCTACAGGGTTTTTTTCTTTAACATTTAAGAATAAGTATCATGGCAGATTAAAGTTATTGGGAAATCTGCAATACTAGGAAAAGTGAAATAAAGCACAAAACTTTACCAAGCGGTATGAAAGCAGTTGTCCACTTCTGCTTGCAGCTCCAACATGTAGAGAGCCTCAGTTCATCACCATTGGCCGTATTACAGGGAAGCTGACAAACTGCTGGTCGATGAGTTTTCTTTGACCTCTCAGAGAACTGAAGTTGCTGGGCAAAGCAACTTTCAGTCTGCAGAGACAGGTGCGTCCATGAAACACAGCAGATCTGCTTCCTTTTAGGAGGAGCTGCTCCTTGGCATACATGGTGGGACCACTAGTTATCTGTGGAATTGCTGGAGGCTGAGTGTGGACCACCGTGAAAGTCACACACTAGTAAGTCAATCCCTGGGGACCTCACACTTTTGTGTGCTTTTCTCTCGTTATCCCTAATGGGTTCTCAGACTGAAGATCCAAGAAATATCTCCTTATGGTTTTGGTGTCAAGAAAGGAAAACTACCCATTGTTCAATCTCACCTGATTTTTCTGCATAGCAAAGACCTATTTCATAGAGGAATCTACTTCAGTAGAGGACAGTATTGGAAACATCCCAGCAGGAGATAGTTCCAGTTGTTCCTTTTCACCTAGGGTAGACAAAACAAAACAACCCATAGTCAACAAAGGACAGGCTTCATGGAAATAGAGCTGGAATATTTTAGCCAGGAAAGGTAGTAGGGGATTATCAGGGAGAGCGATATTCCTAGAGAAAAACAGAAACATTTGGAAATGTCAAAAAAATCAAGACACAAGACCACTAAAAACTGAAATTACATCACATTTTGGAAAGCCTCCTTTCATTCCATCCTTCCATCAATAAAAAAAACAAGTCAGTGTTATAACAACCAGTTGTAGCTGAAGCAGCTTCAAGATCAAGACTGTCTCTGAGTAGAACAAAGGGAAAACAGGCCCCAGCCTATAAGGGCCACAGACCAGGCCAGCACAGGAATTCCAACCACTTCTGTAAGTGAATAACACATACCAAATTCATGACCAGATTAACATAAATCTTGATACAAAGACCAATTTAACCTTAGTTTATGTTAAAGATGCAACACTCGAAGTTTTCAACAGAAAATCTACAGAGGATGCCAATAGGCAAAAGTAAAATAGCGCACAGCTTTAAGAATGAACAGAGAGGGCCTGCACTGTGGCATAGTAAGTTAAACTCTGGCCTGTGGCATCATATGGGTGTTGGCTCCTGTTCTGGCTGCTCCTCTTCCCATCTAGCTCTCTGCTACGGCCTGGAAAAGCATCAGAAGATGGCCCAAGTTCTTGTGCCCCTGCACCCACATGAGAGACCTGGAAGAAACTCCTGGCTCCTGGCTTCAGCTCAGTGCAGCTCCAGCAGTGTGGCCATTTAGAAAGTGAACCAGCGGATGCAAGACCTTTCTCTCTATCTCACCCTCTCTCTGCCTGTAACTATCTCTCAAATAAATAAATGAAATCTTAAAATGAAAAAGAATGAACAGAGGGAAAAAAAAAACTTTGAAACATGCTAACATAAGACATGGGTGTGGAATTATCAGAAAAGGAATTTAAAATAACTTTGATTAATATGTTCGTGTCTCTAATGGAAGAAGCATACAACTTTCAAGACTGAATTGGTAATTACCGCTGAGGGATGGAGACTTTAACAAAGAACCAAAAGGAAGTCCTAGATATCAAAACACTGCAACAGATGAAGGATGGCTTCAAAGCATTTATCAGTAAAACAGGAAAAGTTTATTGAAATTGAAAATAGATCAATAGTAACTGGGTGGGAGGGTGGGTATGGGAGACAGACCACTATGTTCCTAAAGTTATATCTGTGAAAAAATGCATTCATTAAATAAAAACTTAAAAAAAAGAAATGCTGAGAGAAAAGGAGAGGGAGATATCTAGAGCAAAACATTTAAGAATGGAGGTATAATATAAAAAAAATCTTAACATAAAAATAACGAATATAAGAAGAAAACTAATAATGATTAAGAACTCTACAAAATTAAGAACACACACCAAACCACTAATCCAGGAAGCTCAGAAAGCAATAAGCATATTATACAACAAGCAAAACTAAAAACAAACTTATGAGTGGGCATATCATACCCAAACTGCAAAGAACTAAGGAGGGTCTTCCAGGAAGCAAGAAGGAGAATATGGATGACTCCTAGTGGACTTCTCATCTGAGATCTGGCAAGCAGGGAGAGAGCTGAACAAAATATTTATAATTTTTGAGACCTTTAGTATGAAAAACAAAGCGGGACCTAAATAGCAGGTTTTCCAATCAGTGCCTTCAGATTTTGGTGGATACTGTCCAGTTATATTTCAAGCATTTTCCTCATTAATCTACCCTTAGGCAGTCAATCCATGTTCTTATTTTTCACAATAGAAGTCATCTCAGGTTTTGTCATATACAAGCAAACAGTACCATAAAACACACGATTTTAACGTGTGGAGATCCACAGTATTATTTTCTGAATATCTTCAGTTCTTTGGTGTGGTTGCAAGCAAAGATGGTCACAGTTCTCCACCTGTCCCTGTATCCACGGTCTTGGCAATGAGATTTTACAGCATCTGTTCTCTCAGATATTAAATATAGGATGACCATGGGACTTAATTTGTTCAATCGAATGCATCATAAGTCATGTTGTACCTAAACTGTACCTGGGTGTTGGATGTCCTTTAGGTTTCTTCATCATCTTTTTGAAAAAATTATGTTTATTAATTTATACAAAGGAAACCAATTTCTTAAATTTCATATATACAGTTTCAAGAACAATGATACACTTCCTAAAAATCAAACTACCAATTTGGAATTCTATGCCAAATGAAATATTCTTCCAGAATAAAGGAGAAATAATTTTTCAGGGAAGGAGATTTTTTTTTTACCAATAGACTAAACATTCATGAAGCGTGGAAACAAGTTTTTTAGGGAGGAGATGAATGTCCCAGCTAGGAAACTTGACTCTATAGGAAAAGAGGAGGAGCATCAAAGAGATACATGAAGATAAAAATACTTTATTTTAAATACTTTAAATGATATAAAAGGAATAGTTTGTTTAAAGTAATAAAAGTAACAGTGTTGTTGCTGATTATAGCTTATAGATAACTGAAGTGGACGATAACAGTGTCACAGAGGGCAGAGGGAAGAAAAAGGAGTACTCTGTTTTACTGCATGTGAAATTGTAGGGTGTTCTTTGAGGTGGAATTTGATTACTTAATTATATATTTTAAATCTTATGCAAACTGTTAAAAAACAAAGATGATCAAATAATATTCTGAAGGAGGAGATTAAATTGAATTAAATGAAACATGAATCAGCCCCAGGTTTTAGGCAAGGAGCCCCTCAGGAAATGTGGGAATGGCTCTGCAACTTGAGCATGTCTCTCTGTCTTCCTTGGTGCTCTGGCCCACTTCCCCAGGAGAGCGGATTATTTTTGTCTTTTATTTCTTTTTATCTTTAGGTGGCGGGGGGGAATAAAGCATCCAGTATATTGTTAATTCTGACTGTATACTGTGAGAATCTCTTCTACTTTATTTGACCTCTAGCTAATAAAATGACTCAATAATATTAGAAAGGACTAATTGTACTGATTGAATCTATTGAACATCTCCCACATTACCATAAAAAAGAGGTAAGGAGAGAGGGCAAAAATCATGAGTCCATAGGGAGCAAAGAGGACAAGGAATGGGGGCCCAAGAATGAATAAATAACATATCCCCAAGGGACAGCTCAAGGTGAAATACTGGCACTTTTCAAAGACATATCATTGTTCTTTTAATCTAAGATATCCAAGGATGCATCAGAAAGTTTGTAGATAAATGGAATTTATCTACAAATCAACATATAGTTCAAACAATAACAAATCATCAGGATTAACTTTCCATGAATATATACCAGTCCTATATTATAGGGGAACATGCAGTAACAAAAGCCTTTACCTGGCCTCAAATGATTATAAATTGTACCTTCCATGGACCCCTTTACAAATGTCCCATTTTTGTGGGTGCATGTGAACACGTTTGTGTTTCATACTAATTTAAAAATGCATGTGGCAATGACCTTGTGCTCTTTTGGTGGGTGTGCATCTAAAAAAAAAAATAGAAACAAAAACCATAGCAAAGACGACTTTACTGGGGTTGGCTCTGTGGCATATTAAGCTAAGCCTCCACCTGCGCAGGCATCCAATGTGGGTGCCTGTTTGTGTCCTGGCTGCTCCTTTTCCAATCCAGATCTCTGCTTATGGCCTGGGAAAGCAGTGGAAGATATCCCAAGTGCTAGGGCCTCTGCACTTGTGTGGGAAACCAGGAAGCAACTCCTGGCTCCTGAATTCAATTGGTTCAGCTCCAGCCATTGGGGTTATTTATGGAGTGAGCCAGTGGATGGAAGACCTTTCTCTGTCTCTCCCTTTCTCTGGCTGTAACTCTACCTCTCAAATAAATAAAATTTTATAAAAAAATGAATGGCAAAAATAAGAAATCAGATCATAAAAATCCATTACAAAAATGTGAATACAGGAGATGTCTTCTCAGAAGGAGGTGACTTCTCCAGTGGGTTGCAGTGTACTTAAAAACCCCAGTGCTACAAGGTTGTTTGGGTTCTTTCCTCTCTTGGAAGTTCCCCTCCATTCCTCTCTGGCTGGAGGTCTTTGACTCTAATAAATTGATTTAAATCTCGGAAAAGAAATGTGAATGAACAAAGAATCTCATACATCTTTGGTAGTAATCAAAGGTCTCTACATCTCAAGCAAATAAATAAAAATCTTTAAAAAACCAGACATTTTGGTGTAAAATTTTTTAAATCCATGTATAGTGTTTCATTATATAACTTTTCCATGAACTTTTTAAAAGCCCTTCATAATGTATCTGTTCTTTTTTATTACACCTTATAATCAATATCTGTAGAAATTTGCTTGTCAGAGAGAGGAGTATGTTTCCACATACTTGTCATTGCCTTCACAGGTGCCACTTTCATTGCCAAAAGTCCTGATTAAATATCAGTTGGATTATCTATAATAATAGACCACATACGGTTAAATTTTTAATAAAATTTTATCTTCATTTTTAAGAAAAATCTTTGCAATTATACTGGTGAGACCACATTAAAATGAAAATGAAATGCGTTCCCAGAAATTTTTCTGTCAAATGCCAGGCAAATAAACTACCATTCATGTGTATTGAAAAATCGCTCACAGGCTCTGCAAAGTCAGAAATTGATGAACCTATTCATAATAGATAAGGATTATTAGACATATTCATAATTTTGTCTATAAATGTTCAAGTTCTTCTTAGAGTATTATTTCTAGCAATTAAGAACAAATAAATAAGAGCAACAGAACTAGCTATTTTCATTAAATGACATTTTCAAGTGAAACTCTAATAATAATTTGTAATATAGTTGGCCATCCATATCTGTGGGTTCCACATCAGTGGGTTCAAATAACTAAAGATCAAAAATATTTTTAAGTAATTGTCTCTTTATTCAACATGTGAAATGTTTCTTCTTGTCATCATTTCCTGAGGAATTGTAGTTGAACAATAATGTACATAACATATCCATTGACACTGACTTAGTTATTATGAGTAATCTGGAGATGATTCAAATTATATAGGTGGATATTTGTAGATCATTGTTTTATGTAAGGAACTTGAGCATCTGTGGATTTTGGTATCCATGGGAGTCCTGGAACCAATCCTCTGTGGATACTGAGGAGGAACTGTACTATTTAAAATTAAGTTGTCAGCCGGCCCCGCGGCTCAATAAGCTAATCCTCCCCTGTGGCACCAGCACCTTGGAGTCTAGTCCTGGTCGGGGCGCTGGATTCTGTCCTGGTCGCTCTTTTTCTAGACCAGCTCTCTGCTGTGGCCTGGGAGTACAGTGGAGGACGGCCCAAGTGCTTGGGCCCTGCACCCTCGTGGGAGACCAGGAGAAGCACCTTGCTCCTGGCTTTGGATTAGTGTGGTGCGCCGGCCGCAGTGCGCCAGCCTCAGCAGCCATTGGGAGGTGAACCAACGGAAAAGGAGGACCTTTCTCTCTGTCTCTCTCACTGTCCACTCTGCCTGACAAAACAAACAAACAAACAAATAAATAAACAAAATTTTAAAAAATTATATTGTCGGCCGGCGCCGTGGCTCACTTGGTTAATCCTCTGCCTGCAGCGCCGGCATCCCATATGGGTGCTGGGTTCTAGTCCGGGCTGCTCCTCTTTCAGTCGGCTCTCTGCTGAGGGCCGGGAATGCAGTGGAGGATGGCCCAAGTGCTTAGGCCCTGCACCCGCATGGGAGACCAGGAGGAAGCACCTGGCTTCTGGCTTTGGATTGGCGCAGCGCACCGGCCATAGTGACCATTTGGGGGGTGAATCAACAGAAAAGGAAGACCTTTCTCTCGGTCTCTCTCTCTCTCTTTCTCTTACTGTCTAACTCTGCCAGTCAAAAATAAATAAATAAAATTATGTTGTCGTATCTAAATGTGATAATAAGGTCAAGATGTACACACAAGTTATGAAATTTTTTCTATCTATCTCTATGCCTCTGTACATATTGTGTGCTTCTAAATGACCCAGAAGGTCTGTAGACTGAGTATCAGCAAGTCTGGGATTCGAAATCTGAATTACATTCAATGGCTAACAATGGCTCTTTACTGTTCTTTGCAGCCTTAAAAGTCAGCATCGTTGACTCAACAGGTGGCACAGAGCAGTGACTATCATTTCTTGACATTTCTAAGGTTCTCACATCTTTGCACCAGTGACCAACTTTTCAGTGTAGTTTTAGAACTACTCTAAAAATGCAATATATTAAAACAACAATATAAACCAGCTAGAAATTTGAGAACATTGTGTTAAATAGTTGAACAGCTTTCTGGGGATTCTCTTCTGGTTATTTTGATGGGATACATTAGCATCCTCATCCTATAACCTCATTGCTTGACTTTTTCTGTGCACGTATTGACCTCACTGACTTCTGCTAGAGAGATTCAATATATCACTTTGTATTTTAAAATCTTTATGCACACACCTTGATGCTTCTATTTAGAGAAAAGAAGGTATAAATATGTTTAGGACTATACCTTGTTATAATTAGTATCTGAAACTACCATAATCTCCTCCATGTAAGGTTATACACAAATAAACTTATTTTGAGTTTTGAAAAACATTTGCATTGAGCATGGAAAAACTTAGGAGGACTGAATAATATTAATGGACTTGAACATTTCTTCTGGCCCTTAAAGTTTGCTTTTCAGTTTCTCAAAAATTATCTAATAGGTCTAAAAAGATAGTACCTATACTACAGAAAATCAGAATTCAAGAATACAAATGGGTGCCAGCACTGTGGCATAAAGTGCCAGCATCCCATGTGGGAACCTGTTGGAGACCTGGTTGCTCCACTTCCAATTACAATTCTCTGTTATGTTCCATGTCCTTGGGCCCCTGCACCCATGTGGGAGACCTGGAAGAAGCTCATGACTCTTGGGTTCAGATCAAATTAGCTCTGAATGGTGTGGCCATTTGGGGAATGAACCAGTGGATGGGAGACCTCTCTCTGCCTCTCCTTTTTTCTCTCTCACCCTCTCTCTCTCCCTCCTTTCCTCCCTTCCTCCCTCCCTCTGCCTCACTGTAACCCTGCCTTTCAAATAAATAAATAAATATTTTTTAAAAAAATGCATACAAACAATGAAGTTCAATCCATATTGCTCTTCTTGCTTGTTGTGTAGTTTTGATCATATGACTATAACCTTCATAATTATCAATATCATGATCTTTATAGTTTTTTCCCAAATTTCATGTTTATTTAATGAGTACAAATTTTATAAGTACAACTTTGGGAATATAATGATTCTTCCCATCATACATATTCTCCCACCCCCACTCCCATCCTACCTCCTCCTCCCTCTCCCATTCCCAGTCCCATTCACCATCCAGAAAAAAAATTAAAACTGTTCCTTGACAGTCAATACAAGAATTATTGAAGTCATTGCTTCTCATAGTGTGAATTTCATTTCCACAGATTCCCTTTTAGGTGCTCCATTAGTTATCACAGATCAGGGAGTTCAAACTGATTTCTATAGTGGTTTTCCCAGTTTACATTCCCACCAACAGAGGATTAGGGTACCTTTTTCCCTACATCCTTCCAGCATTTGTGGGTTGTTGATTTCTGTATGAGCCATTCTAACTGGGGTGAGGTGAAACCTCATTGTGGTTTTGATTTGCATTTCCCTGATGACTAGTGATGTTGAATAATTTTTCATGTATCTGTTTCCTCTTTTGAAAAATACCTGTTTACGTCCTTGGCCCATTTCTTAACTGAGTTGTTTGTTTCGTTGTTGTGGAGTTTCTTGATCTCTCTATATTTTAGTTATTAACCCTTTATCAGTTGTATTGTTTGCAAACAATTTCTCCCATTCTGTTGGTTACCTTTTCGCTTGCCTGAGTGTTTCCTTGTAGTACAGAAGCTTCTCAATCTGGAGTAATCTCATTTGTTAATTTTGGCTTTGATTGCCTGTGCCTCTGGGGTCTTTTCCAATAACTCTTTTTTCCTGTGCCAATATCCTGCAGGGTTTCCCCAATGTTTTCTGGTAGTTTCATGGTATCAGGTCAAAGATTTAGGTCTTTAGTCCATTTGAATTGATATTCGTGTAAGGTGTAAGGTACACATCCTGCTTCATATTCCTGTATGTGGAAATCCACTTTTCCCAGCAACATTTGTTGAAGAGACTACCCTTGCCCCAGGGATTTGTACTAGCTCCTGGGTAAAATATAAGTTGTTTGTAGATGCTTGGATTCATTTCTGGTGTTTTTATTCTGTTCCATTGTTCTGTCCATCTATTTTTGTATCAGTAACAGGCTCTTTTGATTATAACTGCCTTGTAGTATGTCTTGAAATCTGGTTTAGTGATGCCTCCTGCTTTGTTTTCATTGTATAAGATTGCTTTAGATATTTGAGGTCTCCTGTGCCTCTATATGAATTTCAGCATCATTTTTTTAGATCTGAGAAGAATGTCTTTGGTATTTTGATTGGTATTGCATTGAATCTGTGGATTGCTTTTGCAAGAATGGACATTTTGATGATATTCATTCTTCCAGTCCATGAACATGGAAGATTTTTCCATTTTTTTTGCATCTTCTTCTATTTCTTTTTTTAATGTTTTGTAATTATCATCACAGAGATCTTTGACATCCTTAATTAAATTTATTCCAAGGTATTTTACTTTCTTTGTAGCTATTGTGAATGGGATTGATCTTAGAAATTCTTTTTAAGCCATGGTATTGTTTGTGCATACAAAGGCTGTTGATTTTTGTGTATTGATTTGATATCCTGCTACTTTATCAAACTCTTCTATGAGTTCCAATAGTGTCTTGGTGGAGTGTTTTGGATCCCCTACATACAGAATCATGTGATCTGCAAATAGGGATAGTCTGACTTTCTCCTTCCCAATTTAAGTCCCTTTGATTTCTTTTTCTTGCTTAATCATGTTGGCTAATACTTCCAGGACTATATTGAATAGCAATGGTGAGAGTGGCCATCCTTGTCGGGTTCCAGATCTCAGTGGGAATGCTTCCAAATTTTTCCCATTGAATAGAACACTGGCCATGGGCTTGTCATAAATTGCCTTGGTGTGTTGAGGAATGTTCCCTCTATGCCCAGTTTACTTAGAGTTTTTTTTTTAACTTTTATTTAATGAATATAAATTTCCAGTGTACAGCTTATGGATTACAATGGCTTCCCCCTCCCATAACTTCCCTCCCACCCACAACCCTCCCCTCTCCCGCTCCCTCTCCCCTTCCATTTGCATCAAGATTCATTTTCAATTCTCTTTATATACAGAAGATCAATTTAGTATAAAGATTTCAACAGTTTGCACCCACATAGAAACACAAAGTGAAACATACTGTTTGAGTACTAGTTATAACATTAAATTACAATGTATAGCACATTAAGGACAGAGATCCCACATGAGGAGCAAGTGCACAGTGGCTCCTGTTGTTGACCCAACAAATTGACACTCTAGTTTATGGCGCCAGTAACCATCCTAGGCTGTCGTCATGAGTTGCCAAGGCTATGGAAGCCTTCCAAGTTTGCCGACTCTGATCATATTTAGACAAGGTCATAAAAGACAGAGTGAGGATAGTAACCAATGATCCTAAGAGTGGCATTTACCAGGTTTGAACAATTATACAGCATTAAGTGGGGAAGAGGACCATCAGTACACACAGGTTGGGAGTAGAGCCATTGGTGGTAGAGTAGAGGTTATGATTACAAAGGAATGAGGCCCAAGTGCACTAGACAGGGCCTAGAACAAAGGACAGAGTCATTATTAGAGGAGCTAAGAAAGGTGCTGTCTAAGCTACAAGTAATTTTTCTGATTGAGAGGCAAATAGAACCTGATAGAAGGGGCTTGATAATTTAATCTTTAGACCTTATAAAAGAGATGGCTAACATTTTTCTGTAATAGCATAGCCAAAATAAGAACTTAAATAATAATCTCATAGCTAGATTCACTTCGCCATCAGCGAAGTATACAGTAAGTAGAAAAAACCTCCCTTTCAGACCAAAGGGAAAGAAAGTTTTAAAGTGAGAATATAATTTTCCTCATGGGCATTGTCTACCTTAGAAAAACTACTACAGAACATGCCTGTGACTATAGACTTGTAGTTCAGGCCACCGAAGATTAGAGATGGGACACGGGCACTCCCTTGACTTGCATCCTCTGGTCTGCTTTAACACAAACCAGGAGGAAAAGAAAGCTAGGCATCAGAAGCAATGGGTGGCAGGCCTATTAATGGCTGATCTGTACAGTGATCTGCCTCAAAGAGACCCAACAGGCCAGTGCACTGCAGTGGCTTTCAATGTGGTAAGCCTGGGCTTCAGCAGAAGTCAGCTTGTGAAGAGCCCTGGCAGCTCTGCCAAGAGTTGGATTACTTAGAGTTTTCATCATGAAAGGGTGTTGTATTTTATCAAATGCTTTCTCTGCATCTATTGAGATAATCATATGATGTTTATTCTTCAGTTTGCTATTGTGATGCATCACATTAAATTGATTTGCAAATGTTGATCCACCATTGCATACCAGGGATAAATCCCCCTTGGTCCAGGTGAATGATCTTTCTGAAGTGTTGTTGGATTCAACTGGCCAGAATTTTGCTGAGGATTTTTGGGTCTATGTTCATCAGGAAAATTGGTCTGTAGTTCTCTTTCTCTGTTGTGTCTTTTTTCGGTTAAGGAATTAAGGTAATGCTGGCTTCATTGAAAGAATTTGGGAGGATTCCCTCCCTTTCAATTTATTTGAATAACGTGAAAAAAGTGGAGATAGTTCTTCTTTAAATATCTGGTAGAATTCAGCAGTGAAGCTGTCTGGTCCTGGACTTTTCTTACTTGGGAGGGTCTTTATTACTGATTCAATTTCCTCTCTTGGTAATGGGTCTGTTTAGATTTTCTATTTATTCATGGTTCAATTTAGGTAGGTTGTATGTGACCAGGAATCTATCCATTTCTTCTAGGTTTCCCAGTTTGTTGGCATACAGCTCTTCATAGTAACTTCTGATTTCTTTGTTTTTCCCCTGTGGTATCTATTGTTACATTTCCTTTTTCATCTCTATTTTGTTGATTTCAGTCTTCTCTCTCTCTCTCTCTCTCTCTCTCTCTCTCTCTCTCTCTTTTTTTTTTTCTTTTGGTTAGTTGGGCCAATGGTATGTACTCCCATATAGCCTCAGTGTTTTCACAGTCCCAGCACACAAGACTCCCACAGTCAAGGGGCACTTGACTAGCCCCTTGTCAGTTCTCCCCACCAGACTCAGAAGTCTCCACTAGGCTTGTTGTTGGGTGCAGACATGAGCTGGTGCAGTTGTTATGTATGTCCCAAATGGCATTGCCCTCTGTCAGCTTGTTACAGGATGCTTTTGCAGGATGACTGGGAAGAGAGAAACATGCCCTCCCTGTTTTTTCTCCTCTAGTTTGGTGGGTACACTATTTCCACGGGGCTCCAAGCTGGATTCCCTATAGGCTCTTCCTGCAGCATTTTCACCAGTAGCTTAGGCTGTTGCAGTCTGGTCTCATCTTGCTCTACAATGCTGGTGCTCTTGGCCCTGCTGGGGTCCTAAGTTTTGTGCATCTTCACCCTCAACATAGGTCCGCTATGTTCCTCCAATTTACCAAGAGTTTCCTCTGCTGTTTTCTCCCTAACTCTTCCTGAAACTGCACTCTTTCCACTTTTTTTTTTTTTTTTTGACAGGCAGAGTGGACAGTGAGAGAGAGAGAGACAGAGAGAAAGGTCTTCCTTTGCCGTTGGTTCACCCTCCAATGGCCACCGCGGTAGTGCGCTGCGGCCGGCGCACCGCGCTGTTCCGATGGCAGGAGCCAGGTGCTTCTCCTGGTCTCCCATGGGGTGCAGGGCCCAAGCACTTGGGCCATCCTCCACTGCACTCCCTGGCCACAGCAGAGAGCTGGCCTGGAAGAGGGGCAACTGGGACAGGATCGGTGCCCCGACCGGGACTAGAACCCAGTGTGCCGGCGCCGCAAGGCGGAGGATTAGCCTAGTGAGCCATGGCACCGGCTTCTTTCCACTTTTTTTATAACTATCTTCTCCTAGACCAGCAGCAAGCTCCCTCCCTACTCTGCCATATTAATCTACCTTCTCTTCCATGTATTTCATAGGCACAATTCTAAGATAACCATATGTCCATCTCTACCTCTCGCCCTCCCTCAATCCCTTCTTTCCTTCCTTTTTTTTTTTTAGATTTTTTTGCAAAAACATAATTTCAATTCATACTATAATCACAGGCTTAATGTACCACTAATCATAATATTTGACAAGTGAAAGCAGAAAGACCACAATTTCAAAGGAGTATAGCCAAAAGATGTGTATAAAGAAAATTTTTATTTTTTTCAGGTGGTATAAGAATTCCTCACATGGAAAAATCATATTATGTGGAAGATGACTTAATAAACTCACTGATAACATCATGCTATAAACTGAGATTAGAGGTTTTGAGAAGGATTTGAAACAATTGGTGAGAAGGTAAAAGTCTGTGGAGCATCTTATGGGTTTTACCATGACCTTTATTCACAATGATGTGTGTGGATAAATGCTAAAATTACCAAATTCTTAAGATACTTCCTCTAAGTGCGTTTGTTTGTGTTTTTGGAAGAAATCAGTGAAGATTTGGTTCCCTGTGGTGGTTAACATAGGTAAAACCAAGATAGCTGAGAGAAGTCAGGTAGAGATGATGAAGGTGATGATGATGATGAGAAAGGAGCTCTGGAAATGTGCAAAGAGCATGTAAAGATACAATCTCTCTGTGGTGTTAATATCTCAATGGACTTTTAATTAGGGAGCTACATTTCACAAGTTGTACATTTGGGAATTCAATTTAAGCAGAGGTTGTCTGATAATCTAGTAATATGTAAAGATGTATATATACAAAAATGATCATTTACTTCCTTATAAGATGTACATTTGTACAAATGTATAAATATGTGTATGCATATGTTTTAATATACATATTCTAGAATTCCTGGGTCCTCTAAAAAACAAAGACATAGACATAGGCATAGCCTTAAATACAAGACTCTTTAAGATAAATACTGATGCTTAACTGATTAACCTAACAGAGGATTGATATATCCTCAGATTACTGGATTAGCTAACATTAAATTGGGATATTTGGGACAATTACTGCGAACTAGAAAAATCACTGTGTCTTAGTTAAGCATGTCTGATAATTAGTTATATGAGACTCCTCTGGGGTTCAAAAGAATGATTTCAGAATCTGGCGATAGCTTGACAATAGGTTCTGGAAGCATAGATTTTGACATTTGCATTGTGTAAAGTTCAATTTTCCTAAATCCTGAGAACAGATGAAAAAGAATTGAATTGAGACTCATGGTTCTGGCTTTAGCCAGTCATAAAAGCAGATGAAGTCACAAAACTGCAGAAATATTCTGGGGAGTTAGAAAATGATACTCTGGTATGCTTTAGCACAACATTTGTTAACCTTCAGAAGAGGAGAAAAAAATACTTAATATTAGGCCTATAGCTGATCATGATCATTTTCCTTCTAGAAGCTATTTAAATAGCAAACACAGGATGAAGCCAACGAAGTTGAGGTTGGTATTACACAGATCAAGAGGAGAGAAAGAAAGGTAGAACAACAGGAAAGCACAATTACATGACCTTGTTTCTTTGAAGACATGTTTCCCCTCCCCTCTTCGCTGGATAGATTTTGACTACTGTACAAATGTTACTTACACGCTGTCTATCTTTTATGAACATAAAACTTCTATTCTTACTCTCTATCTTAAAGCAAAGGTATTCCAGAGAGAATACAACTCATGTCTTTGGATCAATCTTCACAGTGGCTAAACAACCTGCTTTAAGCTGTCTACTCCAGTCAGCGGGCAATGGGGTTAGAGACTCATTTCTTCTCTAAAATTCACTTGACAGCTGCACACCTGACAGAAACAAGTTTTGTCATCCTTGCTATATATAGAGAAATCCATCTTGCATCGAATTTTTCTGGGACTTCATCTGAATAATGTACAGATTCAGATCAATGGAAAAAGTGTCAAATCATTATAAAAGTGTAGGGTGAGAACTATGCGGATTTGATAATCAAAAGACAAGTACTGAAGTAATGCTATCTTAAAAGGTATCAGGACAGTTAATACATAAGTTATTGAAATTGGTGATGTGCATCTCTTTGTTACACATGAACAAAATGAAATGTTCATAAGACTGTTACTTAAACAGAGAAAAACCCTAAATGTCCATTAAAGAGAATGAATAAATATGTTATAAATAAATGAGTACAACAATTATGTGTGTATGTGTGTGTGTGTATATATGTTTATATGTAGAATCATTTTCAGATTTTAAATAAATGAATGCTGCATTTACCATTGTGAGATTTGAAAATATATAATGTTAGACCACAACATTTTTAGAAGAATACTATTGATTTTTTTCACACAGGCTTATTTCTCATTTTCCAAAAGTGTTCCTGTATTAGCTCTCTTTGTGAAGATTCAATGTTCAAACATCATTCTTCTTTTTTTTATGTTACTTTCTAGAAACTCTTTTACATTTAAAATACATCCCGGCTGGCGCCATGGCTTAACAGGCTAATCCTCCACCTTGCGGCGCCGGCACACCGGGTTCTAGTCCTGGTTGGGGTGCCGGATTCTATCCCAGTTGCCCCTCTTCCAGGCCAGCTCTCTGCTATGGCCCGGGAAGGCAGTGGAGGATGGCCCAAGTCCTTGGACCCTGCACCCGCCTGGGAGACCAGGAGAAGCACCTGGTTCTTGGCTTCAGATCAGCGAGATTCGCCGGCCGCAGCGACCATTAGAGGGTGAACCAACGGCAAAAAGGAAGACCTTTCTCCCTGTCTCTCTCTCTCTCACTATCCACTCTGCCTGTCAAAAATAATAATAATAATAATAAAATAAAATAAAAATACATCCCATACCTGAATGACAGCATCTGAAAAGAAAACACTTTAACATGTTTCTAATGCACCACTGATATAAAATTTAAAATATATAATATACTGATTTGTGCAGTTAAGCATGAATCTTTGGCTTATTATTTGTATGTAGAAAAACTGTAAAATTATGCATTCAAAATGATATTTATTATGGTCAAGGTGGTGTTGGCCTTGAATTGTGTATTGACACACAGTGGATTTTTTTCTCTTTATATATTTTATTTTATTTATTTGAAAGAGTTACAGAAAGAGGTTGCTTGAAATGATGGTTCATCCTCTTCAATTTCAAATTCACTTTGTATTTAGTGATGATGGATATTTGAAGACTTTGGAACAACTGATACACCGGCTAGTAATATATAAGAGTTCCACTGCTTGGAAACACTTGGACTTTTCAGTTTTTATAAGTTTAATTATTGTAATGGGCATACGGTGCTATCTCTTGCATTATTATTTTGCATTTTCCTTTTAATTCTGTTCATTGGACATTTGTATATTTTTCTTGACGTTTTTTCAAGTGCCTCTTCAAGTGCTCTTTAAAGTGCCTCTTCTAGTGTTTTTTTTTTTTTAAACATTAGACTAACAGTTGATTTCCTACACACTTATAGGAATACTTTGTATGTTTGAGAGTACAAATTCTATGTTACCATTGATTAATGCACATACTCATTCTGTGGCTTGTTTTTACTGTCCTAATGTTGTCTTTTGATAAATAAATTGTTCTTAATCCTACTGAAACATAATCATTGTATTTTTCCTTTAATGATTCTTATTTTCCTTACAAAATATTTGCTTACCCAAAGATCATTCCAAAAGCTTTATGGTTTTATACTTAGAACCAAAATTGATTTTTGTGTATAGTATAAGGATCAACATCGATTTTTCCCACATAGATATCCACTTGACCTAGAGCAACTTATTAAAAATCCATCCTTTCTCCACTAAATTTGTGTTACATTGTCATAATCACTATTACTCACATAATTTCTGTAGATTTTAAACAATTTTCGTATTGTGCAGTGTCAGTCTTCCAGTATTATTCTTCCCTCTTTTCCTCTCTCCACCTCTCCCCCAAGATTCTGTTTCTTATTCATACATTTCCATATAACTTTGAATATCAGTTTGCCAGCTTCTACAAATATTTTGAGATTTAAATTGCAGTTTACCCCAAATATAGAGAAATTTACATATTTAAGTGTTACATCTTTAATTGTAAGAATGATAAAAACCTTCATTTCTCTTATTAAATTCCTTGATAATGTTTTGTAACAGTCTCTATAAGATATATTTTCCAGGGCCAGCACTATGGTTTAGTAGGCTAAACTGTAGCCTTTGGCACCGGCATCCATTATGGGTGCAAGTTTGTATCCTAGCTGCTCCACTTCTGAAACAGGTCTCTGCTATTACCTGGGAAAGCAGTGAAGATGGCCCAAATGCTTGGGTCCCTTCAGCAACGTGGGAGACCTGGAAGAAGCTCCTGGCTCCTGACTTTGGATTGGCCCAGCTCTGGCCATTGTAGCCATTTAGGTTGTGAACTGGGTAACGGAAGACATTTTTCTTTGTCTCTCCCCCTCTCCCTAATTCTGTCTCTCAAACAAATGAAATCATTTTTAAAAAGATATATTTTCATTAGATTTGGTATTTTCATATCTAAGTATTTTTAATTTTAGCAATAATGTAAATTACTTTATTTCTAATTACTGCTGTTGTTATAAAATATAAACTTAATAATTCTATAAATCTTGTACCCAGAGATCTTGCTATATTATCTTTCAAACTGTAATAGTTTATTATAGATTCTTTGTGATACCATATATATATGTGTATTATGTATAAATATGTAGCCAATTATGATACCTATAAATGATGATTGCTTATGTCTTCATTCCTTTAGCTCGTTGCAATGGCAAGGATCTTCAGTATCATATTCAATTACACAGGTTTGTGTGAGTAAATGTCTTTCATTCCTGATATTACATGTGGACTTTTCATTTTTCAAATATAAGAATGATGTTTGCTGTAGGTATTTCATAGATATTCTTCACCTATATTATCTAAAAATCAAACATTGATTGTTAGCAGGTTTTTCCCTCATGCACTCATGATTAGATATTGTATATATATATATATATATATATATATATGTTTTTCTCCTATCTTTCCAAAGATGTTCAATATTTTTCTCCTGTTCTATGTTGATGTGGAAAAGTACATTAATTTAAATGGTAACACTACCTTGCTTTCGTGGAATAAATCTAACGTTATCATGATACAGTTTCCTTTTTGTATTTGTGTATCAATAACAGAATTCCATTGGAAAATGTTTGTCTACTTTTTTTGCATTTGAGTTCACATGCAAGATAAGTGTATAATTTACCTTTCTTGCGATGCCTTTGCCAGTTTTTGCTAATAATATTATGTCTGCTTCATAAACTTTTTTTTTTATATAAGTTTAGTGAACTTGCCTGGGCTTGGATACTTTTTGCGAGAAGATATTTAACGGTGGGTTGAATTTCTTTCATAGATACATTAAAGGTTTTAGTTGAAAATTTGGATCATTCACTTACATTTTTCATGTTCTCATAAATGCTGTCATAAATTGTACATGGTATTTATGTATCTTCCAAGCACATTTTAGTTGACTACCACAGGTTTTGGTATATTTATTTCATCAGCATTTGTCTTCTAATTGTCAATATTGTTATCTTTGATTCATGGGCTATTTACAAGCACAGAGCTTAACCTTAATTTCTCAATATGTGGGCATTTCAGACTACACTTTCCTCATTGATTTTTAAATTAATATTACTAATTCCATGGTGTCAGACAACATTCGTGATTTGAAAACTTTAAAAGGTTTCCGGCTTGTTTTATGATCTAGCAGATGGTCAAGTCTCCATAAATTTTCAATGATCAGTCAATAAATTTTAGGTTTAGCTAAAATCAGAATCACAAGACTCAAATAAGTCACACCTGGTTGCCGAGGGAACAGAGCTAAAAAGCTGATCAAGATAAAATCTTCATGCAGAAAAAAAAAGGATTATGTTAACCTATTTTTTATAGTAGACAACATGAAAACATAGAATATTTTTCACTCCATTTACTTTCCATACTGTGGTTCGCTCTCTTGCTTTTCAATTCATGCTCATTCTTTTTTCTCCTTAAACACACACACACACACACACATTTTATAAAGTGTTCATATAATTGGATACCTAAAAATGAGTACGAAGACTTCCCATATATCAACTTCCTAACAAACTCATCAATTGCTTATATTTTTGCTTTGTTCCCTTGATCCCTTGATCATCTACTCTTTATACCTATTGTAAGACCATGGTTCTGTCATAAAGTTCTCAACAGAGATCACATGGATTTCCTAAAATCTCTTCCTTGGGACCTCTGAAACTACATGCTGTCTCCCCTAGAGCTGTCAGGCTACAGAAAACTCTGCTTTGCCATTTGCTGTTGGTTTCTTGATCTCTCTCCCAAGCAGCTTACTCAGATTAAGCCCATATTGGGAAAGGAACACCAGGAGTTGGTTTCCCTTTGTCTCCCTTTTCTAAGGGAGCTTTACTCCTCCAAACTCTGGCCTTGGGCACTCCAAACTTCATCCCCAACTCTACTTATTTTTCTGCATCTTAGCAGCCACCCTCAATCTGATGTGTTTATCCACTTGCTTTGAATTGCAAATTGGCAAACGACCCAAGTGGAAAAGCAGATGCATGAAAGATACATGAGAAAATTTCCATTTCTCTGGGGTCTGGTCTCTTAGGTCTTGACTGCTTCTAATGCTATCAAATAAACATTTATACATACACATTATATATAATATAATAGACATATGTATAGCTTAACATCTTTTTCTGTAGCAGTATTAGCTTATTATATAGCTGGGATCCTTTCTTTTATTTTCATGTTCTAACATGCATAAAAGTTGTGTATTACTTATTACATATGCAATCTGTTGTTTCCTCCAGGGAAAGCAAAGATTTATCTTTCATATTTTCTCACACACACAAAAAAAATGTACCACACACCCGCCACTGCCACAACATATGCATAATGTTTTGTTAAAATTTAAATTTTATTAGAAAAATTTTTATTTTTTGTTAAAAATTATTAAAATATATAAATATCTTATTTTGAACCATATAATTTGTGGGATATTATTTTATGATTATATTTAGGGCTCCCCAGTTGAATGTCTTTCATTTAGTCACATCTGCTAATGCTTTATGCCACATAAAGGAATATATTCATAGAATCTGAGGACCAGGAAATAGATATATTTTGAGGGTCTCCACTGTTGGACCTTCCACACTAATTCAACCTTATACTATCTCATCAAAGTAAAAAAATCTCCTTTCAAAAGTGAGTGATTTCAAAAGTGCTTTCAATTTCACTTCATTCTTGGTGTCCTATTAGCCTGCTGCATTCTGCACTGGTTCTTTTCTTACCTGGTATCACTATCAATGGCTGGGATCTACTTTTGTATCATCCTAGATATACTTTTTTTCTTTTATTTCTATATTCAATGCCTTATTTTTATGAATTGACTCTTATTTTAATGGAGGGAATCTTTCAACAGCTTCCTAGCATGAGCCCATAGAGGAAAATTTTTTTTTTTTTCTTACATAGCTGAAGATGTCTATATCATTTGTTCCCACTTGATTGACAGTGTGGTGGTAGAGACCTCTGGTGGCCATACCTAGATCTTTTCTCACCCAGATGCTAGTGAGGTAACAAATCTCAGCCTTGTGTAGTTAGCTGGGGTCTTGCTATTAATTTTGGAAAATCAGCAGTGAGTAGAGGTGGTGTGTCACTCTGGTCTAAAGCACTGAAGAGCCAGTGCATTCTACTGACTTTCCTTCGCCCATTGCCACAGACTCACTGAACACCATGGTGGAGACTGAACAGCTCATCTTGTGTCACTGATTCACTGCTCTAAAGGTAGCTACCCTGGAGAATCACCCAACTTACAGTAGATGTTGTATGAGTGAGAAATAAACTTAGACATCTAACCTCAGATATTTTGGGGTTGCTTTTTTTACCATAATATAGCCCAGTCTATCCTGCTTAATATAATAATATTAATTTTATATTGGAAATAATTTTCCTTGATAAATTTGAAAATATTTCTTCATTGTCTTCTACTTTCTTATGCTCTGCTGAAGAGCTCAAAATCATTTAGATTTTGAGTTACAGAGCATGTTATTTTTTCTCTTGAAAATACTTAAGATCTCCTTATTCCCTTTGTTGAGAAACATCATGAAAACATGCCTTTCCATGGGTTTTCTCACTCAACTTATGGGTACTCTGTGGGCCCATTTATCCCCGAGAGTAATTTTTTTTTAATTTATAACACATTTTGTTTATTATTTATGAAGAATATTCTTTCTTTCATTTTGCTTCATTGTTTCTTTCTGAAACTTCATATAGTTGTATTTGTACCCCATGAATTATCTCCTCTAATTTTCTTATCTGCTATCCATTTTCTCATCACTTAGTGTTTTATTATGGTACATTTTCTTAATTTGGTACTCTACATATTTCATGCATGTTTTATTGTCTTTATATTTTAATTCCAAAGAGCTTTCTTCTTGTTTTCAGAGTTATTTTTATAGTCATCTTTTGTTTTTTTAGGAATGCAATGTATTCCATTATATTTCTGAGGATGTGATATAGTTTTATAATATACTCTCCAGTTCCCCCATACGCACTATGTTCTCTAAAGTTTTTTCCTTATTTATATTTTGTTTCTGAGAAGTTACTTTCCTTTATATTAAAGTTATTCATCAAGTATTGGCTGCCCCCTTACATTTATAAATAAGGCACTGAAGCTGGTAAGAAACTACTTGTGTTTGGTTGGGACATAATAAGTGAGTGGCTTCAGCACAAATGAAGAAACAAAGATGTAGCCATAGTAGGAGATCTCCAGAAGTTCATAGCTTTAGGTATGTTTTTCTTGGGTGGATGGTTAGTTTATCTGAAAATAAATCCTGTAAATTCCTACTTTAGTGCTATAAACTGGCGATCACTTTTCTGTGGCTGAAGTATGGAAAAACTGTGACTATGAGAATCAGTTGATCCATCTTTTAATAAGATACTACATGAGTCAAGTGCTATTATATCCAGAGTCCCCCTGACTCATCCTTTTAGGGTTCGAACATCCAGCGTTGTTTTGAGGAGAGAGGGCTAAGTAGTAATCTTCTTGCCCTAGGGAAGAAAGCATATTCAGGGTTCAAACTTCTACTTCTTCAACTTCTTGCTTTTAATCCTGTTCACATCTCTGTAGGTAGCTGGTGCCTTCCATTTCTTAGAATATTTGGGGTTCTGTTGTGAGAACAAGCATGTGTCTTGCCCTCTCCATGCTCATGCATTTCTTCCTCCCCACTCTGCACTCCAAGTCTTCAACTTTCTGAGCTTAGCCAAGTTGATTTTTCTACTTTCATCTTATTTTCTGCCTTTCATAACTCTGTTGATGTCATTACTTGGCTCTAGTGTTTTCTCCCATTCTCTTTGTTCTTGGAGGTTTATTCTTCCTTATTTTTGTGAAGATAAATGCATGGAGGAGCTTGAGAGGAGAGGTAGAAGGTACACGTTTAGTCTGACATGCTTCAAATGAAGCCACCAGATCTCACCTCATTATTTGTAAATAATTTCTGTAGAAAGTTTTGAGATCTGGTCATGATATCCTCTATCCCTGTTTACTCTCTTTTTCTTTTAATGTCATGTGAAATCATGTTTAGTATTAAATTAGGAATATCTTACCTTTTTCTTGCCATGAGAGATATGTTCCATGAGAAAATGTACCTGTTTCTAGGATGCTCATCAGACCCTATGATCTCCCACTGTATCATCTTATAGTTAGCACATAGACTTACACATCAGGGGAGATTCAGAAAGCTGGAGGAAAAATGGAGCTAAACGACCATGCAATGGGTTACGCCACTGCTGCAACACCGGTATCCCACATGGGTGCTGATTTTGTCTCAGCTGCACCACTTCTGATTTAGCTCCCTGTTAATGTGCCTGGGAATGCAGTGGAAGATGCCTCAGGACTTGGGCCCCCTGCCACTCATAAGGGAGACTCAGATGATTCTCCTGGCTGGCTTTGGCCTGACTCAGCCCAGACCATTTTGGTCATCTGGGGAATGAAAGAGCCAGTGAAAGATCTCTCTGTCTGTGTCGTTCCCTTACTCATTGTAATTCTGCCTTTCAGATAGATAAATAAATCAATCATTTAAAAATATATACTATTGGGGTAGGAATTTAGCCTAGCATTTAAGATAGTGGTTGCGATGCTCTGTCATATATTAGAATGCCTAAATTTGATTCCAGGCAACTCTCCTGACTCCCACTTCCTGCTAAGGCAGATTTTGGAGGCAGCAGTGGTGGTTCAAGTAACTGGGTACCTTCCACCCATGTGGGAGACCTGGACTGAGTTCCTGTCTATAGGCTTGGACTTGAAGGAATCTTCAGAGTAAGCCAATCAACGAAAACTACAACTCTCTTTCTCATAAATAAATTTTGGTCTAGTGGTTAAGATGCTGCTTGGGACACCAATGTCCCATGTTAGAGGGCCTGGGTTCGAGTTCTTGCTCTGCTCCTGATCCCAGCTTTTTCTTAGATCAGACCCACAGACACTGTGGTGATGGCTTCCTGCCACCTGCCTAGACTGAGACTCAGATTGAGTTCCTGGCTCCTATCTTTGGCTTAGTACTGCCCAGGCTGCTGCAGGCATTTGTGTGGAGTGAATCAGCATATAGCATCTCTCTCAAGCCCTGTCAAATAAATAAAATAAATTTATATTAAAAAGATAATTCAAATTTTCCAAGAATTTTTTGAAACCTCCTCATACAATGATGGACAGAAGTCAGAGGATGCAGCATATATTTAGATAGAATGTCATGTTATACTTAGATAAAATGTGGTGTGTTTTGCTTTCCACATTATTATTTTTAAAAATAGGCATCTTCCCTTTGTAATTATTTTGCTTTTTAAAATATACTCCCATCTCCTATTCACCCTTCGTTTCATATATTCACAGAATAAACCCCTGAATTCAATATATGTGAATAACTGAGATTTGATTGTACTGGGATGGAAAAGACATCATCTAGAGATGAGGGCAAGAACACACTGAAGGTCTATCTTTTCTGCTAAATCAGAAGTGGTGCAGCTGAGACAAAATCAGCACCCATGTGGGATACTGGTGTTGCAGCAGTGGCGTAACCCATTGCATGGTCGTTTAGCTCCATTTTTCCTACAGCTTTCTGAATCCCTTGATGTGTCCTGTCCTTTCATATTTCAGAGCCTGCAGTAAGACTGGATAATTATTTCCTAACATCTTTACATTTGCTCTTTACTTGGGAACTCATCAACCTTTTTGTTGTTGTTTTTTGTGGACATTTTTCAAATCTTTTTTCAAATCTTTCAGCTTTGTTTTTACAAATAATCAAAGAGAAATAAACATTAATACTCTGGTGAATCTCCATTAGGTTTTTGCTAATAAAAAATAAAAAAGGGCTGGCGTTGCGGCATAGCCAATAAAGCCGCCGCACTCGCCACCAGCATTCCATATGGTGCCAGTTTGAGTTTGGCTGCTCCATTTCCAACCCAGCTCCCTACTAATGTGACTGGGAAAGCAGTGGAGGATGGCCACTCACCCAAGCTTGGTTTTCTGCACCCTCGTGGGAGACCCTGAAGAAGCTTCTGGCTCCTGGCTTCTGAGCAGCCCAGCTCTAGCCATTGCAGCCATTTGGGGAGTGAACTGGCAGGTGAAGAGCTCTCTCTTTCTCTCTGCTCCCCTATGATTCTTCCTTTCAAATAAATAAATAAATAAATAAATATTTTAAAAAGATTAAAATGTTTTGGTAACAAATACAGATTCCTAAGTAACTTTTAAAATAAAATAAATTATTACCTTATGTAAATAAAACTTTTTTTTCTTTCCTAAATTGTATACAATTCCATTCAAGAACCAGATTAAAAGCTAATTATGTAACTGATCAATTATTTTCTGATAATTCCTGCAGGTTCTCAAGCACCACATATTTAATATTTATTTTTAGTGTTATTTTTGTTCATGGATTCAAAGTGAGATACCAAATTATTTGCATTGTGAATTGCATAAGGGGTGTTCTTGAAAACAATCAAGACATTTGCCTATGCAACTGATTAAAAATCTAAAAGTGATTTGCAAGAATTTGGTTCTTTTTTATTTAAATTATACAAGTTTTGTGTATTTCATATATACAGATTTAGGAACATAGTGAAAATACTCACCCATCCCTCCCTCCCACCCACACTCCAATCCTTCGTCCTTCTTATTCTAACTCTTAATTTTTACAAAGATCTACTTTCAGTTTGCTTAATGATAGTAAGGTTAACCCTACACTAAGTAAAAGAGTACAACAAATATTATGAGAAAAAATGCACTGCTCCTCAACAGAAGAAACAAGGGTTGCAAATAGTCGTTGAATCTCAAAATGTTCATGTCATTCCAATACATTACATTTTAGGTATTCTATGAGTTACCACAGATCAGGAAAAAAATATGATTAACTGTCTTTTTGGGGCTGGCTTATTTCACTAAGTATAATGGTTTGCAGTTGCATGCATTTTGTTGCAAAAGGCAAGGTTTCATTTGTTTTTAAAGCTGAGTAGTGTATACAAATATATATAATTTCTTTATCCAGTTTTCAGTTGATGGACATCTGGGTTGATTCCATATATTTGCTATTGTGAATTGTGCTGCAATGAACATGGGGGGTATAGATAATTCTTCCAGATGCTGATTTCTTTTGATTTGGTCCAGGAGTGGGATGGCTGGATCATATGGTAGATCTATATTCAGATTTTGGAGGTATGTTCATACTGTCAGTGGCTGGACCAGTTTACGTTCCTACCAATAGTGGATTGGATACATTTTTCCCCACATTTTCACCAGCATTTGTTGTTTTTTGATTTCTGTATGAGAGGCATTCTAACTAAGGTGAGGTGAAATCTCATTATGGCTTTGAGTTGCATTTCCCTGGTGGTTAGTGATCCTAAGCATGTTTTCAAATATTTGTTGGCTATTTGAATTTCATAGTTTGAAAAATACTTGTGCAGGTTCTTTGCCCATTTCTTAATTGGATTGCTTGTATCATTGTTGTTGAATTTCTTGAACTGTTTATAGATTATGGGTATTAACTATTTATGAGTTGTGTAGTTTGTAAATATTTTCTCCCATTCTGTTGGTTGCCTCTTCACTTTTCTGTGTTTCTTTTGCAGTGCAGAAGCTTCTCTGCTTGATGTAATCTCATTTGGCAATTTTGGTTTTGATTGCCTGTACTTCTGGGGTCTTTTCTAACAAGTCTTTGCCTATGCCAGTGTCTTGCAGAGTTTCCTCAATGTTCTCTAGTAATTTGATGGTGTTGGGTTGTAGATTTAGGTCTTTGATCAATTTTGAGTGGATTTTTGTGTAAGGTGTAAGGTAGGAGTTTCACACTTCTGCACATGGAGATCTAGTTTTCTCAGAGGAATCCATGCTCAGAGTGAGGACTGTGCAGATAATTTGCGCAGATATGCAGTGGCACAGATGAGTGTTGTATCCACTCAGGCATTGATCTCCCTGGAGGAAAGGAGGTGAGGGTGTGATCACACCAACAGAGGTGATCATCTGCCCCTCCTGTTAACAAGAGGAGATCTATCATGCCCAAATTGGGTGTTAGCTTGGATACTCAGCCCACCCTGGAGCACTGACCAGAGTTCCCTTGTCATAACCAGTTCACACTTCTTGGTATTCACTGAAAGTGCAGAAATTCCACGAAGCCACAGGAGCATAGTTCAAAGATTAAAGCCATCAGAGGAAATAAACCAACATGTATCTCCACAAATGCCTAAAAATAAATGCAGAAATTCAAGAATCACTCCCATTTGGAAGTGAATGAAAGGTCTGGAGTGTGGTGGGTCCTCTCCTTCTTGTCCTGTGCCTCTGGGCACACAATTTTCTGGCCGCCGTTCTCTGCTTTCTTGCCCACAATACTCCCCCCTTGATTGTTCCTAACTGCACACTTGCTCCACCTGGCTCCTTTCCTGCATGGACTCAATTTAATTTCTAAAAAAAAAAAAAAAAAGAAAAATAAATAAGGCAGTCGTCATGCCCACCCCTCAAAGGAACACAACAAAATTTAAATATTAGAAAGTGAGGATGAAGAGACTAAAGAAATGCTGGGAATGGAATTCAAAAAATAATCATAATATTACTCAAAAGCAATCAGAAGAAAATCCACAAATTGAAGAAACCCATACATGACATGAATGAAAACTTTTCCTATGAATTGAGATTTTGAAGAGAAACCAAAATGAAATATTAGAAATGAAGAATTCAATAGTTAAATTAAAAAGGCAGTGGAAAGCCTGAGCAACAGACTTGGTGTGGCAGAAGAATGGATATCTGAGGTACAAGACAAAGCTTTGGACATTTTTCAGTCAGACCAAAAAAAAAAAAAAGCAGCAAATTTAAAAGCCATATTGGAGACTTATGGGACACTATATTCTATCAAATGACCCAAGATGTGAGTCTTAGGAGTTCATTAAAGCATGGAAAGAGTCAATGGAATAGAAGGTCTATTTAGTGAAATAATTGTAGAAAATGTCCCCAGTTTGGAGAAAGAAACAGACATTCAAGTACAAGGAGGCATATAGAACTCCCAATAGACATGGCGAGAATATACTCTGTGTGTCTGTGGGTGCAGACTGTTGAAATCTTCCCTTAGTATATATATACTAAGTTGATCTTCTGTATATAAAGATAATTAAAAATGAATCTTAATGAAGAATGGGATGGGAGAGGGAGTAGGAGGTGGGATGGTTTGTGGGTGGGAGGGTGGTTACAGGGGAAAAACTGCTATAATCCAAAAGTTGTACTTTCTAAATTTATATTTGTTAAATAAAATTTTCTAAAAAAATCATTTTAATGCATAGCAGACACTAGAGTCAAAAGGCTTGTGTTGTCCAGGTTACCATTTTACAGATAGAAATTTGTTTAAAGCATCTGTAATGATACTAGCTATGTGACACATAACTCCAACAACTCACTAGATCTTAAGTTTCTATGATAAGACACACCATGAAATACATGGGAAAAGTAATAGAAGTTGTCATTTGTTTTATTGAAAGGTAAACTTTCAGCTCTCCTGTCATGCAATAATGTGTCTGCTTAAAGTCTTGGATAAATCACCCCAAATTTGCATACTACATTGTGGATGATGATGGGAATGACACTTTATTTTGATTTCAATGTTGTGTGCTTTTTTTTTTTTTTTTTGACAGGCAGAGTTAGACAGTGAGAGAGAGAGAGAGAGAGACAGAGAGAAAGGTCTTCCTTTTCTGTTGATTCATCCCCCAAATGGCCGCTATGGCTGGTGCACTGCACCAATCCAAAGCCAGGAGCCACGTGCTTCCTCCTGGTCTCCCATGCGAATGCAGGGCCCAAGCACTTGGGCCATCCTCCACTGCCCTCCCAGGCCACAGCAGAGAGCTGGACTGTTATATGCTTTTATTTTTAAAATTCTTACTATTTATTTTATTAACTTGAAAGTGAGAGAGATAAGGTGAAAGAGAGAGAGAGAGAGAGAGAGAGAGAGAGAGAGAGAGATACAGAAATCTTTCTATTGGTTAATTCCTAAATGCCTGCAACAGTCTTCCATGTGAGAGTCAGGGGCTCAACTGCTTGAACCATCAGCTCATCATCTTCCGCTTTTCCAGGGAAAGCTTTAGCAGAAAGCTTAAATTTAAAAGGGAGCCAGGACCTGAACCCAGCACACGGATATAGGATTTTGCATGTCCTAGGCAATTTGGGAAAAGAGAAAAGATAATTTCTAATTCCTGCTGTGCTGTGGAATTTGAATCAGTGGCACAGGAAAGCCACTGATGAGACACATGAAAAAACTGTCTTCAGCATCCACGTGTGTCCACTCTTCAGAGTACTGTGTTAACCTTGTTATGAGCTCAGACCTGGGCGCTACTTCCTATGGGGCTTTGTGGCAGGCACTTACTCATGCTGGGCCCACGATTTCCTGATCTATAAAAAGGCAATCACTAATCGTATCCACCTGAGTTATTTTGAAAGCTAAACCAGAAATCCATGTTAAAAGTTTAACAAAAGCTTGAGAGAATTAGTGCTTCCTAAATATATTTGCTGTTGTGAAAGTATTTAGTTAAAATTAATTTTAAAGATGAAGTTGTATTACAATGTACATAGCAAGAAAAATGTTTGGATATTGCAGTACTTTTTTATGATTCATTTATTTATTTGAAAGTGAGAGTTACACAGAGAGAAGGAGAGGCAGAGAGAGAGGTCTTTCATCAGCTGATTCACTCTCCAACTGGCCGTAATGGCCGGAGCTGCACCAATCCAAAGCCAGGAGCCATGGAGCTTCTTCTGGGTCTCCCACGCAGGTTCAGGAGTCCAAGAACTTGGGCCATCTTCTACTGCTCTCCCAGGCTATAGCAGAGAGCTGGGTTGGAAGTGGAGCATCCGGGTCTCAAACTGGTGCCCATATGGGATGCCGGCACTGCAGGCGGCAGCTTTACCTGCTATGCGACAGTGCCGGGCCCACTTTCCTCTTTCTAATTTAAGCATTTCATGCTAAAAATTTCCTTCTAAATATAGCTTTAGCTACATGTGATTTTTAAAAAATTTTCTACCTTTATATCACTTCGATTATTTTATGTGTAAAAAAGTCTTTTAAACTGAGAACCACTGACTCCTGGCATATTTGGAGTTCTTCATCATTGATTTCATTGCTACTATCCTGGGGCTGCTCTACTACTAACAAATGATTAGATATGGAGCACAAATTCACATTTATCCATAAAATTATATGTAGTCTAAACACTTACTTAAATCTATGGAAAAAAAGCTCAGATTAATAGTAAAATGAGGGGCCTGTGTTGTGGCATGGCAGGTAAAGCCATCGTCTGCGTCGCCAGGATCTTATATGGGTGCCACTTGTGTCCAGCTGCTCTAATTCCAATCCAGCTCCAGCTAATGGCATGGGAAAAGCAGCAGAAGACGACACAGATGCATGTGCCCCCGCCACTCACATGGGAGACCCAGAAGAAGCTCCTGGCTCCTGGCTTTGGCCTGGCCTATCATAGCCCTGGTCATTGTGTCCATTTGGGGAGTGAAGCCGCAGATGGAAGATCTTTCTCCTCTCTCTTTTCTGTTTCTGCTTATCTATGTAACTCTGACTTTCAAATAAGTAAATAAATTTTCTTTTATAAAAGTAGTAAAATGAGGACAATGGTTAAATAGGAGATTTTGATTATTGATGAGAACAGTATGAAGCAGAACATAAAAATTGATTGATTTTATTTTGGTAATCTGGAAAAAAGTGCCATACTCAAACATAGATCTTTGTTTATTCATTCAGTAAATATTTACTGATACTCTACTACATGACAGGCAAAGGACAGGATCCAGGAACTTGAAGAGCTAAAACATTACTGGAAGTAGTGTGCTCTGTGACCTGTGTGTATGTTCTATAGCTAATCCTCTACTAAAATAATATTACATGGAAATATCAAGAGATAATTGTGACAGAACAGTATCTAAAAGCAGTAAGGAGGAAAAACTTGTATCTGCAATGGAGTGCTTGGAATCAAACTAATAATACCACCAAGAACAGATTAAAAATCTAGATAAAAATATCAAAATGAACCAAAAATTCATAGATGTTTACAGGCATTACTGTGATATTACCTTTGACTCATGATTTGTGGAGAACTGTGTTTGTAGCAGGCCGAACGATGACCACTCAAAGATACCAGGTCTTCATCCCTAAAACAGGGATTTTACTTTATGAAGAAAAACAGTCTTTGTGGATGTGATTATGTTTGGGATTTTGGCATATGGAGATTATCTTGGATTTCTTAGAAGTCTCTACATCTAATTCAAGAGAGATAATTATCAGAGAGACTTGATAGAAACAGGGGAAAGAGGGAGAGAGGGGAATGGCGCAATCACAAGTTAGGGCAGCCATCAGAATGCAGCCAGAGAAAGTAAGGAACACCTTCTTCTCTCAAGCCTCTGGAGGCAGAGGGGTTTGCTGGCATCTTGGTTTTGGGCCCCTAAAACTGACACCAGATTTCTTACCCACAAAACTGTGAGAATACATTTCTGTTGTATTCGAGCCATTAAGTTTGAGGTAATTTGTTAGAGCACTCTCAGTAAACTGACATGGTGGTGTTTTAATTTTCAAGAGATTTGAGATCTTAAAAAAAAGCCTTATTTCTATTGTTGCTTGATTATATAATTTCTTTTCTTTTTTCTTTTTTTGACAGAGTGGACAGTGAGAGAGAGAGAGAGACAGAGATAAAGGTCTTCCTTTTTCCGTTGGTTATTTTTTGTGAGAAGAGAGCATACGCTACATGATGTCAAACTTAGTGTGTTTTTGGAGTATTTTTATGGCCTAAAATATGGTTTATCCTTATGAATATGTCATATGCTCTGCAGTGGTTGGGCGGTGTGGACTATTTCATAAATCTCAATTAGGCCTAATTGACCAATTACAGTTAATTTTTTGAAGCATCTACTCTCGCCTTGTATGCAGCAACCCGTTGGAGAACAGGTGCTCTGCCTGGAATGTGTTGAGAAATGCAAAATAAGTGACTTTCCTGCAATACTGTTATAATTATCTTGATAGAAGACAGCTAGCTGGCGCCGTGGCTCAACAGGCTAGTGCTCCACCTAGCGGCGCCGGCACACTGGGTTCTAGTCCCGGTCGGGGCGCCGGATTCTGTCCCGGTTGCCCTCTTCCAGGCCAGCTCTCTGCTATGGCCCAGGAGTGCAGTGGAGGATGGCCCAAGTGCTTGGGCCCTGCACCCCATGGGAGACCAGGAGAAGCACCTGGCTCCTGCCTTCGGATCAGCGTGGTGCGCTGGCCACGGTGGCCATTGGAGGGTGAACCAACGGCAAAGGAAGACCTTTCTCTCTGTCTCTCTCTCTCTCACTGTCCACTCTGCCTGTCAAAAAAAAAAAAAAAAAAAAAAAAAAAAAAAAAGACAGCATTGGCAATTCATACATTTGGACAAAATGCCAAGATGCATGGTATAAAATAATAGCATTCTTCAGATTCAGATATCATTAGAAAGTTGCTATTATTTCTTTTGAGCAATAAATGAATTGTAAATTATTTGAAGAACTAAGAATGATTCACTTATTCAGAATTTCATTTAATTAAGAATATTTACTAGGAATTAACTACATATAAGAAAGTACATTTTTAGACATTTATAGAGATAGTTACACATTAGTTTTTCAAAATGTTTATTATTTGCTCATAAATGCTTCAGGAACATAATGGAATTATCTAGTTGTATAAGGGAATGAAATCAAAGAAAATTATTGAGACCTTAAGTTATACAAATATTTATTTATTTATTTTTAAAAGATTTTTATTTATTTATTTGAAAGAGTTACACAGAGGGAGGAGAGGCAGAGAGAGAGAGGGAAGTCTTCCGTCTGCTGGTTCACTCCCCAGATAGCCGCAACGGCTGGAGCTGCGCTGATCCGAAGCCAGGAGCCAGGAGCTTCCTTTGTGTTTCCCATGTAGGTGCAGAGGTCCAAGAACTTGGGCCATCTTCTATTGCTTTCCCAGGCAATAGCATAGAGCTGGATCAGAAGTGGAGCATCTGGGACTAGAACTGGAGCCCATATGGGATGCCGGCGCTTCAGGCCAGGGCGTTAACCTGCTGCGCCACAGCGCCGGCCCCACAAATATCTACTGTTTATATTTATTTTCCTATTTTAGATAGTATCACACAGCATTACACCATTGCTTGTATTTATGTCATTTTGTCTTCAGTGAGAGAAGAATATTTATTAGACGTTTAAATTTTGGGGGAAGTATCCTTTGTTGAATTTTCTAAATAAATAATACTCATTTTTTATTTCCCTCATTCAAAAATTAGTTGAGTATCTTAAAGAATTTAAGTGGTACAAGAGTTAATAAAAATATTTTAACTTGAAACCTATACTAAATAATAAAAAATCAAAATATATCTTAGAGTAAAAATATAGTCACAACCTTTGCAATTCTATTTCTCAACTTGTAAGAGAAAGATTATTTGAATACAACACTTCCATAATGGTTTTGTCAGTTCAATTAAAGGAACACTACAAAGCCAATTAAATAATTTTTAAAGAAAAAAAAAAAACTGTGTACCCCCAAGACTCCAAAAATAGATTCACTTGTGAGAATGTTATTACAGTTCAAATAGTAATGTAAATAATGGAGTAAGACAGTTGTTTTTCATTATAAAATTTTCAAGATGCAAATATAGCAAAAGAAAATAATATGATGATCCAGATTAAAAATTCCACTGAAATTTACTGAAGATTTCCTAATAGTAATACATCACTGATAGATTGGAATCCATGCTATGACTATTTCTGAACTGTTACCATTTCTGTTTTCCTGGAGTTAGTCATTATCATAAGGTTGATACTATATTTTTGATGTTCTCTATATATATATCAATAAACGTAACATTTTTAAAAATTACATAAATGTTATAATAATCATGTATTATTTAGGATCCTATTTTATTTTCTTTACCTTACAGTTAAGATTCATTCACATTTTCATATGTTAGCTCTGGCTCATTTATTCCACCACAACTTACTGAGTTTTCTACTGATATTTATTTCATGTATATTGTTTTCTATGGTAATCAAGTTTGAATAAATTTCATGGGTACTACCTCTTGTGAAATTGAAAAAAAGCTAGAGTTTCTTTAAAAATTTTTTTTAAACATGCCTAATCTGTGCATCATCAACTTTGTTGTGGCTGCCATTATATGTGCATGTGTCATTATTATATTAAGTGGACATTTTATCTATAGTGCTTATTTTCTCCAAGGTGTTTATATGAATTTATTCTCCCTATCATAAAATATTAAATGTCATTTTTCCACATTCCTGTCAACATTTGATATAATTAAATTTTGATATTTGCCAACTTGATGTAAAACAATACTTTATCATAGTTTTAATTTGCATTCCTCTGGTAACTAGTGATTACTGATTAATTGTTTTCTGTGAATCGTTTGTTAAACTTGCCATTTATCATTTTTTTAATTTGTAAGACATTATAAACTATATCATGGATAATAACGTTTTGATGTTTCATGGTTCTAAAATATCTTCTGTTACTCAATATCTTGTAATTTAACTTTGTCAGTGAATCTTTTCTCTTTATATTCCAATGTTGTAAAAATTATCATTTATGTTCATTTTGTATCTTGCTTAATGTGCTTTTTTAAATCCTGAGATTTCATGTTCTATGTTTTACTTTTTCTATTAAAATTATTAATGTCTCTGGAACTTATACTTATTCATACTAACTTATAAGTTCTTTTTTTTGGCTGGCGCCATGGCTCAATAGGCTAATCCTCTGCCTTGCGACGCCGGCACAACGGGTTCTAGTCCCGGTCGGGGCGCCAGATTCTGTCCCGGTTGCCTCTCCTCCAGGCCAGCTCTCTGCTGTGGCCAGGGAGTGCAGTGGAGGATGGCCCAAGTCCTTGGGCCCTGCACCCGCATGGGAGACCAGGAGAAGCACCTGGCTCCTGCCATCGGAACAGCGCGGTGCGCCGGCCGCAGCGCACTACCGCGGCGGCCATTGGAGGGTGAACCAATGGCAAAGGAAGACCTTTCTCTCTGTCTCTCTCTCTCACTGTCCACTCTGCCTGTCAAAAAAAAAAAAAAAGTTCTTTTTTCTTTTTTTGTTTCTGTATGTGTAGGCAATTGACCAGGTATTTTGGAATATTTTGTATGTACACCACCCCAATCCTTCCCCCCCAATAGAATTACTATCTTTAATACAACTTAATATTTGTTATTTAATTTTCTTGAAAATATTTGTGACTGCTATTGGGATTTTAGTATTCTATAAGAATTTCAGGACCAACTTTTAAGTTCTGTTATTAGGATTGCATTCATGTCTGGAGGATCAGTGGATGTAATTATGACATTGAGTGTTCTATATATATTTATTGTCTTAGTGTCCTTCAAAATAGTACTACCACTTTCTCAATTGAACCTGTTGTTTCCTACCATGGTTTTCTCTTTCTTTCCCTTTCTCCTTCCATCCTTTCCTGTCCTCTCTTCTTCCTTCCTTTTACTAGAATACCCCTGTTTTTACACACTTTGTCTTTCCAACTCTTTTTCATTGACATAGATAGATATAGATATTTTCCTAGAGTTTTCAGTGTAGGTAATTAATAATAACAACACATTTTTATTCCTCATTAAATTTTGTGTCTTGTTTCATTAACCAGATGTTTGACTAATATCTGATTTTATTGTGAATGTTGTGATTTTGCCAACAGTCTCTAGTTGGTGAGAACTATGCATAATCTAGCTTTATTTTTCAGGTATGTCTGCCTCATGTCTGAAATACATCTACCACATGTGTCATTTGAATTCCCTTCCATGTAGATAAGATTTTAACAGTGTCTCCTTCCTTTTGTGTACCTTTCTGTTTACTTTTGGTTATTGGAGTCCTATATATTTTAAAACTTGGCCATAATTATATTAAGCTTTCTTTCGTTTTTCCATCCCACTTCCTTCAGCAAGCTAAAAATTTTGGACATTAATTTAAGAATTGACTTTTATTGTACCCTGAGCCACTCTGGAAAACTGGAAAGAAAAACCACTATGGACATTTTCCTAATCATGCTTTCAGATGCAGCCAATAATACATGTAAAATGTCAAAGAAACTAATTATACCAAAAGCAGTTAACAAAATAATAGAAAACAATTTGTGGATAAAGACATGTATGTGATATGTGTGCCAATGAATTGTTAGCAAATAAAAGGTACAATGGCAAGTGAAATGACTTTTGTAACTACGAAGTAGTGAAAGTGTAAATGATATTTTGATATATAAGCAAAAACTACTATTTGACTTAAATAGGTGTGTTTTCTATTATCGAAGGTAGTCACAGGCACTGCACTGCTAACTGCTATAGTTTGTGGACTATGGATAGATTGCTAGATTTCATAAGAGCTGATTATTTCTTCCCCATCTCTGAATCCTACCCATGGACAAATGCAGAGCCGAAGTCCTTGTTTGATCAGTCTCTTTCCTCACAACGGATTCCATTTCTTTGCCCCCCTTTTTTTTATCTTTGCAGTTGAGGAAGAAATAGAACAGAAGTAAATTAGAGATCTTTGAGAGACTTCAGAAGACCAAATAAATTATTTTCAAGTTGGAGTTGATATTTCTCCCAGAATATAGAATAAAAAGACCTGAAACAAGGATAAAAACATGAAAGTCTTTAAGAACAGAGAACTAAGATATATTTATAAATAATAATATAATATATAATTATATAATATATATTATATAATATAAGAATATTATATATGTGTTAAAGTATAGTAAAATGAACAAAGAATCTAAAATATAGCTAAATAACATAAATAAAAGGTGATACAAGGAAGTCAACAAATTATGTAAGAAAATTCTAAACATCTCACATTTTCCAAATGAAGGGACTTCCCATATTCAGAGATAAAATAATTAAAATATAAGCACTGGCATTGTCCTAGCTGGTTGGCTTGTGATACAGCTTCCTGCTAACGCATAGGAAGGCAGCCTGTGATAGTCTGAGTGCTTGGGTCTTTGACATGTCTTTGTCTGTCTGTTTCTGTCTCTCTCTTGCTCTGTATTTCTCCCTCCATCTCTGTGACTCTGTCTTTCAAACAAATAAATAATAAATAAATCATTAAAATTATTAAAATATATTCAAAGTTTGGCATTTTTGCCACTCATTTATCCTGCAAGATTAAAAAAAAAACTGTACAAAGCTATAGTTATAAACAAATAATTTATTCATCATGAAGATGTAAAAATTGGAGCATGATTTCTGTATTTAAAACATATGTACAAAAAACATATGTACATGCATACATAGCAAGACAGGCAAATACTCATATTTCCAGATGAAGATGATGCAACGCCTATAAAATTTTAGGGAAAAGAAGCATTGTGAGATAAATTTCTTCAGACACTCAAATTACAAAATAAGCATGTAAGGAAAGATAAACATATCCTAACTTTTGGTAGAAAGAGACATACTAGCTTCAGTGAATTTTCTTGCAAGCTTCTAGCAGGTTAAAAAAAGATTAATAAATAGAGCCAGATTTAGAAATTAGACTCCCCTGTTTATTCTGAGCCTCTACTTTCATTCAGTCTACCAGGTGCCTTGTTTTACTTGAATTTATCAATCAATATGAGTGAACTTTCTCGTTTTCCCCACTATATAATGCAGTATGAATTTCCTACTGCACTATATTATACAGTGTTTAGGCATTGTGAATTTCAGCCCAAATTTTATATAAAAAACTATGGTCAATTGAATTTTCCCTCAAGGTAGACTTTCCTAAAAACGTGCTTTGAAAAAAAGATTTATGACAATGTATATCTCCTCATCTTTCCTAGAAATATTGACAATAATTGCCTTGAACATAGACTCCATGATATTAGTATGTGTTTTGGTGTCCCAGAATCAATTTTTGAGAAAAAATTAAAATCAAGTACTTGCTTGTGAGATAATCCCAAGGATGACAGAGGGAAGTGGGAATGTGAGCCAAGGAAGAGGAGGCTACGAATAAAATGTGCATTGTCAACCTGGTACCCTATTGGAATCTGGTTAATCCTATAAGGTTAACTGGGAGTCAGTGTATGACATGTGCCTCTCAGATTGTTTCCTCACCCAAGAATAGGAGGGAGTTGAGATGTTTTCACACTTGCCCCTATCGGCTTTTTAAAAAGTTCTTATTTATTTATTTTTTATTTTATTTGAAAAAATATTTTATTTATTTTGTTTATTTATTTTAAAGTCAGAGTTACAGAGGAGAGCCAGAGGGAGGGAAAGGGGTGCGGATCTTCCATCTGCTTGTTAACTGGCAATGGCCAGTGCTGGATCATGCTGAAGCCAGAAGCCAGGAGCTTCTTTCAGGTACCCTATGTGGGTGCAGGGGTCCAAGCACTTGGGCTAACTTCTGCTGCTTTCCCAGGCTCATCAGCAGGGAGCTGGATCAGAAGTGGAGCTGCTGGGACTTGCCCATGTGGGTTGCCAGCACTGCAGACGACAGCTTAACATTTTATGCCATAGCATTGCCTCCCCTTCCCCCATCAACTTTTATGAGATTTCTTCCTGAATGGTGGAGGAATCTTCTATCTCCTGGAACTTCTGGCCTTCTGTGGAAGGATGAGGAGACCAATGCCTCCAGGGATAATCTTCAGACAGAGGAAAGAACTTTAAGTCTCATGAGGACATAGATACAGGTCAACCACCTTTAGTACAAACTACTTTGGGTGATTAATGCAAGGACACATTAATAAAGTATTTAAATACAGCTAGCAAAATATAAATGGGTGTGTATATTAAATATTTCTATGGTTGGGATATTCAGGGTACAGAAGACAGAGAGGAAAAGAAAAAGAACTATATAGTTACAGCCATGGAATACAATTCCCAAGCCAGTAACATTTTGTTATGGTGGATATGGTTAATAAAAAAAATATATATGAAAAATCAGCTGTTAGTAATATAGTTAATAATTATTAGTCAAAAAGTCATCTAATTGAACCTATGGATTGGCATACACAATAAGAAACATGTATTTTAGAGGTTTAGAAAATGGGAAATCAATGTTTTGAAATGAGTTTCTCTGATTTTCATGCATACAGAGGATAAAGAACTTGTAATAGCAAGAGTAAGAAGAGACAGTGTGAACGGAATTCTGCCTACTGAAGTTATCATGTCATTCACACAGCTTCAGATTTCAGTGAAGTGGGGAGAGTTGCTTGGAAAGTTACAATGTCAAGCAGGACTGTTAGAAGTGTCAACTAACTCACCATCCTTCCAACTTATTTTATTAAGTGTATAGTATTCACTGCAGACTATAAAAATTCCTGATTTTTCATGCATCACTGAAAATAGGGAAAAAGGTGGATCATTCCAATAGAGCTTCGAAATCTGTGTATACAAATTTAATTTAAAAAGCTCATGTTACTTTTAGTGGCTTTATGAGAATCACCTTGATTTAGGCTTATTTTTTGTTGAGGAGGGGGTAAACCTAACATAATTCTTAGTGTTTGAGTCAGTACAATGATTAGAGCACAGAGCATCATTCCTGGACACTGTAATTGGTAGGGAACTTGGATTCACTTTGCTTTTAGATAATTTAATTCTGAATATAGCTAAAGTGAGATAGTCATGTCCGATAGTAAGTAATGTGCTCCCTTCCTATTCCGCCATCTTGCCGCTCTCAGTAAAGAAAGTTAATTAAAGGGACTGGCGCTGTGGCACAGTGGGTGAGGCTGCTGCCTACAGTGCCAGCATCCCATATGGGTGCCAGTTTGAGTCCCAGCTGTCCCACTTCTGATTCGGGCTCTCTGCTGTGCCCCAGGAAAGCGGTGGAGGCTGGCCCAAGTCCTTAGGCCCCGGAACCTGCATGGGAGACCTGGGGGAAGCTCCTGGCTCCAGGCTTCAGATTGGTGCAGCTCTGGCTGTTGCAGTCAATTGGGAGTGAACCAGCGGATGGAAGACCTCTCTGCCTCTCCTTCTCTTTCTGTGTAACTCTGACTTTAAAATAAATAAATCAATCTTTAAAATAAAAGTTCATTAAAAAGAGATCTCATAGAGCAGCCAGCTGAAATGCGACTTGTGAATTGCATTTTCTGGGCTGTTGGTGAAGAACACACTCATGTCTGAAATGTGAGACCTTTGCTATTCTGAGGCTGAATGTTATTATTTTACTGGGAATACAATTTTCTCAAACAAAGTGAATGCAGGAACTAAATATGACTTCACAACTATTGTAGCCTTTGATTTTTTTTTTCCTTTCTTGACAGGCAGAGAGACAGAGAGAAAGGTCTTCCTTTGCCGTTGGTTCACCCTCCAATGGCCGGTGTGGCCAGCGTGCTGTGGCTGGAGCATCCCGCTGATCCAAAGCCAGGAGCCAGGTGCTTCTCCTGGTCTCCCATGGGGTGCAGGGCCCAAGGAGTTGGGCCATCTTCCATGCACTCCTGGGCCATAGCAGAGAGCTGGACTGGAAGAGTGGCAACCGGGACAGAATCCAGCGCCCCGACAGGGACTAGAACCCGGTGTGCTAGTGCCGCAGGTGGAGGATTAGTCTATTGAGCTGTGGGGCCAGCCTGTAGCCTTTGATATTAAAGACAGGGGTGTGGGTGTGTGGGAAAGTCCTTGATGATTTTGCCTCAGCTGACCAAGACTCCCTACAACAGGTCAGGTGATAAACTGCCCTTCATACAGGAAGCCAAACAGCTGACAAACTGTTCCTAATAGAGCCATTAAATCCCACTCAAGGCTTGGGCCATTCCACTCCCAAGATACGATTACCTGGAACAAAGGAATGAAACATGAAGCAATCTTCAATCTTTTGAACCCCTGTTATATTCTGAGGACTTTTTTGTATTCTTGCTACTTTGTAGTATTTTTGTTTGTTTGTTTGTTGGAGAACTGATGCAAATATATGTTTAGTGCCCCAAATTAGAAAGGATATTTTCTAATGGGGGTGCGATGGCTCTGAGCAATTGCAGAGGCAGTGTTCTGAGTGTGTCCAGGGAAACAGTGCCTGCAGACCTCCTCAGTCTATGCATGTTGCTGTGTAGGGACATCTCAATTCAAGGAATGACATCTCTTGAGCAGAGGGCTCCCAAAATAGTGCTGCTAATATTCGATCATTAATATATTAAATTAAGAACAGCTGTCAAAAAACTCTTAGACTCATGTTTGTCCAGGAGTTTTGAGTCTTTCATTTATTCTCTGGCTTTTGTAATGAACCAATTGATAAATTTAGGATAAAAAGGGAAAAGAGTAACTCCCTTCCCTGACTTTTGACTAAGAATTTCTCCTAAGTGACATGCAATGATAAAATTGTAGTCATTTATTTAATGTATGCTTCCACTTTCATTTTCTCTATCCTGCAATTTGCTGAGATCCTACCTAGAAAAATATTTCACAAGAATAATTGTGAAAAAGCCATGTGATTTACATAAAAATGTGAGTGGCACACATGAGAAAAACTGAATGATAATATTTTCAAAAATCCCACAAAGCTGTTTTTAGGAAAAACAAATCAAATATGGAGATATTTTAAAAATAATGAGAAAATGTAAAAGGAGATATATTTTACAATATCATATCATGCAGATGATGCTATAGATTTAGTTGAGTCTAGCTACAGTCAACATCTAATGAAGAAATGATATAGATAACAAATAAGGAAGTTTGTGAAAAAATAAAAAATAGATGCTGAAATCAAATTTTTTCCTTAAAATAAAGATTGTGCGGGAAATCATTATGAGTGAAAGTTGCAAAATAGTGTATATTAAAACAGAATAAAAGTTACTTTGGGAGTCATATATATGTATCCTCTTTGGAAACAAAAATATCCCTTTCAAAGCTAAAACATACCATTATTGTGACATTATTGGTTGGAAAGTTCTGGAAGCAGGGTTTCAGTAATGTGGCGCTCATGAGTTGGTGGCAGGAGTTTTAAGACAATCTAACCAAAAGGACATTAGAGCTGAAGAAGGACATGTCTCAGATCAGACAGGTTCATTTAACCTGGGGCAACTAGCCCAGATTGAAGGTCTGATTTATAAGAATCATGCTCTATGACTCAGAGCAGAAGCTGCTACAGAAGTTTGATGCTGTTGTAGTGATTGGCTTCATAAGAATGTGAATTGGACTTAACCTTTTACCTGGAGAAATGCAATGATGTGTTGAGTAGAGGGACTTTGTTAGGTACTAAGCAGAAAAGACAATCCTTTCCAGAGATGCCATGAACTTATACTTCTTACTCTTGCTTTTGGTATAGCTTCTTCATGCATGCTTAGAGATCCTATGGGCTTGTGAGTTGAATGTTTTTCTAAGTCTCTGGTCTATCCTTTATCCTCCTTGGAAATTTGCACAGGAAATCATGCAGGCATGCTCATGGTGCATAGAGGTTGCAGGAAAGCAAGAATTCTCCATACTGTCCAAAGTGATGGCAATTGAATGCAATGTCTATAAAAGTCCTAATAGCATCTTTCACAAAAATAGATTAAAATGCATGAAATTGACTGTCAAGAATACATAATGTGAAAATAGAACTTTTTTCAATAAATAGCATTGAGAAAATTGGATCCCACATGCAAAAAATGAAATTAGCACCCTGTTGTATAATATATGCAAACATTAACTCAGAATGGATTAAAGACTTAATTGTAAGATCTAAAATGATAAAATTCTTAAAAGAAAATATAGGAAAATTTTCCTAATTATAGTCTTGGCAATTTTTTTTAGATATAACACCAAAAGTACAGAAAACAAAAGCACAAATAAACAGAGTGGCATGAAGCTAAAAATAAGCTTCTGGCATGGCAGAAGAAATACTGAAAATGAAAGAAACAACCTGTGGTCTGATAAAAATATTTGCCAACTATACTTATACAGCTGATAAGGCTAATACCCAAAATATATAAGGAACTCATACAATTGAACAACAACAAAAGCCCGAAACCAAAGAACTTGATTAGAAAAAGGACAAAGACCCTGAGCAGACATTTATTAAAATAAGAAATATAGGGGCTGGCACTGTGATATAGAAGGTTAAATCTCTACCTGCAGTGCCAACAGTCCTTATGGGCATTGGTTTGAGTCCTGGCTATTCTATTCCAATCCAGCTCTCTGCTAGTGCATCAAGGAAAGCAGCGGAGGATGGTCCAAGTCCTTGGGTCCCTGAACCCACATGGGAGACCTGGAAGAAGCTCCTGGCTCCTGGGTACAGCCTGACCCGGCCCTGGCTGTTGAGGTCATTTAGGAGTGAACCAGGAGATTGAAGATCTCTGCTTTTCTCTGTCCTTCTCTTTCTGTGTTTCTGCCTTCCAAATAAAAAAAAAAAAAAATCTTAAAACAAATAAAATATACAAAAGGCAAGCAGGTTTGTATCTAAAAGTGTTCAACATCCCCAATCATCAGGGACATGTAATTCAAAACCACAGTGAGATATTAGAATGTTAGAATGGCCATTATATATATAAAAAAAGGAAAGATAACAAATGTTTACTAGGATGTAGAGAATATGGGACCCTGGCACACTTTCCGTGAGAATACAAATTAGTATGGTAGTTATGAAAAAACAGTATAGGATTTCCTCAGAAACTAAAAGTACTACTCAGACATAAGATCCAGCAAATGCACTAACGGGTACATATACATATACATATGTATACAAAGGAAGTGAAATCAGGATGCCAAAGAGTTCTTGTTCACCAGAGCTCTATCCTAACAGCCAAGATATCAAATAAACCTCAGTGTCCATCAATAGGACAATGGATAAAGCAACTGTGGTATATATACATGATAGAATACTATTTAGCCTTAGCAAAGAAGGAAATTCTGCTATCCGAGACAACATAGGTAAGCCCAGAAGCCATTATACTAAAAAACATAAACCAGATATAGAAAGACAAGTACTTTCCCACGTAACTTAAATGTGAAGCTTCAAAATCAAATGTAGAAACAGAAAATGTAATGGTGGTTGCCAGGGATTGGGGACGGAGGTACACCGGGGAAGGGGCAGGACAAATATTAGTCAAAGGGCCAAAACTTATAGTTACAAGATGGATAAGTTTTGTGAATTTAATGCATAGCACGGTGACTCCAGTTAACAATGCAGTATTTCCTTGAAATTTAATAACAGGTTTTTAAGTGTTTATACTGCTCCCCACTCCCAGTGGGTGGTGATGGATGTCACTGATTCATTGATTTGCTTTTGCTAACTCATAAATATTTATGTACACACACACTATATGTATATATAATGTATATACATAAAGCATAAAATAATCATGTTGTGCACATTGGGTATGTACAATTTTTGTCAGTGTTATATTTTTAAAGATAAAGGGAATTGATAACCACAGGAAAATTCCTGAAAACTTCCATGCCTATTTAAGAGTGTTTTTTTGTTATTGCTATTTTTTATTAAGGGAAAGAGTTTATTGGAGGAAACCCAACAGACTGGAGGGAAGGGGCGAAGAAGGAAAAAAGGGAGAAGGAGAGCATAAGAGAGATAGAGACAGAGACAGAGGTCAGGAGACAGAGAGAAAGAGAGAGAAAGAGAGAGAGAGACATGTGTTCAAAAGCAGGTCCTTTTAAAACATTGCCAGGGGGAGGGCAGGGAGCAGGCAGGGAGTGGGCAGGGAAGTTGGAGCAGCAAATCCCATTAGGGTAGGGGTGGAGCTGACACCGGTGGTTGGGCCATGTGGCCACCTGGCTTCTTCCAGCAATGGCAGCAGGGGCTAGAGCCTAGGATGGTGTCAGGGTGTAGATCGCACCATAGATAAGACTGTGCCATTTTACTAACATTCCCCCTTTTGTTTTTTATAAAGTAGGTATTGTATAGGATTACACTAGTAGCAAAATTCCATAAGGGGTAGAGGACAATGATCTGTCATTAGAGTTACTTCATGCAGACATGGGGTGACCTAGAACAAAAGAGTCATTATTGGAGAACCTAAGAGAGCTGCTGTCTAAACCATGACTAAGTTCTCCGATTGAGAGGCAAATAGAAACTGACAGAAGGGCTTGATAATAATCAGGTGGGCTCCAAGACCTTGCCAGTTATGAGGCCCAGACCTATTTCTTCATGTGGTTACATCATAAGGAAGGTGGGAACCTCCTTGGGAAGGCACCCTTTTAACTTCCATTACCTAGCTGGCCTGAGAGGAGAGCTGGCCAGGTAACGGCGTGTGGCAACTCTAACAGGAAATTTACAGTTCTGCCTGCAACGTTGCTGACCCTACTTGGCCGTCCCCTCCGCAATGGTGGGCACTTTGGAAGCCGGGCCGAGTGAAGGGCTTTTCAGCTTGGAGCCAGCAAGATCTGTGGCTCTGACCTGGGAGTCCTTCAACTCCAGGACAGTTCCATGTCCAGTGATCCAACTCTTGGCTGGCAGAGCTGCCAGAGCTCTTCATAAGCTGGCTACTGCTGAAGCTCAGGCTTTCCACGTCGAAAACCAATGCAGAGGACTAGCCTGTTGGGCCTCCTTGAGGGCAGATCACTGTACAGAGCAGCCTTTAATTGTCCTTCCATCTATCTTTACATTGGTTCTGATGCCTAACTTTCTTTTCCTCCTCACTTTTGTTAAAGCAGACAAGAGGATGCAAATCAAGGGGGTGCTCAAATCCCATCTCTAATCTTCAATGGCCTAAACTAGAAGTCTATAGTCATAGGCATGTTCTGATAGTGGTTTATTTTTGAGGTAGACAATGCCCATGAGGAAAGCTATGTCCTCACTTTAAAACTTTCTCTCCCTTTGTTTGGTCTGAAAGGGAGGTACATCTAGCTTTGAAATTATAATTTAAGCTCTCATTTTGGCTATGCCATTACAGAAAATGTTAGCCATCCCTTTTATAAGATATGAAGATCAAATTGTGCATCTTGGAGAGACCTTCAGAATAGAATTAGTTTCCTACCTTGAAGAGAATAGAGAAATGAGAGAACAAGTAAGGGCTTAGAATAGAGAAATGAGGGAGCAAGTCCCAGATTGCTTACTGACAATAGTAATATCAAGTGAAAACTTAGCAAGCAATTTCAACCATTAGATTAACAACTTCGGAAAACATTTATCAGAAGGTCCAATGCCTTCTATAAATTTTAAGAATACATGTATTTGGAAACATCTCTTAAATATCTAATATGGTGTAGGTTGTTTAACCAGCAAATTCAAACACAAGCATATATTGAAAATAGAAAAAATTCCAGTCAATATAGCTTAAGAGAGAGGAAGAAAGAAAGAAAGAAAGAGAGAGAGAGAGAGAGAGAGAGAGAGAGAGAGAGAGAGAGAGAGAAAGGAAGGAAGGAAAGAAGGAAGGAAGAAAGAGGCCAGTATTAGTGGGTTGAGCCATTGCAATGTTGGCATTTGGAGTGCTGGTTCTACTCCCATTTATGCCACTTATTATCCAGCTTCCTGCTAATGCACCTAGCAAAGCAACAGAAGATGGTCCAAGTGCTTGGGCCCCTACCATCCATTTGAGAGATGAGGATGGAGTTCTGGGTTCCATGTAGGGAGTGGGGAGTGAGCCAGAGATTAGAAGACCTGTCTTTATTTTACTCTCTGTCTTTCCTCCCATTTCTGTGAAGCACTGTCTGATAAATAAATAAATAAATAAATACACATTTAAATAAATAAAAACAGGGAAGATATTTGCAGGGATAACTGATATATCTTCTACAATCCAAATTTTAAGATGCTTGCCATTGATAATCAAAAAAGAAATGGAACAATGAGCAATAGTGTGTGATGGCCCAGGGATTGCTACTGCTTTCCATTTCTTTTCTTTATATCCCTCGGTATAACAGCATATCAGCTTTATCTTACATACATGTGTTTCATCCATTTTATATATAATGAATCAAGTTGATATGTTTATAAAGATGTTCAGTAAACTTTCTGAGCTTAAAAAGTAGAGAAAATATTGTATCAGACAAAGGTATGCTACAATTGTCTACATTGTAGACATAACTATAATTTAGCTTATGTTAGTATTTTGTGGTATTTGTCTAAAATCTCACAAACATGTTTTTTCCTCTGCATCTCTCTGTTGAAATAATAATGATTCTAGATTTCTTTGATAGTATTCTAGTGTATATACCTGTATTTTTCTACAAAGATTGTTATTGTTACTAAGCCACACTTGGAGATATTCAATACTACACAATTGCTGTCACAGAATGGACATCATTTTCCAGTTTGCTTTTTCACACCACATATTACTGCTTTTGAGTGCTTATACTGAGAAGCATAGCTATAGTTTATTCAGATAAAGTAGCATATAATACCTGTTGCATGAATAATGTTTAGCCTGTGTTTTGTTCTCTACTACATTTTGTGATTACAAAGATTGCTGCAGTAAACATCTGGGTGCACCTGTGTGAATATGTTTTCTGGAGAACATCCCAGAATTGAAACTGAAGTCTCTGAAAGTTTGTACCTCTCATCGTCAGCTTTATTAGGGATTTCTAAATCATTCTCTAAAGTGGTTGCCTCAATTTACTTTTCCATCAGCAATATGCGAGTTCTGCCATCTCCATCTCCCCACCCAAACTATATTTTAGAAGGAAATTAGATAACAATTCTAGATAACAATATTAAATAGTTTTTTTATGTCTGTTTATTTGAGATGAGAGAGAGAGAGAGAGGGAGAGAGAGAGAGGTCACAATCCATTGGTTCCCCCCAAAATGTCGAGAATTCAATCCAGATCTCCCATGTAGGCAGCAGTAACTCAACCGCTTGGCAGGAAGCTGGAGTCAGGACCAGAGGCTGAGAATGGAACCCAGGAACTTCAATATGGTGCCTGGGCTTCTTCACCACCAGGCTAAAGGTCTACTCCAACATTTGGTTTTGAATTTTCTCTCTTGCCTGATATCCAGTGAAGTCATTAATGTTTATGAAAAAAAGTATGATTCAAATAATGTATCCCACTGGCAATTGGATAATAAAATTATCAACAATGAAACATTGTATATTAAAATATGTGAATGGAGCTAAAATGCCGAAGAAAGTTATGTTTGATGCATTTTCTCTAGATAAACCAAAGCCTCCACTGAGATTTCTATCTGCAGGTGCTTGCAGGTGTTTGAATTTAAAATGTATTCTACCCATGTGGTCCGGGAACGGTACAGAGGAATAGATAGGATGAGCACAGGAGGGTCCTCCAAGAAGGTTTGGGATCCCAAATAACACAGTGTAAATCTTATACCCTTATCTTGGATATCAAACACCAGACATCCAGGCATCTGCAGAGATAAAGTGCGAGCATTCCCAGACCAGTTGTGAATCAGCTCCAACTTCATGCTTCACACATGCCATGATGGTGGAGTGGGAAATACGTGGAGGGGCACAGGCAGTTCCAGAAGGTGAGACTCTGAGAAAACACAAGAAAAGGTGACAACTGTTTTTCTGGGTTCAGATTTGTTATTTGGGAAGCTACATTCAGTGTAGGATTTAAGAAACATAGAGAGGGCCGGCGTTGTGGCATAGTGGGTAAAGCCGCCACCTGCAGTGCTGGCATCCCATATGGGCATCGGCTGTTCCACCCAATCCTGCTCTTGACTATGGCCTGGGAAGGCAGTAGAAGATAGTTCAAGTCCTTGGGCCCCTGCATCCACATGAGAGACCCAGATGAAGCTCCTGACTCCTGGCTTCGGATTGGTGCAGCTCCGGCTGTTGTGGCCATCTGGGGAGTGAACCAGCGAATGGAAGACCTCACTTTCTCCCCACCCCCACCCCCCATCTCTGCCTCTCTGTAACTCTGCCTTTCAAATTAAAAAAAAATAAATCTTAAAAAAAAGAAACATGGAATATAAGGGCCAGAAAGGAATTTCATACATGTAATCGGAAGAAATTTCTATCATTTTCTTTTACTATTTCAGAAAGACTGATCCTTTCAAAACACAGCATCTGCCTCTTCGGCACACAAACGTATCCACTGTGGTTGGTGACATCTGAGCCTGCACCGAGGAACCCTAAATTACAGAAAATATAAAAGGCGAAATATGCTTCTGTGATGCTGTGTTCACTATCAGAAATTCCCTAGGCCCTGAGTTCCTGGGCCTGTTTCTGTAGCTCTTGGTTTGCTCTCCAGCTCCTGGAAATAGCTTGCTTCCCTTCTCTCTGCCCTCATAGACTGTTTCTGCTGAGACTTTTTTTTTTTTCCTCCTCAGCCTCATTTTTAAATCAGAACAAAACTCTGAGAATGCTGGTTACAGCCTGCTGTGTCCCTCAAGCTATTATACAACTACTTTGGCTTTCCAAAGCTTTTCAAGTTAGCTAAAAAGGCAAGGAAGTAAACTGGTGTGAAAAAAAAGGAGGATGCAGAAATTTGAACAGTTTCAAGAATGACAACAGAACTGGTATGTGAGTTTCAACTTCAGGACTAAAGCAGGTCCATGGGAAGTGACACTTGTAGGGGTGGAGCTAGCACAGTAGCTGTTCACGGAGACACAATAGTTGCTTGTTGAAGATGACAGTGGCACCAATAATAGTGCCATCTCTTATGAGCCATGGATAGCACGGTGGATTTTTTTTTTTTTCATTTTGAAAACAATTTTTATTTGAAAGGCATAGTAGCAGGGAGGGAGAGACAAACACAGCAAGATCTTCCATCTAATGGTTCCATTTCCCAAATGGTCACAAGAGCCAGAGCTGGGCCTGATGAAGCCAGGAGTCAGGAACTCCATCTGGGTGTTCCAGATTAGTGGCAGGGGCCATCATCTGCTGCCTTCCCAGAACAATAGCAGGAAACTGGGTAGGAAGCCGAGCAGCTGGGACTCATATATCATTTCCATCAGTCTGCACAACAATTCCACAATATAAGATGCCATTACAAGGAGAGAAAATAGAGGCCTACTAAGATTAATTCACCTGCTCAACTGCACAGAGCAACTTCGCCATGGATATGGGGAAGGGAGATGGTTACACGAATGCCACACATGTGAGTTAATCTTCTTGTTTTATATCCACTGCAAAATAAACTCTACCTTATTTGGCGAACTAAATCAGTGGGCCAAGTACAGCCTGTGGCCTGTTTCTGTAAATAGTCTTACTGGTGTAAAGCCACCATCATTAATTTACATAATAGCAACAATTGTTTTCTAAAAAAGATTATTTATTTACTTGGAAGGCAGAATGACATAGGGAGAGGGAGTGAGCCAAAGAGAGACAGAGAGAAAGCTTCCCAAACGGCCGTAATGGCTGGGACTGGGCTAGGACGAAGCCAGGAGCCAGGAACTCCATCAGGTCTCCCATATAGGTGGCAGAGGTCCTTGTATTCCATTCATCATCACTGCTGCCATTCCAGGCACATCAGCAGGGGGGAGCTGGATTGGAAGTGCAGTAGCAGGGACTTGCATTGGAGCTCTGGTATGGGATGATGGCTTACAACGGAGTAGCTTAACCTATTGTTCTGCAGCTCTGGCCTCATGCACAATCATTTTCACAATCTAATAAAGATTTCGACAGAGACTATTTGGCCTGAGAAGCCGAAAGTATCTATTATACAGCTCGTATAGAAAAAAAGTTTTAGCCTTGTCCTAGTGTCCACTTCCTTGAGAGCTTTTGGAGTAATCTTGCTCTTCTTTCTTCTCTGATTCCTTCATGTTGGATTCTAGTGTCGAGCCTATACTAAGAAGCTGAGCACTCTTTCTAGATGTTCTCAAGCAATTTTTAGAGTATTAGTTCTGCACAAGATGGTTCAAGTTTGGCAAGTGCCCTCTTCCAATCTAGCCCCCTACTTTTTCCTAAGGCTTCAAGCAAAAGTATATTTTCCCAACACAGAGTTGTTGTGTGATCTGGGCCTCTCAAGAAAAGTGCTTTAAAAGTTTGGATGTCCGGGCCGGCGCCGTGGCTCAACAGGCTAATCCTCCGCCTTGCGGCGCCGGCACACTGGGTTCTAGTCCCGGTTGGGGCACCGATCCTGTCCCGGTTGCCCCTCTTCCAGGCCAGCTCTCTGCTGTGGCCAGGGAGTGCAGTGGAGGATGGTCCAAGTGTTTGGGCTCTGCACCCCATGGGAGACCAGGATAAGCACCTGGCTCCTGCCATCGGAACAGCGCGGTGCGCCGGCCGCAGCGCGCTACCGCGGCGGCCATTGGAGGGTGAACCAACGGCAAAGGAAGACCTTTCTCTCTGTCTCTCTCTCACTGTCCACTCTGCCTGTCAAAAAAAAAAAAAAAAAGTTTGGATGTCCATGTTATTTTGCTCTTTGCTACACTATTCTGTAGCTCATTCTTTTTTTTTTTTTTTTTAAATGATGGGGATTATAAGAATCAATAATCAGATCATGAAATCCTGATTTTATCACTGAATGAAATGAAATGTGGCACATTTTGGGAGTCTACCAAATATCTCTTAGCATGAGTAGGTAATTCTGAGCTAGAAACTGAGGAGAGTATTACAAGCAGAGCGGTTCACACTAGCTCTATGAAGTATGATTCACAGTTCTATGAGATCAGTATCTTAACCATCATATCCATATCTCTGTCTCTAGCATTAAGTATTCTCTCTTACTAAGTATTTGCTGAATGAATGTCAAAACTAGAGGTGACCAAGTTGTCTTTTTCTAAAATTCCACTAATTCTCAAATTTCTTGTTCAGCATCTTACCAAATTCTAGAACCAAAATAACTTCTAAGCAGAAGAAATATACAAAGTTTCAGTTATCTTGTTCTATAGGTTGGCAATGTCTTATTTTTGCTATTGATACTATTTTAATATTCCGGGATCTACACCTTGTGACCAAACACCACCTTGACCTACTATGTCAAATCTATAAGAACAGGTATACTCCCATTGCTGCTGTAGTCATTGATGACACAATTGGTGGCTTAGAGCAATGCAATTGATTATCTGGGAGTTAAAAGTCTGAACTGGGTCTCCCTGGTCTAAAATCAAGTTGTCAGCAGGGCTGTGTTCTTCAAGGAGTCTCAAGAGAAAATCTGCTTCCTTGTCTTTTCCAGTTCTTAGAAGTCCTCTGCATTCCTCCACTCGTAATCCCTTTCCTTCACCTCCAAAGCTGGAAATGTAAACTTGCAGGTTCTCGTTTGCTCTTTGCCTCTCTCTGACCTCTCCTTTGTCACATCTTCTCTGACTTGAAGCCTCCCGTCTCTCTCACAGGGACCTCTGTGTGGACTTTGGGCTCACCAGAATATCTTCCCATCTCAAGATCCCTGCCTTCCTCACACCTGCAAAGTTCCCTATACTCCCTGGGAACTGGGAGGGAGACATCTTTGAGGGAGTTGTATTCAGCCTATGAAATAATCTTTTTTTCCTTAGCTGAATCAGCCCGTGGTTCCTTTCCTGGTAATCCAACACTCACAGAAAAAGGACTGCCACAGAATGAGGCTTCCCCAGACTCCTGCCTACGATCTGCCACAGATCTCCCTGAGACCTGCCTTCCCCTTTGGCGCCCTGCCTCTGGCTGCTGCTGAAGCTCCCTGTGTCTCTGCCTAGAGTGTCACGTGTTGCTACTGCTAAACACTGTCCAGTGGAGGCTTATCTGGCCTCTATGTTCAAAGGCTACATACCCTTGATCCTGACAAAGGCCTGACACTAGAGATAAGAAAGGAGCAACGATTTGGGTACAGAACTGCCATGAAGCGTTTGAGCCAATTAAATTCATTAGGAACGAAGACAGCAGACACCTGTGGAAATTCTGTCTGACACAGTACCTGCTTCAACCTCCTGCCTGATTTTCTCATTGGTAAACCTGGACAACCTGACTGTTTCTAGCTTTGTTTTATCTCTGGATCTTTTCTTCCTCCATCCACGATGTAAATCTCCTGGCTCCCAGATAAAGCATTATTCCCAAACGTGCGCAACAATTATCAGCTTGGTTTGGCCCCAGCATCTGTTACCTCCTCACTCAAGTATCTCAAATCTGTTCTGAAAAGACCTAGGGAGATTGCTACAAGGCTACCTGAGACCTCAAGTGACTATATGAGTTGCAAGGCTCCTGTCTGCAAATGTTAAAAATAAAAGTCAAAAAAACAACACTGAAATCAAACTAGAATCTCTGGTATACTCATATTTCATTAAAAAAAAAAAAACTACCACAGAAATGTTTGACAGGAAGAGTAACAAGAGAATGCTCATTTTAATCACTAGGAGATAAACAGGGCTTTCTGCAGCTTGAAAACAAAGACTAAAAGACAAAAACTTAACCATGTGTTCAGCTGATTCCTTCACCAACTGATTAAAAGTTTGACCCATCATTAATTATTTTCTTGCTGTCTGTTGGTTTTTCGGACTTTACATCACTATCTAAAAATATTCAGAATCCCTGAAACTAATTAAAGCATGGAAGGTTTTGATGAGGCAACTGAAGCTAATGACCTGTAGGCAGGTGCCAGGCTTTCTGGAAGTGTTTATTAGGAGAAGCCCAAGGGAAAGATACAGATGCTCCAGCACTGTTCATTAGATTCTAGGCCATGCTCAGGGATCGAGTGGGACCAGATGCGAGACTTTGGGAGAGGCATCCAGCCAGGGGGCTGTGGAATTTTTAGCCTACATGACAAGAGAAGTACTGACTCCAACCTGGGATACTGAAGGGCCAGGTTCAGGCCTGATAGTCCCAGCTTTAGCAATCTGCCAAGATTGCTTGCCTTCCATACTTGATGGCAGCACCTTTCTCTGGATCATTGCAGGAGGTACCTCTAGGATGTCAACATTCAGGAAATCAGAAACGCAATTTGAACATGTTAAACTTAGGTGCTGGTCCACTCCCTTGATCTCAAAGAGCGTTATTGGACAAAATGGGGTCCATTTACTTAGAGTTCACCAAATAATCAGGCTCAAGTAGAAGTTGCTCAGAGGGAAACTCTTTATTTGTGACAAGACAGGAGGAAGTTATAGGTTCCCAACAATGTAGTTCTTCATGGGAGGCAGTTTGCTAGGACTTTTATTACAAGGCTTGAATAATGTTCTGGATGCAGAAAAGGGGGGTGGGGAGGAGAATCCTTTGGGCCTGCCATTTGCAACTTTATACCTTGTAAGTTCAAAAACTTGACAAACTGGTTTCTTGTACATTTGATCATTCCTTGGTTTTGGTGGTCTGGCTCTTCTCAAGACAAGCTTTCCTGGAACATTCTCTAACAAGCACGTTCTGATGAGTAAATCATTTCGGAATCTCTCCTTGTGTCCCAGTGCCTCCCGTCTGTCTAAATCTGACACCCTTGGTTACAGGAGTGCAAGCTTCAGGTTGGAAACTGTCAGTTTTTGTTGTATGGTTGTCCAGGCTACAGCTGAGCAAAAGCATGTTATAGAGTTGAACATGGCTAACATCCACAGCTAAGCATGAGTTCAAGAAAATGACATAGACTTACATGGGAAAGGAGAAAAGTAAACATTGTTTTAATTAGTTTAAGGATTTTGAAATATTTTAGTCTACAAGTATTACTTTCTTTTTTTTTTTTTTTATTTGACAGACAGTGAGAGGGAGAGAGAGAGAGAGAAAGGTCTTCCTTCCGTTGGCTCATCCCCCAGATGGCCGCCATTGCCGGCGCACTGTGCTGATCCGAAGCCAGGAGCCAGGTGCTTCCTCCTGGTCTCCCATGCGGGTGCAGGGCCCAAGCACCTGGGCCATCCTCCACTGCCTTCCCAGGCCACAGCAGAGAGCTGGCCTGGAAGAGGAGCAACCGAGACTAGAACCCGGTACCCATATGGGATGCCGGCACCGCAGGCGGAGGATTAACCAAGTGAGCCATGGCACCGGCCCCCAGGATTTTGAAATATTTTAGACAGTACCATAAAATTTTTAAAAATATATAAATCAATGGATAGTAAGAAAATTCTAAATGAATGAGTCAAATCTTTTTTCAGCTCTGCTCATTTGGGCCAGCCATGACTGGTCAACAGAGAGTACTGCTTGTAGGTAGGAGTCAACAGCTTGGTGGAGAATGGATTAAGATTTCCCAAGTTCTGGAGGAAAATCACAGTGGGCAGAATTTAAAAAAAAGTGTAGAAGAGAAATTTTGGATGAAGGACAGTTCTTCAGTTGACTGGACGATAACTGAACATTGCAATTCTAAGTTTCCTTGTCGCTCTAATCCTGGAATCAGGCAGAGGACAGAGGAGGACCGATAAAGGAGGAGAATCCAGTTTTGCAGTTGAATTGTCTTCCTTGAAGATTGGCTTTCTGTCACTAATCTTTGTGTTGACTCTCTGTTTTGCTATCTATCTCAGCATCATTTTAAAAAGTATCAATCAAGTCTAGAAAAGCAAGCAAATCTTTTCAAAAGACATTTACTATTTATTTATTCAAAAGCCAGAGTAGTAACATACACACACACGCGCACACACACACACAGAGAGAAAGAGAGAGAGAGAGAGATAAGAGGAGATCTTCTATGTGCCGTTCACTTCTCAAATGCCTGCAATAGCTAGGACTAGATCAGGCTGAAGCCAGAAGCCAGGAACTCCATCTGGGTCTCCCACATGTGTGGCAAGAACCCAAGTACTTGGGTCATCATCTGCTGTCTGCCAGGCACATTAGCAAGAAGCTGATGGGCAGCAGAAGAGAGACGTGATCTTACACACTCTGAAATGAGATTCAGGCATCCCAAGCAGTAGCTTAAACTGCTGGGTCACAATGCCAACTCTAAGTGAGCTTTTAATAAAAGGAGCTCTGTTAATCAACAAATTAAAACCAGAAGTGTGTTCCCCAAATAAAGGAAAAGAAGTTTTTATATAGAGGAATTTTCTCTCCAAATTCTCCATGAGGTCTGCTTATGCAAATTAAGGATTCAAGGTTACTGAGTTCTGATTGGCTTATGCAAATGAACTGTGTGATTTGTTCAGTTATATTGGTTTACTAGAGTTTGCAGTCCGTTGGTCAAATCTGGCTCTTCAGAAACAGTAACTGAGTGAAGTCCTAGCACTTGTTAAGCAGTTTAGTGGTTTTTACAGAAAAAGGGTAGTGATAGCTTGCTTTGGCCAAATGGTATATAGATTCCCTTTCTTTCTTTCTTTTTTTAAAAATGTTTATTTTATTTATTTGAAAGGCAGAGTTACAAAAAGAGAGGGAGAGACACCAAAAGAGAGGTCTTTCATCTGTTGGTTCACTCCTCAAATGGCCTCAACAACCAAGGCTGAGCCAAGCTGAAGCCAGGAGCAAGGAGCTTATTTTTGGTCTCCCATGTTGGTGCAGGATCCCTGGCAACTGAGCCAACTTCCGCTGCTTTTCCAGGTGCATTAGCAGGGAATTGGATCAGAAGTGGAGCAGCCAGGACTCAAAGCAGTGCCCATATGGGATGCTGGCGCCGCAGGCAGTTGCTTAATCTTCTATGCCACAGCTCGGGCCCCAATTCCATTTTTTGTTAGGCTTTTACTTAGAGGGGAATCCATTCTATAAAGAATGTTGCAGTGCGGATCCCCAGCATCCTCACTTTCTGGATATTCTTTATCCTATGCATCATGACTTGGCTTGAGTGTTTCTTTCCCTTTAATGCTCATGGAGAATGCTTCCCGTGTCCTCTCATTGATATTTTTTAAAAAAAAAACAAGCGTTTTACTGAGACAGCATCTATTTTCTTATATCTGACTTTCAAAATAAATAATTCTTTTAAAAAAGAAATTCTATGAGAAGTTCAAAGTTGGCTTCCTTTAAATAAAAAGTTGCTGCAAAACTGGTAGGTTGAACATACTGCTGCAAAGAATTTCCCTGATTCTGAGATTTTACTCAGAAACTCAAGCAAGGGTTAAGCATCTGTCCCTCAAGGCCCTCTGCTCTGCTCTTTTTTTTTTTTTCTTGACAGGCAGAGTGAACAGTGAGAGAGAGAGAGACAGAGAGAAAGGTCTTCCTTTTGCTGTTGCGGCCGGCACATTGCACTGATCCGAAGCCAGGAGCCAGGTGCTTCTCCTGGTCTCCCATGCGAGTGTAGGGCCCAAGCACTTGGGCCATCCTCCACTACCCTCCTGGGCCACAGCAGAGAGCTGGACTGGAAGCGGAACAACCAGGACAGAATCCGGCACCTGACTGGGACTAGAACCCAAGGTGCCGGCGCCGCAGGCGGAGGATTAGCCTATTGAGCCGCGGCGCCGGCCAGCTCTCTGCTCTTAAGTCCCTTCTTTTTGAGAGGACAATTGTATTTGTACTATGATCATATGTTTTCTTTAACTAAATACTTTTTTGGTAAAAATAAAACAGTGTATTAGTATACAAGGGAAAACAATAGAGAAATGAAGCGGCAGCAGCCCTGTGGATTCAAATTCAAACACAAGAGAGACAAATGGCGTATCAAGAAGACTTGAACATGGAGAGGGACCAGAAAAGACCTGCATTTTCCGTGTTCTGACATAATCCAGCAGCTAATTTTCTCTTCTTGATCTGCCAAGTACTGAGAGGAAAACCGCAATACAAGTCTGCTTCTGCCTACATCCACTTAAATTCCTGCCTCCTCCTTCCCCTGGCTGTTCTCCACTTCATTTTATTCCTCTCACATCACTTCTGCTTCCTCACAAGTTTTCCTGCAATTTCCATTCACCTCAGCCCAACAATTCTACCCTTGTGTCTCACTAACCTTCACAGAAGTTGTAACATCCAATTTCATTGAAAAGGTAGAGCTGCCTGGGACTGATGGCCTTAAATTTCTTTGTCTCTGCTTCAACATCCCAATCACAAATTTAGTTCTAATCTATTCAAACTCCAATTAATAAGAATTAATCTAATCTTAAATTAGATTTCCCAACTAAGAACATTTTGATAGTTGTCAATATTTTAAAATACCTTTTGTTTTTCAAGTCTGGTTTTCACATTTGGGCTAGATTATATTCAGTTTTTTTAAAACATCATCTGAATTTTGTTCTATTAATTAATTTCCTCTTTTGTTTGTGAATATAGTTGCTTTATTTGAATTAGATCATCCTTCTTTTAAAGGGATCAGTTTTGATTGCCCAAACCTAAACAAACATAACATAAAACAAAACCACTGGGGCTGGCGCTGTGGCATAGTGGGTAAAGCCATCGCCTGCAGTACTGGCATCCCACATAGGCGCCTGTTCAAGTCCCGGCTGCTCCACTTTTGATCCAGCTCTCTGCTATGGTCTGGGAAAGCAGTAGAAGAAGATCCAAGTGCTTGGGTCCCTGCACCTACGTGGGAGACCTGGAGGAAGCTCCTGGCTCCTGGCTTTGGATCTGCACAGCTCTGGCTGTTGCGGCCACTTGAAGAGTGAACCAGCAGATGGAAGACCTCTCTTTCTCTCTCTGCTTCTACCTCTCTGTAATTCTGCCTTTCAAATAAATAAATAAATCTTTTTTTTTAAAAAAAGATAATTATTAAAACAAGACCACAGTAAAAATACTATCTTTAAAAAAATTCTGGGCTGGTGTGTGAATTGTGGAGCAGTGGTTGAAATACTGCCTGGAATGCCTGCATCCCATGTTAGAGGTCCTGGATTCAGGTCTTGGCTCTATGTCTGAGTCCAGCTTCCTGCCAATGCACAGCTTGAGAGGCAGCAGGTGATGGCTCAAGTAGTTGGATCCCTGTCACCCTCGTGTGAGATTTGCAGCAATTCTTGGCTCCTGGCATTTGCCTGGCTCAACTCTGGCTGTTGCAGGCATTTGAGGAGTAAACCAGCAGAATAAAGATCTCAATCTGTCTGTCTCTATATCTCTCTCTTTCTCTCAAATTAAAACAAACAAACAAAACTTGGTCACTGAAAATAGGTTTCTTTATTTCCTTATTTCATTTCATAACTTCATAAGAATATATATATATATATATATATATATATACTACTTCCACTCACTATGTCACTTTCTTTTTTTAAGAAAAATATGTATTTATTTAATTTGAAAGGCAGAGAGAGAGACAGGAAGAGAGAGAGAGAGAGATTCCATTTGCTGGCTCAATCCCTGGATGGCCACAATGGCCAGGTAGAAGACAGGGGCCAGGATCTAGGTGCCATCAACTTCATCCAGATCTCCTTTGTAGTTTGTAGTGGCTCAAATATTTGGACCATCTTCTGTTGCTTTCACAGGCACATTAGCAGGGCGCTGAATCAGAAGTAGGGCAGCCAGGACAGGAACCAGCATCCATATCAGATGCTGGCTTAAGGTGGCTTAACCTCTAACATCACAATGCTGGCCCCATACCCTCTCTCACCTCTCTCACTTTCTATTTTACTTCCTCACTAACATTCAGCATTAAAACATCAGCTGCAACCCTGACAGTTTGTGTGTGTGTGTGTGTGTGTGTGTGAAGATGTATGTGTTTATTTGAAAGGCAGAATTACAGAGAGGGAGTGAGATACACACACACACACACAGAGAGAGAGAGAGAGAGAGAGAGAGAGAAGGAGAGAGAGAGAGAGAGAGAGAGAGAGAGAGAGAGAGAGAGAGAGAAGAGAGCTATCATCCATCCACTGGTTCATTCCCTAAATGGCTAAAACTGCCAAGCCTGGGACAGGCCAAGCCAGGAGTCTGGAACTCCCCAGTTTGTGGCAGGGGAACTAAGTACTTGAGCCATTTTTGCTGCTTTCTCAGGTGCATCAGCTGGCTCTGAACTGCAACAACTGGGAGTTGAGCGCGCTCACATGGGATACTGGCATTACAGGCAGGGGCTTAACTCACTGATGCACTACGCTGGCCCCCAACACTGACAATTGCAGACCAAACAAATATTCCAGAAAAACTAACAAACTATATGGAAAAGAAAAATTGTAATTAGAATCCGAATTTTACAAAGCTGACCTTTTCTTTATCAATACCATGCTTGATCTCTTAGACATTGATTTTAGTCTCTTTAGCTCACTCCCCACTGTTGCCTTGCTTAGCTGAATTTTAGGCTCTAAAGCTACTTCTCCACCTTTTCTTGTTCATAATCATGTCATCATTCTCAGAACCCATGCTGGCTTGATGGGCTTGTCTAGAGTCCTGGGCTTTAGTTCCTCCCCAAAACTTAACTCAGACAAAAACTCTTTGCTCGATAACTCACAATGATCTTCTATTGATGAAATCCCATGGCTTTATTTGTACTTATTTGTTCATCTTGTCTTCTGTATATAATGGCTATTACTGACTAATTGCTCTTGACTTTTGCCATAACTATGATGTTTCCATTTTACTGACCTCTTCATCATTGACTTGGCTTCAGCCATCACATCTTCGCTCAAAATCTTTCTTCACTTCCCTGCTCCCATATTTCCATGTGGTTTCTCTAGGAATTGTCATTTACCTTATAAGCTCCAAATAGCACTCCACAGAGTGCAGGCCCTTGATTGGCCTCCTTACATTTTCTCATTTTCAGCATGCAAATATTTAGGGAACACTTCTCATCTTATACTGCATTCCCTCACCTACTCTTGCTACTTAATTCTAGTTCAGGTTCTCTTTAATGCCTCTTTGTAGCATTGCAATGGCTTCTAAAGGAGTCACACATTACTTCTAATTGTTCTACTCTTCAATTCATCATAACCCTATTGCCAAATTAACTTCCTTAGATCAAGATTTTGATTCCAGACTCTTTTCCTTAAGAATCAAAAATGGATCAAGCTTTCAAAATGTCTACTCAAAATTCCTCACACTACTCTGCCTATTATCATCCCATGGATCTTCCAGCCAGTGGCCAAGCTTGTTCCTATTTCTTCATACCGTGATTTCCAACAATGTTAACTAAATAAAGTTTTCCCTTATTTCTTGCAGTTGAATCCCTACTATTGCATAAGACCCAGACTCAATGCCACCTCATTTGTAATTACTTTCCTAAAATATTTCAATTAAAATCATTCCCTCTTTAAGCTCATATAGTTCTTTGATTTAATTTCTAAAATTTTTATTTATTTATTTTATTTGAGACTCAGAGAGACAGAAAATAAAATATAGAGAAATACAGATAGATGAATCTCTTATCCACTGGTTTACTCTCCAGACACCTGCAATAGGCAGGCCTGGGCCAAATTGAAGCTGAGAACCAGGAATTCAATCCAAGTCTCCCACTTGGGCATCAAGGACTCAATCACTTGAGCCAACAACCTGTTGCCTCCCAGGATAGATTTCAGCTCAAATCCAAGTGCTTTAGTGTGGGATATGGGCATCATATCTGTGTTTTAAGCCCTATGGCAAGCATCTAGCACATTTGAATTATGAAAGGGTCATTTATCACAATGAATTTTGAATTACTAATTTTATGTACATATTAAATCTATTTTATACCTGCAAATCTCCTCCAATGTCTATCAAACTAACATGGAAATAGTAGAGAACAATAAATATTTCTTAAATGCATAATAATTCCTTGTTTTGAAGTGTTGGGCTCATACCTTCTCTGGAAGAGAAGACAGAAGCATAAAAGCTTTATTATCACTTAAAAATCTCTATTCCTGTGAATTAGCATTAATTTATACTGTTACTATTCATTTGGTTTCAATCTAGAATGGCAATTAAACTTGAAATACCCACATGTATCTGAATTGCTCTTTCCCTCTGAAAATTCAATTTAAACACTTCTTTCCATTCTGATCTTCATAACGAGCTTCCTTCCTTCCATTTGTCTGGCAAATTTGGATTTGGTGAAGAGCTTTCCTTCTTGCAGTGTTCATAAATGTAGCTCATTTGTACTCTGCAAAATGCCTTAGTCACACTTTGGCTTCACATTGGTGATAAACCCAGAATTTGACTATCTGTTCACACACACACACACACACACGTGCGTGCGCATACCCTTGATTCTCATAATGAATTGTGCTGCAATGTTCTGAAAAGAGTACCCAAAGCATTTGATAATTAAGTCAAGGTTTGTTTGGGGAGTTTGATTGTTGTCACATTCTCTCAATATAAGCCTAAGACATAAAATAAACTTAAGCTGTCTTGCTCTAAAGTTCAAGTGTTAAAATTCAACAAAGCGTTTCCACAAGGAAAATATTCAGAGCTGTGTAAGACTTTGTTTATTTCCTTTTTGAGAGTTTGTTTATTAATTTGAGCTATTTTGCAATTTGCTGTTTCATGTAGAATTCAGAATCAGCTTTGGGGAATCATCTTTCACAGAAATACAAATGATTTTTCAGTCTAGCACTTCTACAAGCTTTGTATACTCTTTCACACAGGCAAGACTCCAGTGTGAGTTGCTTATTAAAAGTCCCCTGCTGCTTTGTGTTGCTGCAATTACACTCCTACATGCATATAACAGAGGCTGATTCATAGTATGTTGTTAGGAGTACATGATACAGAGGACAAACTGGTAGTTGAGGAGTAAGGCAAAGTGCTGGTTTGTGATTTATGATATCTTAGTGTAATTATTAATTCCTACTCCACCTTCTTCAAAGCAAAACACTGTATGTCTGGTGTAGTTTCAAAAGGTTGTTTCTTTTGCACTGAGAATTTAATTTTGACCATTCTGCCTAATGTTAATGAAGCACATGAAGTAATGAAGCATGTGGGAGTTCTACCTTGATTTTGCGGATCATATTTAAATTTAGGATTATTTTCTATGAGTATAAAACCATACTCATTATAAAACATTTTAAAAAGAATATAAATAATAAATTATATAGTAAGTTTGTCATTATTCACAGCCTAAACATTCAGAACTCTCCAGAACCATAATTGCTGTTAGTATTTTGATTTTCTTCTATACTCATAATTCCACTTACAAGTTTATCCAAGTTCCAGCCAGGAGACACAAACATGATCACATCACGAGTTGCTGCTTTATAGTGTTCCTCTCACTTATCTTATTGTTAGGCCTAAATCTTATATCCAATGGCTCCACCATTCTAGCGTTTTAGGTAGTGCCCAGAGCAAGTCTGGCGTGCTCACACCATGAACGTAAGTTGCTATCCTCACTGCTCTGACTACTCATGGAGCTACTTGTGTTCCATATATCATGTTCAATAGCTGAACCATTGAAGGTTTTACCATTCTGAAGATGTCACAGCAGAATTCTTGGATTGCAAGGTGTTGCACAGGTGAGTCAACCTATTTTGGGGGAGGTAGATTTGATAAATGGCCTTTTCTCCTTAGTGCAGTGAAGCCAATAGTTTGCTCCATTGAGAACAGAATCAATATCCATGAAAAGCCCCTTAATCTGTTCTTCAGCATTCTTGCCTACATTTTCTGAAACTTATCTGGTATACTACTTTAGTGGTCATGACCTTTGTTTTCTGACATTTAGTTGCTTGACTGTGCCTCTGTTTACATAGGTGAGATGTTGGGTGCTCTGATTATCCATTGTGAATGCCTAACTGAAGGGATTCCTGCCATGAAGGAAGAATGAGAAGACAATGGCAAGCAAAAGCATAAGACAATGCTGGTTGAATTTAAAGAATTAGCAAAATTGTATGCAAGAAACTGTATAGGTGCAAATTGGAACTTCTTGGATTTATCCTTTTTTTAAACTTTTATTTAATAACTATAAATTTCCAAAGTACAACTTTTGGATTATAGCCCCCCCCCCCATAACTTCCCACCCACCCACAACCATCCCATCTCCTGCTCCCTCTCCCATCCCATTCACATCAAGATTCATTTTAGATTATCTTTATGTCCCCAAAATAACCATAGGCATGTATCTTCTTAATAAAATATTGTAGTAATTAAGATAAATCCCACATATGTAGTGTTAGATAATATTATGCGAATAAGATTCAGAATAATGACTGTATACTACTGGTGAGACTATTCACAACTTAGAGGGAAATGCACGTTGTGCTGAAGGACTCCATCACCTGCTGTGTCCTGATTTTGTTCTCACTGAAAGTAAGAACATACTCTGAAGCTTTGATGAGTGACTTTACACACCTAGAAGAATACTGATCAGAATAAATAATTGTCAGTGTCCAGTAGGTCAACATTTAATAGTAATAATCTTTTTTTTAAAAGATTAATTTTATTTATTTCAAATACAGACTTACAGAGAGATGTAGAGATGGAGAGAGAGGTCTCCGATCCGCTGGTTTACTCCCCAGATGGCCCCAATGGCTGGAGCTGTGCCAATCCGAAGCCAGGAGCCAGGAGCTTATTCCGGGTCTCCCATGTGGGTGCAGGGGCCCAACGACTTGGGCTATCTTCTACTGCTTTCCCAAGCCATAGCAGAGAGCTGGATCAGAAGAGGAGCAGCCGGGACTAGAACCGGCACCCAGATGGGATGCTGGTGCTTCAGGCCAGTGCTTTAACCTTCTGCACCACAGCACTCGCCCCAGGAATAATCTTTTTACCATTTGATCCAAAGGGTGATTTTACTGGCGTGGCTCAGAAAGGACATAGTTGGCCAGCAAGTTTACTTGTAGAGGGAGGATCTGGAGTATTAATTGGCACAAACATCTGTAGGTTGCAACAGCAGTCATGAAAATCTCAGGTGTGATCAGTGAAAGTATTTTCATCTCAAATGAGTTCTCAACAGACTTTGTGCTGAACAGATCATACCTAGCATATTTTGTTCTGACCTTGACACTACATTTCAAATGGGATGAGAAGTTAAAGAAGCCAAGGTGCTGAACTAGTTCAAAACCAAGGTATATTAAGGAAAAATCAGGGACAGTTGTGAGCCTGAAATTGAAACAAAATAGTGAAAATATAGTTGTCTTCAGGCATCAATATGTGGTATTCTTTATTCTGTATCTCTTCTGAGACAAGATAGAGAATTAACATGCATTTAGTAGCAACCATGTGCCTAGCTTAATTAACTTGTTCCATACACATGAATATAATTTCATTAAAACTCCACAGAAAGTTTATGAGGTAAGGGTTGTTATTTCTATTTACAATCCAGAGTCTTGAAGCATAGAAAGCTTTAGAAACTTCATTAAGGTAAATTTTTACTCTGGGATGTGATGTCTGGGGCAGACAGTGGAGATTCTCTAGTGAAACAACCCCTTACTTTCTCAGTCAATCCTCATTGCTTGGGAGGCTCTGGAGTCCCTGAGTCAGGGGTGGCATGAAGTCCAGTCCCGCTCAACCAGAAAAGAGTGTATCTGGGCTTTAATATTCGCCTTGAGGCAAAGAATGGTGCCAACACCAAAGGAATGCAGAATTTGGAATGCTGTGCTAATTGGTTGTAATACGTTTCAAATTTAGTCTCTAACGTGCATTTAAAGATGATTCCATTACTATATATTTTTAGATTTATTTATTTATTTGAAAGGCAGAGAGTTACAGAGAGGCAGAGTTTGAGGGTTAGAGAAAGAAGTCTTCCGTCCACTGGTTCACTTCCCAAATGGCTGCATTGACCTGAGCTAGGCTGATCTGAAACCAGGAGCCAGGAGCTTATTTTGGATCTCCCACATGGGTGCAAGGGCCCAAGGACTTGGGTCGTCTTCTAGTGCTTTCCCAGGCCATAGTTGAGAGCTGGATTGGAAGTGGAGCAGGTGGAACTTGAACTGGTACCCATAGGGGATGCTGGCACTACAGGCAGCAGCTTTACCTGCTACACAACAGCCGGCTTCTCCACGACTATCTTAAGTTTTCAAGGAACAAAACAGATTTCTTGGCAATATTCAGTTCACAACCTTTAGGAATACCTAAAGAGCCAGGATTCACACTCAGCATTTTCACATTTCTTATTCAGATCTTAAAAATCAAAATGAAACTGACTACATGATCATCCATGGGCCACTTATCTTACCAAATCTGCCTCTAATTATAAAGGTAATTAGATGATTATATTGACAAATTTAGGTGGGGTTGCAAAATGGGAAAAGAAAAAGTTTACATTAGAATTCAAAGAGGTCATTTAGGTAAACCTTTTACTTTTGTAATTTTGCTATTTCTCCTTGTCTGCTGTCAGAAAGCTAAAGAAAACTATTTATTATCTGTTTGCACTGATGATATCAGTGGGTTACAAAAGGCTTACCTTTTGGTTTAGGATTAATTACCAACTGTACATGAATACCTAAGGATGGACAACAGGTGTTAAAACATTACAGATTCCTTGGGAATGATGGGGAAGAGCACTGATTATTCACATATTAAAATGACTTCTGAGTTTCTTTTTCTAATCCATGGATATTTAGCTAAGGGATTCCACACAACAAAGCTAAGGACTCTCTACTCCATGTACAGATAATGTTTCCTTAGATCAAGCTGAAGCTCTTGCTTAATGGTTATGAACCTTTAAGCATTAGCAAAAGGTAAAAGTAAGCAAAGTCTTTATCTAATAAACAAGAAATATTATTGATGTTTTCTTTCCACATAGCATTGAAATCTAAATATCACTACTTTGGTAGCTTGTAATTTGTCACATTTTACCACGTTTGAGCTTGTTCTCTAAAAAAAAATCAATATGTTTTAATATTATGTGGTAGTGAGTGTCCTCATTGACAGCCCATTCATCTATAAGGCATTCGCTTTCCTGGCTCACTCAATAGAGCAGCTTAGGTTGAATTCATTTGAAAATACCAATAATGATAGGATGTGAACTTTGAAGATAGTGACATTAGACATATTCTTTTATTATTCATACAGCTCTAGACAAAAAAAAAAAAAAAGGAATATCACCTGCGAGTATTTGATTTAGAGTTGAAGTACGCTGTGATAACCTTGCTTTCATTATCATTGCATTTACATTTCCTGCCCTCTTGCCTCACAGATCCCCTGCTGCCTTGGGAAACGTCATCGATTCTCCAGTTGTAATTGAAGTATGTCTGCTTTTTCTAAACTTCTGTGGCCAACACCCAACAACTCCAACAACTCTTGGCTAGGCTATTATTACATTTTTCTTACTAGTCTCTCACTTTCTCTGGTGGCCCAATTAGGTTTCCTTCTTCATAGAGCAGCCAGAGCAGTTTTTAAAACAATAAATCACGTTATGTCAAAATCCTATTCAAAACCTTCTGTGCTCCCTGTGGTACAAGTGGCCTTTTTATCCTGTCTTCAAGGTCCTATGTGGTCTTGCCTCCTCTTGCCTTACCAACCGCAGGGCAAGCTTTTCTTCTGCCTAGTCTCTACAGCCTTCTCTCTGCTCTTCAAATAGAACAAGTTCCTTAATGCCCGTAGGCATTTCCATAGGCCTTATCTGCCTGTGATGCTCTTTTCTTAAATCTTCTCATGCTGGGCTCCTTGTCATTCTGATCACAACTTGTACAGCATCTCAGGAGCGATAGCTTTCCTGAATGCCTAACCAAAGCAGCCAGTTCTCTTCCCAGTGCCTTGTTTAATTTTATCAACTGAGTCTGATTTATATTTCTATATTGATTGGTGATGTTGGGCACACAGAACACAAAGAAAAGGTCTCAAATGGTTTTGGTACACAAATGTTTGAAGCAGAATCATTCACAATAGTCCAAAGGTGGATAATCCTAAATGCCCATTGATGGATGAATGGATAAATAAAATGTGGTGATGTGGAAGAACCTTGAAAACATGCTAAGTGAAATAAACAAGGCATAAAAAGACAAATATTGTTCATTCATTAATATTATGCTGTGATCTAAATGTGTGCTCTCCCCCTAGTACATATGCTGAAACGCTAACCCCCACCCCAAGCAATGAAGTTAGGATGGGGGGGGGGTCTTTGTGGAGGAGATTAGATCACCCTTGCGGATGGTTTAATGCCTTCATAAGAGAGGCTCAGGGGAGCTTTACTCCCTCCACCATACTAGGACAAAACTAGAAGGTACCATCCATGAACATGAAGACAGCCCTTTATCAGACATCAAATCTGCTAGAGCTTTAATTTTGGAATTTCAGCCTGCAGAACTGTGAGAAATGTGTTTCTGCTGTTTATAAACTGCCCAGTTTATGGTATTTTCATGTAGTAGTGTGGACAGACTACAACGTATGTGGTGACGGGAACAGCCAAGTTAAAGAAGACAGAGTAGAACAGTTGTTAACAGGGATTGTGGGCAGAGAAATGAGGAGTTATTGTGTAATGTGTGTAAAATTTTACTTTGGTCTGATTAAATGTTCTGGCAATGATAATGGTGACAGTTGCATAACAATATGAAACCACTTAGTGCCACTTAATCATACAAATGCTGAAAAAGATAAATTTTATGTATATTTTATTATGTTGAAAACATTTAACATAAACATAAATTGAAAACCTCAAAGTATAAAATTTCTATATGGAAATATAGTGAAACATTTTATGACTATGAATTAGGCAAGAAATTTCTTAGAGATGACATCAAAAGTGTCTAGTGTATGAGACATTGTTATCCTATTTATCAGTAACACCATATTATGTAGGAGAATGTTTATAACAGCTTTATGTATAATAACCAAAGGTTACAAATTACCAAAATATCCACCAAGAGGTGATTGACTAACACTCTGGTGTGGAATATGGGCATCTTAACAAGTAGATTAAATGCCCTCTTCCAGCCAATTCTTTCTTTAGATAGTTTCTTCTGTGCGTTGTTGAGTGTTGTATAAACCTAACGGAATAGATCATCTTTCCTTGTTTTCCCCCACAACCTGTTCCTTTCTCCCCTTTTTATTCTAGAAAGAATGAGTGATGAACAAAGGCTTGCAGACTTTATATCATAATTTATGTTTATAAATGACTTTTATATGACAAAAAGGATGATAGCTAAACTTTGCCACCCAGTATGGAGACTTTGAAGCTAATTAAAATCAGGTGGCTTCTGAATTAACTTGTGGGTCCCTACAGTGATGGAAATTACTTCTTTCCAGTATTATTGACTGACAAAGCAGGTGATAACTTGTTTGCATCCTTTGAACAAGTCCATTCGTTTCCCATAATGCTGTTGCAGGTAAATACTCCAATATTTAATTAGCACTCTCTCTTTTGGGAGCTTATAAACAATGACTGGACCTTTTCCCTTACACTTGTGTTCAGGACTCAAATGTACTTTTATGGACAGTCTGACTCACCTTCAGTCAATAGTATGTCTGACAGTTGCCATTAATAACTATGAAGTCAACTGCCTACATATTTTTCATGATCTAAAAATAAGATTCCATCAATCTTGAAGATTAACTGTCTGGGTAGCAAAAGTCTTAAGCCTCTTCAATTGAAGTCTTCCAGTTGACATCATTTAATATAAATATTCTATGTCATTGTCTTATACACTGGAGTAGCAAGTAAGGTTTGTAAATTTCTGTAGTTGGCACATTCAGGGTTTCCATTGGCAATGCTCTGGTGCAGGTGGGAACTCAATGGCAACATATACCCAGTGACAGATATAAGCTTGTTTCTCAGTGAGAAATTTATATATTAGCTACTGGGGTTTTGAAGTAGTTCCTAATCAATACTTGTAAAAGGAAAGAGTTAAAGAAAAGGTCATCATAGAATGGAAGACTGAAGACAGCAGTTTTTAATCACGCTTTATGTAAATCTGCAGTTAGAATAAATATTCGTTTACTTATCTTTAATTTTTACCTTATTTATTTTCATTTTATTTGAAAAGCAGAGAGACAGAGATAGAGATATATAGAAAGATCTTCCATCAACTGGTTTACTCCCCCAAGTGCCCAATACACTCTAGGTTAGGCCATGCTAAAGCTAGGAGTTTGGAATGCAACCCAGGTCTTCCAAGAGGTGGCAGGGAACCAAGTACTTAATCCATTATCTGCTGCCTCACACAGTATGCATTAGCAGGAAGCTGGGTAGGAAGCAGAACCAGAACTCAACCAGCAACTCTGATATGGAATGTAAGCAATTTTAAATGGTATCCTAACCCCAGAAATGCCTGCCCCAGGAAAAGAGCTGTTTGAAGAGCATCTTAGGAAATTTTTTTTTTCATAATGCTTCCTCTTAAAACATGAAAACTTATAATAAATGTCTCAGTTATTCCTCAAGAATTTTTGTGTTGGATTGTATTTTTGGAATGTTCACTATGCTCTGATAGATAATTTTCGACTTAATGAGATGTGCATTTTGAAAAAAAATTAGATTTTAGAAATTAGTGATGATTCGGGAAAATTTTGAACAAAATCATAATCCAGTGTTGTGGTTTATGAGTTCAATACTAATAAATCAACAATGTATATTAAATAAGGTGATGATATCCATTCTCTTCACATACATAATCTCACTGAGATAATGGGAGAGAAATGATTTGGTTATATTGGTCATCAATCAGGTAATCTCCATAGCTAATCCAAAAACCAAAGCTACATAAGAATGTGTTTAAAACATCCCTGACATCCTAGAGGCTGGAACATATTTCTCCCTTCAGTGAAGATACAGTGGAGAAGAAAGGACCTGGGAGGACCATAACCCAGGGCATGGAGAATAACAACAACAAAAATAACAAAGCCTCAATCTTCTATCGTGAGTCTGAATGATCACAGGAGAGGGCAGTCTTAACACAGAGTTGAGTCTAAATGCTTAATAATCACACAAGATAGAGTTCAGTGGAAAAGGCAATCAAGAATGGCTTGATGGAAAAAAGCTCTTCTTTATTCCATGAGGGCAGGAGGGCAGGAATTATGCCAGTTTTTTTCCCTAAGATTTGTTTATTTATTTGAAAGTCAGAGTTACAGGGAGAGAAGGGGCAGAGCGGTGGAGAGAGAGAGAGAGAGAGAGAGAGAGAGAGAGAGAGAGCTTTCTTCCCTCCACTTGTATAATTCCCAAATACCAACAATGAACTGGGAACTTGGAACCTCTTCCAGGTCTCCCACGTGGGTGACAAGGGCCCAAATACTTGGTCCATTCTCCATAGCTTTCCCAGAAACATTAGCAGAGAACTGAACCAGCATCCATATGGGATAACAGTGTCTCAGGTGACAGCTTAACTTGCTGTGCCACTATGCTTGCCATAAACATGCCCGTTTGTTTACTACTACAAGCCTGGTATGCCATCCAGTATATAGGACACACTTAACAAATCCCTACTAATTAAATATAAACAATCAACAATCTTATGTTAAAAGTTTTTGAGAATGTATTGTGCATCACAAATGGTACTAGGTATTCATTTAATCTACAAGTGTATGAAGTTTAGTCATCAAATTCCAGATAATGACACTGAGAAGTTAAATTATGCCAGATACACAAGGTTAGTGTGAGGTAGGATTAGAATTTAAACTCAGACCTAACTTTATAATCTACGCTTCAAAGCACAATTCCATAATACACTCATGAGTGTGAATCATAACTTGTGCATGAGGCATGGGCAGGAGAGGAGAAAATATATCTTTGGGTGGTAACCATGAAATACAGGGATCTAGCCACAGGAAGCTGATGAGTAAAAAGGAAGGGAACTAATGGAAATATCAAAAATCAAACATCCAGCTGGAGCTTCCGTAGAATGCTCGAGTAACGCAGTTACAACTTCCCAGATGTTGCAAAAGGGAGATTGGATCAGGTGTATGTAACCAGCCTGCCAACAGCAAAGAACAGTCGCTCTTTCTGTTAGAAACTGAATCAAGAATCCAAACAATGTTTTAAGTCTTCATAAAACTGGAAATGATGGTAAAACAAATAATTTCCTCAATTCATCAATTCAGTCTCACTTTGGGCAGTAATTTAATCAGTATCATTCAGGCATATTTCCAAAACTTCATGAAGTTTCATTTTGTGGACATGTATATAACTGTTACTTTTATTCAAATATCCCTTCAAATTCATAAGGGAATATTTTGTTCCAGCCCCAGTCATGCTTTAATATGTCCTTGGCTTTATCTAGGGTTTTTCTCATGTCATGCTCACATTTTCAAACCAAGTTATGCATTATGAAATCTCCTTCCCTGGGTGGCATTCCCCTTCCTTGTTATTGGAGCAGAGGCCTGGCCAGAGCTCCCCTTTTCTTGTCACGGATACCTGTTTGGCAACATCTGCACAGTTCATAGCAACATTTAATTTGGATTTGAGAAGGAAAAATGGACCAGTGCTCACATTGCCATTGTTGGTTTATCTTAGACAACAAGTGGGGTTTGCTTCTGACCACAAGCAAGGTCAGTTAATTTTCCCATTCTCCTCCTCTAATGCTATGCTAGCAAAAATATCTCAACTCTGTGATACATCCACTTAGAGCTATCCTGATACTCTCATTTTCTTTCCACATTTGCTTTCTCTCCAGACCTATTTGACTACGTCTTCTTTAATGAACAATCTGTGATAACAGACACATTTTATTCTTAGTTATCCCTCTCAACTGATCCTTTCAGTGTTTGGTTTAGTATTTCTCCCATATTCCATATACCACAGAACCAAGAAATCATTTCCTTAGCATTTCATCTTAGCTCTCAGATTCTATTATTATTCCTTCTTTATGCAAAATCTTATCTTTTTAAGAGGCCTATTATCTGCAACCATACAACCATCCTCCGTTCTGGTTTTTGTCATCTTCCTGATTTTAATGGGCATTCTCAGAAATTGTTGAGACTCTTAGCCTTTGATTCCCAGTCTTTCTCTTTATCCACTCCAATGCTTTTGTTCTTTTTACTCTACGTCCCTTATGCATCCTATGATATTTCAGACTTCATGTGCTAATACAGTTGATTCTATAGCATTAAAGTTTTGTGACATTGCAATATATGCTATTGTATTTGATTTAAGAAATACTTTTTTCCAAGATCATAGAAACTTTTTATTTTATAATTTTGCCTTTCACATTTACATCTTAAATCCAGTAGAGTTGAATTTTATATATTATTAGACAAATGGGTCTGATTTCATGTTTTTCTACCAATTCCGAATTTATGCCTCATTTATTTTTATTTTTTAAGATTTATTTATTTATTTGAGAGGCAGAGTTACAGACAGAAAATTTTTCCATCTGCTGGTTCACTCCTCAAATGGTCACAATGGCCAGAACTGGGCCAGTCCAAAGCTAGGAGCTTTATCTGGGTCTCCCATGTGGGTGCAGGGGCACAAGTACCTGAGCCATCCTCCACTGCTTTTCCAGGCCGTCAGTAGGGAGTTGGATCAGAAGTGGCGCAGCCAGGACCTGAACCGGTGCCCATATGGGCAGGCACCACATGCAGGGGCTTAATTTACTATGCCGCAGCACCAGCCCCTGTGCCTCATTTATTGAAAAATCCATCTTTCTCCAGAGGTCTGAAATTGCAGGTATGTGTTCAGCAAGTTTTACCTTCTTTGGATAGATCTGTTTCTGAAATCTTTATTTTATTCCATAGTCCAGTTGTTTATTCTGGTATGAACACTTCACTGGCTTAATTATCATAGTTTTATAGAAATTACTGGTGTCTCTTAAAGCAATTCTCACTATGATGTTCTTTGGCAATTTTTCCTAAGTGGTGGGCAATTTTAGGTCCTTTGTTCTGTTGTATCAATGTTAAAATCACCTTTGAGACTTCATAATCTTGGGATTTTATTAGGGTGGTGCTGAAATTATAGATCAGTTTGGGGAGAATTGACAACTGTACTGATGCTTCTAAGCTGTTAATACAGTATAGCTCTCATCTTATTTAGTCAGTGTTACATGTTTATGAATAAAATTTTGTAATTTTATCTGTAGGGTTCCAGAAATCTTGTGGTTGATATTTCAAAATCATGAATATTAAGGATGTTCAAAAAGTTTATGGAAATGTGTAATACAAAAAATCTATATGGATTTCAACTTTTTTGCACCAACATAAACTTGCCTTTAATTGCATTTTAATGAAGCTTTCGAAGTACTCTAGTGTTTGTGTGTATATGTGTGCAGAGTCTTTTTCAGACATACAAAAGATCTTGCCATTTGCTAAAATATGGATGAATCTGGAGGACATTTTGTCAAGTGAAATAAAGCAGACACAGGAAATGTATTGCATGATTTCAATTTAATGTGGAATCAAAAAGTAAAATAACTGTATGGAGTTAAAGAATAAAATTGTGATTACTAGGGTCAAGGGAAGAGTAAATGGGAGATATAGAGCAAAGGATATAAAGTATATGTAGGATAAATTCTAGAGATCTAACATAACATGAGCGCTCATTACCATACTGTATTATAATTGAGATTTTTGCTAATCGAATAGGTTTTAGCTGCTTTTGCAACATGAAAAAAGGTATCTGTGAGATTATAAATGCATTAATATGCATCACTATGGTAATCATTTTACATCTATACTTATCCTGAAACATCATGTTAAATACCATAAATATACACAATAAAAATCGCTAAACATTTTTACTATAAAAGAATGTCACATTTCTTTTCTAAATTTGTGAATGGAATGAAATGCATGAATACAATTTATAATATTGCCTTATCTTTGTATTCTTAAGTCAAGACATATAATCTGTTTTACATACTGTTGAATTTGGTTGCTAATTTATACAATTAAGTATTTTTCATCTATGTTTGTGTGTGAGGTTGACAAGTAACTTGTCTTACTCTTAACGTCCACATCTAATTTTAGTATTGAGGTTAATCTGAACTCAAAGATAATATCTAAAGTTTCTTTTTTTGCTATAAACTGGTATAAATAATGTAAATTATATTATTATATTTTACTTTCAAAATGTCAGTGAATTTTGAATTTATATATCTATAGGAATAAAGGAAGAGGTCTCTGACTTAGTGGTTAGGCTGTGGTTGGAATACCCAGATCCCATATTGTATTTCCTGAGCTACTATCTTAGTTTCAATTCCAATTCTAGAGTTCTGTTGATGTATACCCTGCAGGCAACAGGTGATAGCTCAAGTAGTTGGGTTCATGACATCTATGTGGGAGATTTAGATTGAATTTCTAGCTCTTCGCTTCAGCCTTGGAGGCCCAAACCATCATGGGCATTTGGGGAATTAACCAATAAATGTAAGTGGTCTGCTTTTTTTTTTTTTTTTTTGGTTTCTTTTAAAGGATTCTCCTTTTATTTAAATTTTCAATTTTATTACTATTTATTTTTTATCAAATTTTGTTCTACTATTAATAGTGGGTTTATTGATTTAATAGTGTTAATATATCCTCTCTACCTCCTCTATTTCTCTTTCTTAATACTTCAGAGATTGGTCAATTTTATCAGTTTTTCTCTTTAGAGCCAACATTTGACTTTGGCAATCTTATTTATTCTGTGTTAGTTTTCTATGCATTCACTGGAAACTCATGCTGTAGCCTGAATTTTCATGTTCTTAATGGTGTACTTCTGAGTATTTTTATTTTATTTATTTCATTAATTATTATTTTATTTTTAAATTTTATTTTACAAGTCATTTTGAAGATGTTTGCTTCTTCTTATGTTGCTAAGAAACCTTTGCTTACTTCAAGATTGGAAAGATTTCCTTCTAAAACTTGTAGAATCCTAACTATTTTGTTTTGGTCAGTGATCCATTTTGAGCTAATGTTAGGTAATGTGAAATAAGGATCAATGTTTATTTTTTTCTTTGTGCATTACCAGTTATCTTGGCATTTATGTGTTAAGAAACACTGTCATTGGGGTGGCTGTTGAGGAGCATTGGATTAAGCAGCCTCTTGGGAAGCCCACATTTCATATGAGAGTGCCTGAGATCGAGTTCCCGCAAATACAGATGGGAGGCAGTAGTGATGGCCCAAGTACTTGAGTTCCAGCCATGTATGTGGGAGACTCGTACTGAATTTGTGGCTGTAGGTTTTAGTCTAGCTCAGTCCTGGCGGTTGCAGGCATTTGAGGAGTAAACGAGCAGATCTCCTTCTCCTTCTCTTTCTCTCCCACTCTCTCTCTCTCTTCCTACCCCCCCCTTCAATCTGCCTTTGAAATAAATAAATAAATATTTTAAAAGAATACTGTCATTTATCAATGCCCAAAATCATTGAGGGCTTTACTGTAAATCATATCATGTATATCTGATCTAATTGTAGTGTTATATTGATTTATTTGCTTACCCCTTTAGAAATACTGTACAGTCTTGACTACTGTAGTTTTATACATTAAATACTTAAAATCAGCATTGAATTTTGTCTTTTTCCATAAAAATTAATTTAGATTTTTGCATCCTTTTCATTTCAATTTAAATTCCATAGTTAGATTGATAATACCTCCAAAAGGCTTATTGATATTTTGATTGGAATTACAATCAACATATGTATTATTCTGGAAAAATTGAATCTTTTTTTTAAATTTTTGACAGGCAGAGTGGACATTGAGAGAGAGAGACAGAGAGAAAGGTCTTCCTTTGCCATTGGTTCACCCTCCAATGGCTGCCGCGGCTGGTGCGCTGTGGTTGGCGCACCGCGCTGATCCAAAGGCAGGAGCCAGGTGCTTCTCCTGGTCTCCCATGGGGTGCAGGGCCCAAGCACTTGGGCCATCCTCCACTGCACTCCCGGGCCATAGCAGAGAGCTGGCCTGGAAGAGGGGCAACCGGGACAGAATCCGGCACCCCGACCGGGACTAGAATCCGGTGGGCCGGTGCCGCTAGGCGGAGGATTAGCCTGTTGAGCCAGAAAAATTGAATCTTTAAATGTACCTACATATCTCTGTACATTTTGTAGGACTACTTATCTTTTCTGAACAGTATTTTATGGATCTATAACTCCTATTACATTTATTGCAAGCTATTTTGTGTATTAATGCTATTCGAAGCTAGCAGCATTTTATTTTTACTTGTTTATTGCTAGTAATGCTAAAAAAATAAAATAAATAAAATAAAATAAATAAAATATTAACAAGGTGCTAGAATTGGTAGTGGAGTCAGAACTCAAACTCAGGTACTCCCATTACAGGATGTGAACTTCTTAACCACGGCACCAAATGCCTATCCCTCCTCTACATTACTAAATAAATTTAATGGTGTTACTTTAAATTCCTTGTGTTTGTTACTGAGATGTGTGCTACATTTTCTGCAAGTTACCCGTGCCTTACCAGAAAGTGTTCAACCATAAAATACAGTTGATTATATAGCTTCAGCTTTCTATCCTAAATTGGTTATAATCTTACCTGGCAAGCCATCCAGGTAGATATATGTATCACCAATTGGGAAAGCTGTTGAAACACGGGGCAAAGGCAAGTACAGATGGAAGATATAAACAAGCTATGTGAATGTATGACTCAGACACCTTCGTCATCAATGCCTGAGGCACTGCCTCCTCTCAATCTATCATCAGAAATGTCTATGACTGGACTGCTGAAGAACAAATAGTTAAAGCTGCAAGAAATGCTGGTATTGACTAAAAATGGATGTCTGCAGTATTGCAGCCCCACTCAAAGGTGATCTTGAAAGACAGCAGTGAAGGAAAATTTTCCCCATAGGTAGAATTTGGTTGAGTGAATTGCTAGAAATATACTTCAACAATGATTTCAGGGCAGTTAGTAATAGTCTGGGTGGTCAAAGACTTGGAAAGTACAGGATTGTAAGTAGGTAAAACACAAGTCTGGGTGATAGGCATTAACCTGGGTTGCTTGGAGGTGGCAAAGATTGTGAAGTCATGTGTGTTTATGTGAATGCTACTAAATGGATCTTATTTAGGGAGCTGATAAAAATGAGAAAGACACAATTGAAGTATACAAAGAATGTCAGTGACCTTTTTCATCAGCCACCTTAGTGCATGCACAGTGGGACCATGGACAAATTAGCATGCTGACAATGATGAAAGCTATACATAAGATCTACAGCATGAGCATCCCTTATAGTAAGTAAAGAGTTCATCGATTTGAATGAAAAAAGGAGAAAACAAATAAAAGAGAAAAAAAGAAGAGAAAAACCTGTTTCTCAACAGTTGAGACAAGGGTGGTTCAAAGTCATTGCATCTTGAAGTTAATTTCACTTCTTTAAAGAAGTTGCTAAGAATGATACATCTTTTGTGAGCACTTAGACATAACGGTAGCTTAAGTGACATAAGAGTATTCTCCACTTAATACATTAAAAGAAAGTAAGTCTTTGGGAATAAGCTTTGTCATAAATTAAAGAAGCACCTAAGAAAACCACCAATGGGGTCAGACACTTTGGCTCAACTAAAATTTATGAGATGTAAACATATCCTCCATTTAATACACTAAAATGGAATAAATCATTGAAAATAAATTTTGCTGCTAACCCTCCTAATACAACTCTTTGAGGGCAGAAGTCCTGCATGGGAGCTTAGTGCACAGTGACTCCTGTTGTTAATTTAACAATTAACACTCTTATGTATGACCTCAGTGATCACCCGGGGACCTTGACATGAGCTGCCTACACTATGAAAGCATTCTGAGTCCACAATCTCCATCAGTGTATAGACAAGGCGATAAGCAAAGTGGAAGTTCTCTTCTCCCTTCAGAGAAAAGTACATCCTTCTTTGATGGCCACTTCTATCCACCGGGATCTCACCCACCGAGGTCCTTCATGTAAGGCATTTTTTGCCACAGTGTCTTGGCTTTCCATGCCTGAAATGCTCTCATGGGCTTTTCAGCCAGATCAGAATGCCCTAAGGGCTGATTCTGAGGTCAGAGTGCTACTTAAAGTGATTGTCATTCTGTGGGTCCACTGTATTTCCTGTTTCCCATGTTGGAGCCTTCACTCCTTTTTATCTTTTTTAAATGGACTTTTTTCTGAGGTCTGGTTACATTGACTCAGAGTAAATGTGGAAATTAAAGTCCAAAAATGTTAAATAATCACTCTTAATGTTACATAGCTGAATAGAAGAGGCAGGTTCAAAATGGACTCATATAAGGAGGATGTGTTACTCCTCAAGTTGCATTGGTAAACCACATAGAAAGAGACGCAATGTTTCAGTGTTAGCAAGAACTTCCTTTTGTCATTTACTTTCATTACCTTCCTAAGTAATTAATTTATCCACTCTGGTTAATTTCGATTTCCTTATACTCAAAATTAGATAAATGATGCCTACATTTCCGACAAATAAAACATGGGTGGGTACATAGTAATTGTTGAATGAGTAAAGGGTAAAAATTTTGAATATTCAACATATAGTACTATTATTGACTATACCACAGAATATTTCATGTGAAATCAATGAATTCTTGAACAAAAACACCATCCAATTTCCTGCCCAGTCATAGGAATCCCCCTCTTTTTGCCTTGTATTAAGTGTGCTATTCAATTCAGGATGCAAAGGAAGCCACACTGCTTTCAAATTCTTTTTTTAAATAACATTTATTAACTCACTCTCTTTCTTTTTAAAATATTTATTTATTTATTTTAAAGACAGATATATATATATATATATATATATATATATATATATATGGAGAGAAGGAAAGAGACAGAAGGAGAGATCTTCTATCCACTGGCTCACTCCCTGAATGGCTGCAATGGCCAGGGCTGGGCCAGGCCAAACCTAGGAACTTGGAGCTTCTTCTGTCTCCCATGTGGCTACAGGGACCCAATTTCTTGGACTATTTTCTGTTGCTTTCCCAGGCACACTAGCAGGGAACTGGATCAGAAGTGGAGCAGCTGGGACTCAAACCTCTGCCCAAATGCAATGCTAGCACTGCATGTGGCAGCCTAACATTCTATGCCACAGCTCAGGCCCCCAGATTATTTTTTAAGATTTATTTACTTATTTTCAAAATCCCTGGGTGAGTGGAGGAGGGAAGGAGGCAACTTGGGCCCAAACGCTTGAGCCATCTCCTCCTGCCTTCTCAGGCCATTAGCAGAGAGCTAGATTGGACTGAGCAGCCTGGACACAAAACAGCAACCGTATGGGATGCTGGTGTCACATATGGCAGCTTTACCATCTATGCCTTAAAATAGATTTAATAGCATAATGATAAATGTAGAATAAGCTATTCTTAGGAAGTAATTATTTATTTGCATATCTGTATCACTAGCATGTAAATTTCATTAGTGCGAGATTCTGATGTAATTATTGTAGTATGCCAGTGACAAGTATGTTGTCCAGTATGTATCTCCTGCTCAGTAAGTTTGGAATAAATCATTTTATTGTAGGAAAATTAAAACAAGGAAATCATATTATTTTATGCCCTTTTAAAACTGTAAACTTATTATCTAAAAAAAAAAAAAAAAAAAAAAAAAACGGGGAAACACACACACATACACACACACATTTGATCCCTGATAAGAAGACTTACAAGATAATGTGAAAAGTATCAGATAGTAATTGTTAAATGAAAGCTTAAAGGCTGTAACATTATAAGGAATATAGAAATTCAACTAAAACTATGATATCCAACATTATATGAATGTGTGTAATTTAAAGTAATGATATCTTCTAACATGATACACACAATTCTTAAATTAGTGAGCTTGAACTTTAAAAACATTTGGCAGATAGTTTTGTTACTTGCTAATTAGTTTCCACATTTTAGTAGCGCATTTGTATATAGAAAAGAAAAATTTCAACAACTTATCAGGTATTTAGTTGTTTTTCTTCTCATTCTCCCTATTTCAGGACACTTTTCTTGCATTTAAGTTATGTAGATAACACTATAAACACTATAAATAACTCTAAAGAGATACTTCCATTTGGCTATTCATGATGAATTCATTTAGTCTCTTTTTATAATACTTCAGTACTACTAAAATATTCAATATGCTTCCTGTTCTGTTGGAAATTTGAATCATCCAGCTTCATTTATTTTTAAATTTATTTCAAATATATTTTGCCCAACATAATTTTTTAAAACATTATTTTTATCAATAATAATTGTACATGTTTGTGAGGGTACAAAGTGACATTTCAATACAAATATTTAGTTCATACCAATCACACAATTTATTGTTTTGGGATTAATTCAGAATTTGGTGTTACTGTTTTTTTCAAGTTTCTAGGTGGCTTCCTCAATTCTGAATTAATTCATCTGTAAAGATTCACACACTGTTCTTTATTTCTATTGAATTTCCTGACTCTTTGATAGACGTGACAAGAGAACTTAATCTTATTTGGAAACAATCCCATCATGTATGACAGGCCAACTATTCTTCTCTTAAGCTGCAAAAATGGTGCTGACAAATTGTAGCATAAAGTTTAAATGTGTATTTGGATTTTTTATGACTTTATTTTGATGGTGTTTTGTTACATGGTAAAATCTTTTTCTAAAATAAAAAGAAAACTGTTTGTTGGAAGAAAATTCTCCATGACTATCTTCACACGCCCTTTGTGTATTCTCTGCCCCATGCCTAGAATTTCTAAGGATGCCTCATTTCTTTTATTAGGGAATATTACTAGGAGCCAAGATCAGGGAGTTGAATGCATTCTCTGCCAATAAGACATCATTGCTTTTCTGCTGTTTTGGGACAACAGAACCAGGAATAGATTATTAATTTCACCTCCTGACATTTCTGCAGGCTATTTTGCCTCTGGATTTTCTTCTGTTCTACTTGTACATATTCTTCTTGGTTTTTAAACATTTAGCTTGAGTTTTAACTTTCATCAAGATATTCTTATCTTTACTATTAATGAATTTTCTCTAGTGACTGTCATTCATTACAGCACTGATTTTTTGCTGATTTACTGATTTGTGTAAGAATATGAGATATAATACTTTTGTATAGTCCAAACTTAAGAGAATTTCAGGCTAGAAAATATGAGTGAGCAGTAAGAATGTACTTAGTGGCTTAATGTGAACTATTTTAGTTCCATTGGCCTTAAAAAGAGTCCTCATGGACAAATCAGAAGCATTTTAGATGGAGCCTTCCAGGGAGACATGGGATATACTGTTTCATTGTTGAAGCCAGAAGAATGACTATTTTTAAAATTCTAAACTCTAGGTAAAGACAACCATTCTGAAGTGATACTACTTTAAATCTTTAAAGCAGAAAATTACAGAAAAAATGAAATGTTTTTTTTTTTTTTTGGCATGGTAGAGTAAAGATGTCTTTACTAATTCCTCTCGTTGGAAATCATTATAAAGGAGAGAGAACAAGAAATGGACATCCATGTTGTCTATGATAAATCCAGGAACGATTTGTAATCCTGAACTATTTAATATAAAAAAGTTATCAAGTGAGGATAAATAAACATACACAGTCTGAACTTTTCTATTGAAGGAAAAAAATCTCAAGTGGGCTAATGAAAAAAACACAGGTCTGTGCTCTATACAAGAGCCAAACTCAGAACATTGTGATTAAATGGGCTAAAATGAAAGAGATTGGCTAAAAATCGAGGTAGATGGTAACCATTAGAGAGCAGAATTTGCAGTAACAGAAAGATCAGAATTAAATGAAGGAAGCCCACTCTGCCTAATATCATTAAATTTTATTCTGGAGTTGGTAACCAATGTAAATAGATAAGAGAAAATAATCAAGGGTATTAAAAATTAGAGAAAATTGCCAGCGCCGCGGCTCACTAGGCTAATCCTCCACCTCGCGGTGCCGGCACACTGGGTTCTAGTCCTGGTCGGGGCACCAGATTCTGTCCTGGTTGCCCCTCTTCCAGGCCGGCTCTCTGCTGTGGCCAGGGAGTGCAGTGGAGGATGGCCCAAGTGCTTGGGCCCTGCACCCTATGGGAGACCAGGATAGGCACCTGGCTCCTGCCATCGGATCAGTGCGGTGCATCGGCCGCAGCGCACCAGCCGCGGCGGCCATTGGAGGGTGAACCAATGGCAAAAGGAAGACCTTTCTCTCTGTCTCTCTCTCTCACTGTCCACTCTGCCTGTCAAAAAAAAAATAGAGAAAATTAAAAAGAAGATACAAGATACTTGCAAATAGTATACCAGTATATCTATATCCCAAGACAACTAAGCTTAAAAACTCAACAATAAAAAAAAATTAGCAGGGATACACCATTAACATACAAAACTTAATAGCATTTATGTACACAAATGACAACTAATTAGACAATATATATGTAAATGAGAAATTTCTATTTTTTTTTCATAGAAAAGTAGAACTAAAAGATGTTTATTTTAGTCCAAAATTTTTTTTTGTATTTTTTTTAACTTTTATTTAATGAATATAAATTTCCAGTATACAGCTTATGGATTACAATGGCTTCCCCTTCCCATAATTATTTTTTTAAAGATTTATTTTATTTATTTGAAAGACAGAGTTACAGAGAGAGAAGCAGCCAGAGAGAGAGAGAGAGAGAGAGAGAGAGGTCTTCCATCTACTGATCACTCCCCAAATGACTGCAACGGCCAAAGCTGAGCTGATCCGAAGCCAGGAGCCAGGAGTCAGGAGCTTCTCTCAGGTCTCCCAGGTGGGTGTAGGAGCCCAAGGACTTGGATCATCCTCCACTGCTTTCCAAGGCCATAGCAGAGAGCTGGATTGGAAGTGGAGCAGCTGGGACACGAACTGGTGCCCATATGTGATTCTGGCCTGCATGGCTTTAACCTGCTGCGCCACAGTGCTGGCCTGAGAAGTTTCTATTTTTAATGAAAAAATGTAAAGCATTAGAGATAAACTTGTCAGGATGTGTTCAAACTGTTTCTGAAGATCACTATCAATTTTACTGAAAGACACAAAAAAGTTGGACTTGAATGTAGCAAAGGGCATTCCTTATTTTAATCTTTGTTAAAATTGTTCTACATCAAGAAGTTAAATCATACTAACACATTTAAAATTGAATACAATCCCAATGTATCCAGCTTCTATTTTCTGAAGCTACAAAATTTGAATCTCAAATTCAAATGGAAAAAATAATAAAGGTGTGGGCACTGGACATGGTGGTCAAGAAACCACTTGGGAAGGCTGTATCCCATGTTGGAGTGCATTGGTTTGATAACTGGCTCTGCTTCCAGTTTTAGCTTCCTGCTAATACTTACACTGAGAGGCAGCAGGTGATGGTTCAAAGTACTTGGGTTCTTGCCACCCACAGACTTGGATTGAGCTCCTGGCTCCTGACCCCAACCTGGATGTTGTGGGCATCCAGGAATTGAACCTGGGGACTGATGATCTCTTTCTGCTTCTGTCTCTGTGGCTTTCAAATAAAATAAAAAATAAGTTTTAAAAAAAACTTAACTAGGTAAACACTAAAAAGGGTGAGCTCCAGGATGTAACTAACTCTGCTATATATAAAAGTATATCACAAAACATTTACTATTAAAATAGTATCGGCGCCAGCGCTGAGGCCTAGAGGGTAAAGACACTGCTTATAGTGCTGCCATCCCACATGGGTGCCAGTTTGAGTCCTGGCTGCTTCACTTATGATCCAACTCTTTGATATGGCTGGAGAAAACAGTAGAAGATGGCCCATGTCCTGGGGCTCCTTCCCCATCGTGGGAGACCTGGAAGAAGATCCTGGCTCCTGGCTTTGGATTGGCCCAGCTCCAGCTGTTGCGGCCACTTGGGGAATTAACCAGCGGATGGAAGACCTCTTTCTCTGTGTCTCTCTCTGCCTCTGCATCTCTGTAACTCTACCTTTCAAATAAATAAATAAGTAAATATTTAAAAATAAATAAAATAATATCATACTTGCACCTGAACAGATCAATGGAATAGAATCCAAAGTCCAGAAACGGACCCTGCTGTAAATAAAAGTCTAGTATGATGAAGATGCCTCTTAAACCAGTGAGGACAATCATAGTCTTTTAAATTAATATTTTCATTGTCAATAGAATAGCCTATTAGAAAAAGATAAAATTAGATCAATTTCTCACACGTTATAAAGTTATAAATTCCACATAGGCTATAGTCCCAAATGCAAAATATAAAACTGTGTAACTACTGCAATTAAACATAGTTGGATCTCTCCTTAGCCTGTGTGAGGATAAATACCTTCAGACTACACTTGATTTCCCAGATGCACTATAGGAAAAGATAGGTGAAGTAATAATAATAAATAATAGTAATGTTTATAATAAACATTTATATCATAAACCCAAACTGGAAAGAAATCAAATGCCTGTCAAATGGTGAATGGCTAAACTCTGTTAAATTCATGGAATTGAATACTTATCAGCAATAAGCAGGAATGTACTATTGGTACATGCTACAATATGGATGGATCTCAAAATATGCTGACTGAAAGAGCTAGACAAAAAGAAGAAACGGTATCTGTATTTATATAAATTCTTTTAAATGTACACTAACTAGTGACAGACACAAGAACAGTGGATGGCTGTGGGTAGGGAGATGATGAAAGAAAGTGGAGTGATTACAAAGAGGCATGAGAAATTTGGGGAGATGTTGGACATGTCCACTATCTTGACTGTGGGGATGATTTCACAGGTGTACAGAAATTTCAAAATTAACCTATCAAATATACACTTTGTATGTTCACAGTTTATTTGCATCCCTGAAATACATCAATATGGCTATCAAGAAAAAAACTGATATTGGAAAATAATTAAATACAAGTTGATAATATGCACTCTGTTCGTGATGCTTCACAAAATCAGGTGCTTTTTTTTAAAAAAAATGCTTATTTATTTAGTTATTTATTTGAAAGGCAGAGTTACATAGAGAGAAGGAGGGACAGAGAAAGAGATTTTCCATCCACTGGTTCACTCCCAACATGGCCAAAATTGTCAGGGCTGAGCCAAGTCAAAGCCAGGAGCTAGGCATTTCATCCAGGTTTCCTACAGGGAAGGCTGGGGCCCAGGTTCTTGGACCATTTTCTGCTGCTTTCCCCAGGCCCGTACCAGGAAGCTGAATTGGAAGTGAAGCAGCCAGGATTTGAACCTATGCCATGTAGGATGCTGACCTCGCGGATGCTGGCTTTACCTGTATGCCTCAATGCTGGCTCCCAAATCAGGCATTCGTACACACTGAAATGCCGATGGAGATGTAAAACATTCCAATCTCTCAGGTGGAGAATATGGCAATATGTAATAAAATGACATATCCATTTGACCCAGAAATCCAATTCTATCAATTGTAACAAGCATGTGGGTCCAGGGAAAACAAAACACGTACACACAAAGTTATTCACTGGAGCCTTATTTACAACTGTGACATACTAAAAACTAGCAAATACCTTTGAATATGATACCAGAGTGCTGTTCAGTTAGAAAGAGGATGAAGATGACCTGTATGAACAGACAAAGGGGTAACATCCAGAGAAATGAAGTGAAAGCAGTAAAAAGCAAGGAGCATATATATCCCATTAACATTGGTAATAGAAGAGTTAAAAACAAACAAAATGCACAAATGTATGCTTATAGGTAAAAAAATCATGGGACCAGCAAATAAGAAAACCTCAAATCTATCTCTATAACAGTTAGGGAGAGCAATTGCAGTGGAAATGAAAAGGGATATGAGAAGTGACACCTTTCTGACACTCCTTAAACAATTTGTATTGTTCTGACTTTTAAAGTGTATCGATTCCACAAAGTGCAGAGATAAGTTTAATCAATATTTTCCATGTGAAAGGGAACAACAAAAAACTGAAAGTAAAATGAGACAAATGAACATCATTGTATTTTAAATAAATGTCACTACCACGGTTAAAAAAAAAAAACAGAGAGAGAGAGAGAGACAGATGGGAAGGAAATAAAAAGAAAGAAAGAAGAAAAAATGATATTGAGTTAATTAATGAATAAAGCATTTGACTGTATTTCCTCAGTCTTGTACTAAGTGGAATGTAAGGTCTGGAGAAAAATTCATGGCAGATCTTGAACTATTTTTACATTTATTTGCTATATGTAATGCATTGAACTGTTTCAGACATGTTAGATTTGAATAAATGTGTTGAAGTTTTTGGGAACCAAATGATCACTGTGGAAGTAACATATTACACTTGGAAGAATGGGGGAGGGGAAGAAAAAGACTAAGGATTATATCAATGTGAAATAACAATTTCTAAAATATTTTGTGTAGATTATGCACATACGTATGATGACTTGCCCAGGTGTATGTGTGTGTGTGTACATTTCCAAACTCTATTCACCAAAAGGACAAAGAACAATGCCACAACAGTAACAATATGTGCATTTTATGAACTTGGTCTCCAAAGCCATTACCAGTGGAAGGAACCAGGAGTCTCCAGAGAAGTGATTGATCCTGGTACTGTAGCAGAACTGTCACAAGATGGGTCTGGAACACTTGGCTAAATCAGAAAAGAAGGATGTGATGTGTTCAAAGAGAAAATATGAGGGCATATGATAAAGACATGGGAGTTAGATTGAAGGGGATGTCATTGGCCATATTGGAGCTGAACACAAAAATATTTGAGGAATGAAATATAAATCATTGAAAAATGAGAACTAATGAATCTGAACTTATAGTAAATAGACACATAAATAAAAGGGGAGAATGGAAGCTTGTCACTTATATTAGGGTGTTGAGGGCCCACTTGTAAACGTGAAGGGCGCTAGAAAATCATCAGTAAAGATGGGATCAGGCAAGCATCACTGCAGCATGCTAAATCTAGGGTATATTTTGAGGAAGAATAGGGTGTTTTCATTATTTCAAAATGTTGCTCCACAGACTGCTTATTAGTTGAAGCTGGGGGAACATTAATGATAAAGTGAATAAAATGAACAATGCAGTGACTGGGTGATGGGCACGAACATTATTTATTAGAATCAGGTGAACCTCTTAGGTCTTTTGATACCATATTGAGAAGTACAAAACATCACTCATGAAGTATTTTGGTTGAAAACATAAAACATCAATAACACGGTGAGGAAATAGCAGATGAAAACCAACTGAAGAAATTCCTATGGAGAACAAAATGAACTTTATTATTAAAAAAAAAGTTAATGTCATAAAATACCAAGAAAGATTGTGGAAATGTTCCTAATTGAATAGTACAGATATGCTGCAGTTAAATACTATACCTGAACCTAGGTTTGATTCTGCATTGAAAAGATCAAACATCTCTACGTCAACTAGTAAAACTGGAATTTACGCACAAGCTTAGAAAAGGAATACCAAGGTAAGTTTGAAAAATTAATAATTGCTCTATTGTCGTGTAAGAGAATTTTGCTATGCTTAGTAAATGTATGTTGAAATATTTAGGGATAAAGGGGTATGCTCTATGTAACTTCAAATGGTTCAGAAAAGTTAAACATGTATATTGCATTGGAGTTTTAAAAAGATTCTTCATATTTAACTGTGGATGGCCTACTATGAGGTCAAGTTTTATAAATCTTCCATGTATGTATGTAAATAATGCATATTCTGCACTTATTGGAATTGTGTCATAAATATCACTTATATCCTCTTTTTCACTGTTGTAAGATTCCCTTTTACCCTTACTGATTTTTTAAAAGATTAATTTATTTGAAATAGATGGGACGGAGAGGGAGAGAGGATGGGTGAGAAGAAGAGTGAGAGTGATTCTATCTGCAGGTGCATTCCCCAAATGGCTGCAATAGCCAGTTCTGAACCAGGCTAAATCCAAGGTTCCAGAACTCCATCTGGGTCTCCCATATGGGTGGTAGAGACCTAAGCTCTTGCAAAAGGTGCTTTAGCAGGAAGCTGAATTGGAATCAAACAACAGGGCCTCATATAGGCACTCCAATATGGGACATTGGAGTGGCAGGTTGCAGCTTACTCCATTGTATTACAATGCTGGCTCCCTTTTTTGATTTTTTATCTCCTTAATCTATCAATTATTGGAAGAGGCATCTTGAAATATACTTTCCTATTATAGAGTATATGGTAAATTATCCAGCTGTCCTGAAAACTTTGGCTTGGTATGTAAGTAGTTGGGGAGCTTTGACATCAGGTGAGCACAAATTTAGAATTGTTACATGGTCTGGATAAGTTGACTATTTTATTTACTAACATTTGATAACCTTCTTTAACTTCGGTAATAATTTTTTTTTGCCATATGGTCCACTTTTTTTTCTGGTGTTTTTGTGAGTTATACAATCTTGGTTGTGCTGTGTGTCTTGTGAACAACATAAAACTGCGTCTATTACCCAGTATGTCTTTTAGTGGGAGACTTAGATCCATTTTCACATTTACAATTGATTAAAAGTTTATAAAGGATTATGATCTATTTATTTTAATTCTGCCATATGTTAAACCATTCTTTTGTCTGATTTTCATACTTTTCTGTTCTTTCCTGTCCAATTGTACCTTCCTTTAAACTAGAATGCATTCTCTTCTCCATTCCATTCTGTTTCATTATTTAGAACACTACCCTAAAAATGTTAATATGCACATTTAGTTTAGATTCTACCCTTAACTGCTATATTCACCCACTTCTCAAGCAGTACAAATTCTCCAGTACAAACACCTACTTTGTTAATGTCTGAAGAAGTATGTGGTTTGCTGATTGAGAAAACCAGAATTGACAAACTGGTTTGAAGAATTCCTAGCTCAGATACAAGTTATGAGATCAAAAGATTCAGATGTGTGAATTCATCCATTTGGGGTTGGATCTGTGGTTGAAGGTTTTACTCCCTGTATGTAATATGATTGTTTATACATTTAAAGAGTTACTTCATTATTCCCAACAAAATATAAAAGAAGATATAATTAAAGATTTTGACAATGCTCTCAGATAGGTCAGATTATGTGAAAAATGGGAGCTTGTGGGTGATGAACCAGAGAAGTCATCAGGCGCCAGGAGGCGGCAGAAGCACAGATTTGGAAAGCGGAGGTGACCCCAAAATGTACTGTGTTGATGATGAGCTTTGCCCAAGAAGTTTTCACAGAGCACTTGAAGCCGAATGTTTGAAGGAAAAGTAATATGCTGAGAAGTAATTAATGTTTTCTTGACTTAACATCAACCCAGAAATTTCAACTTTTTTGTTGCTTTTATAGAATCTAACTGACAAAAAAGTACCACAGATGACAGGCAGATGTGGTCGGCGATCTGACTGGGGTCAGATCTTGATTGCTTTTTTGTTCAGAAGTTCTGGAAATGGATACAGAGGAAATGTCAAAGCACAGGTACAATTACAAAATAAAGCACCATCTATTAAGGACAAAAAGTAAAAGAAATTGAAAAATGTTACCACCACACTGCATTGAAGGTAAACTGCTTGAGCTTATCTTCATTACTAAAGTAGAAGCTACCCAGGGATATCAGGGATATGTTTTTATAGGAATAGGTAGGTACCATCTTTTATGGATGTCATTGTGACTCACAGTAACATTCATTTTTACCTTAGAATAACATTGAGAGAGAGAAATTAGTTATGACTTGATATATTTAAATTTCTAGTAGAGGTTTCCAAAAAACAGGTTTCATAAAGCATAAAGAAATGGGCTTGTAATACTGGAGTAAAGGTCAATCTTTGCTGCTTCTACCTTGACTAAAAATAAGACAGTTGGATATTCTACTTTAAATATGCATTATAAAGTCTAATGTGCAAGAGATTTCTCATAATGATCTGTGGAAATACTGATATTTTTCTTAGATCTATGTTTCTGTTTCTCTTGTTGCTGCTTTAATTAACAATAATTGTCTCTCTCTCTCTCTCTCTCTCTCTATATATATATATATATAACAATAATTGTCTCTTTCTCTCTCTCTCTCTCTCTCTCTCTCTCTCTCTCTCTCTATATATATATATATATATATATATATATGGCCTAAACTGTGAATATGTCAACAGAGGTATGCAATGTGCACTGGATTAAAACAGCATCATCAGAATTTCCCCTTCTGTGATATTGTAGTTGGAGGCTTGGTGTTCATTTATTCTATTTGTGTATATAATACACAATAATTTGTTTGTGAACTATAGTCTCCCCACTATGCAGAGAAACACTAAGAACTTCTTCATTTGGCCTAACTCTTATTGGTAACCATGATCCAAACTCCCTCTATTTCCCTCAACCCTCCCAGCTTCTAGTAATCACCATTCTGCTTTCATATTCTTTTAAATTCTCACATGGGAGGAATAGCAAGTTGTATTTGTCTTTCTCTGTCTGGATTACTTCAATTAACTTGATGTCCTCCAATGCCATTCATTTTCTGAAAGATGACAGGATTTCATTATTTTTTATGTCAGATAATGTCCCAAGCATACATTTTCTTTATTTGCTCATCTGATATTGGACACCATGGTTGATTCCATAACTTAGTTATTGTAAACATGCTGCAGCAAATATGATTGAACAGGTTTTCTCTGATACAATGATTTCATGTCTTCTGGATGTATACATAGTAGTACCTAAAATAGATATAAACAATTCTTGCAATTCAATATTAAAAAATAAATATAATAGCCTGATTAAAAGGCAAGCTAAGCATTCCCATAGCTATTTCTTCAAAGAAGAGTTACAAATGGCCAACAGGCATATAAAGAATCACTCACTGTTATAATAATCAGGGAAATTCAAATCAAACTCAAAATGAGCTATCAACTCCCACTTGTTAAGATGGCTATTATCAGCAAAACAAAGGACAACAAATGTTGACAGGAATGTGCAGAAATTGGATCTATTGTACTCTGTTGATAGGAATGCAAAATGATGTAACTAATACAGAAAACATTATTGAAGGTACTTTAAAAATTACAAATGAGCTGCCATGTGATTTAGCAATCCTCATTCTGGGTATCTGTGTAAAAGAATTGAAATCAAGATCTGAGAGAGTTTTCTGCACATCCATGTTCATAACTGCAACAGTCACTGTAGCCAAGATATAAAAATATCCCAAATGTCCACAACAGATGACGGGCCAAAGAAAAAGTGGCATATGTACAGTGGAGTATTATTCAGCCTTAAAAAATGGAGCATTCAGTAACATACAATGACCTAGATAAACCTTGAGTGCATTATGCTAAGTCACAGAAAGACACACACTGTGCCATTTCACATTTTCATGTATATAAAGCAGTTAAATTAAAAGAATCAGTGAGTATAGTAGTGGTTACTGGGAGCAGGGAGAGAGAGGTATCAGAAATTCCTAAACATTGGGCATAAAATTTGACTTACATTAGATAAGTAAGTTCTAGAGATTTTCTATACAACATCGTAGTCAGCAATGTCAGCAATTCCATATCATACAAGTAAAAGCTTATTCAGATGGTAGAGCTCATGTTAACTACTACCACAATAAAATAAAATAATTAAATAAAAACATAACTGATTGCATGGATTAATTCTTTCAGCTTTCATGAAGCAAAAGCTATTTATGTTATTTTCAATTTTCTATACATAGACATGAATACATTGTATCAAAGAGATACCTGCACCACCGTTTTATAGCAGTATTATTCACAATAGCCAAAGTATGGAATCGATCAACCAAGGTGTCCATCATCACATGAATGAGTAAATAAAATAAAATAAAATATTATTCAGTTATAAAAAAATGAAAATCTTCCATTTGTACCAAAAAGGATGCAACTGGAAGACATCATGTTGAGAAAAATAAGCTGAAACAGAAAGATAAACACCACATGTTCTTCCCTATAAGTGGGAGCTAAAATGAAAAAAAAAATATTACAAACAAAAACAACAAATGAAAGAAATGCTTGTGTGTATCAGTATTGTTGTAAATACAGTTTTGCAAAACTTAATTTTATTTCTTTGTCAAAAAAGGGTTAAGAAATGATAGACTACTATGGTTTTAATGATCTGATTATTTTGAAATCTGCTGTATATGAGTGAAATTGACATCTTTTCATTTGATTATTGTTTACTTCCCTTGTCTATATTCCTGTGGAACTGTGGTATTTTTACTTGTTGAACTCTTTATTTAGTGGAGCACCAAGTTTTTCACTATATTGTAAATTAAAAATATGTTATCTCAAAAATAAGAAAAGGAGGAAAGGAAAGAAGGGGAGGGAGGGATTATTCTTAGAAATGTATCTGTGAACTAGTTGGAATCTTTTCTGTTTGTATTAATAGCACATTAACATGAGAATTGATGAGAATTGCATTGCACTAATTATCATGCATTTGCTGTGACCCTGAGAATCGAATGTATTAATAATTTTTTAAATAAAATATAAACTTTTTAGAGCACAGATTTTAAAAATCATTCATTGTGAAATCTAGAACAAATCAGCAAGAGGAGAAAAGTAGTTCACAAGTAGTTTTTTAAGGATTTTATTTATTATTTGAGAAGTAGAGCTTCAGAGAAAGGAAGAGACAGAGAGAGGTCTTCCATCAGCTGGTTCACTCCCCAAATGGCCACGATGGCTGGAGCTGGACCAATCTGAAGCTAAGAGCCAGGACCTTCTTCTGGGTCTCCCACGTGGGTGTAGGGGCCCAAGGACTTGGGCTTGAACTGTCTTTCACTGCTTTCACAGGCCAGAGCATAGAGCTGAATGGGAAGAAGAGCAGCCAGGATACAAACCCGTGACCATGTGGGACTCCAGTGCTGCAGGCAGAGGCTTAGCCTACTACACCACATTGCCGACCCCTCACAAATAGTTTTATGTCAGTTTTTTCACACTAAGGAATATATGGTTTAGTGGGAAAGCAGAAACAGGCAAGCAGATCATAACTGCAAATTTTGATGAATGCTGTGAATGTTCAATCCATTACTGCCTATATCCTGGATAACTGTTATACATTCCCAATGCAGACACTCTAGGGCCTCAAAGTCACTTCTCACACTTCTGACAAAAGTGTCCACTGCTTGCCTAAAGACCTCATTGTTTCTCTACCATTGTTACAATGATACTTACACTCTTTAAAAGCATCTTAAAGTGGACTCTAGAGACCTGGATGATCTGGGCCCCTTCCTTAATGCAGCATCACTTTATGCTACCCTAGTTCTCCTCTGGGGAGCACAGCCTGGTGGACTCCATCACCTCTCAGTTGACTCCAACTTTGAATGAAACATCCCTGTTCCTGGACCAATGCCTGCTTTCCAGGCTCACTCTCACTGCTTCTGCCCCTTTATCTATGAGCTGTTGATCTCCGTTCAGTGTTCACATCCTCAGAGAAGCCTTTCCTGATCTAGGCTACTTGTTTGAGTCCCAATGCTTTGTAATCCTGTATTTTCCTGTACTTATTCTTAAACACATTTATTATAGTGCTTGATTATACAATTTATCATTTGATGAACGATGTCTTTCTATACAAAACTGAACATTCCATTAGGTCAAAGTCAATGCTTCTTCTTTATTTATTTATTTATTTTTTAACTTTTATTTAATGAATATAAATTTCCAGTGTACAGCTTATGGATTACAATGGCTTCCCCCTCCCATAACTTCCCTCCCACCTGCAACCCTCCCCTCTCCCGCTCCCTCTCCCCTTCCATTTGCATCAAGATTCATTTTCAATTCTCTTTATATACAGAAGATCAATTTAGTATAAAGATTTCAACAGTTTGCACCCACATAGAAACACAAAGTGAAACATACTGTTTGAGTACTAGTTATAGCATTAAATCACAATGTACAGCACATTAAGGACAGAGATCCCACATGAGGAGCAAGTGCACAGTGGCTCCTGTTGTTGACCCAACAAATTGACACTCTAGTTTATGGCGCCAGTAAACATCCTAGGCTGTCGTCATGAGTTGCCAAGGCTATGGAAGCCTTCCAAGTTTGCCGACTCTGATCATATTTAGACAAGGTCATAAAAGACAGAGTGAGGATAGTAACCAATGATCCTAAGAGTGGCATTTACCAGGTTTGAACAATTATACAGCATTAAGTGGGGAAGAGGACCATCAGTACACACAGGTTGGGAGTAGAGCCATTGGTGGTAGAGGTTATGATTACAAAGGAATGAGGCCCAAGTGTGCTAGACGGGGTCTAGAACAAAGGACAGAGTCATTATTAGAGGAGCTAAGAAAGGTGCTGTCTAAGCTACAAGTAATTTTTCTGATTGAGAGGCAAATAGAACCTGATAGAAGGGTCTTGATAATAATCTGTTGGGCTTTAGGCCTTGTAAGTTAAGAGGCCCAGACCTACCTATCTCTTCACATGGGGTACATCCTAAGGGAGGTGTGAACCTCCTAGGGGAAGGCACTCTGTTGACTTTCATTACTTGGCTGGGCTGGGAGGAGAGCTGGCCAGGTAAAGGCAGGGGGCATCTCTAACAAGAAATTGACAGTTCTGCCTGCAATGTTGCTGACCCTACTTGGCCATCCCCTCAGCTGCAGTGGTCACTTTGGAAGTTGGGCTGAGTGAAGGGCTTTTCAGCTTAGAGCCAATAAGATCTGCGGCTCTGACCTGGGCATCCTTCAACTCCAGGGCAGGTCCATTTCCAGTGATCCAACTCTTGGCAGAGCTGCCAGGGCTCTTCACAAGCTGACTTCTGCTGAAGCCCAGGCTTACCACATTGAAAGCCACTGCAGTGGACTGGCCTGTTGGGTCTCCTTGAGGGCAGATCACTGTACAGATCAGCCATTAATAGGCCTGCCACCCATTGCTTCTGATGCCTAGCTTTCTTTTCCTCCTGGTTTGTGTTAAAGCAGACCAGAGGTTGCAAGTCAAGGGAGTGCCCGTGTCCCATCTCTAATCTTCGGTGGCCTGAACTACAAGTCTATAGTCACAGGCATGTTCTGTAGTAGTTTTTCTTAGGTAGACAATGCCCATGAGGAAAATTATATTCTCACTTTAAAACTTTCTTTCCCTTTGGTCTGAAAGGGAGGTTTTTTCTACTTACTGTTTACTTTGCTGATGGCGAAGTGAATCTAGCTATGAGATTATTATTTAAGTTCTTATTTTGGCTATGCTATTACAGAAAAATGTTAGCCATCTGTTTTATAAGGTCTAAAGATTAAATTGTGCATCCTACAAATTCCTTCATAATAGAATTAGTTTCCTACCTTGAAGAGAATAGAGAAATGAAAGAACAAGTTGGGCTTAGAATAGAGAAATGAGGGAGCAAGTCCTAGTTCGCTTGCTGACAATATCAATGCTTCTTCTTTAAAAGCCATTGAATCCCATTCCTAGCACAATGGGACATAATGACTAATAGGAGGATGTTTCAAAATGTTTGCAGAAAAATGGAATTATACTATTATTTTATTTTGTTGCAAAACATTGAAATTCACAGTGTTTTCATAATATATATTTTCCATGTACTTTTTGAAGACTCAACATGTGCAATGATTTCATATATTAGCACCAAAATAAATTTATCTTTTATTTCATTTTTCCAAGAACGTTTTGAAGTGCCTTGTATATACTTGGTAAACATATTTAAAGTTCTTTTGTTTAGATTGTAACTGAGGGGTCTGTACACTGGTAACTTCTACCTTCCCTTATACATTCAAGAGTTTAAATGAAGTCATGGCTATGAAAGGCACAGTTGGGTTGGGTCTTTAAAGGTGAGTAGAATCCAGAGAAGTAGAAACACAAGGTTTAGAAACCTACAATAAAGTGAAACTTGTAATAAATGTATGAAGGCATTGAATTCACCATTCTCTTATGCACAAAAATGCACATTATTTTCTTAGAATAAAGTGTTGTTTATACAGGACAATTTCCTTAGTATAATATCTGTGAGAACCTGTAGGTGTCATCGGTGTACTTTTTTTTTTTTTTTGACAGGCAGAGTGGACAGTGAGAGAGAGAGACAGAGAGAAAGGTCTTCCTTTGCCATTGGTTCACTCTCCAATGGCCACCGCGGCTGGCGCGCTGCGGCCAGGGCATCGCGCTGATCCGATGGCAGGAGCCAGGTGCTTCTCCTGGTCTCCCATGGGGTGCAGGGCCCAAGCACTTGGGCCATCCTCCACTGCACTCCCTGGCCACAGCAGAGAGCTGGCCTGGAAGAGGGGCAACCGGGACAGAATCCGGCTCCCCGACCAGGACTAGAACCCGGTGTGCCGGCGCTGAAAGGTGGAGGATTATCCTGTTGAGCTGCGGCGCCGGCTTCGGTGTACTTTTTATAAAATATATATTTAAGCTATAATTTTATTCAGTCCTAAGTGTATGCCAAACACTAAGTTCATTTAACATATATCATTGCATTTTAATCTCCTGATGTAGATGCTACTGTTATTTGCACTTTTATTAAAAAAAAAATTGAGTCTCAATGTGATACTCTGCCCCAGTTTCATAGCAGTGGCTTTGCTCTTAAGTGGTAGTTACCCATGACTTCATATGATGGTTTCTCACCACTCAGAAACGCAGTGCATTGGAACATTTCCTGAAACTTAAGTACCTATAGGCTTCATGGGATCTGTTGAGCAGGAGGAGATACTTGATCTTGGTCCAGAACCCATAGGGGTAAGGGAGGAGTTATTAGTGCCTGTTTCAACTCTAATGGATGTTTCACATGCTATCCCAGTTAAAGGGCTGGACAGATACTGCAAGATGCTCCAAACTTTGTGGCTCTAAAGTCATTGGCCACCTTGGTTCCATGAGAGCTGCCAAGTGGACAGGGCAATATTTATTTCCTTGGCTTGAGTGATATTAAAACACAGGAATTCTGGTGACTTCAGTTCTTTTTTTTTTATTAAACTTTTATTTAATGAATATAAATTTCCAAAGTATAGCTTATGGGTTACAATGGCTTCCCCCCTCCCATAACTTCCCTCCCGCCCACAACCCTCCCCTTTCCCGCTCCCTTTCCCCTTCCATTCATGTAAAGATTCATTTTCAATTCTCTTTGTATACAGAAGATCAGTTTAGTATATATTAGGTAAAGATTTCAACATTTTGCCCATATAGCAACATAAAGTGAAAAAACTACATTGGATTACTAATTATAGCATTAAATAGCAATGTACAGCACATTAAAGACAGAGATCCTACATAATTTTTTTTCAAATTAATTAATTTTCTATGCCATTTCCATTTTAACACCAGGTTGTTTTTTTTTCATTTCCAGTTCTCTTTATATACAGAAGATCACTTCAGTATGTAATTAGTAAAGACCTCATCAGTTCTTTTTTTAACCAGGGTTCCCCAAACAGGTGTTCACCAGGGCCTGCATATGCACTAAGGAATCTTAAGTCCTTTGTTTAAGTAATTTTTAGGTCAATTGTGCTGCCTTGGCCATACAGTACATAATAGACAAAGAAGGGAAAATCGATCTTTGATCATGAATCTTATGACAGAAAACTCTCTTTATTCTTAAAAGTTTGGTAATACTTTAAGTTTCTGTTTGAGCTTTTTGTTTTTTTCTCCAAGTAGCAGAATGATGATTCACATGCAAAGTGTCATTAAGCAAAAATATTTATTCCCTAAATGGAAATAAATGTGGATAAGAAAGTCAAGTTGGTTTATCCAGAGAGATTATCTTAGAGAATTTTAATCTCATTATTTCTGAATGTTCAATATGAATATCTGAGTTTCCTTTTGTTTGTTTGTTTGTTTAACCTTGAAAAGCAGAGAGACAGAGAGAGATCTTTCATCTGGTGATTCGTTCCCCCAATACCTGCAACAGATGAGGTTAGGACAGACCTAAGCTGGAGTCAGGAACTCAACGCAGATCTCCCATGCTAATTGCAGGTATCCATCTCCTAGGGCCATCAACTGCTGCCTCCAAAGATACACATTAGCAGGCAGCTGGAACTGGAAACAGAATAGGAACTCAAACCCAGATACTCTAATATGGGATGCAGGCATCTTAATCACTGCAGTAAACACCCATCCCTGAATTTATATGCTTTTTGTTAAAGAAGATTTATTTATTCATTTGAAAGACAGTGAGAGAGAGAGAGAGAGAGAGAGAGAGAGAGAGAGAAAGAGAGAGAGAGTTCCTTCATCCGCTGGTTCACTCCCCAAAAGGCTGCAATGGCTAGAGCCAGGCTGGACCAAAGCCAGGAGCCAGGAGCCTCTTCTGGGTCTCCAGCATGGGTACAGGGACCCAGGAACTTGAGTCATCTTCTGCTGCTTTCCCAAGCACAATAGCAGGGAGAAGTACAGGAAATGGAGCAGCTGGAACTCAAATCAGTGCCTATACGGAAGCCAATGTCGCAAGTGGCAGCTTCACCCACTATGTCACAACTCTGGCCCCTGAATTTATATTGCTTATAGATAACTTTGTTTTTACAATTTCCTCCCACAGTGATTCCCAAATGAGTAAAGCAAGAGAGATGGAGAACATTATCAGAATGCACTGTACTTTACTTTCTTGTGATAGATCTATAGCTGTATCTATATTGATATAGATATGTTTTATATCCCTTAACAGCATATGCACTCAAATCTTGGGGAATCAAATGCAATCTCTGGATGCACTTACCATAAATATCCAGTATTTCAAACAACACCACAAATACACACTCAAAGGGAAGACTTATGGTATCTACACAGCTCTGCAGAAAGGGCCAAATAATTTTCCCTACTCAGGGAGAACAAAAATATTTCCAGGTGCGAAGAGTTTTCTGGTAAATTCACCAAAAGTTGAAGCCCCCTTTACCTTCCAGGACCTTAGATGGTGCCCTTCCCTCTCAAAATACCTTGAGAGAGTTTGTTTTCTGGGGTAGTCTTAAATTCATCTTAGTCAATTTGGAATTTCAGAAAGAGAGACAAAGAGTAACTACCAGAAAAGTAATGTCAAAAGCATTATTTCATTTCTGCGTGGAATCTGAAAAAAATTCCTGGCATTTGCTGACAATATCTGTCGTAATTTTCCTCAGTATATTTAACTATAATGAAAGAATATTTAGATGACAGTTCTATATTTGCATTTTAGTTTCTATCTTACACCATCATGTCAATTGCCATAATCTAAAAATTACTGCCTCACAAGATTAGCAGGAACTCTAAAAATGAGTCTTTTAAAACATGTTATTTGAGAGGCAGAGAAACACAAATTGGCAGATATATTTCATCCTCATATGCTTGCAACAACTAGGGGTGGGCAGGACCAAAGTTGGGAGCTAAGAACATAATCCAGATCTCTCCCATGGGTGGCAGGAACCCAATTGCTTGAGTCAGCATCACTGCCTCCCAAGATCTCCGCTGGGAGGGAGCTGGAATCAGGAGCCAGAACTGCAATCAAACCCAGTTACTCCAGTGTGGATTATGAGTGTCTTACCTACTAAGCTGAATGCCTGTACGCAAGCCATTCTAACTGGGGTGAGATGAAACCTCACTGTGGTTTTGATTTGCATTTCCCTGATGGCTAGTGATCCTGAACATTTTTTGCATGTGTCTGTTGGCCGTTTGGATTTCCTCTTTTGAAAAATGTCTGTTTAGGTCCTTGATCCATCTCTTAATTGGGTTGTTTGTTTTGTTGTGGAGTTTCTTGATCTCTTTGTAGATCCTGGTTATTAATCCTTTATCAGTTGCATAATTTGTAAATATTTTTTTCCCCATTCTGTCGGTTGCCTCTTCACTTTCCTGACTGTTTCTTTTGCAGTACAGACACTTCTTGATTTGATGTAATCCCAATTGTTAATTTTGTCTTTGGCTGCCTGTGCCTCTGGGGTCTTTTCCAAGAAGTCTTTGCCTGTGCCTATATCTTGCAGGGTTTCTCCGATGTTCTCTAATAATTTGATGGTGTCGGGTCGTAAATTTAGATCTTTAATCCATGTTGAGTGGATTTTTGTGTAAGGTGTAAGGTAGGGATCTTGCTTCATGCTTTTTGCATGTGGAAATCCAGTTTTCCCAGCACCATCTGTTGAATAGACTGTCCTTGCTCCAGGAATTGGTTTTAGCTCCTTGATCAAATACAATTTGGTTGTAGATGTTTGGATTGATTTCTAGTGTTTCTATTCTGTTCCATTGGTCTATCCATCTGTTTCTGTACCAGTACCATGCTGTTTTGATTATAACTGCCCTGTAGTATATCTTGAAATCTGCTATTGTGAAGAAAGGCATGTTCTAACTAATGAAATGTGAGAACTAATAGCCAACAGAGTAATACTGAAAAGATTTCAAAGTTATCAGTTCAGAGATGAAAATATTGAATTAAAGAAAGGAGGTTGAACAAGGAATTTTGTAAACATGTAGGTAAAATTCACCAAATATTGATTTCTAAAAAGAATATTACTGTACTCAAATTATACTAGTGGAAGTAGGAAAATTAAGACAGAATTAAGATTCTAAGACAGGGCAGTTTTATGAAAGAGAGCCAATGGAATTATTTGAACTCACTTCCATTAAAGACAATTTTATTGAGGTACAATTTCCATACAAAAATACTTGTACCTAATTATACAGTATGCAATTTGGAAATTTGAGACATGTATGCACCTATGAAACTATTACCATAATCAAAAAATCAATGTTAAAAAGAGGAGAGTGAAGAACAAAGATAGAAGAAACACAGTGAAAATGAAAAAGTCAAAATGACAGAAACAAATTCAATTTTATTAAACATAAAAATCATGATAAAGAAACCAAATTTAGCAATTATAGGAATAAATAAGTTAAAGAAAGCAATAATATGTGGCTATATGCTGCGTTTAAGAGTTATGCATAAGAGATAATGAAACATAAAGATTGAAAAGTAGCTGGATGAAAAAGTGCACAGGACAATTATTAACTAAAAGGAAATAATCCATGAGCAGATATTTTGACTAGTGGTCATGATTTCCATACTGAAATTCTACGCTGAAATACTGGTGTTCTATATCCATTTCTGCTTCCTGACTGCATGTTCTTGCCAAAGCAGAACCTGGGAGGCAGCTGTGACAGCTCAAGTAATTGGATTCCGGCCATCTTCATGGAAGACCTGGATTGCATTCCCAACTCCCAGCTTGACTCAGGTTAAGGTCTGGCTGTTGCATACATTTGGAGAGTAAATCATCAAGCAAGAGTGCGCTCTCTCTTCGTTTTTTCGCTCTCTCTCTCTTTCTCTTTCCAACTCCTTACCTCTCAAAAAATAAAAGAAAAATAAAATGAAAAAAGGAAAATCATCCAAAATATGGTCTTGAAAGACATATATATATATATATTTATATTTATAATTAAGACATACATATTACATATGAAAAATCCAAAAATTCAACAGCAATTTGAGCTAATGTTATGCCCAGTTCAGTTGTCCCCAAAGACCACCAAGGAGCCGATACCTCTGTAAAGCACACGAGAGTCTTATTGCAGGTCCGGGCCTGCACTCTCAATCAACAGTGATACAGCAGGTCTGAATTGAGAGCCCCAACCCTTCAGTTAACAGGGTTTTTTTAGGGTTTTCAGAGACATTCTATACATCATGGTACCATTTAGCAAATCATCTCATCCTGCGGGAAATTCAAAGGACATCACTTAGAATTGATTAGTGCATCCAGTGGCGGGAACGGACCTACTAAAGGTGGTTGGATGGCTTTGGGGTTGATGCCTTTCGAATTGATTGGCTGAAGCATAGGGTCCGAGCTGCTGGGGTGTACGTGCCGAACTGCAGGGTCTCAGGAAGCTATTAATGACCTTATCTGCCCTGAGAAGACACCAGGAACTCTAGGTATTTCTCTGTTATCTGCTAATCGACTGTTGCTAGGAGAGTTTATCGCAAGGGGAGTTCATTTATTTACTTTTAGGAGCTTCTGGCTTAGGGTTCAGGGCCTGGTCAGGCCCAAGTTACAAGATGGAGGCCTAATTTAAAATAGTTACACCTTGATCCAGGCTCAGGTCTCACACTAACTCAAAACTTGCATACACCATGTGAAATAAAGAAAGTATGTAAACCAGAATTGACAAAATTTGAAAACAAATTAACATCTCAAAAATCATAGTGGGAGATTTTAGGATATCACTTTTAGTAATTGATAATAATTTAAAAAATTAGTAAGGTTTTCTATAACTTGAACACAATGTACTATCAACATATATGGGTCAACAGATTCCAATTAGAGCATCTACATTCTTCTCAAATACACGCTTATCAGTTTCCACAAGGGTAACATAATAAGCCACAGGTTAAGTTTCAACATATTTTAAAATCAAATATCATGTAGACTGTTATTTCAAGACGATGTAATTAGGTTAAAGATCAATAATACAAAGAACACAATGTCTACAGGTTTGCAAGTTTATAAACAGGCATTGAAATAACTGATAAAAGAAGAACTCATACTGCGAATTAGTATTTTAGTTTTTATTGCTAGCCTCAAAACTATTTGGTTACAATTTTAAATGTTTCTGAGGATTTTACTTTTAAACTTTGTGAGGGCATTTCTAGGATGGCCTCACAACCAGTACAAACAGCGCATATATTTAGATATTCCTGTGCAGATTGCTAGAGCTTTGTTCCTAGGCAGCTGCCTCCTTTCTGGTTCATTTTCATGCAAACCCAGCAAACTTAGCTGCTTTAGCCACCCCCATGGCTGACCTTTCTCCCTTCAGCTCAGGAGCACAGCTTGCTTTGCTTGGGTTCCCTGTTCTCCTTGCTAGAAATACCTCAAGACAGAAAGCTGGGCTATTGCTGGCTGAGCAAGTTTCTTTCCCTTTTCATAGAGAACAGTAACCTGTCCTGCCTATGATACAATGTGTGAAAACAGCTGGTTTTGCCTCTTTGTATTTATTCCATTTATTTCATATATTTATATTTCTATGTAAAATTATAGTCATTACTCAATATCTGCAGGGGACTGGTTCCAGGAAGCCTTTCGAGCTTCTAGAACTCCCAAACCCAGGGATGCTTTGGTTTGAGAACATTGTGTTTGCTTAAAGCCTTCACACAGTCTCCCATATACTTTAAATCATCTCAGATCACTTAGAATACTTAATAAGGCATACATGCCATGTAAATGGCTTTTATACTGAGTTGTTTGGGGATAATGACAAGAAAGAAATTCTGTATGTTTTCAGTATATAGATGCTACTTAGAACACAGACACAAACACACACACACACACACATCCCCAAATAACTGCAATGGTCAAGGCCAGGCCTGAGCTGGGCCTGGGTAAAAATGATAGTTCAGAAGGCAATTCAGGTCTCCCACATGGATGGCAGGAACCCAACTACTAGAGCTACCTCCCTAGGTCTGCCTGGGTGGGAAGCTGGAGTCAAGAGCCAGGGCCAGGAATTGAACCAAGGCACTCCAAAGTGGGACACAGGCATCTTAACTTGTATATGAACTGCTACATCAAACATTGCCCCTTCTTTGATTTTTATATCAAAACTTATTTTCAAGGTATACTATGGAAACTTAGTGAAAACTTATGAATGGACTTGTTTTATTTTTAATGTTAGAATTTCCTGACTTTCTTATACATTGAATGACACTTTTTTTTTTAAAGATTTTTATTAATTTATTTGAGAGGTAGAGCTGTAGACAGTAAGAGGGAGAGACAGAGGGTAAGGTCTTCCTTCCATTGGTTCACTCCCCAAATGGCCGCAACGGCCAGAGCTGCGCTGATCCAAAGCCAGGAACCAGGTGCGAGTGCAGTCTCCTATGCGAGTGCAGGGGCCCAAGGATTTAGGCCATCTTATACTGCTTTCCCAGGCCACTGCAGAGAGCTGGATTGGAAGAGGAGCAGCCAGGACCAGAATAGGCCACCATATGGGATGTTGGCGCCGTAGGCACAGGATCAACTTACTGCGCCACGGCACAGCACCATTGAATGATGCTTTTAACTATTCATGATTTTGTTCATAATGTACTGGCCATTTGGAAAATATTGGATTACTGAGTTATGAAGATTTTTTAAATGTTGAATATTTCACTATTTAATATTAAATTTCAATATAAAATTACACTTGTAAATATGTTGTTCAACTCATAATTGCAGATACAAATTTTCTAAAAGTTTAATTTTTACTTGAAAGCTCAAAAGTTTAATTTTTACTTGAAATATCAAAAAATAACATCAACTGTTTTTCTGAAAGTGACAAGTTTACTTTGAGAAAATGTTAAATTCTCAAGTTTGTCTTCAATTTTATTTTCAACACGACAAGTGCTTTTGTATGAAAGAAAGAAAAAACAGACTATTCAGTTACTGTTTTAGACAATGGCACGAGTCATTCTCTTCCAGATGGCCCTGTTAGTTCACCATGTTCCAAAGTGCTTTATATTATCTCCTTTGTTATCACTCAAAATATGAAAAATACATGTATTATAACAAAGACATTTAAGAAAATTAATAATATTTATAATTTTATCATTGACAATCCTGAGTAAAATTAACTTTTTTTTTCTCTGTGAGTGGATGAAGGCTAAAAATAAGATCAGTCTGGTGTCTCTGTGTGTGCTGAGTGAACGGTTTTTATTCACCATCATTTTGCATCATCAGTACAAATTTTGGTTTACTGAACAAGGGACATTGTGTCCCAATGTTACTGCAAAAGTAGCTTTCATCTTGGAGCCTCCTGACGGGATCTTGGGTTCTTTCAGAGGTCTGCAGGCCCCCTCCAGGGAACTCCTGTGCTACGTGATTGGAGGTTGCTTTACTTGCGTTTTTCAGTGTTAGCCTATAAAATCTTCCTTTGAGTTATTTGGTAGCATTCAAAACACATTGATTGCATTTCTAATTTATCCTCAACATCCAGTAATGGAAATGCTTTGTGGACAAGCAGGAAAGGTGCACACTAACCACTTGGGTACTCTAGTCCTGGAGGATTTAAGGAGGCATCCTCAAAGCCCATGTTGGCAGCATCTATGTTCTGAGTGTGTTGGATTGCAGTCCCCACTCTCAGATGGCCGGCCAGATGAAATGCTTTTGCTTTCTCTTGGCATGAGGCACACTGATTTTTTCCTAACTAGAGAGGATCACGAAAATGGCAGGACTGACTCTGCATATTTTCTTGCCATAGCCGCCTTCTGTTATTTATGAACCTGATCCAATGTATGCTTTGAATTGCATTTTTTTTCTTTTCTTAAAGATTTATTTATTTATTTGAAAGGCAGAGTTACAGAGAGGCAGAGGCAGAGAGAGAGAGGTTCCCTCTCCAACTGGCCGCAATGGCCCGAGCTGTGCCGATCAAAAGACAGGAGCCAAGAGCTTCTTCCAGGTCTCTTACACGGGTGCAGGGGCCCAAGTACTTGGACCATTTTCTACTGTTTTCCAAGGCCACACAAGAGAGCTGGATCTGAAGTGGAGCAGCTGGGACTTGAACTGGCACCCATATGGGATGCCAGTATCTGCAGGTGTCTGCTTTACCGGATATACTACAACGCTGACACCTGTATTTTCTGCTTTTAAAAAAGTTATTTATTTGAAAGACAGAGTGACAGAAACAGAGAGAGAGAGAGAGAGTCTCCTATCTACTAGTTCACTCCCCAAATGACTGCAACAGCCAGGTCTGGACTAGGATAAAGCCAGGTACCAGGAACTCCATATGGGTCTTCCACATGGGTAACATGGGCCTAAGTACAGGAACTATCTTCAACTGCCTTCTCAGGTGCATTCTCAGGTGCATATTATTATTTGAACCCAGGAAGCCGGGTTCAAAGGGAGCAGCCAGGACTCAAACAGGCCTTGCGATATGGGATGGGCTATCCCATGTGAGCTGCAATACTGGCTCTTGAATTACGTTTTCAATACAAGCAGAAAACATTTTTGAGATGCTTAATTCCTCCTGTATATTGTAAATCTTTTACAGAACCATCATATTTACTTTTCTTATCTGAGTGATCAATGGTGTTCACAATTTTTCAGCATTAACATTTAATTCAAAGAAGCAAGTTACAATTACTGTGAAAACACTTAATGACTATTTTAATAAAAACATTTACATTCCAAAGAGGTTGAAAATGGTTTTTACTCTGACTCATACATTGAGATTTAGTAAGCTTGTGCCCTAAAGGACATAATTGTAAAATTCAATTACCATCTATCTATCTATATCCATTGGATAGGGAATCAAAAACATTTACTGTTGGTAATAAAATAATTTAATGGTGCTTACAGAGATTTTTAATGGATGTTTGCTCTGAGAAATAAACTACTAATAAATTCAATAAAATTCCATTTGGTTCTTGTAGATAGTATGAATGCTGAGTAGCTTTTGTTCTAAAGTCTCAACTGAACAAAAATGATATGGAGAAAAGCAGAATTGTCCTAAAGAAAATTTGTTTCATGTGCTTGTTTTGATCTGGTTGATCATTCAGTTATATGCATTTGTCAGAGCACTGCGCATTATTGATGGAACAATTTTCTCTATTAATGCTATAAAGGATTGGTAAATAAATGTTATAAAGGATTGATGAAGGGAAGAATCCATTGAGGAAGTTATTGCTTAGGAAGAAAATATTTATCTCCTTCACTCAGGCTTCTTCAGAGTGACATAACTGAATTATGGGAGATGGAAGCTTGAATTACTGACAGTGACTATCCCAGACAGGAAGGAGAGAGTAGCAAAGGAAGCAAGGAGGGAGGCAGGATGGTTCCCACTTCCTCATAGTTTTCATTTTTTTTTAAACTTTTATTTAGTAACTATAAATTTCCAAAGTACAGTTTATAGATTACAATGGTATTTTCCCTCCATAACTTCTCTCCCACCCGCACCCCTCCCATCTCCTACTCCCTCTCCCATCCCATTCACATCATGATTCATTTTCAATTATCTTTATATACAGATCAATTTAGTATATATTAAGTAAAGATTTAATCAGTTTGCACCCACACAGAAACACAAAGTGTAAAATACTGTTTCAGTACTAGTTATAGCATTACTTCACATTGGACAACACATTAAAGACAGAGATCCCACATGAGGAGTAAGTACACAGTGACTCCTGTTGTTGACTTAACAATTTGACACTTTTGTTTATGGCATCAGTAATCTCCCTAGGCTCTAGTCATGAGTTTCCGGGGCTATGGAAGCCTTTTGAGTTCGCTGACTTCAATCTTATTTAGACAAGGTCATAGTCAAAGTGGAAGTTTTCTCCTCCCTTCAGAGAAGGGTACCTCCTTCTTTGATCACCCATTCTTTCTACTGGGATCTCACTCACAGAGATCTTTCATTTAGGTCCTCTATTTTTTTTTCCCCAGGGTGTCTTGGCTTTCCATGCCTAAAATACTCTCATGGGCTCTTCAGCCAGATCCGAATGCCTTAAGGGCTGATTCTGAGGCCAGATGCTGTTTAGGACATCTGTCATTCTATGAATCTGCTGTGTATCTGGCTTCCCATGTTGGATCTTTCTCTCCCTTTTTTATTCTATCAGTTAGTATTCGCAGACACTAGTCTTGTTTGTGTGATCCCTTTGACTCTTAGACCTATCAGTGTGATCAATTCTGAACTGAAATTGATCACTTGGACTAGTGAGATGTCATTGGTACATGCAACCTTGATGGGATTATATTTTTTTTTAAAGACTAAGTGACATACAAAGAGACAGACAAAAGAGATTTTCCACTTGCTGGTTCATTCCCCCAAATGCCCATAATAGCTGGGGATGGGCCAAGCTGAAGTCAGAAGCCAGGAACTTAATTTGGGTCTCTTATGTGGGTGGCAGAAACCCCCCAGGACTTGGACCATCATCCACTGCCTCCCAGGAGGATTAGCAGGGACTGAATTGGATGTGCAGGTGGGACTGGATCCCAGGCACTTCAACACGTGATGTAGGATTGCAAGTTGTGGCTTAATCTGCAGCACCACAAAGCCTGCCCCATGTCTTTCAGAATGTCAATCCTACAAGATGTTGAAATGCCTCAACATCTGTCAGTTGGTGAAGTAACAGTACCTTTGATCTAGTCTCTTGGATATATCTGTAGTTTGTTTCAAAGTGTAATAATTATTTATAATTGTAATACCAGTGCACTGCTGACATATAATTTAGAATCATAAAACTGATTTTGAATGGAAATAATGACAGTCATGGGTATAAAAAGCAACTTTCAGAAAGAAAAACAGTCAAAGGAGCAAAGGTCCTAAGGGCCAAAGAAACATTAAGGCCTCCTATGATTGGAGAAAATGCAGCATTCCACAGAGATCCTGGTGTTTAACAGAAGTCTACAAGCAACTTCCATGTGACTGTTTTGTAGGTTTTAGAAGGCCAGAAAGCAATGTAACAGCTTACCTGTCCAGGCTGCTAAGGGATAAGAGGTTCAGTGCAATTCCCTATTTGACAGGTGAGGTAGTGATGTTAACAGCTCAAAATGTGATAATGAAGGAAATAAGAATAGGAAAATTGTTAGCTCCCTCATGTTAGGTAGGGAAACTATTTCTTTTTATAACCTAGAAACCTTTTATTTAAGGCATACAAACGTCATGCATTTCATATATGTAAATTTAGGAACATAGTGAATTTTCCTACCCCCCACCTGCACTCCTTCCCTTCTTTCTCCTCCCTTTCTTATTCCCATTCGTATTTTTTACTAAGATCTATTTTCAATGAACTATATACACATAACATTAGCCCTATACTACGTGAAGAGTTCAATGAATAGTATGAAAAAAAAAAAAAAAGATTGTTCTCCAACAGTCAAGACAGGGGCTCTTCAAAGTCATCACATCTCAAAGTGTCAATTTCACATCTATAGATTAGGAAACAGTGTCTTTATGCTGAAAAAAGATCAATGCCCGAGTGAGTGGAATGATTTTCACAAGCTACAAAATTTTAAAAAAATGAGAAATTAGCAAATTCTTAATTTGTATGTTCTGGCCCTGGAAAAGAGAAGGCTAAGAGGAACTTAGATTGTGTTAAGATGACCTTTCTGCATTTCAAATGCTTCCAGAATCATCTCATCTTAGTCTTAAAATCGAGATGTTTTAACATGTTTTTCACTGCCTAAAAAAACTGACAATATTCTTTTTTTTTAAACTGACAATATTCTTTGCTTGACCAAACTTAAGTCAAAGTCCATCTGCTTTTAGGCTCATCTGGTACTTCTTAAAAAAATCCAGCTTTAGCAGAACTTTGCTAAGTCAATTTAACAAATATCTCCTACCCTGATACCTAATCAATCATGTTCGTCATCCACTCCCATCACCCAGGTGATGTCTGATCAACTTGGCCTGTCTCCATGTGAATGGTGCTAGGTTGGTTTAGCTGGAATCTCCCTCCCCACAGTGCTTCCTCTTTGTAATTTCCTCTCACCAACCCTCACCTTGCTCCTTCCCCTATAAATTCCCACTTCTCCATACTGTATTTGCTGTTGAACCCAATCTCTCTCCCTTATTGCAAAATCCTATTGTAGTGGTCCCTGTACCCATTGTGAATGGTGGTTTTGAATCAAGTCTTTGTTACTGCGCTAGAGCAGGTATCTCTGAATATTTTCTTTCTTTGACGTATCAATGGTTTCTAAATAATTCTGAACAACTTAATAGTAGGCTGTCCTGGACATTCATGTTCCAGGATGAGAGAGGGTTAGCATGCTACCTTTGTGGGAAGCTTAAGTTTGAAAATGGGGACATCATAACATTTTTGGGCCTATCAGGCAAGAGAGCAGATAGAGGCCCGCATTTTCTAAGTTTAAAATATTTGCAAATTATCAGTCATGGTAGCAGAATGGTAATACATTCTGTTCTTAGACGTTCACAAATACATCTTCAAGATGGATTAATAAAAATATTTGTAAAATCTCACAATCTTAATATAATTCTGAATGCATTTAGTATTGCCCATGCCTGAGGGTTCTCTCTACAGAATGGTGATTTTGGATGAATCATAAAATAAAGGCAAACATAACATGAATTATTTTATGTTTATTTCCTGAAGTGTTTTTCCTTGGCTGCATTTCAGCAAAACAGTGGTTTATGTAATTATGATATAGTTTTTCACATTGTTCATGGATTATAGTTGAAAATGGCACACTATGCAACATTTTATGAGTTATTGTAGTTCTTAGATAATTTTCATTAATTTCAGTTTTAAGAAACTTTGATTGCTAACACAGTAGCAACTGGATTCATCAATAAGATTCCTAAAGCAATATTGGAGTTTGGGAATAAACCATGATTTTTTACAGAGAAAATTAATAAAAGTGATAGATTCAAATATGACATATAATAATAACCAAAGAAATTAATGAAATTATTTTATTTTATTTTATTTTTTTGCCAGGCAGAGTTAGACAGTGAGAGAGAGAGAGACAGAGAGAGAGTTATAAAGAGTGAGAGAGAGAGACAGAGAGAAAGGTCTTCCTTCCATTGGTTCACCCTCCAAATGACCACTACTGAAACCAGGAGCCAAGTGCTTCCTCCTGGTCCCCCATGCGGGGGCAGGGCCCAAGCACATGGGCCATCCTCCAATTTTAACAAATAAATTCCTATTACTTATAGAGTAGTTTTTGTTATTTTTCAAGTAATGAACAGATCCATAGAATATTCTTTAAGTTCTTAGTCTTAAAGAAGTTTCAATGCAAAATATTAAAATTAAAACAAAAATACAAGTTTCTAGCTCCATTTGTTCAATTTTTTTTTTAAATAACACATTTTAAATTTACACTCTAGTCAAAGGCTAAATGCTCCACTAAATAAAGAGTTCAATAAGTAAAAAATTTTAAAAAAAGATCATTATTGAGCAGGACATTAGGCTAAGGGCTGTGAACAATAATCTAAAAAATTCAACTTCACTCATACATTTTAAAATAGTCACAAAATTAAATTTATACATGTCTGCAATGGTTAGAAAATAGATTTATGGCTATGTGTACACAAATCTTTCACTTCCTAATTATAAAATTATATTGTTTCAATTTTATAATTTCCTTTTGCTTGGAATATCCCTTTTGTTGTATTGTTGATTTGTACTTTTCTTTTAATTTACAAAAATTTTGTGTCTAGAACTTTTAAGTGGCATTGTGTATAACCCTGCCTGTTTTCCTGCTGCATTATATTTGTTTGTTGAACTCTCTATTCAGTGGAACCAATAACCGATTGACTATAATGTAAATTAAAAACATATTATCTCTGGGGCAGGCATTTGTTAAAGTCACTGCTTGTGGCCGGTGCCGTGGCTCAACAGGCTAATCCTCTGCCTGTGGCACCAGCACACCGGGTTCTAGTCCCGGTCGGGGTGCCGGATTCTGTCATGGTTGCCCCTCTTCCAGGCCAGCTCTCTGCTATGGTCCGGGAGTGCAGTGGAGGATGGCCCAAGTGCTTGGGCCGTGCACCCAATGGGAGACCAGGAGAAGCACCCGGCTCCTGCCTTTGGATCAGCGCAGTGCGCCTGGTCGTGGCGGCCATTGGAGGGTGAACCAATGGAAAAGGAAGACCTTTCTCTCTGTCTTTCTCTCTCACTGTCCACTCTGCCTGTCAAAAAAAAAAAAAAAAAAAATTAAAGTCACTGCTTGTGATGCGAGTCTCTTATTTAGGCACTGCTTTGAGTCCAGGCTGCTCCACTTCCGATCAAACTCCCTGCTAATGGCCTGAAAAAGCAGCAAAAGATGGCCCAAGTAATTGAGCCCCTGCTATCCACTTGGGAGACCCAGGTGAAGCTCCTGGCTCCTGGCTTCAGTGTGGCCAAACCCTGGCCTTTGTGACCATCTGGAGAGTGAACCAGTGGATGGAAGATCTGTGTGTGTGTCTCTCTCCCTCACTATAACTCCTAGACTGGGACTTTGTGGGTGTTTGAGGAAAAAGTCAGCAGACTTGGGGCTCTTTCTTTCTGTCTCTTTGATGTGGGCCAGATTATCTAATTTTTATTCCATGTCCTTGCTGCCACAGACATAATTCAAAGCGAATATATGTATGTATATTGCACAAGAGAGAACAAGATTTATTTACAAGTGTGACAAGGAGCATACATTCGTGCAAGAGTATGGACCACTACACACAGAGAATATGTCATGAGTGAACCAGAGTGTTGTTCATTGGAGAGAGAAAAAGAAAGCAGCACCCCCAAGAATGGCCCCGGAAGAAAAGAGACCTCTTCCCCCATTGTCAACCTCTTTTTATGAGGTAGGTAGTTGTACCTTACTCTGGTAAACATGGTGTGGTTTTAGGATGCTTGAACTTTTGAGTCTTTTAGGACATCTCCTTGTAGAACCTAAATTCTGTGTGATCATTGTGGAGTGTCCTCCGTCCTGGTCCCAGATGAGACACAGGTTCATCCTGGGAACCTGGGTGTATCGAGCACTTGTTAAAGAGGTGAACATTACACTGCAGGGCTGCAAGAAACCTACCTCCCTCTCTGCACAGTTTCACCATATCACATCTACCTATTAAATAAACAAACGAATGAATGAATTCTGGAGAAAATAAATTCAACCAATTTTATTTATTTATTTTTTTACTGACAACCACAATTTTTCTTGGAGGATCTTCTAAAGTTTTGTAAAACTATTCCAACGCTTTTCACACCTCTCTAAGTGTAATTGGCATTAAGTTGAGAATGATTGTGAGGTCAATTTGACTTGTGTTTTGTCAAGAAGTTCTTATTTTTCAAAATTATATGGTCTATTCTTGATTCTTTTAATTAATATATATGTTTTTTGAATCTGATTTAAATTTCCACTCCCTCCCAAAAAATGCTTTCAGGAATATTGATTTCTGACTGTAGTAAAACTACAGAATAATTTTAAAAGACTTAATGTCCTTGTATCCTTATAACTGATAAATAAACTATATTTCTCCTGGGTGTCATTTGTTAATTACAACAAGTACATTATACTAATGTGAGATGCTAATAATGGAGACCGTTAGTGTGGTTTATAAACTGTGACAAATATATCAGACTAAAATGAGATGTTAGCAGTAGAGGAAGTTCAATGTTGCTTATATGAGAACTGTTTGTACTACTTTACAATTTTTGTTTTGTAAAATTTAGACTATTCTTAAATTAAAAGTTTAACAAAAAAAAATATGTCCCCATTAATTTAGGTCTTCTTTGATCTCAAAAACTTTATGTATTGTAGTATTTTTCTGTAAAAGTAATGCACCTCTCTTTAGATTTATTATTGGACATTTGAGCTTTTAGGCACAGAAATAAACAGCTTAATTTTCATATTCCCCTTTCTATTAGTTTGTTTCTGGTAAATAAGAACACAGTTTACCTTTGTATACTGAACTAATGTCAAGCACTCTTCCTAGATTCACCTATAAATTCAAATGCTTTTAATAGAAGTCAACACAGTAGACATCTTATGTTTCTGGTTACTGTGGAATGCTTTCAATTTTTCACCAATAGTTTTGTTTTCTATAGATTTTAGGAAGATATTTATTATCAGATCAGGGATATGCTCTTCTATTCCTACTTTGTAAATTATTTTAAAAGTTCATCCTCAAAGAGTGTTAAATTTTGTTATATGTTTTCTATAAGTATATTGCAACAATACTAATTTTTATTCTTTGTTAATGGTATAGATAACAATTTCATGCACATCAAAATGACTTCTTAGCCTTGATCAAGAAAACAAACATAAGAAATTTAGTCATCATATATCATAATCCTAATAGTTACTGTAGTTTGCTAATATTTTATGTAGTGGTATTTAGTTCTGCATCCTATAGGTACTTTTCCTTTCTTATGTCCGTGTCAGAATTTGATATTGAGGTCTGGTTGGCCTCTGGTCTCATGAGCTTGGAGTAATTCTCTTTTATTCTACTTTCTGGAAGATATTTGTGTTAGATTAAACATTTTCTTCATTCACTGTTTGGGGGAATTCACCAGGAAAGCCATTTAAACCAGAAATTTTGGTTGTGCAATAGTTAGTCACAGATTTCATATATTCATTGATCATAAACATTTAAGATATAAAACTCTTCTCTTTTTAGAACTTTTCTTTTAGGACTTTCTGCATTTCATCTACATTTCCAAATTATCGACAATTCCTGCAAAAATGTATATATGTGTGTATCTACATAACTTTATGTCATTATATTTTAAAAATGTATTTGAAAGGTAAAGAGAGACACAGAGAAAGGATATATGTGGGAGAGCGAGAGCGAGCGAGAGAGAGAGAACGAAGGAGGTGTTCCTTTTGATGGTTCACACCACAATGGTAGACCTATCTAGGGCTGGGCCAAGCAAATCCAGGTGCCTGGAACTCAATCCAGGTTTTTCCACCAGTGACAGGGATTCCAGTACTTGGATCATCACTGGCTGCCCCCCAGAATATGTATTGACAGGAAGTTGGAATCAGAAATGAAGCCGGGACTCCAATCCAAGCCAATCATTAAATATTTATTATGCACTATCTATGGGTACCAGTGGGTCTGGATGTGACCTAAGCTGTTTCCATCCTCTTGCAGAAAATAGCTCTTTTTTAAAGGACCCTAGGGCCAACACTGAGAAGACATTCTTATTTGTATGACAGAAAATTTTCCTGTTTGTTGTATCAGTTGAAAAATCAGCCAATATGAACTAATCTTAGTTATTAACCAATAGATGTTCACCTTATTTTGTGAGATGTGTCTTATCTACTTATTGAATGAGCTACTTATGGCCATGTTTTCTCTTACTCTGGAAAATTCAGAGTGATCATTTAAAAACAGAGCTTTGTATGCTTTATATTAACATTTGAACTATACAAATGTGTTGTAAATATGGACTTGTGCATTAAATTGTGGACACATTTTAATCTCAACCATAATTTTCATTTCCCTTTAACTAAAGTTTCATTAAATATTTAATCCTTTGATAATTGCATATTGTTTTGTAATGAAGTTTCTAATCACTCCTTCAAAATGTGTTCAGCACCCACCGTGTGCGAAACACTCATTACAGATTTATATTATTAGCCCCTTCTCTCCAAATAAAAGAAATCCTGTTAACTTTATGTTTATTTGAAGAGCACAGAATGATTGCAGGCTGAATCTCATTGCCATAAGATATAAAAAGAAAACATCCAGATATTATAGAATGGATTTAGCAAAACTCTCATCCCTTGGAGATAAAAATAGTGACTTTCTCAACCTTGATGGAAAAAATGTTCAGAAGGATGAAAGTAAGAGGCCCCCAATTACACTTAGACTCTTAGCTGCATGTAAGAACTGGATAAAGAATAGACTCAGCAAAGCTGGTTATAATAAGCACACAATAGAAATAGAATATTTGCTATTTTAGGTGGTGGCAAAAATATTTAGAAATATGCAAAAATTGTCTACAAAAAGTCTATCTTTATTAAAAAATAGAATCTAGAAATCAGCCAAAGACATGACAGCAAGTATTGAGTAACACAGAGGAAGGCAATTATTAAATTACAGATGGCCTTATCTCTAGTTGGCTGAAACCACCATGACTTAAGAACAGGAATACAGCTCCAAATGCAGAACTCATCACAGATGGCCCCACAAATCTACAAGAGGATGCATTTTAAAAGTCATTTGTATGCAAGAGTAACACTTAAGGAATTTGAGACTTAACTCTCATTTTCATGTGCCAGCCCCGTTCTCTCTTGGGGCATTTATAGTCACATCTAAGAGCCAAAATCTGGGAAAACAAATTCCACTAGATTCTCTTTTTAAAAGTTGGTATCCAAGCATGAAATCTTGTAGATTTATCAATTTCAGGCATTAATTTAAATAAATGAACAAATGCATTGTAAGTCACAACTCTAGGCGTCTCAAGAGATGGCAAGGTTTAAATGCAAAGTGCATATTATTATATCCTTGTAATCAGTCATTGCCAGAGAAAATTCACATGGCAGAGCAGATTTACATTCTATTTGATATATACAAATTCATGGTTTTCAACCTCTGTCTGGAGCAACATGGCGATCTTTTACAGTTTACTATTTCTCTTGCTCTCTGTTGCCCACATGGGCATCTCCTAATGCTTAATGATCCTCCATATGGTTCTGAAACTGTACCTGCTTTACTCTTAGGTGTTGACTGTGCGTTCTACTTCACAGAGAAAATAAAGGACTCCATTGCCTCACTGGCATGTTACTACTTGTCTTTACAACAATTCCTTCCTTTTCAGTAGAAACATTGATATGATCTCTTCTCTCCACTTTTGTCTTGAATTCTCATTTTTCTAATCTTTTCTACTACTTGAAATTATCTTCCCTTCCCTCTTTTGTACTGTCTCTTTCCCATGTGTTAGAATACTCTGCCTTGGAGCCAGCATTTAGCCTGATTGTTAAGATGCCTGCATAGTTGGGGCTGTTGTTGTAGGGCAGTGGGTTAAAGCCCTGGCCTGCTACACCAGCATCCCATATGAGTGCTGTTTCGAGTCCCAACTCCTACACTTCCAACCTCACTCCCTGCTAATGTGCCTGGGAAAGTGGTGTTGGGTAGCCCATGTCCTAGGTCCCCTGCATCCATATGGGAGACCTGGAAGAATCCTGGAGGCTGGCTTCGAATTGGCTCAGCTCCAGCCTTTGCAGCTGCTGCTCCTCATGGGGCAGCAGGTCCGATGGAGCTCCTCAGGGTCAGCCTGGGGAGCTCGGGGGCCGAGCGGGATGATGAGTGTCGACAGCAAAGGAATCACACCAGAGCTGGGAGATCAGTCAATGCCCAGGGCACAGCCGGGTTCTCCATTTTATTGGGAGGGAGAAAAGCTTTAATAAACACAGAAAGCGGGCTGTCCAGGGCACAAGGGAACCAAGCCAACCAGCGGAAAGGTAAGGCGGGACATGAGCCGGGCATGCCCTCAAAGCCAAGGACTCATACTGTTCACCAGTATGGAAGTCTCCTGTCATGCTAGGTACCTCCCCCGGGGGCCATCTTGGATTGTTGGAAACACTGAGTCATTGGGATGCAGAAGTGTTGCAAACTCGAGCAAAGGCTTACTGGCCTTGTCCAGAGAAGACTTAGCAAGTTTGTTTCCTTTTTGATTGGAGCCATTTGGGGAGTGAATCAGCAAATGGAAGACCTCTCTCTGTAACTGTCTTTAAAATAAATAAAATAAATCTTAAAAAAAGGATACCTGCAAAGCTCATCATCATACTTGTGTTGGACACCCAGGTTTGGTTCCTGCCTACAGTTTCTCGCTGATGCAGACCTTGGGAGCCAACAGTGCTGGCCTAAGTAATTGGGTCCCTGACACACATGTGGAACATGTGAGTTGAATTCCTGTCTCATGGCCTCTTCTTAGTTTAGCCTTGGACATTGCAGGCATTTGGGTAATGAACTACTAAGTGAGCTTGCTCTGTCTCTCTCTGCTTGTGTGTGTGTGTGTTTGTGTGTGTATGTGTGTGTGTCTGTCTTTTCCTCTGCTTCTCAAATAAATAATTTATAAATAAATAAATGAGCATCATTGATATCTACTTCCTTTAGTTTATCCAATGTATTGATTCCTTAACTCCACACATTCTGTGTTCTGCTGACATTATTTTACCAATATCAATCATCCCTGCCAATGATCACTTTCCCTCTCTTCTTATCTTTGGTCCTGTTGAGTCATCCTTTATTCTTCAATCTTTATTCTTTTGGAATTATGGAATTTTCCTTCCAATTTCTGACTACCCTTCTATTTCAGTCTGTTTTCCAATCCTCTTCTGTTGGTCCAGCTGAATGATAATGGTCCTCCATGTATCAAACTTACCTTGAGCTCCTCCCTTTCCTTAGTAGGTTATCTCTTAATAGGTTATACTCTGATGAGTTTGAGAGTCACAAATATATATAACACTGTACCTTCCTGAGGCATAAATGTATCCAGTCTTCCAGGGTGCTCCAGTGAGTAGTCTTTAGACTCTTCAAATTCAGTAGGTGAATTTATTCTTTCTCACCTGAGTCTTAAAACTGATCCTTCTTAATAATAATACAGTATCATTTTAACATATCAAGTACTATCCTAAATGCTGAATATACATTGTCACTATCATCTTCATTTTTAGATGATTAAAATATAAAAAACAAACAAAATAAAAATGCTAAATGGTTTATCCAAGATTATGAGGTTAGTAATGTAAGACCCCTGCTAAAAGTAAATATTAAAATAATATTATAGTAAAGGGTTAAAAAGTTTAGCTGCTGACAGTAGACATCCCTTAAAATAACTGTGTCTCCACCTGCCTGCAGAATAACCTTGGGAAACTGCCTTGTGAAACTGCTCTGTGTAACTGTCTCACGCAATAACACTTGCAGAAGTCCGGAAAAGAGTTGCAATAATGTCCTGTGACCATTGTATAAACTTACCCCTTCCCTCGCTAAAATCGCAACAAGAGTTTGCCCTTCAAAATAGCTAATCACCAAACGCCCCGCATACATATGTTAGTCAGGTGGCTATTGTCTTTAAAAACTGCTGTAACCCCTGCTCGGGGCTCTCTTGCTCTCTCCACCGCCTGTGGTGCTGGGGAGCCCGTTTGTGCAAACGCCTAATAAAAATCCTCTTGCTCTTGCATCTTCTGGTCTGGAGGTTGGGTTTTTGGGCGACCACCCGAGCGCGTTGGATTCCCAGATTTGGGGTCCTTCAGTAAGTGAATGGATGGGGCCAGGGTCAGCCTGTCAATCATGACACCCACAGCATGTCACAGCTTATGGGTCCTTCTCTGTCTATTCCATAAATGAGATTTTCATTATTTCTTACTTGATATAGCACAATACATGCTTTTTAAAAAAAATATATTTTAAAGGCAGGGTTACAAAGATAGTGAGAAGGAGAGGAGAGTGAGAGTGAGAGACAGTGAGAAAGAGAGAGAGAGAGAGAGAGAGAGAGAGAGAGAGAGCAAATGAGTGACAGAGATATCTTCCATCCAATGGTTCTCTCCCCAAATGGCTGCAATGGCAGGGGCTGAGCCAGGTAGAAGCTAGGAGCCCACACCTTCATCTAGGCCCCCCACATGTGTAAAGGGGACAGAAGACTGGGCCATCTCCTGGTGCTTTCCTAGATGCATCAGCAGGGGGCTGGATCAGAAGAGGAGCACCTGGTACTTGAACCAGCCCTCATATGAGTACTGGCCTTGTATACAGTGGCTTAACCTGCTACACCACAATACAAGCCACTAGTACAATATCTTCTTAACTCATCCTCTTAACTCTGGACCCATCTCCCCACCTTTATTCTGTTTTACATATGACTTGCCAGAGTTATTTCCTAGGCAGGCAAATATGATCTTATCAAAAATTTTCAAGGGTATCATATGACCCTTGACAACGTCCTAGCTATTTAACCTGGGTTTAAACACTTGGGTTTAAATCTCACTAAAGCATGTATTTGCTTTGTTACATTGAGACTCTTTTTTTTTAACTTTTATTTAATGAATATAAATTTCCAGTGTACAGCTTATGGATTACAATGGCTTCCCCCTCCCATAACTTCCCTCCCACCCGCAACCCTCCCCTCTCCCGCTCCCTCTCCCCTTCCATTTGCATCAAGATTCATTTTCAATTCTCTTTATATACAGAAGATCAATTTAGTATAAGATTTCAACAGTTTGCACCCACATAGAAACAGAAAGTGAAACATACTGTTTGAGTACTAGTTATAGCATTAAATCACAATGTACAGCACATTAAGGACAGAGATCCCACATGAGGAGCAAGTGCACAGTGGCTCCTGCTGTTGACCCAACAAATTGACACTCTAGTTTATGGCGCCAGTAACCACCCTAGGCTGTCGTCATGAGTTGCCAAGGCTATGGAAGCCTTCCAAGTTTGCCGACTCTGATCATATTTAGACAAGGTCATAAAAGACAGAGTGAGGATAGTAACCAATGATCCTAAGAGTGGCATTTACCAGGTTTGAACAATTATACAGCATTAAGTGGGGAGGAGGACCATCAGTACACACAGGTTGGGAGTAGAGCCATTGGTGGTAGAGTAGAGGTTAGGATTACAAAGGAATGAGGTCCAAGTGCACTAGACAGGGCCTAGAACAAAGGACAGAGTCATTATTAGAGGAGCTAAGAAAGGTGCTGTCTAAGCTACAAGTAATTTTTCTGATTGAGAGGCAAATAGAACCTGATAGAAGGGGCTTGATAATAATCTGGTGGGCTTTAGGCCTTGTAAATTCAGAAGCCCAGACCTATCTATCTCTTCACATGGGGTATATCCTAAGGGAGCTGTGAACCTCCTAGGGGAAGGCACTCTGTTGACTTTCATTACTTGGCTGGGCTGGGAGGAGAGCTGGCCAGGTAAAGGCAGGGGGCATCTCTAACAAGAAATTGACAGTTCTGCCTGCAATGTTGCTGACCCTACGTGGCCGTCCCCTCAGCTGCAGTGGTCACTTTGGAAGTTGGGCTGAGTGAAGGGCTTTTCAGCTTAGAGCCAATAAGATCTGTGGCTCTGACCTGGGCATCCTTCGACTCCAGGGCAGGTCCATTTCCAGTGATCCAACTCTTGGCAGAGCTGCCAGGGCTCTTCACAAGCTGACTTCTGCTGAAGCCCAGGCTTACCACATTGAAAGCCACTGCAGTGGACTGGCCTGTTGGGTCTGCTTGAGGGCAGATCACTGTACAGATCAGCCATTAATAGGCCTGCCACCCATTGCTTCTGATGCCTAGCTTTCATTTCTTTCTGGTTTGTGTTCAAGCAGACCAGAGGATGCAAGTCAAGGGAGTGCCCGTGTCCCATCTCTAATCTTCGGTGGCCTGAACTACAAGTCTATAGGTACAGGCATGTTCTGTAGTAGTTTTTCTTTTTTTTTTTTTGTGATTGAACTTTTTTTTTAATTTTTTTTAACTTTTATTTAATGAATATAAATTTCCAGTATACAGCTTATGGATTACAATGGCTTCCCCTTCCCATAATTTCCCTCCCACCCGCAACCCTCCCCTCTCCCGCTCCCTCTCCCTTTCCATTCACATCAAGATTCATTTTCAATTCTATTTATATACAGAAGGTCAATTTAGTATAAATACTTCAACAGTTTGCACCCACATAGAAACACAAAGTGAAACATACTGTTTGAGTACTAGTTATAGCATTAAATCAAAATGTACAGTACATTAAGGACAGAGATCCCACATCAGGAGCAAGTGCACAGTGGCTCCTGTTGTTGACCCAACAAATTGACACTCTAGTTTATGGCGCCAGTAACCACCCTAGGCTGTCGTCATGAGTTGTCAAGGCTATGGAAGCCTTCCAAGTTTACCGACTCTGATCATATTTAGACAAGGTCATAAAAGACAGGTTGAGGATAGTAACCAATGATCCTAAGAGTGGCATTTACCAGGTTTGAACAATTATACAGCATTAAGTGGGGAAGAGGACCATCAGTACACACAGGTTGGGAGTAGAGCCATTGGTGGTATAGTAGAGGTTATGATTACAAAGGAATGAGGCCCAAGTGCACTAGTAGTAGTACTGTAGTAGTTTTTCTAAGGTAGACAATGCCCATGAGGAAAATTATATTCTCACTTTAAAACTTTCTTTCCCTTTGGTCTGAAAGGGAGGTTTTTTCTACTTACTGTATACTTTGCTGATGGCAAAGTGAATCTAGCTATGAGATTATTATTTAAGTTCTTATTTTGGCTATGCTATTGCAGAAAAATGTTAGCCATCTCTTTTATAAGGTCTAAAGATTAAATTGTGCATCCTACAGATTCCTTCATAATAGAATTAGTTTCCTACCTTGAAGAGAATAGAGAAATGAAAGAACAAGTTGGGCTTAGAATAGAGAAATGAGGGAGCAAGTCCTAGATCGCTTGCTGACAATAGCAATATCACATGAATACTTAGCAAACCGTTTCAACCATTAGATAACAACTTAAGAAAACATTTATCAGAAGGTCCAATGCCTTCTATAAATTTTAAGAATCATGTATTTGAAAACACCTCTTAAATATCTAACATGGTGTAGTTTGTTTAGCCAGTAAACTTAAGCACAACCATCTAAAATGTTTTTAGTTTCTTTCTACCAACAAGTCTAAAACATATGATACACAGATTCAGGTCCCACGAATTAAAATGTATCTTTGATTGATTTTTACATTGAGACTCTTATTTTGACTGATTTTTTAACATGGGTTACAAGACCCTTCAAGATCTGCAACTGACTATGAAGTTTCATATCCAGTTGTTTACCCACATTTTTTGGCTTCTTTTATTTTGCCAGTGTTCTTAACTCTGAGATGTTCCTTCACCCAGAGAGAATCCCATTTTCAAAGACTTTTTATTCAAATGCAAGCTTTATGACGATTTTAACAGATTATGCATTTCTTTTCCTCTCTTCCCATCATTCACTGTATACTTTTTATTATGGTGTATGTCAAATTACTATGATTAGCTTGTTTACCTTTGTTGCACTAACCTTTAAATCCCCGGTTTATTTATGTGTTTGTACTCTAAACTCAAGCACATTACATAGCTTAAGTAGGCATTTAATATGATTTTCATGTAGATATGGAAGAATGGAAGAAAGAAGGAAGGAAGGAAAGAAGGAAAGAGGGGTAGGCAGGGACTGAATTACAGAAATTAAAAAACAATGACTTTAATATTGAATCTGACAAAATTTTAAAGCAAGTTATTATATCATGTTTCTTAGTATTTATAAGTGAAAATAATAATCACTGAAATAAAACATAATTTATTTAAATAAATCAGAACAACACATGCTGACAACATTTCCCTTTTTGATAGGGCTAATAGTTTTGTAGAGATACAGAATGAATACATTGTGAATCCTGATTTGTATAAAGCATTTGACCAAGACAATTGTTATGTCCTTACAAGTAAGTATGAGTTAGTAATGATGTTAGATGGATTCAAAACTATTCTCTATCCTGTGAATGTGTTAATTTCTACATTTTCCACACTTGCATGAGAGTTTTACATGCATTTTTATTTTGATTTTTATGTTTCACATTTTTGTAAGTAATGAATAAAGTTAGAGAAGATAAATATATCAAATTTATGTAGGGACAAAAATCTAGGACTTTACAATGCTACAAAGAACTATGATTTTGGGATCAGACACACTTGGTTTTAAATTTCACTAAACCATGTATTTGCTTTGTTACATTGAGACTCTTATTTTGACTGATTTTTTCTTTATAATCTGTATATCAAATAATATCTCATTCACCGAACTATTGTAGACATTCATTAGGTAAGACTTATAATGAGTTATAAATTATAGAAATAATATATTGCTTAATTATTAAGGTTTATGATTTCAAATAATCATAATCTTTAATAAATGCTGAGTTAGTCCCTAAACTAATGATGTATCATCTAAGCTGGATAATTGTTAACTCCTGTCTCTTGTTAGAAATAGTATTTATCACATAAATCTCTGATTTATCTTCTATTTATATAAAATCAAGAGTTTTAATTGAGCTGAAAGTAACTGTATCAACAATGTGGCATGGTTGACATACAGAATATAAAAAATTTAATTTTACCTTATGTAAACGAAATATGGCATAGAGAACAATTTGTGGAAGATTCCCTTCCCCACTCCGATACATTAGTGAGTTCACAGCTGGTGGATTGTGCTGCGTTTTAGGTGCCAGAGGTGTTTGGAAAAAGCATGTCATGGAAGAATTATTTAAAGATGCAGTCTTAATCCCACCCACAGGCAGACCTTGGAAACAGCTGTCTTGACATTTTAAGAGGATTGTTCTGTGAGTTGAGCACTACCTTTATTTGTTAGGATCTGAGAATCGCAAAGACAGACATTTGAGGGAAGGAAAATTGTGCTTAATGTAAATAAAAACTGTTTGACATTTAGAAATTTCCAAATATTGCATGGCTAACTTTATAATGCAGTGAGTTCCTTTTTGCTGTGCCCCTAGCAATGTTTGGAGACTAGGCAATCACCAATTAGGTCATTATAGAGAAGTGTATTATATCTGAGATGGGAGTGAAATAGATAAACTCTGAAGTGTAACATGTTTTGGGATCCTGCAAAAACTTGTAGGCTTTCAGAGCCTATATATATTTAAAACTTCTTTTGTACATTAAGAAAAAATTCATTAGGATACACAGAACGCATCTCGACGTAGTTGAAAACTAATAGAAGGTATCGTAAGGCTTTGATTGGATGCCCAGGTCTCTTCTTTATGTGTTTGACCTTGGTCAACTTATGAACCTCGCTGAGTCTAGTTCCTCATTTGAAAAAGAAGGACTCTCACAGGATATGTAGCAAGATTAAACATAATAAAGTATCCTAATGAAAATTTTTGACATTTATTATCTCTTAATACAGATACCTGTTTTGCTTTTACCCTGGATATTGTGGGTGTATGTGAAAACTAAATTATAACATTGGAGAAAAGTTCTTGCCAAATGATTCAGTGACAGGTGGCAAATCAGTAAGAGTCTGTCACATACATTTTAATACCAGGTGAATTTCTGAAAACAGCTTTGTTTTCATTGCTAATATTGTTGACCTATGCAAAGAATGCGGATTTTCAGTTTATTTGGGGACTGGCATGCCTCTGACATCGATAGCCAAAGTTATACTCAGAGCCTAGATTTTCACACACCATCCCAGCCTGGAGAGTAGAGAAAGAATAAGGTGGCAGAGTAAACCAAAGCAAAAGCAGTGGATGATTTTACAATATTGTTGCTCTCTTTCAAGGGCAGATTTTTCTTAAGTAACCACTGTGCTGCTGACATGTGCTGTGACAGAGTCCATGACAGTAGTAACAGCATCGTGCAGGCTTGGATTCTGACAGGCTTGAAATGAAGACATCTGCTTTCCTTTGGAAACTGTGAGACAATGTGGTTGATACAGCAGCACTGTTTAAATCTAAGGCATAGCATTCTTGAATTTACTGAAAATTATACACAGTAGGGAATTCATTCTCTTCCCACTAGTTTTTCTAATTATGGAAAAGTGAGGTTGACTTTGGAGAGTCACTGATCCTTTGCTTTTTCACTGTTTTAGAGGTAAATTATAAGATCTTCAAAAGATGGATGATGGATCAAAGGAGTGAAAATAATTGTGTGTAATTTTTATAATATTCAAATTAATGATATGTTTTTAAAGCTGCCACGATCCTGCTTAAGTCCTTGTTGAGACTGAAGAGGTTGTTGATCTGTAACTTTATTTTCTCATGTATCCATTGGCGCTTATGTGGTATACATCTCAGATTGTCTTTGTGACTATGAGACAAATTTTGAGTTCCTATGCTCTGCTTGGCTCACCTGATACCTGACATCCCATGATCTCAGAAATAGTGAGATTCTTTCCATCCAAGATTCTGTACTATGTGTGCAAAACATATATTTGCTTTAGGAGCATCACCCCTCAATCTACCAGTGCATCTACTGGGACACTCAGTGACCCAGTCTGGTTTCAGACAGCATTGACTTCAGCAATATGACAATATGACTGGCAATACCCCTGTGTGGGAGAAGAGTATATACAGAGAAAAAAAAAAAAAAAAAGCCTTTCCTATCAGAACGAAAGGAAAGTGAGACTGAGCAAACAAAACAGCAGATATGCACAATAACCTCTTTTAAAAAAATCTTGTTCTGCTTTTTGTTATCCTAATTTTTTTTTTATGTCTTTGACTTTTAAAGTATACATTTTTCAACTATTTCTCGTGTTGAAAATAGGAGCTCGGCCGGCGCCGTGGCTTAACAGGCTAATCCTCCGCCTTGCGGCGCCGGCACACCGGGTTCTAGACCCGGTTGGGGCTCCAGATTCTATCCCGGTTGCCCCTCTTCCAGGCCAGCTCTCTGCTGTGGCCCGGGAGGGCAGTGGAGGATGGCCCAAATCCTTGGGCCCTGCACCCGCATGGGAGAACAGGAGAAGCACCTGGCTCCTGGCTTCAGATCAGCGAGATGCGCCTGCCACAGCAGCCATTGGTGGGTGAACCAACGGCAAAAAGGAAGACCTTTCTCTCTGTCTCTCTCTCTCTCACTATCCACTCTGCCTGTCAAAAAAAAAAAAAAAAAAAAAAAAAAAAAAAGAAAAAGAAAAAAAAAGAAAAGAAAATATGAAGAAATCACAAGCCCAGAACACTGCTCTTATTCTGTAATTCTCCCTTTCTCTTTTGAGAATTGTTTCCTTGAAGGGGTGATGGTTCCCATATCTCAGTGTGGCACTCACACAAGCACTTCTTTACTGTCTTACCCTACTAAATCACCACTGCCATATCTGATAGATACCATGCGCTTGCTTTCTGAAACCCCAATTTCTGAGAAGATAAATAATGAGAGGAATCAGTGGAGCATAGCTGAGTGTCAACTTCAAGAGCATAAGTCCCAGAGGAAAAGAACTAGCATCTCATTTCCTGTCTGTTGATCCAAGAACAGGCAGTTGGAATGGATTTGAGATCTTCTGTTGAGTGTCTGATCAGCTTAACATATTAAATGGTCCATAGTTAAAAACTTTTAAACTTATTTCATTTGCATTTTAGATAGTTCTTGCATTTTGGGGGGAGAATAAAAATGTTGAGCCTCTATTTTAATTTATCTTATTCAATTTTTTATCTTTGGGTGAAGATTTGGGTCATTACAGAGGAAGCAATTAGCAGCACACTATTGTAAACCAGAATTCCCATAACTTCTAATTTAAAATGATTCTGTATTTAATGATGCTAATGATCAATGTGTGGATTACTCTATAGAATATGAAGAATCATTGGATATTTTCATTAAATAATATTAAACATCTGGTTGATGTTCTCTAATTTTTTCATTCACTCAAAACTCTCATATCCAGATACAATATAGTGATTTAACATACTCTTCTTAATATCCTTTAATTTAATTGCTGAGTGGTAGCAGTTTCAGAATTTTATTTTTTTGTCTCATGTTTGAGGAATTTCTCCTGTTTTGTTATTTGTATGTCTTGTGGCAATATGGTAATTAGTTTAATTAAAGTCGTCACTGTTCTTTTATTTCACGCTCCAAACTCTTTCAGTTCATCTACTGGCCTCACTCCAATCTTTGTTCCTGCTACTGGCTGTTTTCTTTCTCATTACTTATTGTTTCCATAGTTGCTTTTGTGGATTAGTTCTGTCTATTGCTTTCAGTATTTAGCTCCTTAGACAAGTAAGGAGATTGTTGGAAACACACATCACATACTGCACATCTTCAAATCTATTTCAAAACATTTTGGAACAGGGAGAATAATTGTAAAATGATCCATAGAGTTCTCACATATCCTGCATACCAGCCATTAATATCTTATGCTAGTATTGCATATTTAACATGAATAATGAACCAATATTGATAAAAATATTAACTAAAGTCAAAGCTTTACAAGTTATTATTTTTGTGTAGTGGCTTTTCTTTGTTCCAAGATTCTATCCAGGATACCACATTATATTTCATTGTTATTTAGTTAGGCTTTTCTTTAATGTGACTGTCGCCCAGACCTGTTTTGTCCTTTTAACCTTGAGGGTTGTGAGGAGTCCTTTATAGATATTTTTATAGAGTGTCCTTAAGTAGGAATTTGTGTAATGCTTTTCGTTTGGTATATTAGAGTCATTGTTATATGTGTGAAAGCCATAAATGTAAAGCATCATTCTTATCACATTTTATTAAGTCTCATGTTAGCAACATGACTTATTGCTGACATTAACCACGACTATTTGATTGAGGCAACAATTGCCATGCTTCTGTGCATGGAGGTTTCTCTTACTCTCTTCCTCCATTCCCGTTCTGAACACCACGGAGGGAAATCACTGTGTGCGGTCCACACTTAACTGGTGAGAAGCTGGTTTGATGGAAAGGTGTCTCCACAAATTATTTGAAATTCCTCAACAGTGACGATTTCTTCCTTCCTCTTTTATTTATTCAATCATTTATTTATACCAAATGAACTCATAAATATTTATTTTGTATTTTGGGTCACAATCCATACTACTTTATTGTACAGCTGAAAATTATCCAGCTTTTGTCATTGGGAGGTCTTTCAGTTAACTCTTGTGTCCCTTGGACATGCCCTCAGTATTATATCATGGAGAATTTTTTGATGTACTTTGACACCACGATGTTTCAGGGTGATCTTATATGTTTCTGCTCTAGTACTATAATCAGATGTTATTCTTTTTTTAAAATATTTATTTGAAAGTCATTTACCCAGAGAGAGAAGGAGAAGCAGAGAGAGAGAGAGAGAGAGAGCGAGGTCTTCCATCCACTGGTTCACTCCCCAGTTGGCCACAATGGCTGGAGCTGCACCGATCTGAAGCCAGAAGCCAGGAGCTTCTTCTGGGTCTCCCACACTGGTGCAGGGGCCCAAGCACTTGGGCCATCTTCTACTGATTCCCCAGGCCATAGCAGAGAGCTAGATCGGAAGTGGAGCAGCCGGGACTCAAACTGGCATCCATATGGGATGCTGGCACTGCAGGCAGCGGCTTTACCCGCTATGCCACACTGCCAGCCCCCAGATGTTCTAAGTGTTGCCTTCTTTAAATGTACAATGGTATCACCAAAAAAGCATATCTTTTAATTATATTTTCCATGAACTTTTTGAAGTATCCTAGCATGTGTTTGGACTAATTCATGCTACATACATTTATGATTTTTATATAAGTTGCCATCTTTGTACCTATATTAAGCTAACATGAGTTCACACTGATGTCTCCAATAATGATCCATTACCACATAGATAATCATAGCCTCCTATTGTTTATATCTAAATCCCTCATAACTTATTGCTTCATTTCTAAATTCCTGCACAAAGAGAAACCTGACTCCCACTCTCTGCCATCCATTTATTTGCTTCATTATTCAACTCCACTATGCATGTAAAGTCACATCAGAATTGTTAACCCATACCCCCGTGGGAATTATTTTGTCAACTAGCATACAATTTTCATGTACAGTTCCTTTTGGCTTTAGTCTTACAAACTCAGATCAATTCCAAAATTATTAGGTCAATATTACTCCAAAAAAGCTTCAGTTTTGTTGTTTCATCATTGGTAGAATGGTTAGATTATCTTGTCCTATTGTACATTCCACATGGAATACCCCAGACTACTAGATTAAAAGGTTATTATGATTTTTGTAAGTTTGCATGCATTAGGTTCACTTTATGTATTGTAAAGTTATTTGAGTTTTGAAAATTGTCATGCATGCCCAATTAAAATATCATGAACTCACAATTACAGTTTCATACAGAATAGTTTTATTGCTTAAGAATGTCTACCATGATTCATTCAAATAAAAATCCCATCTGAGTCCTTGAAAAATTTAATTTATCACTAGATATTGAATCATTTTTCACTTCACATTTAAATATTTGACACATCTCGATTTAATTTTTATGAAAGTTATAAGTTGTGTATCTATCTATGTCTCATGTTGTGGTCCAATAGTTAGCTCACAAGATATTACTTTGTTGAATTGCCTTTACATCACTGTGTGTGGAATGAAAGGCTCAGAGTTCTCTGACTGTCTGGGGTAGGTCATTGTAGCAGGATCTGTGTTCACATGTGGACTGCACAGATCCTTTGTGAGGCTAATGTTGCAGTGCCGTTGAGTGTCACCCACATTGTGGGCTAATCCAGGGTATTGATCAGGTTGGAAGAGAGGATTTGAGGGTGCGATTACACCAACGAAGATTATTAAACTCTCTTCCCTGTTGACAGCAGAGGAGATCGACCACACCCAACTTGGGTGTCACCCTGGAAACTCTCTCCACCCTGGAGCACTGTCAAGAGCTCCCTGACCACATCCACACACAATTTTTGGTATTCACTCTAAGAGCAGACACTCCACTACACCACAAAGGCATAAACCAAAGATAAAGTCCATCAGAGGAGAAAAAGAACAAGTATTCCCACAAATATATAAAAATAAATACATAAATTCAAGAAACTAGAATAAGGAAGAGACATGATTTGCCCAAAGCAACGATAACCAAATTCCTGAGTTAAAGAAATACATACATTACATGGAGGAAAAATCCTCCCATGAGTTTGATATTTTGAAGAGAAATCAAACTGAAATAATATAAATGAAGAATTAAATGAAGAATTAAAAGTAAGATATACAATGGAAAATGATAACAATAGATTTGGTGATGCAGAAGAAAGAATATTTGAGTTAGAAAACAAATCTTTAGAAATTTCTGAGTCAGAGTAAAAACAAAAAAGAAGCCATTAGAAAAACTAAAGACACTGCTGGAAATTTATGAGATACTATCTAACAATCCAACATATGAGTCTTGGGAGATCCTGAAGGTGTGGAAACAGAATTCATTAGAAGGTCTATTCAGTGAAATAATCATAGAAAATGACCCTAATTTGCAGAAGAAAGGGTCATCCAAGTACATGAGGCACATAGAACTCCTAGTAGATTTAACCAGAAAAGATCTTCATTATGACACATTGTAGTCAAACTTTGAACAGCAAAACATAAAAAAAGGTTCTAAAATGTGTACAAGAGAAATGCCAGAGGATCCCCAATTAGACTCACAGTGGACTTCTCCTCAGAAATTCGACAGGATAGGAAAGAATGGAGAAACATATCCAAGTCTTAAAAAAAAAAAAAACAAAAAAAAGCCTGTCAACCCAGAATGCTGTACCCTAGAAAGGTCTCATTTATGAATGAAACTAAAATAAAGACACTCCACAAAAAATATAAATAGAAAGAATTCATCACCACTATTAAAGCCATTCAAATGATGCTTAAGAATGTGCTGTACACAGAAACACAGAAAGAATGTACAGGCAAAAAATCTCCCAGTAAAAGTACAAAATAAATCCAAAGTAAACAATAGGAATATTTATAGGAAAATGGCAGGGCCAAATCGTTACTTATCAATACAAACCTTGAAAGTAAATGGTCTAAATTCTCCAGTTTAAATATACAGACTGGCTGAATGGATAAAAAAAAAAAAAAAAAACCAAACCTGTCTATGTGCTGCCTACAGGAAACATACTTACCCAACAAAGATACATGCAGATTCAAAGTGAAAGGAAGGAAAAAGATATTCCAGGCTAATGGAAAGCAAAAATATGCAGGTGTAGTCATCCTAAATTTGGACAAAATCGAATTTAACACAAAAACTGCTAAATATGACAAAGAAGGGCAATATGTAATGATTAAGAGATCAATTAAACAGGAAGATGTGACTATAATAAATGTATATGCACCCAATTCCAGGGCACCTAGCTATATAAAATGATATTAATGGATCTGAAGGGAGACATAGACTCCAGTACAATAGTAATGGGGATTTCAACACCCCGATTTTATCAATGGAGAGATCAACTAGACAAAAAATCAACAAAGAAACAGCAGAGTTAATCAACACTATGGACCTAATTGATATCTACAGAAACTTTCATCCCAAAGCTGCAGAATACACATGCTTTTCATCAGTGCATGGAACTTTATCTAGGACAGACCATGTGGTAGGCAATAAAGCATGTCTCAGGAAGTTAGTCTTCATTATGAGAAGCTATTGAATTTTGGGGGAAAAAAAACTAAAATGTGCAGAAGCCCCTTTGACTATAACTCCTCAGAGTTACAGAATCTAGCTATTATTCAAAATATCATTTTAGTGTTTCTACCAGTTTATGGCTCTATAGGCTTCTACTATATGTAGCTTATTATCAGCAATTCTCTGTATTCACTCATTTCTTGAGATATTAAGGTGGTTATTTGCCCTGCAACCTCAATTCTTTGATTGGTTCAAATATTGAATGCTTTTCAATGTCTTTAACTTCTTATTGTAAGCATAGGAGTGGTGACTTTAAATCTCTTAGCATGTGGGAGCTTATATTGGAATTTTCTATGACATGACTAGCTTTATGTATTATTTTTTTGAAGCAAGTGCATTTTTTTCATTTTATTTATTTATTTATTTATTTATTATTATTTTTGACAGGCAGAGTGGACAGTGAGAGAGAGAGACAGAGAGAAAGGCCTTCCTTTTTGCCGCTGGTTCACCCTCCAATGGCCGCCGCAGCTGGCGCGCTGCGGCCGGCGCACCGCGCTGATCCGATGGCAGGAGCCAGGTGCTTCTCCTGGTCTCCCATGGGGTGCACGGCCCAAGCACTTGGACCATCCTCCACTGCACTCCCGGGCCACAGCAGAGAGCTGGACTGGAAGAGGGGCAACCGGGACAGAATCCGGCGCCCCGACCGGGACTAGAACCCGGTGTGCCGACGCCGCAAGGCGGAGGATTAGCCTAGTGAGCCGCGGCGCTGGCAGCAAGTGCATTTTAAAAAACATTTATTTCTTCACTGTATTTTTTCATTCATTCATTCATTGTTTTATTCTCCTGAGATCTTTATTGGATTCCATTAATGTGCTAGTTATTGAGTAAGCCCAGGACATTCACTAACAAAAAGCAATAATTTAACAGTTCTGTGTGTGAACACATACAAAAATGTAGATATAAGAGTATTTCAAAAAGTTCATGAACAAACTGGAATGAAAAGATAAATTTATTTTGGGACAAAATTGTTTGAAATTTATATCATTATTTTCATAATATATTTTCCTCAGACTTTTTAAAGTATCTTTATATGTACATATGAAAAATGCTTAGCATATATATATATATATATATATATATATATATAGTAGTTATCACATCTCTCTGTATTTGGGATGGTAGGAAAGTAGTAGTAATTCAAGGAAGAAATGAGGGACAACCTTGAGAAAAGTATGTAACCATAGAAGTCATTGTTTGGGAACCAAGAATTAGTTAAACATGATTAGTGTATAAAATGTTAGTTTTGAAATGAAGTGAAAATAGCACACGGTTCAGACATCATGGTAAGGAATTTAGATTTATCTGTAACTTTGAAATAACATTAGTCATTTTAAATATATGAACTAAAGAATTAGATTTTAGAAAATTATTTTGGAAGAAATGTGGGATCCAAGCCCAAAATGATGTATGATATTGGCCAAATGGTCAAGCCTTTTTAGCAATGGAAAAAACTGGTGCTAGCCAATGAAGATAGAGAAAAGGTTGAAGTTTAATTTAAGGGCGCACTGAAACTATATAGACAGGACTAATCACTTCACTGTATTATTGAGGAGTATGAGAAAGCAGAGGTGGGCTTCGAAGGACAAGGGAAGGTGGAGAGAAAACTGTTCCAGACATGATCTCAGGACCTGAGGGAGAAATGTGGACTCTTGTACTGATGGATATGTATTCATTTCAGGATGAATATTTTAAAGACGTCACTACTCTCTTCATCTCATTTTCCCTTTCCCTTTATTGTTGCAAAAAAGGATATTGGTGAGAGATAAATTTACAATTTACTTCATTGTTGATAGAATATCGACATGGTACTACAATAATCCTAGAGGCACCAACAGAGCATCAACTGTAATCACAAGATTTGCATGGAATTGCTGATGAGAATTTAATTTGTTTTCCCTCAAAATAAAAATGCAGGGAGCTATTAGTTTCACAACCGTGTCTTTATTAGATTAGGAGAAAGTATGTTCAGTGCAAATTGAGGAAGAAGATTCCTGTGCATTTGAGCAGTCAATGAAGTCAGCTATAACTAATATTTGCTTCTTTTGCTTACTTCTCTTTCAAATACAAAGACATTTCAAAAAGTTTGTGGAAAATGTAATTAAAAGCTAAGTTTATTTTGGTATAAAATTTGAAGTATGTGCATATAAGCATTCACAAAAAATCATGAAAAATGAGTAAGAAAAATTATGCTTGAATTTCAAAATAATTTTCCATCAATATAAATAAAACTCTCATTCCATTTTCCCACGAACTTTTTGAAGTCCCCCTGAGTTGTTCTAATTTATGGAAGTGCCAGAGTAGTTAAAGTCAGGAAGAAGAGATAGTTTTTTTCCTCCCTTTAGGTTTCCTCTCATACAGCAGTTGAGAGCTGAACTGAAACCAATCACATGCGCCTGCTGCTATTCTTGTGGTCTATGTGGAGTAATAAAAAGAAGAAAGCACAGTTCATAGTTCTGTCTGTGGTGGTGGCAATAGCATCCCAGGTTTGCATGCAGGGGTTCCATCAGTACCATACACTCTATAGGAACAGCAGTGTGTTGTTGCTAATGGCCTGGGAGCCCTAGAGAGGTGATGGACTGGCACAGTCCCTTGTTTCATACACACTGAGGGGACCATCCTTCAGCAGTGATGGCATCTAGGGTCACTATTGGCAGCAGTTCCAGTGGTGGTCATAGCAGTGACATTTTATTCAGATTCATCTAATGGCATGATTTCAATTACTTTGCCTCCATTGCTTTTTTTACAACTCCAAATTTGTTTTTTTCCACCTACCCGTTGAGTCTGTGAGGGTCTTAATTTTTTTTTTTTTTTTTTTTTTTTTTTACTTTGCAGCTCAAATTCCATACATCCTTGACTGGAACAGATGGAAATACTATTTCAAAATAGAATATCACCTGATGAAGTTTCCAAAATAAACAGGGAGGAAAACACTTTCAAGTATGCCCTGGTCATTTTCTAAATGGGTTTATCCTATGTTGATTCTTAAAGAACTCCTTCAGCTCATCATCTCTAGATACTTTATGAAGATCCAAGAGTAGAATATTAAATTGCTCCCAGAACCTCACCAGCCTGACTGGAAGGGAATGTGTTTATTCAGCTCCCACAGCTCTGTTATAGGTTTGGGAATTAACAACATTTAGTAGAATAGACCTCTAAAGAAAAATAAAATACAAGTTGTCTATTAAGCTCCCAAGTGCAAGAAGAACTTAGATGTTGTTTACTATCAAAATCAGTGAACTAAAGAAAAAAATAAAATCTTTAGACTATCTAAGATTTTTAATGTAGTGAAATTGTTTTTAAAGATTTCTTCATTTGAGAGAGAGTTACAAAAAGAGGTAGACACACATACACACACACATAGAGAGAGAGAGATGGAGAGAGAGAGAGAGAGAGAAAGAGAGAGATGGAACAGCCAGGCCACAAACCGGTGCTCATATGGAATGCCTGCACTGCAGGTCAGGGCTTTAACCCATTGCACCACAGCACCAGCCCTGGAGTAAAATTAGCATATTTCAGCATATTTTAAATATACAGAGATTATGGCATTGTTAGAAAATATATCCTTTACTTTTAAGAATACATTTCAGTCTAATTCCCCTTCAACTTTCTTCAGTGACTATAAGTGCATGTTTATTGTCAACCAGATCTGAGTTCTTGTCTTCACAGGTTCAGTGGCTGCAGAGGTGAAATGTTGTGACAAACAATGAACACCATCCGTTTTATAGTGCGGATCAGCATGGGTATTTTTTTAGCTTCTTCAGATGGCTCCATAATGGAGTTATATTTGGAAGTTTCCCAGTATGGTGCAAAAGCCTCATAGAGAGAGAAAGTTTATAAACTGCAGTTCTACAAGAAGAAGAAAGGCCAGCTGCTCATTCTGCATGATTCCTCCTTGAGCTTTTGTTTTTTTCCCAGCTAGACCTTCCAAGTTTCCTATTTATAACTGTGTCTTGCGTTTACAGAGTAGTGACAAAGATTCAAATTGGCCAGCATATTTGCAGCCAACCTTTTATTTATTTTCTCTTTCATCCTTTCTCTTTCTCTCTGACAGATGAGGCCCGTCCCAGACCTCAGCAGCCTCCTGTTCCCGTTCTGGAGCACATCTTGAGCCACAGAAGCAAAAGAAGGGGACCTCCCGAAGAATCCAGAATACGGCATCGCAGAGGGCAAAGCTGCTTGAGCCTCTCCCTACAGCTTGGTGGTGGGCGTCAGTGGACACGGGGCTGGGGGGAAGTCACCTCTCGCCTCCGCGTGCCCAGCGCAGGCCCTTCAAGGCCCCTCGCTGCTCCTGTTCTACACATCCCTACTTCCTCCCCTCTCCATTCCCCTTCAGGGCGAGGGCTCTGCCTCGCTGGGCTTCTCCACCGCCCACCCCACTGTCCCTGGAGAGCAGAGTGCAGGCGCTGTGTGCCTCAGACCCAGGGACCCTTCCGTCAGCCTGGGCCGTGAGACAGGGTTCAGCAGTGGCCACTGGCTATGCCTGCAGATGGAATAAAGGAGACTGACTCTCTCTCCCTCCTTTTCTCCCTCCCTTCTTTTCCACCCCTCCCTCCTTTCCTCCCTTCTTCCTCTCTCTCATTTTCCCTTTCTTTCTTTATTTCGTCCTTTCGTCCGTTCTTTCTTTCTTTCTTTGCTTCTTTCCTTCTTTCTTTCTTTCCTTCTTTCTTTCTCTTTCAGAAGTCATTTAAAGACTGAGATAATATATCAATGAAAAAGATTAAACTTGACAGGAAATAAGATGATGGTAAGGAGCACCCATGACTGTGGTTCTGAAACTCGAGGTGTTTTAATCTATTATTACACTGAAAAGATCTTGTTATGTCCCTGAGGGCTTATCCAAAAATATATAGGTTAAAAGAATTGTTGAAATATTTACATATCTGTAAACTTATCTGGAAACTTCCACAGAAAATTTCAACTATCTTCTCCTGCAGGAAATTAGAAATAATGTGTGGAGATCTTTTAAAAAATATTTATTCAATTAGTCCCAGGGTTGGTTTGTAACATAGTTGTATACTACATAATATATAGGAAAACGATATACAATTTTGGAAAATTATTCATTATTTAAGTAGAGCAGTCAGCATTGGAAGACTGGGAGAAAGTATTCCATGTTATCTAAGTGTACTATTGGGATTCCTGTTACACTGACAGTTGTGGTGACAGTTGCAAACTCTAATGGTGAATTATGACAACTCTGTCCACACATTTGAAATAACCCAAGCAAAAAGTAACTTGTGAGTGATAAACAGCTTTGTCAAACTTATAGTTACAGAAAAAGAATTTGAACCCAGTCTGTCTCCAGAATCCGTACTCTTCACTACTAGACTTCATTTCCTTCACTTTTGAATAATTAACCTTATGAGAATTTTAGTTGGTCTGTATGTGTTTCAAATATAATGGCCTGTTTTTGTCCAAGAACATTATTTGTTACGTTTTTATCTCAATCTGCTTCTATAACTGATGCGTGGTTTTGTGACACTCTGCTTCCCATTAGTGGGAAGCACAAGATGTCAGAGGTAATGCCCACTCTTAGGGGTATTAATTTAGAGGGATGATGTGTCATTTGAATTACATATGGTTTTGAGTAAGAAAAAGACATAAGTGACAATGGATTAAACAACATCGTCTTTCTCTCTTGTAAAAAGGATGACAGGAGGTTGGTATTCTAAATCTGACTCGAAAAAATTCTTGACTTCTCAAAATCTTCAGGAAACCCAATTCCTTGCAGGTTTCTGCTCTGCCTCCCACAGTTCTTGGCCTCCATCTCATGTTCCAAGATGGTGCCTTAATTCCAGCCATCAGAAGTAAGGGGGGAGGGTGAAAGAAAGGGCAACAAAGAACATTCCCCAGTTCTACCCTGCACTTCTGCTCACATCCCATTGGCCATACAATTGTCACTTGGACACACTGCCTCTCTCCCACATCTTTGAGAAGACTGAAGATGTTGCATTTACACAGCTGTAATTGTAATACGGGAGAAAGGGTGAGTGAAGAGCAGGTGTCAGGTGACACTTACTAGTATCTGCCACACCCAAGGATGACTCTGAGATTCTCTTTATAATCTGGGAGACTGAGGTCTACAAGGTCCACCAATTGTTGAATTTAATTACCTTGGCCTTTACTTCTCTTAAACATAAGCAGTTGTATCTCCCAATATCCTACTCCTTAAATCCATGTGCAACTGAATGATAATCCATAGCACAAACCCTCACCATGTTCATAATGACTGAGTGAAGACTTCTCTCTCCCAAACACTGCTAAATTCTCATAGTTTTCCCTTCCATCATTTCCATTGTGCTTCTGAATCAGCAGAAACTTTTACACTGGTTTTCAATTATCTTGTCTCCTCCTTTTACCTGAACCTAACATTGCCTTCACTCTGAAACATCCCTCAAAGAACTTTCCAGTGAAGGGCCCTCTTTTGCTTCCCATCAACTCACAAAGAAAGGAAGACAGGTTGGCATATTCTTTCCTTGCATTTATTCCCTTTCAGTGGTCAGATAACTTCACCTCACAGTCCATATTGGCCGCTGGGCTGTCTCTCCTAACCTTCTAGAACACCTACCGCCCTCCTCAACCGGTGATGTCTCACATCCTGCAGGGACTCAACCTCATGAGCTCCAGCTCATCCTCTACACCATGTTTCTGAGATATCCCCTCAGCTTTCCTGGGATTTCAGAGATTGACTCCATATGGGTGGTGGGAAACTAGGGCCATGCTGAGAAGAGATATCATTTCAAGGTGAGTTGTGACTTATTCAAAGTCTTGATAAAAAAGCAATGTTTGAACAAGTGCTGAAAAGTTGTGTGTTCTACCCTAATAGCATTTGTTCACTGACAGTATGACTTAGTTCTGTGAAACAACACCAGAGATGGTCAGGAACATTAATATTTGATGATATTTCACTAAGAATGGAACAGCCAATTCTTGATGGGGCTATCTGTGTCTCAGGTGCATAGAAGTAGTCCCATAGAGAAGCAGAGAGGGCATTTCCAGACACACACATTTTATATTTATCTTAACATTGTGTTTCCCTGGGAAGCTTAGCTCTGAATCTCTTGCAACCCAGGGCTGATATTAATGTTCTTATGCACAAACTTGGTTTACTTTGATCCAAACATTGTATAATATAATTATTTATTTTTTTCATTCATCCTTTACTTTCCTCTTCCCCATCCTATAAAACTCTAAACATTTCTTTATTCTGTGAATTGTATTCCAAGTTTTTATAGGGTGCCCTCCCTCCAATATTACATGTAAATGTTGTCAAATTATTATTTTTTTTGGAACACAGTTTTGTCCCTGAAAAGCTTTATGACACAGGATTTGTAAACCCCAGCCATGATGCTGAAATCCTGAGGCCTGTAAGAAGGCAAGAATTTTATGACCTATTCCTATTCAATTAGCTTAAGACCCCACGGGGTCAAAGTCCGCAATCTGGGATTGCAGTATAAGTAGATGCTGTTAGGCAAGAATGTTATGTAAAGAAAGATACTCCTGTGGAAGAGTTGTTTCTCTCTCACTCTTTTTATGATTTTATTTATTTGAGAGCTAGAGTTACAGAAAATGGAGTGACAGAGAGAAAGGTCTTCCATCCACTGGTTCACTCCTCAAATGGCCACAATGGCCAGAGCTGGGCTGATTGGAAGCCAGGAGCCAGGAGCTTCTTGTGGGTCTCCTGCATGGGTTCAGGGGCCGTCTCCCACTGCTTTTCCAGGCCATAGTAGGGAGCTGGTTCAGAAGAGGAGTAGCCAGGACATGAACTGGTACCCATATGAGATGCTGGTGCTGTAGGCTGAGGCTTAGCCTATTACAGCATAGTGCTGGCCACAAGGGTGTCTATCTTGACTGCAGTCATTAACATGTGCCATTGGTTGTGACTTATTCTTTCAAACTCTGCTTTTCTCCTTTGTGAAATGGGAAATAATGTCTGCTCACAGCATTATTGCAATGATAAAATGTGATTTATTTACCAGAGGCCTGGAACATGATGAACTGGCAAAGAGGTTAGGCATTATTGTTTGTTGTATTGTGCTTTATTGACCATCAAAGAGAAATGGGCTCAAATCTCCACCTTTTTATTGCAAACTTAAATTTTAAGCAAGTTAATTTATCACATTTTGCTTCATCTATATAATATGAATAAGAATACAAGCCTACTTTGACAACAAGTTTATTAATTTGAATATTCACATCTGCTGATGCCAAATAAACACCCAGAAAACATAATCTTATTACTTAAACTTATTTTTGTTTAAAGAATCTAGATTTTATGCAGTAACATGTTCAATTTCTTGATAAAGTAAGAAATAGTTTCAAAGACTGGAAAAATAAAATACAGCAAATACACATCTGGAGGCTAGCATTGTGGCGCATCAGGTAAAGCCTCAGCCTGTGAAACCATCATCCCATATGGGTGCTGGTTCATACCACAGAGGCTCCACTTCTGATCCAGTTTCCTGATAATGGCCTGGGAAAAATAATAGAAGATGGTCCAAGTATTTTGGTCCTAGTCACCCATGTGGGAGACCTGGATTAAGCTCCTGGCTCATGGCTTCAGCCTAGCCCAGCTCCAGCCATTGCATCCATTTGAGGAGTGACTAGTGGATGAAAGATATGTCTCTCTCCCACTCTCTCTTTCTCTCCCACTCTCTAAGTCAGACGTTTAAATAAATAAATAATTTTTTTAAAAAAATCATGTTAGAAAGATGCTGTCACAGCACACAAAGGCTCTTGATGTTAACACACACATGCACACACACCCACACACATACCTGATAGGGTTATGTAACTAAATGTGATAACACAATAAACACGTCCTGCATAGTATCTAGTCAGCAGTAGATAGCCCCTGAATGCTAGTTTTCTTTGGCACTGTATCCTTTTTTTAAAGAATTATTTTATTTATTTGAAAGACAGAGTTACAGAGAGAGGTAGAGACAGAGAGAGAGAGTTCTTCCATCCACTGGTTCACCCAGATGGCTGCAATGGCCAGAGCTGTGCCGATCCGAAGCCAGGAGCCAGGGGCTTCTTCCAGGTCTCCCATGTGGGTGCAGGGGCCCAAGGACATTGGCCATCTTCTACTGCTTTCCCAGGCCATAGCAGAGAGCTGCATTAGAAGAGGAGCAGCTGGGACTAGAACCGGAGCCCATATGGGATGCCTGCGCTTTAGGCCAGGGCTTTAACCTGCTATGCCACAGCACCAGCCCCTGCACTTTATTCTTGCTTGCTTGGTATGCTTGAGAAAAATGATGACTAAAAAGAGTACAATTTGGGGAGGATATGCTTTTCTTAAATGTATATTTGTTGTATCTGAGTAAGTCTGTCGATGGTAGAGTTTTCTCCGCTCCTCCTTGTGGAGTATGTGCCCAGCTATTGTTTGGGGCAGATATCATATCAGCTGGGCAGTCATATGTGAAAAGAGATGAGGGAAGGGAAACTGACCTTTTTAGAAGAATATCCAGTACAATTAAAGCAGTGAGAATGGCATCCATGTAGTCACAAATGAAAACAGACCTAGAATAAGAAACTTCAAGAATAAACTGAACATGGTAGATTCCTTTTAAAGGGTGGCATCACAGCTACTCAAATGTAGCCTGACAACTACATCAAATTCTATCCTGTAAAACTGGCCACTGTAATACTGGGACGTACAGACTAGTGTACAGGGAGGCTAGACATGCTCTCTCCAGAAACGTTTCTTTTTTTAAGATTTATGTATTTACTTGAAAGAGTTACATACAGAGAGAAGGAGAGGCAAAGAGAGAGAGAGAGAGAGAGAGAGAGAGAGAGAGAGAGAGAGATCTCTCTCCTGAAGAGGTCTCTTTTCTCCAAGAAGCTCCTGGCTTCTTCCGGGTTTTCCATGTGAGTGCAGGGGCTCAAGGACTTGGGGCATCTTCTACAGCTTTCTCAGGCAGCAGAGAGCTGGATTGGAAGTGGAGCAGCCGGGATTCAAACCATGCCCATATGGGATGCCGGCGCTGCAGGTAAAGCTTTACCTGCTGCTCCACAGTGCCAGCCCAGTCCAAAAGTTTCAAGAAATCCAAAAAAGTTCTTTTGTTTGTGGACTGAAGCCAAAACTTGAGAGGAGACTGTATGCCTCCTGTTCCCTACTCTTTGATCTATAGTTTTGAAGAGTCATAAGACCATGAAAACCATGGCATAGCCTTCACACAGTTCCACCATGCACAATGCAGACGTATTGAAAATGTTCTGTTCTTCGTGCAGAGACAATACAGAAGTCCTGAACGAGGAGCAATGTTGTTGCATGACTTCTGTGTAGTTTCAAGTTTGCTGGTGTTTAATTTCTGCTGCCATGGAAACTGTCCTGCGAAGCACCAACTCTCGGTGATTGCCTGCAGGCAGAGTGACAACATATCTAAGAAGAGTGATACTGTCTTTATTACCATCAATCAATATTTATTGAACTCCAGCAGCCTGTCTTGAGCCACATTAGAAGCTCTGCACTGAAATTTGCCCTCAGCTTGTGCCTGGCTGACCTGAGACACAGGAGGTCAGACAGGTGAAGGAAAGCAGCTCCAGAAAACAATGGAGAATTAAGGCTATAAATCCTGCAGAGTTAGGATGTTGGTGACTGAGTCACTCGGGTATTGGTGAAAATTTAAAAACATTCTAAATATCGAAATATGAACCAAAGGAATTTAGGTTCATCTGAAATAGTAACATTGACATTATGTTCTTTTAGGGTACAAGTTCGGTGGATTCATTTTTCTTAATGTTTCCTACTGTCTTTTCTACTGTTTATTTTACATTCTCATTCCATGACAATTCTCTTTTATTTCTGGAGGTTTTGTTATTTACAAAGTATCTTACAGAGCCACTCAGCTGGAAGCATTTACAAGTCAGGGTAAGACTTCAGGATCAGCTCATTCTGTTGGGATTCCTGTCTCTTATTTTGCTTCTGTAACAAGTCCTTTCCCCACCTCTTCACCCTCTATTTCTGTACACGGCCAGTTGCCCAGAACAAAGAATCCCTAGGTGGCCTCTGACGTCACCTTTAGACTTTTCTTAAGGTTTACCTATTCTGAACTCATATCTTAGCCCTTGTAATTCACATCTCTTGGCTCTCTTGCATTTTTCTGTTTCTTCTTCCCTGAACAAATATAAATGAAATAAAATAGCATCAAAATCTAACACCATGTTCTTCCCATTCACTGCTATTTTTGTCTGGAAGTTTCTTCCTTGTACTCATTTTACCTTCTCATTCTGGTTCTGTGAATTAGTGAAATTGTCTCCTTCTCAGTGAAACTTTATCCCATTTCCTAATATCTAGTTGCTTCCTTCCTGTTCCCAATATGCTTTAAAAATAATTTGATTGCAATATTTAATCTATTGCATTGTACTTGTTTCAATGCCTTTCTCTGCTTTTCCCTGAGAACTCCTTCATAAAGTGGGTGCATCTAATTTATCCTGTTATCTGTTTTAAGCTCAGCAATTGATATCAATCCAGCTCTGCTTAATTAAATGGGTGAAGCAACAACATACAAAATTTAAAAAAGCAACTCTGTCTAACCTTACTACTCTATGCCTTTGGAGTACTACTTTGAAACTATAATCTATTAGAAAAGTAGAAACTGGACTTAAAATATGGGTGTTGGAGTAGGTGTTTAGTATAGCAATTAAGGTACTGGTGAAGAAGTCTTACCTGAGTGCCTGGGTTCTGGCCACAGCTCCAGCTCCTGTTGGAGCTTACTAACAATGCAGAACCTGTGAGGCAGCAGGGCATATGGGTGAAGTGATTGCTTCATTGTCACCCACGTGGGAGAATGGATGGAGTACCTGGCTTCTTCCTGGATCTGCTCCAGACCATCTATGTCTCTGCCAAAAAAAAAAAAAAAAAATCTGTATTGTTGACCATATGACCTTATATGTTAGTGCATGCTAAATTTCCCAATCAATATTAGTTTATGTTAGTTGATATTAGCCAGTTTGTAATATCAAGATAATGATGTTAATCACTTATGAAATAATGCTTAGATCCACCAAATGGCTCAAAAACTCCAACTCTCAACAGCAAACCATGTCATTTTTAGAAGTTGTGAAATGCTACTGTTGCATCTAGAAAGTATCATGACAAATATTATGTTGTTGCTTTTTTTTTTATTTAAAGATTTACTTATTTACTTGAAAGTCAGAGTTACAGGAGAGAGACCGTCCATCTGCTGGTTCACTCCCTAGATGTCTGCAATGGCTGGGACTGGGCCAGGCTGAAGTTAGAAGCTGGGAGCTTCTTCTGGGGCTCCCACATGGGTAGCAGGGGATCAAGCCCTTGGCTATCTTCCACTGCTTTTCTCAGGCTGTTAGCAGGGAGCTGGATCAGAAGCAGAGTAGCTAGGACTCGAACCGGTACCCATATGGGATGCCAGCATTGCAGACGGCAGTTTCACCTGCTACACCACAACGCCAGCCCCATGTGCTGCTGCACTTTAGCTTTATAGAGATACAATGGTTTTGGTAGTGGAGTGGAAGCATTAATATTTTGGGGCCTTTAAATAACATGTAAATGGCTACAGTCTTAATAATAATCTCTCATATAGGTTTTTCTTACCTTGTCCTTTTTTTTATTATTTCTCTAATCAGAAAAATGCAAAAACATAGGGCTGTTCATGTATTCAAAGATGGAAACTGTGCTATTAACATTTTAATGATATTATCTGCTACAATTTTGATTTCATAACTATTTCATTGGGAATAGACAAAAGAAAACAAAACTTTTTTACTCACTTTGAAAATAATATATATTTTTTCAGTTTGGGATTGTTTGAACCTTAGTCCACCAACCCTGTAAAAGCCAGTTTCCTCCCTGTAAGTTGGCATGGGTGGTGCTATTTCCAAGATAGTTTGAAAGACCTAACTTTTCAAAATGTTTTGCATGCCCTTTATGTGATGTCATCATGTTTTGTGAAGGGTTTTGATACTGTAATACAACAACCATTCAAATGCATAATCTAAGAAATTTCAAAGTTAAAAATAATGTGATGTTATTTGCTATTTTGGTTTAATTGCACCATTTTTACCCTAACTTGGACAAGTTAACCTACCAACTAGCTTGCTGATGAGAAACAATTTTAGAATCCAGTGAAAAAAAGTCTGAGTTAGCTATTATGCTTCAGTTTCTTATATATTCTTTATGAGGTTACTGAACCATGCTATTTCCATAGTACGTTTGTACAATTAGTATTAGCTCCAATGTTTACATTTGTAATCCTACTTTTGTTCATTTTTCATAATAGTGCTAAAATAAGCAGACAATTGTACTAGTCAGAGAATCAAGTCCTTAAAAATTTACCATTTTGTTAATGAAATTCCTAAATTAATTTATAAAATAGTTTAACAAAATTTACAAGTAGAAAGGGACTTCCTATTTTGCATTTCCTAAATCTAAACGAAAGATGACATTTAAAATATAGCTGTTGTTGACTTATAAGAGTGTAGTTTTCCCAATCATTGTATTTTCCTGCTAAATGTATTCAGGTACTTTGAAACATATGCTTCAAGAGTGACCATATTTTTGAACATATTGAAAGCACTGTCACCATAATTTACCAATAGGTTCCATGATGTTTTCTTGCCATGAGGACACAGCTGCTTCTTTCTCTGAAATCTGCCAGAAAATTCATTATGGAGTTCTTCTCTATGCCTTTGTTCCCTCTCCTTCAATTACATAACTCTAACATATGTAATCCTTCTGTTGGCCTGAAGTGCTGTTAAGATTTTCACAATTCAAACAAAGGATTCCCTTATCCTCCTCCTTCATCTCTGCTTTATAATAATTGCTAAGCAAATTTTTTATATTTTAAAAAGGAATGATTAATGAAGTAGTAATGGTTAAACATATAAACCAAGTGTTGGGGGAATGACAGTTGCACACAGAGGATACTGAAAATCCTTCAATATCTTGATCTGACTGTCAAACAATCAGAATGATTGACAGAGGGAAAGGTAAAATAATATAATATAAAATGAAACATTTTTATGGTTAATTTTCAATTAAAAAAATAAGAAAAATTAAGAAAATCCTGTGTAGAATACTTGTTACTTGTCTCAATAAATTATAATAAAATTTAATATCCTAAAAATTATTATAGCCAAAGAACTTTAAATGTCTGAATAATCTTTCATTTACTTAGTTGAGAATGTCTGTTACGTGTAGGAATTGCAGTTATTGAGTATAAAATGCTGAGTGAACGAACAAGATCCTTGAGCTCATATAGCTCTGTATATAACATGTTCTATGTTGTATGTTAATGGTCATGCCTTTGTCAGCTGCTAGTGCCGTCACCATTTCCAAAGATACCTGGAGCCTAAGCTTGCGGAGGTAACTGACCTACTGCAATTTCCCTGACTTCGAGTTTTCAGCAATCCTCCCTCCAAGCCAAGTGAGGCTTTCCTGTATCCTCTTCAGCAGTATATTTGTTCTTAATTTAAGAAATTAGGCCGACGCTACGGCTCAATAGGCTAATCCTCCGCCTGCGGCACCGGCACCCCAGGCTCTAATCCCGGTCGGGGCGCCGGATTCTGTTCCGGTTGCCCCTCTTCCAGGCCAGCTCTCTGCTATGGCCCGGGAGTGCAGTGGAGGATGGCCCAGGTCCTTGGGCCCTGCACCTGCATGGGAATCCAGGAGAAGCACCAGGCTCCTCGTTTCGGATCAGCGCAGTGCGCCGGCCATTGGAGGGTGAACCAACGGCAAAGGAAGACTTTTCTCTCTGTCTGTCTCTCTCACTGTCCACTCTGCCTGTCAAAAAATAAAAATAAAAATAAAAATAAGAAAATAAATTAGAAAGAAGAAATCTGGGGAAAAACATGAATAAAAGAGGACTAATCTTATTTACCTTGATTATGATATCAAGTCATGCTAATGATATGTCTTCATTGGCCTTTGCTTGAAATTCCTGATAATAAAGACTACTTTCTGAGTCTGAGAGAAAAAAAGACCACCTTTCATTTTTGGACAATGGTCTTTCTTCTATACTAATTAAGAGATTTATATAGCGAAATTATTTGATAAATAAGAAAAATGATACTAGCACAATGCACAGATAGATGCCTGTTATACTCACTTCTATTATTCAAAAACATGTTAAAAGAAATGCCTGCTGTCAAAATATTCTTAATTTTCTAGAGAGCTGAGACACATACATTGTAAAGATAAGGAATCCCAGAAGTTTTCTGCTGGTACAAAAGACACTGTAGTTAGTTTACCTTACATATTTTTTCCCTAAACTACATTTCCTGCTGCTTTTAAGATTCTTTTTTAAAAAAAAAATTTGGTAGTTTGACTACGGTGTGCTTAAGAGTTGGATTTTTTCATTGGAATTTTGCTTGGGAGTCCTTGGGCTTGTTATATCTGTAAAATTATGACTTTTATCATTTTGGGAAATTCTTGAACTTTATATCTTCAAATATTTCTTCTTCACCTTTTCTTTGTCCTCTTATGATATTTCAGGTAAAGATTATTAGAATGTTTTATATTTACCCGAATATCTTAGGTGTTTTATTTTTATTGTTTTTCCTATTTTTGTTCATTTGGATAATTTTTGTTGATTGGTCTTCAAGATCATTTATTACTGTGTTTCATTTCCTATTTAATTATCAAATTATTTTTTATTTTTGACATAATATTTTTTAAATTCTAGCATTTCTATTTGCTTTTTTTCTTAGTATTTTTTGCTTGTTTATTTGCTTTTAGTTAAAATCCCTCATTTGTTTACACATTTAACCCACTTTTGTCATACCTGGTTAAAGTATGTCATAAAATCTGAATCACCTCTGCCTCTATCACCATTGACTCTTTCCTCTCTTGACTATTTTCTTGAGTTTTTGTGTCTTCTAAATGTTTACAGAGTTACAGATTTTATCTGTAAAGGAACAGACAATAGAGAATAAATAAGTAATATTTATCACCAAAAAGAATACAAACTTTTTTTTTTTTGTCAATTCATTAGGGTTGTTGGATCAGTTAGTATACTTTATAGTTAAGCTCTCTCTTGGTTAGTAGACTTAGTTATATTAATTTCACCCCTATTGCCACATAGTTTAAAGATGGGATAATTACTCATATTAATAGAAATTTGGATCTGAGCATCACCGAGATGCCAGAGATCCCTTAATAGGTCACATGTCTGCTTTCTGAAACACAGAAAATTTATCTCTGCTTTTAGATTTTGGCATATTCTGTTTTTTTAATCATTTACTTATTTGAGAGAGAGAGGGAGAGAGGAGGAGAAAGGGGAGAGAGACACAGAGAGCTCTTATCCACTGGTACACTCTAAATTCTCTCTCACATGAGTGTCAGGAAGTCAATTACTCGATCAGGAATCCAGAGCCGGGGGTGGAGTCAGATATTGAATGCACTTACTCCAGTGTGGGAGACAGGCATCTTAACTGGCAACTTTTCTCCTAGGCCAAATGTCTGTACCTGGCACATTCTTTTTACTCTCTTGTTTTGTCTTTTGCTTTCTACACATTGATGGCATTTTTTTTAAAGATTTATTTTATTTATTTGAAAGAGTTACAGAGAGAGGCAGAGACAGAGAGAGAGGTCTTCCATCCGCTGGTTCACTCCCCAGATGGCTGCAACGGCCAGAGCTGCGCTGAGCCAGTTGCTGGCAGGAGCCAGTTGCTTCTTCTGGGTCTCCCATGTGGGTGAAGGGGCCAAGGACTTGGACCATCTTCTACTGCTTTCCTAGGCCGTAGCAGAGAGCTGGATTGGAAGAGGACCAGCCGGGATTAGAATCGGCACCCATATGGGATGTCAGCGCTTCCGGCCAGGGCTTTAACCCGCTGTGCCATAGAGTCCGCCTTTTTTTTTTTTTTTTTTTTTTTTTTTCCAATGATGGCATTCTATCTATTCTGCTGTCCTACCCTCAACATTTTAGAGGGCACTTGATCAAACCAAAAGTCCAAAGGCTATGATGGCTCAAAAGTTTTCTGATGCCCACTATTTGACTATGAGCTTTTAGTAGCCATTTGAATGTTTGGATTACTCCAAAAAATTTTATTTTGGTTATCCTATACATGGCCCACATGAAGGCCCATGAGCAAATGTTGGATGGTGGGTACAGACTCATTTCAATTATCAGGGCTCCTTTGAATGTAAATCTATTAGTCAAACTTCCATGTGATCATTAAAATCTACTCTACAGGGTTGAGTTATTTTTCCTTACTCTTACTGCAGGAGGATTACTACTGATGGAAGAGGTTTTTTTTTTTTTTTTTTTTCCTGGAAAATACTCATCGCTGTCTGGATTTTAGTTTTTATTGACTCCTTTGTGATTTTATTTTGAATTATATATATATATATTTTTTACTTTTATTTAATGAATATAAATTTCCAAAGTATAGCCCATGGGTTACAATGGCTTCCCCCCTCCCATAACTTCCCTCCCGCCCGCAATCCTCCCCCTTCCCGCTCCCTTTCCCCTTCCATTCATGTAAAGATTCATTTTCAATACTCTTTGTATACAGAAGATCAGTTTAGTATATATTAGGTAAAGATTTCAACATTTTGCCCATATAGCAACACAAAGTGAAAAAACTACCATTGGATTACTAATTATAGCATTAAATAGCAATGTACAGCGCATTAAAGACAGAGATCCTACATAATTTTTTTTTTCAAATTAATTAATTTTCTATGCCATTTCCATTTTAACACCAGGTTGTTTTTTTTTTTTTTCATTTCCAATTCTCTTTATATACAGAAGATCAATTCAGTATATAATTAGTAAAGACCTCATCAGTTTGTGCCCACACAGAAACGCAAAGTATAAAAATACTGTTTCAGTACTAGTTATAGCATCACTTCGCTTTAGACGACACATTAGGGACAGATCCCACATGGGGTGTAAGTACACAGTGACTCCTGTTGCTGATTTAACAATTTGACACTCCTGTTCATGGCGTCAGTAATCTCCCTAGGCTCTAGTCATGAGTTGCCAGGGCTATGGAAGCCTTTAGAGTTCGCTGACTTTGGTCTTATTCCGATAGGGTCATAGTCAAAGTGGAAGTTCTCTCCTCCCTTCGGAGAAGGGTACCTCCTTCTTTGATGGCCCCGTTCTTTCCACTGGGATCTCACTCACAGAGATCATTCATTTAGGTCTTTTTTTTTTTTTCCATGATATCTTGGCTTTCCATGCCTGCTATACTCTCATGGGCTCTTCAGCCAGATCTGAATGCCTTGAGGGCTGATTCTGAGGCCAGAGTGTTGTTTAGGACATCTGCCATCCTATGAGTCTGCTGTGTATCCCACTTCCCATGTTGGATCTTTCTCTCCCTTTTTGATTCTATCAGTTAGTATTAGCAGATACTATTTTTAATGAAAATTTTGTAGCTTATTCAGCCTCATCTCATTGTTACTGGAAATAATACTTTTTAAAACTTTTTTACATACTAAGTAGTAAGAGAAACCTTTTTTATGGAAATCAGATATGAGAAAAATGCAACTTAAGTGAGTTTTTGGGAGAGTTTGTATGATTCTTATATTGTAAATTAACTTGTGAACTCTAGTTTCATTAGGTCATAGCTAGCTTAGTTGTATTTTTTTTAATGATTTTTCTTTGGTAGATGAAAACAGTGTTTTCTTCTTTTCCTGCTAAAATTCCATTTGCTTACTACACTATACTGGGTAGTTTATTGCAAGCTAAAGTGCAGTCACATAAGCTTATTTGTAACAATCTCATACCTCAGGTGAAAATTGGAGGAGAACACTATGTACAATTCCCATCTTTGTAGAGTTTCAGTGCATTCCCAGTAGCCCTGTGTAAAGCAATTGGTTTAAAGTTTTTCCAATTTTAACCATCTTAGCCATAGGGACATTTTATCACCAAATATCTGTTTTCTAATTCAGTGAGTCATAAAATAAACTGTAAAAATACAGATGCCTCCAAATTTTAGAGTAAAATTATCAACACTTAAAATTGGATTTTTTTTTTAATAATCTGAAAAGATCTTGAGGATCATCCAATTTCTTGAGAGTTTTAAAATCTGTGTAATTATCATGTTTTCATTGGTTCCTATTCCTTGTACTCTTTTCTGAAAATCATGAAGCAAGTCAATGGACTTAGATTTTAGTGTTAGGTAATCCTACCTTAGCCAATCATTGTAAAATGGGCTTATATCTTGATAAAATTATGAGGCTTAGTGTATATAACACACACCAGAATATATTTTATCTTCTCCCCATTTTAGAGGAATGAAGTAAATATAGAGAGCAAAGGATGGAGGCATGCATTATGCTTTCTAGAGCAATATTTTACTATTCTCTCCAGCTACATAGACAAATTCAAACGAGTCTTGGAATAGTCCCCTAAATCTTGGGCAGATTTTTAGGATTACCAGAAAGCTGAAAAAGCATTGGAATTCTTGGTTAAACTAGTAAAAAGACGCAAAATGCTTCTGTATGTTAAAAATAAAATAAATTTCAATAGAGCTCAAGTACTCTGTCCTAGAGAGCCAAGGATCCTATGAGACCATATATTCCAACCTTGTTTCTATCTTGTATTCACTTCTGCAAGTGAGCCATGGCTTTGGCATTTTTTAAAAGTGCTTAGTTGTTCCTGCTGTGTCCAGGATTAACAACCATACAGGAGTATTAAGGATACTGTCTGCTTTCTGAGTTCCCAGCAGACATGAATAAGCTGTTTTCATAACACCTTGCTAAAACTTCATGCTTCATAATCTTTCATGGTAACATAAAAATATATGACAGGGGAAATGACTTCTAACAAGTGGTTGCTGCTTATACTTTATAGTCATTTAGTTAACGTATGCTCTGCCCTCTTTGCTTCTCCTTCCTTTGTCTTTTGCAAATCCTGTAAGCCTTCTCTATGGCCATTGTCTTTCGGTTGGAGGGGCAATCCTGATGAAGAGGAATATAGCCATCAGGAGATGCAGTGACACTTTGATGAGTAGAGTAAGAGTTGTTGTGAAAAGGTTAGATTATGAGAGAAATGTGCTCAAGGAATGTGAGCAGACTCTGGATTTCAAGAGTCCCAAATTCAAAATCCTCCAAAGCCCATTCATACTACTTGAGTGTTTGCATAAGCTGTATTTCTTCTAGTGCCCAATCCTCTGCTTAGTAAAGGGCTCTGAGTTGAACCTCAGCTTCCACAAGCATCTATTCTTTTTGCCAACGACTTGACACCACAGTGAGAAAATAAGCCAGAAATGTGCTCTTTTGCAATTCTTTTTTTTTTTTTAGAGGGAAAGTTTATTGTCCGATGGGGGAAGCCTGAAGGATGGGAGGGGGAGGGGAGGGCGAGAGGGTAAGAGAGCTTAAGAGAAAGAGAGAGAGAGGGAGAGCGCGAGCGAGCGAGTGAGCACATGTTTGGGAACAGGTCCTCTTAAACCTTTGAGGGGGGGTGGGCAGGAAAGTAGGAGTAGTGAATCCCATTAGGATGGGGGTGGAGCTGACACCTGTAGTTGGGCCATCTGGTTACCTGGTTTCCAGAAATGGCGGCCAACGGCTAGAGCCTAGGATGGTGTCTGGGGCATAGATTGTGCCACAGCTAAGACGGTGCCATTTTACTAACATTCCCACCTTTTATATTATATAAAGCAAGTTGTATGGGATTACATCAGCCCCAAAAGTCCAGGAGGCATGGAGGGATGATGATCTAGAACTACTTCCTCCTGACCTGGGGCAACGAGGTACTCTGCTGGCGTGGGACGATGTCTCAAGCCACTGTCTCCTGGGTGGGGAATGGAGTATATCCCTATAGCAGCATTTGGTTGACTGCCTGATTGGTGAAGGCTTTGGTTCATTCCATTATCACCCCCTGTAAACACTTATACAGACATGGTAGTATAAAATACAGGGTGAGAATAGCAGCCAATGATCCTAAGAGTGACATTAACCAAGTAGTAAGAAGATTTCATAGATGAGAGGAAATTAAGGGGGTCTCTGGACCCTTGTGAAGACTGTTTGATGGATGTGGTTTGAAACTGATCCCAACCAAGGCTGGGAGAAAGGCTACTCATCTTTTGCAGGTAGAGGGACTTGTCTGTAGAGAAAATTCTGAACAGTCATACAACATTGGGGGGAGAGGACGATCAATACACATGGGTTGGGAGTAGACCCATTGATGCAAGAGTAGAGGCTATGATTACAAAGGAATGAGGCCCCATCTGGGCTAGATAGGGTCTAGAACAAAGGTCAGAGTCATTACTGGAGGACCTAAGAAACGTTCTCTCTAAGCCACTAATAAGTTTTCCAATTGAGAGGCAAATAGAAACTGACAGAAGGGGCCTGATAATCAAGTGAGCTTTAAGGCCTTGCCAGTTATGAGGCCTAGATCTATCTATCTCTTCACATGGGGTACATCCTAAGGGAGATGTGAACCTCCTTGGGGAAGATACCCTGTTGTCTTCCATTATCTAGCTGGCCTGAGAGGAGAGCTGGCCAGGTAAAAGTGAGTGGGATCTCTAACAGGAAATTTACAGTTCTGCCTGCAATGTTACTGACCTTACTTGGCTGTTGTCTCAGCAGCGGTGGTAACTCCAATCATCCAACCCCACCAACAGGCATCCTACTATCATTGGACAATGTTCCTGTGGAATCAGGAAGACTACTTGACTTCCAGAATTATAATTGCCTTTAGAGCTGGATTTCACTTCCTAGATGTCATTTCTCCATGAAGCAACCCACTCCTTCCTTCCTTCCTTCCTTCCTTCCTTCCTTCCTTCCTTCCTTCCTTCCTTCTCTCTCTCTCTTTCCTTCTTTCTTTTTAAAAATTTATTTGAAAGGCAGAGTTACTGAAAGAGATAGATAGATCTTCCATATGCTTGTTGATTCCCCAGATGGCCACAACAGCAGTGCTGGACCAGGCCCAAGCCAGGAGCCTGGAAATCCATCTTGGTCTCCCACGTGGCTGCAGGAGCCCAAGGACATGGGCTGTCTCCCACTGCTTTCCCAGGTGCAATGGCAGGGAGCTGAATTGTAAGTAGAAGAACTGAGACTCAAACCATTGCCCTTATCGGATGCTGGTATTGCAGGTGGCAGAATAACCTGATTCTCCACAATGTTATCCCTTTGTTTATCCCTTTCTACTTGCCTGTGGCCACTCCTAGACTGCCAGACATTGACAAGAGCAGGCTGCTCTTGCTACAGGATTGGTATCAAGAACTGGAAGTTCTCTCTTCATTTCTTTCTGCTCCTTCTTTATAAAAATGGTCCCAAGGTCTTGTTTGTTGTAGCACCTGATGCTACTCACACTCAGTAGAAGCAATTGTCACTTCAACATGAGAAGTCCAATGCTCTCCCTATGCTTGCAAAAATGTGTAATACTGGGTAGATTTGCTGCTCTGTGGGGACACAGGTTAAAGAATGATTGCATCCTTTACACTCTCCAGGTTCTCCAAATGCACAGTGAAGGCATTCAGTGCTTGCTTGCTCTCCAATTGCTAGTTATTTCAAAATATCAACAGTTATAAAAAGAGTTAGATGACTTGTAGGTCTTTCTCTCTTGCCACTGTCTTTCTTATTTCATTTTTTCTATTGAAAGGAAAAGCACAAGAAAGGAAACTTCTGTCAGATTAAGAAAACACTGGAGGGCAGCAAGCCATGCGACAACCTCAGTGGATTTTCTCTGTGAGTGGATTTCTCTGTTCTTCAAGGCAGTGAGGAAGACATGCTGTCTGATCCAGGCCTTGCTGAAAGCTGATGCCATCTGAAGACAGAGGATTAGCGACCATGTTTGAAAAAGGCCCCAGCTGACAGCTCGGACTTTGCAAGGGATTGTGAGAATATCAATAGAACCCAACACTACTTTTTAGCTTTAAAAACATACTACATGGGAAAATTATATTTTCAGTTTTCTCATGTTTAATTTAAAAAATACAAAAATGCTAATTAACCATTTATATGCATACTAACCTTGGTGGAGATCGTCCACCTAATAATTTTACTATTCAGGTGGGTTTAAGTGGTACTGGATGGAAGACTTGTTCTAATTGCTTTGTGCAAGAGCACATATTTATGTATAATTTCTGCATTCGCTCATATTGAAGCTGTTCCAGAACTTTACCTACTTCCCGGAGTATGTTAATAGCACAGTGACAGAGGATGGTTCTAATCTACATGATAGCTGCCCTTCATCTGTCAGCATTTATTTGGACTTAACAGAAGTCTGAAGGAGTTTAGTTTAGATCGATAAATCTGTATCACCTAGTTCACATAAGTCAGAGAGGTATTATTAAGCATCTACTGTGTGCCTTTTATCTTAGTCCATCACAGCATAAAAAGTAAATTACTTGATTCCTGATTCTCATGGTCTCACAATCTATTGTTGAAATTAGCAGACAAGTAACAGCCTAGTATAAAGTTTAAGTTTTTGACATTTCTTGTCTGTTTTTTTCATTCATACTCTATTGTCTTCATAGTTGCTATCACTGCTTCATTGTATCACAATATTTTGCCTTTTTTTTTGAGAGAGGGAGAGAGGGAGAGAGGGAAAGAGAGAAAGAGAGACAGAGAGACAGAGAGAGAGAGAGAATGTTCTCATCCACTGGTTCACTCTTCAAATGCCCACACCAGCCGGGGCAGGGTCAGGCTAAAACTAGGAAGAGAACTAGGAACTAAGAAGAGACCTAGGTGTGAAAACCAGGTCTTCTATGTGGGCAGTAGAAATTCACACTTGAGCCACCATCTGTTGCCTTCCAGGTTGTGCATTAGGAAGAAGCTGGATTTGGAGCCAAGACTGGAACCTATGTATTCCTGTGTGTGACACAGGTCTTAACTGCTAGGCTAAATGCCCGCCACTAATTACACCACATTTTGAACATGATTGGCTATCACTAATGTTAGAATTTTTTAAAATATCAATGAGATCTCATGCCCCAGTATCTGCTACAATTTGCTTTATGTCGCATACATATCTTTCAATATAAAAGCTACTATCACCTCAAGATGGTATGAATAATCATATTTATGTAAATAGCATTTCATTTCTACTGGACATTTAGCATTAAGTTGTATCTAGCATGGCCTTTCAACTTTAATTTAATTCTGAATATTTTTATATAGCTGTATCAACAGCTGTTATGGCAGAAAGTAATGTGTGGGGTACGTGTGTAGGTATTCCTTTAGCTAATATATCGACTGAGTATAAACATTTTTAATGTATATGACTGAGTTTAACATCTTTGATTTGATTATTGTTTGTAGTCCTTGTCAATATTCCTGCTGAACAGTGGTCATTCTATATTTTAATTTATGAACTCTTAACTTAGTTGAGCATTAAGCCTTTCACTATAAAGTAAATTGAAATGTTATTGCAAAATTAAAAATGAAAAAGAGTAAGAAAGGAAGGGTAAAGGAAGGAGAGAGGGAAAAGGGAAGTATCACCATAATGAAAAGTTTTAAAAGGAAATCAGGAATACATATATATTTTAAAGAAAAGACCAAGTGAATAAATATGTGCAAGCAACGTATTTTTAATGGGAACAAGCTGTTTTTGAAGGTGAAAAATCATCGAAGTGCTCCTGCATCCAGTGTTTATATTGTCAACAGCATCATAAAGAGATTTAACCATGTAGCTAAAGTATCTGCATTCAACTTACATCAATCTTGGCTCTTTCTTGACTTTCCTGGACTCCTAGATATTTCCTTATTAAATGTGGCAATCACTTACAAAGTTCTTTTAAAGATTCCGGTGCTAACTGGAACAGGTGTGGGCTAAGGCCTTGTTAGAATGCCTAAAGCTACTGAGCAGCAGAGATCCCAAAAATGCACAGGATATGCTTAGAGTTAGTGTTATGGTGGATTACTGCTCTGGTCCACAGGGTGCTTGCTGGCAGGTAGGGAAAGTGTCACATGCCAACAGTGAACTAGAACCTGGCCTCTCAGCATCACCCAGCAAACACTCAGCCAGAATGCAGTTTCTGGCACAATCTCATCCCTCTGAGGGTCTGTCCCTGCCCATCTTCTCTGCATCTGGCACCTTTGTGTTCTGGTGGATGAATTTTATTTTGTATTGCAGAATATGTACCTTCTGGGCTTTGTTTCTGTCTCCAATTTTCCCCAACATTTTTAGTTAACCTGTAGTTAATTCACTGATAGCAACATTTGCTGGTTCATAATTATTACATGCATTAATTCACTGTTCCAAACACTATATCCAAGTCCCTTGCTAAATGGGAAAGGGTTTATTAAAAAATTGACAGAACAAATTCTGTTTATTAGGAAAGAAGGGCTTGGGCACGTGGAGAACTGTCTCCTCAGTGCTAGCCTCCTTCAAATGTTGCTGAATTTGTTTGCTGTATTGCTGTATAGCAGATTCCCACTTTCTCTGGTTGTCTTAGATCTATAATGACTGCAAGGTAACCAAGGAAACCGACCCAATGCTATTACACGTGTCTTTTCATGGCCTTTCCTCTTTCCCTGATTTGGGATGAGTTGGACACGGAACAAGTTTAGGAAATGTCCATTATGGTTCCATTATTAATCTGCTTTCACTCCCTGCCTAATTCCTGCACTCTCTTCCTTACTTCCTCTAAATTTCCCATTTAATAATTAATCCGGGCCCACTCTGTGGTATAGTGGGTAAAGCTGCTGCCTATGATACCGGCATACCAAATTGGCTCCTGCTTGAATCCTGGCTGCTCCACTTTCTGATAAAGCATCTGGAAAGCAGTAGAAGATGTCCCAAGTGCTTGGGCCCCTACACCTATGTGGGAGACCAGGAAGAAGCTCCTGACTCCTGGGTTTGGCCTGGCCCAACCCTGGCCTTTGCAGCCATTTGAGGTGTGAACCAGCAGATCGGAGACCTCTCTCTCTGTCTCTGTTGTTACTCTGCCTTTCCAGTAAGTAAAATAAATCATTTTCTTTTTTTCAAAAGGGTCATATTTAAAGTAATAGTTCATTCCCATCACTAGAGACTAAAATATATACAGGATAGAGAGCAAGCTGCTTAGAAAACCATACATACCAGGTCTTTATAGACAATGTTCAAAAATACTGTTTAGTGGTTAACCCACAGGTCAGGATGTCTGCTCCTGATGTCTGAGCCTCTGGGTTTGTGGACTGGCTCTGCTCCTGATCTCAGCTTACTGCTAATTCACACCCCGAGAGAACGCCAGAAGATGATGGCTCAAGTAATTGGATCCCTGCCACCTGTGTGGGAGATCTTTATAGAGTTCTTCAATTTAGACTTTGGCCTGGCACAGTCGCAGTTCTCTTTTGGGGAGTAAGAAAGTAGATGGATGCTCTTTCTTTGTGTCTGTCTCCCTGACTCTCAAATAACATAAAGTTTTGCCCATGTGTGTGAATGTGATTGCCTTGATGTAAAGGCATGCTTTCCCATTTCCCTTCCCAATATTCTCCAAAGATTTTCCTTACCATAAACCTTGAGAAAAAGAGTGGTTAGAGACAGATAAGCCAGGCAGTTACCACAAGTTGAGAATTTCTGGAGGTGTTGTAAGTATGTCCCTGACATCATAAGATTCTCAAGAATAAAACCACTGATGAGATTTTTTCCCCCACAAGGTGTGGGGGAAGAAGCTGACCTAATCCAAGGCTCTGGTGTCCTTATGTGGCCCAACTTGCTCATAAGTGGAGAGCATCTTACCAGCAGAAAGGAGAAACCAGCATGCATTACTGGCACCGGGACTTAAAGGCATTTTTCAGCCGCTAAATAATATTGTTTGAGAAATGCAATTTTCAAAACAAGGCTTTTAAAATTAAAAGCATTTCCTAATTTGAGGTCTGAGAGTGAGTACGAAGGCTAATTGTCAGTAACTCTTAAATTGCATCTTTGTGGTGTTCTTTTAATCTCGACGAGAAACCGGGAAAAAGGGCGAATGTCAGAAATTGACTTCATTTAATATTTTAAGAGTCAGAAACAGTTAGGCATCTCTGCAATTTCCTAAACAAAATTTGAGGTAGAGTGAGGTAAATTTTAGTATAAAGGAAAACACTTACACTCAAATTTTAAATCTATCTACCTATGTAAAACAAAGCAAAAACAAACCTTAAATAGTAAACTAATTTTCATGTTGATGTAGAGGCTTATATTTATTTGTTTAAATGAGAACAAGGCTATTGTTTTTTAATCTGAATTAAAGAAATCTCTAAACCTAGAGAGCTTATAACACGGCAATGCATTTGTGGCACCTGTTGCCATGGATACACACAGTTCCTGTTGGGAACTGTAAAGTAACCCAATCATACGGTGAAGCTATACACTGACCACCACTTGTAAGTGTCTTCATTTTCATGTATGTGATTAGATTTTATATGAAAGTTTCTTGAATATCTCTGTCTTCAAATTGTAGATTAAAGCTGGATTTTGCTGGGCAGAACAACCACAAACAACCTTTTAAGCATATTTTTTTGCTGAACTATTTCTTCATTAGTATTTTATATTTTTCTCATAGAGTGATTTTTTTTAAAAAAAGATTTATTTATTTATCTGAGAGGGGCAGAGTTACAGAGAGGGGGAGAGACAGTGAGAGAGAGAGAGAGAGGTCCTCCATCTGCTGATGCACTCCCCAAATGGCCACAGTGGCTGGAGGTAGGCTGATCTGAACCCAAGTGCCAGGAGCTTCTTCTGGGCTTCCCATGTGGGTATGGGCCCCAAGCACTGGGCCCCTGGGCCATCTTCCACTGCTTTTCCAGGCCATTAGCAGGGACTTGGATCAGAAGTGGAGCAGCTAGGACTCAAACCAATGCCCCTATGAGATGTCGGCCCTGCAGATGGAGGCTTAACCTACTACACCACAGCATCAGCTTGAATGGGGTTTTAATGTATTGGTTTTATGCCTGACATTTGTTTTCCTAGAGAGATGACACTATCTCAGTGTTGGGAGTGCTAAATATGTGATTTAACCTGATGATTCAGAAACTCAATAAAATCTTTTTTTTTTAAGTGTATTTATTTATTTGAGAGTCAGAATTACAGAGAGAGAAGGAGAGGGAGAGGGAGAGGGAGAGAGAGAGATTGATTTTCTATCTGCTGGCTTACTTTCTAGATGGCTGCAATAGCCAGGGCTGGGCCAGGCCGAAGCCAGGAGCAGGTCCCTCTTCTGGGTTTCCCATGTGGAGGACAGGGGCCCAAGCACTTTGCACATCTTCTATTGCTTTTTCCAGGCCATTGGCAGGGAGATGGATCAGAAGTGGAGCAGCTGGGACTTTAACTAACCAGTAGCCATATGTAATATTTGTGTCACAGGTAGAGGCTCTACCTGTCATGCAACAATGCCGGCCCCAATGGGATGTCTTAAAAGCAGTTTGCTTCATCTCTAGAGTCCTAGGAAAGCTACTTAATGTCTGAAGCTCCTTACCTAACTTATAAGTCTTTTGTGAGCATTAGATGAGATAACCCATGTAAGGGTCTAACAATCCCTGGCTCAGGGCAAAATTCAATAATTGTGAGCTCTTAGTGTATTGGAAGAATCGTTAGCAATCAACTTTGTAGCACTTTAGGGCAAGCTGAGTAGTAAACCAAGGAAGTCCATCGGTGACTATACTTATGGAATATTAAGTCAGCCCCAGAAAAAGTCAGAGATGACTATATTTATCACCTTAAATACTAGTCACCTAACTTCAAATCTCCCCCACCAGAAGTCAGTTAATTTGACTAATTAACTCATTCTCACCAAAATGTTTGAGGGAGTTTTGTTAGCAGTACAATCTGAATAGAGAGACTTTGCTTTCGCTTCCTATTATGTCTGCGATCCTGACTACAGTCATCATGTTTGAAGGCCAGCCTCCCCCTCGCCCCCAATCTTAGCATGGATTTAGCTGGTGCTGTAGCAAGTACAGAATGAAAAGGAAAGAGCAGAAATGGATCTGGGTTTGCATCATAGCTCATTTGTTCCTTTCAATGTGACCATGGCCTGGAGACTCTCTCCTTAGTGTTCAGTCCACTTATCTGTGCAATGAAAATAATAAATATCCTCCTTGCTAGTTGTGACAAAATGTAATAACACTCCAGAGATTATTTTCTGAGAAAGTTAGACCTAGTGTTTTCCTTTAGTTCCTCACTTTCTATCCTAATACTCGCATCCCATCTTCAGTTCTGTCTGTCATCCATTTCAGGAGAAGTGTGTAGAATTTGATATCAGTGTTTCTGTGACTGAAGAGTGACCACACCCAGTTTGGATCACTTATTATTTTCTTCTTTATTATCCTGAAGGACCATTTACCACTTTTCCAAACACTTTGCATATAGCACCTCCTGTCATATTAATTTTCTAGGAGGTGCTAAGGACCACTTCTACCTCTGGAGAATGGAAAAAGAGATACCTGTCAGAATAAGGGTTGGATTTGTGAGGTAATGGGTAGGTTAGCAAATATTAGTATGTCTCCCCTTGAAAAATACTGTCTCACATACTTATTCCCTCTTTCTTGGCCATTGGAAATCATTGCTGTTAACAGAAGGAAGTTTAACAATCTTAGATTTATGCTAATGGGAAGTTGGATGGGAGGGAGGAAAATACTAATTGAATCTGCTCCCATAGCTGCATGACACAGAGTTCCTTTCAATGTGACCATGGCCTGGAGTACTGAGGACCTCTTAGATCCAGGATACCTACTCCACACCCCTCAGACAGGCAGCTCTTGTCTGGGAGAGGAAAGGCTACAGAGAAAAGAAGCTCCTGGAGTAGAGAGAATTGGGAAATGATGTAAGGTCTCAGAGAAACAGCGTCCTCATTTTAGGAACCAGGATACTACAAAGAGAACAGAATGATTTGGTTAAAAAAAAAACTGTGAATTTTTTTAAAGATTTATTTTTATTTATTAGAAAGGCAGAGTTACAGAAAGGCAGAAGCAGAGAGAGAGAGACAGAGAGACAGAGAGACAGAGAGGCAGAGAGGTCTTCCATCTGCTGATTCACTCCTCAAATGGTTGCAATGGCCTGAGCTGGGCTGATCCAAAGCCAGGAACCTGGAGCTTCTTCCAGGTGTCCCCTGCAGGTGCAGGGGCCCAAGTTGTTGGGTCATCTTCCACTGCTCTCCCAGGCCATAGCAGAGGGCTGGATCAGAAGTGGAGCAGCCAAGACTAGAAGTGGTGCCCATATGGGATGCTGGCACTGCAGGCGGCAGCATTACCCCACTATGCACAGTGCTGGCTCCCAAAAATTGTGAAATAGTAAGCAAGGGTGACACCTTGAAGAGGGGAGCAGAAAGCATGTGGCTATGTACACTGTAAAATGCATGATCTGGTAAACATATTATCATAAAGCTTAAGTAGACAGATAAGATTTCATGAAAAATATATGACATGCTTTCCATTCATCCATTCACAAATTCATTTATTATTTTCACTATTGATATTATTACTCAATATGTTAATTTCAGAATATATTAAGGTCTAACATTTCTTACTCTGGAGAAGTTATATAATTCAAAAGAAATACACAGTTAACATTTAGACTGTGCTGCATTTTTAAAGTTGAAGTAATGAAATAGCCTCACAAAGAAGACAACATTTTAGTTTGTCTTTGACTTTTATCTTGTTTGACTTCAAATTTTTCCGGTAAAGATAATGAGAAAGATTTTATACCAAAAAGACCACACGATCAAAGTTACAAATATATGGAAGCCCTTGGCAAGCTCAGGAAAACACAGATTCTAGTGTAGCCTTGCAATAGAATTAATGGGAAAGATGTTGAGAGCCGAGTTTGGATGCGAGGATTAGAGTCGGATGGTGATACCATTATATGACATCCAAGGAGTTCAGATAGTAATAAAGGAGACCTTTGAAGTTTTATTTTTGTTTTTATTTTGTTTTGACCCATATGAAGTACTTTTTAAATAATTATCAATAATGTATATACACTGTATCTCAGAGAGATAGGTTTTGTTTTGATATTTATACTTCCTAGCATTTATATTAATTTTATTAGAGAAGAATGTAGATAGATAATAGTGAATCACAAGTTCTCCCTCTCTCAGACATGCAGCCTCAATAAAACTCTGTGTGTTCATTCTTTCTTCCTTTGATTGAGTGATAGAAATGAGGCCATTCAAATGACATTTTCTCAAAATGAGGAAAGTAGTGCTCAGTGAGTTTAGCCTTTTTATAGTAAACTGAAAAGTAATGTAAATCCAGGGCTGGTGTCAGCCAGGCTCTACTGATACACACACACACACACACACATGAAGCTTCAAAAATTGACTCAATGATTCTATTTCCAGGAAATCATCCTACAAAAGTATTCTAAGACTGCAAAATTATAAAGGTGTTCAGGTGTTAAAAGGTGGTAGAGTAAAAACAATAATTGGCCATTATAAATGATAAATTAAATATTTTAAAAATTGTTTTATTTGTAATATAATAGATAAATTATATTAAAATATTCTAAATAGTAACTAGGTAATATATGTATTATAGATATAATTCAATGCCATATACTTATACAAAGAATGAAACAATTATAGCTTTAGGTTACATATGATGCATTCATTAAAAATTACAAAAATAAAACAATGTAGAGGGATGTATAAATGGCAATCAGAGGGGGATACTTATTTAGTCTGAAAGAATCAGGATAAACTTTGAAGGAAAACGTATTGGAAAAATTTAGGAAGATTCATAAATGTGTGAATTATTCATGCAAGGCTCTTGCCAATACATCTTTGAATTACTCCTGTTTCAGCATATGTACTGATGAAATGAAGCCATGATATATAATGAATGGTCATGTTTATCCTCTACAACTAACTTCTAACATATAAGTAAGAAGTAAGTCTTATTTTATACCATTGGAAAGCTATTTATCACTCACTTTTTAGAATCCACACTTACACACCAATTAAAAACCTCACCATTTACAAATGAAGAGTTCTACTCTCTCAGGGTTACAAAATCAGTGCATGGTAGGACGAGGCTAGAATAAAGCATTCATTCAAGTATGCCATTCTATCCTTTTAGACAGTCTTGTAAAGGGACAGATGACCATTAAATACCCATTAAAATAAACAGAAAGGGTAATCAGCAAAGAGTCCAACTGTTACTGAAATATAATCTTTTCAAATGTTGAAAAACATGATTTTCATAGAAAAATAACATGATCATGTATCACAGAGTGTAGTGAAATCATTGTGCTATAGAACCAATAGAGCAGTAAAATTGGTCTCAAAAACTTTAGAGAAACTGTTTATAGTAGGATGAGTAAAGGAATGCTAAGATGCCTGGGTTTGCTATAAAACTGATTAAAATCAGCTATAATTTTGGGCTTACATGTTTTATCCTTCTGAAATTATTTGCACTTTTACCAGACAAGATTCCACAAATAAACCTTTTCTCTAATGGAATTATAAAATAACCTAGTCATTATAAAGTTAATCAAAGGAATAAACTCAAACTCTAAAGAAAATCTACTAATCTTTTCCCAATTTTAAAATTCACATATATTTTTTCAGAGTGGTTTAGCAAGTCCCATAACTTTGACCTTGGTTATCCTTTTGAATGATTATGTAAATGTGTTGATTTATCTTTATACAGACCTTTTCAGATATGAATAGTCATCATTCTGGAAACAAAGAATATTGAAAGGCCACAGACTTAAATTTCATTTTCTTGGATTTTAATGCTGTTATATGAATCACACACAGCTCCAGCAAAACGTTTTTGAGAATTTACTAGAAAAAATTCCTTTGCCTGCATTTATATTTAGTCAGAAGGCTGAAGACAGGGCCTCTAACAAACTGCATGAGGTATAATATAGAACTGAACTTCCTTTAAACAAGAATTTTTTTTACTAGTTCCCAACAGGCCAAGGAAATGAATGTCAGCTATTTGCATGGTAATATGTACTTTTTCAACCTAGGATCCCTTTCATCTTGTTCATGTATCAATACATTAGCCCATCAGATATTTTTAGGAAACTGCTTAGTACAAAGCTACTTGCTGTGGAATACAAACATTTACAAGAGATTTTATTATTCCTTAATGAGACAATGGCAACAAACGATAATTTTCTGTGTATTTATCACATTCCATGGCACACTGGTGGTATTTTCATATTCCTGACCCCTCAGCTTTCCTAACAGGATGAAGCTAATTTCTCCTGCCAGAGGCTAAGCCACATCAAAATGACCTTGAAAATAGTGAAGATGCATGTTTGTTTTTGAATGGTAGTGTTGTTCCTGTGTAACTGATATTCTAGAATTTAAGTAAGAAATCAAGTCTTGAATTCTACCCATGAACGACACCTATGACTCACACCTTAGGTTTAATTTTTCACAGCAAGGAGTATAGTCTTGTTATTTATGCATGAAGAGCGATGCATTAATTGGTGTCACATGAGATCACAGAGCATGCTTTGAAAGAACACCATTCAAGGAGAAACATAAATCATGAGGCTCTAAGCCCTGGGAGAGCATGGGTTTCTGTCTGCTTATTGACACGCTGTATCCATAGCACAGAACACCAAACAGGATTATTTCACTGTTTCTAAATGCCTGAAACTAAATACTCCAAAGATATATGTTTTAATATATCACATCCTATCAAGACCCAGATTCATTCAACACATGACATCCAAAATGAATATGCTTGCATGGTAAGTCAACATGCAATCCTACAAAATAAATTATGATAAATATCCATTCAACACTGCAAATCAGGTAATTAGCATCTAACTTCAAAATAAAATACTCATTGTAGACAGGTTTTATTTTAATGTAGTTAAATTTCTATATTTAACATCACTTCAACGGTAGTAGCACCATTGTATTAATTTTGTGAGTTATTTCACAGAAAAATTGAGTGAATTAATAGCCCTCCAATCAATGTGTTTATAAATTATTCCTAACGGTAAAAAAATATCTTGGGATCCTCCTGAGAGATAAACACCACATTTTCCAGTAAGACTGAGGACATTGTATCTTACAGTTGTTTGCAAGCCTTATCCTCCAAGGGAGGGGAGAAAATCAGATCCTTACTATTTGAGAGTTTAAACGGAAAATATTCCTGACTCATAGCGGTGAATATGCTCAAAGGGACTCATCTGAAATCAACCCTTACTGAGAAAGTACTTAGGGGGCATTTTGCAACGTGGACGCGTACAAGGGCTGGATCCCAAACATGGGGCTCCTGCAGCCCAAATCAGCACCAGATGGTGTGATTTTGCTTTGGCAGAGACAAAGAGTCATTTGTGTGAAGATCTGGATCAAAGAATTTTAACCTTAGGAAAGGACCACATTATGTATCAGTGGGTAAGCACACCACCGAGTAACAACTACAACTACATACGGACATGATTCTAAGACAGGTCTCAGTCATCAAGCTTCTTAAAAAATAGGAACTGTGAGATCATCAGAGATATGTAGGTGAATGAATGGAAATTTTTTTCCATTTATTAAACTTTTATTTAATGAATATAAATAAATATAAATATATAAATAAATAAATATAAATATAAATTTAGCTGCAGATAATCCATGATTACACCCCCTGGCCCCACCTGGCCCACCGCCTTCTCCCTCTTTCTTTAAATCAATTAGTACAGGGTTCTGAGGCCAAAGTCACTCATTCATTTGTTTAAAGGAGCTTTAAGGTTAAAATTAAGAATAAAATTCATTTTGAATGACCAATGTTTATATTATAATCATATAACTGACTTCCAATCTCAACTTTTTAAAATGATTGCTTCATTGAAATTTTAAGATAAAACATTGTCCTTCTGTCTTTCAGCATTTTAAATATATTTGAAAATTGCAGCTGAAATTTTACATGAAGTTGAGATATATTGATTTCTCAGTGGGTGATCATGGAAGTGTGTGGCTTCTAAATTTCTGAAAGGGTTTAAAAAGAGATGAAAGGTTTGAGTCAAGGGGAATTTTACACAGTTGTTAGATTTTATTCCTTTAAAAATTGAATTTTCTTTGCGTTTATTCTTCAGTTTACTTGCATTTATGTATAATGTCCAGATATAAGAGGAAATCATCTTTTTCATTATGTGGACTCTAAGAAATTACTTATAACAGTGAATTAACATTTCATATTTTCAAGAGTTGAATCAGTCTAAAAGTTGCTCTATTCATAATAACATTCACTAGTAGACTGATATTTTCTTTGTGGTTTTCACTTGTGAGATTGGAACCCTGGGGGCCAGTGTTGTGGCAGAGCAGGTAAAGCTGCTGCCTGTGATGCTGGATTCCCATATGGGCACTGGTTTAAAACCTGGCTGCTCCACTTCTGATTCAGCTCCATGCTAATATGCCTGGGAAAGCAGCGGAAGATAGTACAAGTACCTGAGCTCTTGCACCCACGTGGGTGATGTGGAAGAAACTCCTGGCTGCTGACTTCAGCCTGGTCGAGCCCTGGCTGTTGCAGCCATTTGGAGAGTAAAACAGCAGACAAAAGATCTGTCTCTCCCTTCCTTCTGTAGTTCTGCCTTTCAAATAAGTAAATAATAAATCTTAAAAAAGACTGGAACCCTGGAATTGTTCTGTATCTTAATGTGCAAGGGATTCAGTGTTTCACCATTAAGATCGATTTAATTTTTAATTTTTTAATTTTTATAGATGCCCTTTATCAGGTTGATGTCCTTTCTCAGTTGTATTTGTTTCTATTTTTTTTAAAGAATTATTTTATTTATTTGAAAGTCAGAGTTACACAGAGAAAGAAGGAAAGGCAGAGAGAGAGAGAGAGTTCTCCATTCCACTGGTTCGCTCCGCAAATGACCGCAACAGCCAGAGCTAACCTGATCCAAAGCCAGGAGCTAGGTGCTTCCTACAGGTCTCCCACGTGGGTGCAGGGACCCAATGTCTTGGGCCGACCGCTACTGCTTTCCCAGGTCATAGCAGAGAGCTGGATTGGAAGAGGAGCAGCCAGGACTTGAACCGGAGCCCATATGGGATGCTGGCATTGCAGGCTGGGGCTTTAAAACCCACTATGCCACAGCGCTGGCCCCTATTTGTTTCTATTTTAGTAAGAGTTTTTTCAAACGTTTTTTCTGTATCTAATTAGATGTCCATATGGTATTTCCTTTTGAATTTCTAATATTGTGAATTATATTGATTGATATTGGATGATAAACCAATCTAGTGTCCCTAGGGTAAACTATTTGGATCATGGCATTTTTAACCTCTTATGTATTGGTGGGTTTAATTTTCTAAAATTTGGGCTGGCGCCGCAGCTCACTAGGCTAATCCTCCGCCTTGCGGCGCTGGCACACCAGGTTCTAGTCCCGGTCAGGGCACCGATCCTGTCCCGGTTGCCCCTCTTCCAGGCCAGCTCTCTGCTGTGGCCAGGGAGTGCAGTGGAAGATGGTCCAAGTCCTTGGGCCCTGCACCCCATGGGGGACCAGGAGAAGCACCTGGCTCCTGCCATCGGATCGGCGCGGTGCGCCAGCTGCAGCGCGCCTACCGCAGCGGCCATTGGAGGGTGAACCAACGGCAAAAGGAAGACCTTTCTCTCTGTCTCTGTCTCACTGTCCACTCTGCCTGTCAAAAAATAATAATAATAATAATAATAATTTTCTAAAATTTTGTTTAGGCTTTTTACATTTATGTTTATTAGAGATATTAATATGTGATTTTCTTTATTTTAATGTCTTCATATTGACATAGAAGAAATACTGGCCTCATGGAGTAAACTGGCAACTATTCCTTTCTCTTGAATTTCTCGGACAGATTTTATAGAACTTTCTTTTTTATTCTTTTCCAAAACATTATCAGTAACACCACCTGAGTCTGTAATTTCTGCTGTAGGTAGACTTTTTTTTTTTTTTTTTGATAGGTAGAGTTATAGACAGTGAGAGAGAAAGACAGGTCTTCCTTCCATTGGTTCACTCCCCAAATGGCCTCCACAGCTGGAGATACGCCGATCTGAAGCCAGGAGTCAGGAGCCTCTCCCTGGTCTCTCATGCGGGTGCAGGGCCCAAGCTCTTGGGCCATCCTCCACCACCATCCTGGGCCGCAGCAGAGAGCTGGACTGGAAGAGGAGCAACCGGGACCAGAACCTGGCGCCCATATGGCTGCCGGTGCCGCAGGCAGAGGATTAACCAAGTGAGCCACGGCGCTGGCCCTGTGGGTAGACTTCTTAAAAATTACTTTATTTCATTTTAAACACAGAGATGAGGGCAAGGGAGAGAGAAGACAGAAAAAATGAGAGGCAGAGATATCTTCTTTTCTGGTTCTTTGCCCAAATGTCACAATGTCTGGTGCTGGACCAGGCTGAAGCCAACAGCTGCAAACTCAATCCAGGTCTCACATATGATCCATAGCTACTAGATTTTTTTTTTTAACTACAATTTTAATTTCTTTAGGAAGACTATTAAGGCTGTATATTTCTTCTTATGGGAGTTCTGGCAGTTTGTATCTTTCTAGGAATTTATCTATTTAATCTAAATTGCTTATTTATTTATTGCCACAAACTTGCTTTTGATATTTTATTTCCATTTTTCAAATATTTATAGAACTTCTAGTGATATAACCTATTATTGCTGATGTTGATAATCCATATCTTCTAAAATTTTTATTGATTTGCTCAAAAAGTTTTCATCTTATTGATTTTCCCATTTTGCTTTCTTTGTGACTGATTTCCATTCTGACACTAACTATTCCTTTTTGTTCTGCTTAGTGTGAGTTTGTCTTTTATCTCTTTTTTTCTAAATAGAGAAACCAAGATCATTGCTTTGAGACTTTTCTTCTTCTCTAACATAGTTAATCTGACACATTTTTTCTCAGTATCACTTAGTGTTATTCCACAAATTTTGATATAATGGTGTTCATTTTCATTCAGGCAAAAATAAAATAATCTAGGTGTCAAAGAAAATGTCAGTAGGGTAATTTAAAATATTATACTTACTTTTGTTACTACTTTATTACTTTCCAAATAATTGGAGATATTCTAGGGACATTTAAATTATTTATTTCTAATTAAGTTCCACTGTGAACAAAAAAACATATTGCATATGATTATGTCTTTTTAAATGTTAGGAGTCTTGTTTTCTGGCCTTCATTTTGGTCTGCCTTAGTGAGTGTTCCATAATCGGTCACTATTTTTCAAGTGTTTTTGTTCCCTCATCTCTTTTTTCTTCTTGGGAGAATTTAATCACTCATATATTAGGTCCCTTTAAGTTTTCCCATAACTCAGTGATTTTTATTTCATTCTTCTATTTCTCTTTATGTTTCATTTTGGATAGTTTCAGTTTTTATGTCTTTACTATCCTTTCTTCTGCAATGTCTGACCTGCTGTTTATCTGTTTTAGCATTTTTTTTTAATCTCAGACATTGCAGTTTCGATCTCTAGACATTTTAGGGTGTTTTTGGTATATTTTCCATGTTTGCAGTTAACCTTTGTAACATGTTTAACAAGCATAATACCTGTTTTAACAGTCTTGTTTGCTGGTTCTAACAATGTCAGGACTGGGTCAGTTTTTATGTTTATTTTTCTCCTCATTTGGAGAAACAAGAAAATATTTATTTTCTGATAAAATTTGGATGTATGACCTTGTGAATTTTATCCCTTTGATTGCTGTATAGTTTTGTATTTCTACAAATATTCTTAATTTTTCATATTGTTTATTAACTTAAAGGTAGAGTCACAGAGAGAGAGAGAGACAAACAGACAGAGAAAGAGATATTCCATCCGCTTGTTCACTCCCCAAATGGCCACAATCGCTGGAGCTGGGTAAATCAGAGCTAGGAACCAGGAGCTTCTTGCAGGTCTTCCCCGTGGGGACAGGGGCCCAAGCACTTTGGCCATCTTCTACTGCTTTCCTAGGCCATAGCAGAGAGCTGGATCAGAAGTAGAGCAGCCTGGACAAGAATCAGCTCCAATATGGGATGCTGGCACTGCAGGTGGAGGCTTTACCTGCCCTGCCACAGGACTGGCCCCAGAAAGCAGTATTTTTTTTTTTTTTTTTTACTTTTAAGACTTGTTAAGGTGAATCACAGCAGCATTTACTAGGGCTGAATTTAGCCTCCTGATACTCAAGAGCTTCATGAATCATCTATCCAAAAATTATGAAGTTCTCTTATTAGGCTCTGTGTGAGTGCTGCGCACTGAACATTTTGCATTTTTTCAATGGTTCTTTCCTCAAGTTCAATTTGCTTCTATGCACACTTCAATCAGTCCACATAAACCGAATGTAAAGATGGAGCCCCTTCAGAGCTGCAGTTATGTCTTTGTGCAGACCTTTCTTCTTCGAGTCTCTGGGTTATAAACCATAGCAGCCTTTGTCCATATAGCTTTTCAGTTTCTGCTCCTCAACTCTTGCAGTCTCCTGGACAGTTCGCTGGTTCTTCCTCCCTCTACACGGCTACAAATTCTCTTAAGACATTCATCTATGGCAACTGTGGGGCTCACTCTATGTTACCCTGCTGTTCACTATTTTAAACAAATAAAATTGGTGTGTGTATATTTCTATCTCTCTCTTTCTCTACTGCCCTGTCCCTCTGTTTCTGTTTCTTAGTCTCTTCTCTGTCTTTCCCCTTCCCCATCCACTTTTTTGTTTTCATGAAAGAGATCAAAGCTATACTTGGTTATTTCAGCTTAGAAAGCAAGCAGGTCTTCTAAATGATGTAAGGAAAAGATGATGGGTTAAACACTTGGAGACAAAATAGAATTTATGCAGCGTTTTATTATAAACAAAAAATGTGTCCAGAGAATATCCTCTTAAAAGGTCAGAAGGTTTACTATGATGTAGTAAAACAGAATACCACTGCTTTTGTAGCCTATGAGAAGGAGGCAAACATACAAGGTTACTTAGCATCACTGAGTGCATAATTTTATAAATAAAGTGAAAGAATTAAGCTGTACGACCAGTAAATACTTTCTAATATTTGCATTGATAAACTGTAATCTTTATTGTGAGTCTGCTTTGCCCAAAGTTTTTAGTATTACCTAACTTCACAAAGCATTTGTATTAAAATTCATAGGCTATAGCGGCAATTTCCTCTTGGAATTTTATCGCCATACAGTGATAACATTGATGTTTACTAAAAGCTATTCAAAAGCCTGAAATTTCTTAAGGCAATATGTTGAACACATATAATACTTAAAACAAGAATCAGATCATCCAAATCCAGAATTCTGCGAACATGAAATAGCTTAAGGTTGGCTCTACAATAATAAAGGCAAAAACCCCACTCAGGCCCCACCAACCTTTGCTCTTACTGATTTAACAAAAATATTTCAAAGAAATTCAAAAAGTGACCTTTCTGCACCACTACCCATAGCTGTGTTTCTGCCCTCAGAGCCAATCAGCGCAACTCTAATTGTGCTGAGAACCTGGGAGAGGAAAAAAAGAAAGAAAAGCTTTGCATCGAAAAGACCCAGGGACAACACGGAATTAAAAAGGAAAAAAAAAAAAAAAAAAGGAGTAGGCTTCAAATAGCTACCTGAAAACAGATGTTTTTAGCAGAACTTCCTTCATACGTTTATCCTACCCAGCCTCCCAGACACCGTTTGTGCCTCCTAAAGTGCCTGAATGGTGCTGAAGAGGTTATTTTGGTATGGCTTTTGAAGTTAGAAGAGGATGAAGTTATCAAATTTGACAAAGAGGAAGTTTCAGAAATGTGTTTTCCGTTAAAAAGTGAATACAGAACAATATTTTTGGGAATGAAGAAATTAAATCTTTAAAAACTTTTCTAGCTCTCTCTTTTCACTCTCTTCTAATGAGTCACAGTAATAAATAAATAGAATATTTCTTTATTCACCATCAATAATGAGTATTGTGGTTTTTTTTTTTAGGCCTTGTGGTGTGCCAGAACAGGACCAAATATAATTCACTTTATGAATTAACTTAAAGAGAATCATTTACCTAACGATTCTCACCAAACATCTAAATCTCATTGCTTTCTTACTTATGTCTTTACCCTATGGCAGTCACCAGTTACACCTCTTTTCTTCATTTTACAATCATGGCTACCTATGTGGGGGGTATGTGTAACCATATCACTCCATAGTTCCTGATTTTAAATATTAAATACTTATAGCTATGAAATAGAAAAAATATACAGCCACAAAAGAGCATGAACATAATTTCATCTGAAAAAATATTCACATACAACTTTCACACACACATCAACCTACTTCCTTTATTCAGAACATAGAGATATTCTCATTTTACCCTCTTACTATCCTTTCTTACCCCTGAAGAAATATTGAAATCTTCAAATATATCTTCTCCTGGTTTTTCGGAGGTATTTGGATCAACATGAATAACCAATTAATTAAATCATAGATCATACAATGTGTCAGACATTATCCCCTCTCCTGTCTCGTACAAAAAGAACAATATGTAATCATTATACACTAGGAAATGTTAGTATAATATCCAGTATATGAGTTGAGGCTTAATTATTGAGGTTTTTTTTTTTTTTTTTTTTTTTTTGGCTGTCCACTACAAGATAGAAAGATGGGGAGAAGAGAGATGGTATCCTCCAAACAATATTAGCAGCATACAAACAAAAAGCTTCAAGTTTCTGAAAGCACTTGGCATTCAATAATTAAGGTTAAATGTAGCTAGCCTGAGAGGGGTTGACAAGATTTAGTCAGGAATCAATAAGAAAGAACCTTTTCAGCCTACTAAATTTAGAAGTAAGTGTTTAGCACAGATGCCCACACTTCGTATCAGAGTGCTTGGGTGAGTCTTCCTGCACTTCTGATTCTAGCTTCCTGCTAACAGCAGAGTAGGTGATTATGACTCAATTAGTTGAGTCCCTGATACCCTCTAGGGAACCCTTGATTTAAATTTTGGCTCCTGACTCTTGGTTGATGCAGGCATTGGGGGATGAACCAGCTTATAGGAACTCTGTCTCTCTATCTGTGGCTCTTCTCCTTTCAAACAGCAAAAAAATAATTAATTAAAGTTAAAAGTAAGAATTTGGGTTCTTGCTAGAGAGTGGTAAAGGCACATGTATAAAAAGAAATCAAGTTTAGAAATATTAATTTTTGTTGGTTGATTAGATATGGAGTGAAGCAAGAGAAAATGATGTGAGATTACCCCCAGATTTATTGATTAGATGACTAAGAGAATAATGGTGTCATTCATGTAATTAGGAATTGTAAGAGCAGGGAAGGGAAGACGGTGACCTCCATTTTGAACATTATTCAATTAGAACTTTTGATAAAGGTTTTCAAGGGAAAGTGTGGCATAGATTTTTGCCCAAATAAGTGATGCTCCTGCATGAAATCAACAACTCTTGGATTCAGAGAAAAACTAGCAGTGTTCAGAGCCTTTTTCTATTTTATAGTAGTTGGATATGTCATTATTTCTCTCTGGACTTTAATTTCTTCTGCAGAGAGGGGTACAATGTGGCCTTTGCATTTATGATATTATTCTATAAACACAGAATTAGTCATTGGTAGAGTGAACATTGTGAGAGTGGTAGAGCCGCCTCTCGGGACACCTGATTCCTGTATATGAGTGCCAGGGTGCAAGTCCCACTTCAGTTTTCTATCTAGCTTCCTGCTAATGTGCACCTTGGAATGCAGCAGGTGATGGTTCATGTTTTTGGTTCCCTGACACCTATGTGGGAGACCTGGGGGGAGATCCCGTCTCCCAGCTTTGGCCCAACCAAGCCCCAGCTGCAGGCAGTCTGGCAGTAAATCAATGAATGAGATCTCTCTCTCTCTCTCTCTCTCATCTCTCTTTGTCTCTCTATCTCTGTCTGTTGCTCTGCCTTTCAAATTAATAAAAATGAATAAACATTTAAAATTAGTAATTAGAAATATTATAAAAGGCTTTTCATTACATCTTTATGATATATTTTTATATAAAAGGGCCTTCAAAATATTTATGGAAGATGAAATTTAAAGGTGACTATTTTCGTGCATAAAATTTGAAATTTAAGGCATACTTTTTCATAATACATGTTTTATCTGAACTTTTTGAGGTCCCCTGGTATATTATAGTAATCCCACTGCCAGGCTGTAAAAACAGGCTCATGATTGTAGTAAAAGTTAATGATCCAGGTCATAAATCAAGTCTCAGATGAAAGAGTATGTGCCTATAAGAACTATGCTATTATTAGATATACAAGAAAAAGTAACCATGGGCAACTGCAACTTCTTTGCATAGATACATGTTTAATTCACCAGTATCCATTTGTCTTAATGAAGCATCTCAAATGCTTGTAATAAAAGTGAGGCTTTAATTATGGTTTTCAATATAAAACTTAGTTGAATTTTGCTGTTACATAATTTCCTATTATTTGATATTCAGCCAAAGCAATATACAGATAAAACCTTCCTAATTATTTTATTGAATTTATGCTTAAATACAATCAAACTATTAGATGTTTAAATTTGATATTTTGATTTAACAAGATGATTAGTGAAATCAAATTACTCATTACTGTTTTGGAAAAGAAATGAGAAATTGTGGGACTAAAGAGCACGAGACAAGTGATATGATTGTATACCAGGATGTCTAACAGACTCAACTGAAATGTTAGAAACAAATAATTTAAGCATTTGATTCGATATAGTGTGGTACAACCTAATATACAATGGAATCATAAATTGGAAATAGGAACAAAAGTATTCCCTTTTTCATGACAGGAAACTTGGAGTATATTTGTAATATTCATTAGACTGTGTATTTGACAAATTTATTGAGGCTAAGTGGATTTTTTTCATAGATTGTGAGTCTGTAACAGCAAATAAATAAAAAAAAATTTCCTATCTTGATACTTAAAAGGAACTGGGCAATAAAAACAAATGATTATTGTATGTCAGAAGTGCAAAGTACCATGAAGGAAATAAGCAGCATGAAGAGGCAAGATGATGATATGTGGAGGGAGATTTTATGTAGGGTCATCCAAGAAGACCTCTCTGATGAGAAGATATTTGAATCCAAACTTAAAGGAAGGAGGGAACACTCCATGCAGTACCCTGGAGAGTATTCCAGACAGAGAGAACAACAAGCACAAATATCTCAGAGAGCCAGGAAGACATCTTGATTTTTAATTTTATCCAAATTGAAATGATTCGTGAGAACATTGAGGAGAGGAGCAACTTAGTTTGAATTGAATTTTTGTAAAACTTAATTTAGCTTCTTTGTGGCTAATGGAGAACAGAGTCACAAAGATGTAGCTGGGAGATCAGTAAGGAGTCTGTTTCAATAGCTCAGGTGAGCAGCAGGCATTTGTCACAGTGGTTTGGGCTTGGGTTGAGCATATCACAGAAAGAGTGCCTGGGTTCAAGTCCTGGCTGTGTTCCAAGTTCCAGTTTCCCATTAATACGCGGTCTGAGAGGTATCAGGTGATGGCTTTAGTAGTTTATTTCATGCCACCCATCTGGGAGACCTAGATTAATATCCAGTTCCTGGCTTTGACCTCATCCAACCCTGGCTATAGTAGGGATTTGGGGAATGAACTGGAGGATAACTCATTCTCTCTCTCTCTCTCTCTCTCTCTCTCTCTCTTTCTTTCTGTCTCTCTAATTCAATTGTGACCAAGTGAATCTGTAAATTGCTTTTGGTAGTATGGACATTTTGATGATATTGATTCTTCCAATCCATGAATATGGACAATTTTTCCATTTTTGTGTGTATATCTTTTTCTATTTCTCTCTTTACTGTTTTGTAAATTTCATCTTAGAGATCTTTGACATTCTTGGTTAAATTTATTTCAAGAGGGGACAGCACTGTGCTGTAGCAGGCTAAGCCACCACATGTGGCGCCAGCATCCCAGATGGGTGCCAGTTCCTGTCCCAGCTGCTCCTCTTCTGATCTAGCTCTCTGCTTATGGCCTCGGAAAGTATTAGAAGATGGTCTAAGTGCTTGGGTACCTACATCAGTGTGGGAAACCTGGAAGAAGCTCCTGGATCTTGGCTTCAGATCAGCCCACCTCCAACTGTTGGGGCCATTTGGGGAGTGAACTAGAGGATAGAAGACCTTTCTCTATCTCTCCTTCTGTCTGCAACACTACCTCTTAAATAAATAAACAAAATCCTAAAAAATTATACCAAGGTATTTCATTTTTATAGCTTTTGTGAATGGGATTGATCTTAGAAATTTGTTCTCAGCTATGGCATTGTCTGTATATACAAAGGCTATTGATTTTGGTAAGAATATGTATTATCTGCACCCTATTCAACAGTGAATGTATGAGATTTTTAATATTTGTATTTGTTAAGTGAAAACTGTTATCTCAGTTATATTTTATGCGTTTCTAAGTCATATTTGTTTACTCAACCAGTGGTTGCATTTCTTTTCCACTTTTGCTTTGCTTTTTAATCTTAGAATGATTTTGTGAGTGAAAAAAAGATGGTAACAAAAATAAGAGATTATTTTTTAAAAAAATAATTGTTTAGCACAGTAAAAATTATGGCAAATAATAACAAACACATTTCAAGCACTAATTCCTAAAATATTCAAAAACTACAACTGTAGCACCTAGCGTGAGCATTGGTACTGTGGTTTTGACATGGATAACTCTTCATCCTTTCACCATAAAGTAAGCTCTACTCAGTTACAAAGATCATGGGAAAGCATACTTCCTTTTAAAAAAATTTTATTAATAGAAAGGGAACAGATTTTGTGTATTTCATAGCTATAATTCTAAGAAGATAATTGTACTTCCCTCTGTCCCTCTCTCCCTCTCTTAATCCCACTTCTTCCATCCTTTCTTCCTTCCTTTTTTTCTTTTAATTTTTGGGAAAACATCATTTCAGGCTACACTATAATCATAGCCTTAATGCATCACTTACAATAGTGTTCAACAGGTAAAAAGTGTAAGTTCCACAGGAGTATAAACAAAGACTAAGAACAGCAATCTTGGGCTTTTTTGGTATTCTATATTAAATACTACATATAAGAGAAAACATATGATACTTGTCTTTTTGGGGCTGACTTATTTTACTAAGCATAGTAGTTTCCAGTTGCATCCATTTTGTTGAAAACACAGGATTTCATTATTTTTATAGCTGAGTAGTATTCCATAGAGTATATATAACACATTTTCTTTATCCAGTCATCGGTTTGTGGACATCTTATTTGATTCCATATCTTAATTATTATGAATTGAGCTTTAATAAACATGGGAAACAAGTCTTTCATATGCTGATTTCATTTCATTTGGGAAAATTCCCAGGAGTGGCATGGCTGGGTGTAATGGATAGATCTATTTTGAGATTCCTGAGGAATCTCCATACTTTCTAGCCTAATAGTTGCATTAGTTTAGATTCCTACCAACAGTGTATTAGGATACCTTTTCCCCCAGATCATTGCCAGCATTTATTATTTTCTGATTTAGGAGTAATATCTATTCTAACTGGGGTGAGGTGAAACCTCATTGCAGTTTTGATTTGCATTTCCCTGATGGCTAGTGATCCTGAGCATTTTTTCACGTGTTCATTGATCATTTGTATATCATCCTTTGAAAAGGATATCCATTCATGTCCTTTGCCCACTTCTTGACTGTATTGTTTGTTTCATTGTTGTTGAGTTTCTTGAGCTCCTTATAGATTCTGGATATTAATCCTCTATCAGTTGCATAGTTTGCAAATATTTTCTCCCATTCAATTGGTTCAGTGTTTCCTTCGCAGTGCAGATGTTTCTTTGCTTGATGTAATTCCACTTTTGCTTTTATTGTCTGTGATTCTGGGGTCTTTTCCAATAAGTCTTTGCCTATATAAATATCTTGCAGAGTTTCCCCAACGTTTTCCTCAAGTAACTTGATGGTATTAGGTCATAGATTTAAATCATTGATCTTTTGAGTTTGTTCTTGTATAGGGTGCCAGATGGGAATCTTGTTTCATATTCCTGCATGCAGAGATACAATTTTCCCAACATCATTTGATCACAAGACTTTTTTTCCCCATATATTGATTTTAGCTCACTTGTCAAAGATAAGTTGGTTGTAGCTGCATGGATTAATTTCTGCAGTTTCTATTCTGTTTCATTGGTCTGTATGTCTATTTTTGTACCAGTGCCAGGATGTTTTGACATATAAAAATGCAATCAGGTTTCCCTACATAGGTAGGGAAAACAAGAAATATGAATAAAGAAAACAAGAAATATGAATGACAGTAACAAATACAAATGAAAGGAAAATATAAACACTAAAGATATATGCTATTTAGGAAACAAAATAAAAATTTTTAAAAGTACTAAAATACTTCCTAGAAAGACTCAAGAATCTGTTGCATTCGTAAAAAACATAATTCTATGGAAAAGTAAAAACTAATATAAAGTGCATTAAAAATTAAAAGCACATTTACAAAATTAATAGCAGGATAGACACATTAGGATGTTCTACAGTTCACTAGTATTGACAATTCAGACAAAAATAGCAGGAAATTATGAAAGAAGTAGAAAAGAAAATTTCTTCAAGGGAAAAAGAAAAACATTCCAAAAAGCTTCTAGAAATAAATAAATAATTGTTTATAAAGGATCAATAATCAGAACAATATTTGTCTTTTCATTATCAATATCAGGATGAGAGAGAAAAATGAATAGGTTTTAAGAAGTGGGGAGAAAAAAAATTTCAACTATAAATTTACATCCTGAGAAAGTACCATTAAATTTGAAGGTGGGAATTGGTGCTTCAAAAACAGGAAAACTCGAACTCAAACTAAATGAAACTAAACTGAGTTCACCTCAGTATCAAATTTTAGTCAATTAATTGAGAATAAACTCTTGGAAAAAGAAGTAATACATTAAGAAAACCGACAGGTATGCAATCTAAATCCATATTAGATCAACTCATCAGGGTATTTAAGGCCTGACCATAGCAGCACTACTCTGGGTCAGTGCAGGAAAATAGGTACCTTTAGATGGAAAAATATTGAAGAAAAGAAACTTCAAGAATATACAAAATGATTAAAACCATATGGAAGTATTGAAGACACCAGTTGCAGGATTTAAAAAATTATGAATATTTTCTGAATTGATGTTATGTGACATGGACCTGTGGAAAAAGTTGGCTTGACTTTGTAGTAAACAATATCACCTTAGAAACATGCAAACACTATTTATTGCTTTTATTCCTTAGAATCAACTTATAGTTAAAAAAGAAAACACAGGCCGGTGCCGTGGCTTAATAGGCTAATCCTCTGCCTTGCGGCGCCGGCACACTGGGTTCTAGTCCCTGTTGGGGCGCCAGATTCTATCCCGGTTGCCCCTCTTCCAGGCCAGCTCTCTGCTATGGCCCAGGAGTGCAGTGGAGGATGGCCCAAGTCCTTGGGCCCTGCACCCCATGGGAGACCAGGAGAAGCACCTGGCTCCTGGCTTCGGATCAGCACAATGCGCCGGCCACAGTGGCTATTGGAGGGTGAACCAACGGCAAAAAGGAAGACCTTTCTCTCTGTCTCTCTCTCTCACTATCCACTCTGCCTGTCAAAAAAAAAAAAAAAAAGAAAAAAGAAAAGAAAGAAAGAAAACACAAATATTAACCATTTCAAGTCAATGTTTAGAGAATGGGTCAGAAGTTCAAGAGGTGGTAGAAGACAAGAGAGAAAGATTAGCAGATGTACCATCAAAGATGTCCTCACAATAAAATAAAAAAAAAAAAAATACTTGGGACTGGTTCTGTGGCCTTGTAAGCTTAACCTCTGCCTGCAGTGCTTGTATCCCATATGGGCATCAGCTTGAGTCCCGGCTGCTCCACTTCCAACCCAACCCTCTGGAATAGCCTGGGAAATAAGTAGGAGTGTTGTGTCCGGTATGAGACCCTCCCCCAAACAACTCACAAAAGGCAGGCTGGATGCAACAGCAAGAGGATTTTATTCACAGCTAGCTGGGGCTTTTACGGGCACCCTCCAATGGCCACTGCAACCGGCACGCTGTGGCCGGTGTGCTGTGGCCACACACCGCGCTGATCCGAAGCCAGGAGCCAGGTGCATCTCCTTGTCTCCCATGCAGGTGTAGTGCCCAAGGACTTGGGCCATCCTCCTCTGTACTCCCGGGTCGTAGCAGAGAGCTGGACTGGAAGAGGAGCGACCAGGACAGAATCCGGCGCCCTGACCAGGAATAGAACCCAGGGTGCCGGCGCCGCAGGCAGAGGGTTAGCCTTTTGAGCTGCGGCACTGGCCAATATCACTTAATCTTAACATACTACACACTATTAAGTCTTAACAACAAATGTACTTAATCTAAACTAACATATGGTTTGAATTAATTACTTATAACTGAACTCCACAGGAGAAGGCCTAAGTACTTGAGCCTCTGCCCCCACCTGGGACACCTGGAAGAAGCTTCAGGCTCCTGGCTTCATATCAGTCCTGCTCCAGCAGTTGTGACGATTTGGGGAGTGAACCAGTTGATGGACAACCTGTCTCTCCCTCTCTCTGTTACACTACCTCTCAAATAAAGAATAAATAAAATCTTTAAAAATACTCAGGGAAATTTCAGAATAATTTGTGAAATTCCAAGGCTCACTGGTAAAGGAAGTGGTGATTGCAATGGAATTTTTTAATTAAATGGGAGACTTGGAAAGCTGATATTTAGCCTAGTGACTAGGACACTTGCATCGCACATGGGAATACCTGTTTCTGATTCTTGGCACAGGCTTCTGACTCACTTCCTACACATGTGATGGCTCAATTTTTGCCTCCCACGTGGAAGACCTGGATTGAATTCCTGGCTCCCAGTTCTTGTCTAGGCAAACATCTTCCAAACTGTGACTATCTGTGTGGTGAACTAGCAGATGGGCATGCTCTCAGTCTCTGTCTGTCTCTCCCTCAGCCTCTTAGATACAAAATATGGGAAGGTATGGTATATATAAGTGATGTGGACAATAATAAATCTCAGGAGAAAAATCAATAAATAATGTTAAAGTTTGACAAAAGTAACCATACAAATATAAAATTGGAAGATACAGAAATGGCTATTGACAGCAATTAAAAACAGAATGCCAAGATTTGTTGCCATTGAAGCTTAGGACTAGGAAAGGAGAGGGGTAAGACAAAGAACTATTTCTTTTCATTATAAAACCTCCTGATTTTTTAAAATCAAGTGCACTGGTATTACTTTAATTTTAAAAACTTTTTAACTTTTATCTAACAAATATAAATTTCCCGAAGTACAGTTTATGGATTACAGTGGCTTTCCCCCACTATAACTTCCCTCCCACCTGCAACCCTAACATCTCCTGCTCCCTCTCCCATTCCATTCACATCAAGATTCATTTTCAATTATCTCTATATACAGAAGATCAATTTACTACATATTAAGTAAAGATTTCAACAGTTTGCACCCACACAGAAACATAAAGTGTAAAATACTGCTTGAATACGAGTTATAGCATTAATTCACAATGTACAACACATTAAAGGATAGAGATCCTACATGAGGAGTAAGTGCACAGTGACTCCTGTTGTTGACTTAACAAATTGACACTCTTGTTTATGGTGTCAGTAATCTCCATAGGCTCTTATCCTGAGTTGCCAAGGCTATGGAAGCCTTTTGAGTTCACTGACTTCGATCTTATTTAGACAAGGTCATAGTCGAAGTGGAAGTTCTCTCCTCCCTTCAGACAAAGGTACCTCCTTCTTTGATGGCCCTGTTCTTTCCACTGGGATCTCACTCGCAGAGATCTCTCATTTAGGTTTGTTTGTTTGTTTGTTTGTTTTTTGCCAGAGTGTCTTGGCTTTCCATGCCTAAAATACTCTCATAGGCTCTTCAGCCAGATCTTAATGCCTGAAGGGCTGATTCTGAGGCCAGAGTGCTGTGTAGGACATCTCCCATTCTATGAGTCTGCTGTGTATCCCGCTTCCCGTATTGGATTGTTCTCTTCTTTTTAATTCTATCAGTTAGCATTAACCGACACTAGTCTTGTTTATGTGATCCCTTTGACTCTTAGACCTATCATTATGATCAATTGTGAAATGAAATTGATCACTTAGACTAGTGAGATGGCATTGGTATGTGCCACCTTGATGGGATTGAATTGAAATACCCTGGAACGTTTCTAACCCTACAGATTTGGGGCAAGTCAGATTGAGCATGTCCCATATTGTACATCTTCTCCTTCTCTTATTCCCATTCATATTTAACTGGTATCACTTTTCAGTTAAATTTAAACACCTAAGAATAATTGTGTGTTAATTACAGAGTTTGACCAATAGTATTAAGTAGATCAAAAAAATACTAAAACGGATAAAGTATTAAGTTATGCATCAACATTCAGGACAAGGGCTGATCAAGTCACTGTCAGGGGCCAGAGCTCAGACACTAATTTTATTTTTTTAATTAATTAATTAATTAATTAATTTTGACAGGCAGAGTGGATAGTGGGAGAGAGAGACAGAGAGAAAGGTCTTGCTTTGCCATTGGTTCACCCTCCAATGTCTGCCGCGGCTGGCGCACTGCTGCCGGCACACCGCGCTGATCTGAAGCCAGGAGCCAGGTGCTTATCCTGGTCCTCCATGTGGGTACAGGGCCCAAGCACTTGGGCCATCCTCCACTGCACTCCCGGGCCATAGGAGAGAGCTGGCCTAAAGAGGGGCAACTGGGACAGAATCCGGCGCCCTGACTGGGACTAGAACCCGGTGTGCCAGCGCTGCTAGGTGGAGGATTAGCCTGTTGAGCCACGGCCCTGGCCTCAGACACTAATTTTAAAAACTTTAAAATACATGTTAATGGATGCGATATATAAAATGTATTTTAATTTGCCACAATGGTTAAATAAAATATGCTAAAAATGATTCATTTAGTAATTCACAATTCTGTCATTTATTTCCAAAATGGTTTTTGAATATTTAATGCTCTAAAACTAGGTAAATGGTATTCTTATTTCCACTGGGTATAATTCTAAATAAGCAACAATAGATCATGGACAAAATTGTGTTATTTACTCTATAAATGAAATATGAATACTGCACGGATGAAAATATACTGTTATAAAAATTATACTCATTTTGATTCAGTCCCATGGTCATACAGAAAATTGTGCAAAACCTTAGATAATGATTATTGATGTGTTAATGAGTTGCAGAATATTTAAATGTAAGCCATGTGAAAATATGTATCTAATGTAAACATTCTTTTAGTATTTAAATTTTAGAATGTCTTTTTCTTAAAATACAAAAATCTGTACTACCATAACTATTAGTCTGCCAAGAAACTATCAGATGGTTTGGCAACTCATCTAGATTCAAGGCAGATGTAAATATTTCATATTGATTATTTTAAAAAATCAAAAATAAATGTTATCTGGATGTAGAGTGGATATAAAATATTATTTCTGTTTTTATAATTATGTACCATTTCACATTTGAATGGTTCACTTGTTAATTTGTATTGTACAATGTAGGGTATTCTTCATTAACATCTCATCTCAGAGCACACTATTATCAGTTCATGAAGGTCCTCGTCTTATTTTATGCATGTATTCGTGTATTTACATATGAATATTTATGTACGTATATTTGCATGTTTGAGCACAATGAAAAATGCATGAATCTTTGTACTCCTTTTTATTGCCATTTCCCAGGTCAATATTTTCGCTGTCCATGGGAAATCACTGTAACATACACGATGTGTGTTATTTTCATGTTATTGTAAACTTTGCATTGAACATTGATATGATTGATCTTGCAACTGATGTAAATATGATTCTTTTATAGAACTCATTCTTGTTCTTACTTGTTAACTTAGGACTATATTTGAAGACTTAAATATGTAATATGTTTAATTTTCTGGTCCCAAGCCTACTCATTATTCCACAATGAGAATGCATTAAAACTTAGTTACCTTCATTCTCCAAGTGATCATTAACAAGATTACCTCCTACTGCTATCACAAACATTCCTTATAATTATCCCGTTGGATTGGTGTCAGAATTTTCAAGGATGTATATGGAAGAATAGAAGGTTGGATTATAAGTTATAGATGTATCTAATGTCACTTTCGACTGTCAATACCTGGCAATATCAAACCCCTTACTTTATTTCCAATTTAATGGTGCAAATGTCTCATTATCATTAATAAGTGTAAATACTCATTTGCTTGTTAGACTTTGGAGTTCAACTTTTAAGAACTGTTTATTGAATTTATTTTTCTCTTTGAGTTTCTGGCCTTTCCTTATTGAGTTTGAAAATTTCCTTATCTGAAATGCCATGCCTTATTTGTTTTACTTACTGTAAATATTTTCTTAAATTTGTCATTTCTCTTAAATTTTTGCCTGCTGAATCATTCGTTGAAAATAAATTCTTAATCTTATGACTTTATCCTTAATAGTTGCTATAGTTTGAATGTCTTCTCCAAAACTCTGAAATGTAATTGTCCTTGTAATAGTATTAGGAGGTGGGGTCTTTCAGGAGTGCTTATGCCATGAGGACTGTGCCACTATGAATAGATTAATGACATTTTTACAGAATAAGTTATTTTTCCTGGAAGTGGGTTCCTGATTTAAAAATAAAAAGGATGAGTTGGATCTGATTTTCCATGTATCAAGCATACTCCTTGACCTTCCACTACATTAAGACACAGCACAAAAGCCCTTGCTGGATGCTCAGTGCCCTGCTCTCAGACTTGCTGGAGTTCAGAACTATGATCTAAATAATCATATTGTTCATAAATTAACCAGTTGGTGGCATTCTGTTATAGTAGTGGAGAATGGAATAGGTGCTTATTTGTGCTTTAATGTTTGTGTTTTGGGAGTTCTATTTAGGCCTCTTATATCCAGTTATTCTTCCATATTAGACAATTAGATCATGAGGATATCTGGAGTCCACTTTTCTACATGATGTTAAGATACAGTTTTATTTTTCTATATTGGAAGAGACAATATTCCCAGCAGGTTATTGATTTCCCAACTTATTTATATTGGACATATATATATATATATATATATATATATATATTTGTGAAATCTATGATGTTCTATTATAACATTTGTCTGTTTTGCCAAAGAGTATCATAGAGTTTTACATTATTTTTTGGTTTTTATTTTTTTACACATTTGTTCTTTTTTTCACTTTTATTTAAAACATATAAATTTCCAAAGTACAACTTATGGATTACAGTAGCTTCCCCCCACCCCATAACATCCCTCCAACCCACAAATCTCCCATTTCCTGCTCCCTCTCCCATCCCATTCACATCAAGATTCATTTTCAATTATCTTTATAAAGAGAAGATCAATTTACTACATATTAAGTAAAGATTTCAACAGTTTGCACCCACACAGAAACATAAAGTGTAAAATACTACTTGAATACGAGTTATAGCATTAATTCACAATGTACAACACATTAAGGACAGAGATCCTACATGAGGAGTAAGTGCACAGTGACTCCTGTTGTTGACTTAACAAATTGACACTCTTGTTTATGGCGTCAGTAATCTCTCTAGGCTCTTATCCTGAGTTGCCAAGGCTATGGAAACCTTTTGAGTTCGCTGACTTCGATCTTATTTAGACAAGGTCATAGTCAAAGTGGAAGTTCTCTCCTCCCTTCAGACAAAGGTACCTCCTTTTTTGATGGCCCTGTTCTTTCCACTGGGATCTCACTCGCAGAGATCTTTCATTTAGGTTTGTTTTTTTTTTTGTTTGTTTGTTTGTTTTTTGTGTTTTTTTTTTTTTTTTTTTTTACCAGAGTGTCTTGGCTTTCCATGCCTAAAATACTCTCATGGGCTCTTCAGCCAGCTCCGAATGCCTTAAGGGCTGATTCTGAGGCCAGAGTGCTGTTTAGGACATCTCCCATTCTATGAGTCTGCTCTGTATCCCAGTTCCCATGTTGGATCATTCTCTCCATTTTTCATTCTATCAGTTAGTATTAGCCGACACTAGTCTTGTTTATGTGATCCCTTTGACTCTTAGACCTATCATTTTGATCAATTGTGAACTGAAATTGATCACTTAGTCTAGTGAGATGGCATTGGTATGTGCCACCTTCTAACCCTACAGATTTGGGCAAGTCAGCTTGAGCTTGTACCAAATTGTACATCTCCTCCCTCTCTTATTCCCATTCATATTTAACAGGGATCACTTTTCAGTTAAATTTAAACACCTAAGAATAATTGTGTGTTAATTACAGAGTTTGACCAATAGTATTAAGTAGATCAAAAAAATACTAAAAGGGATAAAGTACTAAGTAGGGCTGATCAAGTCACTGTTTCTCATAGTGTCCATGTCACTTCAACAAGATTCCTTTTTGGTGCTTGGTTAGTTTTCACAGATAAGGGAGAATATCTGTCCCTTTGGGACTGGCTTATATCACTCAACATGATGTGTTCCAGATTCCTCCATTTTGTTGCAAATGACCAGATTTCATTGTTTTTCACTGCTGTATAGCATTCTATAGAGTACATGTCCCATAAGTTCTTTATCCAGTCTACTGTTGATGGGCATTTGGGTTGATTCCAGGTCTTAGCTATTGTGAATTGAGCTGCAATAAACACTGAGGTGCAGATGGCTCTTTTGTTTGCTAATTTAATTTCCTTTGGGTAAATTCCAAGGACTGGGATGGCTGGGTTGTATGGTACGTTACATTCAGGTGTCTGAGGAATCTCCAGACTGACTTCCATAGTGGCTTTACCAGTTTGCATTCCCACCAACAGTGGGTTAGTGTCCCCTTTTCCCCACCTCCTTGCCAGCATCTGTTGTTGGTAGATTTCTGTATGTGAGTCATTCTAACTGGGGTGAGGTGAAGCCTCATTGTGGTTTTGATTTGCATTTCCCTGATTGCTAATGATCCTGAACAATTTTTTCATATGTCTGTTGGCCCTTTGGATTTCCTCTTTTGAAAAATGTCTATTGGGCTGGTGCCGTGGCTTAACAGGCTAATTCTCTGCTTTGTGGCGCTGGCACACCAGGTTCTAGACCTGGCTGGGGCGCCGGATTCTATCCCGGTTGCCCCTCTTCCAGGCCAGCTCTCTGCTATGGCCCGGGAAGGCAGTGGAGGATGGACCAAGTCCTTGGGCCCTGCACCCGCATGGGAGAACAGGAGAAGCACCTGGCTCCTGGCTTCGGATCAGCATGATGCGCCGGCCGCAGCAGCCATTGGAGGGTGAACCAATGGCAAAGGAAGACCTTTCTTTCTGTCTCTCTCTTTCACTATCCACTCTGCCTGTCAAAAAAAAGAAAATGTCTATTGAGGTCCTTGACCCAACTCTAAAGTCGGTTGTTTATTTTGTTGTTGGGGATTTTCTTGATTTCTTTGTAGATTCTGGTTATTATACCTTTATCTGTTGCATAGCTTGCAAATATTTTTTCCGATTCTGTCGGTTGCCTCTTCACTTTCCTGACTGTTTCTTTTGAAGTACAGAAACTTCTCAATTTGATGCAATCCCAATTGTTAATTTTGGCTTTGACCGCCTGTGCTTCTGGAATCTTTTCCAAGAAGTCTTTGCCTGTGACTATATCTTGCAGGGTTTCTCCAATGTTCTCTAATAATTTGATGGTGTCGGGTCATAGATTTAGGTCTTTAATCCATGTTGAGTGGGTTTTTGGGCAAGGTGAATGGTAGCGGTCTTGCTTCATGCTTCTGCACATGGAAATCCAGTTTTCCCAGCACCATTTATTGAATAGACTCTCCTTACTCCAGGGATTGGTGTTAGATCCTTGTTCAAATATAGTTGGCTGTAGATGTTTGGGTTGATTTCTGGTGTTTATATTCTGTCCATTGCACTATCTGTCTGTTCCTGTACCTATACCATGTTGTTTTGATTAGAACTGCCCTGTAGTATGTCCTGAAATCTGGTATTGTGATGCCTCCAGCTTTGTTTTTGTTGTACAAGATTGCTTTAGCTATTCGAGGTCTCCTGTGCCTCCATATGAATTTCAGCATCATTTTTTCCAGATCTGAGAAGAATGCCTTTGGTGTTTTGATTGGTATTGCATTGAATCTATAAATTTCTTTGGGAGAATGGAAATTTTGATGATGTTGCTTCTTCTAATCCATGAGCATGGGAGATTTTTCCATTTTTTGGTATCCTCTTCTATTTCTTTCTTTAAGGTTTTGTAACTCTCATCATAGAGATCTTTGATTTCCTTAGTTAAGTTTATTCCCCAGGTATTTGATTGTTTTTGTAGCTGTTGTGAATTGAATTGATCTTAGAAGTTCTTTCACAGCCATGGCATGGCCTGTGTATACAAAGACTGTTGATTTTTGTGCATTGATTTTATATCCTGCTACTTTGCCAAACTCTTCGATGAGTTCAAATAGTCTCTTAGTAAAGTTCTTTGGATCCCCTAAATAAAGAATCATATCATCTGCAAAAGAGGGATAGTTTGAGTTCTTCCTTCTCAGTTTGTATCCCTTTAACTTATTTTTCTTGCCTAATAGCTCTGGCTAAAACTTCCAGAACTATATTGAAGAGCAGTGGTGAGAGTGGGCATCCCTGTCTGGTACCAGATCTCAGTGGAAATGCTTCCAACTTTTTCCCATTCAGTAGGATGCTGGCCATGGGTTTTTCAAAAATTGCTTTGATTGTATTGAGGAATGTTCCTTCTGTACCCAGTTTGCTTGAAGTTTTTATCATGAAAGGGTGTTGAATTTTATTGAATGCTTTCTTTGCATCTATTGAGATTATCATATGATTTTTATTCTGCAGTTTGTTAATGTGGTGTATCACATCGACTGATTTGATAACATTGAACCATCCCTGCATACCAGGAATAAATCCCACTTGATCTGGGTGGATGATCTTTCTGATGTGTTGTTGCATTCTATTGGACAGAATTTTATTGAGGATTTTTGTGTCTATGTTCATCATGAATATTGGTCTGTAATTTTCTTTCAATATGCTGCATCTTTTTCCGTCTTAGGGATTAAGGTGTTGCTGGCTTCATAGAAAGAATTTGGGAGGATTTTCTCTTTTCAATTGGTTTGAGTTGTTTGAGAAGAATTTGAAGTTAGTTCTTTAAATGTCTGGTAGAATTCAGCATTGAATCCCTCTGATCCTGGGCCTTTCTTTGTTGAGAGGGCCTTTATTACTGTTTCAATTTCTGTTTCAGTTATGGGTCTGTTTAGGTTTTCTATGTCTTCCTGGTTCAATTTAGGTAGGTTTCATGTGTCCAGGAATCTAACCATTTCTGATAGATTTCGCTGTTTGCTGGCATAAAAGTCCTTGTAGAAATTTCTAATGATTCTTTTTATTTCTGTGGTGTCTATTGTTACGTTTCCTTTTTCATTTCTGATTTTATTGATTTGGTTCTTTTCTTTTTTTAGTTAGTTGGGCCAATGGTGTGTCAATTTTGTTTATTTTTTCAAAAAAACAGCTTTTCCTTTGACTGATGTTTTGTAATTCTTTTTATTCAATGCTGTTAATTTCTTCTCTGATTTTAATTATTTCTCTTCTCCTACTAGATTTGGCTCTGGTTTGCTGCAGTTTTTCTAGATCCTTGAGATGCATTGAAAGCTCATTTATTCCATGCCTTTCCAATTTCTTGATGTAGGCACCACTTGCTATAAACTTTCCTCTTAACACTGCTTTTGCAGTATTCTGTAAGTTTTGGTATGTTGTGCTGTTATCCTCATTTATTTCCAGAAATTTTTTGATTTCTCTTTTGATTTCTTCTATGACCCATTGTTCATTCAGGAGCATGTTGTTGAATCTCCACGTGTTTGCATATGCTCTAGGGATTCCTGAGTTGCTAATTTCCAACTTCATTCCACTGTGGTCTGAGAAGCTGCATAGTACGATTCTAATTTTTTTGAATTTGCTGAGACTTACTGTATGGCCTAGTATGTGTTCAGTCCTAGAGAAGGTTCCATGCACTGCTGAGAAGAATGTAAATTCTTTAAGTGTAGGATTGAAAGTTCTGTAGATATCTGTTAGATCCATTTGGGCTATAGTGTCATTTAAATCTACTGTTTTCTTGTTTATCTTCTGTCCTGTTGATCTGTCTATTTCTGAGAGTGGAGTATTGAAGTCCCCCAGTACTATTGTATTGGAGTCTAAGTCTCCCTTTAAGTCCTTAGCATATCTTTTAAATAAACCAGTGCCCTGAAATTATGTGCATATAAATTGATAATAGTTACATATTCCTGTTGAATTGATCCCTTAATCATCATATAGTGCCCCTCTTTGTCTCTCTTAACAGTTTTTGTGTTAAGGTTTATTTTGTCTGATGTTACCATGGCTATACCTGCTCTTTTTTTCATTTCTGTTGGCATGGAATATCTTTTTCCAACCTTTCACTTTCAGTCTGTATGCATCTTTATTGGAAAGATGTGTTTCTTGTAAGCAGCAAATAGATGGGTTTTGTTCCTCAATCCATGCAGCCAGTTTGTGTCTTTTAACTGGAGAGTTGAGGCCATTAACATTCAATGTGACTATTGATAAGTAGTAACTTTGCCCTGTCATTTTTCCAAAGATATTTCTAATATATGCTTTGAACTTCCTGTGATCCTTTACTGGGAGGTTTTCTTCCTTTACCTTCTTTCATATTGATGGCCGTGTTTCTGTGTTTCTGTGTGTAACACATCTTTAAGCATCTTTTGCAGGGTTGGATGAATGGCGACAAATTCTTTCAGTTTCTGTTTGCTATGAAAGGTCTTTATTTCACCTTCATTCACAAATGAGAGCTTTTCAGGATATAATATTCTGGGCTGGCAGTTTTTCTCTCTTAGTACCTGGGCTATGTCTCGCCATTCCCTTCTAGCTTGTAGGGTTTCTGATGAGAAGTCTGCTATGAGTCTAATTGGAGATCCTCTGAGAGTAATCTGACGTTTCTCTCTTGCACATTTTAGAATCTTTTCTTTATGTTTCACTGTGGTGAGTTTGATTACAACATGTCGTGGTGAGGATCTCTTTGGGTCATGTTTACTAGGGGTTCTATAAGCTTCCTGTACTAGGATGTTTCTGTCCTTCTCCAAACCTGGGAAGTCCTCTGCTAGTATCTCACTAAAAAGGCCTTCTAATCCCTTCTCTCTCCCCATGCCTTCAGGAACTCCTAGAACCCGAATGTTGGGTTTTTTAATAGTATCTTGTCGATTCCCAACAATATTTTTTAGATTTCTAACTTTCTCTTCTTTTCTTTGGTTTGACTGTATATTTTCCTGTGCTCTGTCTTCGAAGTCTGATATTCTCTCTTCTGTTTCACTAAGATTTATGACATATTATGTCATGGATTATTATAATTATAATAGGATTAATAATTATTATAAATTTCTCTAAATGTCGAAAATTCAACCAAGCTTACTTGCCTTGCCTGTAGTCTATGCCTAATTTATTTCACTCAAAACATTTATCTCATACTGTTTCCTCATTAAGTTATAGCTCTCTGCCAATGTCAACCTTATCTTTAGTTTGACAAAGAAAATTCACAAATTAGTTTGCACAATATGATAAATGGCACACTGTCTCTGTTCCTTAATTGTTTTAAGGTCAAAGTGATGATAGATGACATTATTACATTGTTGGTGAGGATGGTGATTGTGTGATAATATGAAGGAAACAGTGATGATTTTTGGAAGAAATGATGTGCAACATTTTTGGAAGAAAACAGTGTTTCTAATTGGTGTTGTCTCTTCATCATAATTCTGTGATATGGATTTTCATCTTATTTTACATATTAAGAACAAACTGTAATACAGAACACTTACACAATCGACCTAACATCAAAATAACTCAAATGTTACTTTTAACTGAAAAAAATAGCTTGCTTTGTAACACAGTTTTAAAATGTTCCTACCTTTAACATTATGAAGTATCACTTTACATTTCTTTATTGCTGTTGCATTTTCTATGTGTTTATATTTATGATCTCATTTAGATTGTCCAGTAGGAGAGGAGCAACTGATATTTTCATTAACTCAGAGGAATATATGAAAAAACTGAAAGCAAATAGAAATGAATTAAGTCACTTGCTTAATGTCACTAAATCTAATAGCATACAAGCATAATTTGGTGTTCTATGAGTTAGTAGTAGCAATTATAATAATCAAACAGCTTCACATGATTTTTCACTGTAAGAATTTGGACATTTTGATAGATAACTCACTGGTTCAATTCCCACAGAGTTCTATTTAAGTTTCTTGCCTACACAAATTTATCACAATGCAGTAATTTACTGTGTGTAAATGAGATTACTTAATAGCAATTTCCTTAGAAATCACTTTCTAATGACAAATTACTTTAATATAATAGATTATGACAATTCACCTTTTACCTTAAGTAATGAATACATTACTATTTACATATCACTTTTAAGTTTATAGTATTACTTTTTGGTTCCAAGTATTTATAATTCTCAATAAAATTTTGCATACATTGACTTATTTGGAGCATTGTAATATAAAAATTTTCCCAAAGGATTTTGCTGTTTATTGTTCAACACAGATAGATCTTTTACAATGTCAACTTCTTTTTCTGTGTAATTGCCTTTCTAGTTTCTCAGCATTTTAACTACTCATTGCACCAAGGGATTAGAGAACCAACAGCTGTAGGTTTTCAAAGCCATAAATCCTAGTGACATACTTTGATTAAGAAGAACAACAAAGACTATAGTGCATACTTTGGTACATGGGCCAAATCCCCCAACTTTATAACCAAAGCATTTATTTCTTCAGCTGCAAGTTTAGTTCCTGACAAGTCTCAGATCAATCCATCTCTAGGAATTTTCCTCTAGCAAGGGCAAAACCTATGCCTGCTCCTGGAGTGCTTGGCAAAAAAATAATGGTCATGCTGGAAGTGCAATGTTTGTCCCAATGTCATGAGGGGTTTGTTTCCTTCCAATAGTTTCAGATCTTAGATCTTACATTTGTTGATTTTTGTATAGGATAGATGTAAGGATCAAGTTTCAGTCTTCAGCATGCTAATGTATAGTTTTCCCAGAACCATTTATTTAAGGAACTATTCTTTTTGCAAAGTATGTTCTTGGTACCTTTATCAAGAATCTGTGGAATGTGTGGATATATTCCTGGAGTTTCTGTTCTGTTCTATTGATCCAGGTGTTGGTTTTTATGCTATTTCCGTTCTATTTTTATTATGACAACCCTGTAATATGTCCCAAGATTAGCTATTGTGATTCCTAAAGTCTTGTATCCTTTGCACTAAATTATTGGCTTCCTTATTCTGGATTTTCCTTCTTTCTTTCCTCCCTCCCTACCTGCATTCCTTACTCCTTTCTTTCCTTCCTTCCTTCCTTCCTTCCTTCCTTCCTTCCTTCCTTCCTTCCTTCCTTCCCTCATTCCTTCCTTCCTCTTTCTCTCACTTTCTCTCTATTTCTTTTAATATTCATTCACTTATTTATTTTTTAAAAGACTTATTTATTTTTACTTGTAAGACAGAGTTGCAGAGAGGCAGAGGCATACAGAGAGAGAGTCTTTCATTTGCTGGTTCACTCCCCAGATGGACACAATGGTGAGAGCTGTGCTGATCTGAAGCCAAGAGCCAGGAGCTTCTTCCAGGTCTCCCCCGTGGGTGCAGGGGCCCAGTGACTTGGGCCATCTTCTACTGCTTTCCCAGGCCATAGCAGAGAGCTGGATCAGAAGTAAATCAGCCGGGACTCAGACATGAACCAGCAATCATATGGCATGCCAGCGTTGCAGGTGGTGGCTCTACCCACTAGACCATGGTGCCAGACTCTATTTATTTATTTCAAAAGGAAATAGGTGAGGCAAAGAGATAGAAAGATCTTACAGGGTTTTTTCCCAAATGGGCCAGGCCAAAGCTACGAGCTCTATCTGTGTCTCCACATGGGAGAAGGGCCTAGGTACTTAGGCCATCATCCACAGCTTTCTGAGGTCTATTATCAAGGAGATGCATCAGAAGCAGAGCATGCAGGATTCAAATGGCACTCCTATATGGGATGCCAGCATCACAAGTGATGGTTTAACGCTGCCATCCCATATGGGCGCCAGTTCTAGTGCCGGCTGCTCCTCTTCCAGTCCAGCTCTCTGCTGTGGCCCAGGAGTGCAGTGGAGGATGGCCCAAGTGCTTGAGCCCTGCACCTGCATGGGAGACCAGGAGGAAGCACCTGGTTCCTGGCTTCGGATCAGCGCAGTGGTGGCCATGGCTACCATTTGAGGAGTGAACCAAAGGAAGGAAGACCTTTCTCTCTGTCTCTCTCTCTCTCTGTCTATAACTCTACCTGTCAAATAAATAAATAAATAAATAAATGATGGTATAACCCACTGTGCCCCTACTTTGTGCTTCCATATAAATTTAAGCATTGTAGTTTGCTACTTTTATTATGAATGCCATTGATATTTTGGTAGGAATTAAACTGAATCTGTAAATTGTTTTAACTCCATTTGGTGCTATGTACCTTTTTTTCTTTTTTTAAAGATTTATTTATTTTTTTATATATTTGGAAGAGACAAAGATCTTACATCTGCAAATGGCCACAATGGTCAGGCTGGGCCGATCCAAAGCTAGGAGTCAGGAGCTTCTCCTGGATCTTCTTTGTGGGTGCTGGGGCCCAAGTGCTGGGACCATCTTCTGCTGCTTTCCCAGGCACATTAGGAGGAAGCTGGGTCGGAAGCAGAGCAGCCAGGTCTTGAACTGGCACCCATATAGACATTTTGACAATATTATTTCTTCTAGTCTATTAACATGAAAGGTTTTTCTTCCTTTTTGTAGTGTTTTGTAATTTTTATTGTGGAGATCGTTCACTTTCTTGATAAAATGCATCCCTTTGTGTTTGGTATCATTGTAACTACTGCGAAGGGGATTGCTTTCCTGATTTCTTTCTCATGAAGTGAGCTATCACTGTATAGAGATGCTACTGATTTTTGTATGTTGGGTTTATATCCTCACTTTACTGAGTTCATTCATAAGTCCTGTTAGTCTTCTGATGGCGTGTTTAGGTTTTTCATATCATCTGCTAACAGAGACAGTGTGACTTCCTTCTTTCCCATCTAATGTCTCCTATTTATCTTGTGTGATTATTCTGGCTAAGTCTTTAAGTACTGTGGTGAATGTGTGTAGTGACAGTGGATATACTTGTCTCATTCCAGGTCTTATAGTAATTATATGTAACTTTTCTCTATTTAGTATATGAACTGTGTGTTTGTGGTATTTTCAGCCCTCACTAGGTTGAAAAACACTGTATCTACATGGAATATCTTCTGAGTTCTAACCATGAAGTCATGTTGAATTTAATTGAAAGTGTTTTTCTGCATGTACTGAGATCATGTGATTTTTGTCTTTCATTTTGTTGATGTGATACATTACACTTATCTATTTGCATAATTGAATCAAAACAAATCCTACTTGAATACTATGATTTACTTATATGCTTGTAATTTTTATTGAAAGCTGAATAGGATGTGTCAGCTAATAGAACTGTCTTAATTTGCTTTGTGCTGCCCTCACAGAGTACCACAGAACTTATAAACACTAGAATTTATTTGGCTTAACAGTTTTGAGACTGGTAAATTCAAGACTGAGGGAACACATTGGGTGAGCATGCATCATAGCATGGCAGAAGGCATAACATGGTCCAGAAAGAACAAGCTATAGAAGTTGCAGTTTTTCAAGTGCTTTTATAAATGGTATTAATCCATTTATGGGTATGAAGTCCTCATGACTCTAAAAATCTCCCACTAGATCTAACCTTCACACTGTTGCAGTGGGGATTAAAATTTTAACATGATTTTGGTTGACACATTTAAGCCATAGCAGGAACTGAAGTCAATATACCTTTGGTAGTAGCATTTACGTCAATCATACTGTGAATTAGACTGTATTTAATGTTTTCTGTAATCCTAAGTACCAGAGACATCAAGTTCCCATAGTGTCTAGTTGTTTTTGTAGCATTTCTTTTCTAAAACAAAACAAAACAAAACAAACAAACAAACAAACAAAAAACCTAAGTAATTTACTTTAAAAATTATTGATAGAAAGAGAACAGGTTTTACACATTCCATAGGTACAATTCCAAGAAGACAATAACATTTCCCTTACTCACCTGCTCCTCCCATTACCTCTCTGTCCATAGCCTCTTCATCAGTTTGCACAAAGACCTAATCTTAATCCACTCTATATGCACAGGAATAATTTGCCACTAATCATAATATTTAACAAGTAAATGTAGGAAGACTACAGTTCCACAGGAGTATAAACAAGGGCTAAAAATGCCAATCACATCCCAAATTGAACATTCCATTGCTATACATCTTTTATATTCTATATTAGCTGAACATATCATGGAAAACATATGATATTTTTCTTTTTGAGAGTGGCTCGCTTCACTAAGCATAATGGTTTCTCGTTGCATATATTTTGTTGCAAAGAATGGTATTTCATTCATTTTTAATTGGTAAGTAGTATACCACAGTGTATATATACCACATTTTTTATCTAGTCATCAGTTGATGGACATTTGTATTGATTCCATATATTAACTATTGTGAATTGCAATAAACATGAGGGTACAGTAAGTCTTTAGTATGCTGATTGCATTTCCTTTGGGTAAATTCCCTGGAGAGGGATTGCTGGGTGATATGAAATAATGGTCATTTGAATTCCATCCTTTGAAAAATGCATATCCATTCATTTGCCCATTTCTTGACTAGATTGTATTATTGTTTTTGACTTTCTTGAGCTCTTTATAGATTTTGGATATTAACCATTTATCAGTTGAATAGTTTGCAAATATGTTCTCCCATTCTGTTGCTTGCCTCTTCACTTCGTTGTATGTTTCCTTTGGAGTGAAGAAAATTCTTAGCTTGATGTAATCCTCTTTGTATATTTTTAGTCTGATTGCCTGTGCTTCTGCTGTCTTTTCCAAAAAATCTACCTGCACCAATATCTTGCAGTGTTTCTCTGATGCTTTTTTCAGGTATTTGATGGTATCAGGTTGCAGATTTAGATGCTTGATAGATTTTGAGTTGATTTTTGTATGAGGTGTAGTGGTCTTGTTTTTGTATGAGGTAAGGGTCTTGTTTCATAATTCTACACATGTAGATCAAATTTTCTCATCACCATTTGTTGAAGAGGCTGTCCTTTCTCCAGTAATTGATTTCATCTCACTTATCAAAGATTAGTTGGTTATAGATGTGTGGATTAATTTCTGGGGTTTTTATTGTGTTCCATTTTGTCCACATGTCTATTTTTGTGCCAGTACTAGGCTGTTTTGATTACAACTGCCCTGTCGTATGTCTTGAAGCCTAGTGTAATGATACCTCCAGCTTTTTTTTTTTTGTTTGTTTAAGATCACATAATTTAATTGGGGTCTCTTTTGTTTCCACATGAATTTAGCATCATTTATATATCTGAGAAGAATGTTGTTGGTATTTTGGTTGGGATCACATTGAATCTGTAAATTGCTGGCGTATTTTCTACATTTTGATGATATTCTTCTAATCTATGAATATGGAAGTTTTTTTCATTCTTTCTGTCTTGTCATATTTGTTTCTTTAATGTTTTATAATTTTTATCATAGAGATCATTCAATTCCTTGGTTAAATCTACTATAAGGTATTTAAATTTCTTGTAACTGTTGGTAATGAGACTGATCTTACAAGTTCTTTTTCAGCCAAAGATTGTATGCATATACAAAGGTTATTGATTCTTGTGTGTTAATTTTTATATCCTGAAAGTTTAGTAAACACTTTTATGAATTCCAATAGTCTCTTAATGGAGTCTTTTGATTCTGCTATATATGTAACCATGTAATCTACACACAGAGGTAATTTGACTTCCTCCTTTCCAATTTGCATCCCTTTGATTTCTTGTCCTTGACTAATGGCTCTGGTTAAAACTTCCAGAACTATATTAAATAGCAATGATGAGAGTGGGCATCCTTGTCTTGTTCCAGATATTAGTGAAAATGTTTCCAGCTTTTGCCCATTCACTATGATGCTGGCTGTGTGTTTGTCATATATTGCCTTGATTTTGTTGAGGAATGTTTCTTCTATACACAATTTAATATTTTCATCATGAAAGGGTGCTGTATTTTATCAAATGCTTTCTCTGCATCTATTGAGATAATCATATGGTTTATATTCTTTAATTCGTTATTTTTATGTATCATATTTATCGATTTTCATATGTTGAATCATCCCGGCATACCAGGGATAAATTTTACTTGGTCTGGTTGAATGATATTTTTGATGTGTTAGCTAGTATTTTGTTGATGATTTTTGCATTTATGTTCATCAGTAATGTTGTTCTATAGTTCTCTTTTTTGTTATATCTTTTACTGGTTTTAGAGTTAAGGTAATACTGGCTTCATAGAAGGAGTTTGAGAGGATTCCCTCCCTTTCGATTGTTTTGAATAGTTCAAGAATTGGAATTAATTCTTCTTTGAAAATTGTTGGGGCTGTAGCAAGCAAAAGGAGAGACAGGACATGGAAATTCTTCCTCTGAAGAATGCTGCCAGACAATCCCAGCATGCCTCTTTTATTGACAAGGATTCCATCAGGCATTTGTATGGCGCATGTGTGTGCTCATATAACTCTAATAAGATTACTTGTGACATTACTTGATAATATTCAAAACATGATTGTCAAACATTGGTGGGTGTCTTGTGTCTTAGTTTACTAGATAAGCAAGTCTAGGAAAGTAGCTGCATGTCCTCATGGGAGCCAGCGTTCCAGTGAGAACTCAATGTTGTTCTTGATAATTGGTCATTTACTACACTATGTGTCCAGGAGGATGTGTCCTCACTGAGAGTGCTTTGACAGAAGCTATGTTTCCTAGAAAAAGTATTGTAGAATTCAGCAATGAAGCCATCCAGTCCTGCAGTTTTCTTTGTTGGGGGCGAGTCTTTATTATTGATTCAATCTCCGTCTTGGTTTTGGTCTGTTAAGGTTTTCTGTGTCTTCATGATTCATTCTTGACTTTGGTTATTCCTAGGTATTCTCAGAAAGACTTTGAGTCTTAAGGGGGTTTCATTTGTAGCACTCTATTGACATGCTTGCTCCTTCTTGTGTGCTGGTGATGGATTTGGGAAACAAAAAAGTTCTATTTTCTCTTGATTGGTCTCAATTCTTTCAGTGAGCCTATGTGTCTAGGCTTTAAATTTATGAGTGGTTTTCACATGATATAATGGTATAGCATGCCCATTATTTCTTCTGTTAATGGCTTCTGTAGGTTACAAGAGGTTGAGAATCCTTATTTGATTTGAAATGTTCTTTTGGCTTACTGCATTGCTCTTACTGCTAAGATATATGGTGCTTAAGTTTTGCTTACCACATTGTCATATTTTATGTTATGTCATCATGCAGTCTACTTTATGATGATTGATTTAAGTGCAAACTTGATGACACTACAGCATTCAATGGTTCTATCATAGCTGTTTCTGTGTAGGTATATCAAAGAGATAATTAAAACATTAACAATGAGCTTAATTTAAATAAAGGGGATTATGCTTGATAACTTGGGTTAATCTTACATAATTGGTTAAAATATCTGAAAAGAAAAACTGAGTTTTCTCTGGGGAATAAGGAATATCTTTGTGGAATAAGGAATGGATGGCAGCTTTAGATCCTGCTCAAGAGTTTCCAAAAGAAAAAGACACATATTTTCTCTTATTTGTCATATTTTTATATATACACACATAAAAATACACATTATAATTTTGATGATCTTTGATTATTTTAAAATGTATTGCATATGAAAATGGATGCAATTGGAGATCATTATGCTTAATGAAATAAATAGTCACCCCCCAAAATAACATGTTTTCCATGATTTGTAGAAACTAATATACACAGTATAAAAAAAGTATTGTATATGAGTAAAACTGACATTTTGAGATTTGATTGTTGTTTATAGCCTTTGTCTATACTCCTGAGAAATAGTGGTCTCCCTACTTAATAGTTGTTGAATTATTTATTTAGTAGAGGGTTAGCTTGAGCTTATTAAGGAAAGTGAAAGTATGTCATATCAAAAAGTAAAAGAAAAATTAGAAAAGATGGAGGTGGGAGGGTGGGAGTGATTTAAAATGTAGCAAAATTCACTGTATATGAATGAAATCTACATATTTTCACTTGATTTTTCTGTACAGCCCTTGCCCATATTACTGCTGTACTGTCCTGTCTTCTTTACTTGATTAAGTCTATTTAGAGGACAATTGAGCCCTTGACTATAATGTAAATTAAAAATGTTACTTTAAAATAAAAATGAAAACAGGAAGAAAAGAAGAGAAGAAAGAAAGAGGGAGAGAAAGAAAGAGGTATGGAGGGAAGTATCATTATATTCTTAGAATTGTAATCATGAACTACATTGAATCTGTTCTCTTTGTAATAATATCAAACTAACATGACAATTGATGAAAATTGTGTTGTAATAATTATCATGCATTTTCTGTGAACTTCTGAATCTAGAGTATTAATAAATACCTTTCTTAAAAAAGAGAGAGAAGAGTTTCCATGCTGCTAATCTGCACTAAAGATGTCAGATTTGCCTGGCCAGGCCCTATAAAGTTACAAGCCACTTCCTTACAATACGTAGCTCACTGTTTTCTTCTATACTTTCTGGACTTGATTCACTTATCTGATTACATTTAATGGCACTAAAATGTCTATCTCTGTTCATAAAACAGGGCACTGGTAGTTTGTGGTATGATATGGTAATATCACAACATATTGTGATTGGATATTTCTGTGTGTGTGTGTGTGTGTGTTTTGACAGGCAGAGTTAGACAGTGAGAGAGAGACAGAGAGCAAGGTCTTCCTTTTTCTGTTGGTTCCCCCTCCCAAGGGGCCGCTAAGGCCGGTGCATTAAGGCCAGCGCGCTGGGCCGATCCAAATCAAATACTTTTAAAGGGTAAGTTTTGAGGGGCAGACTTCAAAGGTTAAGATGCCACATGGGATGCTCATATCCCATATTAATGTGCCTGCTTGAGTTCTGGTACCTCTGCTTCTGTTCAAACTTCCCAATAATGTGCACCCCAGGAGGCAGCAAATGATGGCTTAAGTCCTTAGGTCCTCACTACCCACATGAGAGAATCAGATTGAGTGCTGGGCCTCTGGCTTTAGCCCAGCACAGCTTTGGCAGTTGTAGACATTTGGGCACTGAATCAGTAGGTGGAATATGCTTCCTCTCCCTCTCCCTTTCCCTCTCCCTTTCCCTCTTCCTCTCCCGATTCCCTCCTTCTCCCCTCCCTCTCACCACCCTCTCCCTCTCCCTTTCAAACAAAGTTCAAATAAATAGGTAAACATTTTTCAAATGAAAGCGTTTGGGTGAGTATGTATTTGTACTTTAGAATGTTTTAATCTAATTAATGAGCCAAAGAGGTTCATTGGTTGTTGTTAAAAGTGCTGGAGAAGGAAGTGAAAGAAAAAGGTGACATTAGGACTTTAAATTCTTACTATAAGTTTTGCATAAATAACTGGAACATTTCTATTTCTATTATGAAATGTAGGTCTGATGATTCTGAAAACCATTTAGTATCATTCCACAAGTCAGCTATTTACATTAGAAAGTATATTCCTCACCTTACAGTGTGTCTTCCATTCAAGTCAAATCATTGATTTGGAAGAATGTGGATACAGAAAAAAGTAATACACTGAATATGGAAAGAATCTGGAGTTTCTTGCAAAGCACTGATGATATCACCTAAGACCTCTTCTAGTCATCTCTCTTTGCTTTAGATCTATAACTAAACTCAAGTTTCACAGACCCCAAAAAGTTCAGCACACATTATGACCTGTGAAGAGATGTACTATCAATCATAAATGTGGATGATATCTCTAACTTTTGTAGATAGCAATATAATAAATGTTGGATCAGGCTGAATTTACTAATATTGGTCCACTCTGAAGTGTTTCTATATACAGTGTTTGAGTTCAAGGGCTCAGGAAGGGCTCTAATTTTCTTTCTTTTTTTTTTTTTTTTTTTGGTTGGTTGGTTTGCAGAAACATGGACCAAAAGGTGGACTACACTAAATGAAGATGAAGTGCCAAAACTGTCTTAGCACACTCAGAGGAAAGTTTACTAAAGCTTAGGCACATTGGAATTTTAGAGACCATTTCCCAAGTCAGTAAAACTTGCTCATACTTACAAAGAGGGGTCAGGGTGCACACCTTTCACCACAATTCTGAGAAGTACATTTTTTTGGGGGAGGGGGTGAGTCTGCATCCTTGAAGAGTTCTGTGGCGGCTGTTCTCTGTAGGTCAGAAATGACAGTGGGAATGGCTGCCAGAAACCTAGCATCTCTAAATTCAATGAGATAACTGAATTGTGGGGTGACAGGAGCCAAGTGGTGGCACACAATCACCAGAAGCAAGATGAGCATGGTTGCTGTGATGGTCAGTTGAGTCAAAGCCCTAATCCAAATAGTCTGAGTCAGAGAGAACTATGCGGTAAGCTAATTGATGATGGTGCTGCTGGAAAACAAATAGATGGTCGGTGTTCTAGGCACAGTGACTAAAAGTCTCAGATGAATCACCAAAACAGAGTTGCAGGCTCTCCCTGAATTTCAAAATGTAATCCAGTTTACAGACTAGAACACCTTGAAATAAAGGGGAACCCAGGTCACTCTGAGGAAGGATCCTGCTCAAAATTTATATCATTACTTTTTCTCCCAGCCTTTCCAACAGGGACCTTTAGCACGAGTGACTGTGCATTGAATAAATAATGGCTATTGGAGGATTGCTAGGCACAGGCTCTGAACTGACAGTTTTAAGAGACCAAAAACATCACTATAGTGCACCAGGAAAGTCATGAAGTTTTTATACTGGTCCAGCAGTCCTTTATCCCACCTTGTGGCTATAAATTCAGTTCTGGAATGCATAATTAAGATAGACATATTTAGAAACTGGTAGAATTTCCACATTGTTTACCTAACCGGTGCAATGAAGATTGTGGAGGTAGGAAAGGCCAAACAGAAGTCGTCATATTTTTATAATTGGGAAAATGCAATATCAAAAGCAATACTGGGGTGGGGGTGGATAGGAGGGATTGGGATTACTATAGAGGTATTAAAAGATACAGAGGTGGTGATTACTACCAGTTTCCATTCAACTTAGCTATTTGTGCTGCCTGGAAAACAGATGGATCTTTGAGAATTACAATCTATTATTGCAAGCTTAACCAATTGTGACTCTAATTTCTGCTGCTATTCCTGATGTGGTTTTACTTCTTAAATAAATTAACACATTCCTTTTATGGTAAGCAGTTATTGATCTGGTAAAAGCACTTTTCTATTATTTATTAGTAAAGATCAAAAGAGTAGTTTTTTTCCTGCTGGTAAGGCCAGCAAGAACGCCTCTTTTGTCCTACCTCATGGAAATATCAACTCTGTAGTCCCATTTCAAAATTGATTTCTATAAGGCCTTGATCATGTTTCTATTCCACAAAACATCACATGAGCTCATTTCACTGATACTGTTACATGGATTAGACAGAGTGGAAATAGGTAGCAACTATCCTCAACATATTGATAAGACCCTTTGTTTCCCAAAGACTGATAAATAAATACAATAAAAGCCATGTAATGTTTGGCTCGATGAAATTTCTGGGAGGTCCATTGGCATGGGACACATCAAGATATTCTTTCTAAGGTGAAGTATAAGGTGTTACATCTGAATTTTCCTACAACCAAAATAAAAGACATGATATCTAGTGAGTTTCTTTGAATTTTGGAAGCCATTATTCCTCATTGGTTATCCCATTATGGACACATCTTTCACCAATGACCCAAAAAGCCACTAGCTTTTAACCATGCCCAGAATAAAAGAAAGCTTTGCCATGCTCACTATGCGATTTGTATGATGCTCTTTGAAGTGTTAATGCATATAGAAATCCTATTCAGATAATTTAGCAGGCTCCAATAGGTGAACCACAGTGCAGATCCTTAAGATTACTCTGCCATTCTCTGAGGATATGTGAGAATATTTGTGTGTGTGTGTGTGTGTAAAAACTTCTGGCTTAATCATGGGCTTAGGTAGAGACTGAACACTTAACAATGAGCCCATCTTACCACACTCTATTCTCTCCGGTAACCTCATTCCTAATTTCTTTGGCTGTCATTCTGGCTTCTCATATCCATATGATACTAAATGTGATTTCCCGGTATTCAGAGATGACTGGTTCAATTTCTACAAAGAATTTGCCTCTATTCTCTGGAGTTGGGAGAGTCACAAATTTTCTGGCTTCCTGGAATGCAGACGGGGAAATGAATGTCTCTGCCGTGTATATATGAATTTTCAACTGATTTTGATTTTTCTCCAGTCCTTCTCCTCACCTCATTTTATAGGGATTCTGAGAACTGGATTATCACTAGAATTCTTTGACAGATAACTTACACTTTAACTTCCTCTGCTATGTGATTCTTTAATAACTGCTACTCCCATTGTCTGAAAATTATTTACAATCTTCTTATGCTCTTACCTCATATCTCACTGTCTTTGTTCTAGACAAGTAATTTTATTTTTTTACCTTTTTATGCCATTTTAGTAGATTTGAGGAAGAAAGGAAGATAAATTTCATGTAGTCAATGTCCTTATTTAACCATGTGTCTCTCTGTATTTGGGGTTTTAAATGAAATTCTAGTGCCATTTCTAGCGTTACCCAAAATCTTAGTGATGAAATAATAGAATAGAAGAGGAGATAAATTATAAAACTACAGCACTTTTGTAACACATGTATATTTTGTGATACATATCAATTGGATGGGAAAAGAAACAAAAGACATTTTTAGTTTTATCAGTGGTTTAGAAAGACCAAGATATGAAGGAAACAATCAGTCTATTTCTTTGAGTTTTATAACATTTGGACAATTTTTTTTCCTTAGAGTTAGGTTTGTTTTGCTTCTCTTTCGAAATGAAAGCCTGGTGTTTGCCTTCACAATGAATTCCCATTCCTTTTGATTTCGAGCTGAAATGCCTTTACTGAAAATGGAGAATAGGTAAAAAAACGCACCAGCATCACCAGATTCTCTTTGATAATCAGAAACTTGTCATGGTCAGGAGGCAGACAGTGAGAGATGGGTGTGACCATTTGTTAAAAGATGTTTGGCTGTTCCGTTTAAGATGCTGGTGATTTTTCAGGCCCTTGTCAGCTATAAATCTTCATGGATCTTAAAGAATAAACAGCCATCCAGATAGAGGTTTAAATTAAGTCTCTAGCTAGCCTGAAGAAGGGTTTCTATTCCATTAACAAAGTTCTTTTTCTTGGTAAAGATCTATTTATTTATATGAAAGTCAGAATTATGGGGCGGGAGGAGAGGGGAAGAGAGAGGGAGAAAGATTTTTCATCTTCTGGTTCATTTCCCAGCTGGTCACAATGGCCAGCACTGGGACAGACCGAAGCTAGGATCCAGGAATTTCATCCAGGTCTCCCGGGTGGTTAGTTGGCAGACGCACAAGCACTTGGACCATCTGCTGCTGATTTTCCTGGGGACATAAGCAGGGACTTGGATCAGAAGTGGAATAGCTAAGACTCAAACCAGCGCCCACATGGGATGCTGACATCACAGGTGACAACTTTACTTGCTTCACCACAACACCAGCCTCTTCATTAAAATACTTCTATTTCTAGAATCTATATAGCTCTATATTTTTATAAGTAATTTTTATAAGAGTCAAAGATATAGGAAGCTTGTCCAGGTAACATAGAATTAGCAGCAAAAACAAATGTGTTTCAGGAAAGAATCAAAGCCTGCAATATTTCAATAGGCTGAATTCTTTGAATAATTTAAAAATAACACTAGACAGTGTGTTTTAATTTTCATTTTCAGAGTTTATGTTAATAATAATATCTACCTCTAATCGTAAAAAAATATTTTAAGTATTGGGCTAAGCACAACAGCCTTTTAGTTATGGCACCCTATTGATCTATTTTTGGGGGTATTTATTGTGGGTCAAGCATTATAAGGGGTACTGGAGATACATTAATGAATAAACCAGATTAGTATCTTCACTGTTGTACAGGCTAAAAAGTGGTTTTCAATAATATCACTCCCATTTTTTGGATAGAGAAACAAGATAAAAACTCTGTAATCAATGTTCTGAGAGCAAGTATATTCTCACTCAATGGATTGAATCTGTTTTTCTCAGTATTATAAAGTTAAGCTTCACAAAATGAAAAAAATCATAGGTAAATTAATGGTGTAATATGGATCATGCTGAGATAGACAAGCCTAATTTCCAACAAACTCGACATATGTCAGTGCTTTAATATGGTTTCCAAGGAGCTGCACACACAGTGGTTGAAAGTATAAGCTTTGAGGTTAGACAAACTTGGTTTCAAATCCTTGTCTCCAATTAACTAAGTATCTTGAGTGAATGTCTTGCTTCTCTGGCTTCAATTTCTCCAGAAGTAAAAATTTGTTTTCCTTTTCACAAAATCAGGGTAATAATTAAATGTGGTAACATGTAATGTGCTTAACAGGGTTCCAAACACATTATAAGTGCACATTAAGTAGTAGCTAGTAATTCTATGCCAAACACACACACATGTGCACACACACACATACATGAGAGTAAGTGGGAGAGAGAAAGAGGCTTAAATATTTCTTTTTTTCTATATACTGCTTAGATGTGTCAAGGACTTTTCATTTGTTATGAAATCTATAATTGAAAAGATATTAAATTCGAGACACTTAAGGGAAAGCTTAAGATACTGAAGGAATTCAAATACGATTATCCATTAATCATGCAATAATAATAGAATGGATTGTAGGCACTGTATTCAAGATTGTCACCTGAGAAATAATACTGAAGAAGCAATGATGATTGGTCTTGACATCCTCTATAAATGCAAAATAATTAGAGTCATCCAAAACCTATCATATGGCCATTCCAAAGGTTTGCTCCAATGTTCCTCAGAGTAATAATCAGGCATAAGACCTTGAAACTGCAAGTAAACAGTTAATAGATGATGGAATTGTATGCAAAAATTTATTTAATGATGAAAGGTGGTATCACAGGAATGAATACTTGGAAGGGCAAGGGTATTCAAACATCAGACACAGGGTAAGTCTTTACAGAGCATAGGGCCTCTTCCAGGTTTGGGATGCTATGTTTTCATGAAACAATACAAATTTATACATAGGGGCAAGTATTTTGCTAAGCAACTGCAAATTGAGATGCTTGTATCCCACATTGGAGTGCCTGAGCTTGATTCTTAGCTCCACTCCCCACTCCCTCTTCTGCTATTGCACACCCGGGGAGACAGAGGTTATGGTTCAAGTAATTGAATTCCTGCTACCCATGGGAGACACCTAGATTGAGTTTTTGGCTCCTGGTTTCAGCCTGATACATACCCAGTTGCTGGAGATCTCCATTTGCATTTGGAAAGCAGAATAGCAGTAGGGAACTTTCTTTCTTTCCTTTTTTTTAAGATTTATTTATTTGAAAGACAGAGTTACAGAGAGAGGTAGAGACACAGAGAGAGGTCTTTCATACACTGGTTAACACCCAGATGGCCCAATGGCTGGAGCTGCGCAGATCCAAAGCCAGAAGCCAGGAGCTTCTTCTGGGTCTCCCACGTGGGTGCAGGGGCCCAAGGACTTGGGCCATCCTCTACTACTATCCCAGGCTGTAGCAGAGAGCTGAATTGGAAGAGGAGCAACTGGGACTAGAACCGGCGCCCATATGGGATGCTGGTGCTTCAGGCCAGGCATTAACCTGCTGCGCCACAGTTCTGGCCCAGGGAACTTTCTCTACATGTCTGTCTGTCCAGGCTCTCAAATAATAAACAAATAAAAAAGAAATAAATACATACGACCAAGTCTGGCACTTCCAAGTAGGATCCAATTCTCATGGGCTGGTGCTTTCTGCTCTTACAGCATGCCATACTTACTTATAACCCTAATGTTATTCAATTCTTCTGAGAAGATGCTGAAATGGAGCCAGGAATCAAAGCTTTATTAAGGAGTAAATTCTGTGAAACTTCAAGGAAGAGGAAGCATAAGTGAGCAGAGAAAACTATTAGCTAGAAATGCAAATTTTCAAACTGTAGGCATAAGGAAAGAAAAATAAACAGGTAGAATCTCTTAGACAGTGCTGATTTGACAATCTAAGTCAACCCAAAGGAAAGTTCCAGGGAAAACAGAGGATATCCATATTGCAAAGAAATGGCAAGCCCTTGCTACACTTCCACTCCATCTGCAGCCCCGCACTTGTCATTGGCTCATGGCAGCCTGGAAAGTGTGTGGTAGCTTCAGATTGAGTGAAACCAGACCCCAAAGCCTCTGCAACCAGAAGCTATGAGCTAGTAGTATTTCTCACTTGAGAGCAACAAGTTCCTCTCAATTCAGTCAAACCACCATCTCTCCTGGTTCTCCATCTTATAGATGGAAATTGTGGGACTTTTTTGATCTCTACGAGCATAGGAGTCAGTCCTTTAATGCATCTATTCCTGTATATCATCTACATAGATCCTGTTCGTTCTGTTTCTCTGGAGAAGCTTGCCTAATATGAAGAAACTGGATAAAAATTGGAGGGACGGAAAAGAATTAGGTCAGAGAATTTATTTCTTGGGTATGTCCTTGAGAAATTGCCTTTCTTTCAGAGTGTCCCACTCTACTCTTCTCTCTCTACTTTCGGGTTTTGATGAGTATTTCCTTTCATTGTCCACGTCAGCCTACAACTACAACAGTTCTGTTGTTTCTAGTCCAGGGTTCCTTCCCTTCTGGTTCTCCTATTTCCCAGCATTCCTTTACACTTGTGCAATACATCCTCACTGATGCACAGGTCACACATCTACCCTTTGGCCCAGAGATCAGATACTCATACATTTCAAGGGGGATAAAATAATTTAAGACTTATTTCATCTCACTCATTCTTGAACTGAGAAGCCTGGTCAGTCCATCCCTGGGTCACATTGACTTTTTCCAAACAAGTAAACCTGGTGTTGTGTAATTCAGAAGAATATGGGCATTAGAGTATACTTGCAGTATCTATGAGAGGTTAGGTAGATCAAATGGCTGGGGTCAAGGCAGAAGCTCACTCACACGCTAGAAGAGTTCCCAAGGCTCACAATATAATTACCTTTCCATGACCAAATGTTCCAGAGTTCCGCATTCTTTTTTTTTGTTTGTTTGTTTTTGTTTTTTTGTAGCAATGTCCTTAATGGCACTTAGTGATATCTTCTTTTTTCACAATAAAGTTATACAACCTTTCCACCTTCGTGAATATAAAGAGAGCTCTAACGAAGATTCAATCTAGAGTTATATATTCTAAACCCAATATGCTATTTCCTATTGTAAAACTTAAAAAATAATTCTGTAAAGATTACTAAATGTTCAGCATGGATCAGACTTTAAAAGCATCTGTTATCCTTTGCTAATTCAGATGACAACTCATCCCAAGTTGTTCCACAAATAAACAAACAGAAATAATCCTTGACATCCTAGTTGGATGTACATTTGTTTTCCTGCTTCTACTTGTATTCTATTATTTCAGACCACACTCATTGCTGCAGAGGTACACAACTTTGGACTTTATATTTATACTTAAATATACCTTTGTTATATCTCCACACTAGATCCATAGTTACCATCTGTTAAGTTTTGACTGATACTAAAATTTGAATGATTGAAAAATAAAGCAATTTCAAGTACCATGGCAATGTGGAATTTCCAGTGAACTCATAGACTGAATGCCAGTAGAAATAAGTGACAGAAATTACATTAATGACCTCACAGGCTCTTCACGCCCTGCCTGATACCTGGGGCATATGTGATTAAACAGAGCCCCGTAGAATTCAGCAGATGGGTTATCTCAAAACTGAAGCTGATGTGGTCTATCAGACTTCTGGCATACCTATTACATTAGACAAAAATCTCAGAAACTCTTTTGCTATTAGTTAAATATCTTTGAGAAGATTTCTTTAAATTATTCATTAGGGAAGAGAAACCATATCATTTATTTTTATAAAGCATATTTAAGTAGAAATGCTGTGATATGTTTTAGGGAAAGAAAATAAAGATACATAGATACAACATTGGCTATGATACTCCCAAACAAAAGTTAATTAATAGGAAAAAATGAAATATGCACTATCTACTACCTGTATCATAGTATGTTACTTGTATCATATGATACCCATATCACAGTACTTCAAAACTACTTTTTCAAAGCATAATGGTCTCAATGTTAGTGTTTTGATCCATCACTTCTCTTTAAAGTTTAAACTCCTCAAAGGTAATAGAATGTTAGCTTGTGTGGCATTAGGCAACTGAACAAAAATGTGTATTCAGAGGTGAATTGTAGTCAGAACACATACTGGAAACACATCCTTGTCTTCAAACTGCTCAATAGGTCTAGCTGGCCAATATTAACTGCCGTCCATATAACAGAACCATCTTGGATGTCTAGCCTAGTGGGTCCTTCCATTGACTCAGGACATGGCTTCCACTTGAAAGCCATCCTATAAAAAAATTCCTAGTGAATATTGCCCAGTGGAGCTCAATCAACTCACAGGACTAGGAGGAATATTAAAATGCTTTAGGTCACTATATTTAGGAATTGTTTGTTATGTAGCAGTAGAAAGAATAGAACATAAAAGCATAAAATTATGTCACATAACAAATAAGATTTGTTTTTAAGGACATTCTTTCTGAACATAGGAAAATGAGAAGATTTTTGAGAAAAACAATACAGTTCATTGATTCTAAGATACCATGGATTGTAAAATGTTCCATTCTATTGTATACCACAAGAAAAGAAAACTTTATTTCAAAGTATGACAATATCTTGATTTCTTATGAATTAGTTTTATATTTATGAAAGTTTCTGTACTAATTTGGCAAGAAATGTTTAATTACAGACATCACTTCTATACATGTAGAAAAATGTAAATCTAAGCAAATTAAGTGCTAAAGCATTTTCCTAAAGCTTATGCGTGTTGAAAATTACACTTCTGATCCAGTGTACAATTCAACACCATGAGTGCCAATCTTTCCTCACAATATTTTCCCAAGCTTCATCAAAAACATTTATAAGGCAGACTTTCTAAAAAAAAAAAAAAAAACATTCTCCACTAATAGCTCCAGGAATTTCTCATAGTTCACTTATCCTCACTTGGCATATTTTGATATGGAACCTTTCTTGACTTTTACCACATATTATCAATAGAAGGCTTTCCACATTATAACTAGAATTCATATCGTTATTCAAATGAGTATAAATTGGCTTCATTGACTAAAACATTAGGGCATTGCAGTTTTCCATCAGGACTAACAATTATATCACTAAATTTTTCACCAGGTTCATTCAGTTATTCAAATAAATGTTAGTAAACTACAACATGAATAAAGTTCCTCAGAATTCAATCAAGCTCTGGGCTGTCTCTATTAAATAGTGTAGCCAGGTCCTCTACTTTCCATTCCTCTGAACACTTGGTGAACTTTCATGTCTATTGGAAAAGATATTTTTGTGTTTGTGAATTCCCTTCTCCTCAGGACTGGGACTTTGAGAAAACAATGCCGATAGTTCACTTGCATTACTGTTATATGAACATCTGTGACCATGTTTACACATGTGCCAGCAATGACATTTATGATATGACTACCCATTTCTGCCAGTGATTAGCAGTTGGTAATGTCAAACATTTAAATTTCACAAATGTTAAGATGTGCAAAGTTGTACATCTCAAAATTAAATATGTAATATGTGACTATATTTTGTATATATACTTGTATACACATAAACATACATGTAGCTTATATATACATATATAGAATGTGTAAGCACATACCATATATATAGAGAGCATAGATACATAAAAAATTAAAAATTATTTCTACTAATATTGATTTCAGAAGACATGTGAGTATTATGAAGATATTCTCACTCGAATCTCATTCAGAAAAGCAAAAATTCTAGGGACTCATTAATCCAGGTACTTTGAGTTACTAGTAGAAAAACTGTGACTAGCTAAATGTCATACAATTCATAACAACATCAAAACTTGAACTAATTTGTTGTCACTTCTACTCAATGTTGTTTTTATTACATGAGTGATTCTTTGGTGATGGATAGAAAATCCAAGGGGCCGGTGCCATGGCTCACTTGGTTAATCCTCCGCCTGCGTGCTGGCATCCCATATGGGTGCTGGGTTCTAGTCCCGGTTGCTCCTCTTCCAGTCCAGCTCTCTGCTGTGGCCCAGGAAGGCAGTGGAGGATGGCCCAAGTGCTTGGGCTCTTACACCCGCATGGGAGACCAGGAGGAAGCCCCTGGTTCCTGGCTTCGGATCTGCGCAGCACCGGCCGTGGCGGCCATTTGGGGAGTGAACCAACGGAAGTAAGACCTTTCTCTCTCTCTCTCTCTCTCACTGTCTGTAACTCTACCTATCAAATAAATAAATAAATAAATAAAGACATTAACATAACTTTACCTGTCAAATAAAAAAAAGAAATAATCCAAGTAAAATTTTTATAGCAATTGCTTGTTGTTATCTAATCAAGATTTTCCAATGTACCTCTTTTAGAAGGCATTTACGGGGTAGATATCCTTTATGAAATATTTGTTAGGTATTCAGTATAATTGCTAATTGTAATTGCATAATTGCTAATCTACTCATTAAACCTTATTTCATTCTTTTACATTATTATGTTCTTTCACCTACTTTTTCCTAAACTGTTTCTGAATTGCAAATTTAGTCAGTATACCATTGTATATAGAAAAAGGAAGATATTTTTATTAAATTACTGCAGTTACAAACCAAGACTCTAAAGCAATGTGGTTGCAATATTTCCATACAGATGCATTCAAATCTGTGCAATTCCTTTTAAGCAGTCCGTTAAGACCCTATGCCATTTCTCTGTGTTGCTGTGGTCAAAGTCAGATTTGCAATTCTTCTGCATGACCTTTTGGAAGCAATGGCATAGTTTCCTGCATATTCCTGGTAGTGACAAGCTTCAATGCTCTAAAAGTTGATGTATCATTTTGGTTTCGTTCCATAATAGGGTACCCCAAAGTTTAGCGATTTAAACAATAGCCCTTTATTTAGTTATAATCTTATAGATCATACATACAGTCTGGGCTCAGTTGATCAATTATTTTGACCTCGATTGGGATATTCATATATGTATAGTCAGTCTCTTGGTTGATGGAATCGCAATATAGTTTTTTTGTGGTGAGGCTTGTGGGTGTGTTTGTATTTTAATGTAGTCTTGACTCAGTTATGAGATTCTGGCTAAAGTCAGTTCCATTCCTTGAGTAGTGAATTAAGTTCACACCCCATAACTTCCCTTATTAGGGACTCACCACTATTTACCAGGTCCCAGAGCCCTGTACTGTTTGCTCCAATACCAGGTACTAGATAATTAAGGATAAATTTCTTTGCCCTGCAACCCTGCAAATCATCCAAATTTGCTAATATGCAGGGTCCTTATAAAATTTAGCTGACCTCACCCAGTGGTCAATAATATACTGCCTAGTTTATTATTCATCTTGCTGTTAATCTGTTTCCAAGTACAACTTTCTGCTTGGTAGCATTCACTCATTTGGAGCTGTAAGTAATAAAATAAACCCTTCTTTTTATTTACACAAGTGGCATTTTGTTGTGTCCCACCATCAAAATCATCTTTTAGGAACCAGCATTGTGGCATAGCAGGTAAAGCCACCATAGTCTGCAATGCTGGCATCCATATGAGCTGCATTTCGAGTTCCAGCCTCTCTACTTTTCATTCCAACTCCCTGCTAATGAGCATGGGAAAGCAGCAGAAGATGGTCCAAGTCCCTGGGCTGCTGCCACCCATGTCGGCCCTGGCCCGGGTCTGGTCATTGCAGCCATTTAGTGAATGAACCAGCGGATGGAAAACCTCTCTCTGTGTCTCTTCCTCTTTCTGTAACTCTGCCTCCCAAATAAATAAAATAAAGCTTTTAAAAAATCATCTTTAAGTCTTGTGAAAAAGAGTTCTGGCTGGCATGGGATAGATAAAACAGAGATGCATTTTCTTTGTTCCACATGGCCTTACATTGTCCAGTAAGCTACTCAAGCTTGTTCACAGCACAGTGGTAGGATTATGAGGGAGAAAACAATGCCTTCTTAAACCTAGAGTTGAGACAGATGCAATGATATTTCCAATATTTTCTGCTGGCTAAAGAAGTCATAAGAAAGTTAGGTATTGTGACACAGTGGGTTAAGCCACCACTTGGGATGCTTACATCCCATATGAGAGTGCTTGATTCCAATCCCAGCTATTCTGCTTCCAATCCAACTTCCTGCTTATGTGTACTGTGGAAGATAGCAAATGATGGATTAAGTACTTAAGTACCTGTCACTTATATAGGAGACCTTGATGGAATTCTTGGCTCCTAGCTGCAGTCTGATCCAGCCCCTGCTGCTGTAGATATTTGGGGAATAAACCAACAGACAGAATTCCCTCTCTTTCTCTCTCTCTCTCTCTCTCTCTCTCTCTCTCTCTCTCTCTCTCTCTCTTTCTCTCTCTCTGTGTGTGTGTGTCTATCTCTGACTTTCAAATACATAAAAATAAACAATAAAGCTCAAAAAGTTGTAATTTCACCCTGATCTAAAGGCTTGGAAAAATCGCTTCTTGGCATTTTTGCTGAGATCAAGTGTTAAAAGCTGGGAAAATAAGTGCTACTTCTTCAAGGAAGAAGCTGCCAATTCACATTTAAGAAGTCTTAGATTACTGGAATGATGGAAGAATTGAGGCTTTTTTTTTGCAATTATTCTACAATACAGCATTTGATTTTTGGAATTATCAAAATGTCATTTAGAGATATGTGTGATTAATAAGTTTATTGATTTGGATAGCACCTTTCTAAATTAAAATCAAATCACCTGCCCATGATCACAGCTACATTATACTCTCCCTCCTTTACCCATAGTTGAGCCATTTCCAAAAGTCAAGTTTCAAATTTGTTTTTGAGACTTGGATATCTTGGTTTAATAAGTATTTTGTTGAGAATATATTCACCTTTGAACTATGCCTTTGTGACTTGATGGAATGTCTGCACTTTCAGTGAATACCAAGAGATGTCTGCTGGGTCTGCCTAGGGAGTTCTGGTCAGTGCCACTCACAATTTTCATGAAATTTTTGCATTAATAAATTGTCATGGGGTAATAGCTTATTTAAAATTTAAAATTCCAACAGAATTGTAGATACTCAAGAAGAAGTCAATAAATTTTACTAAAAGCTTATTCTTTTACTTAGTTTTTATGTCTCTGATAACCTTGAACATAGCCTATTTTCTTCTGTATGTGGATGTGGGGCTAAAATGCTTAGAATTGAGTGAATCATTGTCAGGTCACAATGATGTCAGATACTTTAGGAAATTATTTTTATTATTTTTCATTCTGTGTTACCCATGGCTTCCTGTTATACAAAATGTGTGTGGGTGTGGGTGTAATGATGACAGATAAATAGTAGTATATTCCTAATAATTTCAAACTATAAAATTTTTATAAATTATGTTTTACTATAAATTCTATGAATTTTCTTTCTCTCTCTTTTTGAGATATATTCATGTTTCTACAGGTAAATTTAAAATAGAATTTCTTACAGCATATCCCAAATGATGCTGCAATGAATAATCAATCACATATTTCCTAATGAGCTAGAGCAAAAAAGTGATTAATGAAATACCCAGGGCCATGATTAATATTGCTATATTTATGGGAAGAACACACATCCTGGCTGTGTGGAGCCATCATACTCACTCCTATTTGTCACTATTATTTGCAGCCATTGAGAATGCCATAACAAAATATTATAGGCTCAGTGGCATAAATAATGAAGTCTATTTTTGCACAGATCTGGAAGCTGTGAAGTCCATGATCAAGTGTTGATGTCTAATGAGGACTCTCTTGGATGGCATCAAACCACCTTCTCACTGCGTGCTCACATGACTTCTTTTGTGTATGCTTGGGGAGGAGAGAGAGAGAGAGAGAGAGAGAGAGAGAGAGAGAGAGAGAGAGGACACTTACTGTATCAGATCAGGGTCCTTAGTTGTATGACCTCATTTAAACTAAATTACTTCCTTAGAGGACTCATTTCCAAATAAATTTCACAAAGGCTTAGGGCTTCAACATATGACTTTTAGGGAAATACAATCTGATCATAAAAATATTCTTATTTTTTTATATCTACTCTTACCCCTAAAAAAGTGTTTCAGTTTTGAATATAACCCATTTTACCAGTTAGGGTATATGCAGATTTAAGTCTGATTATTTTAAGACTGCTTTTTTAATAGACTATTGGAACTTAGAGGAAAACCCAATATATATGAGGTTCTTCGTTCATTCACATTTTTGTAATGAGTTTTTATGATCTGATTTTCTATGTTAGCCATTCTTATGGACCATAAGTCTATTTGGACCTAAATCTTATGCTCATTAATTTCTTTTTTTTAAAGATTTATTTATTTATTTGAAAGTCAGAGCTACACAGAGAGAAGAGAGGCAGAGAGAGAGAGAGAGAGAGAGAGGTCTTCCATCCGATAATTCACTCCCCAGTTGGCCATAATCCAATAATTTACTCCCCAGTTGGCCGCAACGACCAGAGCCAGGAGCCCAGAGCTTCCTTCAGGTCTCCCATGTGGGTACAGGGGCCAAGGACTTGGGCCATTTTCTGCTTTCCTAGGCCACAGCATAGAGCTGGATCAGAAGTGGGGCAGCCGGGTCTTGAATTGGTGCCCATATGGGATGCCGGCACTTTAGGCCAGGGCATTAACCCGCTGTGCCACAGCACCAGTCCCATTATGCTCATTAATTTCAAATACAGTACTTTGTGCAAATTTTGTTTTAGGACCGAGGAGTAAGGGTTATAGTTGTACTGAGTTTATCTTCTCAAATATGAATATGGATTCCACATATATTAAATTGTTAATACATTATGTCAGTTAGTATGTGACAATTTAGATGTATTATTATTGTGTAAAGTAAAAAAAAAAAAAAACTGTGTGCTGGTGGAAACAATATCTCACAACTGTAATATTTTGATCCAAGTATTTGATGTCTCCAAGCCTGTTTTTGTTCCCTTGATGAGTGATAAAAACAAATTCCTGGTGGATAAAATTAACTCACGCCGCTCACGTACTACATGTGAACATACGAACTCTCTTCCTTGTCTGGACAGTCTTTGGAGAATGGGTTGACCTTTCTAACTTGGCTTCTGGCATTTAGCATTTTGATCTTTATTTCCAGGATGCTGTTTATTCTTTCCAAGACATTTTATTTTAGTTTTGTGCCTTTGAAAGACATGGCTTTGATCCATGTTTGTTTTGGACGGGTTTAGCTCTCATACAGTAGGGTTCGGGGAACAGGATGAGAAGGCATATGGGCTGACTCCTCTGGAGCACAGCTTCCTCTGAGGCTAACCCTCTTCTCACACTCAGAAATCACGTCCCTATCGCTGTTCAGAAAGCAGCTGGATCACACCTTCTTTGAAATTTATTGACAAAAAGGCATGGCTTTCTGGGAACTAGTTACCCTTAGAAGAAAAACCATGAGAAAAGGGCATGTTGGACTAAGAAGGAAACAAGCACGGGTAGGGATACTTGGCAGTAAGGGTCTGTTTGAACAGGCTCTATCTGTAATGGGAAATGATAGTTCTTTAAGCAAAATATATATTTAATTTTTTTGTTATTACGCTACTGGAAATCTATAAATAACTTGTGGGACTCAGATAATGGTTTAATGTGTACCCACAACATCTCTGTCCATGTTAGATTGTTTTGAAATGAGTTAATGAAGAGCCACTTACATAGTCAAGACAGAATAACTAGGAATATTGGCAATAATTATTTTGGGTACTGATGATGAGTTTTAGTAAAACCAGAAAAACAAATGTCTATAGATAGTTACAATTTTGACTTTTTCTATTTAGTTCTGTTCCTGAACATATTTGTCATAGCTCCTAGTGAAAGACAGTAACTTGCTTTCAATAATTATAAAAACAGAGGTACACATCATTACTTCAAAAGAAATACTCAATTTAATGTTTTGTCTCTTTCTCCATGTACATTCCTAAGTTTTGAAGCTTTGAATGAATCAGCTAAGGAGAGATTAAAAATTTCTGTCATTTTAATTGCTTTCCTACTTTATCTTTAACAAGATTTAGTCTGTTTATTGGAACTGATTGATTTGAATTGATGAATTTCACAGATTCTGTCATGCCCAATTTAATTTAATCAAGCTGCCATGTTCCAAGTTGTGCAAATGGGTTTTGTTTTCTAAGCTAATTAGGAGGAGCCTATGGGATGCTGTTCATGTAAGAGCTGGGGAATAGCTAATTTGTTTGCTACTGGCTGGAGACAGCAATATATGGAATTCTCATGGTAAAATCCTAAATGATACAAATCTCAGAATTAATATTTATCTTTAGAGGGATGGTGAATCATAGAAAATAGCCATCCAAAGTTATACGCATTGGGGCTAGGAATTTGGGTAGTGATTCAAGTTATTAGAGTCATCCAGTCTGAAACTCATGGTGATAAAATCACTAACAACCTCAATGCTTCCAAAGGCATAACCCAGAGGGAAAGTTCTTTCTATTTCCTTCCACTCTGCACTCTGTGCAAATCCCATGATGTCTACACTATTCTTGATTTTTCCTGCCAAAAACTGTCAGGTATTGTATGCTCATGGAAGATTTCATTATAATAAAATCTATTACAGCATCCCAGATATGTGGTGCTACCTGGAGAATACAAAAGGACTTACCTTTGGCTGATGTCAAATGTTTCAGAAAATATCTTTTCCAATATTTTGGCACATCTTTTTCTGGGTAAAGCAGTGATTCTAATTAACACATAATTTTTACTTAAACCTATGCTTGATAAAGATAATTTTTCTGGGTTTTATGAGAACACATATTGTCATAGTAGGTCAGAAAATTACAAGGAAACACTGGGTGTGAATTTTTTTTGTTGAAACGAACAGTTTTTTTTTTTTAACTTTAAAACAATTTTCTAGTTAATTCACAAAGTTTTATATACATATATATATATATATATATATATATACACATACTTACTTGTTTATATAAATATTGGTTTAAGAATCCCATAAAAGGTGTTTCTGAACATCTTTAATACATTGGAAAAGGCCAAATAATTAAATCGTACTCTCGTATTTTGTTATTAACTGCTGTGCTTTCTCATTAGGTCCTGAAATTCTAAAGTTTACAATCAACATTAAATCCTATATAAAACCAGGCAAATAAATGTCTACTCATAATTACTAAAAACTAGAAGCAATAAAGATGTCCACTGAAGGATAAATGGATAAACAAAATGGAGTACATCTATACAATGGAATATTATTCAGTAATTGAAGATACGAACTACGAAGCTATGAGATGATATTAGTGAACCTTAAATGCATCTTGCTAATTGAAATGTGTGTACACAGTATAATTCAAATTACATGGCCCCATTTTCCAGTCCACCAACCCTGCAGCTTGTGGATCACAAGGTAGACAGAGTATTGATTGGACTTCACATTGTCATTCCCTCCCTTGCTCACTGTGTCCTTTGTTTATTTTGTATTTTTATTTTATTTTATTTTTTTGACAGACAGAGTGGACAGTGAGAGAGAGAAAGAGAGAGAGAGAGACAGAGAGGAAGGTCTTCCTTTACCGTTGGTTCACCCTCCTATGGCCTCCGCGGAAGGCGCGCTGTGGCCAGCACACCGTGTTGATCCAAAGCCAGGAGCCAGGTGCTTCTCCTGGTCTCCCATGCGGGTGCAGGGCCCAAGGATTTGGGCCATACTCCACTGCACTCCCGGGCCATAGCAGAGAGCTGGCCTGGAAGAGGGGCAACTGGGACAGAATCCGGCGCTCTGACCGGGACTAGAACCTGGGGTGCCAGCGCCGCAGGCGGAGGATTAGCCTATTGAGCCATGGCACCAGCCTGTTTTTTGTTGTTGTTCCTTTTTTTTTTTTTTCTGGTCATTTGCAACAAAATGGAGGAATCTGGAAAACATTATGCTGAATGAAATAAGCCAGTTCCAAAGGGACAAATATCATATGTTCTCCCTGATCTGTAATATCTAACCGAGCACCTTAAAAGGAAACCTGTAGAAGTGAAACTGACACTATGAGAAGCAATGACTTGATCAGCCCTTGTCCTGACTGTCAAGCAATAGCTTACTATTTTATTTTTTTTAGTATTTTCTTTTCTACTTAATATCATTGGTTGAACTCTTCACTTAACACAGAATTATTCTTAGGTGTTTAAAGTTAGCTGAAAATTGATCCCTGTTAAATATAAAAGTGGGAATAAGAGAGGGAGGAGATGTAGAGTTTGGCTCACTGTGTCCTTTGAAGTGGTTCCTCAATCACTGTGTATCCTGTAGGTGGTGCCATATATAACACTGACTTTGTCTATACTTTGGAATATGATTTGTTCACAATCCCTACAACAGAGAAAGCCTGCATTAGGCCAGAGCTATGTCCACAAACATATCACATGTCTGCTCTATTCATGGATAATGGACCAAAATAATCCAATTGTCGTTCTTTTTTGGGTGTTAAGCTTCTGGCTATCTGTGTGTACATCTTAGGAAAGGCCCTAGAGCATCAAGGGACAGGCTGAACACTACTTCAATGCCTGATGTCCATAACTAAATTCACCAACATCTGGGCCTGGCAATTTTTCATGCTATCTCTGCCCCTACAAGGGCCACTTTGCTGGTGAATCCACATATTATTGTCTCTGTCACAATGTATACTTTAGTGAAGGCATTTGCTTTCTGACTGTCCATTCGTTACATAAGGGCATGGGCTCCTACCTGGTATACTTACAAACAAGCATGGGACTCTGGTAGCCTGTTCAATTTGTCCTGTACATTATCTTCCTCCCTTTGGGCTTTCCCATTATTGTCCATTCCTTTTATCTGTTACTCCATCTATAGAGTCAAGCCCTTCGTGATAGACCAGTTATCAGTAAGGAATATTAAAGGTCAGAGGTTATGTAAGAGCACCATTATTGATACAGTCTGCAACTCTGTCCACTCTCTGCTCAGGTATTCCCTGAATTCAATCAAAGTTGCATCTGTGTCAGGAGGAAATAGTACTGCTGTTCATGAAGAAGGAGTGTCTTTACTGAACCCATCCATAAACAACTCTCCTACAGGGTGGAGGGTGTTGGTGGCACTGCCTCAAGAATTTGGAGACAAGAGGTTTCGTGTCTTGAGAGATCCCAGGCTCCCGTACCATTGGCATTGCTTAACAACAGGCTGGTGGATAGTGAGCTATGCTATTGGAGGTATGTATGCCACTTTGTAAGTATAGAGATCTTGGTACCGCTCCTAGATCCTTGGATTGGATGGACTCAAAATGCATAGGATTGTATCCTGGAAGCCTCTCTGTAAGGGCAGAGGAATGATAGAATCAGGAACTCTTAAGCTCCGAACTGCTCTTCTGGCTCTAACACCTCCCATTGCACCAACAACATAACATTGGTTTGTCTGCCTTTCCCTCCAGAGACCCAGACTCTACTCAATATAACCACACCTGTTTTTGTGTCACCATAATGGTCTCTGGCACTCCCTTACACTGGGATAACACCCTTCTTTAGGAAATGCTACTCTTTAGTTAGTTCTCTTCATGCAATAATCAGTCAGTCTCTCACAGATCAACAACAGTTTGTCCTATTCATGCAGATGGAACAAGATTTATTATCTATGCATTAAAGGTGATCTTGTCTGGACCCTCAAAAAGGGCAGCCTAGTGTAGCACCTGGCATGTTACCAATTCCCTTACAGTTTCCAGGACATTCTCTGTAGAATTCTAATTGGGTTTTTTGCCTATTCAATTATTAGCTTATCGGGCATGATTGCTCACTAGATCCAATAGCCCAATTCCACTTCTACTAGGTGTCCAAGATTCTTCTCACCCCATGTAAGCACTGTCACGGGGCAGAACAGATAGTTCTGATACTCATCATTTCTGCTTCTCAGCCAGTGAGAAAAGCTTTCTGTATCCATCCATGAGAAATACTGTCCCTCATATACCATTGGAAATTAGCAGTCACCTTCATTGGTTCAGAGGCAAGCTTCTTGTCTCCTGTAGGGTGATACACCCTCTGCCTGGGCCTGCATCTAGTCAGTTTTCACTTTATGGTGATCAAGAGGTCAGGCCTTGCACATTTTTTCTCTCTCTTCCTCATCTTCTACTACCACTTCAATTCACTATCAGTCGATTTTGTGAAAATTGTCAGAATAAAAAATATAGTTGCTTGTCTGAGTCCTAACATAAATAAATAAGGCATAATGGTTATGAAGAAAGGTTGCCTGGTAGCAGAAATCACAAAAGACTATGCTACAACTATCAAATTGCACAGATTGCAACATAACCTACATAAAGGCACTCTACAAGAATAATCTGCCCAGTGACTGTCAGACCAACATTGTTAGAATTCAACATTAGTTAGAATTTTGATCAAAGACTACTGTTTCAAAATATCTTATGTAATCTCTCTCACTTTTGCATTTCCATAATCCCCCTTGCTTCAATATCTTTGAAAATGGCCATAGCTTACGTCATGTGTATTCCTTTGGCAATGCTCTGCCATCCCCCAATAAATATTACTATTTTTGTGTGTGAGTTTCTCCTTGATTGTTGTTGTTGTTATATATTTTTAGATTGATACATTCCAATATAACCTATGTCTTTGTATACCAATCTACCCATGACACATTAGCCTTCACACTGGGGAGCTGTTTTCCATGTAACTTTGCAAAACTACTTGCCAGAGTTTCAAATACTTATCCTTACCACTAGCCTTATTTGTTAGCCCCTTGGCCAGCAAAGTTGTTGGCATCTGCATATCCTTTTCTAATCTCAGTAACTTTTCTGGTTTTCTTGATTCACTTCTTCCTCTAATTGTTAATCTGTTGCCTCTCACATCACCCACAACAATGGCTGCCAAATGTTGCCACCCCCTTTGTCCCTTCTTTACCATCATGCCCTATTGTTATATTCTCATATAGGGTGATGAGATCTTAGGGATTTTGCAGGGTGTCCCCATACTCATGGAAAGGCCATACAAATGAAGCATATGGGCCATAGGTCTACACTTAGATAGAGGCAGCAAACCCAGTATTTCCTCTTTAGTTCACTCTCTCCATTTCCTGAATGGGCTTCTGGCTGGCTCACGAGTTGTTGGGTTGAGAAAACTTGCTAACAAAATTGGGAACCACTATCTGGAAGTGGAGATCAAGCTCATCTCAGATCAATCAATGAGGCAAACCACTCAAGGTTCGTAGGCAGTCCAAGATTTATTAAGGGGAATAAATCTTTATATGAGGCAATCTTGAATGGCATCAAGACCAGTTAGACCTAGTCTTGCAGTGCAAATCCGTTTCACCTTTTATACCATGAAAAACTAAAGAAAAGAAAAGTCATTGATGTGTTGATAAGATATCTGGGTGCTTCTTAATGTATTTACTTTTTACCCAAGGTGATTTTTTGAGTTCCTTACAATCTGTTCAACATTCTAAGGTGACAGGGAGGGAGATGGGTGGGTGGAGGATAATGTTCTGGTGTCCATTTTTTCTCCATTAACTGTATCTTTTTAAAAAATATTTAAGATTAATTTATTCATAAGGCAGAGTTACAGAGAGGCAAAGGGAGAGATAGAGAGAGAGAGAGAGGGAGAGGGAGAGAGAGAGAGAGAGAGAGAGAGAGAGAGAGATGTCTTCCATTCGCTGGTTTACTCCCCAAATTGCCGCAATGGCAGGAGCTAGGCAAATCCAAAGCCAGGAGCCAAGAGTTTCTTCCTGGTCTCCCACTTGGGTGTGGGGACCCAAGTACTTAAGCCATCTTCCACTGCTTCCCCAGGCCATAGTAGAGAGATAGATCAAAAGTGGAGCATCTGGGACTTGAACTGGCCCCCACATGGGATGCCTGCACTGCAGGCAGTGGCTTTACCCACTATGCCACAGCATGGCCCCCATTCACTGCATCTTGCAACTCACTTTCCACTGGCACGTTCAGAATACTCACAACAAGAGGGAAGGTTGGGTACATCCAGCATGGAGGATAACTTAGAGGGAGTGAGATCATTTTATGTGCTAATTTAATGATATGAACTGCACATTTGCCAAAAACCATAGAATTATACAATACCAAGAATAAAACTTAAAGCATAATTATTTTAAAAAATGATTTAAAAGTCTGGGGAATCCTAGGATAAATTGCAGTCTGTGATAAAAAATTAATTTTATGTTGGTTTCCTCTTATCTTCAGGGGATATGTATTAAAATCCCTAGTGGTTGACTGAAACTATAAATAGGACATAATCCTATATATACACTGTGTTTTTTTCCCTAAAGCTATATATACAAATTTAAAGCTTTTTTTCATCTTAACTAAAGATTTATCACACACTATGTTTCTACCTTTTGCAGTTTGAGGTCCAACAGCATAACATGCATGGGTTTGTTCTTCCTCTAAAACCTATTAAAAAAATCATTCTTTCCATAGATCTTAGCAACCTCGGCATACAACAGTTTTAAGTCCAGGACTTTCACCTTTTCATTTAAAGGAAGCATTTTCTACCTTCTTTTTTTGTATGTTTTGTCATCTCTGAATTCCCAGCATCTTTACTCTTGTGCCTGAAGGTTATTATAAAATAAAGTAAGGGTTACATGAAGACAGTGTGATAGTATAACAGTCAGTCAGATAACTGGATATATACTAAATAAACAATGGGTGGATAGCATATGTTGTGCAGATATGTGGCACGATGGATGATTCCTTTATGAGGCAGCACAGAGTAAGATTGTGAGTGTTCATTATGCTCTTCAGACTGATTTCCAAATTATTTCTGGAATTTTCCATTTACTATTTTCTGACCACAAATGATTGCATGTATCTGATACTCTAAAAGGTGAAATCACAGATAAGGGGTGGCTAACTACTGCATTACAAATGTATGAAACAACCTCACTGACTGAATGATATTAAAGGAATAATTATGGCTCCTTGTCTATAATATTCCAAAATTTAATTGACACGGATGTGCAATAATTATTGAAAGAATACATTGTAAAATTACGTAATTCTACAAAGACAATAAGAAAAAAAGAACAAATTTCTATACTAACAGAAAAATGACTCTCACAGATGTGATGATAAGCAAAAGGAGCTGGAAACAAAAGCAGACTGTGTGATTCTATTTATATTAGGTTCAAGAGCAGTCAAATTATTTTTTGGTGATTGAAATTAAAATGGATGTTACTTCTAGGTAGAATGCTCATTTTACTTTGCTGCAATTTTTAAAAAAAATTATGCAATTTTTCATAATATAAATTTTCCATGAACTCTTTGAAGATTCATTGTTTGTTCTCAAAGATTATTTTTATATAAATGCTTTTAACAATTATTACAAAATCAAGCATTTATCAAGTTTCTTTCAAAACATCTTTACCAAAACCCCATTGGAAGTTTATTGAGTCAAAAACCAAGAAGTGGATTGTCACTATTAATATGTTAAAAATATATATTCTCCAGCTGTTTCCAGTGTGAACTCTCAGTTGTCAACAACTGGCTAATTCTTTCCACATGCAATTAAGGAAAATTAGATAATCCATATTTGACTTTGTGTACTTCAGGAGAGTTTTATTTTTTTCTTGGCTCAACACCATGACTATGGAAAGGGGCATGTTTGGAAAGAAGAAGCGCCTCAGCAGTTTAACACGTTCGATTTGTACTTCTGCTTTCTTCTAGCTCCCCGCGCTTTTAATATACCAGATAGCCATAGGCCATACTTCTAAGACTATTTCATGCCAAGAACAGGTGTATATTAGAATTAATTAAAGAGTTCTTTGACAATATGGCATTCTGATAGTACAACTATTGATTTATTAACCTTTTATTTGTCATTTTTAGTAGTGACAAATGATCCTGTTTTTTAAAATTTATAGATTTAATTTCAGAGTAGGTAATAAAATACTGATACATAATTTATGGGAAAAAGAAATTAGTAACCTCTTCACAAGATGAATACATTTAAGCCTCAAAATACTGAGTTTACCTTCCCAAATGAGAAAAAATTAAGTAATGGAAGATGTATTTTAGGTTCATATTAATCATTTCAAATCACCAGAGAGAGAAAAACTTATCATTTTTACAACTAAGTTCATAGAGTTTCAAAAGCTCTTACAGTTACCCTACGTCTTAATCACTAAGCTAAATATCCAACCCTTTTTTGTTGTTGTTTTTAAACTCAGAAATTATGCAGGCTTATATTTTCAGGGCTAAGAACAAGAAATTTATTAGTTCACTCAGTAGGGGTGTGATAAGAGGTATGCCTAGGGACCTCAATTCCTATGATTTAGAAAGGCAAATGTGATAAGAGGATAATTAGGAAATGGAATGTGGAATAGGTACTGGTTTGGACTTGCATTATTTTGTATCTACAACAATGTCAAACATTTGTAAATAATGCAAAAGCATTTCAAAGTGTTTGTGAAAAGTTGCGAATTGTGGCACAGCAGGTTGCTGTTTGAGTCACCCTATTTCATATTAGGAGGCTGATTTGAGTCCTGGCTACTCTTTGCTTCTGATACAGCTTCCTGCCAATAGTCCTGGAGGCAGTGGATAATCATCCAAGTGCTTCTATTCTTGCCTTCCATGTGCAAAACCAGGATGGGGATCCTGGCTCCTGGCTTCAGCTCTGCCCAGTCCTGGCTGTTGTCAGCATTTGGCAAGTGAACCACTGTGACACATCTCTCTATTCTCTGTCACCTTGCCTCTCAAATAAGTAAATCTACCTTCTTTTAAATAAAAGATTGAAATAAAAAATGGCAGTCAATCTCTACAGTCATGAGGGAAATCTCTCACATTCTAGAGTGTTTCTAAATTGTGGTGTTCAACAGGTTTGGTGGATTAAAACAAATTTTCAATTTATAATATTTTCAGGATAGTTGCCTGGTTTTATTTGTTTATGCAGTGTGTATGTTTTCAAATATTACAATTTTCTCAAACATTAAATGTTAAAATTTTAAAATAATGCTTCAAAAATGCTTAACCCTGGAAAACAATATAAGATAAAAATGTATGTAAAAGCATAATTTGAAATATTCTATAATTCAAATAATATGCCCTAAGAGACATGTAAAAATATTCAGAAACAGGGTCTGCATTGTGGCGCAGCCTGTGACAACTGCCTTACATGAGTGACGATTTGCATCCCTGCTGCCTTGCTTCCCACCCAGCTCCTTGTTACTGTGTCTGGGAAAGCAGCAGCAGAAAGCTCAAGTGCACTTGATCTCAGCCAAAATGCAAGAAGCGATGAGAAAGCTCAAGTACGTGGGCCCCTACTGCCCTGGCTGTTGTGGTCCTTTGGGGAGTGACCCAGCAGATGAAAGATCGCACTCACTCTCTCTGCTCCTCTTTCTGTGTGTTTCTCTCTGTGTAACTTGGCCTCCCAAATAAAATCAATATAATTTTTAAAAAATATTAAAAATTCAATAATTTGTGGCGTACAGCTTTAATAATTTCCTATTGCTGCTGCAAAAATATGCCAAAATCGAATGACCTACAACACCATGAGTCATTGCATGATAGTTATGGAAGACAGAAATCTGAAATGGGTCTCATCAGGCTAAAGTCAAGGTCACTTCAGGGACATATTCTCTCCTGGAGGCTCTAGAAGAGAATCTATTTCCTTGTGTTTGTTTGTTTGTTTATTTTGGTCTAAAGGCAATCTTTCTTTGACTATGTCGCGAGTGCTTTCACTGTCACACAGCTCAACAGTAGCAAAGTGCAACATACGACTTGTAAGTCACGGGGAAGAAAGGAACACAAGGAGACTGCTTTCACAATGAAGATTTTTATTGCTTACACACCAGGGATATTATCACACTTTCCATCTACTTATTTATTGGTGTCAATACACTTATCAATATCAATATACTTAATAATCTTTACTATTTAACACACATCAATAAACTTAACACAACTACTTGACGGGACTTAACTGCTTAACTTAGCTACTTAGCTTAACATAATTACTTATCTTAGATAAACTGCTATTTAACTTAACATAACTACTTATCTTGACTTAACTACTATAATAACACTTAACTATCAGAGTAACACTATTTCCTTAATGGACTAAAGAACTACTGGAATCACCATGAATATCAATATCAATAATACTACTTGAACTTATTCATTAATCCACAGATCACAGTATACAATATTAAAGTAATTTCAAAGACTATCTAATTATAGTAGCATTACTTTTAGCCATAGGGTCAAAGCATAGTTGTTTTAAAGAGTGTCAGTGTTCAATGTTCAGAGCTCCATGTCTCAGCAAAGACGGATCTCGGATCAGTCACTTACAAGCAAGAAGTCGTGGGAAGGCTGTCATTCTGGGCAGTAGGCTCAAAGTTCCCAGGCGGACAGCCAGGAGATAAGTTGGAAAGGTCCTCTGCTGAGAGGCCTGGTCTGGCTTTGTGGTCAGATTTGGCAGTAAGCTGATGAGGGGTCCAGGCAAGGTGGTGAGGCGGCATCTCAGCAGGAGTTTTGATCCTGTAGTCTCCTTGTGTTGCTTAGCAAGGGGTCTAGCAAGCTGGTGCTTCAGCTCCAAGTGCGAGGAGATCCAGAGGTTCACACGCACTGGGCCCTTTGTCCATTGTTGGCTTGTGCCGCTAACTGCTCCATACAGAGTATCAGGCTGCCTCTTCACCTCCAGATGTGTGGAGATCCATAGGTTCACACACACCGGGCTGTGATCCCCGAGAGGATGGAGAACAGTGCAAAAGTCTCCCTTTGTATCCTAATTTTTTCCTGCAGCTCACCTGCTGTTCCTGTGCTGTCCATGCTTGATTCAGTCCAATCAACTTGGAGTTCCCCGATGTGTCACCAATCCGTTGTCTGGGCTCGGGTGTCACCTGCTCATGTCCAATCCTCCTGTGAATTGGTGAGGTAATCAAGCTATAGCCCATAGCACACACTTCTCAGGCTGTCCAGAGATGTCTGTCCAGTCTGATGAGGAGCATCTCTCCGGCAAGCGCTGAGCTTGACATGAGTGATGTCATCAGCTCCTGGCTTACCATGAGTGACTCCATTTTCTGTTACTTTCACTTTGTAGCAAGTAGCAGTTTTTGACTCTAGATGTTTTTCTGTGGAGTTTCCACAGTTCACCTCCTTCTGCTGGTCAGATAAGTGGTGATCTGTGACTCTTTTGGGACTGCCTGTGGGATTCTCCACAGACTCATTGCCTGTTTGAACCACAGTCTTCTCAGCCAACAGTGGCTTTCTCACATCTCATCACCTGACTGTGCCTCTTCCTCTCACTTTCACTTATGTAATTCCATCTGCAGCATGAATTTCCCTTTGCCAGGTGAATGAAACATTCACTGATTGCAGGGTTTAGGGCATGGGCATCTTGGCAAGGTATGGGAGGAAACTACCACTTAGCTGAGGTATTAATTTGAGGGAAAATATTTTGTCTTAAATGTTGTAAAGCACAAAACCAAGTTTGAGATAAACATTTATTTTAAGAATACAGAAAAACAAAACATGAATAAACAAAAATAAAAGACAAAAGAAGGAAATATTTTTGATGAAGAAAGGAAAATAATGAAACAGAGCTTGAAATGTTAGAGAATATCACAAAACCAGATCTCCTTTTTTGAACGAAACAATAAAATTTACAACAGAGCATTTCAAGTTTTAAGGAAAGGATTATCAAATGAATAATAATGATACCATGAGGAAGAATGAAAAAATTAAGATTAAGCAGAGATTAAAAATGGGGTATATAATGAAAATTTTAAATCCATAATTTAATGATTTTAGAGAATATAAGACCAAAACTATTTGAGTAAATTTTTAAGCAACTTAAAACTATAACCATTAAGAAATAAAATCAGTATTGATAAATCTACCACCCTCATGAACACACTGAGATATTCTAGGCCCAAAAGCATTTTAAAAGCAAGTTCTACTAAACCTTCAAGGAATGGGCACTTTTAATTTATAAAAATGTTTCCAGAGAATTGAAAAATAAACAATAGATTCCATATTCACTTTTCAGGCAGGTGAAACATTGGCACTCATATCACAGAAGTTTATATAATAAAAGAAAAATTTGATTAACATAGATACATAATCTGTAAAAAAGTACTACCAAACTATTTCAAGCAATTTATAAAGTCAAGCTACGTAATTTGCTCACAAGCAAGCAAACATAAGAGAACATTAGAATACCATTCTGCATCACTGTGTCGATAGAAAGGAGGAAAATTTAGTCCTGATGAATAAATTCAGCTACCTAGGAATGGAAGTGTACTTATTTAATATGACAAATGGTTTCTAGTGAAGATTCATAGCAAATCTCATACTTAAAGCCTTATAAAAATTTTCCCTTTGAATGATTGAAAGGAAAACCGCATTATTACTACTTTATGTAATATATACTGGTGGCCCTTTCAAGTGCAAAAAGATAAAACAAAAAGATAAAAGTATGTAAGTATTGGAAAGTAAGAAAAAGGCTTTTCATATATACTTTTATTATCTTCACAGAAAATCTTAGAGAATCTACAAATAACATAGTAATATTAATACGTGCCAAAACAAGAAAAAGTATAAAAATACGAATGTAGGAAATATTTGTAAAAAAAATAGAATACTACTAATGGGAATGTAAATTAGTACAGACATTATGGAAAATAGCATGGAAGCACTTATAAATTACAAAAATACCATCTAGAAACCCCACTACTATTTATTCAAAAGTATTTAATTCAGAAATTTAAAGCCAAACCTCAACTCCCATGTTCATTACGGCATTATTAACAACAGTCAACAACTGACAACAACTTAGAAATTGTGCAATCAGAAGTAGTTGAACTCACAGAGGTAATGAATTGAATTGTGGTTGCCAGAGCCTGGTGAGTAGAGGCAATGGGAAGGTAATGGTTAAACAGTACGAATTGTCACTTGTGAAATACAAATGCATTTTGGAGATCAATTATAGCATACTTCCTAGAGCTATCAGTTGTGTATTAGAAGGATAGACGTTATCTTAAATGTTCTCATCTTACACACATGCAATAATGACAATAATTAGAAAGGGAACAGGAGGGGGTGTCAGGAGGTGATGACTTTGTTTACGGTCTTGATAATGGTGATGGTCATGAGTATGCATCTATCCCCACATTCATCAAATTGTGAATATTAAACATATACATATTTTTACTTGTCAACTATATCTCAATATTAAATATGTACAGATGTTATTTGGTAACCATACCTTAACAAACTTTAAAAATAATGGATAAGGGCCAGTGCTGTGGCGCAGCAGGCGAAGTCTGCCTGCAGCAGCAGCATCCCACATGGGCACCAGTCCCTGTCCCTGCTGCTCCTCCTCTGACCCAGCTCCCTGCTATGGCCTGGGAAAGCAGTGGAGGATGGCCCAAATGTTTGGGCTCCAGCACCCATGTGGGAGACTCAGAAGAAACTTCTGGCATCAGATCGGTTGTTGTGGCCATTTGGAGAGTGAACTAGCAGATGGAAGCTCTTTCTCTCTCTTTCTCCCTCTCTCTGTTTATAACTCTGCCTCTCAAATAAATAGATAAATCTTTAAAAAATAGTAGACAGAATGTATAACAACAAAATCATTTCATTTTAAGCTAGTTAAATCTGCAATGACCCTCATTCCGAATAAAATCATGTTCTGAGATACTAGGTGTTAGTACTTTAACTTCAGCTTTGGAAAGGGGACAACATTTATGCCATAAAATACGAAAGTTAAAATGAGAATTTTCAAAAGATGTGGGATTTCATATTATGGCATAGAGATAAGGGAGGATTTCAAGAGCAAGGCAACACGCATACACACAATTCATAGTTCTATGTGCTTAGAGGGGAAAAATAGTTGCGAAAGCAAAGGGAAGGAAGCAGGATTAGACAGTGGGAGCTGTCAGATTACAATGGTGACCAGAGAAATCCACGAAGCACAATGAAGAGCTCAGGAGCAAAGTGTGCTCTACAATGGGATCCTGCAACTGGCAGAAAGGTCGAGGTCCTGGACCAAAGTTTTGCATGGATCAGGGATTACCCCCAAAAGAACAGCCTTTGGCTGATACACTGAGACAGCTCATGAAAAAGCTGACAGCTAAACGCAACTGGAAAAATCATGCTCTTGCAGCTGGGCCAAGCAATCCCCTCTAGATGGTGATCTAAACGGAGCATGTCTGTGTCTGCCAAAAAGAGGGAAATAGAAAATACTGATTCCAAATTTATCTACTGGCGAACTGTGGGGTTCTGAAGTGTGGAGTACTAATGGGAGTGTCTGCTTGTAGAGGCTCAGTGTGACTAGTGAGGGTGGGGAAATCACTTAGTCTGGAGAATGAAGGCACAGGGAGAGCAAATGAGAGGGCATTGATGTAATTATTTCCTGATTTATAAGAAACCAAGGGGATTACAGATTGACAGACAACACTTATCAAGGGAATGGAAGTGAGCAATCTCTTTTTGATTCATCTCCCCAGTATATCCTGGGGGTAAGTCCCCAATTTCTGAGTGCCTGAAACATCATTAAAATTTGGACTGTCTGGGTATCAAATGCCATTTCAAGAATAAGAAATGCTAGTGACTGAGCCTGAGTAGAATATAGTTTCAATAATTTGGATTGTCCTCTATCCAAGTCTCTTGAATTCATGTGGGACTCTTGTGGAACTCACATCATAGGATGCAACAATGCCAGTAAAGGAGTTAATGGATAAAAGAACATTTAGAAATTATCTATTTATACAAGGCAGTGTCAGCAACTAGCAGCTCCTAACTGGACACTGTGTGCTATTACTAACATGAGACCAAAAGCATTAGAGAAAACTTACAAGCCCCAAGCTTAAGAAATAGACATATTTGCACCCACAGAAGTCTCTTCCATATGGACTATTAAATTCTTATCTTTCTCTCCTATCCTTGTCAAGACTAACAGAGTTTGTAATGATGAAGCAGGCCAGAAGTGTTTTTTACGTGCAAAACCGACGTATGTGCCTCCTCATATACTGGAAGCCATGTGCTAGTTTATTACATGGAAAAAGAAAAAGATCACAAAAAAATATAGAATCACCATGTGATTCAGCAATTCCACTTATAGCCATATATTCAAAAGAGTTCAAAACACGGACTCAACAAAAATTTGAATGCCGATGTCTTCTACAGCATTATTCATGATGATCAATACATGGGTAATATCCAAATGTTTCTCAGTAGTTGAATAGGTAATCACATTGTGGTCCACACATACAATGATATGTTGTTCAGCTTAAAAGAATAAAATTCTGATATATACTACGACAGTGAAAAACCTTGAAAATATTATGCTAAGTGAAATAAGCCAGACACAAAAGAGCAAGTATTGTTCCATTTATATGAAATATCATAAATAGGTAAATTTGTGGTGACTGAAAGTAGATTAGTGGTTACCAGGGGCTGGTGATAAAAAGAAAAGGAAGACAGTTGCTTAATAATTAAAGAGCTCTTCTTTGGAGTGATTACAAAATTTGAAAATAGTGAAGGTCCTTCATTACAATATTTTATTTTACTTTATTTTATTTTTTAAGTCAACAATGATTATTTATTGGATTAATTTCACAAATATTTATTGATCATCTGCTATAGGCTAGACAAAGCACTATACAATGAGAATACAGAAATGAGAAAAGCAATTAAGCTTCGGTTCTAAGGGAGCTCAAATTTTAAAAACAAGAGCAGACTAAATCAATAACTATAACTGTATCATATAATTTCATGTGGTGTATGGAAGGGCTAGACAACAAAATAAATCAGAAGAGGAAGCTATGCAGATACTCTTTAGACATATCATCATAGGACACCTCCCTTGTATATATGTGCATGTGTAAACACGCTGAGCAATCAACATACTTCTGAAAATAACATACGTTTGAAAAATATGGTGATTGTATCTAAATTCATGTACTTATAAATTTTTGCACATTTTTAAAAATTTTTATTTAATAAATATAAATTTCTAAAATACAACTTTTGGATGGGAGAGGGAGTAGGACATGGGGTGGTTATAGGTGGGAGGGAAGTTATGGGGGGGAAAAAGCTGCTATAATCTAAAAGTTGTACATTACAATATTTTAAATGTAAATTAATGTCATTGAATTGTTTACTTAAAATGATTAAAATGGACGCTTTCATGTTGTACACTTTAGCACAGCAAAATGTAAAAATTAAAAAGAAAGAGCTACATCTCTAATGACTCACACTGATCATATAGTTTCCTTAAAATTAAATTTTAATTAATAAAAATAGAATATTAAAAAAGTATGTTACATAAATATTTCTTTTAAATATATTTTATAACTTCCTTCCTTCATCATGCTCCACAAATTTTAGGCTTCTTTACAACAGTAAACGTTTGCAGTTTCAAAAAGCATGGGACAACCCTATAATAACGTCCGTGCCCCAGAGCCCATCCATTTTAAACTAGCAGGCTTTGATTCCCAATATTTTACTTTACATCATTATAAAACACTGTCATAATAAACCCTGTATTATCCAATTCTGCTTTTCTTTTTCTAAAGAAGTTGCTTCATAGGTTAGCATTGCATAGACATAATCTCATGATGCAACTAAAGAAGCGACTCTTGTGTATTCAATGTTGTATTTTAAAAAATCTGCTTTAATATCATGTCTTAGTGGGAGACATTCAGAACTATGAATTTCTTGTGAAAATTACTCTCTTTATATTTCCTTGAATAGCAATAGGGAAATCAACTCATATCCTTGTATCTTTTTTTAAAGAGTTAAAGGGGGAAATGCACTTTTTCATAATTTTCCATATGCTTTTTGAAGACCATTTATATACACCATTATAATCATATTTGCATCAAAATCAAGTATTTCAAGCATCAGTTTACATAATTGCAAGGAGATACATATGTCATTTTACTGAAGCTGATTGCACACATTGCCATGGCAATCAGTTAAATGAATGTTTTTTGTTTGTTTGTTTGTTTGTTTTTTGACAGGCAGAATGGACAGTAGAGAGTGAGACAGAGAGAAAGGTCTTCCTTTGCCATTGGTTCACCCTCCAATGGCTGCCGCGGCCCGCGCGCTGTGACCATCACACCTCGCTGATCCAAATCCAGGAGCCAGGTGCTTCTCCTGGTCTCCCATGCGGGTGCAGGGCCCAAGGACTTGGGCCATCCTCCACTGCACTCCTGGGCCACAGCAGAGAGCTGGCCTGGAACCGCTGCGCCAGCCAAGTCAAATGAATCTTGATCTGAGAAAGTCATCAGGTGATTTGGTATAGAACATAGATTTACAAAAAAGAGAGAGAGAGATGGGGCGGGGGAGAGAGAAAGAGAGAATTTTGCTGCATGAATAAATGAAGCCTCATCTGGACAGTGAATGGCTCTAGTAAAATCCCAAAAGACTGGGCTAGAGATAAATGAATAAAATTGCTTTTCTGGAAGCTAGGATTTCTTGGCCTGTTAGGTGTTCCTTCACCTTCCATTGATCCTTTCAAGCATGTCACTTAAACAATAATTATGAAAGACTGATGCGAGGCTAACAAGTTGCTTAATAAATGGCTTCACTTCAATATGAGGGTACAGCTATCTCTTTTACATGTTGATTTCATTTGGGTAAATTCCCAGGAGAGGGGTTGTTGGATTATATGGTTGATCTCTTTTCAGATTTCTGAAGAATCTGTACATTACCTTCCATAATGGCTGTGTTGGTTTACATTCCCACCAACAGTTGATCAGGCTACCTTTTCCTCCATATGCTGATTAGCATTCACTGATTTCGGATTTTTGGGTGAAACTCCTATTAACTGGGATGAAGTAAGACCTCACTGTGGCTTTTATTTGCATTTCTCTGATGGCTACTGATCCTGAGCATTTTTTCTTGTGCCTATTTGCCATTTGAATTTCATCCTTTGAAAACTGCCTGTTAATATCCTACGACTATTTCTTGACTGGATTCTTCGGTTCATTGTTGAGTCTTGAGCTCTATATAGATCATGGTTATAAATCCTTTATCAGTTGTACAGTCTGCAAATAGTTTCTTCATTCTGTTGATAGCTACTTTACTTTGTTGAGTGTTTGTTTTGCAGCGTAGAAATTTCTTACCTTGATAATCCCATTTGTCTATTTTTACTCTGATTGTCTGTGCTTCTGATGTAATATGATTTGTCAAATTTTGCTATTATTGCCCGTGCTTCTGTTTTTTTCTATATCAGTCTATGACAATGTCTTGCAGTTTTCCCAGTGTTTTTTTCTAGTAATTTGATGATATCAGGTCCTAGACTTAGATCTTTGATCAACTTTGAGTTGATTATTGTATAAAGTGTAAGGTAGGAATCTTGTTTCATATTTCTGCACTCAGAGATCCAATTTTCCCAGATCCATTGGTTGATGATACTATCCTTTCTCTAGAGATTGATTTTAGCTCATATATCATGGATAATTTGGTTGTAGCTGCATGGATAAATTTCTAGGGGTTTCTATTCTGTTCCATTTGGTCTACATGTCTATTTTTGTGCCAGTACCAGGATGTTTTGATTATAACTTCCTTGCAGTATGACTTGAAATCTATTATTGTGTTGCATTAGCTTTCTTTCTGTTGTTTAAAATTGTTTTTGCTGTTAGGGGTCTCTTGTGTTTTCATGTGAATTTCAGCATCATTTTTCTAGATCTGAGAAAAATGTCATTAGTATTTTGGTTGAAAATGCATTGAATTTGTAAATTGCTTTTGTTAGTCTGGACATTTTGATGAAATTAACTCTTCTAACCCATGAACATGGAATTTCTTTCTATTTTTTATGTCTTTTTATTTCTTTTTTTGATGTTTTATAATTTTCATTGTAGAGCTCTTTCACATCCTTGGTTAAAATCATTTCATTATTTATTAATTTTTATAGCTATTGTATATTATATGGATCTTACAAGTCTTTCTCAGCCATCATATTGTTTGTGTATCAAAAGCTATTGATTTTTGTGTGTTATTTTATATACTGCTTCTTTACTTAACTGTCTTATGAGTTCCAATAATCACTTATTTTTGGATCTTTTATTTCATTTATATATTAGATGATGTCATCTGCAGGCAGGGATAATTTGAGTTTCTTCTTTCCAATCTTTATCCCTTTGATTTCTTTTTCTTGCCTAATGACTCTGGCTAAAACTTCCAGAACTGTACTGAATAGCAATGGCAGTGGTGGGCATCCTTGTCTGGTCCCTGATCTTAGTGGAAATGCTTCCAGATTTTTCCCCATTCTATATGATGCTATTGGTTTGTCATATATTGGCTTGATTGTGTTGAGGAATATTCATTCTATACCCAATTTGCTTATGATTTTTATCATAAAAGGATGTTTATATTTTATCAAATGTTCTCTCTTCATCAATTGAAATTATCTTACTGTTTTTATTCTTAAATTTTTCTTCACTAATTTTACTAATTTGGCTCCTCTTTCCCCTCTCCCATTTTTTGTTAGTTGAGCCAATTGCATATCAATCTCATTTATTGTTCTGAAGAAAAAAAAACCTCTTGATTTCACTGATTTTTTAAAACATTTTTATTTCAATTTTGTTTATTTTTCTTCAATTTGAATTATATCTTTCCTCCTACTAATTTTAGGCTTGGTTTTCTTCATTATTTAAGGAATATTTATTGCATATCTACTATGTACTAACCTCTATTCTAGGCAGTGAGTAAAATAACTCACAGCTTAAAACTGATAAAAGCATCCCAATTCTTGACACTATATTCTAGAAGAGGAGAAATAATAAGTGATAAAGAAAGTGAATAGTGATAAAAGCAAGGAATAAAATAGAAGACATCTGTATCCCCAGTTTTAAGCAGCAATATTCACAAAGTCCAGAAAATAGAAACAATCTGTCACTGAGTTGATGAATGGATAAAATAAAAATTGGGTGTATATATACAATGGAATACTATTCAGTTGTTAAAAAATGAAATATGTCATTAGTGACATCATGAGTGGAACTGGAGGTCATTATGTTAAGTGAAGTAAGCCAGGCACAGAAAGATCAATACAGCATGATCTCACTCACATGTATAATAAGAAAAGCATTGATCTCCTAGAAGTTGAGAGTATAATTGTAGTTGCTAGAGTTTGAGGAAGGTGGGGGGTAGCAGGAAAGATGAGGAAAGTTTGATTAATGGATACCAATTTATAATTAGATAGGAAATTAAACTTCTAGTGTTCTACTGCACAGTGCAGTGACTGTAGATAATGGTAATGTCCTCTGGGTATTTTTAAACTAGAAAAAATGATTTTGAATGTTTTTATGACAAAGAAGTGATAAGTGTTTGAGAAAATATCTATATTTGACCTGATTTGAATATTACACACTGTATGCATGTATCAAAACCATGAACACATAGAATTTTATGTATCAGAAATTAAAGCAATAAAAATAAAGAAGAGGATATGGCATTGAAAAATAAAATTTGAATAAAATTGTAAATTTAGGGAACAAACAAAACATGAGAATATCTATCAAAATAGCACAAAGGCAGAAGAAATTGCAAGTGAGCTGCTTGCCTGCTTGACAAACATGAACATAGCAAACTGAAAAAGTTGCAATAACAAATAAAAGTAAGAAGCTGGTTTTTAAAATTTAGGAGGAATAACAATGCATGTATTTGTGCATAGTGTACTCTCAATTGTTCAACGATGTTCATAGAAAAATCATGGTTGGAAACAAAGTGATTAAAAGTAAAATTAAGGATGACTTTTGTTGAATTTACATTTTCAATAATTTCAATTTTCTTTTATGACCATAATTTCCTTTTATATTAGAATTTTCATTTTAAAAACTCACTGGGCAGAATGGATTGAACATCTGAGAGAATAGTGCCATTATAAAATGTGGAATAAAACTAAATACCTGATATTATTTCCATGCAAAATCATGCCAAGTTCTTAGTCTTGTGTAAAAGCTGATGAACAGTGAGCTCCATCAATAAAATATTTTTCATCCTCTTCCCAGAAGAATTGCTCAGCCAACAAATATCCAGACAAGCAACTTATTGTCTTATGGTGAGAACATCAGCCTGTGCTTAATTTAATTTACGACTTCATAGCAACTCACTGAATTTGAGATAATGTCTTCACATCCCTTATTAGTTTAGTGAAGTATCTAAAAAGGCATAGTTGAACCCTTAGCAGATGGCAAGCCTCAGTCCCTGAAATGGGATTATAGCTCCTTCCTTGCCAGGGAGTTGACAGATGGGTATCATTCACATACCTCTAGGGCAGAGAATGCATGCATAGCAATTACATAGGGACAATTGTGTTTAAAGAGCACATTCTGGTCCTGCCAGAGAAATCAATCAGTAACAACCAAGAGTTGAAACTATCAAGTCATAATGGGTCTGGAAATTACTCTTAACCTTTGCCTTCATTTTTGACTGCCAATTCCTTAGAGAAGCATTCAAAATATGATCAGCTGGCACCACAACATTCTGATGAGGCTACCCTCTCTATAGATGCACTACAGGATTGTAAGATCTTGCTTTGAATATCTTTCTGTTCACATTGTATCTCCAGCACATAACAGAAAACACCATGACACATATGTGGTCATGGTTGTTGTCTCATGGTTCTACGCCTCCAGATAGTCACATACATATCCACAGAAAGAACAGTGTATACTGAGCATCCTAGAAGACCATTTGTTTTGAGTTTGTACTGAACTACGATTAGACTGACTTGGTGCCTTTGTCATCACCTGTACTCAACTTAGAATTACATAACACTCAGTTCCTGTGATTCTGCTAAGACTTCAAGTGTATATAAAAGGGCACTTCACAAAGTTCATAGAAAATAAATTAAAAGATGTTTATTTTGGTGAAAAAATTTCTGAAATCCATACATATAAGGTTTCTTTAAAAAGACACTGAAGTGCTTCTTATTAAAAAGGTATTCATGGATTTAAAAATGTTGTGCCAAAACATATATCCTTTAAGTCAATTTTAAATGAAATTAAAATGTATATATTTATTTGAAAAGAGCAAGGAGAGAGATCTGTCTGTTGGTTCAATCTCTAAATGCCTGCAGGAGCCAGAGCCAGGGCTGGCCAGGCTGACTCCAGGAGCCAGAAACTTTGTCTGAGTCTCCCACTTAGGTGTCAGGGACAGAAGTTCATGGGCCATCATCTGCTGCTTCCCAGGTACATCAACAAGAACCTGGATCAGAAGTGTGGGTGGAATAGCTGGCACTCAAAGCAGGCACTCTGATATGGGATCTGGGTTTTGACTGCCTTGCCACATTGTCTGCCCCTCCGTTTTTTGAAATACTCTCGTATGTGGCTAATATTTTCTTCTATTTGTGCTTATTTCTTTGATGATGTATTAATTACTTTTGTGCATCAGTTAGAGTAATATCAGCTACCATAGTTACTAGTAGTTCATATTTTAAAATATTATGTTTAGTTCAAGTTTACAGTGCAATATAGTTATACCTAGTCAGCAGGTGATTTTCTCTCATGTAGTGATTTAAGGACATGCCTCCAAAATGAATTACATCCCAAGTGGTAGATTTAACTAACAACACTCAAGTACAAACATCATGTTTGGATGTTGTGGCACAGCAGATGATGTTGCTGCCTGGGACATCCATGTCCCCTGCCAATATGCCTGTGATGCAGCAGATGATAGCCCAAGTACATTAGCCCCTGCACACATGTGGGAGATCTGAACAGAGTTCTGGGCTTCTAGCTTCGGCCTAGGTCAACCCTGGCTGTTGCAGGCATTTGGGGAGACAACTAGTGGATGGAAGATATTGCTCTCTCGCTCTCTCTCTCTCTCTCCCTCCTTCCCTCTCCTTTTCAAATAATTAAATAAATGAATAAATCTTTAAGCACTAGTTTCATAAGCACAGCTTCTTCCAGTGCCATGGAAAGAATGTAGCCATATGTTCGCGTGGTCCCTACAATTGCACCAGCTTCAAGCACCACAAAATCTGACATCACTCTTGTTCCTACAAAGCCTTGGCATCTATCTGTCCCCCAGTGCATGGACTGCCATACATTCAGTTGCCTTATTCAGACACCTTGGTCTTTTTCCTTGTTACCATCTCTTCCACATTGCTTTCAGACAAATCAAAAGTTGTCATTTTTAAAAAGAATTTTGTTTATTAACTTGAATGCTAAAGGAGGATTGGAGAGAAAGAGATAGAGAGAGAGTCAGCTGTTGGTTCACTCCACAGGTGCCTGCAATAGCTGGGGCAAGGCCAGATTGAAGGGGGCACTAGGAACTCCGAGTCTCCCATGTGGGTGGCAGGAACCCAAGTACTTGGGCCAGCTTCTGCTGCATCCTAGGAGTATCAGCAAGAAGCTGAATTGGAAGTGTGCAGGATAGTGACTAGTACCTGGCTGTTTGATATGGGATGTAGGCACCCCAAACACTGGGCTAAATCTGCTGTGCCCCAGTGCCTACACTCCAAATTGCTACTTGTAACCCTGAATTCCAGCTGCTCTGCTTTTCTATATTTTCAATAAAACTACTTTCTTCAGATCTCCATTTTCTCTTGCCTAGATTAACATAATTGATCCTTCAGTTAGTTGCCCTCCAGAGGATCTCTTCTTTCCTTGTTGATAATATATCATATGCAGTGGTCTTTCTAGATTAAAGTTCTGTAGAGTACTGAAAAAGTTCTCACAACTTTCAGGATGAACTCTGGAACTCTTAACACAGCCTACAAAGCTCTTCAAAATCCAAGTCTTCCCTAGTTCTCCAGATTTCTCTTATCCCTTGTACCCTTTATGCAATACACATATCATGATGGATTTTTAGTCTTTTAATAGTGCACTTTTTATTTAGGTCTCAATGAGGGTGTCACTTGAACTTAGAATCACCTGGCATCTAATAACCAAACAATGACTTATTAAATTAGTATATAAATGACTAATGTGCTTTATTAGTAATATTAATAAGGCTCTCATACCTCTGTTGCTGATTTCCATCTCTCAGGATCATGATAGTATCAAATTTTCCTGGAAAATAAAAGAAGTATGGAAATATATGAGTATATTGATTTTGAACTCCTTAAGGTAATATTTTTAACAAGGATTACATAGTTTGGTCTGTATTTAAGTTTACTATATTGAGTACATTCATTGAAAAAAGAGAACATATACAAAATTACAATAATTTAATCAATCAATTTTATGGGTGAAAAATTCTGATAGAAATGCAAGCAAAGGCAAGCATTAACATACACAAAAATAGTTAGCATATGCAACTTGAGAGACACAGAAAGCCTGATTTTCCTACCATTTCATGGAACACAACTAGTTTTGACATCATTTCCAACTCTGTAAGTGGCAATATTCTTACAAGAAATCCCTTTTTGTCAATTGGGCATGGAAATGGGCAGGGTTATACAGTATTGTGCAGAAGAGTACTAAGTCCAAGGGTTTTGGAAGATACTTTGGAATTATCCATAAAACTTTTGATAATGTACACGATATTTAGTCTAATTTTATTTTTAGAAATTAAATAATTAGAGAAAATGTACAAATTTCAGAAACAAGGATTGTTATTACGAATTTGTTTATATGGTAGAAGTGTAAAAATAGCCCACAAGTCCCCAAAACCTGTCCCAGAACAGGTTGTTTCAATAAGTTATATCCAGGAACTGCTCATCCAGGCACTATGGAATGAAGAATAGTTTCTGGAAAAAGAAATCTCTTTAGAAATGTTGGGTGTTTACTCTATAGCTTTGTATAACTTGCCTTCCTTTTCTAAATTTTTTTATTTTTTTATTAAACTTTTTTTAATCAATATAAATTTCTTTTTTTAACTTTTATTTAATGAATATAAAATTACAATGGCTTCCCCCTCCCATAACTTCCCTCCCACCCACAACCCTCCCCTCTCCCGCTCCCTCTCCCCTTCCATTTGCATCAAGATTCATTTTCAATTCTCTTTATATACAGAAGATCAATTTAGTATAAAGATTTCAACAGTTTGCACCCACATAGAAACACAAAGTGAAACATACTCTTTGAGTAGTAGTTATAGCATTAAATCACAATGTACAGCACATTAAGGACAGAGATCCCATATGAGGAGCAAGTGCACAGTGGCTCCTGTTGTTGACCCAACAAATTGACACTCTAGTTTATGGCGCCAGTAACCACCCTAGGCTGTCATGAGTTGCCGAGGCTATGGAAGCCTTCCAAGTTTGCTAACTCTGATCATATTCAGACAAGGTCATAAAAGACAGAGTGAGGATAGTAACCAATGATCCTAAGAGTGGCATTTACCAGGTTTGAACAATTATACAGCATTAAGTGGGGAAGAGGACCATCAGTACACACAGGTTGGGAGTAGAGCCATTGGTGGTAGAGTAGAGGTTATGATTGCAAAGGAATGAGGCCCAAGTGTGCTAGACAGGGTCTAGAACAAAGGACAGAGTCATTATTAGATGTGCTAAGAAAGTTGCTGTCTAAGCTACAATTAAGTTTTCTGATTGAGAGGCAAATAGAATCTGATAGAAGGGGCTTGATAATAATCTGGTGGGCTTTAGGCCTTGTGAGTTAAGAGGCCCAGACCTATCTATCTCTTCACATGGGGTATATCCTAAGGGAGGTGTGAACCTCCCAGGGGAAGGCACTCTGTTGACTTTCATTACTTGGCTGGCCTGGGAGGAGAGCTGGCCAGGTAAAGGCAGGTGGCATCTCTAACAAGAAATTTACAGTTCTGCCTGCAATGTTGCTGACCCTACTTGGCCATCCCCTCAGCTGCAGTGGTCACTTTGGAAGTTGGGCTGAGTGAAGGGCTTTTCAGCTTAGAGCCAATACAATCTGTGGCTCTGACCTGGGCATCCTTCGACTCCAGGGCAGATCCATTTCCAGTGATCCAACTCTTGGCAGAGCTGCCAGGGCTCTTCACAAGCTGACTTCTGCTGAAGCCCATGCTTACCACATTGAAAGCACTGCAGTGGACTGGCCTGTTGGGTCTCCTTGAGGGCAGATCACTGTACAGATCAGCCAGTAATAGGCCTGCCATCCATTGCTTCTGATGCCTAGCTTTCTTTTCACCTGGTTTGTGTTAAAGCAGACCAGAGGATGCAAGTAAAGGGAGTGCCCGTGTCCCATCTCTAATCTTCGGTGGCCTGAACTACAAGTCTATAGTCACAGGCATGTTCTGTAGTAGTTTTTCTAAGGTAGACAATGCCCATGAGGAAAATTATATTCTCACTTTAAAACTTTCTTTCCCTTTGGTCTGAAAGGGAGGTTTTTTCTACTTACTGTTTACTTCGCTGATGGCAAAGTAAATCTAGCTTATGGGTTACAATGGCTTCCCCCTCCCAAAACTTCCCTCCCACCCACAACCCTCCCCTTTCCCGCTCCCTCTCCCCTTCCAATCACATCATGATTCATTTTCAATTCTCTTTATATACAGAAGATCAGTTTAGTATATATTAGGTAACGATTTCAACAGTTTGCCTCCATATAGCAACACAAAGTGAAAAAAAATACTGTTGGAGTACTAGTTATAGCATTAAATAAGAGTGTACAGCACATTAAAGACAGAGATACTACATAATATTTTTTTTAAAATTAATTAATTTTCTATGCCATTTCCAATTAACACCAGGTTTTTTTTTTAATTTCCAATTATCTTTATATACAGAAGATCGATTCAGTATATAATTAGTAAAGATCTCATCAGTTTGTACCCACGCAGAAACACAAAGTGTAAAAATACTGTTTCAGTACTAGTTATAGCATCACTTCACATTGGACAACACATTAAGGACAGATCCCACATGAGACATAAGTACACAGTGACTTCTGTTGCTGACTTAACAGTTTGACACTCCTGTTCATGGCGTCAGTAATCTCCCTAGGCTCTAGTCATGAGTTGCCAGGGCTATGGAAGCCTTTAGAGTTCGCTGACTTTGATCTTATTCCGCTAGGGTCATAGTCAAAGTGGAAGTTCTCTCCTCCCTTCAGACAAAGGTACCTCCTTCTTTGATGGCTCATTCTTTCCACTGGGTTCTCACTCACAGAGATCTTTCATTTAGGTCTTCTTCTTCTTTTTTTTTTTTTTCTTTTCCATGGTGTCTTGGCTTTCCATGCCTACAATACTCTCATGGGCTCTTCAGCCAGATCCGAATGCCTTAAGGGCTGATTCTGAGGCCAGAGTGTTCCTCAGAAACCTGAACATAACCCTACCATACAACCCAGCCATCCCACTCCTTGGAATTTACCCAAAGGAACTTAATTTGGCAAACAAGAAAACTGTCTGCACATTAATGTTTATTGCAGCTCAATTCACAATAGCTAAGACCTGGAACCAACCCAAATGCCCATCAACAGTAGACTGGATAAAGAAACTATGGCACATGTACTTCATAGAATAGTATACAGCAGTAAGAAACAATGAAACCCAGTCATTTGCAACAAGATGGAGGAATCTGGAAAACATCATGCTGAGTGAATTAAGCCAGTCCCAAAGAGACAAATATCATTTGTTTTCCCTGATCGGCGACAACTGAGCACCAAAGGGGAAACCTGTTGAAGTGAAATGGACACTATAAGAAACAATGACCTGATCAGCTCTTGTCCTGACTCTAGATGTACAATGTAATACTTTATCCTTTTTAGTATTTGTTGTTGTTGTTGTTCTAGTACTAGTGGTTGAACTCTGTAATTAACACACAATTATTCTTAGGTGTTTAAATTTTAACTGAAAAGTGATCCCTGTTAAATTTAAGAGTGGAAAAAGAGAGACCTTTTCTAAATTTCAGTGATAGTTATAAATTTACCCATCAGACTGATATGGGAGAAGCATATTATAAAGTACTTACTCTATTGCCAACCAAATAAAAGTCTTGAGGAATATTAGGTAATTATGAATATTGCACCAATTGGAAATTCATTTGATAGCCTGAATGAGTACTCAGTGACATAGTAAACAAAAAGATCAAGTTTCAAACAAATGTATATAAGGCTGCCCGCATTTCCTACTTCAAAAAGCATTCCCCTCTGCCTTACGTACCAGAATTTTACTAGTGTCCCCATTTGGATTATGAAAATAATTATGATAGTAATATTTCATGTGTTTTACTTTCTATTGTCTTCAACAAGTATATGAATTGTTTTTATAAGAAGAAAAGAAAGTAAATATATAGTCAACAATTTCTGCAATTATGATGATGCCTGCTTTTATTCAATTGAGGTTTAGGAAAAAATACTTGTATATTAGAAACCAGTAGAAATGCAAACGGCTGTGTATTGCACAGACTGGAGCTTCCCTGATCTGAAGTGAGCAGAGTGCTGACTCCAAGAGCACAGCTCTACAAGCACAGCACTTGGTGGTGAGAGAGATCAACCCGCAGGACATCCCGTGGACCCAGGTCTTCTCCGAGATCCACAGAGCTGCTACAGTGGTGTATTACAGACTTCCTGCTCCTCTTCCAGACATGTTTGTCATTTGTGTCAGACAGGCACGCTTGTTTGCTTTTTATTAATGAGAGAGAGAGGGAGAGACAGACATCTCACATGTGATGGCGAAGACCCAAAAGCTTGAGCCATCTACTGCCTCCCAGGATATGCATTAGCAGGAGGCTGGAATGTGGAGCAAGGCCCAGTCTCAAACCCAGGTACTCTGATAGGCAGTTCTTGCATTCTAACCAGCATCTGACTGCTAGCCTAAATGCTAGCAGTACTTTCAGTTTGTATGCTGATATTTGTAACTTATACAACTTCTTTGAACTTTCTGGATAAACTGTAAAATGAAGCTAACAAACATAGCCATTGCATAGTAAGTTTTGCATGTAGTACTTACTATGCAATTAACACATTATAAGGTATTGATATACTTTCCTTACTGGTGTAAGGAAAAACAATCCTTCATTTCACCTTTCAGAATTGGGAAAAGCATAACATAAGATTGTATCGCCATAGTAAATCTGAGACTAAATGGGAAAATTGGGTGTAATATTTTTAAGAACTAAACAGCATGTGACCTAGCATTTACACTCTAAAAAAATCTATTCTACTTTGTAAGACAATATTCATTTTTCATACATAATGTGTCAATACTCTGTACTGTTAATGTCATACCTTAAATATATTAATTTTTGTTGAGTTAGATCTTTTTTGAGTTCACTAAAGATTTGAGCCTTAATTTTCACTTAATCCTTTATTCAATAATCAACAATTTATGCCTGATATTTTTCTAGGTGCTAGAAACACCTAAGTAGATAGCTTCTCCTTGGTGGAAGAGAAATCTTGTATAGTACGGATAAAATGTGAACATAAATTTTAATTATCTGGAGCATTCAATATTTCAATACTGTGCAAGATGTAGAAATAGTAGAAGAATTGATTATTTGGTTGTAGTGGAATTAAAGAATGATTTATGGAAGAGATGACACTTGAGATAAACTTTAAAGAATGAAGATAGGTGATCAAGGGTGAGGAAGAGAACATTTCATAAAGACACAGACACAGAAAATGTCATGTATGAAATTAATGGTATATTTGGTAAAGTCTGGAATACTTGGAGAATCAGAATAAGGAGGCATTGCAAAGTGGATTTAGAAATGCTGGTAGGGACAGGTGAACTCAAGTCTCTAATTTCATGCTGAATTTAAAATTCACCACAACAATAAAGGGTAGTCATTGACAATTTTTTACTACAAAAACAATATGGTTACATTTGCAATTTAGGTAAATAATTTGTTAAACATGGAGGGTGATTTTGAAGTTTGCTTTGAAACATTTATCACTTTGATCATTTGCATGTAAATGACTGGATTTGCTATTTGAGACTTTGGACATTTCAAGGAAACTGTGCTTTCTCTATCTTGGATGTTAAACGAATAGATCTTGTCTCAGAAAGTAAAAGTAAAGCATAAACAGGTTAATGTGTGTAAAGTACCTGTGGTAGTGCCTGAAATACAGCAAGGTCTCAAGTGAAAGCTAATATAGACATCCAGCAGAAATAAATTTCTTTCATTTAAAAAAAATTTTTTTTGACAGGCAGAGTGGACAATGAGAGAGAGAGACAGAGAGAAAGGTCTTCCTTTGCCGTTGGTTCACCCTCCAATGGCCGCCGCGGCCGGCGCACTGCACTGATCTGATGGCAGGAGCCAGGTGCTTCTCCTGGTCTTCCATGGCGTGCAGGGCCCAAGCACTTGGGCCATCCTCCACTGCACTCCCTGGCCACAGCAGAGAGCTGGCCTGGAAGAGGGGCAACCGGGACAGAATCCAGCGCCCCGACCGGGACTAGAACCCGGTGTGCCGGAGCCACAAGGCGGAGGATTAGCTTAGTGAGCCGCGGTGCTGGCTAAAAATTATTATTTATTTGATAGGCAAAGAAAGAGCTAGAGCTAGAGCTGGAGAGAGAGGGGAGAGGGAGAGAGAGAGAGAGAGAGAGAGATCACATATCCACTAGATTACTCCCTCAGTGCCCACAAGGACTGAGGCCTGGAATAGGGTCAGAGCTCGGAGTTGGGAACACAATCTGAATCTCCCATGAGAGTGGCAGGAGCTCATTTTCTTGAGCTATTATTGGTATCTTCTGGGGTCTTCCTTGTGTGTAGCTGGAGCCAAGGGCCAGAAATCGGAATTGAACCCAGGCACTCCAATGCGAGACAGGAATTCTTCATCCCTAGGCTAAACTCCCCTCTCATGAATTTAGTTCTTAATGATCTATGGTTTAAAAAATAAGATGAGGATAAAAAAGGAGGTTCATGGACAACCATCCTCATGTGTTTCATATGAACATATGCATACATATGTTCATATGAAAATTCTTCAGTGAGTAAGGGGGTGCATTCTCTGGCTTTATTTCCTAGCCAACTCTGCAAACGATATGTTTGGAAAGAAGATATGAAAGGGTTGTGCAAACTCTTGAGTAGACATCGAGGACGGTTTTTCATTAGAACATGACATTCAGATTTATTTGACCGAATGCCAGAATGCAGTTTCACCTTTATAGAAACACTAGATTGCTTTTTGTTCAACAGCTTGGGATTTACCAGGCAGAAGATCAAAGAGCACACCGCAGGCTCAGAGAAACAATAAAAGGTAAATGAACTTTGTGTGAATCCTCCTACTCTTATGACACTTTCTATGACATCCTCCTTGGATGCTTTATCAAAAAAAAAAAAAAAAAAACCAGAAGCAAGCAAACAAATTTTCACACTGTATATATTAAATTGATATCAAAGTACAGGAAGAAAGAAGAAAGCTTTCTTTCAAACATAAAATATTGTTCTCCAAGTTATGCAATTACAAAAGTGTACTCATGGATAAATTAACTTTATAGACTTTCAGAAAAGTAATATTGTGTTAATTTAAGACATTACAGTCTATGTATATATAAATATAAGAAATTGACAATAATATATTCATTATTAATATGAACATGATTAAATGTCATCATGTTAAAATTAATACTTGTATTAACATATTTCTTATGTATTTATTTAGAGAGGAAGAGACACACAGAAAAACAGACAAACAGAGATCTCTCATCACTCGTTTACTGTTTAACTGTTCATAGTGATTGGGTCTGGGCCAGGTTGATGCTGGAAACCAGGAAATTGATCCAGGTCTCCCACATGAGTGGCAAGTACAAAAGTACGTGAGTCATCACCTGGAGCCTCAGAGGGTGCACATTATCAGGAGGCTGGAATTGTGAACCAAGCAGGAATTGAATGAACTCAGACATTCCAATATGGGATGCAGGCATCTCAACCAGTTCCTTACCTGCTAGGCCAAATGCTTGCTCTTATTGTAGTATTTTAAGATAATATCATTTAAAAATATATGTAATTTTATATTTGGAAAATATGTGGAAAAGTATACAGTGATCATTATTTTATATGTTTGCAATGATCTGAAAGAAGGTTTTATCTTTTCAACTAAATGATATATAAAATGTTCATATTTTATTTGTTAGAATATTTTTACATTTCTCTGTTTCACAAAGGAAATTATTATTTGCATTTTAAGAGATAGAATTATGCATTTGTGCATTTAAATATGGGGATGTAAGGCAAAGAACTATTTAGGGATGTTATTTTAACGTTCTAAAGATTTATGTATTCTAAATATCATAGCAATTGATTTAATTCAAGTAAACAAATGAAATTACTAGAATTATGAAGAATGATTTCCCTCACATTCAATAAATGAAAAACCATAGTAATTGCATTTTACAACAATGAAAATTTTGGAAAGATGAACATCATGTTGGGAAACTACAGGGATATCAAATTCGGATTTCTGAACATGTCACAGATCCCTATTTACATATCAGCAATGTTTATTTTGTTGTACATTGTAGTTTGGGTGTAACAAATCACTCAACAGCCTAGCAGCTTCAAAACAGTCTTTTTATTATGTGCGCATTTGGATAGATCAGGGATTTAGCAAAGCATAACAAAGAATGGTTTTCCTTATTATATGCCATCTGCAGCCTCACCTGGGAAGACTGAGGCTGGAGGTAACTGGGTGATCTGGATTTCTTTGGCATGTAATCTGTAACACAGTCTGTGAACCTGAGCAAAGCAATCCATATGAATATAATTTGCTAATCTGTTGGCTAAGAAAATAATGTCTCACGATTTTTCATAGTTGTGCATAACATATACATTTATAGATAAGAAGGGTGAGACAATGTGAAAAATGAAGTGGGCAAGGTTTGGGGTTAGGAGGAAAGTCTATGAGGAGAAAAACTGCTTCTTCTTGATTGATTGGGGAGGACAAGCAGTACTGGTTAGAGCCTTGACGGTCACACTCCTGGATTTTGAATAAAGGATGTCAACACTCATTTAGGAATATGGAGCACTTTTTTGTCATTTATTTAATATACCATCTATTTAAGTGTTTCTGGCATTTTTTATAATTTCCCTTTGCCAAGGTTGCAGGATTTAATGAGTCAGTGGACGTTAGATTAGCATAGTCTCTACTTAAGATTTCTGTTAGCAACTTACAATCTTACAACTTCTTACTCTCATTAGTAAGTCAGTTCAGGTGAGAATAGTAATATGAGCAAAGAAATCATTTCATTTTTAGCACTGTGTGAAGCAGTGCAAAAAAATGACAGAAAGTGTTGACTCTGAAGCAGAATGTCTGGGCTCAGAGTTCACCTCAAATTAAGGTGGAAAGACTCTGAACGAGTTACTTCGCCTGCCTGTGCCTTAGTCCCCACATACATAGAATATGATGACAATAGTGTGAGAAATAATAAGTTGATATTTGAAAAGCCTCAGAATAATAAAGGCATGTGCTGAGCCCTCTAAAATGCTAAATATTATTATTGATATAATTGTGACAACTATAACATAATTCAAGGAGGTGGAATAAAATATTATGAAATAAGTTGTTTTCATAGATGTTTTACAGTGCTTAAAGTAAAATGCATGATTATAATAGTAATGACTTCTTGCATTTTTATTTCTCAATACTGTGGCATCAACCTGACAATGATTCCTGTGAGTTTCTTGACAGTTTCTCTGACATATATTTGGATAAGGGTGAAAGGGATGGGATTCCAGACGCCTTTCCATTCAAGGCATACAGATCTTCTTTTCCTAATTCTTACAAAAACATTTATTGATTACACACAATGTTCTAAATATAGCAATAGATCCAGAAGACGGTATAACAAAATCACAGATTGTTCTTTAAATGTATACTCAAAAGTGAGCTTACGTTTTGGGAAAGTAAACCATGTGAAGATAATTCAGTAGAGTTTGGTCTATGGCCAAATAATAAGCCTGATGCTCTGAGATGGGAAGGAGAAATGAACTCACTTTCTCATTCTGTTTGAATTGTGCTCAACGTTCTACCTTTGACTAGTTGTGCATTTCTATTTCTTTGTTTATAGCCCATTATTTGATATTTAGTTTAATTGGTTATAATGCATTAATAAAACAAGGATATTACTAAGAATTAACTAAATGATGTCTCCATCACTTTACATGAACAGCCACATTTAATTTTTACAGCAGTTAAAATTACATACTGTGGTTATCTCTAAGTTTGAGGTGAGGACACTAAAGCTTGAGAATTTAAGATATTTATCCAATGTCACATACCACTAGACACATAGCAATACATTCAAATCTACCTCTGTTTCAGTCTAAAATCTGGTTTTAGAATAGTCTATTGCTCTGTACAAGATTTTTTTTTTTGCCTCTGTTCTAGGACCAAATTGAATTCCTAGGTAACAATTTAACATACGAGTACACTGTAGAAAGCTCATGGAAGGGTCCGCGAAGTGGTGCAGCAGGCTAAGCCGCTGCCTGCAATACCAGAATCCCACATGGCTGCCTGTTCTTGTTCTAGCTGATCTACTTACCATGCAGCTCCCTGCCAATGGCCGGGAGGAGGCAGCAGAGGATGGCCCAAGTGCCTGGTCCCCTGCCACCCATGTGGAAGACCCAGAAGAAACACCTGGTTCCTGGCTTCAGCCTGTCCCATTACCAACTGCTGCTGCTATTTTGGGAGTGAACCAGCAGATGGAAGGTTTCTATCTCTCTGTCTCTTCCTGTCACTGTAACCCTCTGACTTTCAAATAAATAATTAAATCTCAAAAAGCAAAAAAGAAGCTCACTGAAATGGAATTAAAAGATAAATTTGTTTAAAAGATTTTTTTTTTTACTTGAAATCCAGAGTTTACACAGAGAGAGAAGGAGAGACAGAGAAAGAGAGATCTTCCATCCGCTGGTTCACTCCCCATTGGCCGCAATGGCTGGAGCTGCGCTGATCTGGAGCCAGGAGCCCGGAGCCTCTTCTGGGTCTCCCATGCTGGTGCAGGGGCCCAAGGACTTGGGCCATCTTCTACTGCTATCCCAGGCTGTAGCAGAGAACAGGATTGGAAGTGGAGCAGCCGGGACACGAAGTGGTGTCCATATGGGATGCCGGTACTGCAGGTGGCGGCCTTACCCGCTACGCCACAGTGCCATCCCCAAATAGATGCCTTTTTAGCAGTTTTTAAGATTAGGAAATATAGGCCGGCGCCGCGGCTCAGTAGGCTAATCCTCCACCTTGCGGCGCCGGCACACCGGGTTCTAGTCCCGGTCGGGGCACCGATCCTGTCCCGGTTGCCCCTCTTCCAGGCCAGCTCTCTGCTGTGGCCAGGGAGTGCAGTGGAGGATGGCCCAAGTTCTTGGGCCCTGCACCCCATGGGAGACCAGGAGAAGCACCTGGCTCCTGCCATCGGGTCAGCGCGGTGCGCCTACCGCGGCGGCCATTGGAGGGTGAACCAACGGCAAAGGAAGACCTTTCTCTCTGTCTCTCTCTCTCTCTCTCTGTCCACTCTGCCTGTCAAAAAAATAAAAAATAATAATAATAAAAAAAAAGATTAGGAAATATAAGGAAGTCAGGAGTCAAATCAGACCTATCACATGGATAGCTAATCTATTAACACTTTTGCAAAATTGCCTATTTGATGACAGGAAGATCTGAAGCATTGTTGTACCGGAGAAAGACTCTCTGGGCATTTTTCTGCTAATGCTTTGGCTGACTTTCTCAAAACCCACACATTATAAGCAGACATTCTCATTCTTTGGCCCTCTATAAAGCCAGCAAGCATGATGCCTTGAGTATCCCAAAAAAACTATTGCCATGATCTTTGCTGTTGACTGATCTGCTTTCCTGTGACTGAACTACTTCTCCCTTTGGTAGTCTTTGCTTTTATTTTTATTTTTCTTCAGGATAGTGCTGGTAAAGCCACCTTTCATGCCCTATTAAGCAATTCTTCCAAGACGTGCTTCAGAACCTTGATCCCACTTGTTTAAATGTCCATTGAAATATTTTCTCTTATCTGTAGCTACTCTGGGCATTATGGCTTTGGCTCCATTTTAATTTTTCAGTCAGGATTGTGTAAATTGAACCAATGGAGATGTCTATGTGTTGGCTATTGCTTTTCCTGTTAATTGCTGGTCCTCTTTTATTAATGCATAAACAAGATTTATGGTTTGCTACTATGGGCATACTTTTCAAAATAATCTCATCCTGTATTAAAAGAATCTTTTCCTTTGTAAGCTGCTGATTTCCTTGGTACATTGTTCTATCAACTTTTCATGAAGCATCAGTGAGTTCACCATTCTTCCACCAAAACTTCACCATAAATCTGATGTTTCTTCTTGCTTCACTTTCAGTAGAATTCATTTTGCTCTCATAGGGACTTTCAAATCAGTGCCTTCTTACTGTCTCAAATTATATCCCATTTGGATAAAAGTTATAACCAGTTGGCAGGAGTTTGTTTTGGTGGCAAGAATTTTTTGACATCAACACACAGTTTTTTTATTAATACATTTTCCTTGAAAAACTTTTAAAGATCCCACATCTATGCACCTTTGGACACAATCTGGGATTTACAGAAGGAGGAAAAATGGGTTGGTTGAATTAAAATGTTTACTACTATTATTTTTAAGAACCTCACAATTCATATATTGCAGTGATAACATTAAATGCTCATTAATAGAATATTTTCTCATTTTTGAGAGTCTAGAAATGATTCTATAGGATGATCAAGTAAGTAGTCATGGGGACAGGGGGTATCCTGCAAGTTGGGAAAGATTATCTTCAAGGCATAAGCCAGTAGTAAATATGAAGATAAATGTAGTCCACAATACTTAATCCTACATGATCTTGACATTGGTGACACTGGCTTCCTTGGTGATTCAGCTTTTCTTCATGTCTCTTTGGACATTCCATATCAGGTTAATATTGCTTTGTTCATTCAATATAAAATATAAATATAAAAACCATCATTATTTAAATGTTTGCTCTAAAGCCCATCAGAACAACTATATATTTTTTTAATACATGACTCGTTTGTCACCTTTGTAGAACTGGGATATAACCAAGGCAGATTTAAATTTTCTCATATTGTTAAAATAGAACTTTCTATATAAGCCTGGAAATGAATTTACAGGTATTTATTATCACAATTTAAAGAAAGAACAGCAAACTTACGGAAGCATATTTATCATGCTTCTGACACTCAAATATGTAAGGATTGTTAAGGATAAAGCAGTGGTATCTACTTCATCATTTTTGAGATGTACCTGTGGCACAGTGGGTTAATGCCCTGGCCTGAAGCGCCGGCATCCCATATGGGCGCCAGTTCGAGACTTCAAATGTTCTAAACTGACAAGTTGGATTTTTGAGAGCATTAATTAAGGAGTTATTAGTACATACCAAATGGTTTTTAAATAGTGAAGCAGTAGAATTCTGACATGGATATATCATTTTTTTAAACAAGTACAGTTTTCCTTGCTTCTATTTTGGATTTTTTTTACCTAAACCTAATTAGTAGCAATTCATATAACTGTGTTCCTAGAAACATATGCCTATGTCTTTATCTAAAAAATAAATTTGAGTTCTAAATCTAATGTTGATTATCCAAGATATTTAACTCCTATATTATAAAATAAATTCATAAACTTTATCATATACTTAGGTCTATTTACAAAATATGTTAATGAGTACAGCAGGGGTCACAGTGTACATATTTTTAAATATTTTGGATATGTAGACTCAATATTTTATCTTGCTTTAAAAAATGGCATACATAGTTTATGATAAATTATTGTACTTCTTTCCTTCAAACATATATAATGAAGAGTTTCAAAAGTTTATCTTCATTTTATTGGGGGGATTACAAATTGAAGTAAAATATTATCATTATTAATGTATATTTGTATTTACACATTCAAGAATAAAAATACATTTATATGTATTCTTATATAGAAATTAGAATTGGAATACAGAAGTCCTTACATTTTCTGGTCATGTAACTTTTATGCAAATTTCAAGCTTGATATACTTTCTCATGAGCATAATGAACTTAAGCACAGTCTCAGTTACCTCTTTATTTTATCAAAAGTTTCATTTCTTTGAAAACTTGAGAGACAGGGAAAGACAGAATGAGATCTTCTATCCTCTGGTTTACTTCCCAAATGCCCAGAACTATCTTATACTTCCATCTGGGCACCAGGGACTCAAGTAGGTGAGTTGTCACTTGCTGCCTCTCACTATGCAAATTAGCAGGAAACTAGAATTAGAAGCAAAGTCAGAACTTGAACCCAGGCACTCTGATGTGGGATGCGGGCATCCCAAGTGACATTTTAATCACTGTGTCAAATGCTCAGCCGATCACTTCCTTATTCTGGTAGGTTTTTCCAGACACACTTTCCCACAGAAGCACATCCTAAATGTTTCAGGTATCTGAGGTATTCATATCTTCTGATGTGAATACTAATGTGAACATTAGAAACTGAAATGAATGCAAGTGGCTTAGCAATCGTTATGGAGAGTGTGTGCTGTAGTAATTTCTATAAAATGCAGTAGTATGTGTATTTAATAGGGACAAAGCCTCAGAACTGCTGGGAAAATTCTGTAGGTGAATGGTAGTGATAGTTATAAAACAATGTGAATATATTTAGTGCTGCTGAATTGTAGATTTTAAAATAGTTAAAATGATCTATTTGATGTTATAAAACATAAAATAAAGTGTATTTTAGCCCTCAATAACATTTAAAAAGCAAAAGGTGCAGGAGTTGTGGTACAGTGGGTTAAATCACTGCTTGGGGGGGCCAGCGCCGTGGTACACTAGGTTAATCCTCCACCTGAGGCCCTGGCATCCCATATGGGCGCTGGGTTTTAGTCTCGGTTGCTCCTCTTCCAGTCCAGCTCTCTATTTTGGCCTGGGATAGCAGTGGAAGATGGCCCAAGTGCTTGGGCCCTTGCATCCGCACAGGAGACCAGGAAGAAGCACCTGGCTCCTGGCTTCAGATCAGCTTAGCTTCTGCCATTGCAGCCATCTGGGGAGTGACCAATAACGGAAGGAAGACCTTTCTCTCTGTCGCTCTTTCATTGTATGTAACTTTACCTGTCAAATAAATAAACAAATAAATCTTAAAAAAAATCAGTGCTTGGGAGACCTGTATCTCATGTTGGAGTCCGTGAGATTGAGTTTTTCTTCAATTTCCTATTCAGTTTCCTGCTATCAGCCATGTAGGAAACCTGGTTGGAGTTCCTGGCTCCTGACTTCTGCCTTGCTCAGTCCCTGTTGATGATGTGGCCACCTGGAGGGTGAACAAGCAGATGAAAGATATCTTCCCTTGTGTCTCTTTGTGTCACTCTGATTTTGAAATAAATAAAAATAAAACAATAATTTGGAAACTGAAGTTCAAACGTAGATACTCTTCGACATACAACAGTGCCACCCTTATAAAAATATTGTAAGCTGAAAATGCGTTTAATAGACCTAACTTACCAAACAACATAGTACGGTTTCTAATGACTGTGTATTGCTTTCACACTGTTGTAAAGTCAGCAATTCATTAAGTGGAACCATCGTATGTCATGGACAGCCTATATATATTTCTCTAAATTGGATATATCCCTCCAGCAATTTATTTGGTCAAAGGTGTATCTTTGTTCATTGTATCTGGAATGATCATAGTGCCCTATTACAAGTTCAGGTCAGTGAAGCATTATGAAGAGTACAGATAGCATAGTCCTTATCTATTACTAAGGATTTTAGTGTGAGCAGACAGCATAAAAATACCAAAAGGACAGAATAAAATAATTACTACAATTTCTATTTGGAGAATTAATTTGAAGAGTAAGCAGAAAGAAATATTAGTTCTTATTTGTGAAGATTAGGCTAAACAATATTTCAGAAGTGGTAGTTGAACCTAGATATAAACAATTAATAGTATTTATAGATTCACAGGTTTACAATGGTATTTTAGAAAGAGGGAGAAGAACAAGTAATGTCGGAATCAAGAAAGAAAAAAGCCAAAGGAACAAAATAAGGACAGAACACATTGTGAGCAGCTATGTATTGAGGTTTTAGACCAGAGATGTTGAGAGAAGCAAATCTTTGAAAGGAGTGGGTAATGCATCGGATTTCTCTGCAAGTGATGATGTTGAAGTATTGCTCTGAAAGATGAATTGAGCCGTGATGCCACAGAATTGGTCTGACCATGTTTTTTGAATTAATTTTGTGTTACTAATATATGAACAATGAAAATTAAATCAGAACTTAAAAAACATTCATCCTGTTATTCATAAGGAGACAATATCAAGTCGAACATTGACCATGTACCAGGCACTTCAAATATTCTGTGATGCATCTAAAAAAGTTCTAGGTTTAAACTCAGACCATTTATTTAGCTGTCTGGTTATCACACTCTAGTGGTGACACATTATAGGAAAAGACTTTAAAGTAGAATTTCTACAGGTGCTAACTATGGATATATTTTATCTATTTTGAGAAAGAAAAAAAAACATAATGAGGTTAATCCACAAGCCTCTAGATGATATTTAAACAACTCAAAGTTGTTCACTCTAATAATGTAAAACTATAGATCTTCTTGGGGGCCGACATTGTGGTTCAGTGGGTTAAGACACCACCTGCAATGTTAGCATTCTGTATGAGCACCAGTTTAAGTCCCGCATGCTCCTCTTCTGATGCAGCTAACGCTAATGCACTTGGGAAAACAGAAGATGGCCCAAGTGCTTGGACATCTGCCATTCACATGAGAGACACAGATCAAGGTCCAGGTTTCTGGCTTAGCCCTGTCCTACCCTGCATTGCAGCTACTTGGGAAGTACATGGAAGCAGATGGAAGATCTCCCTCTCTTTCTGTAACTCTGCTTTTCAAATAAAGAAACCAAACAAATCTTCATGTATGTCTGTGTGTTTCCTTGTCATCAGATGCTGTGAACTGAATATTCTATTCAATATATATATATATATATAAATATTTATAACTCCTTCACTCAATTTCACATATTACAGAATGAACATTTAATAGTAAAATCTCTATATTTATTAACACAATAACCATTTATGCCTCAAACTTGTATTATAAATTGGAAATAAGTTTCTCTTAAAATAAACTTACAATAAAAGGTCAAAATTATTATTTCTGATAAAATGTTCAGTGAATCCAGCATATAAAATATAAAAAAGAATATCTTTTCCTGCTTTAATGATATCAGGATATTTAAAGATTCTGGCAAGCATTGAAATACACATGTGAATTTATGGATCCTACTGTAAAGGGTGACTGTGAAGTGAAATATGAAAGCTGTTAAGAAATAAGGTGGACATTTTACACCGTGTATTGGGAAGATTACCAATGTAAAAATACCTGTATTTCTTATTAAAATGCAATTTCTGGTTGAACTTTCATAAAACCAAATAACATTTATATAATCTGTCTGACTTAAATGTGAATTTATTGCTCAATCAAAATTACTTTTATGCTAGAGTTATATCTATTTCAAACCTGCAATTCTTCACATTGAACATCTCATATGTGAGTTTGGCCAGCATAGAGGCTGGAAATGTTGAGATAAAAAAAAAATGCCTTCTGCTTTAGAACAAAATAGAAAACTTTGCACCATGAAGCCTCCACAGTGCAGTAAACAACACTGGAAGTAAAGCAAATGTAAGAGCCGACTATGTCCCCTGGAACCTCTCTTTTCACATGATGCTGAGCCAGAGATGTGAGGCCATGACAATTACATTTGGTAAGTTGGCAGAGAAGTCCAAAAATACCTTGCTAGTGTATACAGGTGTAGAGTGTTCATGGTCTGTGTCAGAATTTCCGCAGTGGCTTCACCAGACTCCGAATTTTATCTGCTTTATCAAAATATCCAAGACAGGAACAGAGGAACCATCTGTTGGATTACCAAGGTAGAAATCACATCTTGATGCGAGAAATTAGCCATAAGGTCTGAGTCAGTTGCACCATCACTGCAGATCTGTCACACAGTAGAAAATAAACTCTGACAAATGTGCACTATCTTTGGGATAGCAGTCAATCTACCTCAGTCCAAATGTCTACACTTCAAGCATATGGATTTAATAAAACTCTTTCTTTGGTGATGCCTGAAATTGTACTGTGTGAAATTGTCTATTGCTGCAGTAGGACTTTCTGTTTATTGTAATTAAAGTATTTGATGTCACCATGAAAATAGAGCCATCAAACATCTAATCTCTACACTGGGGAAAAATGCGTGCAACGGTCATGTTTCTTAGTGAACGTATTTATAAGTTAATGTCTAAATTAAATAAATTATGCTAATAAGTTTAAAAACCTGTTTTTGTAATACATCCTAAAGTAAACATAGACATGGATTCCAATGAGTTATAAGAGTGTCATGGAATACAAATGGGAAGACTAATTAAGATCCTTATCTTTCTTGTTCTCCAACAGACAGCTCTACTCCAGCTCCCTTTACTCCCAGAGTCTTGCTGAAATATCTATAACTCATTCCCATGCCGTTTAAGCCCCTACCATTCTCCAAGGCTCTCTCCATTAACTACAAAAGGAGGTGACCCTCTCAGCTCTATCCATTTCTGATTTTTCCCAAACTTAAAACCGTGCTATTTTATGTGATATTGATTTCCTTTTAGATTGCATTTTATAAAATATTTTGATCAGTTCAAATACTTACTGATATTTGAAAACATTCTCTGGCCTATCTCCCCAGGGGCTTCTTTTCCAGACTCCTACAATTCTAGAGAAAAGAAAGGGCAAACATGTTGTTAGACAAGAAGCAAAGCTAAACTTTTCATAAAAAATTTTGAATTAAGAGAGACATTAGTAAAAAAAAAAAAAAGGTTATTTCGATAAAAGGAAGTGTTATGGGCTGGGAATTGGGCCTACATTAATTTTCCAGGGACCAACAAGGAATGAGTCAAAATGAGTAAGTGAAATGAACTGTGATGTGATTTGACAGTTGATGTTTTATCCTGAGGTTAACAAATTAAGGACAGACTATTAAGGAGGAGTACTGACTTCCAGTACTTACTCAAGAAAGTATCAAAGTTCAAATATCTAAGGGAAAGAGAAAAGCTTAATAAAATTTGGTCATGTGAAGTTAGCAGCATTTAGTCCTAATATATCAGTGGATACTAACAATGAGCTAATAATTTATTTTTTTAAGTGGGAGTTTTAAGTGAGTGTCTGGTTTCACCGTATTTAAGAAATATGAGCTTATCTAAGTCATATGGGGTAGGGTAGCTCTTTACAGTAAGCATATTCTCACACACAAATAATGTGGAGTTTTTTTTTAAAGCTGTTGCTGCTTTTCTGAAGAACTCAGGTTAAATTTAACATTGTCAGCCAATATGAAGTGAATATTTGGTCCCTCAGCCCCAATGGCCTGTACCACTTGCCAGGCACTCCTTTCTGAAGGAAATGACAAGTCAGAGATCTATAGGATGGATTTGAATGATTGTTTATCACTGGCAGACAACTGTCCAAGAAGGAAAAACAAGTGTGTATGTCTTGAAGAAAGCAATTGTCTCCTCTTGTCTAAAGTTTCAGTTTCTATGGGTTTGGTTACCCATGGTCAACCATGGTCCAAAAGTAGTAAATGGAATATTCCAAATATGACCTATTCATATTTTTAAATTATGTGTACTTTCTAGTAGTGTGATGAAATTTCACATAACCCTGTCTATCTCAACTGAGACATGAATAATCTCTTTGTCTCATGTATCTACATTAGATATACTATCCACTTGGTAGTTTGTAGCTGTGTTGGTTATCAGACTGACTGATATTGCATGACTTGTGTTTGGAGATCAGTACCACCCATGGTTTCAGGTATCTTCTGGAGGTCTTGGAACATATCTCCATAGATAAGGAGGAATTACTGTAACAATGAGTCATCTGAGAACTGAAAGAAGCCCAGGCAAGTGGAAAATATAAAATTAAAAGAAAAAAGTATACGATATCTAGGTTAAGATGATATTTAGAGATGAAACTGGAAACATTGAAAAACAGTGTTAACTTTCACTGCATAACAAACAAAATGTCTATAAAACAAAGAACATTGTAGATTCGATCTTTGCTCTTCTTATCCCTGCCTGTGCTCCAGGAGACGGACCTCTATTAATGACAACAGTGGGCTTCCAATCCCTTGTACAGTCTGGGTTACACCGGGTAAGAGAAGGCCAGTTGGAAACCAGGAGGATCACTTTCCATGGCTGCAGTTTGTGCTGGACTCTGGTAACATCTCTCCCTCTTGTTTCTTCTCCAGACTTAGTGATGTTAACAGCTCCCTGCCGTTGATAATCCTTGGGTGTTTCATTATCCATTGTTTGTCCCTTAACCCTGCCCATAGCTTTGCAAACTCATTAAACTCTGTTAAATGAAACCCTTTGGGTGTGCCATCTGTTTTCCACAGTGATCCAGACTGAAACATCACAATCAAAACAGCAAGTGACAAACTTGGAAAGAAAATACAGACTTCTTTTTTTTTTTTTCCACACAAGAGTTTACATCAGTTTTATAGGTGCAGAATTATAGAGTTATTTAAAATTGTTATGAAAATAAAAGAAGCCTTTCAGTAAAAATGAACAAATGGATAGGATAGTTTTAAATCAACATCACTAGAGTAGCCAATAAATAAATTTTCACATGCTTGAATTTTATATGAATTGCTATATTCCAGAATTTGGTACCAAAAATAGCTCTCTCTGCATAAAGAAAATGAATGCATGTGCTATAAAAAGTCAATCTTACATAAATATAGTTTATACATTTTTAATGATATTGAGGTGAACAACAATGAGGTCACTGATCTGCCCACCTCAGGCAGATGACAGTTCTAATAGAATAGTGAAAAAGGCAGGCTCCTTATAGTGACTCCAGTACTGAACAAAAGTCAAAAGAGATTCCCAGTGCAGACCATTCCTCTACAAAGGCTGCCTTGAATAACTCACTCCTTAGAAGTCAGTCATTCTCTAGAACCTTACACATGGGTCTTTATAAGCTTATTTTTCAATAGTATTACTGCTTCCTATTGTAAAGTCCTTGACTGCATTGTTGTATAATGTCTGGAACAACATATATGTTTACTAAATTGTTCTTGAATGAATAAGAAAACAACTATAAACAATAAAAATAAAAGAAAGAAAACAAAGCTATTTCTGTGTGGTTCCAGCAGCAGTTTAAGTAATAATTGATTCTGTAAGAAATCAGTGGAGATTTTTTCATACAGTTTAGAAATTCAAATTCTACTTCACAGAGTAGTAGTCAAGCAATAGGTTTATGAGAACATTTAATGCACTAAATATCATTATCTGAGTCATTTCTTGGTTAAATTCATTTATTTGTTGTTTCGTGTACAGCTGCTCTTTGATTTATGATGGAGTTGCATTGCCATAAGCCCATGGTAGACTGAAAATATTTTAATTCTGAAATGCACTGAAAACACCTAACATACAGAACATCACAGCTTAGCAACACAGCACAGTGTGGAGGATGGGCTGTTTACCCTGTGACAGTGGGAATGTCAGGCTGCTGGAGCCACTACTCCCCAGATTTACAAGAGGGGGTCATATGGCTAGGTCACAGAATGACAAAAATGCAAAATTGGGAGTACAATTTGTACTGGATACATATTGCTTCACAATCCTAAAAATGAAAAACTTGAAATCAAACAATTATTACTTTGGAGACTACCTGTTTTTATTAGGAAGTCAAAATCCTGCTTCCCAAACCCAGAAAAATATAAAAATGTATATGTATGTACATATTATTGAAAATCATGTACCTAATTGTGAAAATGTGTGTGACTGTTATGAGTGTGTGTGTGTGTGTGTGTCAGAGAGAGAGAGAGAGAGAGAGAGAGAGAGAGGAAGAGAGAGAGAGAGGAAGAGAGAGAGAGAGAGTTGTGGTGTGTGTGAGAAAGAAGGTAAAAGATTGAGAGAGAGATGGCCGGCACCATGGCTCACTAGGCTAATCCTCCACCTGCGGCGCAAAGCACCCCGGGTTCTAGTCCCAGTTGGGGCGCTGGATTCTGTCCTGGTTGCTCCTCTTCCAGTCCAGCTCTTTGCTGCGGCCCGGGAAGACAGTAGAGGATGGCCCAGGTCCTTGGGTCCTGCACCCGCATGGGAGACCAGGAGGAAGCACCTGGCTCCTGTCTTTGGATCAGCGCCGGCCGCAACATGCAGGCAGTAGCGGTCACTTGACAGGTGAACCAACAGAAGGAAGACCTTTCTCTCTGTCTCTCTCTCTCTCACTGTCTAACTCTGTCAAAATAATAAAATAAAATAAAAAAATAAAAAGATTGAGATAGATAGCCAGAGATTTCAATCAGGACAGTAGGTTGTTAGGGAATTTCGGGAGGGATTCGATTTACTCAATTGTCAGAGAAGTTAGGAGAACCAATTACCAGAAATGGTAACAGAAGGGTTAGGGAAAAATGACAGCCAGCATAGGAACCTTGGGAGCCAAGTGCAGCTGCCTAAGTGGAACTATGAAGGGGACATTCACAGAGACCCAGATGAGGCTGTGGCCCTGAGTAAGGAGTCTTGCTGTTGATCCACAGTTAAGCATGTGGAGAGTTAGCAGGGAGAGTTAGACAGAAGCAGAGGATACAAAAGTCCTCCACCATCCTATGCTGCTGCTTCCTTCTCTCTTAGGAACATACAAGGAAGAGCCATCGTGGAAATGTAGTTCTCATCTTAATCAAGCTAACAATAGAACAACAACCTCTAGGATACTTTTAAATCAACATCACTAGATAGCCAATAAGTAAATTTTCACATGCTTGAATTTTATATGAATTGCTATATTCCAGAATTTGGTACCAAAAATAGCTCTTTTACAATCTTTTATTACAATCTGTAATAACTATTAAATGTTATGATGATGAAGGAAGGTGATGCTCAATGCAAAGAGGATTTTAAAAAAGTAATGTGTTAAATGTTGTTTGTTAAAGTAAGCAACTTGGTTTCACAATTGTTTGTTCTATGTAACATAAAATAATTTTGCAGGGCCAGTGCTGTGGTGTAGTGGGTAAGGACGCAGCCTGCAGTGCCAGCATCTCCTATGGGCACCAGTTTGAGACCTGGCTGTTCCACTTCTGATCCAGCTCTCTGCTATGGCCTGGGAAAGCAGTAGAAGACAGGCCAAGTGTGTGGGCCACTGCACCCCCGTGGGAGACCCAGAAGAAGCTCCTGGCTCCTGGCTCCAGGCTTACATTGGCCTAGTTCCAGCCATTGTTGTCATTTGGGGAATGAACCAGCAGATGGAAGACCTCTCTCTGTGCCTTTGCCTCTCTGTAATTCTGCCTTTCAAATAAATAAATCTTTAAAAAAATTGCAAATTCTATAATTCCATGTAAGAAAAATTGCATTTTACGTATGTTTTGATCCGCCTCTTTTAAATCAGCATTATGGTTGTAAGATTCACCCAAGTTGCATTTGACAGGTCATTCATCTTACTGTGAATAGTCTGTATGACTAAAATTCAATTTGTTTATTGATTTAACTATTATGAATAAAGCTCCTAGGAAAATCCTCATGAAGTTCTTTGGACATAAATTTTCATCTTTCTTTGTTAAATATGTAAAAGTGGGGTTTTTAGGTTTCATGGCAACTATACAAAACTTAAGAGCACTCCTCCAAATTTCCAAGGTGGTTGGATCATTTTATACTAGCAGTATCAAGACATCTAATGCTCTGAATCATCACCAATGGGTGGTATTGTAGTGAGGTTTTCTATTTAATTTTAGATCTTTTAGTATATACCACATGGTACCTCACTGCAGTTGTACCCTTCATTACCCTAATGACTAATGAGGTTGAACATCTTTTTATCTGTTTAATAATCACCCATTGTCTATTTTTGTGAGGCGATCTTTGGCCACTTTTAATTTCTGTCATTTGTTCATTTCCTTATTGATTTGTAAGAGTACTTCATATAATCTGGATACAATTCTCATGTCAAGCATTTGGGACTTGAAGCATTTTCTCTAGTCCATGGTTTGTCTTTTCATTTACTTGGAGTTTTCTAAAGAATAAAAAAATAAATAAACTAGGCAGGCACTTCACCTACTGGTTTGGAGTGCCTGGATTTTAGTCCAACCTCTGCTCCAGATTCCAGCTTCCTGCTGATGAACATCCTGGGAATTAGATGGTAGATTAAGTAATTGGGTCCTTGCTACCCATGTGAGAGATCTGGATTGAATTCTTGACTGCCTTTTTCAGCCTGATTCAACCCTAGCTCCTGTAGAGAGAGAGAGAAGAGACAGAGATCTTCCATGTGCTGGTTCACTCAACAAACAGCTGCTGCAGCCAGGGCTGGGCCATGTGTAAGTCAGGAGCAAGGAACTGCATCCAAATCTTCCACATGGGTGATGTGACCCAGGTACTGGGCCTCCGGTGCTCCCCACATTACAGTGTTTCAAATTTCTATGCATTTAATAAAAGTTTCAAAACAAATAAAAGAGAATTCAGCTTAACTGGAATTAAAGATAAACAATTCAATAATAGTGGGTGTTTTGATATACTACTTTCCATAGTGATAAAATATATGGACAAAAATATCAATAAGTATGTAGAAAATCCGAATAACATAGTTAACAAATATCTGCTATATTGAATAGCAATGGTGAAAGTGGGAATCCTTGTCTGGTTTGAAATCTTAATGGAAATGCTTCCAGGTTTTCCTATTTCAATATGATGTTGACTATGGGTTTGGCATATATTGCCTTGATTGTCTTGAGGAATGTTCCTTCTATACCAATTTGCATAAGGTGTTTATCATGAAAGAAGGTTGTAATCAATTATGTGTTTTTTATTCTTCAACTTGTTAATGTGATATATCACATTTATTGATTTTCATGTTTTGAACCATTTTGTCTACTATGGCTAAAGCTTACCTGGGCCAGGTGAATGATCTTTCTGGTGTGTTGTTGGATTTGATTAGCTAGATCTTTGATGAGGATTTTTGCATCAAGGTTCATCAGTGATATTGGTCTATAATTCTCTTTCTTTATCTTTTTCTGTTTTAGGAATTAAGGTGATATTGGCCCCATAGAAAGGTTCCCAGGGCCAACACTGCATAGTGGTTAAAGCCACTGCCTGGAGTGCCAGGATCTCTTTTGGGTGCTTGATTGAGTCCTGGCTGCTCCACTTCTGATCCAGCTTTCTGCTATGGCCTGGGAAAACAGTAGAAGATGGCCCAAGTCCTTGGGCCCCTGAACCCATGTGGGGGACCAGGAAGAAGCTCCAGGCTCCTGGCTTTGGATTGGCTCAGCTCTGGCCATTGCAGCCATTTGGGGAATAAACCAGTGGATGGAAAACCTCTCTCTCTCTCTGCCTCTGCCTCTATGTAAATCTACTTTCAAATAAATAAACAAATCTTTAAAAATAAAAATAAAATAAAATAAAGGATCCCCTGGCTTTCAATTGTTTTGAATAGCTTAAGAATAACTGGAAGTAGTTCTTCTTTAAAAGTCTGTTTAATCTCACCCTAGTTATAATGGCTATCATATAGAAATAAAAAAAAAACAATAAATGCTAGTGAGGATGAGATAGTAAAGGCAGCATAATACATTATTGGTGGAAATGTAAACTAATACAGCCATTGTGGAAGACTGTATAGAGACTCCTCAAAAATCTGAAAATAGATCTACCATATGACCTAACCATCTCACTCCTAGCTATTTACCCAAATGAAGCAAAATCAGCATATGAAAGAGTTATCTGTACTCCAAAGTTTATTGCAGCTCAATTTGCAATAGCTAAGATATGGAATCAATTCAGAAGTCCATTAACCAATGACTGGACAAAGAAAATATGATATATATATATATATATATATATATATATATACATACTATGGAATTCTACTAAGCTGTTAAAAAAAGAATGAAATCCTGTCTTTTGCAACAAAACTCATGCAATTGGGTACCTTAATACTTAGTGAAATAAGTCAGTCCCCAAAAGACAAATATCATGTGTTTTCCTTTATCTGTGGTAACTACTAGAGTATAAAAAATGCAATGTATATGAGCAAAATTTACATTTTGAAAATTGAGTATTGTTTACAGCCCTTGTCTCTATTGTTGAGGAACAATGCTTTTTATTCTTACTATATTTTTAATTCTTTGTTTATTAAAAGGTTAAGCTTATGGTTATCAAATAAACTGAAAATATGTCATTGTAAAGATTAAAAGAAAGAATAAAAAAGGAAGGAAAGAAGACAGTGAAAGTGTAGGTGAGAAGGAGGATGGGGAGGCAAATACCACTATGTTCCTAAATCTGCATATATTTTTTCACCTTATTTAAACAAAAATTATGGATATAAAGAAATATTTCCTAAAAGAGAGATATATAATGTTATATCTAATGATTATATAATGTATTCCTTTTTTAAAAGCATGTAGACCAGCCCCCCCCCTCCAAGGAACACTACAACACTTCAATATTAGAATATGAAGATGAAGAGATTGATTAAATGCTGAAATGCAATTCAAAGAGATTAATGATAGGATTACTCAGTAGCAATGTGAAGCAAATCTATGAACTAATGAAATCTATACATGATATGAATGAAACTTTTTCCCATGAAATTGACATTTTGAAGAGAAATCAAAATGAAATATTCATAGGTCAAATAAAAAACGCAGTGGAAAGCCTCAACATCAGACTTGATGAGGCAGAAGAAAGAATATCTGACCTAGAAGACAAATCCTTGGAAATCTTTCAGTCAGAACAAAACAAAAATAAAAACAAAAAAAGAAGAAATTAAAAAAATAAAAAAAAATGTTGGAGATTTATCAGATACTATCAAATCACTAAACATACAGATCTTATGGGTTCCTAAAGATGTGGAAAGAAAGTGGCTTAGAAGACCTATTAGTGAAATAATTACAGTAAACTTTCTTAATTTGGAGCAATAAATAGACGTCCATGTATAAGCAGCACAAACAACTCCTAATAGACATGACCAGAAAAGATCATCAACATGGCACATTGTAGTCAAACTTTCAACAGTAAAACATAAGGAAAAGATTCTAAAATGTGCACAAGAGAAATGCCAGATTACTTTCAGAAGATGTCCAATCAGAGTCACAGCTGACATCTTATCAGAAACAACACAGACTAAGAGAGAATGGAAAGATATATTCCAAGTCTTAAGAGAATAAAACTGTCATCCCAGAATACTGTATCCTACAAAACTCTCATTTATGAATGAAGGTGAAATAAAGACCTTTCATAACAAACAGAAATTGAAAGAATTTATCACCACTCATCCAGACTTACAAAAGATGATTAAGAATGTGCCACCCATAGAAACACAGAAACATGATCATCACTATGATAGAAGGTGAAAGCAGGAAATCTCCCAGTAAAAGTACAATGTTTACAAAGTAAACAATAGGGATATTTATGGGAAAATGACAGGGCTAAGTTGTTACTTATTAATAGTAACCTTGAATATAAATGACTTCAATTCTCCATTTAAAAGATACAGACTAGCTAAATGGATTAAAAATAAGACCCAACTTTTTGCATGCTACAAGAAACACACATCACTAACAAAGATGCACACAGAATGAAAGTTAAAAGGTGGAAAAAGATATTCCATGCTAATGGATAACCAAAAGAGCAGATATAGCCATCCTAATATCAGACAAAATAGACTTTAATACAAAAACTATTAAAATAGACAAAGAAGGGCACTATGTAATGATTAAGGGATCAATTCAACAGGTAGATGTGACTATATAAAATATGCATGCACCCAATTACAGGGTGCCTAGCTATTTAAAAGAAATATTAATGGATCTAAAGGAAGACATAGACTCTAATACAATAGTAATGGGGAATTTTAACACCGCACTTTCATCAATGGACAGATCAACCAGACAGAAAACCAAAGAAACAACAGAGCTAATTGACACCATGGACCAAATGGGCCTAACTGATATCTACAGAACTTTTTATTCCACAGTTGCAGAATACACATTCTTATCAGTGCATGGAACTTTCTCTAGGATACAGCACATGCTGGGCAATAAGCAAATCTCAGAAAAAAAAAAAAAAACATACCATGCATCTTCTTGACCACAGTGGCATGAAGCTGGAAATCAATAAAATCACGGATGAAAAAAGAAATGTAAAAATAAATAGCACAGAAATAAATAGAACCATCAGGAATTATTACAAAGAGTTGTATGCCAACAAATTAGGAAACCTAGAATAAACTGATAGATTCCTGAATAGCTACATTCTACCAAAATTGAGTAATGAAGACACAGAAAACCTAAACAGGAAAAAAACCAAGATGGAGATTGAATCAGTAATGAAAACCTTCCCAACAAAGAAAAGTCTAGGACTGAATGGATTCACTGTTGAATTATACCATACAAAGAAAAAATAGTTCCAATTCTTCTCAAGCTATTCAAAACAATTGAAAAGGGGTAGTGGGGAGGAATCCCCCCAAATTCCTTCTATGAAGCCAGCATCACCTTAATTCCCAAAACAGAAAAACAGGCAATAAATAGAACTGTAGACCAAAATCTCTGATGAATCTAGACACAAAAATCATCATCAAAATACTAGCTAAATGAATCTAGCAAAACATCAGAAAGATCATTTACTCAGCCAAGTGGCTTTATCCTGGTAGGCAGGTATGATTCAACATTCGCAAATCAATTAATGTGATAAAACACATTAACAAATTAAAGAACAAAAAAGATGATTATCTCAAGAGATGCAAAGAAAGCATTTGATAAAATACAACATTCTTTCGTGATGAAAACTTTAAGCAAATTGTGTATAGAAGAAACGTTCCTCAAGTCAATGAAGGCAATTTATAACAAAAGCACAGCCAGCATCTTATTGAGTGGGGAAGAGGTGGAAGCATTTCCAGTAAGATCCAGAACCAGACAAAGATGTCCACTAACACCATTGCTATTCAATATGGCTCTCAAAGTTTTAACCAGACTCATTAGGCAACAAAAATAAGTTAAAGGGATATAAATTGGAAAGAAGGAAGTCAAAATATCACTGTTTGCAGATGACATAATTATTTTGACTTTATACCAAAAAACTCCACTAAAGGATCATTGGAGCTCATAAGAGTTTGACAAAGTGTCAGGATATAATTTACAAAGAAAAAGCAATAGTCTTTGTAAACACAGACAATGCTATGGCTGACAAAGAACTTCTAAGATAAATCCCATTCACTATGGCTACCAAAAAAATCAAAAACCTTGGAATAAATTTAACCAAGGATGACAAAAATCTCTACAAAGAAAATTATAAACCATTAAACAAAGAAATAGAAGACACAAAATTGGAAAAATCTCCCATGTTCATGGATTGGAAGAACCAATATCATTAAAATGTCCATACAACCGAAAGCAACTTACAGATTCAATGCAACCCCAATCAAAATGCCAAGGACATTCATCTCAGGCCTAGAAAAAATGATGCTAAAATTGATATGGAAACACCAGAGACCTTGAATAGTTAAAGCAATCCTACATAACAAAAACAAAGCTGGAGGCATCATAAAACCAGATTTCAAGACACACTACAGACAGTTATAATCAAAACAGCTTGTTATTGGCAAAAAATTAACATGGTATATCACATAATATGAATTGAGACAATAAGCCTATAGTGTCAGGTGTATTGGCTAGGACTTGGGCTGTGTTCTGCATTTGTTATAGGTATAAGAGTCAAGGGGTTCAGTTTCCTATGGTGTCTTTCAAGTTGTCTGTTGTCTTGGGTTTCTCCAGCAACTCCTTTTTAAATGGAGTCTGGGTTTGCATTTGTATTCCATGGCTATTTTTTCTGGGGTTTTATTGATGTGCTGATAAGATGGGGGAAAACAAATTTTTCTCATATTTTATCATTAAATAACTGTATTTTAGGGGTCCTATGATAGAAGCCATGACCTCAAGTTCTTAATATTTTTCCACACCACTCCCTTTAAGAGGGCCAGAAGAACTAGAAGAGCTGGATCAAGGCTACATAATGACCCCATTCTCAGGGAGGCTCTGTAAGAAATTCCATGAGCATATTACAAACTTTTCACTTTTTCTCTAACCCAGCCAGTAAAACAATGATTTCTCCTTGGATCATCAAGAGAAACTATTAGGGTTCCAAGGGTAAAACTCATAAAAACAATGGTCCTCCAAATTTTGGGCCCTAACTTGTTTCTGATTTTCATAAGTCCACACTTACTCTCCAGTAATCCATGAAATTTACCATCCAACTGTTCCTTAGCTTTTTTGCAGCATCTTCTGTTCTAGCTAAGCTGCCTTCGGCTGCCTTCTCTGTATTCTCCGTTGCTCTAGGTTTCCAGGTGGATATTTCCACAATAGCCTGAGATCTCTGGATGTACTTTAGGCAGAGATGTTAATTCCACCATCAACTGCAAAATCTAAATCTATCTTATATTAAGAAAATATCTTAGTAACAAAAATCTAATAACACTTGTGTCCTTAACTAAATTTCTCATTGCTGAAACTTAAGAATATAGCTATCCCAAACACTTTAAGTGTCTTTAGGAATGACTGCTTTAATTTTTATTTGAGTTGAGTGTTGTAGTATAGTGGCTTCTTGGGATGGTCACCTATTTTGAGCCCTAGATACACCAGGCTTCTGATCCAGTGTCCTGTTAATGAGTTTGAAAGGCAGAGGATGGTCCAAGTACTTGAATTCTTGTCACCCACATAGAAGATCTGCATAAAGTTCCTGTTTCCCATCTTCAACCTAGTCCAGTCCAAGCTGCTTCAGGTATCTTGGGCAGTGAATCAGTAGATAGAAGATCTCTCTCTCTCTTTGCTGTCTCCTTAAAAATTCCTTTCGCTTTCTTCCTACCTTTTAAATAAATAATGCCTTTAAAACTTTTTAAAAACGACAACTACATTTTTAGAGTAAGTTATATGTATTTTTAGGCTTTATAATGCCTTTTTACTATGCATTAGAAAAATCAATCCGAATTACTGCTGTAATTTATCATGTTTAACATGCACAAGCTCATGACAGAAATTATTGCTATAAACGTCTGTTAATATGTAAATGAGATTCTATTGCTTTAACCCTCATCTTGTAATTACTCAGATGCTTTCTAAAGGTGATTTATTGATCAGAATTTGTGAAGATGGGAAAATAGGTGCTAATTTACCTCTGTAGGATATTTAATTGATTGGATTTTGGAAATACACATTTTTTTCCATAGGTGTGTTCCCATAATACAGTGCAATATGTCATTGAATTCGTCTCTGTGAAGTAGCATACATAATATCGCAGATTCTTGGCTTTGACATTAATTTATCAATTTTTTGAGGGGCAGCGAGAGAGAGCTCTTATCCATTTTTTCATTACCTTAGCACTTTCAACAACTCCCAGCTGGTCTGAAACCAGGAGCTGGGAAATTAATTCAGGTCTCCCAAGAGAATGGCAGGAACCTAATCCCTTGAACCATCACTGCTGTCTCCTGAGATCTGCATTAGCTGAAATTTGGAGTTAAGAGCAAGGCCAAGAATCAAACCCAGTCACTTGGATACGAGATGAGTGTTTCAGCTAAAGTTTTAACTGCTAGGTCAAATGCATGCCCCTTGGGTTTTATTCAACAGTAGTTTATTGAAATGTTCTACTAACTTTTTGAAAGCATATAATCACATACAAAAAAAAAAAAGATTGTATGAAGGTAAAAGTTATTGCTGTATAGGTTTACCTTAGGAATCGGAGTCATTCTAAAATTATTATTCATATTGCATTTCTCTTTTAACAGCAATGTTTAAAATAAATTAGCATGAACAACTGGGAACATGTCAGAGTGAGTGAGGAAAGCAACATATTTATCATTCCCAAAAATAAAGGAAAGACAAACTATTCATAGAAATTATTAAGGATATTTAAAAAAAAAACAGGGGTTCACAAGTAAGCCATAGAAAGCCAATTCAGAATTGTTTAATTATGGAAATCAAGGAAAAGAAGCCTACTCACGCCACATAAAATAGTTAATATATCCTAATACCTGCAAATAACTTTCTCTATTAATGAACTGCACGTGTTCCTAAATTGTCACTAAAGGCAAATCTATCATACAGGGTTTCAGCAAATATAATGCAATCATAAACATTCCAATGAGAACAAGATATGATATAAAATATAAAAATGTGACTTTTATCCCAGATTGTCATAAAGGTATCTACTTAACTGAAAGTAGAATTATTTATCAATGTGCTACCAAGCAGCTGGAGGATTTTCACTCACAAACTCTAGGTTAAGCCTAGATGATAACTACTTTTGTAAAAAAAGGCAATTTGCCTCATTGCATACAGATACAAAATTTCCATCACACAGAGGATGATGAATCCCCCATACAAAGGAACATATTTGGAGTGTTTACCATGATAGTCATTCCTTGATCTAATTTTCTTCACTAAACCACCTTTTATTAGAATGACTCAGAGTTTACCAGATCAGGTAAACTACAAAAAGGAGTGAGACCAAAGCAAGATACGAGAATCACTTTACACTGGAAACTGGAATTTGAATTTAAATTAATTTAGAGTAATTTAGGGTCTGGAGAATTCTAGAAATTGTATTCTTTTTTTCCTTTTCCTTTCATTGCCAGGAAAGAAAAAAAAAAAATAGCACCAGCCTATGAATGGGAACAATTCACAGTGAGAAACTCATATAGTAGAATCAGGAAATTGTTCCAGCTATAAAACCCATCCAAAATAAGATAGTAAAACATGAGGAAGATACCAAGAAATGGAGCATGTGTAACACATTTCTGGCTTAACACCCAGGTGAACATTGGACATCACATGATGACAAAATAGAAGGCACTGTGCTCTTCCTCTCATTATGAATGCAGTGAAAAAACAACTACACACATCAACTCCCTTTGTGAGAAATGCACAAACTCTTCACTAAAGAGAGTGAATCAGAAGATTATTGCATTAAAACTGATAGAAAAAGCTGTGACACACTCTTGCCATAAACCCTCTCCCTAACACAGCACTGTACAATCAAGAAAGAATCCCCAATTCTCAGCTCATTCCCAGAGAGAGAAGGGTTTGGAACACAACTCTTAACACCCTAATGTTTCTGGCTGCTGTCTGATGGCCAAGTTTCTAACTTACCTGTCTCTGGAAACCACTGGGCCCAGCATCCTCTCGTCACCCAGGGAATGCAGAAGACAAATTAGTATTTTCTCATCAGGTGAACTTGCATTTCCCACTGCTTATTCCTTCTAGCTCAGCATAGTGAACAGGTTAATAGGTTGATTGAACATATCACTGTTTCCAGTGGCTCCCCTCCCTCTGACTCAATCAAACTTAAAAACTCAGTCCCTCGTTTATCCCTGGAAGGAGCTGAACTGCATATCTAATCCCCATACGTATCCATCTGTTACTCAAAGGACTGACTTTTAGCTCATCCATATCTGCAAGGCGACATAGCCTGGCCTTTGCTAGGCCACTGGGGATTACAGGAAACAAAGCAGCAATTTCAAAGAACATTTGGTTTGAACAAACAGGCAAGTGTTTGCCAAGACTCGTCTTCTTGGCTCAAGGCAGAAGAAAATCTAGCTCCCAGCTTCTCTCTCTATTTTTAAACAACAGCTCCTTTGTACAACCTTTTATTTCTTTATTTTCAAGTTAGTTGAATGACAGAGAGAGAGACAGAAATCGTCCATCCACTGTTTCATTCTCCATATGCCTTAGAGCCAGGGCTGGGCCAGATTGAAGTCAGGAGCCAGAACTCCATCCTTGTTTCCCACATAGGTGTCAGGCACCCAAGTATTTTGGCCATTTTCTGGTGCTGTCCCAGTTGGGTTAGCAGGAACCTGAATTGTAAGCAGAGCAGCCAGGACTGAAACAAGCACTCCTATATGGGTTGCTGGCCTTGCAAGCAGCAGCTTAGCCTACTGCGCCACAATACCAGCCACAGAGATACCTTAGTTCACTGTACTTCATTGTATTAAAAGATGTAAATATTATGATTTTTTCAAATAAAAGATTTGTGGCAACAATGCTTCAAGCAAATCTTTTGGTTCCATTTTTACCAATAGTATATGCCCACTTTCTGTTTCTGTCTCTGTGTAACTGTCACAATATTTCAAGCATTTTCTCTGTTTCATCTATTTATGGTGGTCTGGGATCAGTGTTCTTTGATGATGTTATTGTGATCATTTTGGCCACCATGAACAGATAATAGAAGAAACTTAATCATAAATGTTGGGTGTATTCTAGCTGTTCCATCATTCCACATCGTCCTGTCTGCAACACCTTATTCCCTGAGACACAGCAATACTGAAATTAAGCCAATTAATAACCTTACAATGGTTTCAAAGTGTTCAAGTTAAAGGTCAGATTAGTAAAGATGGCCTGTTGAGAGCCAAACTATGCCAATAGCTAGGCTTCTTGCATCAAACAGCTAAGTAAATGTTCTTGAAGGAAATCAAATGTGCTTCTTTAATGAACATAAAAAATGAGTGAGATAGTGAAACCGCCTTACTGCTGATATTGAGAAAGTTCTGGTAGTAGGAACAGAAGATCAAGTCACTAAAATTTCCTTAAGCCAAAGCCTATTCCAGAGGTAGACCTATGTCTTCTGCTCCATGAAGGCTGAAAGAAGTAAGGAAGTTGTAGAAGAAAAGTTAGAAGCCAGCAGTTGTTGTTTCATGAAGTTTAAGGAAAGAAGCCATCTCCCTAACATAAACAGCTCAACGTGAAGCAGCATGTGTTGATGTGTAAGTTGCAGCAAGTTTTCCATGTAATTGATTAAGGTGGCTACACTATGCTATAGAATTTCAATAGGGACAAAATGGCATTCTATGTGAAGAAGCCATCTAGGGTTTTCATGACTAAAGAAAGTCAATGCATAGATTCAAAGTTCCAAATGACAGGCTAGTTCTCTTGCTAGGGCTAATGAAACTGGTGACTTTAAGTTGATATCAGTCCTCACTTAATCATTTCAGAGTTCCTAGAGACCTTGAAGAGTATACTAAATATATTTTATGGGACATGTACTCCATAGAATACTATACAGCAGTAAGAAACAACGAAACCCAGTCATTTGCAACAAGATGGAGCAGTCTGGAAAACATCATGCTGAGTGAATTAAGCCAGTCCCAAAGAGAAAAATATCATTTGTTTTCCCTGATCGGTGAGAACTGAGTGCCAAAGGGGAAACCTGTTGAAGTGAAATGGACACTATAAGCAACAATGAACTGATCAGCTCCTGTCCTGACTTTAGATGTACAATGTAATACTTTATCCTTTTTAGTATTTGTTGTTGTTGTTGTTGTTCTAGTACTATTGGTTGAACTCAATAATTAACACACAATTATTCTTAGGTGTTTAAATTTTAACTGAAAAGTGATCCCTGTTAAATCTAAGAGTGGAAAAAGAGAGGGAGGAGATGAACAATTTGGAACATGCTCAATCGGACTGGCCGCAAATGGTGGAGTTAGAAATGTGCCAGGGGATTCCAACACAATCCCATCAAGATGGCATGTACCAATACCATCTTACTAGTCCAAGTGATCAATTTCAGCTCACAATTGATAGCTCTGATAGGTCTAAGAGTCAAAGAGATCACACAAACAAGACAAGTATCTGCTAATACTAACTGATAGAATCAAAAAGGGAGAGAAAGATCCAACATTGGAAGTGGGATACACAGCAGACTCACAGAATGGCAGATGTCCTAAACAACACTCTGGCCTCAGAATCAGCCCTCAAGGCATTCGAATCTGGCGGAAGAGCCCATGAGAGTATAGCAGGTATGGAAAGCCAAGATATCATGAAAAAAAAAAAGACCTAAATGAATGATCTCTGTGAGTGAGATCCCAGTGGAAAGAATGGGGCCATCAAAGAAGGAGGTACCCTTCTCCGAAGGGAGGAGAGAACTTCCACTTTGACTATAACCCTATCGGAATAAGATCAAAGTCAGCGAACTCTAAAGGCTTCCATAGCCCTGGCAACTCATGACTAGAGCCTAGGGAGATTACTGACGCCATGAACAGGAGTGTCAAATTGTTAAATCAGCAACAGGAGTCACTGTGTACTTACACCCCATGTGGGATCTGTCCCTAATGTGTCGTCTAAAGCGAAGTGATGCTATAACTAGTACTGAAACAGTATTTTTATACTTTGCGTTTCTGTGTGGGCACAAACTGATGAGGTCTTTACGAATTACATACTGAAGTGATCTTCTGTATATAAAGAGAATTGGAAATGAAAAAAAACAACCTGGTGTTAAAATGGAAATGGCACAGAAAATTAATTAATTTGAAAAAAAAAATTATGTAGGATCTCTGTCTTTAATGTGCTGTACATTGCTATTTAATGCTATAATTAGTAATCCAATGTAGTTTTTTCACTTTATGTTGCTATATGGGCAAAATGTTGAAATCTTTACCTAATATATACTAAACTGATCTTCTGTATACAAAGAGAATTGAAAATGAATCTTTACATGAATGGAAGGGGAAAGGGAAAGGGAAAGGGGAGGGTTGCGGGCGGGAGGGAAGTTATGGGAGGGGGGAAGCCATTGTAACCCATAAGCTATACTTTGGAAATTTATATTCATTAAATAAATGTTTAATAAAAAATATATTTTGCCTGTGCTCTATATCTGGAACAGCAAAACCTAGATGACAGCATGTCAATTTACAACAAACAGGTTTACTCAATACTTTAAGCCCGTTTTGAGACCAACTGTTCAGAAAAAAGATTTCTTTCAAAATATTACTACTCATTGACAATTCAATCAAGAGCTCTGAAGGAGACGTACAATGACTGCTAACACAATATCAATTCTTCAGCCTATGGATCAGGGAGTACTTTTGACTTTCATATCTCATTATTTAAGAAATACAATTTATGGGCTGGTATTGTGGTATACAAGGTTAAGCCACTGCCTGCAATGTTGGCATCCTATATCAGAGCACTGGTTCAAGTCCCAGCTGATCTGTTTTCAGTATTGCTCACTTTTAAGGCACCTGGAAAGGCAGAAGGAGATGGCTCAAATTCTTGGACCCCTGCCAGCCATTTGGGAGCCCCAGATGCTGAGTTCCTGGTTTTGGCTTGGACCAGCCTGGCCAGTGTGGCCATTTAAGGAGTGAACCAGAAGATGGAAACAGATCTCTCTCACTCTTTGTCTCTTCCTCTCTCTCTCTCTGCCTTTTAAATAAATAAATGTTTAAAAGTGTAATTTATAAGACTACTGTGGCCATAGATAGTAATTTCTCTGGTGGATGAGGGCATAGTAAAATAAAAACCTTCTAGAAAGGATTTAGCATTCTAGATGGCACCAACATTTGTGATATATGGAAGGAGGTAAAAATATCAACATGAACAGAAATTTAGAAGAAGTAAATTTTAATTCTTATGAATGAGTTTGAGGCATTAAAGGCTTTACTGGAGGACTTCAGGGCATATGTAATAGAAGTAGAAAGAGAAACACCATTAGAAGGAGAGCCTGAATATATGACCAAGTTGCTGCAATCTCATGCTAGAAATTTAATAGGTAAGGAATTGTTTGTTATTGATGAAAAAAGAAAATGGTTTCTTGAGACAGAGTGCATTCCTGATGAAGAGTCTGTGCCTCTATTGAAATGACAACAAAGAATTTAGAATGCCCCATAAGCTTTGTTAAGCGGCAACAAGGTTTGAGAGGACTGATTCTAATTTTGAACAAAGTTCTACTGTGAGTAAATTGCTATCAAGTGGAATCGTATGCTCCAGAGAAATATATCAAAAAGGAAGAGTCAACAGATGCAGCATCGTTCATTTTTGTGTTATTTCAAGACATGGGCACAGCCACCCCAGTTGCAGAAACCACGCCCCGATCAGTCAGCAGCCATCAATATCCAGGTGAGATCTGCAAAAGTCTATATATGACTTTCTGAAGGCTCAGGTGATGGTTAGCATATTTTAGCAAAAAAAAGTGTTATATACATTGTTTTTAGGGATAATACTACTGCACAATTAACATACCATGATATAGTAAAAGCATCTTTTTCATATGCACTAAGAAATCAAAAAAAAGAAAAAAAATCATGTGACTCACTTTCTTGTGCTGATCTGGAGCCAAACCCACTACATCTCCAAGCATTCTCCAAATGACTGAGTATTGTATATTTTTTCAAAAAAAAATATTAAACGTCAGATGGAGTGTAATGGTATATTCAAAGTACTGAAAGAAAATAAAATCTGCCAAAGAAGGACACAACCTCCACCTCCAAAAAATATTCTTAAAAAGTGAAGGGGAGTTAAAGATTCACAGAAAAACAAAATCAGTGGAGTTCACCATTTCACTTACTTTAAAAGAAACATTAAAATCAAATTTTCATGTTGAAGGAAAACCACAGTAAATAGCAACATCAAAGCATACAACAGTAAGCTACTTATGAGCAATGGTTAGTATATAAAAACATATAGAAAATTATATTACTGTAATAATTGAAGATAAATCATGTTTAATTCTAGCATAAAAGCTAAAGGACAAAAGATTTAAAATAACTATAAAGTTATGTTTCTTATCAGCAGTATAACAGATAAAAATTGTGATAAAAATATATATAACACAGGGGAGGAAAGGTAAAAGTGAAGTATTCAGGTGAATTTAAGTTGCTATCAGCTTAGAATAGACTGTTCTAGCAATATCAATGTAAACTCCATGGTAACCACAAAGAAAATGTCTATATAAGTTACACAAAATAAAAAGAGAAAAAAATCAAACCCCATCAATATAAATAAAGAAAATAAAAAGAAAACAAAAAAATAAAAAATAAAAAGGAGAACAGAGAGATACAAAAAGAGGGAAATAAGAATCAAAACCTTTAAAACAATGGCAATAGAAAATTGCTGCCCATCAATAATTACTTTAAATTTAGATGGGTTAAACTTTCGAATGAAAAGACATAGAGTGGTTACGTGGATTTAAACATCAAGATCCTGGGGCAGACATTGTGGTAATGTGAGTTAAGCTATTTCTTAGGATGTAAGCATCCCGTTTTAGAGCTCTGGTTCCAATTCCAGCTTGGTTCCAATTCAGCTTCCTGATAATGCACTTGGGAGGGCAATGGATGATGGACCAAGTGCTTGGGTTCCTGCTACCCATGTAAGAGACCTGGATGGAATTCACAGTTCTTGGCTTCTTCTTGGCCCAGCCCTGGCTGTTGCAGCCCTTTGAGAAGTGAACTGGACAGTGGGAATGATCACTTTTTCTCTTTCTTTCCCTTTCACTTTCTCTGTATGGTATATATCTATTTCTCCCTCCAGTGCTCTGCCTTTTAAATAAAAGAAAGATCTTTTTAAAAAACAAAGAAACTCAAAAGGTAGACAAAAAAGGAAAAGGAAATGATGAAGTTATCAAAAGTACATAAGCACACATATACAGTACAAACAGTAAAAGAGAGCATAAAAGTAATTGATGTGAGAACAAGCAAAATGGAAGACATAAAAAAGGACATAATAGAGATAAAGTTTCCTGAAAAAAGATAAACTTTGAGTATAAAAATCACTGAACAAGTATCTGGTAAAAATCGATCTTTAAAACGGTGGCCATTGGAGGGTGAACCAACGGCAAAAGGAAGACCTTTCTCTCTGTCTCTCTCTCACTGTCCATTCTTCCTGTCAAAAAATAAAAAAAAAAGTTTTAGATGTATTTGAGCTTAATTTTTAATTTAAAAGACCATATAAGGGAAAAAAAAAGGTTACCTACAAAAGGAAAAGAGAAGGTTAGATGGAGTGTAATCTGTAAGGTCAGATGGAGTGTAATCATTTTAAGATTACAAGAAGTGATGGAAGTACAAAAACCAACATCAAAATATTTTGCAAGATAAAGCAGACAATTTAGTTGTAAACATTCAAATATCCTTTTTTTTTGTCAAAGTAGAAAACTACTTAAAATATTTGCTCTTTAGTGTCTTATCTGCCAACATGACTAATAAAGATTCCTTTCTCATAGGGTTACTGTGAAGACCAGCTCAAGTTCAATACGTAAAATACCTGATATGAGACTTAAAACTGCTTTCACACAACTCATGGAAAAATGTTGAACCTCAGTAAAAACAAACTGAACCCCTCTGTAGTGTCTTGGATGCAAATGCTAAATTTCCTTAGGTGCTAATCTCCCATGATCTCCCAACCTCCCTCCCTCAGCCTAAAGCTTCATTACCCTGCTTCTGGGATGGCAAATCAACTTCATACTAAGATTAGCTCCCTTCGCTGAGAGTGGTGGAGCTGGCCCCCAGGGCCCCTCATCATAAAACAGAATAAGTCATTTATCTCCCAAGTAGGTAACATTTTGATATTTTTTCTTGTCTTGAGGGATTTTCCAGGAATCTCAATCCATGAATAAAGTAACCACCACCCACCCGCCTTACTGGAGCTGACTGCCATCATCAATATTCCCCAAAAAAATGTGATTGTAACTGAGCAAGCAAAGTATGCTTTGAGTGCTGTAGACTGACCAGGGGCCTGCGTACAACCTGAACACACCTCTCAACCCTCGCCTCCTCCAGAAGAACCTGCACTTCTAACCACTTGAGGAGCTCAGGAATCGAAATGGTAGCTGCCTCTGTCCTTTGCAGAGAACTGCCTACCTTTCCCCACAACACTGATGTCAGTGAGTGGGTTGCTGTGTTTGGGATTCTACAACAAAAATATCAATAAAATACTCAAATTATGAATGACTAAAAGTATTAAATACATTTCCAAATTGTTGGAACAATATTAAAATGTATCATGATAGTGAACATTCTTTCCCTATTCCCACTTTTAATAAGATTTTCCTGATGCTTTCACTGTTAAGTATTTAGTCAGTTGCTTATAAGTCTTCAGTGCAGTATTCCAACTTTACTTAAAGGAGTTAATCCTAGGGATATATTTGAAAGGGGCAATAAAAAATGAGTAAGGCATTATCTTTTGTTTAGACAGTTGGCAGAAACAAATATATATTTCCAAAATAGTTACCAAAAAAATTAGTTAAATCCATTATCACACTGTATAATTAATCATTAAAACTGAATTTTATACTAATGCATAATTATTTTATCTTCTGTTACCATAAAGTTGAATTCTACTAAGCTTTACACTTTAACAATTATCAACCAAAAACTGATAAACGCATGGTGATGGTAACATATTTGTTCATATTGAAATAAGACAAACATAAAGATATTCCTCAGTTTACTGTTGGGTTTTTCCTGATAAACCCTTCAGAAGGTGAAAATACCCTATATCAAAATACATTCAGGGGCAGGTTTTTGGCCCAGTGGTTAAGAGGGCGTTTGGTATGTGGGCATCCTGTATCAGAGTGCCTGGTTTGAATATCAGTTCATCTGCTTAGGAATCAGCTCCCTGATAATTCACAGTGTGGGAGGCAGCCTGTGGTGGCTCCAACACATGGGTCCCTGCCACCCAAGCGGGAGACCCAGACTGAGTTCTTGTATCCTGTCTTCTGCCTGACCCAGCCCTAGCTATGGTGCACATTTGGAAAGTGAACCAGCAGATGGAAGATCTCTGTCTCTACCTTTTAAATAAAATGAAAATAAATGATTTTTAAAGTGCTTTTGGTAATCCTAACATACCAAACCTCATAGCTTAGCAACACAATATGGTGCATAGTAGAGCATTGGTTATTACCCTATAGATGGTCTGGCTTGCTGAAAGCTGCCACTCACTGATGCTGTCCAGCAATGCAACAAAAGATCATGCCACATATCATTAACCAGGGGAAGGGACAAAAGTCAATCTTTGGAGGACAATGTCTACTGAGTACACATTGGTTTTATATCATCTTAAAGTCAAAAAATTCTAAGTGAGACCATTGTCAGTCAGTCTGGTATCACCTATACATACATGCATAAATATATATTGGTTTCTGTAACCAAATGAGGAAAAATGATCTAAAAGTATTAACTGTTGCATAATTTACTTTATCCAGGTAAAATTAATGTATAATATTAATTTTAATTTTAAAGCTCCTGGGAAACCTTGTTTCCACAAGTTTCATATTAATTTGGGATCTAAGATATACATCTCCATCATATAAGGGAGTGTGTTTATATTTGACGTTGCCAAGTGTAGTGATTTTTCCATAAATATTGTTGTGGGAAGTTCCGGAAGTTGCTTCTAGTTGTGAATTTTCCTGTAAAATTAGAAAGCTGGGGCTCCATTTTCCCTGTCTTCACAGCACTATTTTCTGTGCTCTAGGGGAGTGGGACTGCAACCTAATGACTTCTGTGTGTTTATCTCTAACTTTTATTTATAGAGCTCCAGCAGCTATCAAGGTTTTGTATTTTAATTTTACTTTTCAACGTAGATTCAGATTTTTAGTGTTTGAATAACTGATTTAACCCTTTCACACCTACTTGCTTCTCACTACAATAATGTCTTTGTAAAATACCTGGAACATCATTTATAGTACTTTCTTGAGAAAATTTAATTTATTCTGAGCATCATAAGCAGTGAGTCATGGTTGGTTTTATTGGTATCTAGGAGAAAACCTGATAATTGCAGTTGATCCTGATAGCTGTGTCTGAACAAAGGAATCTTGATGTCATATCACCAAGAGCTTTTATTTAAAGCAATGTGGGAAAAGTTCTGGGCTGAAATAAGTATTCCAACTGCCAAATTCTAGGAGGAAACTAAGTAACAATATGCACTATGGGCATAACAGAGATTAAAGAATGCAGGAGAAAAAATCATATTTGATTATTCTAGTTTGATACCAGTGCAAGGGGTTTGATGCTTTTTAAACTGTTCAATAATTTAAGTTCTTTCTTCAAATTCCATTCATTCCTCTATTTTAACATCCAGTCTCTTTTTCTTTTGTTTTGACCCCTCTGGTTCTCTCTCCTATGCAGAAATGTTTATTTTCTTTTCCAGAAAATGCAGCTGGCTGGAATATTTAACATATTAGGTTTCAGTTAGTCTTAAACAATTACCAAATCTAAACTGAATCTTGTACCTCTGACCTGTAGAAACACAGTTCCCCAGAAACATTTTACAGAAATTTATGTCATTTAATTAAAAATTATGCTGGTGAATTTTCTTTGAAAGTTCTCACTTGCAAAGTGTCTCAGAGTATGATTCACACTTTGCTAACTTTTACCCTGTCTTGAGGCATATGTTCAGTGGTGGTAGCAGGTGGTCTGGGCTCCATCCAGCTCAGCTTCCTGCAGGTCTCAAGGGCGGAAGACATCCATCAGTTCACCACATTTCTCACCTGTTTGCCTCTGGAACGGAAGTCAGGAGGCTGAGCTATTATCACTGCTCTGCTAATAATGGTTGTATCACTTTCGATAAATGTCTTAACTCAGGTTCTTATTCTGGAAAAAAAGAAAATACATACGTGGAGTTTGGGAATCAAATGAGATTAACCCATGGAGGTAGTCATGAAGGGTAACTGTTACACTGCATCAGGAATGTCTTTATAAAACACCTGGAACATCATTTACACCACGGTTATTGGTGACCAATATAGCTTCTTGGTACTAGTGAGAGAAAGCACTAGTTACACCCTCAAAAATGCAAAACCAATCTTTCAGAGCATTTTTTTCCTTGAATAAAAGGTACACAGTTAATTTTCCTTGGTTAGCTCAATTCTGTGAGTCTCTGCTGCTTCAAACTTATGTACTCTTAATAAATAGTAGTGTTTAAAAATGAAGTTTTCCATGAATGAAGCCGATACTTTGAGATTTGATTATTGTTTACAGCCCTTTTCCGTTTCTTGAAGAACAGTTTTTTTTTTTTTTTCCTACTTACTACTTTTAAATTCTTCATTTAGTGGAGAGTTAAGTCTGTGATTATAAAGTAAATTGAAAGTATGTCATTGAAAAATTAAAGAAAAAATAAAAAATGGAAGAGGGGGAGGGAATAAGGGGTGGAGGGAGGTTAGGGTGGAAGCATCATTATGTTCTTTAAACCATATATATGAAATACATTAATTGTGTTTCCTTTATATAAATTTTTAAAAATTTTAAAAAGACCATGCACAAGCATTTTAAGAGAACACCTGGTTTAAATTATCTTAAATATGTATATCACAAATGTAATTAAAATATCATAGATATTATCAAAATGTCAGTCTCTATCAAATAAATATCAATTAATATCAAATAAATTAATATCAAATGCATCTTAAATGCCAGCGATATTATCGAAGTGTTTGAGTTGGAATAACTGCCTTCTTTCCTCAGACTGGTACTTCTGTCCTTTGGTTCTCAGCAGATTCCGACTGGGATTCACCACCAGCTATCTAGGTCTCCAGGTTACACACAGCAATTGTTCCATTTTTGTCATCTACCATAACTGCATGAGCCAGTTTCTAATAATAAATCTCTATCTAGCACCTACCTATTTCTAAATGGGGAGAGTGGAGAGACAGTGAGAGAACTCTAACGCAGATTAAACCTGACTAATGTAAACTAATTCAGGGTAAGAAAATAGGCAACTTCCCAATTTGTACAAAGATAATTATTTTTATCCAATATTACAATATTTTACACAACAGATATTTTAGTTTCAGGTTTTCTACGTATGTTCATATAATGAAGGAGGTTAATAATAGTATTATTTCTATTTTAATAAAATTAATTATTAATGAAAAAGAGGCGAGTTAGGTCCTAAACATCTTATTTACTTCTTATTACTATTTTTAGTTCAATATTCTGTTCACCTTTTTGAAAGAAAAGAATAAATGAAGGGCACTTTTTAACATCCAAAGTCATTTTTCTAATCTACTTCTATTTTATTCATTTCATGAACTGACACATTTGGTTATAAAGGTTTCCAATGAGTTTGAGCATTTATCAAATTCAATTCTACATCTGCTACATATACTCCTGTTAATAATGAAGGGGATGATTTTGTCATTTAGTGTAACACATATAATTTAAAATTTCCATCTTACTATTCAACATTAATATTTAGCCATTTTAAAATAATAGAAGTTAAAACATTTGGGAGTGTGGGCCTAAAATTGATAGTCAATTTATAAAAGTTTGACTTTTTAAAGCTTCCTGTGTGACATGATGGATTGAATAATTTATTTAAAGTATTATGCTTAAAATGTTAATAACCAAATGAGCAACAATTCTCTTTACAGAATTCTAAATTTCAATTCCTATCTTTCTTTATAGAAGTCTCTGTAGAATTAAACATAGTATTAATGATTCTAATGTAAGTACTACTGATTATAAAGGCAATTATTATTTTCAATTTATTTGAATGATTCTTTGATAATGTCCTCTACTATTATTCTAATGTAAGCTCTGTGACAATGAGGTCAGAGTTTTTCTTGCTCACTTCACAGAGCTGTGTCATCCAGAGTGCTTGACACACAGTGGGCACTAAGTAGATACCTGCTTAGTAAATAAGTAAAGAAATAAACCCTTATTCATGACTGAAGATCTAGGTACTTTGCTTAATGTAGATTTTCTATAAACCTCACGGCAATCCTGCAAATAGGTGCAGTTGTCGTTTTGAACAAATAAGAAAACATGTTCAGGAGATTATGCTACTTCCTCCAAAGCCAGGCAGGTAATACGAATTTTTCCACTCAACATTTTTCATTTTTTGTGCATGTATGACTTTTTCCACACTTTGATCAGATATGTTCCATTAAAAAACCTTTATATCCAAAGATCTCACTTGTGCTTCTTCTTACTGTTTACATTATTTAATGAACATTAATGATTTTACATTCATTATTACCAATAGCTGCAAGGCTCTATATTTTCTATCATTCTTTCATTTATTCATCAAATATGTATCGAGTTCCTGTCAAGAGCTATGCACTATCTTGAGTATTAAGATATTATCAAGAAGAGTCAGGTTTGGTACTTGCCTTCATAGAAATTATATTCTAATGGCCCAGATATATACCATGAGCTGGATGTTTCCAAGATCATGTTCACCCAAACAAGTTCTTTCTTGGGAATTTTGTTAACCATTTCATGGAAAATAGTTTCAACAGAACGAGTCTGAAGACACCCAAAGAAATGTATCTGTGCTGCCTAGTGCACAGTCAATATATGATAATTGTTACTTGCTTATTTCAGTTCCCATTGGGTAGTTATTTGAATATAGGGATATAAAATTGCAATGGGGCTTAGCTAAGGAGTGGTAATAAATGGTTTGGCAGTAGCCATAGGCAAAGAAAGTGTGTATGTATGAGAAGGACGAGGTGAGGAAGGATTGAAATCTTCTACTTCGTATGGCATAATTTTTCAAGAAATTTATTATTTCAAAGCTATTTCCTCATGCCATCCTTGGGTGCCCCTCCCATTGTTTCTGCATCTGAAGAACAAGCTCAGAAAGTTCAGGCAAAATAAGGTATTCCTGAAATAATTATTTTTTTAAAAAAATATTTATTTGTTTATTTGACAGGCAGAGTGACACAGAGAGAGAGGAAGAGAAGGTGAGACAGATAGAGAGGAACCTTCAATCTTCTGGTTCACTATCCAAATGGCTATAATGACCAGGGCTGGTCCAGGCCAATGCCAAAAGCCAGGAACTCCATTTGGTTCTCCTACTGGGGTGGCAGGAGCCCAACTCCTTGGGCCATCTTTTGCTGCCATCCAAGGCACATTGGCAGGGATTTGGACTGACAGTGGAAGAGCCAGGACTCACTGGCACTCCATTACTGGATGCCAGGATTGCAAATGGTGGTTTGACCCACGGTGCCACAATGCCAGTGACTACTGGCATGGTGTTAATATCATTACTCATTTTATGGGAAGAAAATCCAACTACATTTCTGCATTTTTTTTTTATTTTTCATGGCAGTAAAGATATATTGTGGCTATATATTTAAATTGCAGTCTCAGTTTCTTATTGTCAACTGTGGAAAATTTCAGAGAATACAAATTCTCTTTTATTAGTAAAAAAGTACTCATTACAACATATGATTTAGTTGAATTTACATGTAAAGCAGCCAGATACACACACGCACACACACACACACAAAATCAATGAATGAAAAAGTACCCAGAAATTTAAATGAAGGGTTAAGAGCAGGAAAACAAAGACTGTACCACAACTGCTTTTCATTGGTGAGGGAATCCAGTAAACTATTACAAAGGAGAAGGAAGCTATAGAAACTAATATCAGAATCACATTTACAACAAATATTTATTGAATATCAATTGCATCTAGTCATTGTAGTAGACTTTGCCCAGAGGGCTCAGATCAAGGATTCTGTCTTCAATGGGTTTCTAATCCGGTTGTAGTTTGTTATACATATGTCTATCTACTATAACATTTTAACAACCTTTTATAGGTACTCCCATAGAAGATATTTGGTTTTTCTCTGTTAATATCTTTCAGGTCTTCTTAATAAAGTTTCCTTCAGGAATAAGTGAACAGGCATATTTTGTATGAGACTGCCATGTTATCAATTCCATCTATGAATATATATGACTTTTTAGCTATCTAGCCACCATTAGCTTAATAATAATATCCAGCCTCATACTTGTAGTTCTTTGCAAATAAAAAAAAATGTAAGATTGTTTTCCAATTTATTCGTACCTGTAGCTGGGATGACACAACAGTTAGAAAGATACTCTGGGAATGAAGATCTGTCAAATAGAAGGGCTATGGGTGAATGAATTATCTGCCATACCTGAAATTTATCAATTTAAATTCTATGTAAAATTTGTACAGCTCAATCATTTTATAACATAATGTAATTTTTACTTAACCAATTGCTTTAAAAAAACTTAATTAAAAGAATCCTGTCTCCTGGTTTGTTTCTTATCTTTATTCCCTTAAGAGCATTCTAACAGGATTTGCATTTTCTATGTCCGACTTCTCATATCAAAAGTATTAGGGTTTTTTGATCCTTTACATAGGGACCTTTTCCATTTAGAAATGAGATAATGGAATACTTCTGGTATTAAAGTTTTTAATAGGTTGTAGAACAAAACAATGGGCCAGCACCGTGGCTCACTTGGCTAATCTTCCGCCCGCAGGTCCGGGTTGGGGTGCCAAATTCTGTCCCAGTTGCTACTCTTCCAGTCCAGCTCTCGCTGTGGCCCAAGAAGGCAGTGGAGGATGGCCCAAGTGCTTGGGCCCTGCACCCACGTGTGAGACCAGGAGGAAGCACTTAGCTCCTGGCTTTGGATTGGCACAGTGCGCCGGCCGTAGCGGCCATTTGGGGGGTGAACCAATGGAAAGGAGGATCTTTCTCTGTCTCTCTCAGTGTCTAAATCTGCCTGTCAAAAAAAAAAAAAAATGAATCAGGAGGATGAAGCAACAGATGTAGAAATATTCATGAATAAGGCCAGCGCCGCGGCTCAATAGGCTAATCCTCCGCCTTGCGGTGCCGGCACACCGGGTTCTAGTCCCGGTCGGGGCACCGATCCTGTCCCGGTTGCTCCTCTTCCAGGCCAGCTCTCTGCTGTGGCCAGGGAGTGCAGTGGAGGATGGCCCAAGTGCTTGGGCCCTGCACCCCATGGGAGACCAGGAGAAGCACCTGGCTCCTGTCATCGGATCAGCGCGGTGCGCCGGCCGCAGCGTGCCAACCGCGGCGGCCATTGGAGGGTGAACCAACGGCAAAGGAAGACTTTTCTCTCTGTCTCTCTCTCTCGCTGTCCACTCTGCCTGTCAAAAATTAAAAAAAAAATAATTAATTAATTAAAAAAAGAAATATTCATGAATAATTTAGATCAGACAGAAAAAAAATACAAGAAAGATGTAAATAGCAAACTCTTGAAATGCATAATATTAAGGTAAGATTTTAGAAGTTGGTTTTAGTCTGCCATTTAATGTATCTGGACTTTAAATTTGGCAACTTTACCTTTTAGTAGGAATTTAAAATTGAAAGGATGGCATGAGTGATTTCATAGACACAAGGCTGCTTTAAAATAGGAACAGCTAAATATCTTTTTTCAATTCCAAACTCAGTGAACAATACACATTTGTCTTATTATTTATTGAAAACTCACTGGGTTACAAAATTCTAAGGTTATTCCATGTAAGGAAGAGAATTAAATATTTGTTCTAACCTGTTGTAAATATTACGGATCTAATCCTCATTCACATCCAATCAACTATTGACTTAATGTGGCAGTCAATATTTGCTACTAAAAAAAAAAATCTTTAAAACTTATGAATAGCTCTTCACATGCAAACAGATATCAAAGAAAGCATACAGATAAACAATGTAAAAAATGAGAATGTTTAAGTATGACAATTTTAAAGACCTATTGTAATTATGATGAAGATGTACAACTACTAGAGTAACATAGTGACTATTCTTTAAGCAAATTCGCATTTGCAAGGAGCATACTTTGATGAAAAGGAAGATTGTTGCATCAAATCAAGGCTGCAAAAATACATCATCTGTTTTCTCACCTAAATCAAATGTCATCATATGGATTTTCATTCAATTCCCCTGTTCTCCCTATTATTTTGAATGCCTTTTTGGTTTCTAGGCAACCATTCTAATACCTCTTTTTTAACAAGGCTTCTGCACAAGAACAATATTCATATAAAAGAATGATGGCCTTCATAGAATACTTAAAATTAGAAATAAGTTCTACTCCTAAAACATGAATAAAACCAATCACAATTATAATAATCAGTTTTGAATATTGTGGTATATAGAGCTAAAAATATATAGCCTGCAAACCATAATGAGTTCAACAATGACACAAGAAAGTGGAGAAAGGGAGAAAGGTACAAGATAAGTTTATTTCCAAGAAGGATACACAGATATACTCCATATATCAAATTCTAACCAGATCAATTCACTCAAGACATATTGAGGAAGTAGGAAGGACTCCGCTGAGAAATCATAATTAGAAAATCATTTGAGATGGGAAATAGTAGTTACAGATTAAATTGTTTATTTACAAATTTATAGAAGTTACAGTGAAAAGGGGATTAAGTTTATATTTCTCCTCTGCATATCGAAAAAATGATTATTAGGTAATAAATACAAATAGGGGAATTCTGGCTTAATTTAAGAGATATGTCTAATAATTGGATATCAAGGGATTAAATTCTATCATAAATACTGAAATTTATAATGTTACATGTTAAAGGTAGATGAATATCTTTATGGACCTCATTGTGTACTCACATCATTTCTTGAATGTAAAAATAAGCACCCCCAATTAAACATGCCTCACAAAGCACTGTACCTTTCTAATCTGCTCTTCTACTTCTTCACTCTCAGTGGTAATTGCTCAGGTTAAAAGTTGAATAATCATCCCTAACTACTCTTTTCCTTTTTCTCATATATTACATCCAATCTAATAGCAAATTCTATGTCTAATGAGCCTGGGATATCCCTGCCTTTCTCCATTTTATATCAATGCCGCTAGTGACACTCCATAGCTCCACACCTACCATCATCTCTTGCTCGCATTGTCATGATGGCCTCCGAATATCCTTACATTCACATTTAACTTCTGAAGTTTAGTTTCTACAGAGCAGCCAAGATCATCTGTAAGACGTTTTTCCAGTCAGGCCAATCCCTTGTTCAAATCCTTCTGATAGCACACCATTTCACATAAAATTAAATCCAAATTGCTTATTTTGTCTTAAAAAATAACATGCTGTTGCTTATCTGATTAACTCTCTGACACTTTTTTTCTGCAACTTCTCTCCCCTTGCATTCTATTTCAGCTTCTAAGACATCATTGCTGTCCTTGGAAATCACCAGTCACATTCTAGGCACAGAGTCTTTGTATGCCTTTTTCCTTCTGCCTGAATGTCATCTTTCATTACTGCATCATTGGCTCTCCCATTTCAATAAAAACTCTGCTCAACTTATCAAAAAGACTCTTCCATAATCTTTTTCCTAACACAGTGTAACCACTATGTATCACCCTCTATTTTTCCTTCCTTCCTTCCAAGTTAATGCTACAAGAGGCAGAGAAAGAGACAGAGAGAGAGAGAGAGAGGTCTTACATCCACTGGTTTATTCACAAAATGGACACCATGGCTAGAGCTGGGCCAATCTGAAACCAGGAGCCAGGTGCTTCTTTTGGTTCTCCCATGTGTGTGAGGGGGCCCAAGTACTTGGGCCATCTTCCATTGCTTTCCCAGGCCATAGCAGAGAGCTGGATCAGAAGTGCAGCAGTCTTGAACAGTGCCCATATGGTAGGCATTTGGCAGTGGCTTTACCTGCTATGCCACAGCACTGGCCCTATTTACTCTTTCTCCAGGGCTACCTTACTTACTTCACTGTAACTTCTATAAATTTGTAAATAAACAATTTAATCTGTAACTACTATTTCCCATCTCAAATGATTTTCTAATTATGATTTCTCTGCGGAGTCCTTCCTACTTCCTCAATATGTCTTGAGTGAATTGATCTGGTTAGAATTTGATATATGGAGTATATCTGTTTATCCTTCTTGGAAATAAACTTGATATGGAACCTGATCCAATCTGGGACACAATTAGATTGATTAGATTCATGAGCTGGAGACCATGCCCCTCCCTTGCCCCTACCTCATCTCACCTGTATCCAGCCTCCTGCCAATCAGACTATGTAACCATGTCCCTCATAGAAGTGGACAAAAGGCTAGAGCTCATGGGCCTGCACCTGCTCTCCCATATGCCATGTGCTAATTCTCTTGCCTGTTCTCCTGCGCCACCCACACCCTGCTCCCACTGGCATGCCTTCTCAACGGCTTCTCGGCTGCTCCCTGAAAAGGCTGGTATGGAATTCCCCTTCTTGGGCCCTTCTTCCTTAATAAAGCTCACACATTCCTGTGTATTTCTCTCAGTTCCTCAAATAAACCTGTCTTGTTTGTGCCTGAGTTTAGAATGCTTCTCTAAACTTAAGACAAGAACCTGAAACATTAAAATTGGCACATTTGAATGATAAAGGAATAACATCATGACAGGTGATTTAGGCACTCTTTCTAGCTTCATTACTAATTTACCAGTCAGTAGCTGGTTTGCTCTCAGATAATAACGCTACACAGGACATCTTATCTTTATCTGATTGACAAAAGTTTTGGACAAAATGATTTCCAAGTGCCTTGTACACAATTAAATGGAAACTAGTGCAAATAACTCAAAGGCATCTTCATTATTTTCTTTTAGATCTTTAAAACAAAGTAAAAAGTCTGACCCAATCTGATAAAATCTCTAGTAAGCACTGTCCAAGAAATGTTCTGTGAAGATGAAAATGTTCTATGTATATACTTGTTAATATGCTATTCTCTTTTCCACATTTGGTTATTGAGAACTTCAAATAAGGCTGGTGCAACAGAGGAAATTATTTTAAAATATTATTTAATTTTAATTAATTTAAACATAAATAGCCACATGAGGTTTGTGAGTAGGTAGTTGGGTAACATTGTTACTAATTGTACACAACCAGTATTAAATGGATCTGTTAACATCATAAATTTAGACTGAAACACAATATTGAGTCTGCTTCCAAATATTGCATTCTTCATTTATATTTAAATATGATCATTTATAGAATGAACAGCTAATGAAAACCTGAGTGGTAGTAAATGTAAAGCATTGAGAGGATGTTGTATATAGCAGAAGTTATCACTCGCCAATGTGATGTTTCTGTCATATGATTTCAATGGCATTTATATAAATTAGAAAGGATCATTTTAAGTGAGATTAATTGCTTATTTTTTCTTGAATAGGTAGTAATTTCATTATAGGTTAAAACTGGAAGATACTTTAAAGGACATGATATTAGTGCATGTGGAATGTACCTTTTCCATTTCTTTCTATGAAGTCATATCTTAATTATCAGTTTGGGCCTGATTAAATCTGTATTAAATAAAGTAGGCTTTAAAAAACAGGTTAAAATGAATCAATTTCAAAAGTTAGGAAACATGAAGATTTCTCGATAGCTTTAAAAGTAATGCAATTAAAATTTTATGGAGAGTTACATGTATTTAACACACCAGTAATAAAATATAGATAAAATAATGAATACTGCTTCAATTGTGATTAAACTTGTTGTTGCCATGGTCTTTTTTGTTTTGCAAAATTTTAATGATGAGATATATTCCTGGGCTTTCATTTAACAGGGAAAAGTAAATTACTGAGCAAATGTATAACATCACCTATAATAGCCATAACATTTGAATAATTAACAAATATCATTGATTAGCTATGCTTATGGCTAGTAAAACATGATTTGAAATATGTAAAAATGAAACATTCTTAAGATACAGTGACCTTATATTTCATTAAGAAAATACTTAGAAGTGAAACTGACACTTAGAAAAGCAGACTTTGAACAGCTCTTGTCTTGACTGTTAAAGTCTTATTCTTTTTCACGCTATTTGTTAAACTCTTTACTAAACATAGAGATTATCATATATGCATAAAGTTAATTGCAAATAGATCTTAGTGAAAAATAAGAGTGGGAATAAGAGAGGGATGAGAAAGGAGGGTTGGAGCATGGGTGGGAGGGTGGGCATGGTGGGAAAAATCACCATATTCTAAGGTAATTATGAAGTGTATGCAGTCTGTATATAAGGCTGTGTAGTTTTGCATATATGCCTACAGACTCACTTCTAAGGGTGCAGTTTAAAAACTTGCTATGGAGCCCCAAATCCCCTTAAGCTGGGTGGTTAAAAATAGCATTTTAAGTGTAAAGTGATCATATAGATAGGATTAAGTGTTTGGTAATAATAATAGAATTAAAAGGGGTGAATTCTCCAACATGGGAAGCAAACCATACAGCAGATTCTTAAATGACAATCACTTTAAATAGCACTCTGACCTCAGAATCAGCCCTTAAGACATTCTGGCCTGGCTGAAAAACCCACAAGAGCATTCAAAGCATGGAAAGCCAAGACACTGTGGCAAAAAGTGTCTTACATGAAGGATCTCTGTGAGTAAGACCCCCAGTGGAAAGAAGTGGTCATCAAAGAAGGATTTACTTTTCTCTGAAGAGATGAAAAAGCTTCCACTTTGCTTATGGCCTTGTCTAAATACTGAAGGAGTTTGTGGATACAAATAATTGCAATAATAGGTCATAGAGGTAGGTATATTATATGAAAAGTTTGAAAAAAATCCTGGAAATGTGTAAAATATGCTAAACATAATAAAGGTATATTTTGAAAAGCAAAAAATGAAATGTGAAGAGCAAAAAATGAAGAAAAAAAAAAGAAAATGAACAAACCAGCATGGAAAAATGTTGGTACAAATACAAAAACCACTAACATTAGAAACTAGAGGAAATATTTCATTCTTTTGACTGATGCCCATTTAACAGCAAAATAGATGAACTTTTCAAAAACAGTAATAGTATCTCAAAGATGAAGTGAGAACAAGAGAATGATATTAGGACAGAGAAAATAGGAAGACTGTTATTGGGAAAGGAAAAAGTATTTATAAACAAGTAATAGAATGAACACAACTGAAAAATTAAATTAATATGAAGCGAATTTATAAACCAAAGCTTAATTATGAAAAAGAGTAGAATATAAAAATGAAATCCATATAATGATGGTTTAGTATAATATTAAATGACCAAAAAGAGAGGAATACAGTATTAGAATTTTAAAAAAATCACAAATGTAAGATGTGGAATATCTAAATGCTAAGAAAATCTGAGAAAACCTTGAAGAGGAACAAAGGGGAAATAATGACTATACTGGCTATGAAAAATTATAATTATATCACAATTAAGAATGCCATGTATAATCTATGTTTGTCATGGAAATAGAAAGACAATAAAACAAAAAGTCCAAGAAAATATATGTAATAGTGATTTTCATAAGTTGTGAAAAAACATCTAGACGGTCTCATCTGAGAAATATATGAACATATCATGTAAAACTAGCTTTATCTGTTGGAACAGATCATCTCCATGTTAAAACAGGAAATCAAGAAATGCAGAGGTGAATTTCTATTTCTATAAGTATAAATATGTATATATAAAACTGTATCAGGAAACAATAAATGCTGGCAAGGATGTGAAAAAAGGGTACCCAAATACACTGTTGGTGGAAATGTTAATTAGTACAATCATTATCAAAGACAGTATGGAGATTCCTCAGAGACTGAAAATATATCTACCATATGACCCAGCAACCCACTCTTGTGAATTTACCCAAATAAATTAGATAAGCTTGTTAAAAGGTTATTTTTACCTGTTCATTGCAACTCAATTCACAATAGCTAAGATGTGGAATCAACTCAGATATCCATCAACTGATGACTAGATAAAGAAAATATGGTATATACGCACTATGGAAAACTACTTATTTGCAAAAAGGAATGAGAGCCTGTATTTTGCAACAAAATGAATGCAACTGGTAATTATTGTGCTTAGTGTAATATGCAAGTTTCAAAAAGAAAAATGTTTTCTTTGATATGTGGCAGTTAATATAGAATGTAAAAAATGTATAGGAATGAAATAGACATCTTCTGATTGTTTTTTGTAGCCCTTATCTGTACTCCTGTGGGACTGTGAACTTCTTACTTTTACTTGTTGAATATTATGATTAGTTGTGAATTAAGCCTGTGATAATAAAGGGGATTGAAATTATGACTTCACAAAAATTAAAGAAAAATGAAAGTAAGGAGAGAGAGGGAGTAGGAAAGAATGTGGAGGGAGGGAAGTATGATTATCTTAGAATTTTACCCATGAAATCTGTTATTTTTATTTTAATAAAATTTAAAAATATGTGAAGATTAAATGTATAAAATATCTATAAGCACATGTATGTAAATATGCATATTAAAATATATATATATATTAAAATAAACATTCATAATATTGCCACAATCCAGCACCATAGGGTCATTCTAGTCTTTCCTGTTATGTAGTTATAATCATATTTTTAATCATATATTTTAATCATAAGTTAAAAACACCATAAGTAAAAACATATACAATGTATTATGTTATAATAAGCTAAATTTTGAACCTTTGGAACATTCTTTTAATTATTATTGGAAACCAAACCTGATGTGTTAGGTAATAGGAACTGAAGAAAATAGGATTTCAATGTGAGGTTTTGTAATTACCTGGCCAGGCACTAGATTTTGAGCTTTTCTGTTCTCTTGACTGACATCCCTTACTATTAAACTGGAGTCTTGTTGATGTGGTGGGAAGATGAGGCGGGAAGTGAAACATTTTACAATTCTATGGTGATATCTAAGTCTTTTTTAGTGGCCCTGTGCCCCAAAATGTAATCTTCACAATTATTTTTCTTTTATTGTCTCTTATGTAAGTCAAGAGGTACTGGTTGGAGTTTGATATGTCTCTTCCACATTGGCTAGTTTCTGATAAAGTAATTGTGTGAGCACATTACGGAGAAATAACAACACTCAGGGCATTTTACACAATGGCTCTTTCTTCTAGTTGTGTTTAAAAATGTTTATATTTGTACTTCTCCATCGGATAGAAGCAAGAGGATTTTTTTCTGATCTTCACCGAGAACTAGGCAGAGGTCCTGGAGGTAAAATTCACAAAAGTGTAGATCCCTCTAATAATGGGCTCACACTCAGCGTCCAGTAATTAACAATTACAGTGTGCCGGCACTGCGGCTCACTAGGCTAATCCTCCGCCTGCGGTGCTGACACCCCGGATTCTAGTCCCAGTTGGGGCGCCAGATTCTGTTTCGGTTGCTCTTCCTCCAGTCCAGCTCTCTGCTGTGGCCCGGGAGTGCAGTGGAGGATGGCCCAGGTCCTTGGGCCCTGCACCCGTGTGGGAGACCAGGAGGAAACACCTGGCTCCTGGATTCAGATTGGCGTAGTGCGCCAGGCGCAACACGCTGGCTGTAGTGGCCACTTGGGAGTGAACCAACGGTAAGGGAAGACTTTTCTCTCTGTCTCTCTCTCTCTCACTGTCTAACTCTGCCTGTCAAAAAAGTAAAATAAAATAAAATTAAAAAATTAACAATTACGGTGTAAGTATTCCCAATGATCACCGGATCACTTCCCAGCCCTTCCCCTCTTGGTAAGGTGTGAATCTCTGCATTCCTCTCTCTGATTTTCCAGTTTTGGGGGTAGCAGAGTGCTCAATCACCTCAATTTTCGGATGGCTCTAAGAACACGTATTGACTTTCAATGATTTCAATGATTTTTTTTTTCTTGTTAAATAGTTCTAAGCTTTACCTGCTGGAACAGATAATCTCCATGTTAAAACAGGAAATCGAGAAATGCAGAGGTGAATTTCTCCAAGGGCATGCAACACATCTATGCTTTCTTATATGTATTCTGTTTTATGAGTTACAGAATTTGAAAAGGGATCCCGATGATTGAGAGGCATGACATCTTCCAGGAAAAATTGTTGCAGGATGCTAAATTCTCTGTTACATCCTGGTTAATTGATCAAATTTAAGGCATAAAGATAATTTTTTCATATCTTCACACAGAAAGCCATTGCATGTGCAAAGGTGATGGAAGTAGCTGGCTTTGTATTTCTTCCCAGCCACCATCAAAAATATGGACGTGTCTATATGTGTGTGATACAAAATGTAATCCAAGATTATCAAACTCAGCCAAGTCATCATTAAAAAGTATACAGAAATATTCTTAAACATGAATGAATTTAGACACTAAAATATCCTGTGAACAGTCATTTAAAACTATATCTGTGGAAGACATCTATCTGGTAGAAAGAGTTCAGTGTAAAAGATCAATGCACATAAAAGCCTTGGTAACGTTATTTGGTGTTAAGCAAAGGAATCATTCACATAGCACATGAAGACTAGTGGGAATTGTGGCTGTAAAAGAGAATATAAATGTTTTAAACTTTGGTAATTTGAGGTAATAATATAACTGCCAGGAAGAACAGGGAGGAAAAAGAAATATAACCATAACAATCCTCAGTTTTTCATATCTCTGAGTCAATCGATAGTGCCTCAAGCATGTTCTTTTCCCAGAATTAGAAAAGAAATGGCAGAAACTGATTTATTCCTGAATATCTAAAAATAAATATATTTTCAAGGAGTGAGGAAGTTGAGATGCACATTTAGAAGCATTTAATAGTATTTGAGTAATTTTCTGGGTAGAGTAAAATAATTTCTACTGCCCATTAAAAAATAAGATGAAAAAAGAACTAATAATTTATTAAAGAAAAGGGTGTAATGGTTAGCAATTAAATTTAAGTATCAGCTCATAGAAGAAAAAGGTCATTTGGGAAATTAAATTATGGGGGAAATAAATCACACATTTCAAAACTTCAAGTATCCATGCATAGGTATGACACTCTATATTCATTTATTCAGTTTATTGAAACTTTCATTGCCAAAGTATTGTGAAAAAGCTAAAAATGAACAAGGGAGAAATAAGCTCTATTTCTATAGTCTAATAGTGAAAGAGATGCAAAAAGGTTTGTTCAATCAATAAATTAGCTAAGACAAATGTGTTAATTATAAAAAGCAAAAACAAGCACACACTCTTATGGGAAGGAGCAAAAATTTCCCTTATTTTACAGATTTGTTATTTATTTGAAAATCATTTACTGAGAGAATTGGAAAGACAGAGATCTTCCATCCACTGGTTCACTTCCTAGTTGGCCATAATGGTCAGAGATGGGTCAGGAGGAAGCCAGAATCCAGGAGTTTCTTCTGGGTCTCCCAAGTGGGTGCAGGGGCCAAGGCACTTGATCCATCCTACGCTGATTTCCCAGGTACATTAGCAGGAAGTTAGATTGGAAGTGGAGCAGCCAAGACTCAAATTCATATGGGATGCTGGCATTGTAGGCAGCAGCTTAGCTAGCTACGCCACAGCACCGGTTTCCCTTAGTTTATTTTAATTCTTACTAAAATTAAATTTATGAACCTCTGCCAGACATATTTTAGCCAGATTGCTGATCTGCCAAAAAGAGGAATTTTCTAGTTAGAACAGCATTAATAAATATCAGGTATTAGCTTAGTTACAGCAAGTGCCTTAGTGTTCTTGAGTGCTAACTTATTCAGATACAACTACCATAAATAGACAGGATTTAAGCAGTCATCAAAATTTGTCTGCTTTTTGTGAATCTTTTGTCACTACAATTTTCGACAAATTCATTTACTTCTTTAAATCTTTGTTAAAGTGGTGGAATCATTTAAACTGTAAGGATTTTCCTAATTGTAAAATTATAAGTTTATGACCATATCTTCCACACTAATAATAAACCAAATAAATATCAACCTATTTAAAAACTCATTGACCCGTTATCCACGAGGAGAAGCACTAAGTGTCTTGTTTGCCATTGTATCCCTCATTTTTAGATGAGTGTTTGACCCATAGTAGGTGCTTATTCAATATCCATTGAATAAATTATTTTATGAAATAATATGGTAACTGTCATATGACAATTGTTTGAGAAAGGCTGTTAGTGCAATCAGTTTATCTGACTGTTCATTGCATTACTTAATTTTATAGCTTAGTGAACTAGAATTAAGCAATTATGATGGATATGTACTTAGTGAAGATTAGCAAACATTAATATTATCAGAACATAATCCAATGCTAGTAATACATGCATTCCAGAGTGCTGAGATTTTTAATTAAACTGAATGACACATTTTTGGAAGGATCTGTATGGTGTGACAATGACTGGCCACTTCTTTTATATTAAAAGAACCTCAAAGCTAGAGATCATCTTACTGAGCATGCCTTATTTGACCAGAGAGGAAATTGAAGCTGTGAGATTCTTAGGTGCCCAACTCCTTTACTCCTTTAATGAGAAGTGCTTATTTAGCACACACAGTAAATTTCCATGACACTAAGTTCATTGACAGAGGATCACACTTGTATTCAGTCATAATTAATGTGATCCTGTTATGGCAGACACTTCCTTGCTGCCCAAGATGATTTATTTCCAAACTCTCTGTAAGTTTGAGTCACTGTATTGAACAACTACTAACTGCAAATCGTTCTCAAATGCTTAAATGTCACCTCCACTCCAATAACAGTAAATTCTGTTAGTATAACTTAATTATAAAACATCTAAGTTAATGCTAGGTTTACAGTACAGCCATCACAGTGGCTATGTGACAGACGGCAATCATTTGATCCAACTTCATATCTACTAACTAGAAAAGTAAGGAAAATACTGCATATTGCTAGTCATGTAGAGAGAAGATTTGTATTCCCAAATGGAGGTACAGGAGATGAAGTTAGTCTAACAATACTCTACTTGTTAATTTGAGCAACTTCATGCTCAATTTTAAAATGAAATATTAATTAGAAGGGTATACATAATGTGCAACAGGGTAGCTGTCTGACCCTGTACCACAACCAAAGATCTCCATGACTTTGTGAAATGCAATTTGAAATGTTCAGTCCTAGGCTTGTCAACAAACGGAAAAGGTGTCAATTAATTGGTGAATACAGAAAGGGATTAATTTATTCATTCCTTCATTATACAACCACTTACTGAATTTTTGTTATGTACAACAGACTATGTTGGGAACTGTCAACTTCAAGACACAAACACACTTAAAATGGCTATGTTCCTGCAGTTTATTCTGGAGCTCATTGTTTTTTTGTATGTGTTTATTAGGTTTGATTGAAAACCACATATCTTTAATTTACCCAATGCTGATTTTAAAAGATATTCAGTAGTCTGAGCTCATTTTGAAATTTATCTTGATTCTCTGTTGTGTTTTATAGATTCATCACTATTGGTCATTATGATCAATTGATCCAACCTAAGAAATTAGCAGAGTTAATCTGAAAACTCTGAAATGGTATGTACCATTTTGTAATTTATGTTTACTGGCATGTTTTGGGTGGTGGGGGGAAGAAAACCCTCGAGTTAGTATCCTTGCTATAGATTGTTTTTAAAGTTTTATTTTGTATATTGGAAAGTCAGAGTTACTGAGAGAGGGAGAAGGAGAGATAACATCTCCCATCTACTGATACCCTCCCAGATGGCTGCAGCCAGGAGCTTCTTCTAAGTTTCCCATGTGGAAGCAGGGGCCCAAGGACTTGTGTCATCCTCTGTTGTTTTCCTAGGCACATTAACAGGGAATGGATTGGAATTGGAGCAGCTGGGACTCAAGATGGCACTTATATAGAATTCTGGAGCTACAGGTGGCAGCTTAATCCACTACTCCACAACACTGGCTCCCTTGCTGCAGCTCCTGAAACATCTCAATACACTATGTCTAAGACCAATTAAATATAATTTATTGAGTACCTGTAAGTAGAATGAATTAATCAGTAACTTAATAGTTATTTCTTTTAAGGAAAAAGCACAATTCAATAATAGCTCATATAAGATTTTTTTCATATTTTTCTTTTTAAGTTCTAGCTTTCACATATAAGAGAGAACATTCAATATTTGCCTTTAAGTGTCCAGCTTAAGTTCATTCAACGTGGTGTCCCCAATTCCATTCATTTTGATGCAAGAGGTAAAATTTCATAATTTTTATAGCTGAATAATATTCCACTGTGTATTTATACCACATTTTCTTTTTATTGTAATGTAAATTTAAAATATGATATCATAAAATTAAAGAAAGGAGCAGAGAAGAGAATGAAGGAGAGAAGGGAAGTAGGAAGAAAGAGGGAGGAAGGAAAATCATAATGTTCCTAGAATGGTATCTATAAACTTTATTGAATGTATTAAAACCAATTAAAATTATTTTATAAATTCAAAAATATTCTTACTTAAACCCCTGTTCTCTGATTACAATTCATATCATTTAATTATTGTAATTTAGATTCCAAAATCCTTTTTTAACATTTATGTACAAATAAATCATATTTTAAAAAATTCTGCCACTTCACCAAACTCTTTTATGAGTTCCAGTAGTCTCTCAGTGGAATTTTTTGGCTCCTGTACATATAGGATCATGTCATGTGCAAATAGGGACAGTTTGATTTCTTCCTTTCCAGTTTGTATACCTTTGATTTCTTCTTCTTCCTCTTCTTCTCCCTCTTCTTCTTCCTTCTTCCATCTTCTTTCTCCTTATCCTTCTCCTCCTTCCTCTCCTTCTTCTAATTATTATTATTATTATTATTAGTGTTAGTATTTGTTTTGTTTTAACACAATGGATCCCTTGTTCCTCTTCTTGGAAACTTTTTTCTTATTTCTACAATTTATCCATAATTTGAATGTCAAACAGATATATACTTGTCAATAGACTATGTGGGATTTAATAAGTTTATGCAATCAAAACAAAAGAAATAATGATCATATTATTTAAAGTTGTAAATGTAAACAATATAATTAAAAGTTATAAGGTAACTAGATAGACTTGGGAAAAGGATATAAAAAAGGAAATAAGTAGTATGCTGTGACAAATTCTTGTATTTCACATCAAAAGTTGAACACCGATTAAAGCAACTATACACTTTAACATAAAACATATTATTTATAATTATGGTGTTATCCACCTGGAGAAACAAAACCATACGTGACAGGGTTACCCTGTGGAATGTGAACGGAGGTGCCCAAAACTTAGCTTGTTCTATACTAAGCATGTTCTGTGTAGTTTCTCTTTCTTTCTTTCTTTCTTTCTTTCTTTCTTTCTTTCTTTCTTTCTTTCTTTCTTTCTTTCTTTCTTTCTTTCTTTCTTTCTTTCTTTCTTTCTCTTTCTTTCTTTCTTTCTTTCTTTTTTTCTTTCTTTCTTTCTTTCTTTCTTTCTTTCTTTCTCTTTCTTTCTTTCTTTCTTTCTTTCTTTTCTTTTCTCTCTCTTTCTCTCTCTCTCTTTCTTTCTTTTCTTTTTTGACAGGCAGAGTTAGACAGTGAGAGAGAGACAGAGACAGAGAAAGGTCCTCCTTCTGTTGATTCACCCCCCAAGTGGCCACTGCGGCCAGTGCGCTGAGCCAATCCAAAGCGGGGAGCCAGGTGCTTCCTCCTGGTCTCCCATGTGGGTGCAGGGCCCAAGAACTTGGGCCATCCTCTACTGCACTTGCAGGCCACAGCAGAGAGCTGGATTGGAAGAGGAGCAACGGGGACAGAATCCGGCACCCCAATCAGGACTAGAACCCGGTGTGCCGGTGCCGCAGGCAGATTAGCCTAGTGAGCCGTGGCACTGGCCGGTTTCTTTCTTTCTTAAAAATGTTTTGAAGGCATTTAAAATAATCCTCTGATAGATTTAATGAGAAAAAAATCAGTGGCATTCTTTCAGCTTCAGCAATGAATATTAGTGCCTATGGATGAAGTTGTTAATTAAGTAATCCATTAGATATGGTTTTCTTAACACTCCTTTCCTATTCATTTCCAGAGAGGCAATTGCAATTTGTTCTAAGGTCTTAGAAGGGCAGAGAGGAAAGATACATGCAAGTCCAATTAGTCAGCTAGTTGGAGAAGTTGATGATTACAGGAAAGGCTTTTTCTATGTCCCTCTATTCAACACAAGTTGGGATCCAACTCTAGTCTTTAATAAATGATTTATTCCTATTGAGATTCAAGGATTAGAACATCCAAATTACTATCCAACCTTTTACACCCAACAATATTTGTTTTCTAAGATATACTTAGTATGAAATTTTGAGCATTGTTTGGTAAACTTCACTTAAATTACCAATAGATTTTTTAAAATATTTATTTATTTATTTGAGAGAAATAGTTATAGACAGAAAGAGGGAAAGACAGATCTTCCATTCACTGGTTCACTCCCTAAATGGCTGCAACGGCCAAAGCTGTGCTGATCTTAAGCTAGGAGCCTGGAGCTTCTTCTAGGTCTCCCACGTGTATTCAGGGGTCCAATCATTTGTGCCATCTTCACTGCTTTCCCAAGCCATTAGCAAGGAGCTGAATCAGAAGGGTGGTGCCCATATGGGATGCTGACACCACAGCATTAACATACTATGCCACAGTACCAGCTCCAATTACCAATAGCTTATGCCAGGATTCTTGAGTAAAATTTAAGTACTAATAGAATTTATGTTGCAAAGAAATTTTAATAGTTTGTGATCAATTTGATCCCTCTTGGGGCGTTAAACATGAATGTAAGCATGTTTACACTGACAAATTCTAAAGGTATTCTATATAAAGATACTTTTATGCAGCTATCCAACTCTATTTTTTTATTTGACAGATATAGTTAGACAATGAGAGAGACAGAGAGAGAGGTCTTCCTTCCGTTGGTTCACTCCACAAATGGCCGCCACGGCCAGCGCCGAGCCGATCCAAAGCCAGGAACCAGGTGCTTCCTCCTGGTCTCCCATGCAGGTGCAGGGTCCCAGCACTTGGGCCATCCTCCACTGCCTTCCTGGTCCACAGAAGAGAGCTGGACTGGAAGAGGAGCCACTAGGACTAGAACCTGGTGCCCATATGGGATGCCAGCGCTGCAGGCAGAGGATTAACCAAGTAAGCCACAGCACCAGCCCCTATCCAACTCTTAATTTGCTGTCTCATTACCTTGCTAACTTGACAATGGAGATGCACACACACACACACACAATGAATTGATTGCCAGATGCAGGTCAATGTATATTTGTATATAAATTGGGAGATGATTACTACTTTTTAATATGTATTATCATTGAATAAATGATAACAACAGTCTCTGTGTTTTTCTGTGGTAAATTTATAATATTCATGTCACTCACTGACACCTGAGCTTTTAGTTCTTGTCAAATGAGCCAGAAAAATAAGAACTGTAGTTAAAGATAAGGGTTAATATTTCCTTGTCTATGAGTTCCAATATTTATTTATCCAGTATGTCTAAAGACACACAAACATATTCCATTCAAACAGCATTTATTTAGATAATTATGAGATTATGGAATACATTAAGGAAGGCACTTTTCCTTCAACCCCCAAAAACACAATATTTACCTGCCTAGAGTTCATGTAAAGTAAAATTTGTGAATTGGGCAGAGACTGAAATTTAAAAAAAATTTCTGGATATTAAAATTTATTTATTCAGTTAAACTGTGGTATTATTTATCTTTCTTTTATATAATTTAAAATTTATTTATGTATTCATTTTAGTTGAGAAGGATAGAGTCAGACAGAGAGAAATCTCCCTTCCACTGGTTCACTTCCCAAATGCCCACAACATCCAGGAATGGGCCAGGCCCAAGACAGGAGCTGGGAACTCAATCCTGGTCTCTCAAGTGGATGGCAGTGACTCAACACATAATCTATCCCCTGCTAACTCCTGGGTGTGCAAGAGTAGGATGTTGGGATTGGGAGCAGAGCAGAAACACTCAAACCCAGGCACTCTGATAATGGGGTATGTCCAATGCATTATTTTAACCACTGTAACGAATTCCTGACCAGATTATTATTTGTATCACTGAGATTAACCTAAGGGAAATTCTTGACTCTACAACACTGAAAGACATTCAGCAAATGTTTACCTGATGATATCTTTCTAATGGCTGCTCTGTGGCTTTTTTGTGTGTGTATTTATTATTATTAGAGAGAGAGAGAGAGAGAGAGAAGAAAAGAGGGAGGAAAACTCAGAAGCACTCACTGAAATGAAGCTGCTCAGGAATAACGTACTCACATTCATAACGCTTTAAAAGTCTGATGCATTTCTAATTTATTTTACCAGTTACTTACCTTCTTTCATTTCTAGGAGTAACAAGGAGATTCTATAAGAAATTTAACAATAAAAAGAATATTATAATCATTGAATTAAAAGCTAGTATTTTGAAGTAGGTTTGATTACACTTTTAGAAGTCAAACAGATGGCATCTAGTATGTAAAAATGATGGAACTTTTCTTGCTGTGATTCTCAGGGAAAGGATTCAGCACTGCTGCTAGCTTGGATGGGAGTGCATAGAGGACAGTGCTCTGCTGACAACAGAAGGCTGATCTTGACAAGCCCCTACAATGACCTAGGCTCCATTTCCAATTTCCATATTGAGTGGAAACGTAAGTAGAAACATACAACTTGTAACCTGCTGAACTGGTGCTCCTCTTGACAGTGTCTGATCTTCCTTATTGGCCCGGAGTCATTTGATAGACTAGGTTGATTCCATTTGGACCCAATTTAGGCATAAAACAGCTAGTTTAGAAAGTTTTTCTGGTGAAAGGTAGGGGGATCCAGAAATTCTTGAAAAACTCAATGTTACTATAATAGGGGTCATAATTCAAAAGTCTTCTAAATTTTACAGCATACAAAGGATATACAAAAACAGTATGACATTATTTAACTTACAAGTCATTCTTAATCAAAATAGTCTCTAGAACCTGAAGTGTACAAGTAAAATGAAATAGGTTAAGCCAATGAATGCAGACTGATTTTTTTCATCAATATACTCCAAATTAATCTTAAAATTCCTTCTTGTTTATTTAACAAAATGAGATATTTTTTCTTTAACAGCTATGGGCTTACATTGGAAGCTCCTTAATAGAATTTGAATATATGTTCTGGGGCCAGCACTGTGGCACACCAGGATATGCCACTGTTTGCAAAGCTGGCATCCCATATATGCTCCAGTTCAAGTCCTGGCTTCTCCACTTCTGATCTAGCTCCCTGCTAATGTGCCTAGGAAAGCTGCAGAGGATTGTCGAACTCCTTGCGCCCCTGTACCAATGTGAGTCCGAGAAGAAGCTTCTGGATCCTGGCTTCAGCCATGACAAGCCCAACTGTTGTGACTATTTGGGGAGTAAACCAAAAAATGGAAGATCTCTGTCTCTCCTTCTCTCTCTCTAACTCCTCCTTTAAAATAAATAAATAAATCTTTAAAAAATAGTTGACCAAAAGAACCCCCAAAAAACTTAAGTGCATCAAAGAGTAGAGAACATGATTCCCTTTATTTATATTCAAACATATCAAAAGTACAATCTCAGGAGTTCTAAGAGTATGCACAATCTCCAATTACTGCTCTGAAATTATGGAATCAGATGAAATGAAGCATATAAATTTTTGAATTCAAAGAAATGTAATTTTTCCCCAACTATGATTGATGTATTATTATGTTGGTGACTCGGTCTGTTACTATTTACTAACACCAAATCACAGCTGTGCAACCATTGTGGAATTTAGGAATTTTAGAGCATTATGTACCCAAAAATGTAAAGATTTCTGAGAGAGAATGTACTTTCATCACTGAAGGTCACAGCAGGTACTGATGAATTAAGATCACAACCAGTGATCCTTTACAGTTAAACCATGCATCTCAGCTTGTTTCAGGAGAATGGGCTAGCCTTATGATTCTAAGGTAAACATGCAAATCTTTCAGGGAATTCTAAAACCAGTGTTACACATGACTTTCACAATTAGCATAGTGCATGAAAGCCAAGAATTTCCTGAAAGGCAAACTCCCAATGGAAGTTGGAACAATTGACCTTGAGGGTCTCCCTCAGTTTGACTCCTCATCAATTTAATATGGGCCCATCTACTTTTATCAAGTATTACTTCTGTTCTAGTGGACTTTGGTGATGTTATTAGCAAAACATCATCACATTAGGGAAATGCAGACTATTATAAAATTATTGCCAACTGAAATAAAATTTGAAATAATGAATTTGAGGATCCTGTTACCTCTTATTTTAGAGAAGTTCAGATGCACACCTGTGTTCCAGTTCATCAATGGAAATCTGAGTAGTCATGGGGAATCCAGTGTGTGTTCAACAATGTGTTCCTTGACAATTCTTCTGTTGCATGAATATTATTTAGAGAGACAGGATACGAAATTTGTTTTGAGTAGATCAGTTAAAAATTATGCATTCATTGAAAAACTGGGACATTAATGATTATCTTTAATTAAAATTATTACTAAAACAAAAATATCAAGCATAAAGTTTCAAATTCTCATGAATTTAATAAAATAAATTATATAAAATGAATGAACAGCCTTTTAATACTATTCAAATACAATTGAACAGCCTTATTTTTGTATGTATTTAGCTAATTTTCTTATGCTGCAAGGAATTTAAAGCAACACACAGTAATTGATATGAAATATAGTGATGCCTTGTTTATCCAGAAGTTTCTTACTTGGATAATTGCACATATTCAGGATAAAGCTTAGAATATGAAAATAAATAAAAGTATTCATGAATAGTCAAAATATGAAAATCAGCCCAAAAACTCATTTAAATATATGATAATCTAGAAAGCCAGCATAAAGGCAAACAAGATTTTAGATTTCAGGCCAGTGTTTCAGAGAGGGTTAAGCCTATAATTTCATGCTGGCATCCCATACCAGAGTGTCAGTCTGAGTTCTGATTGCTCCACTTCTGATCCAGTTAAACTGTCTGGAAAAGCAGTGGAAGATGGCCCAAGTACTTGGACCCTTCCACCCGCATAGGAGACGGGCTGAAGTTCCTGGCTTCTGGCTTCCGTCTGGCCTTTTCCTGGCTTCTATGGACATTTTGGAAGTGAATCATAGGATGGAAAATTTCTCTCTCTATGTGTTTCTCCTTCTGCTCAAAAAAATCAATACATCTTAAAAAAAAGAGGCTTTCTCAAGGTACATTAGACCTCCATTTTAATTATACCTCTACTCTGAGTTGTGAAAAGAAATTGTGTTTGATACACACCACTTAGGGAACCTGATATTCTTTTCACATGTGGGAGAAAATTCAGAAAGATGGGGTAGATGTTGTGGCACAGCATGGGACACCTGCTCCCATGTCAGAGTGCCAGGTTGACTATTGGCTACTGGATGCTTTCAATCCAGCTTCCTGTGAATCTGCCTGGAAAAGCTGCAGATGATGGGACAAGTATTCGTGCCCCTGCCGCCCACGTGGAAGACCTGAGTGGAATTTCAGATCTGTCTGTCTGGCTGGCTTTGGCCTGGCCCAGCTAGTTGCTGTGGCCATTTGGGCAGTAAATCAGTAGATGGAAGATTGTCTCTCTCCTTCTTTGTCACTTTGCCTTTCAAAATAAAGAAATATTTTACAAAAATAGGAAGATTATTAAAACATGTACTATTTTTCAGAAATAATAATTTTCATAATATTCACACTCTAGATGTGTGAAGAGCTACCAATTAAGCATAATTAAGACTCTATAATATCCATAGATATGCATGCATATAAGTATGTATACATGATTTTTATCACTAAAGTGATAGCTTTTAAAATACTTGGTTTGCTTTTTTAACAAACCTTCTCAGGTAATCTAAAGTAGAAATTGGAAAAGGAAAGAAGAAAACTCACATTTAAAAGACTTTTCTGGGTTCCGCTCCAATTTATTAATAGCTTAGAAATCACTCATGTTAATAAAAGGAAAAGAAAGCTGGACAAAGTGTTTTCTCTAGGACCCATCAGATAACTGAAGTTGAAGATCAAATTGCTACTTGAAGATAGAAGAATTTAGAGTTAGAACTGAAATATGTTTCCTGGGAGCAAAAGCCACTAACCTCATAGACTGATAAGACCAATGAGAGGGTAATTTTGAAAGACAGTTGGAAACTAAGCATAGATAAGGAAGGAGGGTCACATTCTTAGGGGGTCTCCATGACTTCATGAAGGAGTTTGGGTAATAGGTAACAAATCAGAGTTGGATTGAAGGAATAAGTTTTTAGTATTACACAACATGGTAGGGAGACTACAGTTCACAATAATGTGGTACATATTTTAAAAATAAATAGAAGGGAGAAGCTCCAGTCATTCAATCAGAGTAATGTAAAATAAGGGGAATACTGATTACTCTGCCTTGATACATATGTTTTATATATTTTTTGAAATGCCACATGATAGCCCATAAATGAGTATAATTACTGTCAAATTTTTAAAAAAGATAGAAAATAAACAAAACCACAAAATGTTTAGTTAAGAACACAGAAGGCAGAAAAAGAGAGAAAGAGACCAGGGAACAACATATCACTGTTTTTCATCTTTTCATTTTAAGCTTCTGTGAGATATGTTTGAATTGCCTGTATCATCCCTCTTGCTTTGGGAGTCAGCATTAAGTATAATAAAGGTTACTTGAACACAAACACTGTGAGATAACAGCAGTCAATCCAACACCCAAGGCAGCTACTAAGTGGCTAATGGGCAGGAAATGTACATAGGATGGTATATTGGACAAAGACAAGATTCATATCCCAGTCAGGATAGAGCAGGATAGTGTGAATTGACCACAGCTTATATCCAAGATGCCTGAGGAGGGAAAAAATAAATATGCTGATTTTGATCACAGAAAGATAACAGACGAACATAGGATGTGCATTCCCCGGGAGAGTTGGAGAGAAAATTGCAGTGGATATACAACAGAAACAAACACCGTGGAGCAACATGGACAGTACAAACAAGCATCAGTGACTGAGGACACCACTGGTGAATCCTGCAGCTAGGGGCCAGAGATGCCATCAGCTTTGAGTGAGGTGAGAGGAGTCTGCAGCCGTCCATGTCATTGGTGATATTGCCTGAGGGAGAACCTCATGGACCACACTGACTTTGAGTCCAGCCTGGGATGCTAGTGGGAGGCAGGGTGCCCAAACTAGCCCTGGGAAGAGGGAGCACATTACTATCTTGCCATTCCCCCAACAAGTTCATCTGGCAGCTAGCAAGGGGAAAGCACCAGCTTAATAAGGCCAGCAGAGGCTGCTACAGCTAACATGTGTGACTAGAGGATTATATAGGAGGGATAAATACATGGTTCCCACTGACTTTGAGTCTGGCATGGAGTGTTGACGGGGGCAGGGAACCCACTTAGGCTTATGAAATACTATCCTCTCCTTGCTCTATTACAGGAACCCAGACTCCAGCTGCCAAGGCAGAGTGCCAACAAGTAGCTAGCTCAGGGAATGCCTCTGCTCTCTCCATGGCTGGGGCAGGTTTGCTGAACTCAAAGTGGATCCCATGACTGTTGAAGCCCTGTTCTCTGTGACTGTGGTGTTTCTGTGACTGTGCAATAGGTTGTAAGTTGTTGTGAGGTTTCTGGGCAGCTGTTGTATCTTGTTTAAGGGACTCAGAGATCCTTGATTTGCATTAGTGATTGCATAGGATTTGTGTGATTGGGGTTTGTAGCCACTGTGGACCCACTATGGGCATTGGTCACCTCGGCAAAGAGGAGATGCGGCTGTGATCATGCCACCTAATTTACTCATTCTTACCCCCCTGCAGACAATAGAGAAAATATAGTGTGACATGCTTGGGGGGTCACCTTGGACTCTTGCCCCTACCTCAACACTGAACAAAGTTCCTTGGCCCCACCCAGCAAAACTCTGAATATCTACTGAAGAAACAGAAATGACACCAAGCCATAGAGGCATATTTGAAAGATATGACCCTGTCATTGGTAGTTGATAGAGGTTGCATTGAGTCTGTACATTGCTTTGGGGTAGTATGGACATTTTAACAATATTGATTCTTCCAATTCATGAACACAGACAGTCTTTCCATTTGTATTCTCTCCAATTTCTATCATCAATGTTTTGAAATTTTAATTATAGAGATCTTTCACATCTTTCGTTAAATTTATTCTCAGTATTTTAGTTTTATAGCTTTTGGAGATTAGTTTCTTGATTTCTTCTTCAGATAATCTGTCATTGGTCTATAATGATGCTGCTGTACATGGACTCTATCCTGATATTGTGTGGAAATTACTAGTTATAGTAGCTTTTTGATGAAGTCTTTGGAATTTTCTATATATAAGATCATGTCATCTGCAAACATTAACGGTTCGAATTCTCCCATTCCAGTGTTATTTCCTTCAATTTATTTTAATTTGTATTTCTTTCTATTCTCTAATTACTCGGAGCAAGACTTCCAGAACTGTGTTGAATGAAAATAGCGAAGTGGCATCCCTGTCTTATATCAAATCTTAGAGACACAGCCTTCAGCTTTTTCTCATTCAGTAAGATGTTAGCTATTGTATAGTTTTACATGGTTTTTATTATGTTGAGGTAGTTTCCTTTTATACTTAATTTATGCAGAGTTTTTACTATGAAGTCCTGTTGGATTTTAAACGTTTCTTTTTTTAATTTATTTGACAGGTAGAGTTATAGACAGTGAGAGAGAGAGACAGAAAGAAAGATCTTCCTTCCCTTGGTTCACTCCCCAAAAGGCCACTGCGGCCAGCGCTGCACCAGGAGCCAGGTGCCTCTTCCTGGTCTCCCATGAGGGTGCAGGGCCCAAGCACTTGGGCCATCCTCTACTGCCCTCCCGGGCCATAGCAAAGAGCTAGACTGGAAGAGGAGCAACCAGAACTAGAACCCTGCGCCCTTATGGGATGCCGGTGCCGCAGGCGGAGGATTAACCAAGTGAGCCACGGCGCTGGCCTTGTTGGATTTTAATGTCTGTCCTGTATCCATTCACATGATCATGTGATTTTTATCCATCAATCTGCTGACATGGTAAATCATATTTATTGATTTGCAATGCTGAATCATCTTTTCTTACATGGGATAAATTCTCCTTGGTGGTATCTTTTAAGTGTGCCATTGCATTTGATTTGGTAGTGTTTTATTGAGAATTTTTACATGCATATTCACCAAGAATATTGGCTTATACATTTGTTCAAGCGGCTGTCTGTGCCTGTTGCTCACGCTTCCATGTTATTAGTTTCAGCATCCTCAAAGGTCCTGTGTGTTACAGGCTGGCCAAGGGGTGGTACTATTGTGTGAGAGTGGGGATTTGGTGTTTAGGAGGTGAGCCTAGTGGGAAAGCCTTAGGTCACTGGCAGCATGCTCTTGGAAAGTAAAATACAGATGGTTGGCTATAAAAGCCTCAGTTGTGCCTAATTGCTCTCTGCTCCATGGTTCATCATACACTCTTTCCTCTACATTCAGTCTGACACCAGATTACTAAGGATACCTGATATTATAATGTGAGCCTCCAAAACTAGGAACTGAAATAACATGTTACATCATAAGTATCTTCTCTCACACTTTTGTTACAGTGATAAAAGCTAACACAGAATCCTGCCAGGATTTCAGATCCCTGGTCCAGCTGCTCAGATTTTATAATTAGGTTTTGAAAAATTATTTTGAGTTGACAGATACTGATGGTACATATTATGGGTTATGATGTTTTGGTATATGTATATGTTGTGGAGTTGTTAAACCAAGCTAATTAACATATCTATCATCTAATCTGCTTTTCATTACTTTGTGTGTGTGTTTAGAACTTCCAGCAACTTTGAAGCATTCAATACATTATTGTCAACTGTGGTCACCATGCTGAAACATAGCTCAGTCTGAATGAAGCACTGTATCTTTTGTCAACACCTCCTCTTTCTTCATTTCCAACCCGCCTTTAGTAACCACCTTTCTACACTCTATTTCTAGGAATTCAACTCTTTTAAATTTCAAATATTAGTGAGTGCATACACTGTCTCTCTGTGCCTGGCTTTTTTCACTTAACATATCCCCTGGGTCCATCTACATGATCAATGACAGAATTTCTTTCTTTTTGAAGGCTGAATAGTATTCCGCAGCGTATATATGCCACATTTCTTTCACCCATTCATCTCTGAATGGACACTAAGGTAGTTTCCACATCTTAGATGTGGTAAATAATGCTATAATGATCATGCATGCGCAGATACCTCTTCAACATACTTGCTTTAATTTATCTGAATATATACACAGAAGTGGGATCACTAGATCATATGTCTTCAGGCTTTTTTTTAAGATTTATTTTATTTATTTGAAAGGAAAAGTTACAGAGATACAGGGTGAGATGGAGAGAGGTCTTCTATCCTCAGCAATAGCTGAGGCTGGGCCAGGCCAAAGCCAGGAGCCAGGAATTTCTTCTGGTTCTCCCATGTGTCTTTAGTTTTCTGAAGATCCTCTATATTGTTTTCCACAATGGCTATATTTATTTATGTTCCTATCAGGAATACTTTTCCATTCTTAATACAAAATAAACAGATTATTAGTAATTAAATTATACAACTTTAAAATATATGGACTTTTTCCCTCCTGAATACAAACTCTGAATATATAAATTCCAACATAATCATTTATTAAATTTAGCTCATAATATACTTAATTAGTCCCTTTTCTTTAATCATTATATATATATATATTTTTTTTTTCATATCAATACAAAGACATTCTCCTTCACAAAAAGTAAAGACGGTAAACATATCACAACAAACTCAGGAAGCATTTAAGGTCACATCAAATAGCATTTTAACTGTAAAATTATAATTCTTAAGTTTCTTTAAATGTTGATGATGTTTTGAGCTCATTCAATAAGAGGAAAAACATCTATCTCGCCAACACATTTTCATCTACTTTCTTAGGAATCTCTAAGGGTTTCCTAATTAGAGGAATTTACAGGAAATGTCAAACATTTTGAATAACTGATGTGTTGTAATTAAAGTCTCAGCAATTGAGCAAATTAACCTTTACATTTTTATGATATCAGACTACATGGCAGTTTCCAGAAAGTTTCTAAGAAAGCAGTTGAGGGAATTATCAAAAACTGTGAAATAGAGGAGGAAAGCATGTCTGGGTTGTTACTGCAGTATTTTAAGTGCACAGTTAAATTGATAGCAGAGATTTTTCTACAAGATTAAAATAATGAAAGATATTCATCGTTAAAATATAGGGCAGTGACATATTTCAACTAAAGTCTAATATTATGAAATAAATATATGAATATATAAAATATTAATTGCTATAGCTCTAGAAAATTTTTCAAATTTTGACATCCTGTAATATATCGATAAAAATAAATAAAATTATTTTAAATGATAGTTAAAGCATATAGGGATGGAATGACAAGCATGAGTTGTGGAATTATTGTTAAATTATTTTTACATAAAACTTTATATAGTTTGTCCAGTACAGAATTAAATGCAGAAAGATTCATAATCTCATGTTTTAGTTTATCTCATTTGACTCATTTAGGAGTCATAATAGCTCAAAATTACATTCAACTATACATAAACTAAATAAGTTAAATCACTGATAGTTAAACATCAATAAGTAGCTAAGTACATTGATAAAGTTTCCTGTCAGTTTAGCCAAATTCAGCAACTGCGGAAAGAAAAATCCAGAAGAGATTGTTGCATGTAATACATAGTCAACAAAAATAATCAATGAAGCTGATAAATTACATCTGAATTTTCCTAAGTGTGCATCTAGTTTAACAAGATGATTTTGATTGTTGTGTATTTTGGGATGTTTGAAATTTTTCAATAAGAAGTAACTCTTAAAATACTTCATTAGATTCAACCTAATTCTCATATATATTATATAATATCTACTCTCATTTTGAATTGATAAAAAAGGCAGGAAAGAATTTAAGTGATTATACATGTCTTTTCCCTTATTCATACATCTTATCAGAAATTCCAAGTCCATGATAATATGAATTTAATTTAGATTTGTCATTATAACAAGTTCCGCTCAAACAGTGAATTTGAAGCTATTGATAGTGTATATTTTAAGAATTTCTTGGTCTATGCATCAATTCAAATAAAAAGATATATTCCCACCAGTTACTTTTATGTAAAACTCTATCTCCATATTACCTTACATGTGTTCTAAAATTAACTTTATATTCAGATTTTTTTAATTCACAAAACTTTGTATTTCAATGATAGATGTCATCCCTGGATAAAGAGATTAGTATGCAGTGGTAGAGACATGGATTTGAGCAATGAAGATACAGCCTCAAAAATATGCATTCTGCCCTGGCAGCAGGTGCACACAATAAAGGGAACACCTAAATCTGGCTTGGGGAGACAGGGCAGCTTTCCTTGTAAAGAGGCAATTTTCAATATCCATCGTTAACGATGAGTCATGATGGGGTTCAGGACATTCAGTCCCAAAATATGACACGTTGGCGTCTGAGGAAACAGCTGAAGCAGGAGGTCTCTCTCACCTCCCCCGGCCCTTCTTTTCTGAAGCAGGTCATAAAAGAGTTATCTGACCTTCCTCTGCAGTATGACATAGAACTTTATTCCAGCTCTTCCACCTGCCACTCCCTTCCAAGACTGGGAATTGTGCTTCTCAGTGTCTTTTTCTGGTTTATCTTAATAAATAGAGCTCACCAGAAATTAAGAAGTTGTGGTGGAAGGGAAGAAGTCATTATTCTTGGGAGGCAGCTGCAGCCAGCACACCGGAGAAGAGGGGAGAGCCACAGCAGATTGCCACCTACTTTGCCATAGCAGTGGGGGAGAATTGGTGAGATCCTGGGGAGTCTCAAAATTCATAGCAGCTTCCTGTTTGCAGCTTGTGACTGAGACCTTCAATGTCTACTTCTGTCATTTCTGGAGAACTTCTCTGACCTTGACTCCTCCAGTGTTTCCACAAATCATTAAACTTCTTACCATACATATTAAACCCTATCCAACTGATGTGCACAACATGGCTTCTGATTAATCGGGTGTTAACATAATTCTATTTAATATTCCCAGCATCCTTATGAGGTAGATGCTTCTAGCATGAGAAGACTAAAGTTATTATAATCCTCCATCACTCAAAAAAATTCTTAACTTGTGTATTGCAAAATGTAGATCTTAAAACATCTGCTTTCAATATTTGCTCTTAAGCTCTGTGTTGTCACCTACTGCAATGGGCTAAATAAATAAATAAATAAGTGGGAAATTTACTTCATAAAAAGATACCAAAAAGCTCTTAAACATAAATCTAACAGCCATTTAGTTCATATTCAGGAATCAGACATTTTAAGGAAAGTCTCCAAGATTCACTCAAATCCGGATTGCCTGGAGTGGTTTTCTTTTATTTAGATGTCATGTAAAAGTCCTTAGCTTCTTATGGAAATGGTACAACGCACATGCGTATGCACTCACCACGTGCTATCCTTAGGAAGGAAATTGAAGCAATCAGAAAGAAGCACATACTCCCACTACCCCATTGATATCCAGCTCCTCACTTTGTCCTTTCAGTGTGACTGTCAAAAGCTGACTCTTCCCTTTGTCCATTAGAGTCCATCCTGCCTCTCTTACATAAGGACAATGGCCCAGAGATACTCTACAGTTTTCCCAACTTTGATGTTTTGCTCTCTCCAATGGATCCCTTAATGATTTCCTTGACTCCAATTACTTCTCCAGTTAATTACAATGATCTTACAGTTTTTCTTCTTTTTGCTTTGAATCATAAAATAGATAAATGACATATGAAGATTTCTAAATTATATATTTGCATGCCTGGATTAAAATACTTTAATCATTATGTATTTTACACACAAGCTGTCTTTATAATTTTATTACTCTAATGAATTTTCCACTATTTATCTTCAGTGAGGTTGGTTTTGTATGGTGCACTGTGTGATGTTCTTTTGTTATACTTAGAAAAGTGTATATAAGTCTGTAATGACCTTGTCCTTGAAAATTTAGTGCCACTTTTAGAATCTGCTATGTTTAGTGTAATTTGTTATATTTAACTATTGATTCAAACTCCTTGATTGTAGAATTTGTTTTGACAAATTCTATTTTTCTAAAAATTTGATTATTGGATTAATATCTTACTACTGATTATATGCTGTTTAAAGCATTCTATTAAATCTCTGACACATGCATGATGCCTCTTTTATCGTTTCTCATATATTTGTACTTCCTTATGTTCTTTATCTCATTCAGAAATGCCAGAACTTTATTCAATTTTGCAAATTTGTTCAGAGAACCAACTTGTGACCTTTCTTTTTGTTTTTTTTAGATTTTTATTATATTTGTTCATTTACTTCTATTATTTATATGTTTTCCTTCTACATTCTTGGTTGTTCCTTTGTTATTTATAAAATTTCTAAAATTCATAACTTTATTTTTAACAATAGGCCAATTAAATATATAAGTTATTCTTATTTTTTAAAGATTTATTTATTTATTTTAAAGGTGGAGTCACACAGAGGTAGAGAGAAAGACAGAGAGAGAGAGTTCTTCCATGAGCTGGTTCACTCTCCAGATGGCTGCAAGGGTTGGAGCTGCGCTGATCTGAAGCCAGGAGCTAGGAGTTTCTTCTGGGTCTCCCATGCCAGTGCAGGGGCCCAAGGACTTGAGCCATCTTCCACTGCTATCCCAGGCCACAGCAGAGAACTGGATAGAAAGTGGAGCAGCCAGGACTGGAACCTGCACACATATGGGATGCTGGCACTGTAGGCAGCGGCCTTACCCTCTACACCACAGTGCCAGCCCCAAGTGATTCTTGATATATTACTTTCACTACATTCCATAATTTTGAAATGTGGCATTTTAGTTATTTTTTCATTATAACATGTTTTAAGTTTTCATTTAAATTCTTGCTTAATTGACAGGCCATTTAAAAAATGTATTTATAAAGTTGAACACATTTAAAATTTAACTTTTTGTTAAAACTTCTGAATTAATTTTATTATTTTATTTATTAATTTTAAGAACAGTATAGGATACATAATATATATGCATATCTACAAGCTTTTAAATTTCTCTTTTCATGTTGTATATATGATTTTTTTCAAATATTTCATGTAAACCTAAAGAGAATCTCTATCTGCTGATATTCTATTCACATTTTCTGTATCTACCTTGTTAAAAACAATTTTTCTTTAATTATTTTTAAATATTTATTTATTTATTTGAGAGGAATAGTTAAAGAGAGAGAGAAAGGAAGAGAGAGATCCTCCATCCACTGGTTCACTCCCCAAATGACTGCAATGGCCAGAGCTGGGACAATCCCAAGCCAGGAGCCAGGAGCTTCTTCTGGGTCTCCCACATGGTGCAGGAGCCAAAGGATTTGAGCCATCTTCTGCTACTTTCTTAGTCACATTAACAGGGAGCTGGATTGGAAGTGGAGCAGCAGGGTGTGGCTTTATTCAATATGCCACAGCACTGGCTCCAAAAGCAATTTTTAATAATATAGCTTAATAGAAAATTGCAATTCCTGCCTTGACCACAAGTAAAACGTTTTCTTCATGTTATTCTTTAAGAACAGTTTTACTGAAGTATTAATTTATATATGATATATTTAACCCAAGTAAATTATACATCCAGGAGATTTTGGTATATTCACAGATATGTATAAATATCACTAGAGTCAGTTTTTAGAATTGACTCAGGAAAAAAAATAAAAACCCTAGCTTTTATCTATCATGCCTCCATCTCCAATTCTTCCATACCATCAATGCCTAGGCAACCACAAATCTGCTTTCCATCTCTCTAAATTTCCCTACTATGTATATTTAATTTAAAAGGTATCATAAACTATGGAGTCTTTGCTATTGGCCTCTTTCATTTAGTGTATTTTTTTTTTAGTGTATCCACATTGTAGTGTGGATGCATCCTTTATTCCTTTATGTGAATGAACAACACTCCATTTATGGAAATACCACTTTGTTTTTCAATCCATTTATCATTGGATGGTCATTTAGGTTATTTCTATTGTCAAAAATGTATTTTTATTAACAATAATATGGCCATAAGCATTTGTATACATGGTTTTGAGTGGACTTATGTTTGTATTTCTCTTGGGTATATAGCTATAAGTAGAATTTCAAGATCATATATAACTCTGTTTAATCATTTCAGGAGCTGCCAGGCTGTGTCTAAAGCAGCTAGATAAATTTGCATTCCCATCAGCAGTTTCTAATGATTCTGATTTCTCCATCTTCTCCAAAAGTTGTGAGCACCCGAGTTTTTAAAGCAATATTTACTTTAGAAACATAGAGAAAGAGAGACAGACTGACAGGTTGAAAGTCAGACAACAGAGAACCCTATCTGGTTCATTTTCCAGATGCCTACAGCAGCTAAGGCTGAGCCAGGCCAAAGCAGAGAGACTGGAACTCAATTTAGGGACCCAGGTCTGGAAATATATATTGGAAACTAATAATTGTCAGGCACCATTCCAAATTCTGGAGATGTTTTAGTAAATGAGACATACAGATTCAACCTTCAGGGTTGCAGCACTATTCTATATGTCTTATGTTTCTATATTTCTTATTTCTCCTTTCTTGTTCCCTTTTCTGAGTTAATTCATCTTTATTGTGCTTTTTGTTGGTATTTGTACATTAAATTTACAGTTATTATTATTTTGCCTATTGGTTTTTGTATATATCTACTGACAGAAAAATGCCAGGAAAGCACTTTGCTAGGATAATCAATTGTTGGCTTTATTTCTGTTTAATGAACAGATATATTCTGATCCGTTGTTTAGCTGGAATGCCTTAGGGAACAATGTGCAAGACCTCACATTAAAAAAGATTGAAAAGATACTAATTATGCACTCCCATATGCTATCTTAATTAGTGCATGTTTTTTGGAGCTTTAAAATATAGGATAATGAAATAAATAATCATATATTTTAGTTGTTTCATTTATTCCTTTTCTACAAGTGAGATAGCTGAATCAAAATAAGAGTATGCAGACCTCTTAAAATCATATAACAAATGCTGAGCTTTCTCCCAATTCATAGCTGAAATCGTATTATTTATTTCCCTTGGTTAGCTAAGTCATTCCTATTTAATTTTATCTTAAAATACATAAAATTAAATTAAACTAGTGACGATCTCTTATAATTGTAGGTGATCTGCCTTGTGCAATCATGGGTGTATATCACCTTCCAAAAATTATAGTGCTGGTGGTTCATCTGTTGACTCCAAGCACTCAGCAATGGTAAAGGGCCTGGCATTTCTGGAAAAGAAGGGCAATTGTCCATCTACAGAAAATAAATAAAACAATCCCCGTATAATTTTCCATTTGTGTACTCCTGACTTCATTTAAATTGCATACTGATCCAATCACTTGGGTTTGTTAATAGCTCCACAGAGGAATAGTCATTGCTAATGCGTGAACACCAAGATCCATTTTCTCTGATTATTATTTTGTGATGTTGCTAATTTGACAGTTCCTGCTGAACGTAGGCTCATTATTTTGTGTCATTGTTTTGGAAAAAGGAATATCAAATGAGCTGCAAAGAAACTGACAAATAAGTGTGCGGTGGACAGGTTAGGGGCTGAGTGTTGTTCTCTAGGTATAGTGAAAAAACAGACAAACTAACATAGCAAGGAAAAAACCGCTTGACCCCTGTAACATACCTACTCATCTGTCAAAACTTAAATAATAATGACTCAGCTATCACCCTAACCAAGAGAACAAGCCCACTTTCCGTGCTTGTGTAATGGGCAAATATCTATTTCTATGTATAATCAACAGATTTCTGGAATCTCACATACATTGCATTCTTATTTATGTGTTTGTACCTTTATCCTAGATTCTGTTTTGCTACCTGATTGTCTTCCCAGGGGAAAATAAAGTTATTGTTGTCTATTATGGCTTGCAAAATCAGATCCCTGCCCACCCTGAAGCCAAGTTGTATCTATTTTGGCTTCTCAAAGTTTCCACTTCTCTCTTCTACTTCAAAGCTCTATAGATACTCAAACCCATTCATAACCAAATAGCTATATAGATTTCCTTGAACTTGTTCCCACCTCTGAGTCCCATCAATTCATTTTTATTATGTTTTTCAGCTTAAAATAATTTTTTCAAAAAAGCTTTTGCCACATCTAACCCTTCTACACAAGATCATTCCTCCTTCACATCATTAATCACATCCTAACTCCATTCAATATCTAGTGCCCACTGGATTCTGGGCTAGAGAAAGACATAACTATTTCCCCACCCTTGAATCCTCACTGCCTCTTCAGAGCATGACACACAGTGGTCCCCATTATATCTCTGGTGAATAAGTTGATAACCATGACATATTTCCTCTCAATTATGTGCCTCTATTTTGTATGTTCCCTCTGCTTGAATAGCCTTCTCCAGCATTTTGATGTATTTCTTTTTACTTAAAGATCCAGTTCTTACTTCTTTTCTTCCAGAGGTTTTTGTATTGTGCTTCCTCCCTGCCATCTTTCTTGCCTTGGCTTGTGTCCTTCTTCTATGTTCTCACAGTGCTCTTTGCACACAGATTTCCCAAGCCCACACCACGTAGGAGTGCAGCTCTAAGTTATGTATATACCTTGCAGAACTGTAGCACCTCATAGACAAGAATGATATTTACTTTTCCACACATATATGTCCCAATATATTATTAAAAGAAAAAGAGGTAACAATTATAATAGATATCCCCCACTCAATATTAAAGGTGGCCATAATCACTCACAGAATATAGCAGAGGGTGCTGGTGGTAGGGGAACAAGTGATGGAATAATGTACATTTACAGAGAGGCTGTTAGGATCTTTCTAATAAATATTGTATGAAAATGGATTTGTTCTTCTTTCACAATTTTCTTTGTGCATTTGAGATACCTGAGAATATTTATCATTGTACATTTTCTTATAAAGCATAATTAAAATATCCCTCAAGAGTTCTATATGTGAAATTAATTTCTGAGAACAAGTGAGTGCCAATCTTGGTTGCCTGGTAACAGTCTTCTGAACGTAAATAATTCACCCTGCATTTAACATGTTCCATCTGATTTGCTGATGCCTTGCAAGCTCTGTAACATAGATGACAAGGTTATCAGGGGAGATGAAAAGCATGAGTCCTAGAGTCATTCTTATTGCCCCTCTGTAGAGCTGTCAGTGACTTTGCTCCCTCCACTCATCACACTCCATCATTGCTTTAGGATCAGGAATGCCTGATATTCAGCTAAAGCCACTCCAATCCATGAGAAATGGCAAGTCTTGTTATAATTGTTAGATTCTACATGTTTATTTTTGTTTCTAAGATTCTTAATATAACATCTAAGGTAGAAAAATCACTATATGAATATTTAAAAGAAAAACACAAAAATAAATTTTAAAGATATATGAAAAAGTGGAATGAAAAGCTATTGTACATTTTCCATGAAGTTTTTGGAGACCAGACATACACCTGCACACAAACATACACACATACAACCACCAAGTGACTTCAAAATGTTCATGGAAAAATAGAATTAAAATAAACTTATTTTGTGGCAAAAAATCTTGAAATTCATGTGATTTTTCATATATAATTTTTCATCAGTTTTTTGAAGACTCCACATCTCTCTCTCTCTCTTTTTCTGTATGTGTATTTGTGTGTGTGTGCCTGTGTGAAGCACATACAATATACTGAACAACTTTGTAAATCTACAGTCCCCTTAATTAATCATTTGGTTGAAGGGTTTTCAAGTAATCACCTTGTCTCATATTCTTGCTTGGTGTTGTCAGTGGACAAACCTGACAGTGGCGCCAAATCTTTGGCCTATGAAAAAGACTGAATGAAAGCATAAAAGAGAAAATTTGGAAAGCAAATGCTGCATTTCATCCCTGTTTCTAAACTTTTAATACGAAGGGACACTTCAGCTGAGGAAAAGGAGCGAGTCAGAGTACTGGGCTGAGAGTGGGAGGCTGGTAAGTCCTCTCTCAAGCCTTCCATTGACTTTCCAACAGCGCGCGTGACCTTAACTCCTCAATAGCTCCCTCAGTCACTCTGGAGCACAGCTGGAAGTGGGAGACCCTGTGAATGGCAGAGAAGAGCTTACCCTGAGAGGGGCATTCGCTCTGGCATAAGAGAGCAGGGTATCTGAGGAAAAAGATGGGACTCAGGCTCCATCCAGCAGATCACCCTCATGCAGCCTCACTGAGGCCCACTTATGAGGTTTTCAGAGTGGGTCCAAGAGCAGAAGGAAAAGAAACCTTTCTTTCTGATATTGCGTTCAGTCCGTTAAAGTGTCAGCAGCTTTCCTCGAATTCTAGGAAGAAGAAGAAATCATTGAATCACTTGGACCTCAATGTGATGAGAATACAGAATGAGACTCAAGATAGAAACTAACCAGGAAGCAAACAGGTTAAATTTTTGCTCATGAGTTTGTATAATTTGAAATTCACAATTACCAAAGAGTTGTGACATTGGACATAAGTATCCATCTCATGTCTTTAAATAAAACCCATGGGTAACCATGGTACCACCTGTTAGAGACATTTAGTGAAGCAGAGAAAGGGCTGAGTCTAGTTCTGCCAACATTAAGACTCTAGAGAACAGTAGGAATAAGCAAAGCAGAGAAAGTGTGAGAAGTTACTGAGGTAGGAGGCTGGTATCTTAGAAGTATAGGTTATGCACTTCCAGTATAACTTTACTGTGATTTTGTTTTTATTGATTTTTCTTTTATAATTCATGATTTCTAAGTTTTTTATATTGTTTTAAAATATCTTCTAAACTGCATACTGTAAAAACATCTCTAATTTCCCTTTTAGATTTTTACAGTTTGAATATTTAAGATAGTCATACCATCTGGAGCTCCATACAAAATATAAATTTGATTTTTAATTCTATGTTTTTTTCATGGAAAGCAAATATGTCAAACCAGTTTTTCTTTAATCATTTCCATCATTAAATGGAAATGTCATGTTCATTATGTATTAGATTTCCATAAATAAAAGAAGCTTCTTCTGTACACAAAGCTCCATTGATCTTTTAATGTACTCTGTGTTAATACTAGACTTTCATTTTTGAAAGCCAGTGAGAAAAGAGATCTTTTAACAGAGCTAGGAATGAGCAAAGCTGGTGCCAGAAGCTGGGAGCTCAATCCAGGTCTCTCAGATAATTGGTAGGGATCCAGCCACTTGAGCCATTATTTACCTCCTCACAGGGTGTACATCAGCAGGAAGGTGGAATAGGAGTGGAGATGAGATTCCACCCAGGAACTCTTAACTGGGATGTGGGCCTCCCAACTGGCATCTTAACTGCTGGAACAAATGCTTGCTCCCACACGGGATTTTGAAATAAACTAGTTATAAGTAATTTTAGAGGCCCTGTAATCCAAATCCTTTCCACTATTGTTTTAAAAAATTGTTAGTGTGTTCCACATGGAAATTCTCATACACAAACTTTAAAATCCTCTTTTCCATGTCAATAAGAAGCCTCCCAAATTGTGAGTGCTTTGGGGTTCCATTATTATATTAATTTGGGGAGTTTACTTATACTGATTCTTAGTATTAGCAACACTGTATGTTTTCCATTTATTAAGTCTTATTTTGTAGAAAATGTTGCTGTTCTCTTTATATACAAATTCATTTTTCATTTTAGAATTTTGTCACTTACATAAATGATAGTTAATTTAAATATCAAACAGATCATGATTTGTATAAAGAACTTTGATTTGTATGTACTTATATTGTCTTCAAACATTTTAAAAATTATATTTATTTAAAATATTTAACTTGATACATGGATAAACATTTTATAATGGATTGAGTACTATAGTGAAGTAAACTTTAAAACGTGTATGGATAGTATGGTTTTTCCCTTGGCTTCTGCCATTGTCATGAGACTTTGTCCCAAATAACTGTTGCTCCTAGAATGGTATTTAGCAGATCTGAACCAAACCTTCAATCTGCCACCAAACTCAACCAGACTAGAGGCTAAAGCACAGCTCACCAGCCGCTTGTAACCAAAATTAGCAAAACCTTAGATGACACGAAACCTATAGATGTGAGAATAAAGGCTCATCACTGTAAGCCATGAAGTTTAGTTTGTTGTGAAGCATTGTTTTTGTAGGAACTGAATTATCCACTACCAAATCAAATGAATAAGAACAACAATAAAAACAATAAAATGATAAATGTCTTAACATCACTTAATTTTTTCTGGCTTGTATTTAAGTCCCTTACTTTACTCTCACTGCATCCATGATTTCCAGAGATGTATTGAACAATACAGTAGATTACCTCTCTCTTATTTTTGATGTAAAATTTAGTTATAAATCAAAAATTTGATTCATGACTGCATTAAGACAGACCATATGCTAGAAGATAATTTTACTCATATACAAAACAATGGAATTGTAACTGGAATATATGAATAACGTCTACAAAACAGTATGAGAAATTAAAAGTATCCAAAAGAAAATGAGCACATATACCAATGCAATGCAGAAACAAGAGAACATATGTAATCAGCATATGTAAGCATGCTCAATCTCATTAGGAACTAGTAACATAAAAGGCCAAGTCATCAGATCAGATCATGTGATGATGTTAAGATTTTAATTGTAATGAAACTAGGAGTAATGACACTTCTCATACTTTACTGATGGGTTTGTTAAATTCTCAAAGCTGTGGAGAACTATCTGACAATCTCTGGGAACCCAAACACATACAGAGTTTAGGACCCAACACTTCCACTGCAGAGTCTAGGGCATCTCTTGCACATGGCCACCTGAAGACACGTGTGACATTTTGTGGGAACACTATTTTAAGAAAAAACTTATGTAAAACACTCATATGTCAAACAAAAAATAAAATAATACATGGAGCACTTGTATACAGTGGAATACAATAGCACTCAAAATTAAAAATACAGAACTGAGCATTTCGGCACAGAAAAAAACTCGTAAAATCAACAATCACTTAATTTTTTATGTAATCTAAAGTAAATTTGCAGTTTTTCTAATCTGGGGGGCAGGATCACAGAAAGGCTTTTTCACTTTCTTCCTCAACTAGGCTTGCAGTCCTGCCTTATGGGCAGGAATAAAATCTGGGGATCATTGTTTTAATTGCTTCTTCCTCCTTCTATGAACGTCAGTTAAATTCAGGATGTATTGTTATCAGATGGACTGTTTTGATTCTTCTATGACATTTAGAAACCCTGAGTGCAATTGGAGTATCTCATTACTCCTACAAAACTATGCTAGTTTTAGACTGTGCATCATTTAGGTGTGACTGCTGTTTATCTTGGCTTTCTTGCTGACCAGTGCACTCTAAGCAATCACTGCTGCCATCATTGAGTACAGGTAGGAAACACCTCGTCATCTGTGATGCATCTCCTCCAAGTTCCATCGTTGCCTCTCATACTTTAATAACTATTTTAAAATAAAAAGTGCATTTCCTCTTATTGCTGTGTACCCATCAGTATCTGGGCATTTGAGGCATTTTCTGTCTCTTCTGTTTGGGACTTACCATCAATTGCCATACTATTTCCTGTTTTGTATTCTTTTTATGTTGGCCATTTTTCTTTCTCATCCCTCTGCGTTCAGCTTAAAATTTTTAAGAATCCACCAGTCTCCAGGCAAAGACATTCTTTCCCGACATTAAGAGAGACAGATGATTTATGCAACAGTCAACCCTCTCTCAGCCACAGTTCAGTCTGTTGCTGTATTTTACAGATACCCTTTTCCCTTCCAAAGTCTCAAAGTTAGTGATAAGAAGCAATGAGAAGAGCACTGATGCTATTTATTCTGAAGATGATTCCTTATCTTATTTAAAGCTTTATCAATTTGGGTGGAGGGGAGGTAGATGGCAGTGTGGCACAACAGGTTAAGCTGCTACCTGCAATACCTTCATCCCATATGGGCACCGGTTCAAGTTCCAGCTGCTCCAGGTTTGATCCAGCTCCCTGTTAATGTGCCTAGGAAAGCAATAAAAGGTGGCCGGAGTCCTTGAGCCCCTGTACCCACTTGAGAGACCTGGATGAGGCTCCTGGCTCGTGGCTTCGGCTTAGCCTAGTGCAGGCCATTGTGGCCTTTTGGGGAGTGAACCAGCAGATGGAAGATCTCTCTCTCTCTCTTTCTCTCTCTCTCTCTGTAACTCTGCCTTTCAAATAAATAAAAATAAATCTCTAAAAAAAGTAAAAATAAAATAAAAACTGAAGTTTTATCAATTTCCATATAAAAGTGTCAAGTGCATAGTTATTGATAGTTTGGGTAAGTCTTTCAGCCTCTCCAAGTCCTTGCTGGGCCCGTTACCTAGAAGAGGAGTCCATTTTCTAACTAACAAAGCCATGTTCTTCTATGCCATCTTGATAGGAGGAATCCCAAAGCAGAGTTTTGTGGTAGCCACTTTCAGGAGGACAGAAAAATAATGAAGGACTGTGGCTCTTAGTAATAAACCAACATGCTGACAACTTTTGATCCGAGAAATATCACTGTATAAGATTTCTTTATTTTTGCTTTATTCGGAATATATACTTTTAAGGATAGAGATAACAAGTGGAACTCTGTGGTGAGAGGGTCAAGGAAAGAGCTCACTTGAAAACCTGTGATTAATTTGCCTTCTGAATGTCTGAGACAGTGCAGTGAAGGCATTTCTAAAATAGCAGTGGGGTTACAAGTGACTGAGTAAACAGTGTGATAACTGTCACTGGAATTTAATCTCACATGTTCTGCTAAAAGTCCTAGTCTTAGAGAGAATGCCATGAATATGTTCGCTATCAGGGTGACTACAAAGAGAAGACAGCAAAGAGGAATGGCCACTTCCTGAAATACTAATAGTTCCTCTGTTTTCTCAGTGTAGGAGGGGCTTCAAAGAGTTCATAGAAGTGCATATTATGAAACAAGTATGCATACATTACAAAAGTTCTTTGTGCCTAGAAAAACATATCTTCTAATTTCATTTTTCTATGAAGTTCTTGAAGTACCCTCGTGTATGCTTTGAATTGCCAATCTGTATGCATATTTTTTTCAGGCACTCTAGAGTATGAAGTCAAAATTTTGATTTTCTGGGGCAGGCATTTGACACAGTGGTTTCAATACTGCTTGGTTTGAGTCCTAGATCCTCTGCTCCCCACCCAGCTTCCTGCTAAGGCACACTATGGGAGGCAGCAGGTATTTGTTCCAATACTTGGGTCCATGCCACCAACTTTGTTTTGTTTTGTTTTGTTTTGTTTTGTTTTTGACAGGCAGAGTGGACAGTGAGAAAGAGAGAGAGAGAAAGGTCTTCCTTTGCCATTGGTTCACCCTCTAACGGCCGGCGCACCGCACTGATCCGAAGGCAGGAGCCAGGTGCTTCTCCTCATGCCACCAACTTTGAAGACATTTACTGAGTTCCAGGCTCCTGGCTTTGGTATGGCATAGTCATGGCTGTTGTGGGAACATGGGAGTGAACCAGGGGCTGGAGAACCTTTGCATGTCTATCTCCGTCTCTCTGACTTTGTACCTCTGCCTTTTAAATTAAAGAAAATAAATAAATACAATTGATAAAAACTGATTTTCTTAGTAATGAAATTATAACAAATTTAATGAAAGGAAATTTCTACCGTTGCACTTTGTCTTTTTCTGGGAAGACTTTAAAATACTGATAACTACTGTTTATTGAACGTATATTATGTATCTAGGACTTTAAATAGATCATTCATTTTTGTAAATACATATATAAGTTAACAGCAAGAGCTGGTTATTGACTTTTGATATATTTTAAAGATTTGAGGAAACAAGGTCCTATTAGGTTAAATGATTTGTTCAAAGTCTCATAATTAGTCAGTGCTAGTGCTGGAATTTCGATAGAAGAAAATTGAAAAGTTTATTTTTCTAATCAAATTTAAGATCTATTCTGTAAAGAAAGATGTAGGAGTCTACTGTAAGTATATGTTGGCACTATAAAGGACCCAATGTGTAATAAAATATGCTGGCTGACATGATGGAAACAGGTATATCAGAAGGTTATATATAAGCAACGTGGCTGTAGATTCAGGAGAGATTTCGTTGATGTGGTTTGTGAATGAAGGCAGAGTCCTTTTAGGTAAAGATGAATATGATTGTTCTTTATGAAATGTAGAATGAAGCAGTGCTTTCTGATGGAGCTGGGGAGGTGACCAGAGGGGAATCCATGTGCAGCTTTGCACTTGTAATGTACCACTAGGTGGCACTGAGTCTACAGAGCTGGGCTCAGCCCAAGCTGAACTCCATTGGATAAACTGATAGCTTCTTGGCAGGGTGTGAATGAGCGCCTCTTGTAGGGCCCTCTAATAGAAATCTGTGGCTCATGTTTGATTCTCAGCCATACCTCATATCAGCTGCTATTTATATTATGCTATAAGCCTTCGTTATCTCTGACCCCTGCTGGTTGCCTCAGTGTCACATTTTTGAATTGGAGATGATAGGGCTTGGGAGATTGTGAAGGAGAATGTTAGTGTGTTGATGCTGCCTGTCTGTACTGTTCTGATAATATGCCATCCTTGATAGTTATTGGCTCTTCTTCAGGTTGAAGTACACCTGTAATAATTAACTCCTGGGTAGAGACATTTGAGCAAGGATCGGACAGTACCCCTGATCCTCAGAATAAAATCCGATCTCTTTACAGCTTAAACATATTTGTTTGTTATCATCACATTTTGAATTAAACAAGGTTTTAAACCAATTAAGCTTTAGTGAAATAGAGGGAGATTCTTTGAAACCAGATCTTTCTTTTCCTTGCCCAAGCACACTAAATGGAGAGCTTGAAAACAAAGAGAATGGTTATTAAAACAGGAGCATAATATCTTAAATTTCAGAGGACAGGTTTGATTTTTCAAGGGAAGCTATGTGTTGAAACTTAAAACTCTTCAAAATATAAATCATATTAATGAAATTTAAATTTATACCATAGATACCAATCACCAATTATGAACAGAATATAAATTCATGATGATGAAAGATTAGATTACAGTCTCAGTGCTCTTTCAACATGAAATAGGAGTATAGTTGGAAAGATATTTAATCAAATATTTCACAAGATCTAATTTCTTCTAATGAACACTAGAAATATGATGTGAGGCTGGTGAATTCATAATCTCATTGTACAGATGAGATACCATGAGAAACAAAATTTAATCATTTGTCTAAATCTTTCAAGACCTTGCCAATGGCAGTTCCACAGAATTCTCTAGTTAGTAGTGCATTTCACACCATCCTTGCCTCTTCTTAGTCTGACTTACGTGGCTTCCTTGCTAGAGTCTGATGTCTTCTTGAGTATGGGCAACTGCTACTTTTCATACAATGAACTCGCCCACCTCAATCTCCCACCATTCTCCAAGTTTTACCTCAAACAGCCCTAAGATAAACTATAGCTACATTAATGCAGACCTGGGTCAGCAACTTCAAGATGTAGTAATAAATAAATTTCTGGATAAATTCTTGCTTTCCAGATGGACAAACATGTTTAGCAGTCTAGGCCATAGTCTCCTAAATATCATTACTTCAATAAAACTAAATTGCATGAAACATGCAGGTTGTTCTAGGAGTCAAGTGAGTTATGGAAAATTTGCAAATAATACTTCCATCCTGGAAATTTACAAGACCGGTTTGCACATGAAGGACTTCCAGAAGTGCTATAGTAATAAAATCTGTTGAAATCCAAAGTGATTTATTGCTGAGCAGGCTGCTTATGGTTAATGAAGCAGATGGAGTGGGTGGCCATGATGCTAGGCCATGCATGCCTCACAAGCTGGTGGGTAATGGAGAACTCGGCCAGGTGATGGCATATCATCCACATGGTTGAAGGTTTGGAAGTTGCAGACGCCCACCATGCTGCCCAGATCACGTCCCACAGATGTGTCTTCACTACCTTTGACTTCTCCATGGGAGGTGCCGGTCAGTGCTTCACCGGCTGCAGGCTATGGCTGAGCCACTGCCAATACAGAGTACTGTACATCTGTGTTGGCTCCTCCTATGAAATACCCACCATCTTGTCAGACTTCATGCCTCTATGAAATTGCAGAAGGTCAGCTTCTTTTTCTGGTCCACTTCTTTCTTTCTTTCTTTTTTTTTTTTTTTTAAATATGGAGCACTCGCATGTCATCCTTGCACAGGGGCCATGCTAATGTTCTTTGTATCATATATGTATTGCCAAAGAGATCACTCTGGTCCAAGTCTGTCATCTTGTTGGCTTCCCTGGAAAGACTACTTGAAACACAATATTTACCAAACATATTTGAATGCTACACTTTTTAAAATAATTATTTAATGACATTAGAGGACTCAACAAACCAGATAATGAATTAACTAGAGAGCTGACCCTGGTAGTTTCAGAATTTTTTTTTAGTATTTATTTATTTAATTGAAAGAGTTACACAGAGAGAGAGAGAGATCTTCCATCTACTTGTTCACTCCCCAAATGGCCGCGACAGCTGGAGCTGAGCGGATTTGAACCCAGGAGCCAAGAATTTCTTCCACGTCTACCACATGGATGCAGGGACACAAGGAATTGGGCCATTTTCTTCTTTCTTTCCCAGGTGCATTATTGGTGAACTGGATCTGAAGTGGAGCAGCCAGGACTCAGTGTCAGTGCTGCAGGCAGCAACATTACCCACTATGCCACACTGCCATCCCCAAACCAGAGAAATTTTAATTTTTGGAATATAAAGTTTTGTACTTCAACTACATTATGCTACACAATTCATGTTGTCCATGAACCTGCCTGGCTTGGAATGGACAGTTCTTCCTTTTTGCTCCAGTTGCTCCCTGTCTGTCTTAAATGAGGATGGTTCTGCTCTATCCAAGCAGTCACAGAACTGGCTTATTTGGGTGGGGAACCAGTTGGTCTTTCTCTTAGGAATATAGTTGGAAGTGTCCAGGTAGTGCCTGCTGACAGGCAAGTTACTACTCTTTCATGAAAACTTTTGTTGTAGTGTAGACAGGCTAATAAACTTAATCACACACAGAGCAAAGCGTGTACTTTGGTGTGAAACCAGAAAACAGTTCCATGTTGGATCCCCAGTGTGATGTTAAGAGATGGTGGACTCTTTCAAAGGTAGGGCCTAGTGGTAGGTGATTAGATCATTCTGGTCACTGCCCTTAGAAGAGATGAAGGTGACTCTTGTGGATCCTTAGTTCCCATGAGAGCAAACTATTATGCAAGAACAAGCTTGAGCCCTGAATTTCTCTCTTCCTTTCTCACTGAATGATGTCTCCCACATCGTCCCTGCCATTGGTGAGGCCATATGCTGTGACGCCCTCACCAGAAACCAGACTAAAAGGGTCGCATGATACTGAAATGTCAACCTTTCAGACTGTGAGCTAAATAAACCTCTTTTCTGGGGCTGGTGCTGTGGTGTAGCAGGTAAAGCTGCTGCCTGCAGTGCCGGCATCCCATATGGGCACAGATTCAAGTCCCGGCTGCTCCACTTCTGACCCAGCTCTCTGTTATGGCCTGGGAAAACAGCAGAATATGGCCCAAATCCTTGGGCTCCTGGCTTGGGATGGACACAGCTCCAGCCGTTGTGGCCAATTGGGGAGTGAACCAGTGCATAGAAGATCTCTTTCTCTCTCTCTCTTTCTATCTCTTTCTCTCTGCCTTTCTTCTTTCCATGTAACTCTGACTTTCAAATAAGTAAATAAATCTTAAAAAAGTAAAAAAAAAAAAAAAAAAAAAACCTCTTGTTTATAAGGTATGCATTCACCTATACCTTGTTATACCAATGTAAAAAGACTAATAAAACACTTATATCTTGTCTTTATCCCACACAGACTTAATATTACTTATTTTCTGGATCTAATAGTAAAAATAGTGCTTTAAAATATTTTATAAAATACAGAAATTCAATCTGCCGTAATTCCAACACTTGAGGACAACAAATCAAGTGCAACCCTTACCTCGAGGTATATACTATTAAACATTTGATACACTCTATATAATTTTATATTTTGCTAATTTTATTTAACATATCATAAGTACTTTCCCATATCACTCAACAGTTTTTGAAATTATTGATTTTGGTGGCTATATAATATTCAATTCTAATTTATTTATCTTTTTCACTATTATTAGGCATTAAAGTGATTTCCATGCTTTCACTATTGTTTAAACCACTGAAGCAGGGCTGGCACCATGGTGTAGTCCTGACTGCTCCATATCCAATCTGACTCCCTGCAAATGCCCTGGGAAGGCAGTAGTAAATGGCCCCAGTGCTGGGGCCTTGCACCCATGTGGGAAACTCAGAAGAAACTCCTGGCTCCTGGCTTTGGACTGGCCCCACCCTGGCTACTGTGGCATGAACTAGCAGATGCAAGAACTCTCTGTCTCTGTCTGTCTGTCTCTCTCTCTCTCTTTCTCTGTAATTCTTTCAAGTAAATAAATAAATAAATGTTTAAGTTAAAAAAAAAAAAACAACTCTGAAGTGCACAAACTTATACATTGAAGTAGCACCTTGACAGTAGGGACTCCATTTTGGAGCACTTGAGACTCCATTCTGGGAAAGCACCCCCCCCACACACACACACACTGTGAGACTCTGGTCTGAAACTATGATCTAAAACAGTAGAACAATAGCAGTCCACTACATCACACTTGGCAGAGCATAGAAACCCCCTAGCATAATTGTTCAAGCTTGAAAGTAAAAAGGTTACACCTGGGTTAATGATAAAAATGTAATTTGTCTATGTCCTACATATAATTAAAACGAAGACCTGGATTAACATCAAAATTATAAGATTGTAACTGGTATTGTCAAGATTATAATTGATACTAGTTTCGCATAAGTTTTAGGTCAGCTTGACCCTGGTAACCATGTATTTCCCCCTGTTCCTAGCAACCATGAATTCCCCTCCTGATTTTGTGGTTTTTGACTTTATAAACCCTGTTGCTTTAGGCTTCAGGGTCGAGAGTTTTTTAGGGCATGAGCCCACTCTCCACCGCCGGCAAATAAAGGACCATCAAATTTTATCAATGTGTGGAGCTCCTTTGTTCATACTCGCTCAGGTACAACAACATAAATATGTGTTTGATGATTTTCTTAGGGTAGATACTAACAAAAGATGGCAATAAAAACCCTTCTACACATACCGCATCTTTTTGATCAGTTGTGTATTTATATTTATCACTTTACCAAGTGCGCTGGCATTGGGGTATGTGTCGAAGAGATTTCACAAATAAGACCAGTGTAAGCAAATAATGAAGGATGGAATTAAAAGGGAGAGAATGATCCTGCAGGGGAAGCAGGACACACAGCAGACTCATAGAATGGCAAATGCCCAAAACAGCACTCCTGTCTCAGAATCAACCCTTGGGACATTCAGATCTGGCTAAAAGGTCCATGAGAGTCTCACAGGCATGGAAAGCCATGACACGGTGGCAAAAAACAATCTAAATGAAAGACCCTGGTGAACAAGACCCCAGCAGAAGGAACAGGCCATCAAGGAGAGAGGCGCCTTTCTCTGAAGGGAGGAAGGAACCTCCACTATGATATGGCCTTGACTAAACAAGTTCAGAGTCGGTGAACTCAAGGGACTTCCATAGCCTAGACAGCTCATAGCAAGAGTCTCGGGTGATTGCTGACGTCATAAATGAGAGTGCCAATTGTTAAATCAACAACGGGAGTCACTGGGTACATGCTCGCCATGTAGGATCTCTGTCCTTAATGTGTTTTACTATGAAACTTAAAAACACTACTAGTCAAACAATACCCTATACCTTGTGCAGTTGTGTGAATGCAGCCTGTTGAAATCCTTGCTTAGTATATACTAAGTTGATCTTCAGTACATGAAGGTAATTAAAAATGAAACTTGATAAAGGGCGGGATGGAAGAGGGGGAGGGGAGGGCCACGGGAGGGAGGGAGGTTGGAGGGGGGAAGCCACAACAATACAAAAGTTGCACTTTGTAAATTCACATTTATGAAATAAAAAATAAAAAAAAACAGTAAATACTTAAGGCTCTTGATTTATAGTCTTAGACAGTTCCAAAATGCTTTACAAACTATATATATATGATTTCAACTAATTAGTCAGTAGATACTTCCTGTGCACCTAATATACATGCCACTTATGTCACATCTAGGGTTTCTAGAGCACCTAATATACCTTCTATTTATATGTAATATCACCAAACAGCTGTCAACGTGTTGAAAAGCATTTGACTGCACCATATGGCCACTTCCTAGCATAAGATACTCAACTCTGCCATCCATCACCCTTGTCCCAGGAAGCACTGCCCTGGATTGGAATCCTACAATGTTCCCTTTCTGCCATGCATCTTGAAGGCATGGCCTTCCTGAGCCAAGATGCATGATGGAGAGGCTGAGCCCCTGGCTGGGCAATTTGAATCCTGATTTAATTATATTAAGAAGGCCATTTTGAAAAAAAGCTCAACGTCTCTACCCTAACAAACTAGAACCTTGCTGGCAAAATACATATTGAACAAAGGAATGTATTAAGCAAATAATAAAAAATACTATAAAATGAAGCTATAATTAGGAAAGTGAGTTGTTTTGAGTTTTATATTTTGCCAAATTCCTAGGCCAAAAAATCCTCAGTGTGTATTTTTAAAACTTGATACAGCTTTTATTTTACAGCCAAATATTTGGTTTCACAAGTTCATTGGTTTTTGTTTGCTTGTTGTCATATTTCTCTTATGATTTGTCTATTAAAAATCATTGACCCCTTACAATTAATGTATTGATTCATTGAGTTTAAATATCCTTTATAAATTAAGAATTGTATTGTGTCACATGATAATTGCATTTATATCTTAATTTTTCTTTTGTTTTGATCATTGCCTTTCCAATATTGCTGTTGTTTAACTTTTATATATTTAAACATCTAAATTTACTTATTTTAATCTTTTCATCCATCCCAGGCAGACTAAGTTCCTATTCATTTCATCTTCAGTTCCTCAGACAATTCTTTCTGGTCAGAAGTGCTTGATGAAGAGTATATTAATCACATTATCAACATAAACATGGCTTATGTTAATTGAGTGCTCATGGTGTGTATGATTTTATTCATTTACTGCAACAACTCTGAAGTAGATGGTGTTATTCTCTGAATGTTACAGTTGATAAAAATGAATAGAGAGAGGTTAGGAATTTGATTCAGGACTAGATACTGAATGTCAGCCTTAATCTTTGCATTTCTTTATCCAGATTTAACTGCAGTATACTGCTTGCCATTCTTTTTTCCCGTTGTTTAATTAGACATTTTCTTTTCTTTCGTAGAGATTTTTAAACCTTTTCTTTTTTTTTCTTCCTTTATTTTCAAGATGATGTGTTTGCATGAGTGACTTCTTTCATTCAATGATCTAAGTAATCAATGAGCTTTTTCTATTTTTTAAGATCAATGGACTCTTTAAAGTTGACAACATCCTTCTTTCAATCATGGAATAGTTTGTTTTACAACATCTTTTAAAATTACATTTTTTTCCATTGCTTCCCATTCTCTCTTTATTGAACTTTCTTTGTGAAGCAGCTGTACTATCTGTGGAAATTCACCTTTTCCTTCTTACATCACTTTGTTTTGTTCTAATTTTGGGAGAATTATATCTAAAATCTTTTAATGACTTATTCTATTGATGTTTTAAATAATTTTGTTAATTATAATTTTAATTTCCACAAATACTTTTAATCATATTCTACTCTCATTTCATATATAGATATGCTATTCATTTTTTTCAAGATAAGGATATTATCTATATTTTTCATAAAATGTGCTTCTGGCTGTCTTATCTTCTTGATCTAACTCATTTCTTCATAATTATTTTGTGTTATGCCCTTCAACATAGAACATTTTTGAAATATCTTGTGTTCTTTACCTTAAAATGCCCATTTGAATGAGGTCCTACAGGCTTCTCTTGTGGCAGGGGTAGGTCCTTGTTTGCCATCAGTAGTACTGTAAAGTGATTTGGCACTGCCATTTCTTCCCTTAGGAAATTTCAAATGGCAGAAGGTCTTAGAACTGACAATTGTCTTTTCCTAGAGCAGTCACTCCAGAGGGTAATCTTCCATTTTCTTACTTTGGTGACTAGAGAGCATTTTCCTGAGAGCCTCTGTTCTTGGAGCAGAGATGTAAAAGGACTTGGGGGTGCCATGATTGATGCTCAGATCTTCCCAAACTCCCAAAATCTTCAGTCAACCTCAGCCTCACCCGCCAAGTACCTTGAGTTGCTCCAGAGAAGAGTGGTTTGCCTTTGATACTGGAGGAGCAGAAATGGTCACCTGACTGCTAACTTGGTGAGTAGACTGAAGCTTCTCCTTCAGTATCCACAATCCAAGCCCTCTCAGATCCAGGCGCCTGGACACCTCACGCTCTTCCTGATGTAGCTACAGTCCACAATAGTTTGGGACTTTTAGAAGTAAATCAGGGTTTTTATCATTTCCTCTCCCTGCAAGTACTTGGGCTTGTTTGTTAAAACATTTTTAGTTTTTGTTGCAAGTTAGAAAAAAGTTATTTAAAAATGAAAGTACTTTATAAATTATTTTTCTACTAACTGGAGAAAGAGGTCAAACTTGTGTTTGAAAAATAATTTATAATCTGTCTGAACTGTAGAAAACCTTTGTATAAAGGTTCATTGGGATTTCTACTTTTTGTTGTATGTATGGGTTGCTAAGGCAACCCTACCTACTCTATCAATCACCTTTTGACCAGATAAAGTTGGGGGAAAAACAAAACCTGAAAAGCAAAATTTATAGTATATTCCCTGGTGAGAACTAACATGAAATAATTTTATGGATGAATAAAAAACAATATTGAAAAATGAAAGCCTATGCAGGAAAGAGACACATGACATAAAATTATATTTTTCATGTTTCTTCATACAAGGTAATTCACAAAGTGAATATAAGATGGAACTAAGCTTATTTTGGCACCAAACAAAAGTTGAAATCCATGCATATGCAGTCTTCAAAAGGTTCATGGAAAATAAATATGATGAAAAGATTATGCTCAGAGTTCAAAAGTTTGTGTGCAAAAATAAACATATTTTAATTATATTTTCCATGAAGTTTTCCCTTTAAAAAAACACATTCTAGAGGCAGAGAGAGAGAGAGAGTGAGAGAGAAAGAGAGCTCCCATCTGCTATTTCAACCCCCAAAATGTCCACATCAGCCAGATTTTAGGCTGGATGAATGTGAGAGGTAACTTAGTCCTGGTCTCCCACATGGGTAGCATGGATCCAACTACCAGGGCCATTACCTACAGCCTCCCGGAATCTGCACAGGCAGGAAGCTAGAATCAGGAACCAAGCATGCCAAGGGCATCCTAATTATTAGGCCAAATGCTTGACCAGACCATGAACTTTTTGAAGTACTCCTATGACATTTTTTTTTTTTTTTGACAGGCAGAGTGGACAGTGAGAGAGAGACAGAGAGAAAGGTCTTCCTTTGCCGTTGGTTCACCCTCCAATGGCCGCCGCGGTTGGCGCGCTGTGGCCGGCGCACCGCGCTGATCCGATGGCAGGAGCCAGGTGCTTCTCCTGGTCTCCCATGGGGTGCAGGGCCCAAGTACTTGGGCCATCCTCCTATGACATATTTTATAACTGAGTGCATAGCTTGTTCCTAACAGCATTCAACAACCAATTTTTCCTTCCCCAAGCTTTTTCTGAAGATACTAAGGCTGTCAAAGTCTGAAGTCAGCCATGACCAGCATTTGAACAAATTTCTTAAAGAGATGTTAAACATATCCACCAGCACACCAAGCCTTCTCATTAGTGAGGTACAGAATCCATCTCTCCATAACCATAAAAAAAAATGTTAAGTGGTTTGAAAGACTGTGCTGGCTAAATCACATTAGATAACAGCATGTCTCTAACATTACACTGAATCAGTTTTATAGCTCAGTAAAGATCACAAATTTTGTAGTCATAAATGGTGTATGAAGCCAAATTCTGCTGCCACTTAGAAGTGCTATGATTGTGGATGAACGATCGTTTTTGAACTTCACTGAACTCACTAAAGTAAGTGAGGATAATCACAACTTTTCATGGTGTTCTCTGAACTTACTTCACGATCAGCACACTCCCTTTTCTCCTCAGTCTTTTCTCTGGAAGTTCCCTCTCTCATCCCAAGTGAACAAGGGCTATCCCCTGGGAACACTTGCCATTACACATTTCTGAAAGCTCACACATGGGAAGTGGAATGGACAGCTTCCTCCTTAGAGGCACTGCTGCATCCACACCTCCTGGCTTTACTATTAGAGAAGCCCTTTCTACTTCCCTAGCTGTGCCATTAGCATTTAACACTTTGCTCTTTATTCATACTGGCTCCTACTGACCTCCTAGTCATTTCCCTTCCTTTATTGATGTTTTAAAGACCTGGGTCACAATCTCTTTCTTCTACCTTTCCTGGCAGGATTTTAAGTATTTTCATATTTACAAGAACAGCTCTCCAACACTCTGACTTCGCAGCCTCTTGAGCCTTTGTCTTACTTTAGCACCGGCTTGATTAATATCTCAGGATGTTTTTAATTGTTCTTTAGCTGAGCCAGGAAAGAGGCCAGTGCTTGGGCAAACAGGATGAAAGCCAATGACAATTACTGCTTTTTTTTCCCTTGCCAAAATTTTATGTATTCAATGCAGAAGAATATTCCAAAAGTAAAAGTAATTCAAATCAAGATACTTCCCTCAACTAAAACTATTCTACTTTTGATAGGCTCTACAATTGAGGGGCAAAATCAAGAAATGTTTGCACAGAAAAACAATGAACTGTGAAACAAAACCAACGTTTTCTGTGAGTAGAAAACATTTTGTGAGAATTTATATACATTGTTTGTCCTGTGATTTCCTCATGTAGTAAAATCATAGAGACTGCTTTGATGTTGAACCAGAGATGTACACACTCTTGTAAGTTTCTCAAGATAGACTTCAACTCCAAAATGCTATGCAATTAGACTAAGGGTTGGATGTTTGACTTAGTAGTCGAGACTGCTTTTGAGACCAACCTCCCATGTAGATGTGGCTGAGTCCAAGTCCTGGCTCCACTCCTGATTTCAGCCTCCTGCTGATGCAGATTCTGGAAGCAGCAGTGATGACTGAAGTAGGCAGCTACCTACCACCCAAGTGGAAGGTTTGAATTGGGTTCTGAGCTCCCACCTTTGGCCTGCCCTGTCCCAGCAGTTGTGCACATTTTAGTAGTGAACCGGTGGATGGGAGCTCACACATTTTCATTCTTTCTTTCTCCCTCTCTCTCTGCCAAATATCTTTTTAAATTTTTTATTTATTATTTTCATTTTATTTGAAAGGCAGAGTCAGACACACACACACACACACACACAGAGGGGCAGGAGGGAGAGAAACAAGGATTGAGAGAAGGGAGAGAGAGAGAAGCAAAGCCATGACTCAAACTAGTCACTGACATGATGGGATATGGGTATCCAAAAGCAGGGTCTTAACCACTACACCAAATGCCTACACCTACCTCTCAAAAATATAAAAGTAAATACAACTGGAAAAAACAAACATAGTAGATAAATGGTAGAAAATAAAATTCAGTATTTCTTTGGTATACACAGTGAATAACGAAGTAATTTACATAATGCTTTATGAGACCTACTGCACAGAGATTGCTAGAAGGATACAATGCAATCATAAACATAGAGAGCTGCCAGTGTTGAATTTTGAGCAGGCCAGGCTGTTTTTCAGAAGTTGTCTCAGGGTTAAGGAGCTGAGCAAATTTCCAAGAGCCACCTCTCAAAGAGAGCTACTCAAGACCCTGAAAATGTGAACATTCTACCTTCAAAATACATCTCAATTCAACCACTTTTCTGTACCTCCACTACACTTGTTTTGCTATAGGGAAGAATCCTTATCTCTTGCCTGGGTAGCTCCAGAAACTTCTCAGAAGTCTCAGAAGTCTTCTATTTCTTCTTTCTTTTTTTTTTTTTTTTTTTTTTTTTTTAATGTGGAAGTTTGGGGCCTGGCTAAGGCAGACAAAGGCAAGGTCCCAGGAGACCCTGTCCTGCCTGTTACAAGGCTTGGATTTATTTATTTATTTATTTATTTATTTATTTATTTTTTGACAGGCAGAGTGGATAGTGAGAGAGAGAGACAGAGAAAAAGGTCTTCCTTTTTGCCATTGGTTCACCCTCCAATGGCTGCTGCAGCTGGCGCATCGCGCTGATCCGAAGCCAGGAGCCAGGTGCTTCTCCTGGTCTCCCATGGGGTGCAGGGCCCAAGCACTTGGGCCATCCTCCACTGCCTTCCCGGGCCATAGCAGAGAGCTGGCCTGGAAGAGGGGCAACTGGGATAGAATCCGGTGCCCCAACCGGGACTAGAACCCGGTGTGCCGGCGCCACAAGGTGGAGGATTAGCCTGTTAAGCCACGGCGCCAGCCAAGAAGTCTTCTATTTCTAACCACTGAAGTTCAAGTCTCCAGATAGTATCTCTAGTGATCCATCTATGAATGTAAATCAGATCACGTCACCCCATATGCCCACTTACTCTTTGCCACACTAAGGAAAGAAGTCAGACTCTTTGTCATGACTGATGAAACTTTCTACCTGATCATTCCTCTGGCACCTCTCCATCCCTACCCTCTGCCATTTGTCACATCTGTCACATCATTATATGCCTAATAAAATGTGTGTGTGTGTGTGTGTAATGTCTTGGTTTATTGTCTCTCTTTTCCAGTAAAATGTAAAATATATTCAGGCAGGAGTTATTTGTCTGCTTTGCTCATTGCTATCAACCAATAACTCAGAACAAACCAAGCACCAAGACCTAAGTGCTGAATGAATAAATAAGCTTCCAAGGATATCTCCTTCACAATATCTCATCCACACCCTTTCCTTTAGGTTTAGCTACCCCCAGAAAGCATCTCACCTCAAAACACAAGTCTATATCCTATTGTTACTGCTCTTTTAGCAGATAGTTTCATGGAAAAATTGCTTTAATACCTTTAAGATATTAACTCATTGACCTTGAACTCTCACTACAGATCTTGCTCTCTCTTAATCCAGCTTCAATTTGAAGATACAGCAGTATATTCTTTTGGACCACTCTGCAAAACTTTTATGCTTCCTTTATACTCTTTTTTTTTTTTTTTTGACAGGCAGAGTGGACAGTGAGAGAGAGAGAGAGACACAGAGAAAGGTCTTCCTTTGCCGTTGGTTCACCCACCCTCCAATGGCCGCTGCAGCCATTGCACGGCGGCCGGCGCACCGTGCTGATCCAAAGGCAGGAGCCAGGTGCTTCTCCTGGTCTCCCATGGGGTGCAGGGCCCAAGCACTTGGGCCATCCTCCACTGCACTCCCTGGCCACAGCAGAGAGCTGGCCTGGAAGAGGGGCAACCGGGACAGAATCCGGACTAGAACCCGTGTGCTGGCACTGCAGGCGGAGGATTAGCCTATTGAGCTGCGGCACCATCCAATTCCTTTATACTCTTTATACTCAGGAAATCTATAAGATTGAAACTGTTAACTTCCTGATACCTGGATTCAAGCATCAAAGTTTTGCAAGAAAAATCTTGGAATTTAACTTTTAATTCTGTTTTTCCGTGAGTTTTTTAAAGTACTGTTATATATGTTGTCTGACCAGTCTCAACATTCTCAGGTCACTTTACTTTTACCTATGCTCACTATGCCATAGCTGCATTTAGACTTCTGTTTTTGTTTTTTTTGTTTGTTTGTTTGTTTTTGTTTGTTTTTTTTTTTTTAAAGCAATGTACATTCTAGCCTCAGTTCTTTGCCCTGGCTATTTACTCTCTCTGGAATATTCTTTCCCATATTATAATGTGGCTGTTTTTTTTTTTTTCTTGTCATTCAAATCTCAACTCAAACATCAATCCCTTAGAATATTCTCTGATCATATGCAATTTTTCAGTACTGAATCCTAACATTTTAAAAGAATCAAGTTCTAAAGTCATTACCTGTTTTTTCCCATACAATTTGATGTTAAATTATGAATTATAGGATAAACTTTTGTCTACAACATAATATAATCAGAAACGTGCTCAAGTACTTGAAAGCTCTACTTGGAAAATAACACTGGTTATCAGCAACATTTCTTTACCACTGAAACAAAATTGAATCTTGACAATATGATTTTAATCAAAAGATACATTAAAGTTTACATAACTGATGCAGCTGAGCTTCCAGATGACCACATTCAAGAGGTATTAATGAAAAATGACACACGCGTCCGCTGCTGCATTTAGAGCAATATTCAGCAAGTGCAAATTAAATGTCTTTTTATCGTTCTTTTGAACAGCTTGATTCCGGTTGTGTTAAAGATGATCATTGATCACCTGAAGAGCCATGGTAAATTGATAAATTAGTTTCAGTCTGGCGTTATTTTGATATAAACAGACTAATTTGTAAAACCTTAGGCATCATAGATTGCACGTAGTATAGTAGACTAGCTCAATTATCCTCAAAATTATAGATGGCTGTGTAAAGACCACTCAAAGATATCAACATCTTAATCCTGGAAACCTCTAAATATGTTATTTTACATGCAAAAGGGACTTTGCAGGTACTGAGATGGAACGATTATCCTTATTATCCGCATGAATTCAATGTAATCACAAAGGCCTTGAAAGACCCAGGCAAAGAGATAGAAGCAGAAAGATTGCCAAACAACAACAAAAAAATCATATGTGTCTTTGATGATGATGGAGGAAGAGGCCAACAGTCCACCCCCAAAAAAAAAAACAAAAAACAAAAAACAAATTTGACCTCTAGAATTAAGAAATCAGTAGAAAATACACCTTCCTTAAAGAAACAAGCCCTGCAGAAAACACTTTGATACTTGTCCAGTCCGACTGAATTTGAATTTCTGAGTTCCAGAATGGTAAGACAATAATTATGTATATTTTTAACTCCTAAATTTTTGGCATTTTTTACAGCAGCATTACAAAATCAATATAATCAATAATTAATTTACTTAGCCTATGAATGGAGAGTGCAACTGAACTGGATTATCAATAATTATAATAGTTTTAATAATATGAATAGTTTATGAATAGTTAATATTCTCATGTGGTAGATACTATGCTAAGGGCTTCATATTCTCATCTTCTGCTATCCTCACAACAGCTCCATATGCTGTGACTATTTATATTCCCTACTTCATACAGGAGAATCCTAATTTACAGAGGTTTAGTAACTTCCTGATGAATGACAAGAGATGCAAACCAAGATCTGGTTGACTCCACAGTCTTTGCTCTCCCTTAGTGATTTTGGTAACCCTAAAGTGGGCAAGGCTATGATTCTCATTCTTCTGAATGTTTTTAAATTTTAGAGCAGTTTCACAGGACTATGTTAAAATTGTCACAAAGTGTAGGTGTCCTGTAGGCATATTTGAATGTACATTTCTAATGAGAAATGGTGTTAGGAAGTCAACATTTGTTCAATAGCCTAACTATTGTGAAAGATAAATAAAGTCAGGTGTTCGTTTAAGTGGTAGAGACAGATTTTATTTAGCAATGATTATTGCAGCAGGGTAAAGAGGCCAGAATGAGGTGAACTCAAGTTTGATTTCTACAGAGATGATTGAGTATCTTAAAAGAAGAATGAGGGAATAAGAAGAGGGTGAGCAGAGGCTTAGTGCAGTCAGGGAAGTGAAAAATTATAGAACGTTAGGGCAAATTCGATTAGACCAACTGTGTTTACTAGCTGCCAATTTTAAAGCTAAAATTCTATGTTCCTACAGAGACTGGGAGATTGAGGTTGTATCCCCAGTTGTTGACTGGGATAAATAGTATATGGTGCTTCAAAAAAGTTCATGGAAAATGTATATTATGAAAACAATTGTGCATGGCTTTTGATATTTCTTTGTACCAGAATAAACTCATCTTTTAATTCTATTTTCTGTGAGTTTGTAAATTCTTTCAGCAACGCTGAGTTTTCTTAGGTAGGCACTTTAAGGACGGGTAGGATCACTTCAGGAACGTGGGGCTTTGAGGTGTTGGAGACTATGTTAGTGTTTGCTCAAGTCTTATAAACTAAGGTGGAGGCCTCCTCAAGAAGCCCAACTCAAAGGAGCCCAACTAGAGTTTGGTTAAGGAGAAATTTTTTGTTACTAAATCTTTGTCACTAAAACAGGAGTTTATTTTCTGTGAATATGTGTAACATGTATGCAGCTCTGTAACAAAAAGATAGAGCTCAGTAAGAATTCAGTGTCCCAGATGAACACTAAGATGTAGAGATGTTAGATGTCCTTCCTCCTGTTTGGGGCAGGAGTATCGATTACACTTTTGGTTTGATGACATGCACGGTGGTCCAGCTTGGGGCCCCCTGCTTCGCTGTACTGTGTGTGTCAGGGAGAATACAGCTGACATTTAAGAGAAAGTTTTGGTCTGAGACATTTGGGGGTAGAAGAAAGGACCCCAAAATATTGAGTTGTTGCTGCAAAGTTGCAAGGCAGAGGCTGAAGCATGTTGAGCTTCTAGACTCTTGCTGAGCTTCACTGCTCTGATCAGTTCTATATGTGGTTCTGTAGGAACTTAAGTGTTGGAAGAAAGGTAGAATCGCTATATAGGGTTTAGGATATTTCATATAGAGGTCCTCTCAGAGAATACCAGAAGCAGAGATTCGACCCTTAGACTGATACCACAACTTAATTGGATTTCAGTACTTTGGATACAGACTCCATACACTTAGGGATCTTAGGATTTGCGCTGCTATCAATGAAAAGCTCCTCTGGTATTAACCCTTACCCCATTCAGGGCAACCCAAAGTAGGCTCTAGAGCCTGGTATGTAAGACTGGTTTGGTGTTTCATACTTCACCTCCACATGGTCACCACCAACACTCATGGCAGTTTATTAATGAAATAAGTAAGAAAAGAATGATTGGTTGACTAGTTCTCTTATGTCACCACATTGTATTTCCTTGCTAAGTAATTTTCAGTAAGTGCTCTAGAGCAGCTACCACCTCTTCCTGTAAAACAAGGACATCACTTGGTCAGAAAGAGAAGTTGGTGATGCCTGTTTTCTAGGAATAAACAAGACCTCCCATCTAGTAAAAGGCCTGTGAGATCCCGCTTCTATTTGAATTGTCACTCTCATTAAGGCTGGATCACAATATCCTGAGTGCGATAAGCAACCTTCCCAGGTCAGGTCGGTGAAGTGGTGCTGCTCAAATTTACCAATTAAAAAATTATATATTTTTTTCTGCTGAGATCCACAATCTGTTTCATCAGGTTATGGATAAATAATAAACAACTTTAGGTGTGGATAATGTGCAATAAATTATTTGTTTGTCTAAAATGTGTTCTATTTTCACATGAAAAAACTGGGAATTTTTGTAGTAGCACTTTTTCTGTTAAATACAGAACAAAAGGGCTCTAAGTTGGTGCTGGAGCTTTGGTGTAGTAGGCTAAGCGTCCACATGCGGTGCCAGCATCCCAAATGGAGCCCGTTCATGTCCCAGCTGCTCCTCTTTCAATCCAGCTCTCGTCTACGGCATGGGAAAACAGTAGAAGACTACCCCTGCACTGTGTGGGAGACTCCGAGGAAGCTCCTGGCTCCTGGCTTGGGATAGGCCCAGCCCCAGCCATTGCTGCCATTTGGGGCAGTGAACCAGTGGATGGAAAAATCTTTCTCTCTTTCTCTCTGTCTCTGTCTCTGTTTCTCTCTCTCTGTCTACAACTCTTCTTCTCAAATAAAAGAAATAAATCTTTTAAAAAAAGTGCTCTAAGTTGGAATTTAATCTCTAAGGGAAAATGACATTTCTTCAACTGCAGCTTCATTAATTAATCAATTTTACTCACTTTTACTCTGATGAACTGACTTCTCTCTGACATGAGATATTCTATTTTGTCTAAGCACCTGTTTATAAAGTGTTCAGCCCTAACAGAGTTGTGGGAAGCAACAGAATCTACCCCCCTCCTTCAGATAAATGGAAACTTGCTGGTATGTCCTTTGATCAAATCAAAGGTTAATTAACTTTGAGGAACAGATACACTAATTGGTGACACTCTCCATTTTACGATTTTTTCAGAAGTGAATCTTTGAGAAGTAAACAGATTTTAAATGACTGAGCAATAGTTAGATACATGCAACTACAAAAAGAGTTCCATATATATTTAATTAAATTGACCTTAAGCTATCCTGTAATGTTTATTTCAACAAATAACTTACTCTGTGATCACTTCTGTAATATTTGTATGAGTTGAAGTATCTTTTAGGTACAATCAGCATTCAAAACATCATTAAACTTTACTGTTTGTATATCATTAGTGTCTATAAAATATATTACACTGAGAAAATGATAGCAAAGATAAATATTTCATTTATGTGGCTCCTGTCTTACATTGCCAATTATGAGTAGACTGCATGAATTATTTATTATCTCATGTTGGATTTATATCAAATATTTTACCACTTCCATATGTGTCAAAAATCTACTGGTAGTTTTATTTTCTACATTTCATGGGCAAAAATATTTGGAGAATACCAACAAATTTCTCAATTAAATACAAAGCAAAACTAAGATGAAATAATCCCAAAAGGGAGAGTATTGAGCTGATTTTATAAATAATAATATTTCAATCCAAATGTTGAAGATTCTATTATTCTATATGCAACTCACAGAATAAAGTTTAGGGCTTTTACAAGTATGATTGTGGGAAGCATTTCTTTCATTTTAACGTATGTATTTGACCAAGTCAGCATAAGCGGATGGGGAGAAAGTAGCAGAAATTCCCGTTGGCTTCAGGATTTTTCAATGGACAAGGAATCAATCTGAAACAGGGACTGGAAATGACATTGCTTCACATTCTTTAATCTGTCTTTCATATCATCTTTATTGAAAGTGTTTTTTTTTTCCTATAGAAATGTACCTGTAACTCATTTTTCACCTTATACTTTCTCCTTATCTGCATGTGTCACATAATTGTGAATAAAGAAATGACAGCTTGGGACCAGCATTGTGGTGCAGTGGGTTAAGCTGCTGCCTGCGATAACATTCCCCACCAGAGCACCAGTTTGATTCCCAGCTGCTCTGTTTTCCATATAGCTCCATGCTAATGCACAGGGGAAAGCAGCAGAAGATGGCCTAAATACTTGAGCCCCTGCTACCCATGTGAAAGACCTTGATATAGTTCCCAGCTCCTGGTTTCAGCCTGCCAGACTCTCACCTCTGTGGCCATTTGGGAAGCAAACCAGTGAACGGAAGATAGCTCTGTCTCTCCATCTGCTATTTCCTGTGCTCCAGGGACTTATACTCATTAAGGTATGTGTCACTACTGGCTTCTGGTGGATTTGATGGAATCCTAGTATTGGTTAGGACCTGTGACTGGGGCAGTGCTTTCCTTGTCGCTTTCTTCAATGTTACTTTTCTTAGGACTACATCAAGACTAGTCACTGTATTCTTTTACCTGGTTTCCATAGCTCTTGGGAAAGTGATTTGTTCTGTGTATAGTGTATAGCTCACATTGGTATCTGTGACAGGAAGTGGCCTCTTACTCAGCAGCCATCTTGGTTCCCACTCAAAACTATCAGTATTGATTGACCCTGAAAATCAAAGATTTTGTGGCATGGCAATTTATACCTTCAGCATCACATAGGGGCACTGGTTTTATCCTGGCTGCTCCACTTCCTATTCCACTCCCTGCTAATGCAACTGGGATAGCAAAGGCAGCTCGTTCAATGCTTGGGCTCCTGCATCTACTTGGGAGACCAGGAAGAAGCTCTGGGATCCTGGTTTTGGCCTGGCCCAGCCCCAGCCATTATAGCCATTTGGGGAATAAACCAGTGGATGGAAGATCTCTATCTCTGTGTCTTTCCTCCTCTCTCTGTAACTTTGCTTTTCAAATAAATTAAAAATAATAAATATAAAAAATCAAAGAATATCCAATATTCTCAGATAAAGATTTTTAATTTTATTCAAATTTTGGTGAAAAGATCGTACTAGGATCCAAATTGATGCTATTGAATAAACCAGACATCAGAAATATTTTAGCTCTTACTAAGCTTTTAAAATCCAATTTTATAAGGAAACACAAGTCAGAATTCAGTTTATGTGTTTATGTATGCAGTAGATGAATTTATTAAGAAAGATGAATATATTAAGAAAAATATAGGGAAACTAATTAACATATTCACATTAATTGTTTGCTTTAAGAAACACATGATCATTAAACCCTTTGTTTTCCCGAGTTTCAGTGACAAAATCTTTTAATTTTTTAAAATAATGGAATTTATTGTCAAAAACAGCATGTGAAGGTTATTGCTATTTTCAAGAACAAAGACTTCTACAGTTAAGATAGAGAAAGCTGTTGACCTAAGTTTCAAAAGTTCTGTAAGTGAATACTTACATCATGGAGAGGCATAAATAAGAAAAGCAATTTGAAATACATCGTCCAAAGCCCTGAATTCCCTTCCTTAACTCCTGCTTCCTCTTCTCGTGTATCACATCCTGACTTTGTCCTTTCTCCTCTACAGCCTACTTAACATCATAGAGAAATTACCCCAATCATCCACATAGGTGATTTCAAAGCACTGAGAATCTTAATTACTCTAGACTAACTTAAATTAAATCCACCAGTCAATCAAGTAATGAAACTCAAACTCGAACTCTGGTCAGCCTGATGCCAATGTTCCTGATCTTTCCCCCTCATCTACCATAACTGAACACCTGTCTGGATGGTCAAAAGGGAGTTGTTTTTACTACATATTGTGGTGAGATAAAGGACTACTTAGATGATTTCTTGTCTTCCATAACTCACATAACTAACGTGTAGGACCTGAAGTCTAAGCAACGTGTTGAAGAAGACAGAGTCAACCAGTTATTTATCATCAACTAGATCATTATTAGGCCATTCTAAGCAGAATCTAATTTCTTCATTTCTTAAATCATTCAAAACATTTGACCAGTGTAAGAGCCATCTAAGGATTATTATTCTTTCTACCTAGAGACATAATGAATTAACATTAAAATGTTTTTCTTTGAGACTGTACTCTGCTAAAAATTAGCTAAAACCTGAAGTCATCAGAAGTAAAACAATAGGAATAATAATAAAACAAAACAATAGTTACAGATACCAATTGTGAACATTTTGTATGCCAGACATTGTCTTCAGCATGGATTAACTCTAAAGTGCACAATACTATGAAGTGTATTATTTTTATTTCTGTTTTGCAGCTGAGCCATGAGAAGCAGAGAAAGTGACCTGCTGTAATGTTATGCTATCAGTAAGCGGTGGTAGCAGATTTGAAAACACCCATTTTCACCCTGCAGCCTACATTCTCAACTCCTGGGCCTAACCTGTGGGTGCAGTTCTCCCTGAACAATTTCACCACTGACTTTTACTCCTAACAAATCTACTGCAAATTGAGGTAAGAAATGGTTGATGTTTTATTACTACCTGTGTCAGAAAACAACTCAGACCCAATTCTGGAACTCATCAGAGCTCGGAAGATGGGAAACTCTCGGTTTCTGAGATAAAATAGCATAATGAAGTGAAGAAGGCCTTTTTGGGAGATCCTTCCATATGCCTATTTCTTGTGCTGACATTTGATTGGCACTTCTGACAATGTCAGAGTAACCAGCCTAACAAACACACAAGGCTTGGGAAAGAATCAAATTGATTACTTTTTGAAACAGATTTTTATTAATTTATAGGCTGACATGGAGAGAGAAAGAGAGAAAATCTGAGAATCTTCCACCTAGTGTTTCACTTCCCAAATGCCTGCAATAACCAGGGCTGAGCCAGGCAGAAGCCAGGAGCCCACAACTCCTTCATGGTCTCCCACATAGATGGCAGGGGCCCAAGGATATGGATCACCTTCCACTGCCTTCCCAGGTGCATTAGCAGGAAGCTGGATCAGAAGTGAAGTAGCAGAATCTAGACTAAGCATTCAAATACGGGATGCTGGTGGTATATGAAGTGCCTTAACCCACTTGTGACACAATGCTGGCCTGCAAATGACTAGTTTCAGGGGTGCTCCAAAGTCGAGGTGCTTACATCAGACACTCACAGTACCACTTCACGTATCTAGCATGATGAGAAGGAAATTTTCAAAACATAAGAAATACAGCAATAGCATAAGAGATGTTGACACCTTTAAAAAATTGCAGTTTATTATTTAAATTTTTTAAATAGCAATCAGATGTTCTGATATACAAATTCTGATGTGTGCATATATTTATATATATATGTATTACTCATTTATATATAAATATATATAGTTAGATAGATATTATACTTACATACACCCCATCATATCTGTTTTCCCTCACAATATAATGAATGCAAGTTAAGAGTCTAAATAATTTGAGTCTTACTAACATTAGTCACTGCATAGTTGTGCAACACACATTGTCTTTAAGTACTAAGGCACTAATTCTTCCATCAGGTATGCATTCATTGTCCACTCTGTATCACGCATTTGGACTATAAAAACAGAAAAGATGTACCTTACTTTCAGAGATCTCAGAGATTTTTTTGTTGGGGAGGACAGAAGATTGATTAGATACTGAACACATATCTACTGAACAATTGTAATCTACAGTCAATAGAAAAGATGTTAGGCATATAATGCCCATTCAGGCACAATCCTTGTTCCAATTGCTCAAAAGCAGATGGAGGTTCGAGGGGACCTTGAGATACAGCAGCTGACTCCTGAGCTTTCACTGGAAGGATCCTCAAAGTGTGACCTGAAAGAAGCTGTGCAAATAATTAGAAACGCACCGAAAGAATGAAAGAGCAGCACGTTGGACAGACAAGGTTCACAAGCTGTGAAATGTGTTAAAAGAAAATTACAACAAATCTACTTCTGCAGCTATTAACTGACTTTATTTGCAATTCTAGGACTGGGAAGAAGCCCGCTTAAAAATGATTCAGAACATTCTGCTAGCAGGGTGGTGTGAAAGTATTTGTGGGCAGGAAGAGGAAAATGACGCACAGAAAGCAGAGATAAGGTATAGAGATGGCTCAATTGCCTAATGCTGTGTATTTGCCTTATCTGAACAAGGTTTAAACAGTAGGCGGCCTGTGGTTGTCTAAAGCTCAGATGCTGTGATTGGAAGAATATTAATTAATTATTTCAAGAGTACATTACAATCTGCTCGCACATCAGTTTAATTTACTAATTTATAATTAATATGTGCAGAGAATTTTTTTTTTTTTTTTTTTTTTTTTTAGTTTTTGACAGGCAGAGTGGACAGTGAGAGAGAGAGATAGAGAGAAAGGTCTTCCTTTTTGCTGTTGGTTCACCCTCCAATGGCCGCCGTGGTTGGCGCGCTGCGGCCGGCGCACCGCGCTGATCCGATGGCAGGAGCCAGGTGTTTATCCTGGTCTCCCATGAGGTGCAGGGCCCAAGTACTTGGGCCATCCTCCACTGCACTCCCTAGCCACAGCAGAGAGCTGGCCTGGAAGAGGGGCAACCGGGATAGAATCCGGTGCCCCGACCGGGACTAGAACCCGGTGTGCCGGCGCCGCAAGGCGGAGGATTAGCCTATTGAGCCACGGCGCTGGCCCAGAGAAATCTTTAGAGCAGACTCAAAATAGGTACCAGCCAGCTTTAGTCTAAATTTAATTCAACTTCATAAGTGTGACAGTGTCAGTACGAACATCATAGGCTCCCCATGATGCAATGGCAGAAGATACTATTGGACCATCTGCACTTTAAATGTGAATGAATTTCTTAGTGGCAAAGCTTGCAATTATCCCTTTTGAGCAATCAAGACTGGCAGCCATTTCTTTTTGATGTGAAATTTACTCAAAGGTGTGGTCCTCTAGTACCACTGGGAAATTAACTAGAAATGTAGCAATATACCATCTTTGGCCTCACCCTTAATCTAGTGGGTCACATCTACAGGTGTTTCTTGAATTTTCAAATTTTGAAAGAATTCCTGTTGGCTAGCTATCCAGATTTGTGGCTCTACATTGCAGTCATTTGAGGTACTTTACAAAAACACTCATGCTGTGGCCCAACCCACACTGACTCTGATTTACTTACTTGTTTCAGAAATACTAATATATTTCAAGTTCTACAGATGATTCAATATGAAACCAGAGTTCAGAAGAAATGACCATGGGAAATATACCCTAACCATGTGGGATGCAGAACCATCATAACAGTGCCTTGTTCAGACATGATATACCATAGTCCTGAAAGCTAGATGGGCTTAACAATCTATCTATATGAGTGTGTGTTTGTGTAAGGTCAGTTGTATAACCAAGTCTGAACCAGTGATAAAGAAGAAAGTCATGGACAGGAACTCAGGATCCATAGACTCTTCTTCCAAGGGGAAGACCTGGAGATTTTATTGAAATAATAATCCTCCTTCCTGGTAAGGTGCACCATGGGAGGTCGTGAATGCTGATGGCTCAAGGGTTTGGTTCCCTGCCACACGTGTGGGTTTCCCAAATGGAGTTCCTGGTTCCTGGTTTCTGTCTGGTTCAGCCCCAGTTGTCGCAGGCATTTGAGGAGTGAACCACAGAGTGGGAAACTCTCTCACTCTGTCATTCTATCTTTCAACTAATCATCATCATAATCAGTACAGCAACAGAAAGCACAACCAATAATGGCATCCACAATAAGAAAACATTATCTTAAATTTGTAGTTTTCAAGAAAACCTTAAGACTTTTAAAGAAAATGAACATGTGGTCCATATACAGAGGAGAAAAAGTAGTAATTACCTGGGTAATCTCATAAGTAGAGCTCTCTACAAATAGATTTTAAAACAGTCCCTATAAATGCATTCAACTAAATAGTAAAACATTATCTAAAAAGTAAATTAAAGAAAGATGGAAGAACAATGCCTAATTGAGAATATCTATAGAGGGAAGTTATTAAAGAAAAATAAATAAAACTAGAATGGAACAGTGATACAATTATAATGAGAAATTCACAGAGGGAATCAAGAATGGCTTTGAGTTGCCAAAAGGAAGAGTTAGTAAATTCAAAGATAGTCAACAGAAGTTAGTCTTAGAAAATGCAACACGAGAGTACAAAAAGAAATAGAGATCTGTGGAATGCATTTGACACAGCAGAAGGTCCCTAAAGGGCTTTCAGAAGAAAGGAGAAAGGGGGAGATGCTGTGTTTAAAATAATAATGGTCCAAGTTTTCCTAAATTTAATTTGAAAACATCAATTTACATTTTCAATAAACTCAAACTGCAAATACTCTATAAACACAGTTAGACACTTTAGAATCATGATGTCTAAATGCAAAGACAAAGAAAGAAACTTGAATACAACAAGAGGAAAAAAAGATTCAAACAAGCAATTCTCAGTAAAATGAACAGTGACCTTTTCAACCATATGGGAGAATATTTTCTTCACAGTGATTGAAGATAAGATTATTGACCAAGAATCCTATATCCAGAGAAACCATTCCTCAAAAATTAAGAATAATTTATTCATTTCAAATTAAAAAAGACAATTTTCTCTAGCATATATGCTATGTAGTAAATGAAAAAGAGGGATCCTTTGGTCTAATGTGAATGAATACTGAAAGTAGCTTAAACCCACACAAAGAAGCAAAGAGAACTTCATTTACCAACATAGGCAAAAGGAAAAAACAAATTTTTAAAAGTTTCATAACTTTTCTTATGCTTCCTGATTTAACTTGGAATACAATGGTATGAAACAATAACTATAAAAATGATGAACTTGTATAATTATATACTTTGCATTACCATAATATCATAAGAGGGTGAAGGAAATTGAGCTACCTTTGAGAAAACATTTGCATACTATTAAAATTAAGTTGCTATTGATACAAAATATATTACTTTAAACTAGGATTTTACCTGTGATCTTCAGGAAGGGCACTAAAAAATTAAAATAATAGATGCAGATACTACCCTAAAAGTAAGTACTTAATGCCAGCACCGCGGCTCAATTGGCTAATCCACCACCTTGCGGTGCCGGCACCCCAGGTTCTAGTCCTGGTCGGGGCGCCGGATTCTGTCCCAGTTGCTCCTCTTCCAGTCCAGCTCTCTGCTGTGGCCCTGGAATGCAGTGGAGGATCGCCCAAGTCCTTGGGCCCTGGTGCCACATGGGAGACCAGGAGAAGCACCTGGCTCCTGGCTTCTGATCAGCGCAGTGCACTGGTCGCAGCACGCCAGCCTCAGCGGCCATTGGGAGGTGAACCAACGGCAAAGGAAGACCTTTCTCTCTGTCTCTCTCTCTCTCACTGTCCACTCTGCCTGTCAAAAAAAAAAAAAAGTAAGTACTTTAAATGCAACTAGATGAAACATTATAATCAAAAGTCTAAAAATGGCAGGCTAGATAATAAAACTAGAACCAGTTATATGCTTTCCACCACATTTCGAATGAAAAGGGACAGTGGACAGAATGGATTTAGTATAATAGTACAATCATAGATCATGCAAACAGTAAGGTACAGGCAAGAAAGCTGCAATGACTATATCAATACCAAGTGGAGTAACATTTAGAAATGTCACTAGAGATAAAGAGGGACACAGTATGATGTCATTAAGGAAGATATGACAATTATGAACATATACACCCAACAAAGTTTGAAAAACCCCACTTTCCACCATGCATAGAAGAATTAGTCCGAAGATCAGTAAGGAAACGAATACTTGAACACCATTACAAACCATCTACACCCAAGAGATTAGGATACTACACCTCACACTGGAAAAATATAATGACTTCTTGAGTACATACAGACCCTTTTCCAGGATTGGCCATATGCTACTTTACAAAACAAACTTGAATGAATTTAAAATGATAAAAACCACAACAAATATAACTGCATTATTCAACGACATGAGATGACATTACAAATAAATAATGAAGAAAATTGAGAAGGGGCCGGTATCCTGGAGAAGCAGGTTGAGTCACCACCTGCCACTCTGGCATCCCTCATGAGCATGAGTTCCAGTCTCCACTGATTTCTATCTGATCCAGTTCCTGATAATGTACCTGGGAAAGCAGCAGAAGCTAGACAAAGTACTTGGGCTTCTGCCACCTAAGTGGTAGACACAGATGGAGTTCCAGGCTCCTGACATTGGCCTGGCCCAGCCCTAGCTGTTGTGGCCACTGTGGGAGTGAACCAGCAGATGGAAGATTCTCTCTCTCTCTCTCTCTCTCTCTCTCTCAGTAACAGTCTTTCAAATAAATAAAATAAAATCTTTTTTTTTTTTTGACTGGCAGAGTGGACAGTGAGAGAGAGAGAGAGAGAAAGGTCTTCCTTTGCCATTGGTTCACCCTCCAATGGCCGCCACGGCCGGCGCACCATGGCCGGCGCACCACGCTGATCTGATGGCAGGAGCCAGGTGCTTCTCCTAGTCTCCCATGGGGTGCAGGGCCCAAGGACTTGGGCCATCCTCCACTGCACTCCTGGGCCACAGCAGAGAGCTGGACTGGAAGAGGAGCAACTGGGACAGAATCCGGCGCCCTGACCGGGACTAGAACCCGGTGTGCCAGCACCGCAAGGCAGAGGATTAGCCTGTTGAGCCACGGCACCGGCCATATAATAAAATATTAAAAATAGTAATAAAAAACAATGTTGGGAAGCTCACAAATATGCAAAAATTAAACAGCCCACTGTGAGATAGGCACTTCATCAAAGAAACTAACCAAAGGGGAAATGATAAAATACCTTGAGAAGGACAATGTAGAAATATCTATCAAAATTTATGAAATGCAGTTAAATCAAAAGGGGGAATGCTGATTACCCTGACTTGAACAGTGTGCATTGTGTACATGTGTTGAAATGGCATACCTATATTTATGTGCAGATATTGTTAATAATTTTTTTGTTAATAATTTTTAAACCACAGAAGGAGAGGAAATATTTATAAAACCTCAACCTGTGAAACGTCTGAAACTCATTATATATAAACACACGCTCAGTAATAACAAACAAACAACCCAATATAAGATGGCCAAAGGTTTGTATAGAAATTTCACTAAAGAAGAGTTATTGGTGACAGAGAAGCTCATAAAAGAGCTGTTTGGCATAATTATTCATTGGGGAGATTCAGATTCCCTAGGATAAAGTGAAGCAGCAAAAACTTTTGGAAATAATTAGATAAGGAGAGTATGAGACAGGAAAATCAAATTCCCACATGTGGCATGTGGTTGCAAAACAAACTCTAACAAAATATATCATAAGCTAACTCTGGAAATACATATTTAAGATAAAAATATTCTTTTTTTTAAAAGATTTATTTTATTTATTTGAAAGAGTTACAGAGAGGTAGAGACAGAGAGAGAGGTCCTCCATCTGCTGGTTCACTCCCCAGAAGGTCCCAATGGCTGGAGCTGCACTGATCCGAAGCCAGGAGCCAGGAGCTTCTTCCAGGTCTTCCATGTGGGTGAAGGGGTCCAAGGACTTGGGCCATCTGCCACTGCCTTTCCAGTCCATAGCAGAGAGCTTTATCGGAAGAGGAGCAGTCAGGACTAGAATCAGAGCCCATTTGGGATGCTGGCGCTTCAGGCCAAGGCTTTAACCTGTGCTACAGAGCTGGCTCCAGGATAAAAATATTAATATTCAAGATGAATTCTTCTTTGCTATGCAGTGATTGTTTAACATCAGAAACTCCTTTGAATACATTTATTAATGGAGAATTGCATAGTATTAGATGCAGGAAAACATTCTGATCAAATTTAGTGTCGTGCTTACTAAGCAGACTAAGAAAATAAAGGAAATTCCTTGACATGAAAAAGGAGTCTACAGAAACAAATCTGTAGAAATTAAAATTAATGGTGACATGGTTGGAACAATCTATTAGGAGTGAGATAAGGATTCCTGCTGTCTCTACTCTTAACCTTGAATTGTATCCTCCAGCTGGTGCATCATAAACAAAGAAAAGACATAACATATGGAGACTAGGAAAAATAAACAATGCTACCATTATCCATAGCTAATATAAGAAGTTCTACATAGAAATTAACATATTTTAAATGGAAGTAATAACAGTTTAAAAAGCACAATGGGTATAAAATCAGTGCTCAGTAACTATCTGTTTTCCCATATGATAAATGTAAATTTCCTATAGAAATGTCAACATTCAGAAAAGCAAAGGAAAATGTATGATAGGAATAAATCTAACAAAAGATGTTGGAGGCCTACTCCATTTTAGTAGTAATGATCATTAATATTTATTAAATTCTTACTAGAATCCAGGTGCTTTTTGTAGGTCATCTTACTTAAACCTACTGGCAACTGTATGAAATAACTACAATTAATAACTGTTTTCATAGATGGAGAAGCTTGTTAGAATACTTGAATTAATTTGACAAAGTCACAAAGCTTGTAAGAGGTACAGTATGATGAGCCAGTGTCCATGCTCTAAGGCACTCTGGATATGGTCCAAATCAGTGCCTCTTAGTGGCCCAGTCAGTCTCTACAGAATTATATTTCAGCAGACAGGGGAGTCTTGTTCTCAGAATTTGTGGTCAGGAAAATAAGAATATATAATACAAAACATTACAATATGTTCATAAGAACTTCTGGTTGCCAATTTTTTGAAGAGATTTTATTTTATTTTAATTTATTTAATTGGCAAATAGACTTTGAGATGCACAATGTGGTTACATGATATATGCATACATTGCATAATGATTATTAGCAAAGATTACCACATTCATCATTACCCATGCTGTATATTAGATCTCTAGAACTTATACTTCTTAAAACTAAAACTTCATATCATTTCATTAATATGTCCCCCCTCCCAACCCCACTGCCATCCCCAATGCCTGGCAACCACCTTTCCATTATTTGTTTCTATGAGTTTCAGAATATGAGATTTGAAATATAGGTGATATCATAAAGGATTTGAAGCTAATGGTAGCATTACTAATTTTAAGGACTATCATCTGACACAGTGGAATTGATTTGCACTTTCAGAAATACCTACCTGGTTACATCCTGAATTTTAAAAGCACATACTCATTATTATTTAGTTCAACATTTATATTTATAATGTTATGTAAAATGTTGTCACTTCTGAGGAATTCCAAAACCAGAAGTGAATAATTTGCAGTTAAAATAATGACAACACAAGAGTACCCTCAATCCATGAGGAAACATTCCAAGATCCTCAGTGGATGTCTGCAACCATATATAGTACCAGACCCTGCATACACTATGCATATATACATACATACATTTGTGTCCATATTTACTTATGGTAGTTTAATTTATGGGCAGAATGAGAGATTAAAAATAATATAAAATGATTATAACTTTTTCAGTTTAAGGTGTTACAGCAAAAAACCATCACAAAATTCTTTTTCATTCACAATTTCACAGATAGAAGATTCATTCTGGGGCAAGTGCAGTTAACATGTTGCTTGGGATGCTTGCCCAAGTACCTGAATTCAAACCCCAGCTTGTCCACTGACTCAGATATTCTGCTAATGTGCACCCTGGGAGGCAGCAGATGATGGCTCAAGTACTTTCCTGCCACCCCTTTGGGAGACACAAATTGAATTCCTAGTGCCTGGCTTAAGCCTGGCCCAGATTCTGTTGTGGAAAGCATTTGGGAAATGAACTGGTTATTGAAAGATCTTTCTCTATCTTTATCAAATAAATAGTTATTTTTTAAAAGATTTACTTATTTATTTAAAGGCAGCTTTTTTTTGAGGGGGTTGGGACAGAGAGAGAGAGAGATCTTCTATCTGCTGGTTCACTCCCCAAATGGCATCAATGACTGGGGCTGGGCCAGGCTAAAGTCAGGAGCCAGGAACCCCATCTTGGTGTCCTACATGGGTGGCAGGGTCCCAAGAACTGCTTTTCGTAGGCACGTTAGCAGGGAGCTGGACCAGAAGTGAGCAGCCAGACTCACGCCAGCTCTCATATGGGATGCTGGCAATAGCTCAACCCACTGGACCACAAAGGCAGCCCCTAAAGAAACAATGAGTATTCTTAAGATTCATTCTCACTGTAGATATTTTCAACCCACTGAAATATTTTTTTCTTTGTGCTTTTCTTTGCAGGGCATATCTAAACTGATAGCATTACTACTTTTGTGCTTTAGAGCCATTATTATGTAAAATAAGGATTATCTGAAGGTAAGCACTGCAATGCCATCACAGTTGAAGTGATAACCAACCTGGGTACGAAGGGACTAAGGGGCAGGTAGCCTCTTCAGCCTGGATCCACTGCACAAGGGGATGATTTTCATCGCATATGGGACAGAGAAAAATGGGCCACAATCTACAGCATATGAATTGTTTGCTTCTGGAATTTTCTATTTAATATTTTCAGACTGCAGTTGACCATGAAACTGAAACCATGGAAGGGAAAGCTGCAGATAAGGCGGAGGAGGGAAGTGTGTGCTATTCTGTGACTCTCCCACCCAATGGTACTTGGCAATACTCTGTCAGACTTCTGGGAACTCAGATCATGAGTTTATGGATAAATAATAGTTTCAACCTCAGTCGCATTGTGTTCTAGAGAAACTTTCAGATTAGTTCTGCTTGAATTAGAGTTCTAAAACCGCGAATCACTGTACAGTCAGTAACATGTTAGTCATCTGTTAAATCATACCAGTTACTCAGAACAACACTGGGCTGCTATACACAATCAGAAAAAGTACTCAAAAGATACCCACAGGCATGTGAGCTCTTCAGACATGCTTTTAAATTGATCTTCATTTTAATCAACCTTCTTTGATGATCTGGCAAATTAAATAAAACACCATAATTTGTATCTATTTTAACAAGCATCTTAATTCTCTTTTATTTTATTTTTTATTTTTATAGAGTGACTCCAAAATGTGTAATTGTTGTTGATCTTATTTTTTTGAATGTCAGAAAGCCCATTTTAAGTCCTTTGAGATTTTATCCTTTAATTCTTCTAAGCTCATTTTAGTTCCTTTGAATCTCTCATGTAATCTTTTAAAATTACCAAATTATTTTAATACTGTTTTACAATGTTTGTAGAGTGCTACAATTATGTCTTTCAAACACTTCTTAACTTATGTAAAATTTTAAGGATTGACACTGAAAGCATACATAAATAAGGACTGTAAATTCTGCCTGTAGAGTTAGTTTAAAAAATTAGAGGATTTGGAGGAGAAAGGGAGAAACATTACTTTTACAAAGTATCTGTTGCTGTAGTCAGGTAAGTTATTTTCCTTTACATGTGAGAAAATTTGTATAGATTCTAATAATATATCCCTGACTTTTATATTATTTGAATAATTTCCTAATTTGCCTTTCTTGTGAGGGAGATTACATCTGAATGTGAAGATAGGATAACAAAAAATGAAGCAAAATTGGGGGGAAAGAAAGAAAAAAAAATTCTGTCAGAAAAGTCCTCTGCATAATAATGAAATTAAGCTTACAAAGTCATCCATTGCAAGACTATATTGGTCAAGACTTTTGGAGGGGTTCCAAGATGGCGGAATAGGGAGGGAGCTCATGGATAGTCCAGGAAAAGATAGTTTAATAGAAGTGGAAATAATGTTGTCTCAGGGAAGAGTTAGGGGAAAAAACTGCAGAGGAAACTCTTCCAAAATTAGAGGGACACAGTGGATCTACATGGAGGATACAGGCGCCCACGGCTCGGGAGCCCAGCTGCCAAGAATCTTCTCCTCCACACCAGCGCTGGAAAGAGAGGTGAGGCGAGACCACAGTAGCCCAAGACACTGGCGGAAAAGCGGCAGGAAGAGCCTGGAGGAAATGAGACTTGAAACCCTATGAGGGAAAGTACACCAGCCTAACTAGAGGAGAGAAAAAAATAAAAGGGATGGTACAGACACTATTCTCTCTCTCCACACACCTTACAAAGGCATGCGAGACAATAGAGCAGGAGCCATTTTGGACATATGTAACAGCTGTGCAAGTTCAGGGCTGCACCTGCTCTTAGCCAAGCAGAAAAACCTGACTCTGGTTGGGAGTAATAACAAGAGACTAAGACCTAGTGAATGTGTGGAGCTCATGAACTGGGACTGTGAAAAAAAAAAAAAAACTGAGGGTGTGTGAGAGAACTCACGGTGTGGCTAAAATGTGAGTACTCTAGGTGGAAGAAACCACAAACTCTGGCATCCTTGGCTACATGGTGAGAGACATTGCAGGGCAATCTGAGCTTACACTGAGGACTGCACAGATCCTTTGTGTGGTCCTTGGGACAGAGCAGATAAATAGTATACCCACTGGGGCTAGCACTCAGGCAGTGATTGCCATTGAGGAGAAGAGCTCAGCTGAGCAGAATTACTTCCCATCTGAATTAAAAAAAAAAGAGAGAGAGAAGATTTACCACACCAAACCTGGGTGTGTCACCTTTGGCACATCCTTAACCCTGAAGAACTGAACAGAGCTCTCTGGCCACACCTACCACAAGCCTATAGAGATTCACCAAAAGCAGACAGTCCACTTAATCTAGAGTCATAGTATAATAAGAAAAGCCACCAAGGCAAAAACAAAAAAAAAAAGAAAGAAACAAAAAAAAAAAAAGAAGAAGAAGAAGAAGAAACCAAGAATATCTCCACAGTGCCAAACAACAAATGCAGAAACTAAGGAAACAAGAACAAGGAAGACATCACGATGATCACAAATGAACATGACACTCCAATACAAGATTATGAAGATGATGAGACAGAAGAAATGCAAGATAAGGAATTCAAAAAATTTATGATTAGAACATTTAGAAAAACTCCAAACAAGAAAACAAACAATCCGCTTAAGAGATAGGCCAATGACCTCAATAGACATTTTTCAAAAAGGAAATCCAAATAGCCAACAGACACATGAAAAAATGTTCAGGATTACTAGCAATCAGGGAAATGCAAATCAAAACCACAATGAGGTTTCACCTCACCCTGGTTAGAATGGCTAACATTCAGAAATCTACCAACAACAGATGTTGGTGACAATGTGGGGAAAAAGGGACACTAACCCTTTTGGTGGGAATGCAAACTGGTAAGGCCACTATGGAAGTCCATCTGGAGATTCCTCAGAAACCTGAATATAACCCTACCATACAACCCAGCCATCCCACTCTGGAATTTACCCAAAAGAAATTAAATTGGCAAACCAAAAAGTTGTCTGTTGCTAATGTTTATTGCAGCTCAATTCACAATAGCTAAGACCTGGAATCAACTCAAATGCCCATCAACAGTAGACTGGATAAAGAAATTATGGGACATGTACTCTATAGAATACTATACAGCAGTCAAAAACAATGAAATCCGGTCATTTGCAACAAAATGGAGGAATCTGGAACACATCATGCTGAATGAAATAAGCCAGTCCCAAAGGGACAATTATGATATGTTCTCCCTGATCAGTGACAACTAACTAAACTCCAAAAAGGAATCATGTTGAAGTGAAATGGACACTATGAGAAACAATGACTTGATCGGCCCTTGTCCTGAATGTTGATGAACAACTTTATACTTTATCCCTTTTAAGATTTTTTTTCTACTTAATACTATTGGTTGAACTCTGTAATTAACACACAATTATTCTTAGGTGTTTAAATTTAACTGAAAAGTGATCCCTGTTAAATATAAGAGTGGGAATAAGAAAGAGAAGAGATGTACAATTTGGGACATACTCAAGCTGACTTGCCCCAAATGGTAGAGTTAGAAACGTGCCAGGGGATTCCAATACAATCCCATCAAGGTTGCATATACAAATGCTATCTCACTAGTCAAAGTATTCAATTTCAGTTTACAATTGATCATAATGATAGCTCAAAGGGATAACATAAACAAGACTACTGTTTGCTAATACTGACTGATAGAATAAAAAAGGGAGAGAACGATCCAACATGGGAAGCGGGATACACAGCAGACTCATAGAATGGCAGATGTCCTAAACAACACTCTGGCCTCAGAATCAGCCCTTAAGGCATTCAAATCTGGCTGAAGAGCTCATGAGAGTATTTTAGGCATGGAAAATCAAAACCCTCTGGAAAACAACAACAACAACAAAAAAAAACCGCCTAAATGAAAGATCTCTGTGAGTGAGATCCCAGTAGAAAGAATGGGCCATCAAAGAAGGAGGTACCTTTCTCTGAAGGGAGGAGTGAACCTCCACTTTGACTATTTATATTATTTACATAAGAAAAAGAGGGGGGAGGCTCTATTGTTTGCCCATTTACTTCTGAAATGCCTGGTACAGCCAGATCTTGGCCAAGCCAAAGGTTGAAGCCAGGAACTCAATCCAGGTTTCCCATATGGAAGGCACAGGCTCAATTGATTCTTCACTGATGGCTCCCAAGGTGCACATTAGCAGGAAGCTCAATCAGAATCAGAATGAGAACTGAAACCCAGGCTCTCTGATGCAAGTTGGAAACAACTCAAGCAACATCTCAATCTCTGTGCCTAAAGTCCATCCATGGTGATGATTTTTTTTTGTCCCAAATGACAAAAACCCAAACCAAATTCAAACCAGTTTAACGAAATGTTTAAAATCCCTATATTGACTCACTGAATTGTTAGATTCCACAGGTATAATGATTTTTATAGGTAACTAGATTGAGAGTCTTTCTTTCTTTGTCTCTCTCTCTCTCTCTTCCTCCTCCCTCAACCTCTCCTCCCTCTTCTCTGTCTTCTTAATACTTCATGAATAATTTGGCCACCAGTAAATGGCAGGTTTCCAATCAATTCACTGTTTCAGCCTTCCTGGTAGAAGTATCGTATTTATTTGGATATATATATATATATATATATATATACACACACACACACACACACATATATATATATATATATATATGTAATCTCCAAACTGATTTCAGCTTACCAGGGTTGAATTGTGCAGCCTGTTGTAGAACCAGGCAAATATCTCATACAAGAGGTAAACTGGCATGTTCACAATATCTAATGCAGAAAGAAATGTTTTAAAACTAAAATGACTGTTGTGTAAACACCTGTGGTATGCTTGGGTATAAATGTAGATTTCCCAGGCCTAAACATCCTCTTATTTTTAAAAAAAAGCCTTATTTCATTTATTTGAAAGGAAGAATAACTAAAAGGGAGACACACACACACACACACACAGAAATCTCCCATCTGCTAGGTCACTCCCCAAATGGCCACAACAACCTGGACTGGGCCAGACTGAAGTCAGGAGTCAGGTACTCCATCTGGGTCTCCATGTGGGTAGTCAGGGGGTAGTCAGGGTCCAAGTATCTGTGCCACCTTCTGTTGCCTTCCCAGGCACATGAGCAGGGAACTAAATCGGAAGCTGAGCAGTCAGTAATTGAATCCACACTCTGATATGGGATGCCAGTCTCACAACTGGCAGCTTACCCTGCTGCACAACAATGCTGGCCCCTCAAAAATGAAGAATACCAACAATGCACTGTTTAAAAAGAAAGGCATGAAAGGAAGTATAATGCTCCACGCTCCATGGAAATTTACCAGGATAACATCATGGAGATGCCATTCAGAGTATAATGATCATAAAGTCAATCAATTAGTTTTGGTGAAGGTACCACGGAATGCACACAGAGACAAAATGATCAGGTCAGGCCAATATTCATTTAATTTTGTTGGCATATACTCTAAATCTTTCCAACAGACGTGTTCACGAGAAATGCTGAAGGATTGGCGGAGGAGAGAAAGAATATGAGCAGCTTCAAGGAGCAGGGAGATAATTATTGATTTAGGCAATTGAGAAAGGCTTCCTGGGGGTGGTGATAAGGTGTACGTTTGATGAATTATAAAACTAGTCCAAGAAAAGCAGAGCTGGACTGTATTCTAGCAGATGGAAGGATAATGCGGTTAAATTTTCTAGGAAGTAATGGCCAAAGAACCTTTCACTTGACTTATTTCATGTGACATTGTTAAAGCTATTCTAACTCTAAGGTTATCACTCATCGTTTGTAAAATGAATAGAGGGAATATAATGTTTATTTCCTTCATTATGTTAATGATAACTTTTTTGTGCCTACTATGTGAAATGTGTTGTGTTAATAATTTGACATGGACTATCTCCTTTAGTCCTTACAATAACCCCATTATGTAGGTCCCATGATGCAAATCCCTGCAACTTAATGTCCTCCATGATGTAAACTCTTGCTACTTAAAGTGTGGCCATAATCAATAGACTTTAGCAAATATTATCAAGTGATTGCTTAACGTGTAGAATTGCAGGCTTCATACTCAACATTTTAAATGAGATCAATATTTGAATAAGATTTGCAGCTAATACATTTTTGAATTTCTAAGAAGCCTTGAAATAGGCACTGTTAGTATTGCCATTTTACAGAAATTGAATTAAATGGCTACAGGGATTTGTTCAAGATAAGTCAGCTAATATGTGATGAAGATAAGTTTTAACCAAGAGAATCCAGTTCAGAGGCCATCCTCTTAGCCACTGTCCTGTTGAGCATAGTTTTGTGGTTCCCCAAATCTACAGAGAGGATAAGTAGGAGATGAAGTTGAAAAAGGGGGTACAGCTCAGTGGAGATGAACTTGCATTGCAGAAGAATTTTTTAAAAGATGTATTTATTTATTGGCATGGCAGAAAGTGGGAGGAGAGAGAGAGAGAGAGAGAGAGAGAGAATCTCCATTGGATCACTCCCCAAATGATTACAATGGCCAGGGCAGAATAGGGACAAAATCAGAAGCCAGGAAATTCATCCAGGTCTCCTACATGAGTTGCAGAGATTCAAATACTTGAGTCATCTTCCTATGCCCTTCCTGGTGCATTAGCAGGGAGCTGGACCAGAAGTGGAATAGCTGGGGCTTGAAACAGCACTCTGATATGGGATGCCAGCATGATATGTAGTGGATTAACCCTCTGCATCAAAATGCTGGCCCCAGCCGAAGGAATTTAATCTCCCCAGATCTGATGTATATATCAACTGTTATTTAACATCATGCTTTTATTTTGCTAACTGAAAGTACTTGTAGATGATGCCAAAAATCAACAAATCACTGTATTTAGCCTTATTTTATTTCTATGTGGTTCCATAAATAACCAAACTAGTTGTTGACTGATTCCCAATTCAAGTCCATTATCCCAGAGACAGCAGTAGCTCTCTAAGAACAGCCCTAGTAATGTGATCAAGTCAATGGGTGTGATTTCTTGATGAGGAATATTTGGTTTCTCTTCCTTTTATCTTGTGACTTATGATTTCTGAATTAGCCTCTCACAGTGTTTAATGGTTTTGAATTCTTATTTTGCAAACACAGAGGTCGTTGCCAAGCAACAAGAATAACACACTTTGAGCACATTGTTTTATCTTACAGGCTGCCATGAGCAAAGCATATTTTCTGAATGTTCCTTTGCCTTTAAAAATATGTTTCACAATTCTTTGTATTATTCCCATTTCATGTTTCTGATAATACTACACACATATTAAAACCTAGCCATAATGAGTTTACTTTTTTCCTTACACAATAATATTCTTTCTTTAATATAATTAATAGTAATAAAACATTTCCTGAGATTCTGAACATATTTTATAAACTGGTTTCTCCTTGATGGAGAAGCAGCATTCATTTCCTTGTTAAAGTTCTCAAGCAGTGGCTATCAACTTAGACTTTAAAACTTACTTACTTGAAGGATTCATTAAAAAAAGTATGCCTTTGTCTCCAACTTTAGAGATCACCATATAATTTTTTTAAAGTAAATTTACTCATCATTTCTCTAAAAAGTAGTTGTTGTATTAGGGCCAAAGGGACCAAACATGCTTTTTTTTTTCTTTTTACCAGGTAATACTAATATATAGCCAGGCATCAAGATTACATAGAATACAAATGTACTGACTTAGAATGAAGTCTTGTGCAAAAATCAGAGTGGAGAAGAGCCAAGAGATGCAAGGCCACAGAAGCTAGAGGAGTCAGGCAAGTTCCCTATGCTCTAATATTGTTTCCCTTTACATATTTTGCTATCATATTTTTAACGTATTTCATTATTTAACACACAGCATTCAAAGCTCAGATGTACTTTTTCTGTTCTAAATTGTATCACAATCTTTTGTGCTAAATACATTTATTTGTATTCTAGCATAATTCTCTTTAGATCCAACTAATTACATTGACCAAAACAATTAACACTCTGCCAATTTATGTTTTCCAATTAATAGGAAAAGTGACAGAAAAACAGTATTTATGAAATTGGCTAACAAGTAGTCTTTTCGTTGTTTCTAGTCATAAGAAGTCATAAACCTTAACATAGATATTTTAATATAATTAATTGATACATTTATCAGTAGTGTTACTATTTTAAAGACAAGACTGTTTAATATTTATGGGAGGCCACTGATTTTCCTAGGCTCTTGCGCTAAGCCTAACAGACCAAACCAATATAGAGTTTCATCAGCATAGCAAAACTTCAGGTGATTGCAGGAGGCTCTGTAACCAATTAACCAATTAAGTTGTATGTATACCTCACATCTGCTTTGCATAAATACCATCAGCTGATGTGGCTGGGGGGCGGTTCTGGGAGCCCGTCCTGGTTCTAAGAGCTGTCCGAGTTGTGAGTTGCTCTTGTTTTGTTTTCATTGCTCAGATTAAATCTTGAATTTTGTTAGTTTTAGAAATTTTTCTTTTGACAGATTTTGCATCTTAGGATCCAAAGCAGATTTCTAGCTACCGCAGGAACATCTTGTAACCAGGTGTGGTATCTGCTGACCCTGATGTCGTCATGATTTTCTGGCTGCATATAGAGATTGCAGGTAAATCCTCCCTTATATTTCAGTTACCTGGATTTGTGCTTTGAGCTGTATGATTTTTTTTTGTTTGCTTTTTATTTTATTTTTTAATCCAAACTGGGTTTGTAAGTCACAACAGAAACTGAACTAGGTTCAGTAGAGTTAGGTAAGGTTGCTCGAAGGTGGAAGCATGGGTTCCTCTGGATCCATGAAGCCTAGAACTCCACCTTTAGGGCTGCCATTCACTGCTGGTTTGTGAGAGGATCTTTGGTGGTTGCCTGGGTCAGACAGAAATCAGACTGGATCAACGTCTGCACCTCCTCCTCCAGATCCTGCTAATTTCATGTAGAATTTCCAGAACCTGTAGTTTTTATTTGTTCTAGAGATGAGTGAACTTTACCAGAAATAATTTACAAGTACAGCAGACAAATGAAGTTTAAAACAGGAAAAATTGTTTTGCAGATACAATATGAAAAGAAAAAGCAAAACAAACCATAGAAACAATGTGGTATATATTTTAGTATACAGAGGTTTTTAAAAGATTTAACACTTTTCAATAAAGTTGTTTATGTAAGTCGCCTCCTTTAAGGGCAGGGGAACAATCAGCCTGCGGGCCATAGAAGACCTGCAACATCATTTGGTCTGGCCATGCCAGACACAATCGCAGGCAGGACTTGAAATTCAACAGCTTTCTAGCAGACTAATTTTTAAGTTCATCATTTGTATGGCTCAGGAATGATATTATAAATCTCCAAATGGCTCTTGGAAGAAAAAGAATTTACCTCTGATGCTGAGATGGATGGTTGCTGTTGCTTAAAGACTTCAGCTCAGAACAATTGAAAAAGATAGTTTGGTCCATGGTGAAGGATATATTCTCTGCACTACTCGTTAATGGGCTCTTGCCCGAACTCAGTGACTTTGTTTAAAGAACTCGGGTTTAGCTGAGAAACTGCCTATCCTTAATTCCAAACCTATGTTCAGCAAAGGAAATGCAAGTCTTTGGAGGAAATCACTGTTGTGGAGATGCTGCCCTCTCTGCGACGGGGGGGAAGGACCCAGTTGCTATGAGAGGCTTTGACAACAGAAAAGGCAAAGATTTGGTCTTCATAACAAGTCTCAACTTTGGCGATTTTGTGTTAAATAGGCTTTCTGTGAACTTCAGTATCTAGCTTTGTTTAGCGATCCAGTCAAGTATAATTATTAAGAATGAATAAATTAGAATATAAATAGGATGGAAGCTTGTGGATGAATTTGATGTTTCAGGAATCTTTTTTGGGTGGCTTGAAGTCTTGGAGTCATGTTGTTGTGGATGAAGTAATAGATACTTATGAGGTTTCTGGTTTCTGATTTTTAGATAAAATACTGAAACTTGTTCCTAACCATTCTGATTTAGTTGTGTGTTGGAGGAGGGGGAAGACAGGATAAATATGATTCTGATTAGCGAGGCTTCCCAATTAGCTTTAATAACTGGGGTAGGCTACTAAGGATTTGTACTGAAAACAGCTCTTCATAGCTTTCATTGAGAAATGTGGAATGTCTGTTGGCTAATTGGAAAGCAAACTGAGTAATGAAATGACAGGTTGGTTGAGGTTGGTAATCAGTGCATCAAATTTAACAGACACTGGATCATCTCTGTGTAACATACTCTACCCCAAAATAAGGTAGGTATCCTTCCTCCTGCGAATAAGTGAATGACTGAATTAAACTACAATGAATTCTAATATTACTTCCTTTTGTTATGCAGTATAATGAAGAATAATAAAGCTAGGAATATTTGCCTCAGAGAGAAGGAGAGAAGGGAAAGAGGGAGGGAAGAAAAACTGAACAGATGAGAAAGTTGTAGAAAACTTGTGGAAGATGAATCTTATGGAAGTATATAAGTGATCATTCTGGTTAAAATTAGAGGGGAACTGTAAATTTTTCTAGGAATTGGGCATTGCTACAAAATATAAATACACAAAATTAGAATTTGGTTTCTTGTATTAAAACCTCTTTAGAGAGTCACTGTGCTCTTTAAAGGAAATAGCTGTCTTGGTTGTTTTGACTGCGGCTACCCAATTGGGTTGTTTCCCACAGCTGTGCAGTTTTCTCCATTTGCTTTTGAAGTGTTGGTTGTTCTTCTGGCTAAAGGAATTCCTAATCAGGATGACCTGCAATCCTACCTTGATCAAGAGTTTTGAACCTTTGAGATTTCTGAAAAACTTCCCCAAATTGAGTTCTAATTAAGTCTTTGGACATAAAATTTTGGAACATTTCAAGAAGGACCCCTGGGATTTCTGAAACATATTAAACTAATTAGGTTTATTTAATGTATGTATAAAAAGTACTGTCAAATAATAAATGCTAAATCATTTTGAGTTAATTTTGTATAAATGTGTTACATGTTTTATGAAACATCAGAATATTATCATCCTAGTAAAACACTAAGATAATTCTAGTTATCTTAAAATATTATATGCAGCGGAAATATCTGACCTGCCTTGTCAATTCTGTCATCTCGAAATGAACTATCATTTTTAAGTAAAGTTTAAATAAATCTTTAAGTAAAGTCAAGGATGGGACTATGAAAAATACATATCTCGGGTAACGTTGGGATCACACCATTGGGCTGGGTAAGAATTCCTAAGCCTTTTATGAAGGAACTGTTTAGTTCAGGACTGCTGATCCAACATCAGGGAAATACTTTGGCAGATTTTCATGCTGGGTTAGCCAGCGCTGAATTGCTGAGATGTAGAATTTGAATAAATTTCATGGTGTTGACCCAGATCAAATTGCCTACATTAGCCTGTTTTAATGGGCATTGTTATATGCCCACTTTGGAGAAATGGGACAAGTATTTGAAAGGTAAACATATGGTTAAATATGGACTCATGGAAGGCCTGGAAAGTGGCCTGGTCTGCATTCTACAACACATCATATTGTCAAAATGATACAAATTATGGAAAGAAGCTGTTCTAAAATTGCTAAAATGGTTTATGGCCAGGGTTTGTCAAAACCATCATCCTGGGAGGACAATCAAAACTTCAGACAGTATCTCTACAATCTGAACTATTAAATATTTACAAAGGAATTTCAGTCAGTTGCCACTTTGAGTGGGATATAAATTTATTTTTATAATAGTCTATGTTGAGTTAAACTATTCTATCATTCAATTATGTATCCATGCAAGCAAATATCTTCTAAGAGTCTCTAATTTGCCCAATATTGCTTACATTATGGGGCCATAATATTGAACAGGACCCATGAAGTCCTGATTGAGTTGTCTTTGTACTTCTAGCCTTTTTTGTTGCTTTCCCCTTTCCACTCAGCCTGCTTTTCTTTCTGTTCCTTTGACATTCTGGACTCCTTGCTGCTTTCATGTCTTCTCACATGCTGTTAATTTGCTCTGCACAAGCAAGTAGATTCATACCTCTTTTCACCAGTCTAACAATGACTCATTCTACAGAGGCTTATTTGAACCTCATTTACATAACGAAAGGCAGGCTGAGCAAATTCTTCCTTTTAGGTATTATTTCTTCCTATCTGTACAGTGTGCTTAACTACTTTGTAGTGTCTTAAATGTTTATTTCAAAACTAGACTGCATAGCCCCTAATGGCCGAGATGTCTACACTTATTAAGGATTTTGAATTTTATCATAGAAGAAGTAAGAAACTTCTGAAGCATTTTAAACAGATGTATGAGGATAATATAATTGCTTGAAATATCAACCTCTCTGCAGTTTCTATACCATGACTTTAAGATCCAATTTAAATCTTGCTTTCTTTAAGATGCCTTGCAGGGATCTCTGGATAAAATTAATATATACAGCTCCTTACATGACATATTCTTTGCAAGTATTTGTTACAATATTTATTTCATTAGACTTTGTAGATGAACACTCTAGGGCTTTATCTGTTTCTCCCACTATCGTGTGAATCCCTGGTGGACAGTAAGGTTGAATATTTTATTTTCACTTAGAAAATTTCTTATACAATATTCCAAATAGAATAGGTACAATTGCTCCTTTAAAATAGTTTCTAAGCAAATACCTCCCTAGATCCTTCTCTATCTCATTTGCTATTTGAATTTCATAGAACATTTTAAAATTCAACTGGACTGTTTTATGCAAACCTGTGCTCCTATTGAATTCAACCCTGTTGGTTTCTTAAGTATATATTAAACAAAATACTTGAGTAACTATTATAGTATCTAAACAACACCTTTATTTTGACCAAAGATAAATTGCTAAACTATTTTAACCATACATACTCAAAACATATATATTCTTATTTCATTACTAGGCAATTTTACACCACAGTACAGTGTTTAATTTAGTGCCTATTGATGTCAGTGGAGTAACATTTAAATAGAAAACCTTGATGCATGCTAATTATATTTAATTCTTATAAATCTATTTAAAATTAAGTCATTGACTTTTTCACAAAACAAGCAATATCAAATTTTAGTTACCTTGTTGACTCACATAATTATGTTTTCCTGTCAATTGCTTAAATAGTTAATAACTTTACAGTTATATAATTGAAATCATCTTCTGTTTCTTAGTTTCCAAAATGCATGAATTCATGAACTTAATGTTAACATCTCAAGCAGATTTATTTCATAAAATATTTAAAATCTGGCTTGACCTAAGTGTCACATAACAGAATAATAATCATAAATAATTATGGTTATATACAACTGAAAGAGATTAGAATAAGTGAAATAAGCTAGACACAGAAAGACAAATATTATATGGCCTTACATGTGGAATCTAAAGTAGTTAAAATTCTAAAAAAAAAAAAAAAAAAAAAAAAAAAACCAAAACAAACAACAGTAGAATTAGGGTTAGTAGGGGCTGAGGTGAGAATGAGACAATTGGGGAAATGGTCATAAGGTAAAAAATTTCATTTGGAATGCAATAACCTCACATACCTATTACCTAAGACTATAGTTGATAAAAATGTGTTATATACTTGATAAATGTTTAGATAGTAGATAATTAAAGTATTCTGACCACAAAATGGATGTGTGAGGTAAAATGTAATTAACTTGACTTAGTCATTCTAGTGTATATTTCAAAGTGTTGCACACCAAAAATATATATATATATATAAACTGTCCTCAAATTAAACAATGAAAGTTAAACTATACAGTAGGTTTCTAAGACTTAGTATGAGGAAAAAGTAAAATTTCTCAACTTTTACATTAATGATGTTGAAATGATCTTTTAGACACATTGGTTTCAATAACGTAAATTATTGCCATCTTTGCATGTTACAAAGAACAGTAAGTCATTTAAAAATAGAAATATAGAAAAAAGAATGGTAAGACAGAAGAAAAAGTTGAATGATTTAATATGCTTAAAAGTTTCAAGTTATCAAATTATGTATAACTTTATAAAAAACTCATGAAAGTCTGTCTTCAAATTTGCACATTAAGTTGTTCTGGCCAAATGAACCATTCAAGATGAGCATGATAATCTAATTAAGCAGATGTTCATCAACATTACCTTCCCAAATGGGAAACACATTATAAAAGTGGCTGATATGCTGTCTCAACTTGCAAAGTATGGTCTAATCACTCATACCTTTGATTTTTAAACAAATAACATCTCCATCCTTTATATATTAACACATCCCTAGATCATATTTCATATTCTAATTCAAACTTGCCTGTAGACTGATCTTTCTAATATTTGCTCACAAAATCATCAGTTTTACCAGCATAAGTATAATTCTAAAAGCATTGTTAGTTTCAAAGTTGTTTGTATCTTAATAAATCTTTCCTCGGTAATGTTAAAATTATTATTATTATTATTATTTTGACAGGCAGATTGGATAGTGAGAGAGAGAGACAGAGTGAAAGATCTTTCTTTTTGCCATTGGTTCACCCTCCAATGGCCACTGCGGCCGGCTCATCACGCTGATCCGAAGCCAGGAGCCAGGTGCTTCTCCTGGTCTCCCATGTGGGTGCAGGGCCCAAGCACTTGGGCCATCCTCCACTGCCTTCCCAGGCCACAGCAGAGAGCTGGACTGGAAGAGGGGCAACCGGGATAGAATCCGGTGCCCCAACCGGGACTAGAACCCGGTGAGCCGGCGCCACAAGGCAGAGGATTAGCCTGTTAAGCCACGGCGCCAGCCTTTTTTTTTTTTTTTGAGAGGCAGTGCTCCCATCCTTTGGTCTATTCCAGGTAGCCACAATGGTTAAGGATTGGTAAAAGCTAAAGCTTGGAGCCAGAAGCTAAATGCAATTCAGGTCTCACACATGGGCAACAGAAACCCAATTACTTGGAGCCATCACTGCTACCTACTAGAGTCTGATTTTTGCATGAAGCTATGTTGAGAACCAAAACTGGGAGTTGAACTCAGGCATTCAAATGTGGGTTGTGGATGTCTTAACTACTAGACCAAATGCCAGTAGTTCTACCCTTCAATTTTTATAGTGGGTGAGGTTTATGCTCAAGGTTCTGTTATTAATTGGTACTAAGGATGGAAATGATAAATACTAAATTAAGAGAATTTGAGAAAATTGGTGTAGTTAAAATGAAAACATAGTGATGATCCTAATATTTAGAGTTTTTGAACAATTTTGGATTATACGAGCAAAGAATAAAATTAAAGCTCTTATGAACTTTTGAGAATCTTGAATTTTATACCAAAAGCAAGAATAATTCATGATTGGTGATATTTTGTTTTCTGGGAAATTAAGCACGTATAACAAAGTACTTCCCTTTTCTGCTCTACCAATCACCTTCTTTACAATTTTAAGTTGCACTATATTTAAAATAGGGGACTGACAGTACAGTTCCATTTGTGCCTGGATAAATGAACTGTCTTGTTCAGATAACCCATGAAGCCAATTTATTTCTTTGAGAGGTAGAGTTACTGACAGTGAGAGAGAAAGGTCTTCTATCTGCTGGTTCACTCCCCAAATGGCTGCAACAGCCAGAGCTGTGCTGATCTGAAGCCAGGAGCTTCTTCTGGGTCTCCCACACAGGTACAGGGGCCTAAGGACGTGGTCCATCTTCTACTGTTCTCCAGGCCATTAGCAGAGAGCTGGATCAGAAGAAGAACAGCCGAGACTAGAACTGGCACACATATGGGATGCTGGCACCACAGGTGGAGGATTAACCTACTGAGCCACAGCACCAGCCCTCAAATGTCTCTTAAGTTAGCCCACGTCAGCTGAAATACTTCTCTAAAGTTAAGAAAAGAAAGCCAGCTTTTTTTTTTTTATCTACTTACTCTAATCCCTGTTAAATTTTGGAGCATCTTATAAAACTTTTATTTTGTAGTTAGCAGGTGACCAAGGTGGTTTCTATTATCACTACCCAGGGAAAATTCACTTCTTTATGTGCAACTCTTAATACCATCCCTTTGAGGATCTTCTCAAATACCCTTGAAAATGAGAACATACCTATGAATATGTTCTGTAACACTTAGGCCATTAGGTTATATCTGTCTTTATGCCTATCGCTTCCTCTAAATCAGAGGTATATATAATAGAACTGTGAACCACATATGATTTAAAAAGGTATAATTATAAAAAGTAAAATGACTTGAATGACCCATTTAACTTAACATATCTAAAGCACTATAATTTATTCCAGTATATTGACACTTAAGTCATGGCTTACTTTTATATTAAAGTCGATCATTAAAACTCATTAAAACACATTACGCATTTGATATTTACTGCATATCTCAATTGGGATCAACCATATTTGACAGAATACTCTATAGCCACATGTGGCCTGTAGCTTCTGTGTTGGACAGCACAGTTTTATGCTGAAGATTGCTTGACTTCATGCATCAAACCTTAGGTATTCATTTTTTTTCCTTCTATGTGTCCCTTTATTTGAGAAGACAAATAATTTATACCTATCTCTATTCACCCAGTCTCTACACTTATATTTCAAGCTCTTCCTCTAATGGAAAACTGCATTTACTTCCTGATTACTTGCTGAAATACCACTGCAAGAATCTCCACTGTCAGCAGCATTAATATTGAATCATCAACTGAATCCTTTTCGTATGTACAACATGATACAAATTATTTCTTAGGCAAATAGCATGTATTTCTCCCAAAGTACAGCAGAATGTTATCCCACTTGTGAGATGAGGATTCTGAAAATATACTGAATAACTGACCTAGTTATGCTCTGTATAGTAACTGAGTACTCGGGCACGGATTCAACACAAACCCATATTCTTCACTATAAACTGGTACATTAACGAGCCTAATACACCACTGACTGAACCCTATGTTTTGGTAGAGATGCTCAGAGAAGGACTATAAAAGAGTATTGATACAATCTGTTTGATAAGTGACGACAGAAATGAAAAGATGTCAAGAGATGGAAGTATTCAAAATACAGTGAAAACCATTCTTCTGGTGGAGTTAAGCCTAATTTAATTTCCAAGAGGATTTTTTTCTTTTTAAAGTTTTCTTTTCAGTGTTAAGCTGTTACAACTCAGAATTTTTCTAGTCCTTAACTCTTTGGCATTAAGGTAAATCCAAACTTATATTTTTCTAGGATAGTTTATCTTTATTTATATAACTTTTAATATATGACCTACAAAAGTTAATGCCGCAGCTCACTTGGCTAATCTTCCGCCTGCAGTGCCAGCACCCCAGGTTCTAGTCCCGATTGGGGTGCTGGGTTCTGTCCCGGTTACTTCTCTTTCAGTCCAGCTCTCTGCTGTGGCCCAGGAAAGCAGTGGAGGATGGCCCAAGTCCTTGGGCCCTGCACCCAGATGGGAGACCAGGAGGAAGCACCTGGCTCCCCGCTTTGGATTGGCTCAGCGCGCTGGCTGTAGTGACCATTTGCGGGGTGAACCAACGGAAGGAAGACCTTTCTCTCTGTCTCTCTAACTCTGCCTGTCAAAAAAAAAGTTAATGCATATATCTTTGCATAATTTTAAATTATAATTAACCCAAAATGAGGTCAAAAGCAAAAGCTTGCTAATATGTGGCTTGTTATGGCTTTTTAATTATTTTTGCTGAAATTTTATATTTAAAAATGTTATCTAATACTATAGTAAAGATGAAGGGAGAAAAATCTACACATCTACCAGAAAATTTAGAAAATAGATTGGAATTTTTCATGCCTAATGATGTTTAGGTTTTATATAGCATATCATTCTTTTTATTTATTTGAAAGGTAGAGTTAAGAGAGGAGAGATGGAGAGGTCTTAGCCACTGGTTCACCCCCAAGTGGCTGCAATGACTGGAACTGGGCTGATCCAAAGCTAGGAGTTTCTTATGAGTCTCCCACACTGGTTCAGGGGCCCAAGCACTTGGGCCATCTTTCATGCCCTAGCAGAGAGATGGATCAGAAGAGAAGCAGCTGGGACATAAACTGGTGCACATAGGGGATGCTGGTGCTGCAGGCAGAGGATTAATATACTGTGCCACAGCACCAGGCCCATAGCTTGTCATTCTAATTTAAGATTATGTTTATTTTGTTCAGATGGCTTCCCAATAAGACTCAAGGTATTAATGGAAACTTTTGACATTTGGTATGTGGCAAAAACACAAAATTCATGAGGTCATAGTTTTTTTTTCACAAGATACACAACTGCTACTTAATAGTTTAAACTTAGTTATTAGCAAAAATAGAGACAAACTATTTTGTCTTACTGATTGATTCTCCACCATTGAAGTGGTGCTGAGATTGGTAGGCAAGAAACTGAGCACTAAGTAGGTGGAAAAAAAAATCACTGTACCCTGTGAAATTCAGACATTACAGCACATCAAAAAGTCCAATCAATGTTTGTAATCTAAAAATATATTAATTACAAATGTTATAAAACTACTAAAATATGGTAATTCCTAAAAAATTATTTCATTTTTAAAATCTTTATTCTAGACACAGCTCATTATCCTTATTACTTTGAGTGATACATTCTGACAATAAGGTGTATTAAAAAATCTAGTAACAGGCCGGCGCCGTGGCTCAATAGGCTAATCCTCTGCCTGTGGCGCCGGCACACCTGGTTCTAGTCCCAGTTGGGGCACCAGATTCTGTCTCGGTTGCCCCTCTTCCAGGCCAGCTCTCTGCCATGGCCCAGGAGTGCAGTGGAGGATGGCCCAAGTCCTTGGGCCCTGCACCCGCATGGGAGACCAGGAGAAGCACCTGGCTCCTGCCTTCAGATCAGCGTGGTACGCTGACTGCGGCGGCCATTGGAGGGTGAACCAACGGCAAAGGAAGACCTTTCTCTCTGTCTCTCTCTCTCACTATCCACTCTGCCTGTCAAAAAAATAAATAAAATAAAGTAACAGTGCTGAAAATATAAAAAAAAAAATCTAGTAACAATTTTATTTCAGTACACTTGAGTTAATATCTACTTAATCTGTATTTCAGATATTAATGAAATAATTGAAAAGTTTATAAAATTACCCTAGAGGTTAGAATGTCTTTAATTGGGCTGTTTGATTAATGTCTCTATGTATAATCTGAAGTCATGAATTTTTCTAATTCATACACACACGTAAATGATATATTCATCCAAATTGGGAAAATTTAGAGTTTTACTTTAATACTAAGACTTAAATATACCAGGGCTGGCACTGTGGCGTAGCAGGTAAAGCTGAAGTCTATAGTGCCAGCATCCCATATGGGCACCGATTCGAGTCCCAGCTTCTCCACTTTCCCATCCGGTTCTCTGCTATGGCCTGGGAAAGCAGTGGAAGATGGCCCAAGTGCTTGGGCCCCTGCATCCACATGGGAGACCCTAAAGAAGCTCCTGGCTCCTGGCTTTGGATCCGTGCAGCTCCACCCATTGTGGCCATCTGGGGAGTGACCCAGCAGATGGAAGACTTCCCCCCACCCCCACCCCCCTGCCTCTCCTTCTCTCTCTGTGAAACTCTGCAATTCAAATAAATAAATCTTTAAAAAAAAAAAGACTTAAAAAAAGACTTAAATATACCTATCTTCAACTGTAGCTAGTCATTGAATTCTTGAAATTCTGAGAACTAATTTACAATAAATTTGGCATATTACTAAATAGTAACACATAAACAGGAATGTTTTGCAGAGCCACAGTAAAGATAAGTATACATAGTGGTACTCATTTGTAGTAAATATAGTATAGTGTATAGACAATAGGAATGTAATTTGTAACGTATTTCACATTTGGACAAAATCTGTTTTTTATTCCAACTGGTGACCAACAGATGCATTCATTTGCAGAGTTTAGACTGTAGTCTTTCATTCTAGTCCTGATCTACCACTCTATCCTAATTCACACAATATTCTAAACAACTGTAACAAGTGACTAATTTATAATGCTCTATAGTCAAACTTTCATCTTAACTATAAAATCTTCATTTCTTCCTCCCATTCATGTGTAAGAAAATCCATATATCTCATTGAGGTGTAAATGAAGGGCTTCCCAGTTGTATCAAAATTGTGAGTATATTTAATATCATAACATAATTAATTGCTAGATTATAGTCCTGGGAACATATTAAATTCTTTTATTTTGATTGCAAAGTTGTGTCATTAATTTCTTGACCATAAAATCTAAAAGTCCTATCACTTGATCTATTGTTTTGAAACTCATCTTTAGTATTTATAACTTTTCCTCTGTAATGCTTCAATGCCTATTTCCATAAGAATTATGAGCACTTTGTCCAGAATTGTCATTATGTAACTATATTTTAGTAATCACTTGTTCGTATTTATATATCTCTCTCTCCCCCAAACCACTCTTCTTGGAAGTTTTGCTCACATACCCAGAAGGTTCAAATGTTCTTCCCAGTTTCAAATCCAGGCTGTTTTTACAACCTGTGTTGTACTGTGTTGAGAATTTTGAGTCCACAGAGAAAATATCAGAAAAAAAAGTGAGGTATAAGACAAGATAATAGGAGATAAGATAGGGAGAACAAATGGAAATAGTTTGAAAAATATCAGTGTAAATATGATAAACTATTTTATGGAGAGCAATTGTTCATACTAATTTTAAAATATTTTATTTGAGAGGCACAGTTACAGATAAAGGGAGAGACAGAGAGAAATGTCTTCTATCTGCTGCTTCATCCCCCAAATGGCCACAATGGCCAGAGCAGGGCTGATCCAAATCCAAGAGCCTCCTCCAGGTGTCCCACATGGGTGTAGGGGCCCAAGCACTTGAACCATCTTCCACTGCTTTCCTAGGCCACATACAGAGAGCTGGATCAGAAGAGTAGCAGCAAGGACACAAACTGGCACACATGGGATGCTAGGGCCACGGCTGAAGGCTTAGCCTATTATGCAGCAGTATCAGCTGTTGTTCATACTATTTTTAAGTTTCCAAACACCCCTCACAGATTGTAAAGACTAATGTAAAATGTTTGAGAACATAGATGCTTTTTGTTGTTCCAAGTGTATTATTTGGTTTAGATAGAGCTCCGACTTGTTGAAACTAACAAGTATTTTTGAGCACCTAAAGAGTTGCAGTAGCTTAAAGGATAAGAAAATCTAGCATTGCTTATATTCAACTGAAGTTGCTCATTTAGATCTTTGTATCCATAGCTTCATCTACATGACATTCCCGCTAAAACTTAAGCTATGGCATAACACTCTTTCTCAGACTGCACTCTTTAAATGAAAAGAACCATGTATTCTATTTATGCTGTTGACTATTGTTTACTATTGTACTTTTAGGTAAAATTCTTTTAAAAACAGTTATTGAGATAATATTTACATTTCATACTATTTAACTTAATGTTTAAAGTACATTTATAGGATTATATAATTTCCTCCATAATCTAACACACATACCTTTTCATTGCACACGTTGACACACACACACACACACCCTGTGTTCATTAGTGATTACTCCCTAGTCTCTTCTACTTCTCAACCTCAGCTCTTGGCAACCCTGAACACATCTCCTTTTTTCCCCCTATAACCACCCTCCCTCCTGCAAACATCCCATCTCCTACTCCCTCTCCCATCCCATTCTTCATTGAGATTCATTTTTAATTATCTTTATATACAGAAAATCAGCTAGTGTATACTAAGTAAAGATTTCAACAGTTTACACCCACAGAGACACACAAAGTATAGAGTACTGTTTGAAGACTAGTTTTACTGTTAATTCGCATAGTACAACACATTAAGGACAGAGATCCTACATGGGGAGTAAGTGCACAGTGACTCCCATTTTTGATTTAACCATTGACACTTATTTATGGCGTCAGTAATCACCTGAGGCTCTTGTCATGAGCTGCCAAGGCTATAGAAGCCTCTTGAGTTCACCAACTCTGACCTTATTTAGATGAGGCCATGATCAAAGTGGAAGTTCTCTCCTCCCTTCAGAGAAAGGTACTTCCTTCTTTGGCCTGGTCCCCCCCCCCCCCCCCCCGCTGGGATCTCGCTAACAGAGATCTTTCATTTAGGTCATTTTTGCCACAGTGTCTTGGCTTTCCATGCCTGTGAAACTCTCATGGGCTTTTTAACCAGATTGGAATGCCTTAAGGGCTGATTCTGAGGCCAGAGTGTTGTTTAGGCCATTTGCCAGTCTTTGAGTCTGCTGTGTATCCCTCTTCCCATGTCAGGTCATTCTCTACTTTTTAATTTTATCAATTATTATTAGAGGATACTGGTCTCATTTATGTGATCCCTTTGACACCTAATCTTATCTTTATGAACAATTATGAACTTAAACTGATCAATTTAACTAGTAGGATGGCATTAGTACATTCCAACTTAATGGGATTTGGAGTCCCATGGTATATTTCTAGCTCCACTGTTAGGGGTAAGTACAAGTGAGCATGTGCTGAATTGTACATCACCTCCCTCTCTTCTTCCCACTCTTACTTTTAACAGGTATCAATTTTCAGTTAAACACATAAGGATAATTGTGTGTTAATTAAAGAGTTCAACCAATGGTATTAAGTAGAAAAAGAAAATACTGAAAGAATAAAATAGTAAGCTGTTCAACAATGACTTGATCAGCCCTTGTCCTGACTGTTGAGGAACAATACATTTCCTTTTAAAGCTTTGTTCTATCTAAGCTACTTTCTTTGTTTCCAAGGAATTTCCAGGACAGTGAAGAAAGATATATGTAATTAACCCTATGACTTTCTCCCCTAGTTTTTCTGAATATAAAAAATCCAAGATAATAATTAAATGAAAGATTTTTATTACATAAAAGGAATCAAGATGAAAAAAATCCAGGGATGGGTTTTCAGTTTCATAAAACAATTAGCCTTTACTTCCTTTCGTTTTCCTTTTCCAATATTCTCATGCATATTTTGTTTATTATGATATCTCATGACCAAACATGCAAATGCCAGCATTTCAGGAGAAAACAGCCCCCAAAATAAAGACAAGAATGTGGAAATCATATACATCTCACCTGAATCTGCCTTTTTAAGGTATTCCCCAGCGAACAATGTTTAGTCACATTAAAGCTATCTAGTAGAGAATGATATTACAGGTTTATGCTTGGATTCATTTCCAACTTGAATTATAATTAAGACTAGAATTAGTTTATTAGATTCAGGACTCTAAGGGAAAAAATGGAAGTAAATGTTAATGATAGAAAATGAATACTAGTATAAAAGCAAATGAAGTATAATTTCTATGACAGACTGAAGACACCACAGCAGGTGAACAGGCAGAGATTTAAGGAAGTGTTGAAGGATAAAGGAAACATTCACACATTGGGGGAAGGATACCTAATCAGGGGAAATTTTAGTAGCAATCATGGTTGCAGAAGAGCTCAGGCACTACATGGAAATCATGTCAGAAAATGTTTCTACATTACTGATTATCTTTTTGTTTACGTGGTTTCTGGTGAGTCAAAGGACTTCGAGAATGACAGTGAGGAAGTAAGAACACCTGCTCCTCTGAAAAACAACTATTAACTGGCTTAAATGCTTTTAGCCATTGAGATCTCTTTTTTTTTTTTTTTTAAGAGCACATAACAGATAAAGATTCCATCAAGTAACCCTATCTAATCTGATTTTATCTTCACTAATGATGGATATCAACTACAATATGGGCTTGAGTGGTTTCCTGTGTGTTTCTTCTTCTTAGGTTAATTGGATTTTTTAATCTGTGAATTAATAACATTGCAAAAATTTGAAAATTTTCCAGCATTCATTTGAGTAGTTTTCTCTCTTCATTCCAGGGGCTTAACTTATATGTATAGTAAATCGCTTCATATGGCCCCACTGGCCAATGATACTACTCATGACTTCTAGTACTTTAGTTTTTTATAGGCTTTGTTTCACTTATTTTCTTATCCTGTGTCTTCAAGTTTGCTTACCAGATATTTTCATGGGATGTAAAATATATTAAACTCACTATTTAACTATTACATGTCATCTCTTAATTCTAACTTTTAAATCTTCTCTCTTCATCATATTTATACCTTCCTTTCCATATCTGAACATAAATGATAATGATGTATGAATAGGTGTTTAGTGTTGTTTCATTTTAGCATGTTGCCTCTGAATCATTTTTTCTTCATCAAGTTTCTTCTGGATACACATCACTTTTCAATTTTGTTTTTGCAAATTTATTTTCATTTTACCTGAAAGGCAAAGAGACACAGAGACAGATCCTGCATCTCTGGTTCAGTCCTCAAATGCCTGTCATGCCAGAATTGGGTCAGGCCAAAGTCAGGAGCCAGGAACTTGAGATAGATACCCCATGAGGATGGAAAGGACCCAAGAACATGTGGCATTATTAGCTGCCTCTCAGGATGTGTGTTAGCAGGAAGCCGGAATTAGAAGGGAAACCAGAAATCAAACCAGGCAGCCCAATGTAGAACGTGGACTAAACACCTGCCCAATCTCACTATTTTTAATCTTCATACATCTACCAATTATTGTCCACATTCTAGACACTATGTATTACTTTGTTAAATTCTAATGTTGTTGCATTCTTTTGAAATATAACAATTTCTCTGATAATTATTAGTTGATAACAATTTTTGATAGATCTTAAGATTTGTGTGGGAGTTATTATGGAGTAGGTTTGGCCCCACATTGGAAGCTTAACTCTTCTAATGTGTTTACTAATTCACCATGTTTTAATAAAGTCTCTCATTCTGATTGGAGGAAACACATAGAGTTACTCATTTTGTGTGACTCAGATTTTTGGAGTTTTTAAATCACCAGTAGTTTGTCCTTCAAGAAGTTTTCCTGAATCTGTGGTCTTTTCACCCTGTGGATTCACAGGTATGTGCTTAGCCAAAGATTCATGAGGACTCTAAACTAATTCCTGGGTCTATTTTGTAAACCATGTCTCTGATATTCTGCTCTGCAAATCCCAGTCACTTGAGCCTTCCAGTATTGAGAGTAACTGAATTCTTTCCTCATCAGTTGTTCTAGGGTCTGTTTGGATTTACCCTTAATTCGCTTAACCAAACACAAAAAGCCTGAGACATCATGGAGCACATGAAATTCACTTCTCCCAGGAATAGCAGTCTATTTTATGTTGAAAAATATCTACTTCCTCAATTTTGCTCAGTTTTCAAGTTTTTCATATTACTATGGCAAAAACACAATTCAACCCACTTATAACTTTAAGGCTAGGAACAAATATCCTGACAGCTTTTTATAAAGCAAGGAGGAGATAATAAAAAATGGATTATATTTTCATACAAATTAATAAAGATCAGAAAAAAATGGCTTTTTTAAGAAGATTAAAGAAAAATTCATATTCAATCTGTTCTTCTCTACCCAGTGAAGCTATTCTTCAAAGAAGGTCAATGAAAAAGGTCTATGACATGAAAAAAAAACCTTCCAGAATTCATTGATAGTACAATACCATTACTATTAATGCTAATGTAACTTTTTTTATTAAACAATGATACCAAATAGTTACTTAGAGCTATGATTAAACTTATAAAACATGTTTATATACATATACAGTATATAGAAAAGACTGTTTTTTACCTCATTTTTTTTTTAAAGATTTATTTATTTGAAAGTCGGAGTGAGAGAGAGAGAGAGAGAGAGAGAGAGAGGTCTTTCATCTGCTGATTCACTCCCTATTTGGCTGCAACGGCTGTAGCTGCGCCAATCTGAAGCCAGGAGCCACGAGTATCCTCCAGTTCTTCTCACGTGGGTACAGGGATGGAAGGACTTGGGCCATCTTCTACTGCTTTCCCAGGCCATAGCAGAGAGCTGGATTGGAAGTGGAGCAACCTGGCCTTGTACCGGTGCCCATATGGGATGTCAGCATTGCAGGCAGAGGCTTTACCCGCTACGCCACAGTGCCAGCCCCACCTCATAATTTAAAAAGGATATTGCTATTTTAAAATGTATAATGCCACATTGTGACATTTATAAATATGTTTATCACAATAGTAGCAAAAAGGATGATGAGTAAATTGAACTAAAACTGTAATTAAACTTTAATCATTTTATGTAAAACAGCATAATATCATCTATTTAATATAATTTAATCATACATAGAATAGTATAATATAACTTCATTTTAATAAGTTGAAATGCATACCTTAAACTCTTTAACACAACAAAAAATGCAAAGTGATATAGCTATAAGTCAGTGCAAGAAGATGTAGAAAAATGTGAATTATAGAAATCAGAAAAAATGATACAAATGTAAAGTCAAGAAAACAGATTCAATATCCCAAATATTGAAAAGCATATTAATAACAGGCATAGTAAACTTCAGGGAAGCATGCATTATCAGATATACAGAGGGATACTACAGTAATGCACATTTTGACTAACTTGCATACTTGAACTTCAAAAACCCAAGGAATGAATAAGGTATATAACTATTCAGAATCCTTGAAAAATTATACGACCTTTTTCAAAAAATTAAAACAGGCAAAATAATTGGTAAAGATATTGAAGATCTTAATGTGTCTGAATACTTTTGAATTCATTGACATTTGGATTCACGAACACAAAAATTAGTAATTTTAGAATAAATGCCTTTTCAAATGCATGTGAAATGTTCACATGATAGACCATATTCTCTACCACAGACTTATGTACTTTCAAATATGAGAATCTTGTGGAGATTATTTGGTTACAACAGAATAAATTTTGAAGCTAATTATAAATGAAAGTTTAATGATATGACTAAATATATGTCTAGGATTGAGCAGTTTACCTGTGCCTGTATGGTTTTGCAGGCAGTGGCTTGACTTGCTTTGCCACAGCACCAGCCCCGAGATGTCCAATTTTTTACAGTGGCATTTGCTGAAAATATCACTTGTCCACTGAAATGTCTTTTCCTTTTTGTTAAAGTTATGATGACTACTTGTGTGAGTCCATTTTCAAGTTCTTGAACCTAGTATGTTGATCTATGTTTATTATTTGACAATAACTTTTTTTATTATTGTAGTTGTATATTAAGCCTTCAAGTAGGTTAGAGTCTTCAAACTTTGTTCTCCAGTTATGGGTGTCTTAACTTCCTTGAAAAATTTAGAATCAGTTTATGGGTTTCTACAGAACTTCTGGCTAGGATTTTAATTAGGATTTTGTTAAATCTGTTGATCAGAGTAAGAATTGAGATCTTAAAGATATTCAAGTATATGGACATAGAAAAGTCTCACTTTTAGAACTTTTTTTTTTAGACCTTAATTTTCTTTATCAGTGTTTGTTTTCCATAGGTAGATCCTCCACATGTTTTGTTAAGCTTATGCCTATGTTATTGTACTTACTGATATGATAAATGATACTGTTAGGAAAGATAATGATTTTTATAGAATAATTTTGTGCATTCATTTTTTTTTTTTGACAGGCAGAGTGGATAGTGAGAGAGAGAGACAGAGAGAAAGGTCTTCCTTTTTGCCATTGGTTCACCCTCCAATGGCTGCTGCGGCTGGCTCATCGCGCTGATCCAAAGCCAGGAGCCAGGTGCCAGGTGCTTCTCCTGGTCTCCCATGCGGGTGCAGGGCCCAAGGACTTGGGCCATCCTCCACTGCCTTCCCGGGCCATAGCAGAGAGCTGGCCTGGAAGAGGGGCAACAGGGATAGAATCCGGTGCCCCGACCAGGACTAGAACCCAGTGTGCCGGCGCCGCAAGGTGGAGGATTAGCCTGTTAAGCCACGGCGCTGGCCGTGTCTTCAATTTTATTATAACAACTTAAGTCCCAGGACTTTTACAAGCTATCATTGTTTGGGATTTTCTATAGATACAATTATATCATTTTTAACAAAAACAACTTTATTGCTTTTCAGTCTCTGTACACTCTTTTGTTTTCTTTACTTAGTGCATTTGCAAGAATCTCAGTATGATGTTGCAGTGTCACAATGATGTAGGCCAATCTTGCTAATTTTCAATCTAAAGAGGAAAAGCATCTGGATTCTCACCATCAGCATGAGGTTAGTTGTAGAATTTGTTTTCAGATTTTCTTCATCAAAATGGGGAATTTGCCTTTTGTATTTCATCTTTTTACTACCAAAAGTGTCTCAATTTCCATACTAAATTATAAAGCATTTCTTGTTATAAATCATAATGATAAGGTACCCCATGGAATTTTTTAAAGATTTATTTATTTAAAGGCAGAGTTAGAGAGGCAAGTGGGCAGAGAGGGGCAGAGGCAGAGAGAATCTTCCATCTACCAGTTCACTGTCCTGATAGCCGCAACAGCCGGAGATGAGCAAATCCAAAGCAAGGAGCTTCTTCCAGGTCTCCCACACTGGTGCAGGGGCCCAGGAACTTGGGCTATCTTCCATTGCTTTCCCAAGCCACAGCAGAGAGCTGGACTGGAAGTAGAACAACTGGGACTCAAACCAGCGCCCACATGGGATGCCAGTATTACAAGCATCAGCTTTACCTGCTATGGCACAGCGCCAGCTTCCCATCCCATGGAATCTTAAAATATTCTTCTTTAAAAAGACTTTTCAAACAGAACATCCTGGATATAGGGAAAAAGCTATAGAGTAGTTTAATGAAGTAATACAATGGTAAATCTTAAGAAGTTTCTTAAGAACTTTTTAAAAAGATAGAAACTGCACAAAATACTTGAAATTATAATTTGTCATAAAATAATTTTAAAAGTAGATGGAATAACATATGGGGAATAATAATAAACTAAAATATATTTTGTCAAGCAATATTTAAAATGCATTAACATATTAAACATTTCAGAAAAATCAACAAATTTCTTGATGCAGGTAGTTTATTAGAGAGTATGGAGAAACATTTTTCATACTTCTCACTCTGTAGATTAGATTGTCTAATTTCATTAGAACAAAACTATCAGAAAATATACTCAGCAATCAGTGACTTCCTTAATTAAAAGCAATGACAATCCTAAAGGAATGGCTATTTTGGGAAGTAAAACGTATTCCAGAAAGAAACTATCACATGTGAAATCCATTCACAGAATTTGTTATAACCAAGTAGGGCAAGAAATAAGTTTTTCTTCCTCTGTGCCATGTGAATGCTGTAGTTTTTCAAATAAGGTAACCAATAAAACTGTATATTGAAGTAACAGGAGCCTAAAACTAAAAATTGACTCATTAAATACTACTTGATACCTTTTATTATTTTATACTGTATATGTTCAAATCCATATTTCAGTATATGATATAAAATGTGTATCATGAAATTTTGTGCTCATTTATCCTCTGATAAATGTATGTGATCACAAAAGTTTGAATATCACTACTGAAGACAAGGCATGTGAATTTTTTTTTGTGTGTGTATATCTTATTTGGCCTTCCTTTAGTAACCTAACTAGAAAACACTGTGAACTTGCAAAACCCAAATCTGTGTAGATTTTTAAAAAGTACTTGAAGCATTCTATATTTGTTGGCATTCTTTTTGTTTAATGATGTAATGAGAATTATTTAATTTCCTCATAGATAGAAGGATTAAGTGATTTTATTCAATCAAATGTTTAATAATATGCAGGGGCAATAATTAAACTCAGGTCATTTTAACCAAAACTGAGATCAATGAGATATTATTTGAAACACCTAATTAGTTTGTATTATTTCTTATTTTGTTGTTTCCTTATTGCTATACAAATTTAGAAGTCCAAAAACAGATGCTATAGAATAGAAAATATTTCTGATTTTCCTCAAAACACTTGTTTCTCTAATCACGGAATCTTCCTGGGTCAAAAGTTAGAGGGAAAACTATTGTGAATTAGTGGGTATTGAGCTGACATGTATCAAATGGTGAACAGGATAATGTGGATAAAAGAACAGTCCTATAGAAGTAGAACTAGTAGTAAGACAGAATAAAAGGGACAATGTGGAAGAGGTGTGGGGAATGTGAACTAAACATCTTGAAACCTGCATGATCATATTAAACAGTAACTTTGGGAGTCGTTGCTGAAAGAAGACTTCTGCGTTGTTTTTCCCCTTAAGCAGTCCTTATTTTGGAGCCAGTACATAGTCATTATGTTTGGTCAAATCAGCAGATAATAACCACTAGAGAACACTGTTAATTTATGATCCAGGAAACAAAGCAAGAGCCACTGCATATATCTCTGATGGGACAAGAACCATTCATTGCCACTTTGCCGTGACTGTACATTCTACAAGGTCACTTTTCTAACTCATGAGTAGAAAAAACAGGACTTCTTGCTTTTCTGCTGAGAGATGAATAAAGGAATCTGATTAGCATCCCACTTGAACAAACATCTTTACTATTTACATTCTGCCTAGTGATTCACAGGGTCATTAAGCTGCAAGGACAGAAGAAAGCAACAACCAAAAGCATGCAGCCTTATAACATGAAAATGCTTCAAGAATCCTACAAACGTTCCCCAATGTCTATTTAATTTCTTCATAGTATCTCATGTTTTCATCTTTCATTGATTCCAATAATCAAGAAATGTCATGTTTCTAATCAGATGTTTCCTAAATTTCTTATCAAAAAGCACTATTAAAGTATCAACACTGTTGTGACATACAAGTGAATATTAATGCTAAAAGTATAATATATTAATTCCTGTTGGCTATTTCCATTTTAATGTGACTAAACTCTTAGATTGCAAGAGTTCTTTAGTATGTACAGCTGTCAACACTTGCTCCATCATTAAATGCTGGAGGTATTCTTTGAGCATTAATGTATTTCCCTTGGTCTTTGAAATTACATAGTTGGAAATACATTTTATGGCATTTGTGATATGCAGAGCACTGTGCTAAGTGCTATCCATGTAGTAAAATGCAGTTTGTTCCAGTACACTTACAAGCTCAAGGCCACACACTATTGTAGACCCCACAGAGTTTGAAATAAAATGAAGGCCTAAAGTGCCATACATTTTTATGATCTTTTCCACATAATTTCTTTCCTTGTTCCTTTGTGCTTTCAGTCCATCTTACAATTTAGCTGCTTTCCCACCAAATGGTGAATGACCAGATAGCTTATACTTCTTATTTACTTGTTTCATATTTAATCTTTCTTATTGTCAGAATTCCATCTGAAGTTTCTGAAGGTGCTTATTTGTTCATTTGTTCTACAATATTCATTTCAATTAAATGCCGAGCTGGTTCTATGTATGGAATATTTAATCCAAATAAATAAGTCACATTTATTTAATATTTATATCAGGCACTGATATGTTATGAAATATATCTTGTATATTGAAATAAGGCACTGATATAAGATATTTGTACTATCCCACAGAAATACATAATATATGGCTATTACAGTCCAGGTTTTAAAATAGAAAAACCCAAAACACAAAATGTTTATATTTGTGACAGAAATTGGGTAACAACTCTAACAGTGTGAACCCTACACTAGTCCTTTAATTACTAGAATGTGCCACTTATGAGTCAGAGCAATGAACTTGACACATCAGACCCTTCTTTGCAGCACTGACTTTTTAACGTGGGGAAGCAGAAAACAAGTAAACTAGTAACTTCCGATAGTCACAATTAATATGCATGATATCAGCCACTTTAGAAATTAAAATTTGAAATAAGCCAATTTAAAAAAAATCAAAATACCAATTTTTTTATGATTTATTTGAGAGGTAAGTTTACAGAGAGGTCTTCCATCCTCTGGTTTCCTCTCCAGATGGCCACAACAGCTGGAGCTGGGCTGATCTGATGCCAGGAGCCAGGTGTTTCTTCCAGGTTTCCCACTTTGGTGCAGGAGCCCAGGCATTTAGGCCATCTTCCACTGCTTTTTCAGGCCATTTGGGGAGCTGGATCAGAGGTGGAGCAGCTAGGACTCGAACCAGTGCCCCTCTGGGGATGTTGGTGCTGCAAGTGGAGGCTTAACCTATTACACCACACCGCCGGCCCCTCAAATGATGAACTTAAATTTCATTTTTATTTTTTATTAAACTTTTATTTAATATAAATTTCCAAAGTACAGCTTATGGGTTACAATGGCTTCCCCCTCCCAAAACTTCCCTCCCACCCACAACCCTCCCCTTTCTCGCTCCCTCTCCCCTTCCAATCACATCATGATTCATTTTCAATTCTCTTTATATACCGAAGATCAGTTTAGTATATATTAGGTAATGATTTCAACAGTTTGCCCCCATATAGCAACACAAAGTGAAAAAAAAATACTGTTGGAGTACTAGTTATAGCATTAAATAAGAGTGTACAGCACATTAAAGACAGAGATCCTACATAATATTTTCTTTAAAAAATTAATTAATTTTCTATGCCATTTCCAATTTAACACCAGGTTTTTTTCTTTTTATTTCCAATTCTCTTTATATACAGAAGATCAATTCAGTATATAATTAGTAAAGATCTCATCAGTTTGTACCCACGCAGAGACACAAAGTGTAAAAATACTGTTTCAGTACTAGTTATAGCATCACTGCACATTAGACAACACATTTCATTTTTATTTTTAAATTTTTTTTACATTGAACTGGGTTTTATATTCTTAACATGCAAGTATACACATTTATGGGGTATAGTGTTTTTCAAGACATTTTTATAACATTACTTTCAGTTTATATTCTCTATATATGACCTAACAACATTGAAACAATTTCACAAAAATATTGTCATAAAAACTGTAATATTTTAATATGACTGCTCCTAAAATTTCACCAATTTCTTATTTCTATATACTAATGGCCATACTAATATTTACCTTAGGATGAGGTTTCTCCTCCAGCTGCAAAGCTTCCAAGGCTGAGGATCATCCTCTAATCTTGAAAATGCAGAATCCTTGACCCTAATCCTTGGAATGAGTCAAGTTTTGTCTGCCTGGATGAATATCTGCCAGGAGCTGGGTAGTGTGCAAGATGCCTGTCAGAGAGGGGGAAGAATGAGAGGCAAGGATGCACCTTGGTTAGGATAATACTCAGAGGCCACTGTTCTGCAGACCAGGTGGCCTGAATTCTGGGAGCCATCTCCACTCTAACACTCTTCCATGACAATTAAGATCCATCCAGAATGGTTATCTTCATTGAAGTTCAGCAACATTTCCCTACAAAATCCTCCTCTTAGTTCAATGTGATTCCTTTATTCTGCAAGGTTCCACTACTTTCAGAGAGAGAGAGAGAGAGAGAGAGAGAGAGAGAAACACACACACACACACACGTTTTGTTTTTTTTTTCTTTTCTTTTCTTTTCTTTTTGGTCCCTTCCTTCATGGAAAAAAGTTGTTCTGAAAGTATTTGTCTTTCTCTATGATCAACTACGAACAAAAGATTTGATGCCTGCGCTTTCGTTTTCTGGCATCCTCCTTCTTAAAGAATAGGTAGGTGACTGATTCAACTGCCTGATATGGATTCTGATGGCAATAATGAGGATAGTCCCTCAGGTACCAGAGGAGAAATCTATCAGCTGTTTATATCCACATCTGATCTAAAGCTACTTTGTCCTTCAGTATGTTAGATAGTTCATGCCAACTTATTCAATTATCTGTTACTGTGAGATATATTTTTGTATCCAAGGCAATAATTCTTTTCACACCCAAAATATCTTTTAAATGGAAGTCTTTTTAAGCTGTATTTTAACCTTAAAAATCTTTTCTGTAACAGAGCATTGATTTAAAGTAGGATTAATTCCAAGTCTTAGGCAAATCAAACGAAACCAAAAAATTATACATAGGAACAAATATAATGTATATATAATATGGCTTTATAACTTTCTTTATAACTTGTCATTTATTTCTTTTTAGCCTAATTTCTCTGACTAGACATTAAAGTATAGTGTTGATTATACCTATAGAAATCAGTCATTTGTGTTTCTGATATTAGGGAAAAGGGTTTCATTCTTTCATCAGTGAGTATGATGTTAGCTGTGTGTTCTTCATAAATAACCTTCATCAGGTTGAGAAATTTCCATTCTATTTATGGTTAAGATTCTTTTAGTAAAGGTGGACAGTAATAAGTTTCCATATTAGCACTCCTTTTACTGCATCTGTAAGTTTTGGTTTGTTGTAGTTTCATTACATTTGTCTTAAAGTATTTTATAGATTCCCTTGTGATTTCATACTTATTGGTTGTTTAAGAATTTGCTATTTAATTTCCACATGATGCAAAATGTCAGCTTTCCTTTGTTAATGATTTCTAATTTCATTTAGATGTATTGGAAAGAAAATTTTTCTATAATTAAAATATGCCACATACATTAAGACTTGCTTTTTGGCCTAACCCAAAGTCTACCCTAGACTATGTTCAATGTGAACATAACAGTACTGCTATTATATAGAATAGTCTATATTATTTTGTATGCTTTCTATATCTAGTGTGTTTATATTACAATTCAAGTTCCTATTTCCCAATGTGAGAGAGAGTGAGAGGGAGAGAGAGAAAAAATGGAATACTCCTCAGCCATAAAAAAGAATGAATTCGTCTTTTGCAACAATATGTATGCAACTGGAAACCACTATACTTAGTAAAATAAGCCAGTTCCCAAAAGACAAATCTCATATTTTCCCTGACCTGTTGTAACTGAGTACCAAAAATGTAATGTATAAGAGTGAAATTCACATTTTGAGGCTCAATGAATTTTTACAGCCCTTGTCTCTTTTGTTAAGGACCAGTGTTTTTTTATTATTATTTTTTGGATATTTACTTAGTGTAGGGTTAATTTTATGAATATAAAGTAACCTGAAAGTAGATCATTGTAAAAACTGAGAGGGAATAAGCAAGATGGAGGAAGAATGAGAGTGTGGGTGGGAGTGAGGGTAGGGTGGGAAATAAAACTATGTTCCTAAATCTGTATATATGAATTACATGAAATTTGTTTACCTTAAATAAAAAATCTTAAGTAGATCATTATAAAAATTAAAAGTAATAATAAGGAAGGAAGAGGGAAGTTAGTGTGGGAAGTGTTACTCTGTTCCTAAATTTGTATATATGACATGCATAAAATCTGTTCACCTTAAAAACATATAAACAAGTTAATTAAAAATACTGGCGTCTCAAACAACGACTTAACCTGCTATGTCAAAATGCTAGCCCTTGAGAGTGTTTTAACTTCTCATTTTTGAAGGATAGTTTGACCAGGTATGAAATTCTTGATTGAGATTTTCTGTTTTAGCACTTTAAATATCTTAACCCAATACTTTGCGATATTTATTGCTTTTTGAAAACAGATTGGCTGATACTCTTTTTGAGGACCCACTGTAGTTAAACAGTGCTTCCAAAATACAGGCTCTCATTTGACTTTGAATAGGTTGTGTATGCCTTTGAATTTCCATTTTTTGAACTTCTTGGACATGTAGAGTAATGCCTTTCTTCAAATTTATGGAGTTTGGAGTTATTTTGATTCAAATTCACTTTTTCCTTGGTTTTCTCTTTCCTCTTTCTCTTCAACTCCTATCATGCAAATACTGATCTGCTTGATGTTATATGACAACTTTCTTAAGCTTTGTTTATTTGTCTATATTACTGTTCTTTTTGCTCTTAACACTGATGTTTCAACTGATCCACATATCCACTCTTTGTTTTTTTCCACCTGTTTGATACACTATTGAAATCCTTAGTGAATTTTTCACTTCAACTATTGTATGTCCTAGGTCCACATTTTCAAAGACATCTGTCTTTTAATGGATATGTTGTATTTGCTCATGTCTTATTCTCCTGATTTCCTATACTTCTTGTCTATGTTTAGCTTGCTTTAATTCTTAAAGCATATTTAATGTTAAATTTTATTTAATTTTTATTTGAAAGACAGAGACACTGATCTTCCATCCTCTGGTTCACTCCCAAAATGCTGGCAGAGCTTGGCCAGGTCAAAGCCAGAAGAGCAGAATTCAGTCCAGGTCTCCCCAGTGAATGGCAGGGACTCAAGTATTGAATCACCTGCTGTCTGCCAGCACATTGGCAGGAAAGTGGAATTGGGAGCTGAGTCATGACTCAAACCCAGGAAGAACTTACTCCAAGAAGTATCAAAATAACTATAAAATGCCTGTCTATATTTGAGCTATTTTAAAAGGCTGATTATAAGTCTGTATCTAGTGAGCCTAATGTCTTTCATTCCTTAAGGACATTTCTTTTCAATGAATAGATTATGCTTTCTTGCATGCTTTTGTAATTTTTATTGAAACAAGATATTTTAAATATTATAGTAAATCTGGAAATTAATTTCCCTCCATTATCAGTTTTTTGTTGCTTTCTGTGGATAATAGTTACTTGTCCATTTAGGATTTATTAAAACTGTTTTTGTAGATACTGTATACTTTGTTTTGTGTAGTCTCCAGTGTATTTAGCTTGTGGTAAACTAGTGTGTGTGTGTGTGTGTGTGTGTTTCAAGTGGAATTACAAAGTATTTATTCTGTGGTTGGCTTATCTCATTTACCATAATATCCTTTAGATACATACATCTGTGTGGCCACAAATGGGAGGATTTCCATCTTTTTAAAAAATAAATGCAATCCCAAATGTTAATTTTGGTTTTGACTGCCTGTGCTCCTGGGGTCTTTTCCAAGAAGTCTTTGCCTGTACCTATATCTTGCAGGGTTTCTCCAATGCTCTCTAATAATATGATGGTTTCGGGTCATAGGTTTAAGTCTTCAATCCATGTGGAGTGAATCTTTGTGTAAGGTGAAAGGTATGGGTCTTGCTTCAAGCTTCTGCACGTGGAAATCCAGTTTTCCCAGCACCATTTATTGAATAGTCTGTCCTTATTCCAGGGATTAGTTTTGGATCTTTGATCAAATATAAGTTGGCTGTAGATGTTTGGATTGATTTCTGGTGTTTCTATTCTGTTCCATTGGTCTATCCATCTGTTTCTGTACCAGTACCATGCTGTTTTGATAACAACTGCCCTGTAGTATGTCCTGAAATCTGGTATTGTGATGCCTCCGGCTTTGTTTTTGTTGTACAAGATTGCTTTGGCTATTCGAGGTCTTCTGTGTCTCCATATAAATTTCAGCATCATTTTTTCCAGATCTGAGAAGAATGTCTTTAGTATCTTGATTGGTATTGCATTGAATGTATAAATTGCTTTTGGGAGAATGGACATTTTGATGATATTGATTCTTCCAATCCATGAGCATGGAAGATTTCTCCATTTTTTGGTATCCTCTTCTTTCTGTAAGGTTTTGTAGTTTTCATCGTAGAGATCTTTAACGTCCTTGGTTAAGTTTATTCCAAGGTATTTGACTGTTTTTGTAGCTATTGTGAATGGGATTAAACAGTCAGGAAAGTTAAGAGGCAACCGACAGAATGGGAAAAAATATTTGCAAACTGTACTACAGATAAAGGGTTGATAACCAGAATCTACAAAGAAATCAAGAAAGTCCACAACAACAGAACAAACAACACACTTAAGAGATGGGCCAAGGACCTTAATAGACATTTTTCGGAAGAGGAAATCCAAATGGCCAACAGACACATGAAAAAATGTTCAAGATCACTAGCAATCAGAGAAATGCAAATCAAAACCACAATGAAGTTTCACCTCACCCCGGTGAGAATGGCTCACATCCAGATATCTACCAACAATAGATGCTGGAGAGGATGTGGGGAAAAAGGGACACTAACCCACTGTTGGTGGGAAAGCAAACTGATTAAGCCACTATGGAAGTCAGTCTGGAGATTCCTCAGAAACCTGGACATAACCCTACCATACAACCCAGCCATCCCACTCCTTGGAATTTACCCAAAGGAACTTAATTTGGCTAATAAAAAAGCCATCTGCACATTAATGTTTATTGCAGCTCAATTCACAATAGCTAAGACCTGGAACCAACCCAAATGCCCATCAACAGTAGACTGGATAAAGAAATTATGGGACATGTACTCCATAGAATACTATACAGCAGTAAGGAACAATGAAACCCAGTCATTTGCAACAAGATGGAGGAATCTGGAAAACATCATGCTGAGTGAATTAAGCCAGTCCCAAAGAGACAAATATTATTTGTTTTCCCTGATCGGCGACAACTGAGCACCAAAGGGGAAACCTGTTGAAGTGAAATGGACACTATAAGAAACAATGACCTGATCAGCTCTTGTCCTGGCTCTAGATGTACAATGTAATACTTTATCCTTTTTAGTATTTGTTGTTGTTGTTGTTGTTGTTGTTCTAGTTCTAGTGGATGAACTCTGTAATTAACACACAATTATTCTTAGGTGTTTAAATTTTAACTGAAAACTGATCCCTGTTAAATTTCAGAGTGGAAAAAGAGAGGGAGGAGATGTACAATTTGGGACATGCACAATCAGACTTGCCCCAAATGATGGAGTTAGAAATGTGGCAGGGGATTCCAATACAATCCCATCAAGGTGGCATGTACCAATGCCATCTCACTAGTCCAAGTGATCAATTTCAGTTCACGTTCGATGGCTCGGATAGGTCAAAGAATCATAGGGATCACACAAACAAGACAAGTGTCTGCTAATACTAACTGATAGAATCAAAAAGGGAGAGAAAGATCCAACATGGGAAGTGGGATACACAGCAGACTCATAGAATGGCAGATGTCCTAAACAACACTCTGGCCTCAGAATCAGCCCTTAAGGCACTCGGATCTGGCTGAAGAGCCCATGAGAGTATTGTAGGCATGGAAAGCCAAGATACCATGGAAAAGAAAAAAAAAAAAGAAGAAGATGAAGAAGAAGAAGACCTAAATGAAAGATCTCTGTGAGTGAGATCCCAGTGGAAAGAACGGGGCCATCAAAGAAGGGGGTACCTTTCTCTGAAGGGAGGAGAGAACTTCCCCTTTGACTATGACCCTATCAGAATAAGATCAAAGTCAGCGAACTCTAAAGGCTTCCATAGCCCTGGCAACTCATGACTAGAGCCTAGGGAGATTACTGACGCCATGAACAGGAGTGTCAAATTGTTAAATCAGCAACAGGAGTCACTGTGTACTTACGTCTCATATGGGATCTGTCCTTAATGTGTTGTCCAATGTGAAGTGATGCTATAACTAGTACTGAAACAGTATATTTACACTTTGTGTTTCTGCGTGGGTACAAACTGATGAGATCTTTACTAATTATATACTGAATCAATCTTCTGTATATAAAGATAATTGGAAATGAAAAAAAAAAACCTGGTGTTAAATTGGAAATGGCATAGAAAATTAATTAATTTAAAAAAAATATTATGTAGAATCTCTGTCTTTAATGTGCTGTACACTCTTATTTAATGCTATAACTAGTACTCCAACAGTATTTTTTTTTTCACTTTGTGTTGCTATATGGCGGCAAACTGTTGAAATAGTTACCTAGTATATACTAAACTGATCTTTTGTATATAAAGAGAATTGAAAATGAATCATGGTGTGATTGGAAGGGGAGAGGGAGCGGGAAAGGGGAGGGTTGTGGGTGGGAGGGAAGTTTTGGGAGGGGGAAGCCATTGTAACCCATAAGCTGTACTTTGGAAATTTATATTCATTAAATAAAAGTTTAATAAAAAAAGAAAAAGAATAAATGATATTTCTTTATTTTAAAGATTTATTTATTTGAAAGAGTTACACAGAGAGAGAAGGAGAAACAGAGAGAAAGAGAGAAACATCTTGCATCCACTGGTTCCCTCCCCAGTTGGCCGCAATGGCCAGAGTTGTTCCAATCTGAAGCCAGGAGCCAGGAGCTTCTTCCTGGTCTCCCACATAGGTGCATGGGCCGAAGGACTTGGGCAGTCTTCTACTGCTTTTCCAAACCATAGAAGAGAGCTGGATTAGAAGTGGAGCAGCGAGGTCTTGAACCAACACCCATGTGAGATGCCGGCATTGCAGGCAGTGGCTTTATCCACTACGTCACAGCACCAACCCCGAATAATTGAAAGCGTATACATTTTCTTTATCCATTTATCTGTTGATGAAAACTTAGGTTGTCTCCTTATCTTGTCTGTTGTGAATAATTCTGTAATGAACTTGGAGGTACAGGTATCTCTTTGGTATCCTGATTTCAATTCTGTTGGGTCTGTGTTCAAAAGAGGGATTGCTGGATTATAGAATGATCCTGTAATTCTTTGGGGGAAATTTCATACTGTTTTTCATGGTTATTCCACTGTTCTCCACTCCACAAATGGTGTATAGGGGTTCCCCTGCTCTTGGGTATAAGCTCAGTACAAGTAAGGATTCAGTCCATGCTATATTTACTGCTAGTCCCAGTCCATGCTATATTTACTGCTAGTAATAACAATGTAAATTGTGCTATTATCAGAGATTATGAAATGAAGTTACACCATAAATTAAGAAGCAGAACACTATCTAATGTAAAGAGAGACCAAGCAAAAAAATTAAAATTTGTTAAGTACCTAAAGCTAGTGTTTTGCCAAAGATTTCCTTGATGATTGGAACCCCAAAAAGAGGGAGCTGAGCTCACCTAGTTTTTTAAAGTTGGTGGTTTAGGGGCACTCCTTCAACACCTAGCTAAGCCATTTACAACTGTGCCTTATCTTTAGTCCCTGCTTTCACTGAACAAGCTGTTCATCCAGAGGAGAAAGCTTAAAGTTTTCTCAACTCCGTGGCAAACAAATTTCCTGCTCTAGGCATTAAAGAGCCGTCCTAAATTCTCCTTCGTTCTTGGGAGCTTTTAATGCCCTAATTCGTCAAAGATTCTCTCTCTCTCTCTCTCTTAGGTTTTGGTGTGTCCATGGTTTTGCCTCAAGTGATTTGCTTTGTTTTATTTCCCCAGGTAGCAACAGGTGTTTCCATTGAATGACCTCTGCATAGCCACTTTTCTACCAGGGAAAGTCCAAGTTTTATGAAACAAAGGAAAACACCTTGTGTTGGTCCCTCAGGCATCCTTCAGGCAGGTCAAAACTGACAAACACTGTTCTTTGAGGATAAGATCTACTTTGCTGTCTCCAGAATTGGATACCAGGATTCCACACTAGCAATATAGGCTGTTGTCTTCAAGACCACCAACAAACGAGAGTGGGTTGTGGCAAAAGTAAAGAAAAATTCCCCACAGCTTTCTTAGAAGATTTTTAAGTTGTCCATTTATTGAATCAGCATTTTCTTGGTTATTGTAATCCTCTTGCTAATTTTCCAGATGAATCTGACTTTTACCATTTGTTTTCTTTTTCACAGTATTATTGTAGAGGGACTATTCTCACTGACATCCTACAACATATTCTTAAATTCTTTGAATACAAATCTTCCTACTGTAGATATTCTTTCAATATCAAAACTAGAAGTTTGAAATGACTACTGTACTTTATTCCTTATAAAATTTAGAATATCATTAAATTCTGATAAAATATTGTTGTTGATCAAATTCCTTATTTTGTTTTTTCCCTCCCAGTTATAAACTTAAGAAATTTAAAAATACTATTTTCTTTTTAATTATGTTTATCTTTTTATTTCACTCTATTTCCACATCATTGACCTAGGTCTTGAAATAATTTCTGTACATTCAAGGTTAGGAACCTTTTTTCTATAAAGAGCTAGATATTAAATATTTCAGGCTTTGTAGACCATAGGCTCTTCATCACAACTATTCAACGTTGTCATTGTAGTGCAAAAACAGCCATAGAGAAAAGCATGACTCCATTCCACTAGATCTGTAGCTATAAAAGCAGATGGCAGACTAAATGAGGCGTACAGACTACAGTTTGCCAACCCTTCCTACCACATATATACACCTATGTTTCCAGCCCAGTTGATGTTTAAGTTCTGGCTCATTCTCAACCATGGCAAGTAAATTTATTCAAAACAACAAACAAAAACAGAGAAGCCCTTAAATGGAGGAAAAAGAGAAACTTAAAGCAATTCTTCCTTCCTTGTCTTGTTCTATTTAGTAACTTTTATATCAGAATTACTTCTTAGAACCAGAAAAATAATTCTAAATTTGGAAGTATAAGACAAGACTGGTTACATTTTATAGAAGGAAAAAACTTTTGATTATTTGATATGTAACACAAGAACCATTATATTTTCCTATTTATTTTTAAGAATTTTAGCACATTAAATTATTTGACATTTGAGACTAATGTACTATGGAAATCCTACTTATTCAGAAATTATTTTCATAAATTTATATGCTTTAAACTACTTAATTTTTATGTTTTATTTGAAAGCATTTTAGCATGTTATATACATATAAATTATACTAACTGCACCTTACCTATTCATATAAACTTCAAAAACTAACCTCTATGCAAACATTGGTAAACAAACTTGACTTATATTCCTAAGAGCAAAGAAAATGGCATTCTTTTGAAAATACTTTTTAAACTTACTTGAAAGGCAGAGAGATAGAAACAGATCTTCCATCCATTGGCTTAATCCCCAGACGCTCACAACATCTAGGGCTGTGACGGACCAAATCCAGGATCCTGGAACTCACTCTAGATACATGATGTGGGTGACAGAAACCCAGCTACTTGATGTCTCCCAGAGTATACAGTACTAGGAAGCTGCAGACAACAGTGGAACTGGAACTCAAACCCAGACATCCCAAATATCTTCTCAATCACTATGCCAAAAGTCTCTTAATTATAATGAAGGTGACATGGAAAATATGCAACAAATAGATCATAGACTATAATTAAAAGCAGAGTGATACAGGCAACTGTGTATTACATGTATTCCTGTACCTACTGATGGCTACATGTTTTGTAGCTTACAGCTTTTCAGAAGGCAGGTCACTGGGCATTGGCATATTGGTTTTCTACAAATCAGAGTTGGAAGTCTGATTTCCTCACTTCCTTTTTTTTCCCTTCTCATTTTTTAGGAAACTAGAATGGGAAACTTTGCCTCAAAATACCTCAAATAATGAGTTATGCTTATTTCCATAAACCTCAACAATGAGAAGAATGTTCATGACATCTAGAGACACACAATAAAATTCAAGGTTAAAACCACCAGCAGGAATTCTTATTTTAGTACAAAAGTATGATCACTAAGATTCTGATTACTCATAGACTGTTCTCAGTGTTGTGTTTGAAGTTGCGCATGGTGGAAAATGACATCACTGAACTGCAAGTCTTTATTCTGTTTTCCTACTAACAGCACAGCCAGTAACCTTCAGATCTCTATTTCCTCCCAACTAGCTTGTGAGATGCCTTTCATCCCACTACAAAGAACAGATCAGGCAAGAAAGGAAATAGTTTTTTCAGGCTTTAATTGGAAAAAGATATAGATTTCAAGAAGAGAAATGAAGGTGGGTCTTTTCAACTGAATGCACTTTTAATTTTAGCTTCCACAATCACTGTTCACCAGCACTCCTCAAAGCAGGCTCTGCCAACTTAAGAATGACAGTACTTTGGACATAACAATGAAAGTTTACTAACACTGTTACCTTTAAATTTTTTAAAAATGTATTTGAGAGACAGAGACTCAGACATGGACAGAGACACAGAGAGAGACATAGACACGGACAGACACAAAGAGACAGACAGAGACACTCACACACACAGAGGCAGAGGCAGAGTCCCATCTACTAATTCAATCCTGAAATGTCTGCAATAGCCAGAGCTATGTCAAGGGTAATAGGGACACAATTACTTAAGTCATTATCTGCTCCACCTCTACCCACTGCCTCTGATCTGGGTGTACACTGGTAGAAATCTGGACTCAGGAACAGAGCAGAGACCCAAACCAGGGATGTCTGATTTGAAATGTGACCATTCCAACCACCATCTTAACTGCTACACCAAATGCCCACTGCATTATTTTTACTTAAACATTAATTTACTTGTTGAATTCTGTATTAAATGATACAAAATGTTTTAGTGTGGAATATTTGATACGACCCAATGAATGGAACGGACTCTACTGGGGATGCTAGTAGAGCAGACGAATGCTTGTCTAACAGTTTCCTTGAAGAAAAATACCCAAATGGTGAACTCATCCATTTCACCACAGTGCTGACATATTCATAATCCCTTGAGAAGACTTTTCTTCGGTAGAAAATGTCTCAGAATCACATATACCATGTAGTTACTGACCAACAGCCTCAATGATGAGATAATTGAGCTGTATTTGTTTGCTATAAATATATGGAGAAAAATGAAAGAAACTAAGATGAAGAAACACCATGAACAAGAAAGAACTTAGTATAGAGAGAACCTTGCATATTGAGACAAAATCTGCTAGTATTGCTGGATTAGATACACGACCAGTTAATGTTCCACAGAGCGATTTACCAGAAATAAGTTATTTACATCTCAACTGTACAAAATCTGCAAGTTAACTTGTAACTTCACTTAGTCTGGGGCTTTAATGAAGACCCATCAAAATATCCCATATCTTGTGATTGGAAGTAATCTGCAACAATAAAAACACTGGTTTCACAGTGTTTGGCCTAATGATTTAATCAGGTGCAGCAAAAATATTAATCATACCAGCCTCTTTGAGTTTGTTCTGTAACACGAAAGGCCAGAGGGTTAACTTCTATCTACATATTTTCCTCCAAATTTTGTATTGCCTTTCCAGCAATCTATGATTCACTATTTTATTCCAAGTTTACAAAAGCAAGCTCAAAACACTGTGCCCATTAGACTTCATCTGCATATTTTTGTAACTCTTCTTCAATCCCCCAAATTTGCTGTTATTCTTTTTAAAATTTTTTTTTAATTTTTTTTTTTTTTGACAGGAAGAGTTAGACAGTGAGAGAGAGAGAGACAGAGACTTGCCAAAAACAGACTCATATTCATTTGTGAAAATAGAACCGTATAAGCCAGCCACAAAATCTTTTTCCTTAGAAGGGCTGCATATGTATTGGTTCCACATGTAAAATCAACTATTCCTTTTCACAGAATGGGCTTGGCATGTCTTATTAAGTGAGAATCATTTTCAAGTATGATCCTCTAGATATGACCGCAGTCATCCAATTAATTTGTCCTGGTTAAGAGAAAAGTTTGTTATATAGCATAAGCAAATAATAAATTACCTAAAAATTAAGAAAATTGAATGAAAATATTCCTAAGGTCTTGGAAAGGAAGGTCAATGAGAAATATTAAAATTGGTTTATTTTGTCAAAACATCTGGATTTAAGGATTCATGTTTACATAATTAATGATCATTGAAAATAATGTCACTCTTTTGAACAAATAATGACAATATGATCTCCATAGTTAGTTCATTTAGTTCTGTTAATTCTTTCAGGGCTCAATCTTGAGCCAGAAGTGCACTTTCATTAAGCATGATGGTGTCAATCCCGAGCAGAGTCTTGGAATCCCACCTCAACCCACTGAGACCACCAGAAAGCGGTTTCAATAATGTCTTCTTTGAGGCTGGTACTCAAGAAACATTTTCAGGTGTATGAATAGTTCAGCATGGGGGTACATTGCTTTTCAGAAGGTTCCAAGCATGGGCATCTTTGTTGGAAATAACCTCTAGCCTGTTCCTCAGAGAAGAGCCTTCAGGCAGGCATCAGAGGGAAGCAGAAATCAGTCTGAAAATGAGACTGAATGACTGTAATTAATTTATTAAGTAGCCAACAATATCAGAATGGAGGTAATTAAAATTCTCTATTGGGACACAGGTTATGACTTTTTAAAATAAAGACTTGATAGTTCCCTTTGGGGCAAAAACTATGAGCAGCAATGTCACCAACAAATTTTCATTTATGGGAAAAACAAAATAATTTATGAATATTTTATCAGGAAATAGGTTTAATTGATAGTTATATTGGAAACATTATCTTTATCTCTAAGGATGTCTGTGGAGTTCTTTAGTTTGCTTGTCGGTATGTTTCTGTTGATTTTACTCCTAGCAAGGTAAAAGCAATGGGATCTTTTATGTGCAGTTTAAGGTTCCAAACTCCTCCATGTCCTACAGGGTTGGCTTCTTTACTGATGATTTGCAGCTGTCCAGAACAGTCTAAAAGCCTTGCATAACTACCTAAAAAGTCACTGAGAGCCTTTTCAGTAAGCTCTCCTGACACCCAGATTCCTCCCAAGGATCTTGGCAACATGAGCCAGACATTAAGCCAGGCCCTGCTTAAAGAGAGGACCTGGGAGAGTTGAAGTGGTAGAGTGTCTCTCAATTTTGCCTACATTCTTTTCTCTAACTGCACTGCTTTCTTTCTTTCTTTTTTAAAATCAATTTGACTTCAGTGTCTGTGGGGTCTGCATCCCTGGATTAAACTAATTGTGTAGAAATTATTCTGGAGGGAAAGGTTGCATTTACATGGATCATGTACAGACTGTCTCTTGTTATTGCTCCTCAAATAATGGTGTAAAAACTATTCCATAGTATTTACTCTCTATTAGGCATGATAAGTAACCCAGACATGATTTCAAGTAACAGAAGTTGCATAGAAGACTATATGAGATACTACATCATTTGGTGTGGGCATTTAGTATAGCAATTAGGATACTGTTTTGGGACATACTCATCCTATTTTGGAGCACCTGGGTTTGAATCTTGACTCTGCTTCTGATCCAGCTTCCTGCCTAGGGAGGTAGTTAATGATGACTTAAGTACTTGGGTTTCTGCCACCCATGTGGGGACCTCACATTGACCTCTGAACTCCTTGTTTCCACCTGGCTGGGACCCAGTTGCTTCAAGCGATTTGGAAGAATATTGATATCTGTATGTCTCTGACTCTCTGTCTCTGTTTTTCAAATAAATAAAAATATTAAAAAAAAAAAAACCAATACTATTCATTTTCAACAGGGGACTTGGGAATCTGTGGATTTTGTTATCTGTGGGATCCTGGAAACCAATTCCTCACAGGTACAAGGAGACATTTGTATAAGCCTCATGAAAATATGTTCTATGAATCTGCTGAAAATTTTCAAATATTAAAACTGGAGAAAATTATGCACTTTGTATAATTTATTGATATAATATCAGGGCCGGCATAGTGCACTATGTATTAGGTAAAGACACTATTTGGGACACTGGCATCCATTATGGGCACCGGTTCAAGTCCTGGCTGCTACACTTCTGATCCAGCTCCCTGCTAATGGCCTGAGATAAGAAGTAGAAGATGGCCCAAGAGTTTGGACACCTGCCATCCATGTGAGAGATCTGAATGAAGCTCTTTGCTATGGCCTGGCACAGTCTTGGCTTTTGTGGGCATCTGGGGAGTGAATCAATGGATAGAAGGTGTCTATCCCCCCCTTACCTCTCTGTAACTCTGACTTTCAGGTCTTTAAAAAAAAAACTCAAGGAAAGCTGTCATTTCTTCTGTTGACTCTTGACAAACAGGAACAGAGAAGGTTAACTAATGGTGAAATATGGAGCATGACCTAACATCAACTTATTTATAGAATCATTCCTGTAGAAAGTGAAATATATATGATTTTTCAGTGAGTTTTTGGAAAATTTAAAGTTTTTCTGGAAATTCTTAGCTGTAAAACACTTTCTGAAACTCTTTTTTTTCTGATTGTAGGGCCTAATATTGGAAACTTAAAAGAATTACCAAATGAGAATTGATTAAAATAGGATCAGTACTAGTTATTTCATCAAACTGTAGCAAGATGTTTAAACATACAAAAGACAAGACAGCTATTTCATTGTAAGGAATATTGGCTCTTTTATAAATAAGTCAACTTTATTAACACATTTCAACATGAATTTAAAAGGTAGAGCAATATTCTAATGCGATATAGAATCTTTATTATCTGTACAGATAAGAGGGAAGGTAAAAAATAGCAGTTCACTACCCTTTGAGAGTTTTCAAATGAATTCATCATTTTTGGAAAAAGAAAACAAAATTCTAGTTTTGTAACAATGATTGGTAGTAAAAGTTTCAGGAGAGCCTATCTCTCCCTATTGTGACTGAGATATTTTAACTAAAGGAAATTTAATTTTCTTCCTTCACAATTTTAAAAGTTGAGACAGTTTTGTGCTTCGTTATGACTTTTCCTAGTTTAGAAAACACAAATACTTTGTTTAATGCAAACCTATTCTTTGATTTCCTAAAAAATAAGCTTTGATTTGATGGTCTGATTTGATGGTTTTAATGCTTTGTTAATACTACTCCAAGTCTTAAATACTGACATTATCATTTTTAACTTAACTAATATTCTACACACAAAACTAACAAAAGCAATTGATAGCTTTCAATTTTTGATATCTATACCCAAACAACTTTGAGAATCATGTTACACATTTTGGGAGATACAATATGGTATTTAATACATGTATACAATGGATAATGATCAAATCAGGGCAATTAGTATTTCCATCTCTTCATTTCTTTGTTTGTGAAGCCATTGAACTCTAGTTCTCCATATAATATGTAATAGGTTTCTGTGCACTATTATCATCCTACTGTGCTATAGGATAGTAATCTTATTTATCAGATATAACAGGATGCATTAGCTATCATTCAACTTTCTTCTTTCCTCCTTTACGCTTCCTCCTTTCCTTCCTATGCTCTAGAAGTTGCTATTGTGTACTTTTCTTCTTTGAGACCAGTTTTCATAGCCTCCATATACGAGTGGCAGCATGAAGTATTTGTCATTCTGTGCCTAGATTATTTCACTTAATATAATGTTGTCCAGTCCCATCTACTTTCCTGTAATTAAAGGATCTCATTCATTTTTCATGGCTAAATAATATTCCATTATATAGATATATTTTTATAAATTTAACTGTCACCTCCATGATTTCATTTCTTGAATATTGTGAATAGTGCTACAATAAACACAGGAGTGCAGCTATCCCTTTGAGATGCTGAGTCCATTCTCTTCTGATATGTATCTTGTAGTGGAAACACTGAATCATGTGTCCAGCAGATCTATTTGTTTTTTCTCTATAATAACTATTAATTTATATTCCAATCTACTGTGTATGAGTTCCCTTTCCCCCACATTCTCCCCATCATGTTATTTCTTGTCTTTATAGGATAAAAATCATTCTAAGGTGATATAATCTCATTGTTGTTTTGATTTGCATTCTCTGATGACTAGTGATTTTCAACATTTTTGTATAGTTGTTGGCCACTTGTATATCTTATTTTTTTAACTGAGAAACATTTCATTTTACAATCTTTAATTGGATTTCTTGTTTTATTGTTGAGTTTTTTGAGTCCTTATATATTCTGAATATCAATTCCTTTTCAGATGAAATAGATTTACATGTATTTCTCCCACTGTGTCAGTTGTCTTTTCACTCTGCTGAATGTTTTCTTTGCTGGGCTGAAGCCTCTTATAGTTATATGTAATACCATTTGTCTGTTTTTGCTTTTATTGTCTGTGTTTTGGAATCTTAGCCAAAAACTCATTAATTGTGCTGATATCAATTTTTGTTCCAGAAATTTCATTAGTTTTAGCTCCTCTATGTCTTTGATTCAATCTAAGTTAGTTTACATAAATGATAAGTGATAGGGCTCTAGTTTCATTTTCTTCAACAGTTATCCAGTCAGTTTGCCCAGAAACATTTATTGAAGAAGCTGTCCTTTCTGTAATATATATTTTTGGCACCTTTTTCAAAAGTCAGTTGGCTATAGTTGCAGAGATTTATTTCTGGGATCTGTATTCTGCTCCATTGCTCTGTGTGGTTTTTTGTTTGTTTGTTTGTTTGTTTGTTTAATGCCAGTGTCATGTTACTTTGGTGACTGTAGCCCTGTGTTATGTCTTCAGATCAGGTATTGTGATCCCTCCCATTTTGTCCTCCTTGGCCAGGATTGTTTTAGTATTTTAGAGGTCTCCTGTAGTTCCATATGAATTTTAGAATTTTTTTCTATTTCTGTGAAGGCTATATTTGCCATTTTGATGGTAATTTCATTGAATCTGTAAATTATTTGTGGTATTAAGGACATTTTAACAACATTAATTCTTCTAATCCATGAACAACAGGTATATTTCCATCTTTTGTATCTTCTTCAATTTCTATTACGATTGTTTTATAATTTTCCTTGAAAAGATCATTTACTTATTTGATTAAATTTATTCTCACAAATTTTATTTTTGCAGTTACTATGAATAGAATTGTATTCTAGATTTCTTTCTTGCCAATTTTATTATTGATGCTGATTTTTATATGTCGATGTTATATCCTGTAACTACTGAGTTTTTTATCAGTTCTATTCTTTGGATGTTATACTTTATTTTATACAAAGAATCATGTCTCTGCAAACACTGATAATTCTATAGCCTTCCTATCTTTTACATGCTTTTATTTCTTTTTCCTGGCTAATTGCTCTGACTTAGCTATGCAGAATATGTCTGGTGAAAGTCACCATGCTTGTGTTGTTCCAGATCTTGTAGGAAACAATTTCTTTCTTTTTTTTTTTTAAGGGGAAGAGTTTATTGGGAGAAACCCTACAGACTGGAGGGAAAGGGTGAAGAAGGAAAAGAGAAAGAAGGAGAGTGTAATAGAGAGACAGAGGTCAGGAGATGGAGAGGAAGAGAGGGAGAGAACCATGTGTTCAGGAGCAGGTCCTTTTAAAACTTCGCCAGGGGGCAGGCAGGGAAGTAGGAGCAGTGAATCCCATTAGGATGGGGGTGGGGCTAACACCAGTGGTTGGGCCATGTTGTCACCTGGCTTCCAGCAATGGCAGCAGGGGCTAGAGCCTAGGATGGTGTCAGGGTGTAGATCACGCCATAGATAAGACTGCACCATTTTACTAACATTCCCCCCTTTTGTTTTTTATAAAGCAGGAATTGTATGGGATTGCATTAGACCCAAAAGTCCAGGAGGAGTAGAGGGACGATGATCTGTCTTTAGAGCTACTTCCTGCTGACATGGGGCAACAAGGTACTCTTTTTTGGCATGGGGCAATGTCTCAAGCCGCTGTCTCCTGGGTGGGGAGCCGAGTATATCCCTGTAGCAGTATTTAGTTGACCACTTGGTTGCTGAAGGCCTTGGTTCATTCCATTATCAACTCCTGTAAATACTTAAACAGACACGGTAGTATAAAAGACAATGTGAGAATAGTAACCAATGATACTAAAGAGTGGCATTAACCAGTAATGAGAGGATTTCATAGAGGAGAGGAAATGAGGGGGGTGGTCTCTGGACCCTTGTGAGGACTGGGAAACAATTTCAACTTCTCCCTATTTTATATTTTGTTGGCTGTGAGTTTGTTTTATATATTATGTTGAGGTACGTTCCTTCCATATCTAATCTTATGAGAGTTTTTTTTTTTCTTATCATGAAAGGGTATTAAATTTTATTGAAAACTTTTCTGCAGCAGCAAAGATACCCAAAGGTGATCATATGAACATGGTACTTCATTCCATTGAGGTATATGATGTTTTATCTTTATTGATTTATGTGTATTGAACCATTCTTGCATCCTGGGACAAATCTCACTTGATCTTGGTGTATGATTGTTTTGATGGGTTGCAGGATTTTATCTGCCTGTATTTTGTTGAGAAATTTTTCATCTATGTTTAGAAGGATATTGGTCTGTAGTTTATCTCTATTGTTGCTGTTGTATCCTTTCTGGTTTTGGAGTTGGGATAATGCTGGCTTCACAGAATTATTTTGGAAGAATTCTTTTTGTATCTACTTGTTTGAACATAGTTTGAGACTAGAGGTGTTAGTTTTTTTTTGTTTGTTTTTTTGTTTTTTTTTGTTTGTTTTTTTGTTTTTTTTTTTTTTTTTGATAGGCAGAGTTAGACAGTAAGAGAGAGAGACAGAGAGAAAGGTCTTCCTTCTGGTTGGTTCACCCCCCAAATGGCTGCTACGGCCAGTGCGCTGCCTGCGCACTGCACCGATCTGAAGCCAGGAGCCAGGTGCTTCCTCTTGGTCTCCCACGCGGGTGTAGCAGCCCAAGCACTTGGGCCATCCTCCAGTGCCCTCCCGGGCCACAGCAGAGAGCTGGACTGGAAGAGGAGCAACCAGGACTAGAACCTGGCGCCCATATGGGATGCCAGCACCAAGGGAGGAAGATTAGCCAAGTGAGCCACGGCGCCGGCCTCGAGGTGTTAGTTCTTTAAATGTTTGCTACTGTTCAGCAGGAGAGCCATCTGGTCCTGGGATTTTCCGTATTGGGAGACTTTAAAAAATTATTTATTTGGAAGGCATAAATAGAGACAGAGTTTGCTTTTTTATTTCCCATATGACCACAATAGCCAAGGCTGGGCCAAGACCAAATCCAGGAGCCGGGAGTCTGTAACTCAATCCAGGTCTCCCATATAAGTGGCAGGTATCTAATTACTTGAGCAATCACCACTGTCTCCAATGGTCTGTTTTAACAAAAAACTGGATTTAGGAGACAAAGGCAGGTATCAAACCCAAATACTTCAATGTGGGATGCATACATCTTTACTGATAGTCTAAAGGCCTGACCCAGAGGCTTTAAAACTGATTCACACTTGATACTCATTATTTTTGTATTCATGTTTTCAGTGTTTAGTGGTTCTAACTTAATAATTATGTGCCAAAAATTCATTTCTTCCACTTATTCCAATTTGTTAGCATATAGTTGTTTATAGCAATCTCTTTGGTATTTTAGTAGTAACAATAGTAATATCTTACTTATGACAGTTTTAATTTCTTTTAAAGATTTATGTATTTGAGGGGCTGGCACCTGGAAAACAGTAGACAATGTCCCAAGTGCTTGGGTCCCTGCACCCATGTGGGAGACCCGGAAGAAGCTCGCGGCTCCAGGCTTCGGATCAGTGCAGTGCCGGCTGTTGTGGCCATTTGGGGAGTGAACCTACAGAAGGAAGACCTTTCTCTGTCTCTTCCACTCACTGTTTGTAACTCTACCTCTCAAATAAATAATTTAAAAAAAAAATTATGTATTTGAAAGGGAGACTGCAACAGAGAAAGACAGCCAGAGATATAGACTCTCTATTGGCTGGTTCATTCCCCAAATGGCTGAAAGAACTGGAGCTGGTTCAGCCACAAGCCAAGAGCCTGGAACTCTATCAGTCTCCCACATGAGGGGCCGGAGTGCCTTAAATAGATACCATTTGCTACTTTTCCAGGGACTTTAGCAGGGAGTTCAATTAGAAGCAGAGCAATCAGTTCTCCAATGAATCCTACAATATAGGATGCTGGAGTTGCAAGCAGTATCTGTTTTTAATCTTACTATGTCTTCCAGACACCCTATTATTATTTGCATTCTGCGATTGTGGGAATTTTTGTACCTTGGCCCCAGAGTTACATTCGTGCACTATACATGAGCAAGGGAGATTCACCTTAGCTTCTGGGAACTAACACTAGAAACAACAACACCAACAACAAATCTGCTCCCAGCTTGGAATATCTGGGTAGTGGCCCCACAATACCCTGAAATACCAGGACTGTAACAATTTGTTCTAAATTTCTCTGTGCCACTGGAATCTACTTGTTGGACATTGGGAATCCCCTACCTCAATTCTACCTCTCTGGACTCCTATCCTTCAGAATAAAATCCCCAGGTACCTTTTAGTCACCCTGAAGGGCTGGAACAGGATCCAGTTCATATTCCCTAGTCCTAGGATTAGGGATGTTGGTATTATAAGGCATAGGACTAGTTGGATTCTCCTGGCAGGAACTGAGAAAGAGTCCTTCCATATCACACAGTCCTATAGCCATAACAATTTATACCACAAGCCCCAGCATCACTCAAGCTTGCCAGTAAGACAAGGAGACAGCCATCGTTTTCTCCCTCATGACCAAGTGTAAAGTCTTGGCTATCAAATTCACCAGGAAGACTGACACTAAACTCTCTGTAGATCAAAGATACACACTCACGGAAACTCTATTTCATCTCAAAGCCATACTTCTATCCCTACAAACTGCAGGTGACTAGTCCACTGTGACACAGCTGACATTGATTGACAAAAAAAAAAAAAAATCACTTAGTGTACTCATGGGTTTACCTAGAACCAAAGCCAAGGCGACAAGCCAAGTGATACCTGCATTGCATGTAAATCATAAATTCTTTTCCAAATAAAACTTACTCTATAAAGAAGGGACAAATATAACTGTTAGGCAGACATCAATACAGGAACATAGGAGACGTGATGAAGCAAGGTAGCATGATGCCTCCAAAAGAATAGAACAGTCCTCCAAATACAGATCCTGAACTGAAGAAAATCTGTAATTGCAGATAGAGAATTCAAAATACTGATTGTAAGGAAGCTGAAAGATGCAAGAGAATACACTTAGATTAAGGAAATGAGGAAATCAATGAGTGACATGAACGAAAATATTGCCAAGGAGCTAGAACTCATTAAGAAGAACCACACGGAAATTTTGGAGCTGAAAACTTCAATTAGTGAAGTAACTTTAAAACCATATAGACCAAGTGGAAGAAAGGATTCCCGACCTTGAGGACAAGAATTTTGAAATAACGCAATCGGAATAAGATAAAGAGAAAGGACTAAAAAAAGAATGAAAAAAGTCTATGCATAATGTGAGATGCCATTAAATAGCCAAATATTCATATTGTAGGTATTCCTGAAAAAGAAGAAAATGAAAAAAATTCATTGGAAACCTGCTTATTGAAGTAATAGCTGAAAATCCCACAGATTTTGAAAAACACATGAACATTCAGATATAAGAACTTCAAAGAACCCCAAGCAGACTCAACCAAAAAAGGTCTTGTGCAGGGCATATTGTTGTCAAATTATCAGAAGTTAGAGACAAAGAGAATCCTGAAAACAGTGAAAGAAAACTTCAAGTTACATACAAAGGACAACCAATTAGATTAACCTCAAACTTCTCAGTGGAAACCCTACAGTCTAGAAGAGAGTGGGTTGATATATTCAAGGTCTTAAAACAACTTCCAACCAAGAATATTCTATCCAGCAAAGCTATCCTTTAAAAGTGAAGTAGAAATAAAATATTTTCCAGATAAACAAAAACAAAGAATTCACCACCAGACCAGCCTTACAAAGAATTCTGAAAGGCATCCTTTATTAGAAGTAAACATCATGAATGTGATATCACCAAATTCACCAACAGAGCAGGTAGGATAATTACCAATCAACAAAATGGCAGGTCTTTTCTATCAATACTAACCTTGAATGTAAATAGATTAAATTCACAAAAGAAGCAACCTATATTGCCTGCATGGATAATAAACCATGAACCCAGTATGTGTTGCCTACAAGAAACTCACTTCAAAAAAACATGCACAGACTGAAAGTGAAGTTTTGGAAAAAGATGTATCAGGCAAAAGGAATTCAAAAGTGAGGAGGTGCAGGTATCTGATATTAGTTATCTTGATAACACAGACTTTACATAAAAAATGTAAAATGAGATAAAGAAGGGCAATAAATTTTGATAAATACTTAAATTCAGCAAGCATACATATCATAAATATATACACCTATATATCTATGCATCCAGCACAAGACCACCCAGATATATAAAGGAAATTCTATTAGACCTAAGTGAGAGATAGACTCCAATACAATAATAATGGGTGACTTTAACACCCCACTCTCATCAAGGGACAAAGCTATACTAATTAAAGCAGCATGGTACTAGAATAAAAACTGACACATAGAGCAATAGAACAAAATAGAAAGTACAGAGATTAATACACACATATATAGCCAACTTATTTTTGACAAAGTGTTCAGATCATACAGTGGAGTTAGATAGTCTCTTCAACAAATGATGCTTGCAAGACTGAAGTATGTATACAGAAAGATGAAATTAGATCCATGCCTCTCACCATATAAGAAAATCAACTCAAGAAGGATCAGAGACCTAAGTTAATTAATTAATTTTACTAATAAAATGAAAAATATTATATGCATTCCATAGGCACAGTTCCAAGAAGACAGTAGCATTTCCTTCACTTCCCTGCTTGCCTGCATACCTCTCCCTCCTGCCACTGTCTGTATCAGTTTTTGCAAAGTCATAATTTTAAGCCATTCTATATTCACAGGTTTAATTCACCACCAATCATAATATTCAACAAGTAAACAGGAAGACCACAGTTCCACAGCAGTATAAACAAGGGATGAAAATGACAATCATATTCCAAAATGACCATTCCATTCTGATACATTTTCTAGTATTCTATATTAACTGGCACATATCAAAGTAAACATGATATTTCTTTTTAAGACTAGGTTATTTCACTAAGCATAATGGTTTCCAGTTGCATTAATTTTGTTGCAAAAGACAAGACTTCATTCTTTTTGTGGCTGAGTAGTATTCCATAGTGTATATATAACACATTTTCTAGTCATCAGGTGATGGACATCTGTGTCAACTCTATATCTTAGCTATTATGAATTGATCTGCAGTAAACATGGGGTACAAATAACTATTTCATATGCTGTTTTAATTTAATTTGGGTAAATTCCCTGGAATGGAATGGCTGGGTCATATGGAGAATTTATCTTTAGATTTCTGAGGCATGTCCATACTTTCTTCCATAATGGTTGTACTAGTTTGCATTCCCACCAACACTGTATTAGGATATCTTTCCCCCCATATTTTCACTAGCATTTATTATTTTTTGACTTGTGAATGATAGCCATGCTAACTGGGGTTAGGAGATACCTCAGTGTGGATTTTATTTGCATTTCCCGGATGGCTAGTGATCCTGAGCATTTTTTCATGTGTCTGTTGGCCATTTAGGTTTCATGCTTTGAAAATGCCTGTTCATGTCCTTTGTCCATTTATTAACTGGGTTGTTTGCTTTGTTATTGTTGAGTTTCTAGATCCTGGAATTAATCCTTTATCAACTGCATAGTGTACAAATAAAGTCTCCCATTCTGTCAGTTGCCTTTTCACTTTTCTGAGTTTTTCCTTTACAGAGCAGAACCTTATTAGTTTGATGTAATCCATTTGTCTATTTTTGTATTTACTGCCTGTACTTCTTTCCCAAGAAGTCTTTGCCTATGCCAATGTCTTGCAGAGTTTCCTTAAAGTTCTCCTCTGGTAATTTGATAATATCAGGTCATAGATTTAGATCCTTGACCAATGTTGAGTTGATTTTTGAATAAATTCTAAGGTAGGGGTCTTGTTTTATATGGCAATCCAATTTTCCCAGCACCATTTGTTGAAGAGGCTGTCCTTTATCCATTGATGGATTTCAGTTCAGATTAGTTTGTTATAGATACATGGATTAATTTCTGGGGTTTCAGTTCTGCCCCATTGGCATACAAGTCTATATTTTTACCAGTACCAGGATGTTTTTATTTTGAACTGTTCTGTAGTATGTCTTGAAGTTTGGTATTGTGATGCCTCCTGCTTAGTTTTGTTGTTTAAAATTGTTTTAGCTATTTTGGATATATTATGTTTTCATTTGAATCTTAGCATTGTTTTTGTAGATCTGAGAAGGATGTCATTGGTATTTTGACTGAATTACGTTAATTCTTTAAATTGCTGTTAGTAGTGTAGATATTTTGATGATATTAATTCTTCCAAACCACGAACATGGAAGATTTTTCTATTTTTTTTTTGCTTTGTCTTCTATTTTTTTCTTCATTGCTTTGTAACTTTTATTGTGGAACTCTTTCACATCCTTGGTTAAATTTAAGTTTTTTTGTAATTATTGTGAACAGGATTGATCTTACAAGTTTTTTTCAGCCATGGCATTGCAAAATCCCGAATTTAAGACCCAGGAATATAAATTGATGGAAAAAAAAGGGGAAAACACTCCAAGACATCATTGTCGGGGACAACCTCTTAGATGAGACCCCAAAAGGGCCAGCAGCAAGAACAAAACTCAACAAATAGGACTAATCAAACTCAGAAGCTTTTTCTCATCAAAGGAAATGGTCAATAAAAGGAAGAAATTCCAATAGAATGGGAAACATGCTTGCAAACTGCCTATCAAACAAAGGATTAATGTCCTTAATATATCAGCGATTTTAAAAACTCAACAATAGAAAAAGCAACAAGTCTTTTGATAAGTATGAAAAGGACTTTAAAAGACAGCTCTCAAAAATATATAGATGGCCAATACATATATGAAAAGAATGTTCAACATCACTAGCCATGAGAGAAATGCAAATCAAAACCACAACATATCACCTCAACTCTCTCAGAATGGCTAAAATCCAAAACACAATAACGAATGCTGATGAGGCTATAGAGAAAGGGGAACACATGTACATTGTTGGCAGTACTGTAAATTAGTGCAGCTGCTGTGGAAAATAATGTGGAGATTTCTTTAAAAGATAGAAATAGACTTGCTATATGATCTGGCAATCTGACTACTGTGTATACACCAAAAAGACCTGAACACAATTTATCAGAGATACCTGCACTACCATGTTTATTGCAGCATTGTTCACAATAGCCAAAATTTGGAGGACAATCAAGATAGTCATCATCAGATGATTGGGTAAAGGAAATGTTGTATATATACACAATGAAATATTATTCAGCTATAAAAAGGATGGAATTCTAGCATTTGCAGTAAAATGGGTGCAACTGCAGGACATCATGATGAGTAAAGTAAGTTGGACCTGGAAAGATAAATACCGCATGTTCTCCTTTATATGTGGGAGATAACTTTAAAAAAAAAAAAAAGAAATGTCAATGTGCATCAGTTTTGCTTCAAATACAGTTTTTTTAAATTTTGTTTTATACCTTTGTCAAACCAATGGTTAAGAATGTTATACTATTATCTAAAAATTTTAAAAAAGAAGATGAGCCTTTGAGCCAAATTCCCAACCTCATCTCTTCCTCTCCCAACAATTTCCAGGAGTCTTTCAGTAAATAGTTAACTTGTGGCAAATCACTTAATCTTTAGAAGCTATCAATGAAAGATTCAGCACTTAGGTGTGATGACTTGCATGGCTCCTTCCAGTTCTTACATCCTAGCATCTGGGGATTTACTGAAAGAAGGGCCAGTACAGTATTAAGAAAAATTTTTTATTATCACTGATACTATAAAATGCATGATATTATAAAACATCAGGTGGTAACTATAACATAAATGAATACTTAGCAAGAGTCCTTTCACAGCAGAAAAACAATGATGTGATTAAATTTGCTGTATGGTTTCATTTATAGGATCATGTCACATGGGCAGTATTACAGTGAACAAATAACTCCAAAAAGATGCATCCGATTAAGTTACATTTTATTTCATTTATGCCAATATCTGTGACTTTCTTTAATAGAATATTTTTGTCTATACTAAGAAACAGTCTCTTTAAAACTATCCTATACAAAGAAAAGTGATCTTAGTTAAAATATTTTATATTGAGAAGAGTAGCACAAAGTTATCCTAAACATAAGGGTTACATTTTGTCAAATCAAAAAATACTTCACCTGACACCCATTATCATCAGTCATAATTAGTTGAGCTATTTTATATATGAAGATTTAAAGGCTAAGAACATATAAAAGCTTTTTTGTTAGTTCTAATATAACTTAGTGTTCAGGATGCAGTGTGCTTCTACAAAACATTGGAAATGGACTCTAGGTTTATAGCAGTGAAAAATATCACTTTAGTGTATACTTAATAAGTGACTACCTCTACCTACAAACACAGACAGTTTATATTTAAACTCAGCCACACTTCAAATATTAAATCACTAAAAGGAAGTGAGTGGATTAATTTAATCTTTTATGTCCCCTAAATCCTTGATACATGAAAATATTTCTATGAGTTTTCTATTACTCATTGTTATTATCCCTGATTTTCCCATTAAGACCTCAGTATTTTTCACTCTATCATCCTACAAAGAAGTTTTAAAAAGCAGATCAAACCGAAGGAGAGAATTTTATTGTTGTTCCTTCTCTTTGATTCTTGCCAGGATACATCCTAGGAGTAATGAATTTCTTAGTATACCTATTTCCTTTCTGGTATTTTTAAAAAAGATTTATTTATTTGAAAGACAGAGTTACAGAGAGATGTAGAGACAGAGAGTTCTTCCATCTGCTGGTTCACTCCCCAGATGGCCGCAACGGCAAGAGCTGCGCCAATCCAAAGCCAGGAGCCAGGACCTTCTTCCAGGTCTCCCATGTGGGTGCAGGGGTGCAAGGACTTGGGCCATCTTCTACTGTTTTCCCAGGCCATGGCAGAGAGCTGGATGGAAAGTGGAGCAGCCAGGACTAGAACCAGCACCCATATGGGATGCCAACGCCTCAGGCCAGGGCTTTAACCCACTGCACCATAGTGCCACCCCCTCCTTTCTGTTTTAGAAAGACTACTGTTGTATTTTTTCAAGGAACAAAATATCATTACTTCCTATTTTCTGTATTCTTATTTTTCTCTGGTTTTCAGTATCTATAGTCTTCATATCTCCAAGTTGGCTCTTTTTAAAATGTTTTCTTTCTTTTTATTCCTGGTCATGTTTATGTAGTGATAATTTTATAGTAAATAAATCTTACACTCCTCACAACATTTTCTATTTCAAGCAAGTATTTAAATAAGTGAATTTATTAAAAATATTTTTAAACTCCCAATTTCTAATATAAGAACGTCATTAACTTCATGATGTCTTGAGGTTTAATCTGGGTTCCTGCTCCAAGACAGGAATAGGCAGTTACTAGAAGGATATGAATAATAAAGTAAAGAGCTGGAGGAACTCCTTTAATCCATATGCATGGCCCTTCCAATCCTGGACCTTTAGGTTGCTATTTTTTATCCTGTCACTTAACACTTAGGGCATAAACCACAAGGATATGAGAAAATTACAAATAGAACAGCCACCTAATATGCCTACTCTTGCCTTTTGGGGATGAGCAGTTTGTTCACCCACTGGCTCTTAATACAGCCCCCAACTCACCATATCTGTGTTTCCAGAAGTTCATTTCCTTGTATTTATTTGGAATATTGATGTGGAAGACTCAAGTGTGAACCTCTGTGTGTGTGTGTTCTTGTGTGTGTGTGTGAGAAACAAACCTAGTTGTGAGAAAATCAAATGTCTCATTTATAAGAGCTAACACAGGTTTTGACTTGACATTCCCCTTGGCTTTATTAATAACAAACTCTGTGGATGCACATGATGAGGTTAACTGAGAAAAACTTATAAGCAAAGGAGCACAAAGGACCCTCTGCCTCTGTGAATGCTCTATAGAGACATGCCTTGATCCTTGTAGCTCATTTGCAGTGTAGAACACTGAAGTAGAAGAAAATCCACCTCAACCCTGTTCTAAATGTTTGCAATCCAGGCTTAGAGTCAGTAGAGGTACCTCATTTTCTAGATTAAAAAAAAAAAAAACACTTCTGGACTTCTGGTCCAATATATAACCTGGAAGAACTTCAGAAACTCAACTAGATAATTTTATTACCAGCCTTGGAAATATCAGAAAGGTTTTTACTGTACTTCCTTGAGCTGCCTTAGTTCAGCCAAACCACCTAGACAAACATCTGGGAAAGGAGGGTTTATGGATGTTAGAGACCAGTACATGACTATCCCCAACTATTAGTAAATACAAATACAGAATGTATTTTTGAATACATTTTGAATAGAGATATATGCTTGGTAAATAATGAAAGACTGTTTTATGGGGAAACATAATTCTCAAAACTGGGTCCCAACCAGAATGTTGAGCCAGCATAGGCAATTTTTTATTCTCACTATAAATATATAAACTCATAGATAAAATGATTACAATGGTATGTAAAGCTTGAACATCAGAAATAGAATTTATCAGATATGAGGAATAGAGGATTAGCTGGAGTCCTGAAATTAAAAACACATCTTAAATTTTAAGGTCTATATGGTAAAGGTTAATAGAGCTACTCCATTCTTTATGTAACGAAAAGACTTTTGGTCTGCTATGTAACCTAGAAGAATGTCTGCATCAAATGGGGCACACACAGCAGGCTATGAGTCCGCAGTCTAGACACATGAGTAGCTATGATACAGCCTATGCCAGTATGAGGCTATGTCTTATTGACATCAAAATATATTGAAATTAATTGACCAAGGGACAACTGATTGTATCTTGAAATCCATCACCATGTTTGTACCAAAGGCATGTTTTCAACTGCTTGACCAGTACAGTCTCCAGTAGAGATCCTTAGGTAGATCACTTAATTAGAGGTTGAGGACTCCACTAATGCATCATTTGACTCAAGAGATGAATCAAGCAAACAGACTAAAGATATTACCCTAGTATAACATTGTCAATGTGTTAATTATATTAAAGGTAAGTTACACAATTTTTCTTCTTAGAAAATCTCTAAAACAGAACATTATGTCAATGATAAACAAGAAAACAGCTACATTTTAAAGTATCCAGATATATACTCCAGAATTTAAAATATATCAACATATACACTATATTATGTTTACATACATTTATAAGTATATATAGTAGTTGTAGTCTATATTAGCATATGTGTGTGTGTATATATATATATATATATATCTACATATGTCAGCTTTACTATTTGTCCTACAAACAAGAAAGGTAGCAAGCACAATAAAGTAGATGAAGATAAGACAAAATTAACTGGATGAGTGGTTTAAAGATATCATACAGAAATAAAAAATATGAAACAATTCCAGCCAAAAAAAAAGAATAAAGTGTGAACAAGGCCATTCAAATTTATTATGACAGAATTTTTGAACTACAATTTGTAAATTCTTCACAACATGAATATATTAACTCACTAATATATCAATAGACAAAATATTATAAACCAAGAATGAACTTACTGCAATCAATGTTGATGGTATATCAACAGTCTTAATTGTATGTCAGAAGAGGGAAGAAAAGACAGAATATTTATAGGCTTTAGTGCCTAGGTTCGAATGATTTTTTTCATTCAATTCAATTGGATTCAACAAAAGTAGTAACATACATTGAAATTAGTAGACGTAAAGATGTCATTTTCTTGAAGGAAGTCTGGGTAGGTAAACTGTGTGTTATAAGAAAATTCTTTGCACAGATGACCAAGTGATTGTCTATAGGAGATCTAGGAAGATAATGTGCTTTGAAAAATGACATCAAAATGTTATAATACTCAGATCAAAATAGAACAAATAGATGAATCTAGTTTTTTTTAATGTATTTTACAAGCATGTACCTGTTAACTAGGCCATTTACATTCAAGTTTATTATTGATAAGCAATGGTTTTGTCTTGCCATTTTCCATAAACATTTCTATTTTTTACTTTGGATTTCCCTAGTAGTTTTACTGGGAAAATTTCTGCCTTCATATTCTTTCATAATGATGACTGTCTTTCTGTTTTAGTGTGCTTTCTTAAGCATCTTTTGTAAGGCTGGATGAGTGGTGACAAATTCTTTCAATTTCTGTTTGTTATTAAAGGTTTTTATTTCACCTTCATTCATAAATGAAAGCTTTTCTGGGTAAGGTATCCAGTTGAACAGTTTTTCTCTTAAAACTTGAACTATGTCTCTCCATTCTCTCTTAATTTCTAGAATTTCTGATGAAAAGTCAGCTATAATTGGAGATCCTCTAAAAGTAATTTGTCATTCCTCTTGTACACATGTTAAAATCTTTGTTTTACTGTGGAAAGTTTGACTACAATGTGTCATGGTGAAGATCTTTCCTGGTCATATCTCTTAAGAGTTCTATGTGCATCTTGAACTTGTATGTCCCTTTCTTTTTCCAAGTTAGGAGAGTTTTCTATAATTATTTCATTGAACAGGCCTTCTAATCCACTCTCTCCTCACTTTCAGGAACGCCTAATCTCCAACAATGTTTTTAATTTTTCTAATTTTTTTTTTGGTGTGACTAAAAAATTTCCAAAGATTCTTCTAGCTTGGAAATTCTTTCTTCTGCCTCACCAAGTCTGTTGTTATGGCTTTTCACTGTATTATTTTTTTGACATACGGAATTCTTCATTTCTAATATTTCATTTTTATTTCTCTTCAAAATCTCAATTTCATGGGAAAATTTTCCATTCATGTCATGTATGGATTTCTTTAATTTGTGGATTTGCTTCTCATTGCTTCATTGTAATCCTATAAATAATCTTCTGAATTTGATTTCATGCATTTCTTCAATCTCTTCATCTTCACATTGTAATATTGAATGTAGTTATGTTCCTCTCAGGGGGTCATGTTATCTTCCTTATTCTTGTTTCTTGAATTTCTGTGTTTATTGTGGAGCTACTTGTTAGTGTTTTCCTGTGATGGCTTTTATCTTTGTACTATGCCTCTGTGGCTTAGTGAAATGTCTGCTCTTCCACTGAATACCCAGAAATATTGTGCTGGGTGTGGCCAGGGAACTCTGGTCAGTGTTCAGAGCAGGGTGAATATCCAGTGTGACATCCAAGTTGGGTGCGGTCTCTTTTTAGCAGAAGGGAGGGTTTGATCATCTGCTTTGGCAGAATCGCATTCTCCCCTCCTCTCTTCTAAGGTGATCAATGCCCAACTGTTAGCCCATAGTGGGCACAATACTCATCAAAGCTGCTGCATGGACCACACAAAGGATCTGTGCAGTTCTCACTGTGAACACAAATCCTGCTGCAATGACCCACCCCAGGCAATCAGGGAGCTCTGAGCACGTGGAGCTGCACACAGTGATTGCCCAGAGCCACAGCTAACCCTGAGCCTCTCGTGCAGTCACAGAATTCCTAGAGTCTCAGCACACAGGGCTCCCATAGTCACAAGGTACACAGGATCCATTCCACCCGCTTGTCTGTCCTGTCCACAGAAAGGCAGAGACTTTCAGAGCCAGCTGCTGTGTATACTCCACCTAGGTGGTCTGAGCCTCAGAGTCTGTGCTATGCTGAGAGGTTGGGAGCACCTCACAGTTGTATATGTGTGCCCAGCCCCCTGTCAATCCTCCCAGCCAGACTCAAAGTAACTGGGGAACATGGATTTTCCCCTCTGGTAGAATCTCGGTTACACACGTGCACAAGAGCTGCCGGCCACAGCCGCCGATGATTATACAGTATTGCCTGCTCCCTGCTGATTGGTGGGTGCACCCACCTGAGCTACTGCTGCCACTATCACCGACAAGGCACTGACTTTTTGTTGGATGCCAGTTGGTAAGAAGTCCGGATGAGCTTTCTGGGAGGAAACCTTTAGATGCATGTTTAGTTTCAGTGACTGAGAAAATAGTGAAGATTTTAATTTTAAGAAGTGATTTTTTTAAATTAATGAATGCATTTTTACACAGATACAACTTTAGGAATACAGTGGTTCTTTCCCTCATGCCCTCCACCCTGCTCCCTTCCCACCTCCCATTCCCTCTCCCATCTCCTTAAGAAGTGATTTTAATTGCGGCGAGTTGGGTGCACACACAGCTTCTGCTTATGCCCCAAATGGCACTGTCCCTCTCTTACAGCCAGTTGCTGGGTGCCATTATAAGAGGGGAAAGGGAGGAAGAAGCATGCCACTTTGTTCACTGGGTTAGTGGGTACCCTCTCCCACTTAGGGCACCAGGCCAGACTCACCATTCTCCATCACCAATGGCATGGCTGCCACGGTCTGATCTCACCTTACTCTCCAAAGCTCGCACTTTCTCCTGCTCTCAACTGCTGGGGTCATGTGTCGTATCCAGGCTCCTGATGCATATCCACACCTTCCACATCAATCCATGGTATTCCTTTTTCTTTATAGAATTTCTGCCACAGTTTTCTCTCTAGCTCTCCCCTGAACATGTGCTTCCTCCACTTTCTTTTTTATTTTACTATTTACCCCTAACTTAATGCAGTACTCTCTTCCCTGTTTTGCCAATTTGGAATCCCAATTTATTTTTTTAATTTTTAATATTTATTTATTTATTTTAGAGGCAGAGCAAGAGAGAGAGAGAGATCATAAACACATCTGGACTTCTTACCAATAAAATGGACAAGCCATAGTTGCATTTGCTACTGGTATATAAGAAATTTTTGCCACTCATTCTTGTATTTTGTAATATTTAGAATGCTCCTGAATGCAAAATTCAGCATAATACTTCTGATTACTGATCCCTACCAAACATATAAAGAAAATTAATTTACTGTCCAGAAAAGAAAAGTTAACAAAACTATATCTTTTAAAAGATCTAATACATATAATTAAGAATGTTTACCTTGAAATGGATATTTTGTGGTTATTTTCCATTTTTATACCAAAGGAGGAAGGGTTAAAAAATTAAATTTTGGTGTATGTATATTTATGAAGTAGTTCTTATAATTTTTTGCATTTTCACTTGAGAATTCAATATTGAAATAACAAATATATAGTTTTCACTTTTTAAAGAAAACACGGTGTATCTCTTCCAAACAGATACTATTTTCACAGAAATATGCATCTGGGTATATTTTTTTAAGATTTATTTATTTATTTGAAAGTCAGGGTTAAAGAGAGGGAGAGACAGAGAAAGAGATCTTCCATCTGCTGGTTTAATCCCCAAATGGTTGCAGTGGCAAGGAACCTGGAGCTCCATCTTGGTTTCCCACTTGGGTACAGGGTCACTACTTTACCAAGCTCATTAGCAGGTAACTAGATAAGAAGTGGAGCAGCTGGTACTTGAACCAGTGCTCATAAGGGATGGCAGCATTACAGGTGACTACCAACATTTGCATTACAACACTGACCCCTGGTTTCAAATTTTTGTAATAAAACTAATATACTATTTTCTGACCACTTTTTTTTAAAGTAGAGACAGATTGTGGAATAAAATAATAATCTGCAAGGAGACACACACAAATAAGATCAATTGATTTTTGACAAGGTTAAAGAGGCAATTCAGAGAGAAAAGAATAATCTTTTAAATTAAATATGCTGATAATTAGATATAAGAATGAAAATTAAAATAATAGCTTTCCATTTATTTAATATCCTTTAAGACTATAAACCTAAATGTAGGGCTAAACTACAAAATATCTAGAAGAAATGATAAGAGGATATCATTGACATCTGGGATAACATGAATGGCTCTGATATAGCAAAAAAAATCTGAAATAAAAAATATAAATTGAACCTCACCAAAATTAATAACTCCTGTTCAAAATTAGTTATGAAAATAAAAAAAATCACTAGAAGAAAACACCTGCAAAATGGATATTCTTCAAAGTATGCTTATTTAGAATATAAAAAGAACACTTGTGATTTAATAAGAGGATATCGAGCTACAACCTCCTAATCTTTGATAAACAAACTAAAATCAATCCCTGAAGAAAGGATTGTCTCTTCAACAAATGTCGTTGGGAAAATTGAATCTATGCATGCAGAAGTATGAAACATCCTACCATACAACTTATACAAAAAACAACTCATCTATGACTTGATGCTGTGGAATTACTTGAGAAAAATATTAGCAATACTGCAAGGCATTGGCATAGTCAAAAACATCTTGGAAAAGATTCCAGAAGCACAGACAATAAATGCAATAAATAGACAAATGGGATTACATCAAGCTTCTGCACTGCAAGGAAACACTCAAGAAAGCAAAGAGGTAACCAACAGAATAAGAAGAAATATTTTCAAATGATGATGGTAAATGATTAATATCCAGTATCTATAAAAAGCTCAAGAAACTCAACAATAAAACAAAAAATCCAGTTAACAAAAGAGCAAAGGATGTGAACAGGCATTCTTCAAAGGATGAAATATGAATGGCCAACAGACACATGACATGATGCTCAGGATCACTAAACATAAGGTAAATACAAATTAAAACCACAATGTGGGTTCACCTCATCCAGTTAGAATGGCTATCATTCAAAAAATCAAAAAAACAATAAGTGCCTTTGAAGATGTAAGGAAGAGTATCCTAACACACTGTTGGTGACAGTGTAAGCTAGGACAGCCATTATGGAAGAAAGTAGAGACATTCCTCAGAAATCTGAAAATAGATCCACTTTTTAACCCAGACATCCACTCCAGGGAATTTGCACAAGCAAAATAAAATCACCACATGAAAGTGTTGTTTGTATCTCCATGTTTATTGAGCTCAAATCACAATAGCAAATATATGGAATCAACCCAGATGTCCATTAACTGATGACTGGATAAACAAAATGTGGTATGTGTACACACACACACACACACATATATATATATACACACATACACACACACAATGGAATACTACTCAGCCATAAAAATGAATGCAATCCTGTCTTTTGCTAGAAAATGGATACAACTAGAAGCCATTATGCTTAGTGGAATAAGCCAGTCCCCAAAAGACAAATATCATATATTCTCTCTAATGGGAAGGAATTAATATAGAATACAAAAAATGTATAGGAATGAAATGGACATCTTGTGATTTGATTGTTATTTTTAGCCCTTGTTTATACTCCTGTGGAACTGTGAACTTTCTATTTTTTCACTCGTTGAATATTATGTTTAGTGGCACATTAAGTCTATGATTATAGAGTGGACTGAAATGTGTTGCAAATATTAAGAAAATAAAGACAGGAAGGACAGAAATTGCAAGAGGAAAAAATAAAGGAGGAAAGTATGATTATCTTCTTAGAATTATACCTATGAAATTTACAAAATCTGTTCTCTTTACATTAATAAAGATTTTTTTTAAAAAAAAATCATTAGGAAACAAGATCCCAGTTTTTGAACTAGACAAGACTTGGACAGATGCAAACCACAGAACATATATGTATGTCAACTAGGCTTATAAAATATATTTAATATGACTTAGTTTATTGTGATTTTTCTAAAAAAATGGCATGCCTCTATATACAATCACCAGAATGGCTAAGTTTAAAAAAATTAGAATAAACTAAAACTTGGATAGTAGAAACAAGAAATATAATACATATATAGTGCTAATGAATATGTAAAATAAATCACTTTGACAAAGAGTTGTATAACTTGTTAAAAGATATATACACTTGGGGCCAGCACTGTGGCACAGTGGATTAAGCAGCCATTTGCAGTACCAGTATGCTGTATGGGTGCTCGTTCTCATCCCCACTGCTCTGATTCCTATCCAGTTCCTTACTAATGCATCTAGAAAAACAGCAGAAGATGGCACAAATACCTGGGTCTCTGCTCCTACGTGGGAGACCCAGAAGAAGCTCCTGGCTCCTGCCTTCGCACCTGCCCAGCTCTGGACATTGTGGCCATTTGGGGAATGAACCACTGGATGGAAGATACCTCTCTGTTTCTTCTCTCTCTGTGTAACTCTTGACTTTCAGATAAATCTTCTAAAATAAAGAAAAAATGCACTTAGCATTTAAAAAACATGTACATTTATCATATTACATAGCCATTGACTCCTGAGGCATATAGCCTATGCAAATATATGAATTTACTTACATAAAGTCTTGGGCATAAATGCTCATGAAAGCTTCATTTTTAATAGTCCAAAACTAGAATCAACTCAATATTAACCACAGATGAATAGATAGGATTACAACACATGGACCTACAATTATTTGCCTATTTAGTAATTAAACAGAATGGATTAAAAGGAACTACTTTGTGTGTGGCACACAATATGGCTGAATGTCAAAATATGCTTGATAAAAATACTGAACAAAATAAGAATGTACATATTATGTCTAGTCATAGAAAACTCAAAATTCAAGCTCATCTGTAGTGAGTAATAGATCAGCAGTTGCCTGAGTACATAATGTTGGAGGAGGGGTGAGTCAGAAGAAGTGGCTTACAAATGAGCATGAGGAAACCTTTGGGAGTGATGGATGTGTTCATTATCCAAAATTTGATGATGATTCTCAAGTATAGTCATATGTCAGAATATTATACATTTTCAATATACACAGTTTAGCATAATCATATCTCAATAAAACTGAAGAAAAACAACACCAAAACTTTGCCCATTGTACAAGACACTTTCAAAAAGTTCATGCAAACTGTGTATTATGAAAAAACTATGTGGATTTCAAAATTATTTGGCAACAAGTGAGCTTATATTTTAATTCAATTTCCATGAACATTTTGAAAACCCTCTCATTAGTTTTCAGATTCTATATTACTTTTATATTAGCAATATGCTTGTAAGTTCATCTGTGTCTTTTCATGGCTTAATAGCTGATTTCTTTGTTTTTCTTTTTTTTTTATTGTGGCAACAAAATAAGCTGTCTTAAGCAATTCAAGCATTAAGTATTTCAGTGCTGGTGCATACATTCACAATGTGGTGAAACCTAACCAACTTCCAATTCCCTAACGCTTTGCATCTTTTGAAACTGACACTCTGTAGCCATGAAACTACTCCCTATTCCCTGCTAGCCTCAGTCCCTGGCAACCACGATTCTACTTTTTGTCCCTCTAAGACTCAATAATTTAGAAGGGGTGCATTTATTCAGAGTATGTTTTCTAAACATAGCAAATTACAGATAAATGACAATGAGATGATTAGGGAATCTGAAAATATGACCTTTATCATCACACCCTTAAATAATCCACAATTTAAAGAAGTTGTCACAAGAAAAACTAGAAAACACTTCAAACTTAGTGATAATAAAAGTACAATGCATTGGCCGGCGCTGCGGCTCAATAGGCTAATCCTCTGCCTGCAACGCCAGCACACCGGGTTCTAGTCCTGGTCGGGGCGCCAGATTCTGTCCCGGTTGCCCCTCTTCCAGGCCAGCTCTCTGCTGTGGCCCAGGAGTGCAGTGGAGGATGCCCCAAGTGCTTGGGCCCTGCACCCCATGGGAGACCAGGAGAAGCACCTGGCTCCTGGCTTCGGATCAGTGCGGTGTGGCGGCCGCAGCGGCCATTGGAGGGTGAACCAATGGCAAAGGAAAACCTTTCTCTCTTTCTCTCTCTCTCACTGTCCACTCTGCCTGTCAAAAAATAAAAAAAAAATTTAAAAAGTACAATGCATCAAAATATCTGGTTATTGCCACTATAAAACAAGCCACCTTAAAACTAAGGGACATAAGGCAACCCTTTGATTCAACTCATGGATACTGTATGAAATGAATGCAGACAGGGAATAAGAAGTAACATGTTTCTATTCCAGTGCCTGCTCCTCTGCTGGAAAGACTGGAATACCTGATGTAACTCAGCAACTGGACTACGATTGTCAGGTCATGTTGTTACTCACGTTTTTGGCACCTGTGTTTTCTTTTTTTATTTTAGGTATACAAGCTTTATGCATTTCATATATATATATATATATATATATATATATGTGTGTGTGTGTGTGTGTGTGTGTGTATGTATATATGTGTATGTATATGTATATGTATAGGAACATGGTGATTCTTCTCACCCTACCCTGCCTCTCACCAGAACTCCCACACTTCTTATTTCCTCTTTCTCCTATTCCCAGTCTTAATTTTTTAATTTAAAAGATATTTTCTAAATTTTTAATTTAAAAGATATATTTTCAGTTTACTTTACACTCATAAGACTAACCCAAAAGTAAGTAAAGAGTTCAACAAATAGTATGAGGAAAACAAAAACAAAAACACTGTTCCTCAACAGTAGAGACAATTATAAACAATTGTTCATAATTATAAACAATCATCAAATCTCAAAATGTCAATTGCATTCCTATACATTACAATTTAAGCCCCTATGTTTAAGATGATTTAAGGCTTGTCTCCCTGGGGCTGATGAATAGAGCATCTATCCATGACCTGTCTGGGTCACCTGAGGAGGCTTCAAGGTGATCAAATATTTTTATGGCCCCTTAAACCTACAGAAGTGAATGTTCCCTCTAAGTATGGTTTAAAAAAAAACAGAAAAAATAGTGCATACACACATGATTCCATTTTCATTAATAAGCAGAATCTAATTTTTGATAATAGAAAATCAGAGCAGCAGTACCCTATGATGTGCTACATAAAGAACAGAGAAGTTTCAGTATTATTAAACAAATAGAAATTATTGTAGATGTAATAGTCTTATGCTGGTCTAGTCAAATTTCTTTCAGTAGAAATACATATGCAGCAAATATCCTCATGGGAATCTGGTCTAGTGGTTGAGACATCACTTGGAACACCTGCATCCCATATCAGAGTGCATGGGTTCAAGTCCCAGATCTCTTTTTGATCCTTAGCTTCCTTCTGATGTGCACCTGGGGAAGCAGCAAGTGATGCCTCCAACAATCATGAAGCTGCTGCCAACATGGAATACCTGGATTGAGTTCCTGGTTCCAGATGCAAACTGTCCCAATCCGTCATTGTGGACATTTGGGGAATGAGCCAACTGATGGAAGTGTTCTGTTGTTTCTCTCTCTCGCTCTCTCACTAGAAATAAATAAATTTTTATTAAAGATCATATAAAATATAATTAAAATTGTTTATTTTGGTGCAAAAGTTTGAGATCTATCTATATGAAGGATCTTTACAAAGTTAATTAAAATACATATTATGAAAAAGCTATTCAATAATGTCATCTGTGCGCATGTATGTAGGAGGAGAGAGAAAAGGAGATATACTTAGATATAGAAAACCAGGTAGAGCAAGCACAGCAAAATGATGTAAGTCAATGTTGCTGAAGAGCATATGGATTTTATGTATGATCATTATACCACTTCTATTTGAAAATTTCAGGATAAGAATATAAAGCATAATAAGTAATATATAAGGAACAAGGAAAGTAATTATTATTACATTTTTCATTAGATAACATTACCTATTAATTAAAACACATATAAGAATATACTGATTATTTTAGAATCACTATTGTCTCTATTATTCCAAAACTCTTATTTCTTAATCATGATTTTTTTCCCAAAGAAAGCTTTCATTTAAGAAATACAAACTTCATGCATTTCATCAGTACAGCTTTAAGAATATAGTGATTCTTCCCACCATACTTGTTCTCCCACCACACTCCCACCCCTCCTCATCCCTCTCCCATTCCCAGCCCTATTCTCCACTAAGATCCATTATCAATTAACAATATCAGAAGACCAACTCTATACTAAGTAAAGAATTCAAAAATTTTCACAAGACAAAACAAAATGTTCCTCAACAGTCATGACAAGAACTGTTCAAAGTCATTGCATCTTGAAGTTAATCTTACTTGATTTTTTAAAAATTAAACAAGAACCCAAGAGTGATACATATTTTGAGAGCACCAGACATAACTATAATTTACGGGACATAAGAATACCCTCCACTTGTTGCATTAAAAGAAAGTAAGTCCTTGAAAATGAGTTTTATCATTAGTTAAGGAATCACTTAAGAAAACAAGCAAAGGAGTTGGACACTTAAGCATAACTAAAAGTTATGCAATATAAGAATCTTATCTATTTAATACACTAAAATTAAATAAATCTTTGAGAATAAATTTTACTGTTAACTCTCATAAGGGTAGAGGTCCGGCATGTGAAGTTAGTGCATGGTGACTTCTGTTGTTAATTTAACAATTAACACTCTTATGTATGATGTAACTGATCACCTGAGGCTCTTGACCTGAGCTGCCTAGGCTATAGAACCCTTTACATCCACAAATTCCATCAGTATTTAGACAAGGGTACAAGCAAATTGGAAATTCTCTCCTCCCTTAGGAGAAAAGTACACCCTTCTTTGATGACCACTTCTTTCCACTGGAGTCTCACCCACTGATCTTTCATGTAAAACATTTTTTGCCACTGTGTCTTGGCTTTCCATGCCTGAAATAATCTCGTGGGCTTTTCTGCCAGACCAGAATTCCTAAAGGACTGATTCTGATGTCAGCGTGCTACTTAAAGTAACTGTCATCCTATGAGTTGGCTGTGTGGACTGCTTCCCATTTTGGAGCATTCAATCCTTTTTAATTCTATCTATTATTATTACCAGATACTTGATCCTTTTGATATGATCACTTTACTAAGAGCTGTTTTCAACTGCCTTTATACACATTTGATTAACTCTATGTTAAGTAAAAAGTTCAACAAATAGTATTTAAAAAAAAAAAAAAAAAACCTGTTCCTCAACAGTCAAGACAAGGGTGGCTCAAGTCATTGCTTCTCAAAGTATCAATTCAATTCTACAGATTGCCTTTTAAGTGCTCTGTTAGTTATCACAGGTCAGGGAGAATCTATGGCTTTTATCCCTTTGGGACTGGCTTACTTCAATAATTATGATGTTTTCCAGATTCATCCATTTTGTTGCAAATAACAAGATCTCATTTTTGTTCTGCTGTGTAGTATTCCATGGTATGCATATCCCATAATTTCTTTATCCAGCCTTCCGTTGATTCCATATCTTAGTTATTGTGAATTGAGCTGCAATAAACATGGGGGTGCAGATAACTCTTTTATATGCTGATTTCATATCCCTGGGATAAATTCCCAGGAGTGGGATGGCTGAGTCATATGGTAGGCCTGTATTCAGATTTCTGAAGTATTTCCATACTGTCTTCCATAGTGGCTTTACCCGTTTACATTCCCAGCATCAGTGGATTAGGGTACCTTTTCCCCAGATCCTCGCCAACATTTGTTGTTTGCTTATTTCTGTTTGAAAGCCATTCTAACTTGGGTGAGGTGAAACCTCATTGTGGTTTTGATTGATAGATAGTGATCCTGAGTATTTTTTAATGTATTTGTTGGCCATTTGGATTTCCTCTCCTGAAAAATATCTGTTTAAGTCCTTTACCCATTTATTAACTGGGCTGTTTGTTTTGTTATTGTTGAGTTCCTTGATCTCTTTATATATTCTGGTTACTAATCCTTTATTAGTCATAGTTTTCAAATAATTTCTCCTATTCTGTCAGTTGCCTCTTCACTTTCCTTAGTGTTTCTTTTACAGTACAGAAGCTTCTCAATTTGAAGTAATTCCATTTGTTAATTTTGGCTTTGACTACCTGTGCCTCTGGGTTTTTTCCAGGCATGGTTTCACCAATGTTCTCTAATAATATGATGCTATCAGGTCATAGATTTAGGTCACTAATCCATTTTGAGTAGATTTTTGTTGAAGGTGTAAAGTAGGGGTCTTGCTTCATACTTTGGCAAATGGAAATCTAGTTTTCCCAGCACAATTTTTTGAACAGAATGTCTTTGCTCCAAGGATTGGTTTTGACTCCTTTGTCAAACGTAAGTTGGTTGTAGGTGCTTGGATTGATTTCTGGCATTTCTATTCTATTCCATTGGTCTATCCATCTGTTTTGTACTAGTACCAGACCGTTTTGATTATAAATACCCTTTATGTCTTGAAATCTAGTATTGTGATGCCTCCAGCTTTGTTTTTGTTGTATAGGATAGCTTTCACTATTCGGGGTCTCCTGTGTTTCCAAATGAATGTCAGTATCATTTTTTCTATATCTGAGAAGAATCTCCTTGGTATTTTGATTGGTACTGCATTGAATCTGTAAAATGCTTTCAGAAATATGGACATTTGGATGATATTGATTCTTCCAATCCATCAATCTGAAATATTTTTCCAATTTTTTGTATCTTCTTCTATTTATTTAATGTTTTGTAATTTTCATCATAGAGATATTTGGCATCCTTGGTTAAATTTATTTCAAGGTATTTGATTTTTTTTGTAGCTATTGTGAATGGGATTTATCTTTTAAGTTCTTTCTCAACCATGACATTGTCTGAATATACAAAGGCTATTGATTTTTGTGTATTGATTTTATATTCTACTTTACCAAAGTCTTCTATGAATTCCACTAGTCTCTTAGTGGAGTTCTTTGGATCCCCTCTATAAAGAATCTTGTCATCTGCAAATAGGGATAGTTTGACTTCTTCCTTCCCAATTTGTATCCCTTTCATTTCTTTTTCTTGCCTAATGGTTCTGGCTAAAACTTCCAGGACTTACTGAAAATCAATGGTGAGAGTGGGCATACTTTTCTAATTCCAGATCTCAGGGGGAATGCTTCCAACTTCCCCTATTAAATAGAATGCTGGCCATGGATTTGTCACAAATTGCCTTGATTGTGTTGAGGAATGTCTCTTCTATACTCACTTTCCTTAAAGTTCTAATAATGAAAGGCTGTTGTGTTTTATCAAATGCTTTATCTGCATCTATTGAGATAATCATAGGGTTTCAGTTTGTTAATGTGATGTATTATGTTGATTAATTTCCAAATATTGAATCTCCCTTCATACCAGGGATAAATCCTGCCTGGTACAAGTGAATTATCTTTTTGATGTATTGTTAAGTTTAATTGGCTAGATTTTTGTTGAAGATTTTTGTGTCTATTACATCAGGGAAATTGGTCTATAGTTCTCTTTTCTGTTGCATCTTTTTCATATTATTCTTAAAGAGAATTTTTATTATTTTAAATAAGGTAACATACTTTATGAAACAAAAATTTCTAAAAAGGAAAAAAACAGAATATACATTTAAATTTTTATATTTCTAAATTATAAAATACAAAGTTTAACTAAAATAGGAAACTATAAAGTTTGGGTTCAGGTGGAAGTAAGTAAACTTGGTAAATTTATGTGACTCACAAAGCATATTTACTCCTAGGACAAAGGCATTCTTTAGCAAAGCAGAAGGTCTAGACATGAGGTTTAATGATAGGAACTTATGTTTCTTTCCAACAAATCAAATTGGAAGAATATAAGAAATGTTTTTATTCACAAAACCAAGCTAGTACATTAGAATTTATATTTATTATCTAGAATGGCACACAATGTAATGATACGGATGTTAATACATATAAGGTGTTATAAACACATTCAGCATTTAGCTAAAAAATAAATGAAAGCTTGGAGAAACTTTGATATCTCTTATTCATAAAAGCCACATGAGACAAACAGCTAATGCTTCTCATGATGATTCTCCTTACCAGAGCTGCATTTTAGAAGTGAATGGTTGTGAAAATCATAAAATGTGCAACATTGCATTATGTAAAAATTTAAAATTTGATAATAGGAATCAATTTAGTTTTTCTGCAAGTTATCTCATTGCATCATCAAATTTCCTAGGCAATGGTAAATTTATTTTTTAATTGAAATTTCTTCTGATCCATTCTTGTACTGAAAAAGCAAGATATATTCCCCATGAGAGGGCGGATATTTCAATGACTGTCCTAGAAAATTTTATATGAAGGATCTGCTGGTTTTTTTAATAATACATAACACCTACTAGTATAGCAGGAGTCTAGAGATCTCCCAGGTTCTCTTCTTTCCATTCTTCTACTCCAGGCAGCAGACACCAGGCTTAAAAAGACTTGTAGAGAAAAAACGTAAAGAGATTTGAAAAAGGAGAAGAGATACAATGAGAACATAATGCAAATAGAATTAAATTTGAGAAATATTCCTTGCACAAGATAAATTGAAGAAAATAAAATGTAAAACAAATTGAATTCATTTGATGAATTTGTTCCCAGCAAATTGGCAGCATTACAGAAAGCAATAAAAGCATTGAGGTAATGGTTGAATTTAAAACCAAAACTCAGAAACACACTTTTGGTTTCATAAATTCATTAAGCAACAAAACTGAATTTCTACATTAATTCAAATATTTTTCCTACTACATTTTAGTTCCTGTTTTTAGCAATCAATAAAATTTGGAATTTTTTTTTTAAGGTGTAAGTTATTCTGTCACACCAAGAAAGGCAGAAAAAAATGCTTTGATGACATGAAAAGAACACCTATATATCATTTTCTCTGAGTATAAGGAAGGATTCTTAGAATAATTTTTAAAATTTGATAATGCTACTTCACTGTCAGATGGAGTAAGGGTGGAGAATGAAAAAGTGAACAATGGCTTTTGAAGTGTTTGAGGGAAAGAGATCAAACTCAAACAAGAATTGAGAAATAAAGGACAGAACACTAAATTGTAGGCTAAAACAAATTATTATACCCCCTATTCTTTGATAATTATCTTTAGGAAGATACATGTATTGTTTTGACCTTCTTGGAAATACGTCTCTATTATTATTTGAATATAATTAGAAAATTCAGCAATGAGAAGTAAACCCATAATTAAACTTTACATTAAAGGCATATAAAATTCTAAATGTCTTCCCTGGGTCATTCAGTGTCACTCTATACAAGAATTACAATATATTGCCTCTAAACAAAAGTCTTCTTCACTATTTTGATTAAGAAATTGCCTGAAAGCAATAGCAATGGAATTAATAGATGACACGCATATTAAGAGATACAAATCATGATTCCCCTAATCATTTCAAAATTAAATTAAATTATGAATTATGTGGTTCAGTTAAGCTGTGTTCCTTTTTTTTTTTTTTTTTTTTTTTTGACAGGCAGAGTGGGTAGTGAGAGAGAGACAGAGAGAAAGGTCTTCCTTTTTTTTGCTTCACTCCCCAAATGGCCGCTGCACCCGACTCACTGAGCTGATCGAAGCCAGGAGCCAGGTGCTTCCTCCTGGTCTCCCTTGTGAGTGCAGGGCCCAAGCACTTGGGCCATCCTCCACTGCCTTTCCAGGCCATAGCAGAGAGCTGGACTGGAACAGGGGCAACCGGGATAGAATCCGGCGCCCCAACCGGGACTAGAACCTGGTGTGCCGGCGCCACATGGCGGAGGATTAGCCTGTTAAGCCACGGCGCCAGCCTAGATGTATTCTTTTTTTAAAAGACTATTATGCTTAAGTCTATAATGCTCTATATAATGCTATAATGCTATAGCTGTCTAGTATTATTTGTAGCATTATAGAAGTTATATTATTGCTCACAAAAGCAATACATACATCCTATACATCTATACAACTATACATCCTCAAAGTGGTCATAACCCATGAAAGCATTTTTACATAAGCACTATCATGTCATTTTAGGTCATAGAATTACATTTGAACAAAAATGCGTTTACTTATGTTTCATATAGACTATAAGAAAATGCCAAAATTGATACCCTATCTCTACAGATAAAGAAGATTATTTTCCCGGAAGATTATAGAAAAAAAGTACATACTCAAAAATAGGCCATCTAGAATTTAAATTCTTAATGATACTGTAACAAATTTTTCCTCAGTTTTAATTTTAGTTTATGCATCTACCAATCACTTTTTCTCATGTTTACTTTTGAGACAAGCATCAATATACAACAAATGCATAAACTCTAACATTCAGAATTAAGGCTTGGTGCACTGCCACCTTGTGATAATTTGAAGAAAGTTCAAATCTTTTGGGAAATGTATTCATGCAGAGCTGAGAGCTGAAGCCCACAAAGCTTAAACATTGGGCAGGAAGTGAGCGAGCATGCATTTGCCTTGGTGAAAACAAGCCAGCAAGAGATCATACAGGGTAGCCATAGTAGCTCAAATCTCTGTTCCACTACGTAGTGACCTTGAGGAAGATGTTTAATGTCTTTTTCTAAGGCTCAGTTTTTCTTTACTAAACTAGAAAGTTATATAATTACACCAAAGGGTGTCTCAAAAATGACATGATAAAATTATATCAGAAAGACATTTTCTAAGTGGTTTCATGACCAAGGCCATGACATTTTCTCCAAAATATTGGTGAAGGTGTTTTCAGTTCTTCAGTAAAAAGATAAAAATATATGGTGTACATAAGAAGTAAAATTTATAGCTACTGCTTCAAAATGTAAATAATATATTAAAATTTTAAGTTTGGAATTTTGTATGTTTTAGGCATTTAATGCGATCAAAATATGGTTCTGAGTCAAACAAATCCCTCTGTATTTTCACTAAATTAGTAGTTATGATATTCATTTTTATTCATCAAGTATGTGATTATAGTGCCTGATACTTAGTTGATGTTTAACAAATAATTTCATAAAGATTGAGTAGTATATTGCCAACATGAAAGTATTTCCAAAAGTTTATGGAAAAATGAAATGAAAAGAATGCACATTTCCATGAAATTTTTAAGACAACCTTATTAAATGCCTGATATGATTCATTGGCTGAAATAGTCATTATTTTTTTTAAATGAGCAAAACACCATTCCATATTATCAAAGGGGAAACCCAGGAATAAAACTAAGTAGAATATAAATCAGAAGTATATGAAACTATGAAATATATTTAAACAATACATTTTGATCAAAGGATTTAGTGCAAAAAATGCCAACGTGAAAGATAAGAATTCTGTGTGTCAGACATTTTCCCTTTTGATTTTACTAGTAATTTTCATTGTTCTTTTGGCAAAATTGGGGAAGAAGTAAATTTGCATAAGCTCAATTGATGACCTAAAGATTCAGTACAAATGCAATTAAGTCTGAGTGAACATTTAGCTCTGAAATATTTCTCTTACAGAGAAAAATTATTTGGTAAGTTTCACCACAAAATTATACCCTATTCTTCTATATCTTCTCTAAAGGGAGTATTTGAATTTTAGGTAATTAACAGAAGATGCTTTTTTATCAAAGAGCAAAACAGCTTGTTTGAATCGTCATGATGAGCAGCATGAAATGAGGCAAAGGCAGGCTGCAAAAACAAACAACAGCCAAAAAACCTCTTTTGCTACCACATCTAAGGAGAAGCCAGTGCCCCTTAGTCAATGGCTCTGTCTGTAAATGGATTTTGATAGTGCAAAGGGATGGCAGACAAGGTGACGGATGAGAAAATTAAATAAAGATGTCCATGAAATTCTCTCCATGACCAAAAAATATCAGGTAGATGTCGGAGTACATCTTGATTTATATTATTAAAACATAGTTGGGTCAATAAAAAAAGCTTTGAAGTCATAGTATGGCTCCCAATGCTATAATTCTACTCTTAAACTTGATGGACTATGAATCATATCTAAGTTCAACTTTACTAATTCCTCCTGAATGTCCTGTGATAGATAGCGTAAAATTTCTCCACAAGGAGAGACACCAACAAGTAGCATGATATGTAGCATTTTCAGCAGTGAACGTCTGTCACAACACAGAGAGAACAGACAGAGTAATTCATCGTACCTACTAGAACACATTCTTTGTCAGTAATTAAAATTGGCCACATCAGCAAAAGATACAGATTATGAATTTTTCATTATGTATATAAAATGCACAAGGTTTTGGCAGTTAAACTATGTCAATATGCATGTATCACAATTTGTGTTTATCTTTAGTGACAATGGAGGAAATAAAATGAAACAAAAGAGGCAGAGGAAAAAATACAAGAAAAACAAGTCAATAATAACCAGGGCCTTTCTGGATATTGCCAAGAACATTCTCCAAGAAGCAGCAGGCATGAACATTGAATGCCATTAAAATTCATGTTTTACTCAGTGATTTATTTAACAAATAATTATTGAGTATCTAGTTTGTGCTAAGCAAGCATTGTTGTAGGCCTTGGAGAAACACTAGGAAGCATGACCAGGGCGTTTAAATTCTAATGAGAAAAGCTAAATATATAAAGATAAAAAGAATACAAATTGAAAAACACTAAGAACTAAAGTAGATAGAGTATTATATTTAACAATGATGTGGAGAAAGGCCTATTATTGTCAGAAATCAAGGAATATCTTGCTGAAGAGTTGGCATTTGTGTTGAGGTCTGGGCAATAGATGGCACTTGTTCTGAGAAGCTAAAATGGAATTCTATTCAGTTATTAAAAAAATGAAATCCTGTCATTTGAAACAACATGGGTAAGTCTGGAGCACATAATATTAAATGAAATAAGTCAAGCACAGAAAAGCAAATGCTATGTGTTCTCACTCCTACAGGAAATTTTAAAGTTTTTCTTATAGAAGTAAAGAATAGAACATGGGTTACTTAGAAAGGGGATGGAAATAACTAGATGGGGAGAAGTTGATCAATTACACCAAGTTAAAATTAGATAGGAAAGACTCACCTGTTCTATTATGCAGGTGACTAAAATTAATAGTAATACATTGTACATTTCAAAATAGCTGGGAGTAAGGATTTTACAAGTTCTCACCACAAAGAAATGACAAACGTTTGTGGTTACGGATAGTCTACTTACCGTGTTGTGGTTATTACACAATATATTCAAGTATGGAACAAACTTATATATCCCATAAATATGTAGAATTATTATTTATCAATTCAACACAAAAGAAAACCACTATAGGGGAATAAAGAAAGCAGTAGACATAAACCATTGCTGCAGCAACTCAATTCTGACAAATGGGGCCTTTATCATTTATCCCCAACCTAACCTAAATGTCATCGGAACATTCATCAAATGTCTTTGTGTCTTACTGAAACTCTTCCCTTCGCTAAACCCCCGTGACTCCTCTTGTGTTCACATATAAACTTTTGCTCACATGTGAAGACAAAGCTCAAACGTGACCTTTTATATGAAGTCATTCCTTATAGCTCAGCACTGCTCAGAGTTCATAGTAGTTTCTCTGCATTTACTTCTTCACATATCAGTTTAATGTTGCACTCTGAAGTGGGGTTTACATCTTCTCGCCGTATATTTTACTCCTCAAAGAAATAGTCATATTCACGATAATATAATCAGTGCCTAGTTAGGGGCCTCCATCATGGGGGGAATCTCAGGAAATGTCTGTTGGATTAGTGTGTTACAACACACAACTAGGAAAGGATAAGGTCTGGTGGCAAGGAGAAGGAGCAAACCATTTCTTCATTTGTTGTTAACTCTGCCATATGCTTATATGCTTGGCAGATAGATTTAATTAGCAACAATAGTACTATTGGTTGAGTGATTGCCATAGGCTAATCAACTAGGAGTGTTTAATTCTTATTTTAATCTTATAGTTAACCACAAGAAGTTATGTCATGAAACTGTATTATGTTATATAATACTATCAAACAGATTAAGGATTGCACTTTTTTCTTCTGCTTATGATAGACATTTTAGAGTAGAGAAAATGCTCTGATAGCATGTGTAACTTTTAAATAAAATACTTTTGATAATAATGCTTTTGGAAGATTTAGTTAAATAGTAAACAATGGATGATATTGTAAGTGTGGAAAGCTGAAGAAAATTATCCCTTTCTAGTTGACTGTGTTTATTTTGCAATCAGAATTATAAAATACCCTCAAGATTCTTTCCCCATAATATCCATTCTATCCTTTGAGTATGGACTGGATCTGTGAATGTTATATCTCTTCCTTGATTATGTTATATCAGATGGCAAAGGTTAAAGGAATTTAAAAATAAAATCAAGGTAATGATCAGTTGATTTTGTGTGAAGCAAAATGTATATTGTCTTGGTTGGGACTGACACAGTCAGTTGAACCCATTAAAAGAGGGTTCTGTAAATCAGATACAATAGTACCAGCTCAACTACTGCCCATGAAAAAAAATTATCCCTAGTTGTAGAGGGCCACGTGACAAGGAATAGCGGACAACTATGAAGAGTTGAGACCCTCAGTGCTATAACTGTAAGTAGCTGGATTCTACCATCATTCAGTTACATCAGTGGAAAAAGAAATGAATTTGATGATACCACAGTCTTGGCCTGCATTTAGATTGCAGTTTTCTGAGTTTTCTGAGCAAATGACTCAGACACTGTGCCTGGACTTCTAACCCATGGAAAATATATGTTGTTTTAAGCTGATGCGTGTATAATTTATTTTCAAACAATACAGACTAATACATTTATAGGTTTCAACCTTGCTAATTTACAACAAAGTGGCAAGTAGTAATATTGAACTCTAATAAAAAGGTCTTTCTACCAATAGCTACAAGGGTGTTCTCTATATATTTAGAGTTGGAAGAGATATTGACAATATTGAGAATCTTATTTTTCTTTTTTTTCTTTTTTTTTAAAGATTTATTTATTTATTTGAAAGTCAGAGTTACACAGAGAGAGGAGAGGCAGAGAGAGAGAGAGAGAGGTCCTCCATCCGATGGTTCACTCCCCAGTTGGCTGCAACAGTTGGAACTGCGCCGATCTGAAGCCAGGAGCCAAGAGTTTCTTCCAGGTCTCCCACACAGGTGCAGGGGCCCAAGGACTTGGGCCCTCTTCTACTGCTTTCCCAGGCCAAGCAGAGAGCTGGATCGAAAGTGGAAGTGGAGCAGCTGGGTCTCAAACTGGCGCCCATATGGGATGCTGGCACTTCAGGCCAGGGCATTAACCCTATGAGCCACAGTGCCATCCCTGGGAATCTTTTTTTCAACTTGCTCATTTTATAATTGTAGTAACTGAATCTTAGGGACATTAAATAATTTGCCTTAAGTGAAATAACTATGATTTTGGTCTGGAAGAGATTTTGATGACTGAGATCATGAAGAATGTGGAAGAATGTAGACAATAGGAGAACCAACTGGAAGGGTATTTGGCATTAGGAAGGAGCAGCAATGGAGTCCACACCAAAGCTGGAGTTTGGGAAAGAGCTGTTCTGCAGAGGAACTTGTGATGGGAAACGTTGAAATGTATTCAGTGGACCGTATGCCACTGTAATGCATTGAAGAGAAATGCAGACTTTTTCACCATAACAGCACTATTGATTGTGAACTTAGGAGAACGACAGTATTATTACTACAGCCAGGGTACAGACTTAGAGAAGGGTAAACCTGGAAACAAATGATGAACCAATGGGTTTTGGGGAGGAGTTTTAGGAATCCTACTGCATAGGACCAATTTAACCACCAAAGAGTGGAACAGATCTGAACAAATCAGATGCAAGTTTCAGAGGTAACATTAAGAAAATGCATGACTGGAGAGATCCATCATCCATTCTCTCCTCCAGTGTATCTTTAGTGAGGGACAAAATGACCTGCATAGGAAGGAATCATCCTTTTAAATTAATATCTTTATTCTTTTCATCCCCCATTAACTTCTGGAATTTTATCTTTTATTAACAAAGCAGGGGAATGAAGTCATTTCGGGTCAAGGGACTCATTAACGAGCACTAATTAGAACACAGCAGGGGAATTTTCACAGTATTCATGATGTTATTTGCCCAGGAACATTGGTTGTTTATGAATCACTTCTCTGGGGCACTCCCTTTGATATCACTTGGTAAAAAACCAAGGAGATCTCTGGTTTTATTTGAAGCTCAGATTACAGTATGTTTTCATCAATAATCTGTGAAATGATTTGTCCTTCACAGGGTTTTCAGCTGAGGGTAAGGCTTTCCAGGCGTTCTAAATCACCTTCCTAAATCACCATCCCAGACAAATTTTGCATTTTCAACACAAATTTAATGATTCTAAGCAAAGTTTCCAAATTTTCACTGTGTTAGTACCTGGGTATGCTGTTACATTTCATAAACTCACACTTCTTTAAGGATCGCCCTGACCCAAGCCCTGACAAAAGATACTTTTTATAGTCATTACTACAGCACCATTGCTCAGTTTTAGAATCTGTTGTCCTTAGCCAAGAAAAGTGCTTCAGTTTTCTTTCTACCTTCTGTTGAGTGCAATCTTGTAGCAAAATGAATGCTCAAAGAATGCCTGTTAGATAAATTAATAAGTAAAAGCAATACTGAATAGGATGTCAGTACAATTTACTGGGAATCAGGCTATTCTGTCGGTAGGACTGAGCCTCAGCAGCAGGTGAACCAACACAAACCCTTGCTATTGGGATTGGTGCTTTTAGATCCCTGTCTGAGGTAATCACTCTGTACAGTTAGTATCACACGACTTTCACAAACAATTCTATTTATAGGTAGGTTGTTTTTAATGGCAATTCAGTGATGATGACAGCTTAATACTTTTCTCCTTTCTTTTTACAAGTATCTATGACTACATGCCATTTACAAGCAATCTTCTCTAATAATGATTTAACTCTAATAATATTTCAGAGCAAATAGGTTTTACCTACCTGGGGTAATTAGTTTTTCCATTTTTTATTTTAATTTTAATTAATTTTTAATAAATTCAATATGATTTGTAGATACAAGTCTAAGAACATGATATTCCCTTCCTCCAACTCTTCCTCCTATCCTCCTTCCTTCTACCTATCTTTCTTTTTTATAGTTTTTGAGATAGCATATTTAAATTTAAATTGCCATAAAAAGGTTTAATATTTCACCAAATAAGTTTAATAAGTGAAAAGTAAAAGAACCTAGTTTAGTGGGAATACAAATAAAAACTATAAAAATAATTGAATATAAAATGGGAATAATTTTATGCAGATTGCAATGCAAATAATCATATGTTACTCTTTTAAAATATTTATTTATGTATTTGGAAGTCAGAATTACACAAAGATAGAAGGAGAGTCAGAGAGAGAGAGAGGTCTTCCATCCGCTGGTTTATTCCCAATTTGGCTGCAATGGCCGGAGATGCACCAATCCAAAGCAAGGAGACAGCAGATTCTTCTGGGTCTCCCATGTGGGTGAAGGGGCCCAAGGACTTGTGCCATCCTCCTCTGCTTTCCCAGGCCACAGAGAGGGCTGGGATGAAAATGGAGCAGCTGGGATTCAAACTTGTGCCTATATGGGATGCCAGAACTGCCAGTGGTGACTTTACTTGCTATGCCACAGTGTCAGCCCCACATATTACATTTTTTTTTTTGTATTCTATTAGATTCCACAGATCAGAGAAAATATATGGTATTTGTATTTGGGGATTGGCTTATTTCACTAAGTATAATGGTTTCCAGTTGAATCCATTCTGTTGGAAAAGACAGGACTTCACTTTTTTTTTTTTTTTTTTTTTTTTTTTTTTTGACAGACAGAGTGGACAGTGAGAGAGAGTCAGAGAGAAAGGTCTGCCTTTGCCGCTGGTTCACCCTCCAATGGCCGCCGCGGTAGGCGTGCTGTGGCTGGCGCACCGCGCTGATCCGATGGCAGGAGCCAGGTGTTTATCCTGGTCTCCCATGGGGTGCAGGGCCCAAGGACTTGGGCCATCCTCCACTGCACTCCCTGGCCACAGCAGAGAGCTGGCCTGGAAGAGGGGCAACCGGGATAGGATCGGTGCCCCGACCGGGACTAGAACTTTTTATGGCTGAGTAATAGTCCATTTTCTTTATCTAGTAATCAGTTGATGGACATCTGTATTTAGCTGCAAAAAATGTGGGGTTACAGATAAATCTTTCATATGATGATTTCATTTCATTTGGGTGAATTACCAAGACTGGGAGTGCTGAGTCATATGGTATGTCTATTTTCATCTTTCTGAAGTATCCCCATACTGTGTTCCACAATGGCTGTACTAGTTTACATTCCCACCAAAAGTAGATTAAGGTATTTTTCACCCTACATTCTCATCAGCATTTATTTTTTGTTGATTTGTGTATGAGATCAATTCTAACTGGAGTGAGGTGAAACCTCATTGTGGTCTTGATTTGCAATTCTCTGAAGGCTAGTGACCCTGAGCATTTTTTTCATGTGTGTGTTGGCATTTGAATTCTATCCTTTGTAAAATGCCTGTTCATGTCCTTTGCCCACTTCCTTACTGTATTGTTTTGTTGTTGTTGAGATTTTTGAGCACTTTGTAGATCCAGGATATGAATCTTATAAAAGTTGTACAGTTTGCAAATATTTTCTCCCATTCTGTCAGTTACCTCTTCACTTAATTCAGTGTTTCCTTTGCAGAGCAGAAACTTTTAGCTTCATGCAAGACCATTTGTTTGTTCGTGCTTTGATTGCCTGTGCTTCTGGGATCTTTCCCAAGAATTTTAACTGATGCCACTGTCTTGCAGAGCTTCTCCAATGTTGTCCTCCAGTAATTTGATGGTATAGGTCATAGTGTTATATCTTTGAACCATTTTGAGTTGATATTTGTATAACATGTAAGGTAGGGATCTTGTTTCAATTTTTTGCATGTGGAAATCCAATTTTCCCTGTACCATTTGTTGAAGAGACTGCCCTTGCTGCAGGGATTGGTTTTAGCTCCTTTATCACAGATTAGTTGTTTGTAGAGACGTGGATTGATTTTGGGGGTTTCTATTCTGTTGCACTAGTCAACATGTCTATTTTTGTGCCAATACCAGGCTGTTTTGATTATAACTGCCCTGCAGTATGACATGAAATCTGCTATTGTGATGTCTCCAGCTTTTTTTTTTTTTTTGGTTGTTCAATTGCTATAGCTATTCAGGGTATCTTCTATTTCCATATTAATTTTAGCATTTTTTTTCTAGAGCTGAGAAGAATGTTATTGGTATTTTGATTGGTATCACACTGAATCTATAAATTGCTGTAGGTAGTAAGGGCATTTTGATGATATTCATTCTTCCAATCCATGAAAATGGAAGATTTTTCCCATTGTTTTGCATCATCTTCTATTTCCTTAATGTTTTATAATTTTCATTGTAGAGCTCTTTCACATCATTGGTTAACTTGATTCCAAGGTATTAAAAAATTTGGTAGGTACTGTGAATGGGACTGAACTTACAAGTTCTTTCTCAGCTATGAGTGAGATAGTTGGTTATCCAAATGCTATTGATATTTTGTGTGGATTTTATATCCTACAACTTTACCAAACTCTCTTATGAGTTCCTATTGTCTTTTAGTGGAGTCTTTTCATTCCCCTACTTGTAGAATCACATCTGCAAACAGGGTAATTTAATTTCCTCTTTCCAATTTGTCTCCTTTTGATTTCTTTCTCTTGCCTAATGGTTCTGGCTGAAACTTCCCAGTCTATATTGAATAGGAATGGTTAAAGTGGACATTCTTGGGGACCAGCACTGTGGCATACTTGGTTAAGCCTATAGCTGTGGCACCAGTATCCCATATGGGCATAAGTTTGCATCCTTGCTGCTCCACTTCCAATCTAGGTCTCTGCTAATGGTCTGGGAAAGCAGCAGAAGATGGCACAAGTCTTTGGGTCCTTGTGCCCACATGGGAGACCCAGAAGTAGCTCTTAGCTCCTGGCTTCAGATCAACCCAGCTGCACTGTTGCGGCCATTTGGGGGAGTAAACTAGTGAATGAAGGACTTTCTCTCTCTCTCTCTCTTTCTCTCTTTCTCTCTCTTTCTCTCTCTCTCTCTCTCTCTCTCTCTTACTATCCCTCCCAAATAAATACAAATAAAAAACATTGGACATCCTTCTCTAGTTCCAGGCATTAATGTATATGCTTCCAACATTTCTACATTCAATACTATGCTGCTATGGGTTTGTTTGCTTTGATTGTGTTGAGTAATGTTCCTTCTATACCCAATTTGCCTTACTTTTTTTTTTATCATGAAATGATGTTGTATTTTATCAAATGCTTTCTCTATACCTATTGAGATAATAATATAGTTCATAGTTTCGATTTATTAATGGGACTTATCACACTTATTGACGTGTATGTTGAAACATCACCATATATAGGGAAAAATCCTACTAGGTATGGGAGAACCGTCTTTATGATGTATTGTTGGAATCAATTACTAGTTCTTTGTTGAGGATCTTTGTATCTATATTCATCAGGGATAATGGTCTATAGTTGTCTTGCTTTGTTGTATCATTCCCTGGTTTTCAAATTAAGATGATGCTGCCCACACAGAAGGAGTTTGGGAGCATCCCCTCCCTTTCTATTGTTCTGAATAGCTCAAGAAAAATTGGATTTAGTTATTAGTTCTTTCAAATTGTGGTAAAATTCAGCAGTGAAGCTATCCAGTCCTGGGCTTGTCTTTGTTGGTAGGGTTTTATTACTGATTCAGTCTCCATCTTGGTTGCTTATGTGTATAGGATTTCAATGTATTTGTGCCTCAATTTTGGTAGATTGTATGTGCCCAGGCATTCATCCATCTCTTTTAGATTTTCCAATTTGTTGGTGTATAGCTGTTTATAGTCATTCATGAAGATTCTTTTTATTTCTGTGCTGTCTCTTATTTCATCTCCTTTTTTCTCTCTGATTTCATTGATTTGGGTCTTTTCCCTTCTGTTTTGATTAGTTAGGCCAATGAGGTGTCAATTTTGCTTTTTTTTTCAATAACAAAAATCAGCTCTTCATTTCACTGATCTTTTTATTTTTTTGTTTGAATTTTGTTTATTCTCTGATTTTAATTAATTATTTCCCCCTACCCATTTTGGTACTTTTCTAGGTCATTGAGATGCATTGATAACCATTTATTTGATGACTTGCCAATTTATGGATGAAGACATTAATTGTTATAAACTTCCTCTTGGGGCTGGTGCTGAGGTACAGTGGGTTAACGCCCTGACCTGAAGCGCCAGAATCCCATATGAGTTCCTATTCTAGTCCTGGCTGGTCCTCTTCTGATCCAGCTCTCTGCAATGGCCTGGGATAGCAGCAGAAGGTGGCCCAAGTCGTTGGGCCCCTGCACCCACATGGGAGACCGGGAAGAAGCTCCTGGCTCCTGGCTTCAGATCAGCGCAGCTCTGGCCCTTGCGGCCACTTGGGGAATGAACCATCTGATGGAAGACTCTCTCTCTCTCTCTCTCTCTCTCTCTCTCTCTCTCTCTCTCTGCCTCTCCTTCTCTCTGTGTGTAACTCTGACTTTCGAATAAATAAATAAATCTTTAAGAAAATAAACTTCCTCTTATCATTAATTTTGCTGTATCCGTAAGTTTTGATATGTTGTATTGCAATCTTAATTTGTTTTCAGGAATATTTGGATTTCCACTTTGATTTCTTCTAAGACTCACTGTTCATTCAGGAGCATGTTTAACAATCTCCATGTGGTTTCATATTTCCTGGAGAGTCTTAGGTTGTTAATTTACAGCTTTATTCCATTGTGGTCACAAAGGATGCATGGTATGATTTATTTTTTTTAAATTGGCTTCTGCTTGCTTTCTGGCCTAGCATATGGTTTATTTCCATGCACTGTAGAAAAGAATGTGTTTTCTTCAACTGTGTGATGAAATGTTCTGTAGAAATCCATTTGATCCATAGTGCAGATTAGCTCTATTGTTTCTTTGTTAATTTTCCATCTAATTCATCTGTCCATTGATGAAGGTGGGGTTTTGAAATCCCCTTTACTATTGTGTTAGAGTCTATGTCTCCCTTTGGGTCCATTAACATTTCTTTTAAATAGACTGTCTCTCAAATCACTCCTAGCCTGTAGGGTTTCTGATGAGAAATCAGATCTGAATCTAATTGGAGATATTCTGAATGTAAGCTGGTGCACATTTTAGAAACTTTTCTTTATATTTTTCTGTTGAAAGTTTAACTACCATATGTTTTGGTGAAGATCTTTTCTGAGCTTGTCTATTATGAGTTTTATATGCTTCCTGTTTTTGAATATCCCTGTCTTTCTCCAAATTAAGGAAGTTTTCTATTATTATTCCATGAATAGGTCTTGTAATCATTCTCTGTTTCCACAGATTCAGGGTTTCCTAAAACCTTTATATTGGTCTGTTTGATAGTATCCTTAAAGACTTTTTAACTTTTCTAATTTCTTCTTTTTTTGTTCTGAGATATTTCCAAAGATTAGTTGAGTTCAGATATTTTTTTCTGCCTAATCAAGTCTGTTATATAGGCTTTGCAACATATTTTTTATATTTTATTTGACATATTGATTTCTTCATATCTAGTATTTTAGTTTGTTTTATCTTTCAATCTCAATGCCATGGGAACATTTTTCATCCATGTCATGTAGAGATTTCTTTAACACATGGATTTGCTTGTCTTTGCTTCTAAGCAATCCTATGACCATTCTTTTGAACTCCTTTTCAGGCGTTTCATCAACCTCTTCATTTTCCCATTTTAATATTGAAGTGTTGTTGTGTTCTGTTGGAGAAGTCATACTTCTGTCTTCCTTTTTCTAGTTTCTTGTATTTCTGGTTCTATTTTTGGAACTTGTGGAAATACTTGTTGGTTTTTTCCTCTGATGTGTTTTGTCTTAGAACCGTGCCTCTCTGGCTTAATGGAGTGTCTATACCTTCAGTGACTACCCAGAGGCATGTGTTGGGTGGGGCTAGGGAATTCTGGTCAGTGCTCAAGGGAAGGGCAAGAATTCAGGGTGACACTCAAGTTGGGTATCTCCTCTATTGTCAGCAGGGGAGATGGTATGATCACACCTGTTTCTGTTACCATAACCTCTCCTATCCCACACTGGCATATGAACTTAAAAAAAGATCTGTGTGGTCCTCAGTGTAAGCAAGAAACTTTCTGAGTGACACACCCCAGGACTGAGCCTCTGGCGCTACACACAGTGTTCTCCAAGAGGCCCAACTACACCCGGTGCTCTATAATATATTCACAGAATTCCCAGAGTCAATGCATGCAAGGCTCCCACAGTCATGGGATGCACATGATCCACTCTGCCCCATGGGCCTATCCCAACCACGGAAAGAGCAGAGACCTTCCCAGAGCCTGTTGGTGCTGCACAGTAGCAGTTTGAGCCCCAGAGTCAGATATGTTGAGAGGATTGGGGCATCTCGGTTCTATGTGTGTGCCCAGTCCCCTGTCAAGACTCCCAGCCAGACTCACAGTTAGTAGGGATCACTGATTTCCCGCCTCAGGTAAAATCTCTCTTCATGCATGCACATAAGATCTTCCACAGCTTCTACTGGTGTCAAGGTGGGGCCTTCTCCCTGCTAGTTGTTGGGCCCCCTAACAGGGGATGGGGAGAAAGAGATGTGCTTTCCCTTCACTGGATTGGGTGGGTACCCTGCCCCCACCACCTGCTATGGCTCCAGGCCTGACTCAAAGTCAGTGTGTCTGTAAGGTATTAACTCAGGCAATATCACCAGTGGCACAGGCTGCTGCAGTCTGCTCTTGCCTCTGTCTCAGATGCTGGCATCTCCAGCTCCTGGCTACAGGAGCCATGTGTGGTGTCCATGCTCATTGCTGCACATATGCACCTTCCATGATGCTCGATGGTGTCTTCTTTCTGTAGAATTTCTAGTGCAAAATTTTCTCCAATTCACCCCTGGGAATGTACTTCCTTTGCTTTTCTTCTGCTATTTTGCATGGTCTAAAGCAGCACATCTTTTCCTATTCAGCCATCTGGGAATACTTCTTGGGTAATTCTTTTAATCACACAGGTTTAGGACCTGTCATGATAACTTCAAGATCTTTCATTCTTATATTCAGAATGATGCTCCAGTTTCTAAAAGATCAAGCCCTCCAGTCCCCTAGTATTGCCGTCTGTGGTGAAACTTCAGGTTTGCAACTTAAATTGCCATGAAAATGAATTACTTACTTGGGTCTTCTCTCTCTTTCCAACATTCTTTCCCAAAAGAGCAAATCTCCTCCAGAGCCTCAGTGCTAGAATTTTATTTAATTGACTCATAAATAGTGGTGTAAAGCTTAGATCCTATTGAGTCCTCAGCAAAAGACAAGGATAATGAAGGGAGTTAACTGTGGCTAAAACCAACTAAGCAAACTAGATTTGGTTATGAAATCATACCTCCCACTTCCTCTCTGTCCAACCCTGTTTCTGACCATCACATACCTACTTGGGTCTTCATGATTGTATGATAACCCAACAGAAGAGACCACACATGGTTAGGAGGGATATTCTCATCATGACAATGATTGAGTCTATCAGCAAAGCCAAGAATGCAATGAAGACTCAGGAGAGAGATGAAGAATAAGTCAATCTCAGGGTACATCCCCAGTTAAATTGACTTGAAATACTCCAGATAAGATTATACATCTGTTACTCTACTAAGAACCTCAGGAACTGACACAAGCTAAAGAAAGCAGAGTAATCTCTCACCAAATTTGTGATGGATATCCTAAAAAAACTATTACAGTTAAGCTATTATCAACTTGGGCCTTGCAGAGTCAGAAGTCAAACCTCAATTTCTGATCTGTAAGACATATTTTACATACAATACAATCAGCAATTATAGAAAAGGGGACTGATAACTGAATAGCAGAAATATTGAGGATTTAGTTCTATAATAGGTACTCTGTTGAGTACCATTGACACATAGTTGAAAAAAAACAAAGTTAATTCATCAAAACTTACAGACTTGTAAACAAGGTAGAAAAGTAAACAAATAATTGCAATGCAATGTATTGATACACATCCAAGGCACTATGTGAATCAAGAAGAGAATAATTATCTATGCAAAAATTTAAACAAAAGAAGGGACATGGAGTACTTGAAGGATTGTAGGAATTGGGATATTTGTAGTTATTTGTTCTAGTGGTTAAGATGCAGGGGATTACTATGTCCCATATCTGAGTGTCTGGGTTCAAGTTGTGTCTCGACACCCAAATAAAGATTCCTGCTAATGAAAATCTTGGGAGGAAGCAGGTGGTAGCTCAAGTAGTAGGATTCACTGCCACCCATGTGGGAGACCTGAAATCTCCCTGGCTCCTGGCTTCAATTTGGCCAAACATTAGCAATTGGAGGCTTTTGGGGTATAAACCAAAGATACGTCTTCCCTGCCCTCTGCCTTTCAAAGAAATAAAAAAAAAATTATTTATAGAAAAGGACAATTCAAAAAAATCTTTTGAATCATCATAGCAAACTTAGACTGAAGAAAACTTCCTTATTTTGATAAATAATATCTATGCAAATTTATAGCAAATATCATCCTTTCATAAAACCAGCAATGTAGGATAGTTATTATAACAATATGCAAATTTCTGGAGGGCATGTACAAAATAAAATAGTATAGTCTTTGATAGAACAAAGTTATTATTTGACCACAAAATTTTATTATAGCAATTAAGATTGCCAAAAATTCAATAAGTGATGTATTTAAGAGTTTTGGTCAATATATTCTTGAGATTTGGAGAAAGGCAAGAGTCTAGAAAGGACTCTGGCTTAAAATCTAAGAAATGTTGTTAACCAGTACTAGGATACTGACTCAAGAACACATGTGTAGTGGATAGAAAGCAAAGAATGAAAACAACTCAGTTTTGAAACACTGTTGTCAAGTGGCCTATGGCTTTAGAAAAGAGAATGCCTATGTATGAACAAGGATATGTTAGATTCTGCTGCAATAATAACCCCCAAATTTGGTGGCTAGTATGAAATGAGGTTTAGGGGCCGGCGCTGTGGCACAGCAGGTTAAAGCCCTGGCCTAAAGCACCGGCATCCCATATGGGTGCCGATTCTAGTCCCGGCTGCTCCACTTCTGATTCAGCTCTCTGCTATGGCCTGAGATAGCAGTAGAAGATGGCCCATGTCCTAGGTGCCCTGCACCTGCGTGGACGACCCAGAAGAAGCTCCTGGCTCCTGCCTTTGGATTGGTGCAGCTCTGGCCATTGCAGCCATCTGGGGAGTGAACTAGCAGATGGAAGACCTCTCTCTCTGTCTCTACCTCTTTCTGTAACTCTGGTTTTCAAATAAATAAAAACAAATCTTTAAAATAAAAGAAATGAGGTTTATTTCTCATTCACAAATTGCAGTGTAATTCATAAAGTTTGAAAAATCCCTAATCTTTAATGTGTGCAACATGGAAGAAGAAGAAACAGGTAGGTGTTAAAATATTTTCAAGAACAAAATCTAAAAATTCCATCAGATGGCCCAACCTTAACTGTAAGAAAGGCTGGGGAATTTGCCTTTCCTTTCTTCTAGGAAGAGCAAGCAATATAGTAAATATACTATAGCTTCTCTGCTGAAAAGGACTGATAGAAATATGTTTTGAATAGATGATGTTTTCATTCACTTTGTTTACTAGCAGGTATATCTTGAGGTTCTTAAGTAGAGCTCTATTTTTTTTCACAAAAATAGTATTAAGTGTTTTAGCTTTTATGAGGCCATTATAAAATCAAGTGACTGTATGGGAAGCTGAGCTCTAACATAGTGTACAACATAGCATAAACATTTAATTTATGTACATTTTGTACCATATTTACTCTAGAACTATGAGTCAACACAGAAGGGACTGCAATTCCTCTTGCTCTTGTTCGATACTTGCATTCCATGTAGCAAGGTTTCTTAATAAAAGCTTGTATATGTGTTTGTATGAACGTGGTAGCTGGATCTTAATCACGATTGAGGGCAGCAAAGAGTAGTACACAATTTCCTCTTTCACTTCACTTGGCTGGGAATTGCCAGCTGCTTCTGTAAAAGGCCAGATAGTATGTGTTTTAGGTTTTGTGGGCTATGTGGGCTATATAGTCAATACAGAAGACTGTCACAACTAAATTGTTTTGTTGTAGCAAGGCAGCACTCTCCATATGAATGGACATGGCCGTGTTCCAATAAAATGTTATTTACAAATATGAGCAACCTACTTAAGACCACTGATGTATCCAACAGACCTCTTACCATGCCTGCATTCTATGTAAAAAGGACTTAGACATTGAAGAGGAAGTTAGGCCATGACCAGAGACACTAGAGGGAGAAGACCTCTGAGGAGGGCAGATGATCTACTCCGTATTTACTGTAACCCCTGTTCTAGTCCCCCATGGGTATTGGCATGTCTGGGCAGTCACCCAAATCTCTGTCCCTCATAGGTTTTCATATGTCTGGGTAGATGCTCTAATCTTGGTTTTCTGCAACCTACCTGCTCAAGTTCCACATAAGTATGGTCTGAAGTTCCTCATGGGTTGTCCTGAGTCGTGCAGGCTATGGCTAAACCCACCAATGCTGTAACTGTTAGTTCATGATGCTGATGAATCTATAATATTGTAAGAAACCTGGACTGGATGTCTAGTCTTGGGAAGGATTCCACTGGTCCCATCGATGTTAATAAATTGTTTCTGCTGATCCTCTATCCACTGCCTGTTGGAACTAAAGCAATTTCTCCAATCCAGCTTTCTCTAGCAATATTAGTTTGAGCAGGGATTCAAAATGTTTGGGAGAAAATAGAATTAAAAGATAAGCTTTGGGTGCAAAAAATTGAAATCCATGCATCATTTTTCCATAATACTCATTTTTCATGAACTTTTGGAAGGAACCTTTATGGACTATGTATAATGTGTATGGTGTGATGTGAAACTCAAAGTCATTTTTGTAACCCCCCCAACTCTCCTGTTTTTAGCCTTTAAGATAATCTATATATAGGAGCACTGGATGAGCAGCATGCTTTATCTTGCTCTAGGGTATGACAAATTTATATGGAGAATCCTGAAATCTTTTAAAAATTTTTATTAATATAAAGATTTTATGCAAGAAGACAACCACACTTTCCTCACTCCCATGCTTTTCCCCGATCCTACTCCCTTCATCCCCCCTCTTTATCAGTTTTTGCAAAGACATAATTTCCATCCACCCCATATAGTGAGATCTTTATAAGTGTGATTGCATAGCAAAGACCAAACTCTTTGTAATGGAAAACCAATTAAGTATCCATAAAATTTAAACAATGGAGAATGAGCGATTAGAAATACCTAAGTGAGCTTAAGGCAATCAATTCTCAGAAGGGTGCGTTTAGTTGAGAAATCCTATGTGCTACTAGTCTTTCTTGGATAAAGGAATACAGGAATTCTAATAAACCTGTAAAGTAATACTATATGTAGTTTGTGATGATCAGGAGCTTAACAGACTGCTTATCAGTGGTCTTCACTTTACTTTTTCAGCTCTGAACACACAACTGTCCAAATGTTTATTTATGAGAGGACTTCATATCTACTATATCTGCTATTAATGGGTTTCCTTCCATTTTCATATTTTATGCCACACATTTACACAATCCTGTTACTTTTGAAATGATATAGTGATCTTCAAAATAGTAAATTCTCTACCAGTTACAATATGAACGAACATAAAACTTGGTCTTGACAGGAAAGAAAAGAAAAAGATACTGCTGGGAGATCCCTTTATTATCTTTACAACAGCTGTTAAAGGAAGGTCTTGCTCCAAAGATAGAATCCTTGGGTTGGAAAAGGCATCTCTGCAGTAGCAGCAGCATGGGCTTGTATTTTCTGGCTAACAGGTTAACACAATGGAAGCTAATTATTCTGTTGGGTCAGAGGCCAATCACAGTAAAAAAGACAGCCTGGGCTAGAAGATGAACCTTGTTTCACCCCTCTACTCCATCCATAAAGTGCTGAGCGATGTGAGCTCACTATTATATTAAGATAATAATAACTGAAATAGCTTTATACCTCTTTAGCATTATGGATGATAGATTTGTATCTGTGTACATTTCTCATTTTCTCACCTTTTATTATTTTCTTTTCCATGCAGCTGCTTAATTGTATTCAACCCCTTGGCAATTGGAGGTCTATATTCTCACCCACTAATTGCATTTGTTTTGGTTCAAAATAGACCCAAGCCAGTGTGGCACCTGCAAACTTTACTTAATGGACATGTTATACATTTAGAAATCCCCTTATTCCCACCTTAATTTGCAACATTCTTACAAAATTTAAGTAGGAACTTTCCTGTAATCCAATTTATAAAGATTTTGCATTATTATGTTATATAAACAAATGCCACTGTAGGCTTACATTTGCTCTATTTAATACGTTATAAATTTAGAACCATAAAGCTAATTCCTTCAACACACATTTATTGAATACCCACTATGTGAAAAGCATTGTTCCAAGAATAAGGATGGATACCAACATATGAACTGCAAGAAATTAACTATTTTGATTAGAAAGAACTATACAATGAAGTATAAATAATAAGGACTGCAATTAAGCTTTAAAACAATTGAGGGAATATTATTAACTCAATTATTACTCTAGAAAATAATTAAAAATCAAAACTGTGAAACATATCTTCCTTAAAAGCTGCCCTTGCTACTTACTATAGGTTGCTGTTATCATTATTATACACTCAGCTGGGAATTGCCTTTTCCAAAGTACAACTCTAGGGTTTGCAATGAGAAGACCTACACTAAAATCATAACTTTGCAAATTACAAACTGTGTAGCTTTGGGCAAGCTTGTTTAATCTTTCAATATTTTAATTTTCTCAAGACAAGGATGAAATGAATGGATGTTTATGCACCCATATAACTCTACAACTATGAGGTGTTTCTTTCAATTTTTCACCCCCCCCCCAATTTCTGCCACATAAGTCCTTAGTATCTGAAGTTTTGAAATTAAGAATTTAAATTTTTAAATTAAATTAAACTAAAAGTTGTATTATTTGAAAATACAAACTAGGAAAAAATATTTTCATAATGACCTCCAATTCTATCCACAGGTTTTACAAATGTCTACCTTGAATTGAACATCCCACAAGTATGTACATGCATCAAAATGTGACATGGTACCCCAAATATGTACACTTCTTTATTAGTGAGTCTGTTTTTTTTTTAAGATTTTATTTATTTATTTGACAGGTAGAGTTACAGACCGTGAGAGGAAGAGACAGAGAGAAAGTTCCTCCCTCTGTTGGCCCACTCGCCAAATGCCACAATGGCTGGAGCTGTGCCAATCTGAAGCCAGGAGCCAGGCGCCTCCTCCAGGTCTTCCATGAGGGTGAAGGGACCCAAGGACGTAGACCATCCTCCACGGCCTTCCCAGGCCACAGCAGAGAGCTGGATCGGAGGAGGGGCAGCTGGGACTAGAACTGGCGCCCATATGGGATGCCAGCATCACAGGCGGAGGATCACCCTACTGCGCCACAGCACAGGCCCCTAGTTTTTTTAAATCATGATTTTTTTTTTTTTTTTTTTACAAAAGACGTTTTGTCAAAATGAGAACATGGAATATCGGAGGAAGGAAGAAAAAAATCATAGTTGCCATCATCATGAGCCTTGCTGAGAGAGTGATAGAAAAAAAAAAAAAAAAAAAAAAAAAAGCTTGGCACTTAGGAAGGAGTATGTGGCTCCTTCTCAGATTCCTCAGTAATTTCATGCAGGATTCTGTTTTTCATAAAGTCTCTGATGAATTAAATTATGGATACAGCTTTTTCTGGGGACCAGTTATAGCCATTATACAAACTATATTTTTATAGTAAGACATTTCCCTCTAGTAAAGAATCCACTCCAGAATCATGCAGTGCAGTTATTTTGTCTCATTTAATCTGGGATCATTTCTCAGTTTTTATCATTTGTGGCAATTAGTGTTTTAAGGTATGCTAAAACAGAATGCATTTTTATTAGACTTTGTCTGGCATTTCTCTTTATTTAAATCAGTTTATACATTTTTAGCCAGAATGCTCCATAAGCTAAATATCTTCCTAATTCATCACATCAGGAGATGAGTGATGTTGGTTTACCCCATTATTGGTAATATTAACTTTGTTTAGATTTATATGTGGGAGTCTGCACTGTGGCTTAGCAGGTAAAGCTTCTGCCATATGGGTGCTGATTCATGTCCTAGGTGCTCTACTTCTGATCCAGCTCACTGATAAGTGCCTAGGAATGCAGCATAAGATGGCCCAAGTGTTGGGCCACTGCACTCATGTGGGAGACCCGAAAGAAGCTCCTGGTTCCTGGCTTGGACCTAGCCTAGCTCCAGCTGTTGCAGTCATTTGGGGAGTAAACCAGTATATGGAAGATTCTCTCCCTCCCTCCCTCCTCTCTCTCTCTCTCTCTCTCTCTCTCTCTCTCTCTTGCTTTCCTATAAATAAATCTTTAAAATTATGATGAATGCCTTCTGTATTCCCCTAATACAAAATTATTACTTACCTTTTTGTGATTTGTAAGTAATTTGTCAAGAGCTATTTGAGATTCTATAAATGTTCTGATGTTCAACTGTTCTCCAGTATCATCCATTGATGAATTTTTGCCTGAATCAATGACTGTTGTGATGGTAACTGAGCCATAATCTTCTAATTGTACAATTTCGATTACTTTCACTAAACTGCATTTTATTTAGGAAATATCTTCTTCTTTCTTTTTGTTGACTATTAATTTAGTAATTTTTGTCAGTTTAGACACAAAAGATTTTTGTAAGGTGCAATTACAAGCATTATTATATTATTTTTATATTTTATATTATTAACCCTTCCTTACTTTTTGCCACAATAGTCTCTAATACCCAACATTCCTTTTATTGCACAGATGACAGAGACATAGAGAAACTGATTAACTAAAAGGAAGAATAAAATAAAACACTAACAACTGGTAAATCTGCAAAAGGAATCTGGGAGTTCTTTCCATTCTTGTAACTCCTTTATTTAATTCTTTTTTAAAACAATATATAAAAATGGAAAGTGAATGAGTTCATTTTCCACATCACTGACATTTCTTTTGTTTATTTTCTGATTATAAAGCACATTTTCTTCAGGCCAACAGTACAAACTGGAATAAGGAGATAAATAACATTTCTTTTGTGTATGTAGACATTCACATATATTTTTACAGATCATATCATACTTCTCCATGTTTTGGATGTGATTGTTTTGTTTTGCTTACCTTCAGCTGTCCTCTTTTAATCCATTCCACTCCAACAATTCCATGTTAACGGTCTACTAAGGATACTTCCAAGTAGCTTTCCATGCTTGTATAATTGCAGAAATAGTGAAGGGGGTGTTCATGGACTCTTTTAAGGGTACACTCGAGGGATGGGTGGTTGAGCAAGTTTTGTATAATAGATTCTTCCAACATGACCAATTTTAGCAAAGCATCTTTCTACTGTATGCCAGGAATGCATTGGTTTTACAAACTCTTCATCAAATTCAAGGTTGGATTTGTAATGTGATTGTACCAATAAGCTAAGTCTTAAAATAGAAGTGAGAACGTGTGTGTCAAGGGATTTTGCCAGATCCCAGTTTAGATCTCTTTCCCCTGATTTAACCACCTTTTGGATCCACTCTCACACACATCCCCAGCCTTCTGCTTATAAACAGTAGCAAGGAAAGGGAGCAACAGAATGACAAAAATTGAGAAAATGCGAGACAAATAAACTAGGCTAGAAGAATATGAAGAGTAAAAGCAATGTTTCTGGAGGGAAGAAAGAGAGATCTCTAGTTTTTTTTTTCAGTTATCAAATGCATAACATCTCAATTTCCCTTGAAGTGTGCTCACTTCAATACTCTACTTTCCTACACTAAAGTACTGGGAGAGAAGTATAGAGGAACCATTAGCAGTATCAACATTTTGAGAAACAAACTGACCAAATTGGCTGTAAGCATTACCATGATGTATGTATTTTAAAACATATATGTTTTCCTGTCTGTTTATTCTCGTAACAGTGACTTTTTAAGTAGAACACTTTAATACCAGAACTCTGCATTTTTCAGTTCTGTTTCCTCCCACTTCACAGGAAACTACAGTGAGTAGTGCTGAATAAGCCATAAAAGTACATTTTAAATAAACGCTTATCATGGCTTGCTTTCAACTTGGACAAGAAAATTTTATTGTGTTCTTTGTAATAGGATAAAATTTGTCAGTTAAGGAAAGCAATTTGGTTCTTATGATTCTCATTGGAATTAGGCTGAAGAAAGCTCTAACTTAGCACTTCAACTCTTTTATAACAGCTGCACAATACATGATCAGGAAAACCTGGTCAGAGCTTTATGCAGCACAAGGTAGAATAAATGATAGGAAAATAATTAATAAGAAGAACAAAGTTAAATATTTTAAGTCAAATAAATTTAATAAGGGAGCTTTCAGTGTTCAGTGTTTTGCATTGATGTCCTGGAACATTTTTGCCTCACCAAGAAAAAAAAAAATCTTGATACATTAAAATGTAATTCTTCTGAAATGGAACTTTTTTTCTAAATGCCTTTTGGTAAATTTAGTGAAGTAATGTCAGGAAACAATAGCTGCTAGAAAACAACTTTAAAACTTGGATTTCAGAATAATGACTCAGCATGAACCCATCAACGATGTTCTTAGACTGTTCTTATCCTCAGATAGTCCGTTTTACTTGTTAATCCTCATGGCCTTAGGAGCAAGACAGAGTCCATATGGATCTTCAGAATGCAGGCACTGACACACCCTTAGAGGACAACACTTTAGACCTAAAAGAAACTCATATGTACCATAACATAGAGTGTGACATGTGGCAAATATGTGCTATTCTTAAAAGAAATCAGTGTGTGTTTGCTAGGTAAGACCAAATTCCCAAGCCCCTAGCTGTAGTTTAAATAAAGGATTTAAGAGATAAAATAATCATGGCCAGCGCTGCAGCTCACTTGGCTATTCCTCCGCCTGCGGCACCAGCACCCAGGGTTCTAGTCCCGGTTGGGGCACCGGATTCTGTCCTGGTTGCTTCTCTTCCAGTCCAGCTCTCTGCTGTGGGAGAGTGGAGTGGAGGATGGCCCAAGTGCTTGGGCCCTATACCCACAAGGGATACCAGGAGAAAGCACCTGGCTTCTGGCTTCGATCAGCGCAGCGAGCCGGCTGTAGCGGCCATTTGGGGAGTAAAGCAAAGGAAAGGAAGACCTTTCTCTCTGTCTCTCTCTCTCTCACTGTCTAACTCTGCGTTTCCAAAAAAAAAAAAAAGAGAAATAAAATAATCAAGGAGGGATATATAGATAAATTCTCAAACTGTAAACAGCAAACATGCCTGTTAACAGAAATGATATACATAGGCCGGCGCCATGGCTCAATAGGTTGATCCTCATCCTGTGGCGCCGGCACACCAGGTTCTAGTCCCAGTCGGAGCGCCAAATTCTGTCCCGGTTGCCCCACTTCCAGTCCAGCTCTCTGCTATGTCCTAGGAAGGCAGTGGAGGATGGCCCAAGTGCTTGGGCCCCTGCACCCACATGGGGTACCAGGAGAAGCACCTGGCTGCTGGCTTCGGATCAGCGTGGTGCGCCAGACGCAGCTTGCCGGCCGTGGCGGTCATTGGAGGGTGAACCAACGGCAAAGGAAGACCTTTCTCTCTGTCTCTCTGTCTCTCTGTCTCTCTCACTGTCTGCCTGTCAAAAACAAATTAAAAAAAATAAAAAAAGAAATGATATACAAATTAGGGTACATTCATACAATGGAAAGCTACAAAGCCAGAATAAAAATTGCACTAATATAACCTACAACCTGGAAAAATATTTTTAAAGACATATTTTTGAGTAGAGAAAGCCGAAATAAAAAAAAATGTGTAGTGTATTTATCTATTCATTATATTTCCAGAACAGTCCAAACCAGTTCACAGAAACTGCTGTAAACCTGATGAGACTCTAAGGTACTTTCTAAGAAGTAGAAATGCTTATCTGGGAGATAGTCACATAGGTATATAAAGTAATAAAAGTCATCAAATTGTGCATTTGAAAAGTGCATTTGGCTGTTTGATTATATATGTTTGTGTATATATATATATATATAAATTCTTGCATATATACTTACAGCACATCTGTCCTGAAAAATTGAAAAACATTGATATTATATGAATGAGAAAATAATTCACAAATCAATGTAACTCATTATTCTTGTTTTCTTCCAAGTAGTATGCTGGTTAAGTGGTAAATAGTCACATACCTACAATTTATTACAAATTTTATTGCTAAAACATGGATATCACATAACTTATAATTAGTAATAAAATGTCATATACAATACTGTTTATTGCAAATTCCATATAGTTGCTTTATTTTTTCAAAAAGCTTTCATTGATTTTCCTTTGAATAAATTTTTAAAATCTTCTCCCATAAGTTTGGTTTATAACTCAATACTTCTGTATCAGTTACTTCATAGATATTTTGGTAAACTATTATAACTTAGCTAACCCATAGTGCACATAATGGATTGATTTCCATCATAAATATAGTTGATAATTTTATTTTCAGAAATGAATGAGGTAAAAAGGAAACCACAAAGAAAAATGTCTAAACTGCTTCTTTTTTACATGAAGGGGACAGACTTCGTGTATTTCACATATACAGTTTTAGGAACATGATGATAATCCCTACTATCTCTCCCTATTACCTTTCCTCTCCTTCCTTTCTTGTTTTTCTTTTAACTTTTATGATGACATGTTTTCAATTTACATTGTAAAAAACTGTAAAGAATTCAACAATAAGTAGAAAGACTATTGTTGATTAGGATAAAAACAAGGGTTATAAATAAAAATCAAATCTCAAGATGTTATCTCATTCATACACAACATATTTTTGGTACTCTCAATATTAGCTACCGTAAATCAAAGAAAACATATGATATTTGTCTCTTGGGGACTAGTTTATTTTACTAAATATAATAATTACAATAGAATCTATTTTGGTGTGAAAGAAAGGATTTTTTATGTCTGAGTAGTGTGCCATCATGCGTGTGTGTGTGTGTGTGTATGTGTTTGTATCACATTTTCTTTATCCAATCATCTGTTAGACATCTGGGTTGACCCCATATCTTTTCTTTTTTTAAACTTTCATTTAGTAAATATAAATTCCAAAGTACAGTTTATGGATTACAATGGCTCCCCCCCCCCATAACTTCCCTCCCACCCGCAACACTCACATCTCCCACTCCCTCTCCCATTCCATTCACATTAAGATTCATTTTCAATTATCTTTATATACAGAAGATCAATTTAGTATAAATTAAGTAAAGATTTCATCAGTTTGCCCCCACACAGAACATAAAGTGTAAAATACTGTTTCAGTACTAGCTATAGCATTAATTCACATTGAACAACGTAGACCTAGCATACTGATAGGTCTAAGAGTCAAAGGGATCACATAAACAAGACTAGTGTCTGCTAATAATAACAGATAGAATTAAAAAGGGAAAGAATGATCCAACATGGGAAGCGGGATACACAGCAGACTCATAGAATGGCAGATGTCCTAAACAGCACTCTGGCCTCGGAATCAGCCCTTAAGGCATTCAGATCTGGCTGAAGAGCCCATGAAAGTATTTTAGGCATGGAAAGCCAAGACACTCTGGAAAAAAGAACAAAAACCAACCAAACAAAAAACCCTAAATGAAAGATCTCTGTGAGTAAGATCCCAGTAGAAAGAATGAGCCATCAAAGAAGGAGGTACCTTCCTCTGAAGGGAGGGGAGAACTTCCACTTTGACTATGACCTTGTCTGAATAAGATCGAAGTTGGCAAACTCAAAAGGCTTCCATAGCCTTGGTAACTCATGACTAGAGCCTAGGGAGATTACTGATGCCATAAACAAGAGTGTCAAATTGTTAAGTCAACAACAGGAATCACTGTGTACTTACTCCTCAAGTAGGATCTCTGTCCTTAATGTGTTGTTCAATGTGACTCCATATCTTAGCTATTATTATTTGAGCTTCTATAAGCATAGGGGTACAAATAAATCTTTCATATGCTCACTTCATTTCTGTTGAGTAAATTCCCAGGAGAGGGATGGCTGGGTTATGTGGTTAATCTATATTCAAATTTCTGAGTAATGTCCATACTGCCTTCCATAATTGTTGTACTACATTACGTTCCCACCAGAGGATAGTAGAGTATACTTTTCCAGACATCCTCACCAGCATTTGTTGTTTTTTGATTTTTGGAGGATAATGATTATAACTGGGGTAAGGCAAAACCTCATTGTGTTTTTGTTTGAGTTTCCCTGATGGTTAGTAATTCTGATCATTTTCACATGTCAATTGCCCATTTGAATTCCATCCTTTGAGAAATGCCTGTACGTATCCTTGGCGTATTACATAACTGGATGTTTGTTTTGTTGTTGAATTTCTTGAGATGTTTATATAGTCTAGATAGTCATCTTTGAACAGATGTACAGTTTTCACACATTTTCACCCTTTATATCAGTTGTCTCTTACTTGTTGACTGTTTCCTTTCCTTTGAAGAAGCTTCTTGGCTTGTTGTTATCCAATTTTTCTGTTTCTTTTCTTTTATTGTCTGTGATTTGGTTGTGTTTTCCTTTTTTTTTTTTTTGAGCAGATTCTATATTTTTTAACTTTTATTTAGTAGATATAAATTTCCAAAGTACAGTTTATGGATTACAATGGCTTTTTCCCACCCATAACTTCCCTCCCACCCACAACACTCACATCTCCCACTCCCTCTCCCATTCCATTCACATCAAGATTCATTTTCAATTATCTTTACATACAGAAGATCAATTTAGTATATATTAAGTAAAGATTTCATCAGTTTGCACCCACACAGCACACAAAGTGCAAAATACTGTTTGAGCACTAGTCATAGCATTAATTCACATTGAACTACACATTAAGGACAGAGATCCTACATGAAGAGTAAGTGCACAGTGACTCCTGTTGCTGACTTAACAAATTGACACTCTTGTTTAAGGTGTCAGCAATCTCCCCAGGCTCTAGTCATGAGTTGTCATGGCCATGGAAGCCCCCTGAACTCCCCGACTTTGATCTTATTTTGACAAGGCCATAGTCAAAGTGGAAGTTCTCCCCTCTCTTCAGAGAAAGGTACCTCCTTCTTTGATGGCCCGTTCTTTACACTGGATCTCACTTGCAAAGGAATCTTTCATTTAGGTGTTTGTTTGTTTGTTTTGCCAGAGTATCTTGGCTTTCCATGCCTAAAATACTTTCATGTGCTCTTCAGCCAGATCCGAATGCCTTAAGGGCTGATTCCGAGGCCAGAGTGCTGTTTAGGACATCTGCCATTCTATGAGTCTGCTGTGTATCCCACTTCCCATGTTGGATCATTCTTTCCCTTTTTAATTCTATCTGTTATTATTAGCAGACATTAGTCTTGTTTATGTGATCCCTTTGACTCTTAGACCTATCATTATGATCTATTGTGACCTGAAATTGATCACTTGGACTAGTGAGATGGCATTGGTACATGCAACCTTGATGGAATTGTATTGGAATCCCCTGGCACATTTCTAACTCCACCATTTGGAACAAGTCAGCTTGAGCACATCCCAAATTGTACATCTCCTCCCTCTCTTATTCCCACTCTTACATTTAACAGGGATCAATTTTCAGTTAAATTTAAACACCTAAGAATAATTGTGTGTTAATTACAGAGTTCAACCAATAGTATTAACTAGAACAAAAAATACTAAATGGGATAAAGTATTAAATTGTACATCAACAGTGATCACTGTTGGGGTGTTTTCTAAGAACTCTTTGCCTACACCCATGTCTTGCAATGTTTCTCTTATGTTTTCCTATATTAATTTGATGTTTCAGATCATAGGTTTAGATCTATGAGCCATTGTGAGTTGATTTTTGTGGAAGGTTTAAGGGAAACATCGTGTTTCATACTCCTACATGAAGAGATATGATTTTTCCAACAACATTTTTTAAATAGATTACCCTTTCTTCAGGTGTGATTTTAGCACTTTTGTCAATGATTAGTTGGTTTCGGATATATGTATTGATGCCTGGGGTTTCTAATCTGTTTATTGTTTCACATATCTATTGTTTGTGACAGTACCAGATTGCTTTGATTATAACTTTTCTTTCATATGTCTTCAAATCTGGTCCTTGAAAAAAATTATAAGGTAAAATATGGTAACTTGAGCCGGCGCCGCGGCTCAATAGGCTAATCCTCCGCCTAGCGGCGCCGGCACACCGGGTTCTAGTCCCGGTCGGGGCACCGATCCTGTCCCGGTTGCCCCTCTTCCAGGCCAGCTCTCTGCTGTGGCCAGGGAGTGCAGTGGAGGATGGCCCAAGCCCTTGGGCCCTGCACCCCATGGGAGACCAGGAGAAGCACCTGGCTCCTGCCATCGGATCAGCGCGGTGCGCCGGCCGCAGTGCGCTACCGCGGCGGCCATTGGAGGGTGAACCAACGGCAAAAGGAAGACCTTTCTCTCTGTCTCTGTCTCTCACTGTCCACTCTGCCTGCCAAAAATAAAAAAAAAATTAAAAAAAAATATGGTAACTTGGAAATCTCAAAAAGTATATGCATAATTCTTTGCTTAAGAGAAATGTATATACTTTAACTGAGATTAAAATAGCTTTAAGATTACAAAAAAAATCTGGTTTCATGATGCCTCCAGCTTTGGTTTTATTGTTTGAGATTGATTTAGCTACTCAGGGTCTCTATTGTTTCTATATGAATTAATTTGAGGGTGTTTTTGTCTAGATCTGAGAAGAATGTCCTTGATATTTTGATTGGGATTGCATTAATCTTTAAATAGCTTTAGGTAGTATGGATATTTTGGTATAAATTTGTCCAGTCAATGAACATGGTAGATTTTTCCATTTTTGTTGTCTTTTTGTATTTATTTCCTTAATGTTTTATAATTTTCATTGTGGAGATCTTTCAAGTCCTTAGTATATTTATCCCAAAGTATTTAAAATTTTTGTAACTATTGTGAATGAGAGTTATCTTACAAGCTCTGTTAGCCGTGGCATCATTTGTGTATACAAAGGTTATTGATGTTTTTAAAGATTTTATTTATTTATTTGAGAGATAGAGTTATAGATAGTGAGAGGAAGAGATAGAGAGACAGGTCTTCCTCGTTGGTTCACTCCCCAAATGGCCGCAACGTCCACAGCTGTACCAGTCTGAAGCCAGGAGCCAGGTGCTTCTTCCCAGTCCCATGTGGGTGCAGGGGCCCAAGTACTTGTGCCATCTTCTTCTGCTTTCCCAGGACATAGCAGAGAGCTGGATTGGAAGAGGGGCAGCTGGGACTAGAATGGTGCCCATATGGGCTGCCGGCGCTGCAGGTGGAGGATTAACCTACTGCACCATGGTGCCAACCCCAGGTTATTGATTTTTATGTGTTGATTTTATATCCTGCATCTTTGCCAAACTGCCTTAAGCATTCAAATAGACCCTTAGTAGAGTCTTTTTGTTTGCCTATGTATAGGATGATATCATCTACTAACAGGGATAATTTGACTTCCTCCTTTCCATTTTTTTCCTTTCGATTTCTTTTTCTTGGCTAAATGTTTTGGTTAAAACTTCCAGATGAGAGTGGATATCCTTGTCTGGTTTCAGATCTTAGTGGAAATGCTTCCAGCTTTTATTCATTCAATATTGATGCTGGCTGTGGGTTTGTCAGATTTTGCCTAGATTTTGCTGAGGATTATTATTTCTATACCCAATTTGCTTGTTTTTATCATGAAATAATGTTATATTTCATCAAATTTTTTCTCTGCATTTATTTAGATAATCATATGTTTTTATTCAGTTTCTTAATGTAATGCATCATGTTTTTTGACTTGCACATATTGAACCATCCATGCATCCCAATGATGAATCCCACTTGGTTTGGCTGGATGATGTAATAATTCATCTCAGGGACCTAGAAAAACAGAGATAGCTAAACCCAAAATCAGTAGGAGGAAATAATAAAAACTACACTTGATCTTAGCAAAAAGGTCGAGAAACAATGAAATAATAAAAATTAGAGAAGAGGTAAATAAAATTGAAACTCATGCATGCAAAAGATCAGTGAAATGAAGAGCTGATTTCTTAAAAAAATAGATAAAATTGATAAAACATTGGCCAAACCACCTAAGAAAAATAGGAGGAAGACCCAAATTAATAAAATCAGTGATGGAAAAGATGTTACAATAGATACCACAGAAATAAAAAGAACTATCAGGAATTACTATAGAAGAGTTATATGCCAACAAATTGGAGAATCCAGAAGAAATGGATAGATTTGCCAAAATTGAGGCATGAAGATATAGAAAATCTAAGTCAGCCTAAATAAGATGGAAATTGAATCAGTAATAAAGGCCCTCCCAACAAGAAAAGCCCAGGACTGAATGGCTTCATCGCTTGATTTCAGCAAACTTTTAAAGAACTAACCCTAATTATTTCTAAACTGTTCAAAACCGTATCTGAATATTGGAAGAGTATTCTTCATTTATAGTGCAACTTCAGTGCATCAGCTATATATACAACATACAAAGGTATTTCAAAAGCCCCATGAAAAATGGAATTAATAGATAAGTTTATTTTGGTGTAAAAACTTTGAATTCCATGCATACAAGGAATCTTCAAAAAGTTCATTTTGAAAACACTTTAGGACAAACATTTGCCCTCTTAAGATGCCATGTAAGCCACCCATATCCCACATCAGTGTAAATGGGTGACTCCATCTTCCTGCTAATGTGGACTTTGGGAGGCAACAGCGACAGCTCACGTAGTTGGGCTCCTGCTATCTGTTGGAATCCTAGACTGAGTTCTCCGTTCCTGTTTCAGGCTCCAGTCCAACTCTGATTGGGGACTTTTGGGAAGTAAAACATTAGGATAAGAGCTCTACTGCAAATTTCTGCATCTCTTATTTTCTCTGTGTATCTAAAATACATAATTAAAAATCAAATAAACATTTAAGAAAAAATTATATATATAAATCTTAAAACAAATTTTGCTTCAAAATAAGCTTTAGTTTTACTTTTCTATCAATTTTTGAAATGATGTCATACATTCTATGTTTAATCTATTTTATTAGCATTTCTCTATAAGTTTATACAATAATATATGTAATAAGACAATAAATAAGTATAAATGAAAAGAACATAAAACAAAATCATTTGTTCATCTGTTGTATTTAAATTTTCAAAGTTCAAGTGCTCTCACCATAACCAATTTCAAGTTACTTCCCTGAGTTCAGCTCACATAATTGGGAAGAGATGTGCGTTTTCCAGGCCCATCTATAGTACTTCTGCCTCAGGCATAGCCAATACAAATAATCTCCAGAGCATGTTGGGTAGTAAAATATAATTAAATAATTAGTAAGTGAAGAGTTGCAAATTTCTTTGTCTTTAAAGGCTTACTGAAGAGTAAGTTTATATACTTTAATTCTTAGTAATGACTGTTTAGTGATCAGTTTTCAAAAATGCTTTAAAAATTAACATCAGGGACTTGAATGCCAATTTAAGGTGTTTCCAAATCACCACTGCTCATTCCAATATCCATGTTTAATATACAGTAGAAAAACCTTCCTCGAGTAGGTTTTTCAAATTCCCCATAAGCGTTTTTTTGGGGCTTACTTTTCTTACAGGATTATCTGTTGTTGTAGCAGTACTTAAGGCATGAGAGATGTTATCACAACTTCTCCTCAAGTAGTATGAGACTCCTTAAAAAACAGTCATTCTGTCTTGGGCACCTCTGTGCCATCAGAACATAATTGATTAATGAATACAGTTAGAAATCAATAAATATAGAGATACAAGTCTTCTAACAATACCAATGTTCCATTATTATTTGAACAATATAAAATATTATTTATAATTATTGTAATTATAAAAGACAGAAGTCCAATTCAAAGGAACTCAGGTGAAAAATGTCTTTTTGGCACATATAATTGGAAAGACACTACATGGCTCTACTTAGAATCAAGGAAAGAAATGCAGGAAAACCATGAATGTAGGATCAATGTTTCCAGAATTCCCTTGTCCATTTCTGAGCTCTGCCAGTTTTGTTATTTCCAATGCATCTTTAGGAAAACATAATCTTGAGCATGGCATAAAGTAGATTTATTGATTCATTCGATAAATAATTACCAGACGCTTGCTATACACAAATGTATATATTCTTGTGAGGATCACACGTGTATAGATCCACAAGGGAGGGGATCCTGTGCCTAGTGTTGTGAATAGCATTGTTGGTTAGTTTGTTGTTCATTACTTAGCTAAAATATTGGAAAGGAATTCCTTGGGAAAGTAAAGGTCTATTTCACCTTCCAGTTTAAAGTTGCAGGATAAAGGGGCCATACTCTGGCATCTGGTGGAGGCTGGTAATGGTGGGTGTGCTAGTGGTGATCACATTATGAGTCAGGACAGAGCCTGAACCTGGGCTCCAATTGAACTGAAATTCTCAAACCTCTCACAAGAACCACCCTCCCAGGACATTCTCTCAATGATCCAAAAGCCTCCCACCAGCCCATTTCTCAGATGCCATCAGTAGATTGTCTCCACTTTTAATCAGTCACCCATTAACCTTAAGACATATTTTAGCAGTTGCATACAATTTGAGGACACAAAAATCCAGTTCAATCGCTAATACATCGCAAAGAAGAAGAGGGATATAATTCCTACTCTCATAGTTAATTCTCTATTACAAAGAAACTGAAAGATAACTGCAAGGAGAAGTCCAGGGATCTCAGGGGCATATAAATGAGCACCAAAATTAGCCTTAGGAAATGAAGAAAAGATTCCAGGAGAAACATTATCTACGCTCAGATGAGAAATGTGATTAAGAGTTAGCTAGGCCAATTTTGTGAAAATAAATTTCTTCATTACATCAAATTTTATTCTTCATAAAAATATTGCGTATATTTTTCAATTTCCCATGAAGCTCCAAGTAGAAGAGATTTTAATCTATAAATATTACTAAATGTGAAAAATGTTAGACTCAAATTAGGAGGGCAAAGAAATGAATTCAGCATTCTGGTCAAAGGAAAGTAAGACATCTCTGACGGCTTTGTGCAAATGAGATGACACAATAAGCACACTACAAAGGTTGAAGAAGCACCTAATATTTCTCCTCCTCCTGAACATAAAATCAATTTGAAAGAGATTACAGTGGTAATGGTGAAACATAATTTAACAGGCTCAATGTATGACTTATTTTTTGAGGAGAGCATGGTCAGCATTAATAGTTTCTAAAAATGAACTATCTTGTATTTTTACTTACTAAGATACCTTTGAAGGAAAGAACATGCTTGAGAATCAATCTGTGGGAAGAGAAAACTGTTTTATTCCCTTAGGAACTACATGCATGGACATTTGCTCAAGCAGGTTAAGTAATTCACTGATTTCCTTGTACAGCATTTCCATCTTCTAGTTCAGAAAGGGTTGCAATATGAGAGAAAATAATTCTCAGAGTTAGAATTGAATAAGCAAGGCTTATTCATTCCAGCTAAGGGAAGATTAGAAACTTGACAGACTTGGTTCATGAGGAGAATGAAAACCCCACAAGGAGGATTAACTTGTTATAACAACAGTTTCATCAAATCAAGTATTAGATACTTGTGAGAGAACAGCAAAATTCAACTACAATGTAACAAACTGTTCAAAGAAGATTAATACTATACATTGAGAGTCTGAGAACTGCCCATTCCCTCCCAATTAATGAAATTGAGTCAACCTTAAGTGCATTCATGACATGATGCACTCTGCTAAATATGTAAACTCATGACTGAAATTGGTTACTATATGTCAGTTATGATGCTAACTTAACCATCAAAACAACTATGTGAGAAATATTACTTCCTTTTTCAATTCCATTTCTAAATCCAAAGCTCTGTCATTTTCTCTACCATACTTGCAGTTAAAACTATGAAAGAGGTGGATGTCCACATAGTAGTGTTTTAAATAATAATACTTTCTATTAAGTATCTCTTTAAATTATTTTTGTGAATTTTCTAAATGTAATGAGCTTAATGATATTTTGACAGGTGGGTGAGAGCTCCTGTGGCAGAACTTCCAGGAATATCTATATCACATGACTCCCTCAACACATTAATTTTGTTTTTTTTTTTTATAACAGCAGTTGTGGTTTTACATTGCCTCAAGTATTCCTGCCATGTGCCACCATTGCACTCTGTATTTCTGCAGTGATCAAGGTGGCCATGCTGTAGATTTTTTTTTCTTTCTTTTTTTTTTTTTTTCTTTTTTTTTTTTTTTTTTTACAGGCAGAGTGGATAGTGAGAGAGAGAGACAGAGAGAAAAAGGTCTTCCTTTTTGCCGCTGGTTCACCCTCCAATGGCCGCTACGGCCGGCGCATCTCGCTGATCTGAAGCCAGGAGCCAGGTGCTTCTCCTGGTCTCCCATGCGGGTGCAGGGCCCAAGCACTTGGGCCATCCTCCACTGCCTTCCCAGGCCATAGCAGAGAGCTGGCCTGGAAGAGGGGCAACCGGGATAGAATCCGGTGCCCCGACAGGGACTAGAACCCGGTGTGCCGGCGCCACAAGGCAGAGGATTAGCCTGTTAAGCCACGGCGCTGGCCCCACATTAAATTTTTTATCATTGATATAAATTATTATATGCAACAAATGTGAGATGTCAATAATAGGGGAAGCTGGGTGTGGTTTATTGCTCATAAAAATATGTAAGACATTAACAATGAAGGAAGCTGGGTGTGTGTTATATGGGGAGTCTTTGTAATTCTTCACAATATTTGTTTTATAAATTTTAAATTATTCTGAAATAAAAAGTTTTAAATAGACATATATAAATACAAGTCAACATTATAGTAGGAAATGATTATCCTGTTGTCATCTCACTTTGAATGAGTTACTTACCCAATGCAGTTTTTTGTCAATGACCTAACCACAGTAAATCCGAGCATTAAACATAAGGCTATGCTACTCCTCTAGAGCCAGACATAGATTCCCAAAACAATTGAAATTCTGTTACACTGCAGGGATGTCCTTCTGTCCTCTACTAACCTACAAAATGTGCATACTTTTCAGATTCTACAGTAAAGTCCTTTCTCAGAGGTAAAGTCACGGTGCTGGGCAGAAACACCCCTCAATCTATACCTAACAAGCCATTACTTTTTTGTCACATCTCAAAAACTTCAGGAGCTTACTTGTTGCTGATTCCCCAGATTTATACCCCAACTCTGGAAACCACATTACCAAAACCTGACACATAAGAAAAAGCAGTTCCTTTTGCTTCCATTAAGTACTCAATCTTCGTATTTTCTTTTAGCTTCTACCCTTCCTAGTTGTTTCCATTCAGGTGTTTTCCTTTGTACCTCTGTCATCCTAATATCTATGGGTTCTAGTGCTATTTTTTCTCTAGGCTTTTAACTCCTTCCTTTATTGTTCCTCAGAAGCATTCAACTCTCATTCTCCTCTGCCACTGCTGTCCAGAGCTATGTTGTTTGTTTATAAAGGAAGTTCTCATATATTTTTGAGTCTGTTACCTTACTTTATATTTCCTCTCTAGTTGATCTTTTCTTCTGTACTTGGATCAATAGCATATTGCCTTAATTATTGTAGCTTTACTATATATAGATATCAATAGTGTATGTTCGATTTTGTTATTCAAGAAGATTTACATGTTTTGCATTGCAGTATCTGTTTTAGAATTAGGTTGATATTTTCAAACAAAATATCATGCTGTAATTTTAATTATGGTTCCATTTAAATTATAGAGAAGTAACAGATTTAATTGGCAACTTTTAAATATTGGGTTTTCAAATCAGAAACATAGTACACTCATTTTTTTAAGGTTTTTACTAATTACTCTGTGTAAGGGTCAGTCTTTCGTGCCTTAAAGTTCATTAAATCCTAGATCTTCATATGTCTGTTATTGTTATTGTAAGTAATATCATTTCTAGATTTTGAGTTTTCATTAACTATTGATTTGATATAGCAATACAGTTAATTTCTATATATTTTTATATATGGTGCATTTTCTATGTTCAGAGGGTTTGTATATTCTCTTGGATTTACTACATTCAGAATCATATTGTTGGAAAATATTACGTAAACTTGTTATGTGTGTCCCTCTCATCATTCTGGAAGGGATCTCCTATATAATTTGAATTTAAGTGACAATAGTGAGCATTTTGGTCCTTTTGACAAAGTCAGAGACAAAGCTGTCATTTCTTTCAAACCTTAATAATGAATATACACTTCTGTTGACATCAGATTAAAATATATCAATTCCATTTTCTGATCACTAAAATTAATTAATTATTTTTTATTTATTGATTTGAGAGGTAGAGTTAGACACATAGAGAGAGAGAGACCGGGAGAAAAGGTTGCCATCTGCTTGTTTACTTTCCAAATGGCTGTAATGGCCAGAGCTGGGCCAATCTGAAGCCAGGGGTTAGGAGCTTCTTCTGGGTCTCCCACGTGGGTGCATGGGCCCAAGCACTTGGGACATCTACTGCTTTCCGAGGCCACAAACAGAGAGGTGGATCTGAGGAGGAGCAGCCAGGATACAAACCAGTGCCCACATGTGATAGCATCACTGCTGGTGGAAGTTTAACCTACTATGCTACAGCGCTAGGCTCTATGGAACATTTTCTATCCTGAAATTGGTTTCTTTTAGTTTTTATTTTTCTTCATTAAGTGTTTTAAGATTCATCAGTTTTGTTTTTCTGTTGAAAGGAAATATTTTGTCTGAATTGATTTGTATGTTACATATCTTTTATGTCCTTCATTTCTACTTCTGATTACTTTTATTTCTTTGGGGTAAAATTGGCTACTTTTTTCCTTCTTAAGATGCATACTTATGGAGCCAGTGTTGAGGCATAGCAGATTAAGCCACCGTCTGCAATTCTTCCTGAGCAAAGCCATATCTATTCCATAGTATTTTATTTATTATATTTTCATTAAGATAGTCAAAATGTTCCTAGTTTAATTTGTGATTTTTTATTTGACTTAAGACATTTAGATATTCTTTCATTTCATAAGATGTGGGATATTTGTAGTAACATTTCCATAATGATTTCTAAGTTAATTCCATTGAACTCTGATAAATATAATTCCAATTATTTGAAAATGAGATCATTGTATAGATCAGTTTGGAAAAGCATTTTGTGAGTATCTGAGATGACTGTGTATTCTGCAATTGAGTGCAGTATTCTATCTATGCATACCTGCTAATTAGGCCTACTTTGTTAACCATGTTCTCCAAATATTTTCTATCCTTACGATTTTTGTCTGCTTATTCTAGCACTTTCTGCAAGAAGTGTGTTTAGGTCTCCCATTATGGTTATTACTTCCCTTTAGGAAATTTTATTGTCAGAGTTTTAAATAATGCTTTCACTCTCATGCTTCAGTTTGATCATTGACAGTCTTTATTCTTATATGCTGAATTTTCTACAAGCCCTCTACAGCTGTAACTATTTCTCTTCACCTTTATATATACAATGTCTATGACGGTACCTACAAAGAGTTTACATCAGGCCGGCGCCGCGGCTCAATAGGCTAATCCTCTGCCTGCGGCGCTGGCACACTGGGTTCTAGTCCCAGTCGGGGTGCCGGATTCTGTCCCAGTTGCCCCTCTTCCAGGACAGCTCTCTGCTGTGGCCCAGGTGTGCAGTGGAGGATGGCCCAAGTGCCTTGGGCCCTGCACCCCATGGGAGACCAGGAGAAGCACCTGGCTCCTGCCATTGAATCAACGCAGTGCGCTGGCCGCAGCACGCCGGCCGCGGCAGCCATTAGAGGGTGAACCAATGGCAAAGGAAGACCTTTCTCTCTGTGTCTCTCTCTCACTGTCCACTCTGCCTGTCAAAAAAAAAAAAAAGAGTTAACATCAATCACATAGTGAATCAAATCCTCCACCTCTGCCCTTTTCTCCTAGTAAGCTTACCACACAGTTGCATATCTTCCTAGGAAATTTTTAAAAAGTAAGGTTTAGTGGAGGGAAATATCTGTGTCTTCTGTAACTATATACAAATTCTACGTACGTGCAGTTATGCAGTATAGAAATGTGGTCCTGTGCTGTGAGACTTTGTTTACATATAAGTTTGATGTATGAGTAAGGAGTTTGAGACATTAAAAGCAAACTTCCTAGTTTTAGACAGAAAGCTGAAGGACTTATTTTAATGGATTTTTAGTACACTGAAATGGCATCACTTTCCTGGTGGGCACTCACCCTTATAAGAAGGGGGCGGGGAATAAAACGCATTCCCTGACTAAACACACTAAGGTGCTTGGTATCTGCAGGTCTCTGATTTCTAGGCCACAAATAAATGTCGTTCAATAACTGATTCCTGGAAATCAGACTTCTGAAAAAGGTAAGCTTCATTGCATCATTGCTCCTCCTTTGCTTATCTTCCTGTGGACTGAATATGAGTAGGTGATTAAATCTGTAGCTTCAGTTGTAAGCATCTTAAATTTTAATATCACATTTGGAGAACAATTTGGGAGAACCTAGATTTAGTCAACTTTTAAATATCTTTAAATTATTAAATTCCCCCACAGAATAAAGAATGGTATAAAGAAAAAAATAAAATAATTCCTGTTATCATGGAAAGCTCTAGTAATAATGCCAACTTCAAGATGTGAATAATGTATGAGGTGGAACTGAAGCTTGTCTACAATCAGTCCTGTTGGTTGGACAAAGTGGGAGTGATGTCAGAGTTAGTTCTATGAGGATGGACCATAGAAGAAAATATAAATGTAGCCAATGTGTATAAGCATAACTAGAGGTGGGAGGGTGCAATCCAAGAAGCTAGAATGACAATTAGAAATGAAAAAGTTCTAGTGGATTAGATCAACATGACTCTTAAGAACCACAGGAAGAATGATGACCAAAAAGGGAAATACTGTGTTCATACGAAGGACTTATATTCACAGTAGAGAGTAAGCTGAAAAAATATGTTTAAAAAGTCAAAGGACAACTTTCCCAAGTGAAGGTGCTTGATTATCTATTTCAGAATAAAGAAATCTGAACCATTGCTTACATGTGACAGCTAAAAGCTTGTCATTACATACATTTGCCCTTCCTGATCTGTGGCAATAGCTTCCAGGGGCCTTGGTGGGTGCCTGAAACCATGAAACCAAACCCTATGTTCACTATGCTTTTCTTGTGCATATTTAATGCAACAATAAAGTTTAATGTATAAATTCGTACAGTGAAAGATTAACAATAATTTATAACCAAATATAACAAATTTTAACAAATGCAACTATAACAATATTCTGTAATAAACAAACTATGAACATGGCCTATTCTCACTTGAAAGACCCAAAGCAAACTTGGTATGGTCATCCCCAAGTGTCTGGAGGGGATTGATTCCAGCCCTCTGTAGATACCAAAATCTACTAGATGCTCAAGCCTTTTACATAAAATGACATAGTATCTGTATGCAACTCTGCGTCTTCTCCTGTATACTTAAATCATCTCTAGATTACTTATAACACCTAATACAATGTAAGTGCTGTATAAATAGTCACTGTATTGTTTAAGGGACAGTGACAAGCAAAAAGGTTTAACATGTTCATTATAGGCATAATTTTTTTAAATATTATTGATCCACATTTGGTTGAATTTGCAGGTGTCATTGGGCCATGACTGATTTCAGGCAGTGGAAGCCATGGAAAATGAAACCATGCATAAGGCAGGACTACTGTGCTTATCAAATTTCTATGTGTAAGGCACTGAGCTAAAATCATTAAGCTGGTGAATTATGCAAAGGTCACTCACATGTGGATCCTGAAATCACAGACTCCCATTTAATGGTTCAAAGTACTAAACAAAGCTTGATTTTGGTGATAGCTTCAGGGACTAGTCTCTAACAAAATTTATCTCAAATATTTCTGACTTGCTTCATTTTTATAACAATTGTAATTTATTTATGTTGTTTGTTTTAAATTTTTCTCATGCGGATCTCATCCTTAGTGGATTGACTTGTCTCTTTGCTGGAAGTCCATATACCCAATGGCAACATTTGTTGGAACGTCATTAACATTTTGATATTAATGGAAAAAATATGACCATTAACAGCTTATGAGCTATATAGCCAAAAACCATTGTCAAGAGATAGGATGAAGAGAGGAATCAGAAAGGTATTCACAGGGATGAACTTTTTTTTTTTAACTTTTATTTAGTAAATATAAATTTCCAAATTACAGTTTATGGATTACCATGGCTTCCCTCCCATAATTTCCCTCCCACCTGCAACCCTCCCATTTCCTGCTCCCTCTCCCCTTCCATTCACATCAAGATTCATTTTCAATTATCTTTATATACAGAAGATTGATTTAGTATATATTAAGTAAAGATTTCATCAGTTTGCACCCACACAGAACATAAAGTGTAAAATACTGTTTCAGCACTAGTTATAGCATTACTTCACATTGGACAACACATTAAGGACAGAGATCCCACATGAGGAGTAAGTACACAGTGATTACTGTTGTTGACTTAACAATTTGACACTCTTGTTTATGGCGTCAGAAATCTCCCTAGGCTCTAGTCATGAGTTGCCAAGGCTATGGAAGCCTTTAGAGTTCGCCAACTTCGATCTTATTCAGATAAGGTCATAGTCAAAGTGGAAGTTCTCCCCTCCCTTCAGAGAAAGGTACCTCCTTCTTTGATGGCCCCATTCTTTCTACTAGGATCTCACTTGCAGAGATCTTTCATTTAGGTGTGGTGTTTTGTTTTTGTTTTTTTTTTTGTTTTGTTTTGTTTTGTTTTTTTTGCCAGAGTGTCTTAGCTTTCCATGTCTAAAATACTCTCATGGGCTCTTCAGCCAGATCTGTATGCCTTAAGGGCTGATTCTGAGGCCAGAGTGTTGTTTAGGACATCTGCCATTCTATGAGTCTGCTGTGTATCCCACTTCCCATGTTAGATTGTTCTCTCCCTTTTTGATTCTATCAGTTAGTTTTTGCAGACACTAGTCATGTTTGTGTGATCCCTTTGACTCTTAGACCTATCAGTGTGATCAATTGTGAACTGAAATTGATCACTTGGACTAGTGAGATGGCATTGGTACATGCAACCTTGATGGGATTGTATTGGAATCCCCTGGCACATTTCTAACTCCACCATTTGGAACAAGTCAGCTTGAGCACATCCCAAATTGTACATCTCCTCCCTCTCTTATTCCCACTCTTATATTTAACAGGGATCACTTTTCAGTTAAATTTAAACATCTAAGAATAATTGTGTGTTAATTACAGAGTTCAACCAATAGTATTAACTAGAACAAAAAAATACTAAAAGGGATAAAGTATGAAATTGTACATCAACAGTCAGGATCAGGGCTGATCAAGTCACTGTTTCTCATAGTGTCCATTTCATTTCAACAGGTTTCCTTTTTGGTGCTTGGTTAGTTGTCACCGATCAGGGAGAACATATGATATTTGTCCCTTTGGGACTGGCTTAATTCACTCAGATGAATTTTTATCTTTAAAGTTGAGTAGGATCAGTGCAAATGGATATGGAGGCTTATTCAAAGCACTGCTTCAGGAGAGCTACATGTGTAGCACAAAGTCCTGAAAGGGGGAGGTGGTATACCCAGCAGGAAGAGCTAACAGAGGTTCATATATTAGAATGCAGACACTGATCTTAATCAATGATGAGATAGAAGGTATATGCAGGCATTACATCTTGCTGAAGGGGAAGATATTCATGAGTTTTTTTTTATTTTTTAAAATTTATTTATTAGAAAGTTGGAGGTACAGGGAGGGAGAGAGAAAGAGAGAGAGGCAGAGAGATTATCCATCTGCTGGTTCACTCCCCAGATGGCCATGACAGCCAGCACTGGGCCAGGACAAAGCCAGGATCCAATAGTTTCTTCAGGATCTCCCACAGGGTTTTGCAGGGGCCCAAACACTTGGGCCATCTTCTACTCTTATTCCAGGCCATTAAGAAGGAGAGAGATTGAAGGTGGAGCAGTTGGGACATGAACTAGCACCCATATGGGATACAGATGGTGCAAGTGGCAACTTTACTCGTTACACCACAACAGTGGTTCCCACTCACTCATGGGTTTAGGAAGCCTGCTCATATTTGAATTTTTATCAGTATCATTAATGTAGAAAGCAGGAAGGAATTGAGAATGAAATACTATGAAGAACAAAGCAAATTATACATCCTATTTAATTATTCAAGAATTATTTGAATGTATGCCATGGCCAAATAAAATGTGAAGTGTTACCAGAGTTAAAAAAGATGAAAAATGTGCTTATACACTGGTGTTTACATTTGCAGATACGTATATACACATACACGTCTACCTTCTTGTTATAGGCATCTGCACTTGTGGCTGGGGCTCCCACATAGTGTGTGGCTTCAGAGCAGGTGATCTTCATTTGTGGTGAATCAGCATTCATGATTAAATGTTTCAAGTATGTTCATCCTTTAAAGCTTACTCAGAAAATGGCATGCCATTATTTCTGCCATATTCCTTTGGTCGTACAGCCACAGAACCCATCTCCAATTCAAAGGAAACATCCTTGCCACACAAACAGTATGGGTTTGCAAATAGTTTGTAGTTATCTCTAATAGGAAATTACGTATAGTTAAGGTGGTATATAAACACTACTCAATATTAGGAGCCTGGCAGTAAATTGTCATGCATAATAATAATGATAGTAATAATGAGAGACCCTGAGCAATTAATATTTTCTAATCACTGTAAAATTTTCTTTGCAGGAATTATAGCAGGTGACTTCAATAGTTTGTGGAAAATAGAATCAAAAGATGAGTTTATTTTGGTGCAGAAGAATTTGAAAATCTATGCATATTTTTCATAATATGCATTTTCAATGAACTTTTTGAAATGTTTTATTTATTTTATTTTATTCCAAAGGTAGAGATGTAGAAAAACAGGGACAGAAAAATGTTTCACCTGCTAGTTCACTTCCCAAACACCCAGAACAGCAGATGCTTGTCCAGGCTGAAGCCAGAAATCAGGGACTCAGTAGGGACCCAAGCACTCCATATAACATGTTCTTCCCCCATGGTGCACATTAGCAAGAATCTGGAATGGGGAATGAAGCTGAGACTTGAACCCAGGCACTCTAATGTAGAATGTCTATGTACTAAATAGCATTTTTTATTTTTTCTTTTTTTAAGATACATTTATCTGAAAGAGTTATATAGAGAGAAGAAGCAGAGAGAGAGTATGTGTGCATGTGTGTGTGTGTGTTTGTATATGTGTGTGTGAGAGAGAGAGGATCTTCCATCCTATGCCAGGGCTTAGACAAGCTGAAGTTAGGAACCTAGTCTGCTATGTGGTTCTGCTGCCTTTCCAAGGCCGCTTGCAGAGAACCGGATGCCTGTGTTGCTGGCGGTGGCTTTATCTGCTATGCCACAATGCCAATCACAACAGCATTATGAACACTGTACAAAACACCCACCCCTCAATGGACTTTTTGAAGACCACTCATACAATTTATTCACTACCAGAATTCTATGAATTATCCTGTCATACTCATCTTTAGATGGAGAAACTAAATCGTAAAGAGAGAATAAACTTATTGAGTGTTATGACTAGTAAGGAGCATAGTTAGCATTTGCAATGAGATTCTCACCTAGAGTTTTAATGATTTAGTCACTATTACATGTTAATTTGAAATCTCTTATGAGACAGGCAAATTTTTATCTATCAACTTCATTCTTATAAAATCACTGTATCAGCATTTTGGAAATAGTCTGATCAATTTTTGCTCATTGTTGAATTGCTTCTAACAATTTCATTTTTGGGTATTAAGAAACATTAGTTTAAAAAATGTTATATTGTAAATATATAGAAATATACATTTATTTATATACTTATATATATATTTACAATATATAAATAATTTTAATATGCAAGTTCATAGAATTGTAAATACACATATAATCTAAATTACCATATCAAGATTCCATTATAAATCCACAACTTCACATTTTAATCAAAGCAGTGAGTTGTTAAGTTTAACTAAATAGGTTTACTGTTGGTGCTAATGTGACTCTAACTCTATCCAAATACAAATTACATGTGCCACAATAGAAAGGTTGTCTTCTTACACTTTGTTATTACTTCTTTGAATGATAAATCAGGTAACTACAAGATGTTCCCTTGATAGCCTTGAACCGATCCCCATTTCTCACTGTAGTTCTCTAGAAGAGCTGTGGAATGTGCTGGCAATGCAGCATCCTAATGTAAGCAGGGACTAGCTGGAAACAGCCCAGCCTCGCTTCAAGGACCTTCCTAGTAATAGCACGTCCTTCATTGCTTTAATAGAGGGTCACATGATTCCAGGGTATAAACATGCTGCAAACTGCTTTACCACTGTTGTATAAGTGGAATATTTGCAGTCGATACTCCATCTGCCTTGAGCAGCTTTTCAGAGTGTTGGAGGACTGGTTGCCAATGACTCCTGGGCTCCTACTGTCCCTAAAACCTATCTGCAAGTAATAAATGTATTAAATGTAACTTATGTGAGCAACTGTTCTATCTTATTTACTTCAAACAAGCTGGTTTTAAAAAAGGTTGCATCATGTTGATCACATGAAAACTGTTTTTTGTCATTATTCCCTTAACAATATAGTATAACAAATATTGACATAGCATTTACATTGTGTTAGGTATTATAAATCATGTAGAAGTGATTTGAAGTATATAGGGGGTGTAGGTAGGTTATTTGCAAGAACTAGACTGGCCTATTTTATGTAAGGGGTATGACTATCCATGGATTTTGATATTTTTATGGAATCCTGCAACAAATGCCCTGAAGATACACTGGCATACCCAGACATGTCTTGACTGTTTCAAGATAGAAAAAGATAAAGACCGGCCGGCGCCGCGGCTCACTAGGCTAATCCTCCACCTTGCGGCGCCGGCACACCGGGTTCTAGTCCTGGTCGGGGCACCGATCCTGTCCCGGTTGCCCCTCTTCCAGGCCAGCTCTCTGCTGTGGCCCGGGGGTGCAGTGGAGGATGGCCCAAGTGCTTGGGCCCTGCACCCCATGGGAGACCAGGATAAGCCCCTGGCTCCTGCCATCGGATCAGCGCGGTGTGCCGGCCGCAGCGCGCCAACCGCGGCGGCCATTGGAGGGTGAACCAACGGCAAAAGGAAGACCTTTCTCTCTCTCTGTCTCTCTCTCTCCCTGTCCACTCTGCCTGTCAAAAAAAAAAAAAAAAGATAAAGACCACATAACTTTTCTTACAATATACTTACAGTGCTGATGAACAGTAACTTCCTCAGAAACAGTAAACTATTGGAGACTTTTAAAAATTTAATTATGGGGGCTGGCGCCGCAGCTCAATAGGCTAATCCTCCGCCTGCAGCGCCGGCACACGGGGTTCTAGTCCTGGCAGGGGCGCCGGATTCTGTCCTGGTCGCTCCTCTTCCAGTCCAGCTCTCTGCTGTGGCCCGGGAGTGCAGTGGAGGATGGCCCAAGTTCTTGGGCCCTACACCTGCATGAGAGACCAGGAGAAGCACCTGGCTCCTGCTTTGGATCAGCGCGGTGCACCGGCAGCAGCGGCCATTGAGGAGTGAACCAACAGCAAAGGAAGACCTTTCTCTCTGTCTCTCTCTCTCACTGTCTAAATCTGCCTGTCAAAAAAAAAAAATTAAGCATGGGTAGTCACTAAAATGTAAATAAAAATGGCATAATCAAATATTATTAAAATATATTTTATAGAGCTGAAATTGTATATTCGTGAGCATTATTTAATTGTTGGACAAATGTGAGAAGAGAACTAAGGATGTTTTTAACAGTGATCACAGCTCAGTCTTTTATTGTCTTATCATTTTGACTTATTTGGAAACCTTAAGAAATTTGACCCACAATAGAGTTATATAATTTTAGACATAGATTTGTATTTTATATTGGTTAATACTAAAGCGCCTTCTGATTCAGTTCAAAAAATAGTAATCTTATTATGGAGCACTCATGCAGGACGATTCTTAGTATCACTGTGTGCTTATTTGCCTGATGATATTAATATTTTGTAATAAGGTGGCATTTCTAAATTAGACAGAAATCATATTATCTGACTAATCCTCATAAGAGTCACTGGAGCCAGCTTTCTGATAATATGAACTTTCTATTTCTAAAAGAAAATAATAGACAGTTTATTTAACAAATATTAATATGTCTCTTACTGATAGCTCTTGGCCAAAATAATGTCTTTCTCTCATAACTTGCTCCTTTAAAAAATGCCCAGTATTCATCCTGATAAAAAAAAAAATGACACAAGAAATTCTCCCATGTGAAACCTGTAGGCTCTAACTCTCCTAGAGTTGAAACCTGTGAGTAGCCATCAATGCCCTGGCCTTCCTAAGATTGAAAGTAGTCAAAATAATATTTACAAAACAAAACATAAAACTCAAGTGAGACTTTGCCCCCAAATCTTCATGAGGCATTATCAGTGATAATGTCTGTATACATAGAAGACAGGCACATATTGTTATATTTCCATATATCACTGGCCTCAAAGAAGCCTTCAGTGCCTGCCATATTAGAATAGCTCAGTATGAGAGAAAGGTAATGGAAAAAGCACTAGGAATTCCAACATTGTTGTTATATATTCCTGTCCCTGAAAATCACCCAGACTATAATTCCAAATTCTGCCAAATTCTTCCATAATTTGTTTACTGTGAAAAGGGAGTTAATACACCTGCAACTCAGATGACATAGAGAGAGAAACAAGAGCCAGGCTTTGTAGGAGCCAGAGAACAAGAGGATCAAATAGAGGAAACCAAATGAGGAAACTCATGAAAAAGGGCACATAACAACAATAAGTCAACCAGTCTCTTATTGTATACTAAGATAGAGCCTTTGAATTTAAATATAGTTCATTTATTTTTAAAAACTCACGTGTGTCTTAGATTAAGCATGCATGAACTTTAGCTTCAGTAAAAGAGAAGAAAGTGAAGGCCATTCTTCTCCAGGAGATATTTATATTGTTGTTGTTTGATCAGATTTATGTTCAACTCAGACTCTGGAGGGAGAGAAGAGGAAGAATGCATGGGGGACGTCTTTGCATTCGCTGAAGGTGAGAAGGCCAAAGAGAACTAAGCAAAGGCAGATTAGTCATCCTGAGCCAAAGACCTTTGCCCTTACAAAAATCAAAACACAATAGGAGCAGCTTTTCCTATTTTTTCTGGCTAATTTTCTTATATGTTAGGCTTAAATGTCACAGTGTCTCACTATGCTACCCACCTTGACCATAACAGAGTTTATACAACATCATGGCCCTCCAGTTGGGGGTCTGTATTCACTGAGAGATGAGTGGAGCATTCAGTTTCATGGGAAGTTAAGATTTTGTGCGTTTCAACTAAAAATAGCCCTGTGTCTGTTGTAATAATCATCCCCCAATTATGTATTATAATTTTCTTTTATGGATAAAAGATATATTTCCTAATATTTCCTGGTGTTAAAATTTAATGTGACTCATTCTCTTTGTAAAACAGCAGCTTCTTTTTAGTCGAAAACACATTTCTAAGGGAATTCTTGCACACTATTGGCATGAATGAATATTAGTACAGCCATTGTGGAAAGTAGTATGGAGGTTCCCCAGAAAAACTAAAATGTAGAACTACTGTGTAATCAAACAAAACACTACTGGGTATATATCCAAAGGAAACAAAATCACTCTGTCAAGGAGACATATGGACTCCCATGTTTATTGCAGGACTATTCACAATAGCCAAGAAATTTTTACTACATCAGTGACTATTAACTGATGGATGGACAAAAATGTGGTATATATATACACAACAGAATACTATTTGTTGTTTTTAAAGAGAATTAAATCTTTCCATTTGCATCAAAGTGGAGGGAATTGGATGGAGGTCATTATGTTCAATGAAATAAGCCAGGCATAGAAAGATAAGTATCACATGATATCACTCAGATGTGAAATCTAAAATTGTTGATCTCATGGAAGTTGAGAGCAAAGAGCAATTACAAGAATCCAGGGAGAATGGTGGGGAGAGCGAGGTAAGGAATGGTTGATTCATAGGTGCAAAGATAATTCACTGTTGCAATGAGTTCTGGTGTTCTATTGAACAGTAATGTGACTGTAGATAATGATCATATGTTATGTGTATGTGTGTGTTTTTAAAGAAGAAGGATTTTTGAATGTTTTCACCATAAAGAAATGATAAACATTTGAGAAGCTATGTTTACCTTGACTTGAACACTACACAATGCATGTATGTAACAAAATATACATGATACTCCATGAATATATTCAAAAACATATATAATATTTTAATAACATTTGAAATGGCATAGAATTTATTCTCTCAAAGTGATAGAAATAGGAAAGGTAGAAAGGGAGCAGTCTCTCATCTATCAAAGAAATCACACATTTTTTGATCAGTACAGAAACTATTTCAGCATATATTTGATGACATGTGGAAAGCCTCCATTATCTGCTAATTTAAAGATGGAAAGATGTGCTAATAAGCTTAACTTGGAGTTCTTTACAATTTGAACTGACGGGCTCTAAAGCACTGTTACCACTCTGGTCTTAGCTTCTTCATATATTAAATGGAAATAGACAACAAGATGGTTTACAAATCATATTTCTGAAAGACTGAGGACAATGTGATATGGTAAACATTCAATAACAATTATGATTTTCATTATTTTCTCTCGTATTGTTTAATTACAACTTTATCAGGAAAATAAAAAAAAGATATCTTCCTAATTGCAATTTTTTTTTTTTTACTTTACTATAATTTTGACATGTCCCACCCTAACAGCATCTCACATACATGAACCCCATACACATCTTGTTATGCTTTGAATGTGTTTTGGGTGTCCACCTAGAATCCGTGGGATTGGAAGCTTGGCATAGGGGATGATAGTATTGGGAACCATGTGTAACCTTTAAGAGGTAGTGATGTCCACAGGTCATTGGAGTGTGAGGTAGTTCTTGTGTGATCCTGGCCCTTCAACTCTCTCTGCTTCTTATTTAAGATGCATCTGCTAGCTCCAGCAGACACCCAATATCGCTGTCTCCCATGGGCCTTCAACAGAACTGAGTGCAATGCAGGCACCATGAACTTGAACCTCAACGTCTGTAAGTTAAAACCTCCTTTTTTTCTTTCAACAGCTTGTCTCAGGTATTTTGTTGTAGGGATGTAAATCTGACAAATACAGATCTGTTTAACAATTCGTAGTCATTGTTAAGGGAACAGACTTGTGTATCAAGAAAAACAGTTTGTACTCCAATGTAAATAGAAAAGTACAGGCCACAGGGAGAAAAGAGAAGAGATAGGGGTTATGATCTCTCCACCATGTACAATAAAATTTCTTAAAAAAAAAAAAACTTCCACATCTAATATTCCAAATTGTCAGGAGGATGTAACTATATTATTTTTCCAATTGCATATGTATATAATGTTTGTGGAAGAAATACCTTCGTTGTTATGTAATGTTAAGTGTCAGTACACTAAATATATTGCTATTGGTTTTTGTCAAGATTCTTGATCCATTTTTCAGCTACTGAGCAATTTTTTCATGTTAATACTGCACATCTTTCCAAGACATCTGCCAAAATGTGTTGAATTAAATTCTCCCAGTTAAGTCAGCTGAGATCTTTATCTCAACATTGCTGCTTTATTATAATTATATAAGCAATAACTATGACTAAACTTTAAATTAGACATTACATTTGAGGAAAATCAAAAAGGAAAATATTTCAAATACTCCATTTACTATTTACTACATACAATATGCTTGTGTTCCATGTGCTTATAGAAAATATTTTTTTTTATTTTGTATGTATGATTCCATGACAAAGTTCATTGCCATTTTTCATTTAGTTTGGATGGGTGGTATGATTTTCATTTCTCCATAACATAGACTGGGAAGCTCCCACTCATATGCATATGATTTATTACTGACTGAAATAGCTTAGTTTGGTAAGTTCGTAAGCTGGTTCTCTTTAATACCCTATTGTGTAAGCCATCTGGGCCAGCTGTTTTCAGTACATTCCAGTTTTTCAAATATTCCTTCACCTGTTTTGTTTTGTTTTTTTAAAACATTGCTATTTGGGTAAGCTCTTCATTAGCCTCTAGTTATTATTTTTCTGTTGTATTTTCTTCATTAAAAGATGTAGAGTAGGAAATAACAATTAAGTCTAGATCAACATCCTAGACATTTTAAGCATTGTCAACAGTTCCATTGATTTATGTTGAGGGCCTAGCTTATTCCATTTCTACAACACTTCCATACAAATGCCTTCCTACTTTTATCCTCTGAAACAACTGAAAATAACAAATGCATGGTTATTGTTACTCTGTGCCTTATACAAACTAGTTTTTTTTTCAGTCTAACAGACACATGGTCAGTTCCATGAGTCAAAAGGTAATACTCTAATTTCTCACCTTGGCTTCATTTGTAAAAGTGGACAGTCTATGTTTCTTATGAGAAAGCTGAATTTATTCTCACAGTGCCTCTCAGGTAAGTTCCATTTCAATTCAGTTCACTGCCACCTTGAAACATAATAAAATATTTACAAAGTCATATCCCATATGATAAAATCTGAACTTCCTATCAAAACTCTTACCATAGCAGGATTATTTCTATTTCACCACTGATGTTCCTTAGCAATCTACATTAAAAATTTATCTTTTTATCATGTGATACCCTGGAATCTGTACAAGCATCCCCCTCTCCTCATCATATTACTCATTTCCACATCTTATATAATCCTGAACCGCTCTCTCCTATTGGCTGTACTATCTTGCCTAGTAATGCCCACAAACCATCAAACTCCTCCCCGACTTGTGTCATGGTGATTTTGTAATTCCATCATCAACTTTGAACAATTATGTCATGAAAAATAAATCTTGATTTCCTCGTACTTTTAATATCTTTAGAAAATGGGTAAAGTGCTCAAGTCGGCAAGATGGCAGAACTTTCAAGCATTCCCCCCTTAGGGAAACATCAATTTGAACAATTATCAATGAAAAAAATACATTCACCAGAGCTAAGAAAGCAAGTGGAAGATTACAGTTGCACTGAATAGGTTCATATTACCAATATCAACTCTCCCTTAACCACAGGCAGCACAAATCAGAGGGAGACACATATTGGGATGGAGAAAGAAAGGAAAGTGAGTACCTGACTTCATACAAAAGCACCAGCTCTAACCCAGTGAAACTCCCAGGCCCAGCACAATGCCAGGCCAAGCCCTGAATAAGCGTTTCTCAAAAGGAGACAAATTGCCAACAATATATAAAAAATAAGTAACTTATTTTATAATAAGTTATAACTAAGTACCAGAAAAATGCAAATTAAAACCACCATGAGATATCATCTCATACCTGTTAAAGAAGCTGTTACAAAAATGATGAAAGATAGCCAGTGTTGGTGAGAATGTGTGGAAAAGGGAACTCTTGAACACAGTTGATGAGAATGTACAGCCACTAAAACAGATGAGGATTTCTCAAAGATTGAAAGTAGAACTAGGGGCTGGTGTTTGACACTGCAGTTAAGACGCTGCTTGAGACACTCGTGTGTAATAGCAGAATGCCTGGGTATGAGATCCAGTTCTAATCCCAATTTCAGCTTCTGCTAATGAATATATTGTGGAGCATCAGGTGATGGCTGAAGTACTTGGCTCCCTGCCACTCTGATGAGATATCCAGATTGAGTTCCCAGTTCCTGGCTTCAGCCTGGACCAGTCTCTTTTTTTCTTTCTCTCTCTCTCTCTCTCTCTCCCTCCTTTCAAATTAAATTTTAAAAATTTAAACTAAAAATAGAACTGCCAGATGACCCAACAATTCCGTGTGTGTATATATATATATATATATATGCAGAGTATATGAAATGAGCATGATATATAGAAGAGATAGCTGCATTCCCACCACACCGTTAGTCACAATAGCCGTGGTATAGAATCCACTTGAACGTCCGTCAACAGTGATTGGACAAATAAAATGTAATTTGATACACGTACACACACATGCAAACAATGAAATATCATTTAGGCTTTAAAAAATAAGTAAATCCTGCCATTTGCAAAACTTTAATGAACCTAAGGGATCTAATTATACTAGGGGAGATGAGCCTGCACATAATGACAAATGCTGAATGATATAATTTATATGTTGAATCTACAAAGCAAAGGATAGACTGGTGTTTACCAGAGGCTGAAGATGGGGATGGGATTAGGGAGATATTTGTCAAAAGGTAAAAAGTTTCACTTAAGATGAATGTACTCTAAAGATCTATTGCATAGCATGAATACTATCGTGAATAATATGTAATATACTTGAAATTTTAAAAATGTTAATTATTCTCACCACAAAGAAATAAGAATATGAGGCAATGGGTATGTTAATTAGTTTGATCCAATCACTTTGCACTATAGACAATGCACTATATACATGTATCAAACATCACGTCATCCACTATAAAAATAAAGAGTTTTAGTTTATCAGTTATAAATCATAAAGCTGGGAGGGGACAAAAATAAAATTAATAAAGAGAAAGGAACTAAGTAGTGAATGCTAGTGTTCCAACTCCTAATGGAGAGTGAAAACATTATTAAAATCCATGCATAAATAATATTTTCTCACATGCGTTGGATAACAGGTGCCAATGTAAGTCCTTTGACTAGTGCTCAATTTCTCCCAAGGACAGTTAGAATTTTATATGGCCTTGTAAACTCCATGACCATATTTCTTTTGTTCATACTTAAAGAGGATCATCAAAAGAAAAGCATAATGTTTGATGAGTTACATTAGAACCAGAGTTTCTTTACTTAATATTATAAATGAAACAGATAATGTCTGAAGTGGCCATAGTGCCAAATTATGTACAAATTAAGTAGAACACTTTGGGAAAATGAATTGTGTGATAATAGCCACTCAAATGATTATCCCAGGGTCTGACTATGCCGTTTCACTTTGGGGGACATATCCATATGTTTGGAAATACATGAACTCAGGCAATCTCTTTAAAAAAGAAAGGATAACCTGATAAAGATGGGTGGGATTGACAAGGTACAACCCTCAGTAAAAGGGAAATAATGATGAGTAATTATATGAACATTCTTATTGATATGGCAATGGTTCTTCTGCTTTGTGATTTTGTTTTTTAGATGTGAGGTAGAGAGACCCTATCTGTTGATTAACTCTCTATCTGCCCACAATGGCCAGAATTGGGTCAGGCCAAAGCCAGGAGCCCTTGACTCAGCCCAGGTCTCTCACATGAGTGGAAAAACTCAATCACTTAAGCCATCACCACTACCTCCCACACTCCCCGTGATGAAGAAGCTAGGAGCCAAGATTTATACTTAGGTACTCTGATATGGGGTGAGGGCATACCTACCAGTGCCTTAATTATGCTAGTCCAAATGACAACCCAAATGCTTTGCAACTTTTACAGGTAGTTCCCTAAAAATCTTTTTTAATATGCTCAGATTCTGAGTATCTTAGGTCACTCAAGTACTGATCTAAAATACTTTGTGTGGGGAAAGCATTTAGATTAGCAATTAAGTCGCCAATCAGGATGCCCATGTTCCCCACTGGAATCCCAGATTCCAATTACTAGCTTGGACTCCTGATTCCAGGTTCCCACTAATGCAGATAATGGGAGGCAGCAGTGATGGCTGAAGTAGCTGATCTCCTACCACCCATCTGGCAGACCAGAATTGGGTTTCCAGGCCCCAGCTTCAGTCCAGCCCAGCTGTGGCTGTGTTGCAGGCATTTGGGGAATGAATTAATGAATGAGAGCCCTGTCTCTCTGTCTCGCCTTCTGCCTATCTGCCTCTCAATTATAAATAATGTTTTAAAGAAATATTTCCTTGGCACCTACATTTCAATCATACTTGGAGGCACTGGAAGTATTGCCTGATTGAGTGAACAAATAGGCCAAAGCTTCTATCATCACAGAGCGTCTAGCAATAGTGCTATCAGCTGGATCTTGTTTCGTCTCCAGGTTCATATTTTGAAGCTCTAACCTCAATGTGATTGTATTTAATTACCTTAGCTGGTAATTAGGGTTAAACAAGGTTATAAGGTTTGGTTCCCTAATCTGATAGGATTGATGTCCTTATAAGAAGAGCTCCCTCATTCCCCACCCACCCCACTCACACACCCCTTCAATCTCACTGAAAAATGACCGTGTGAGGACAGAGTAAGAATATGGCTGTCCACCAGAAACTGATATTGGAGTTTGCAGTCTCCAAAACTTTAGGAAAATAAAATTCTATTATCAAAGTCGCTCAATCTGCTTGTTTGTTATGGCAACATGAGAGGATTAGTACAGTTAATAAACAACAAGCAAATATTATTAGAAGTTTAAAATTCTAGCAAGAAATATGTTGAGAGTGGGGAATAGGAAGTGATTAGTCTGGACATCTTCTTTGAGAAGGTGACTTTTGATCTAACAACCAACATTGGTGAAGGAGAATGCTGTGTGGCTTTCTGGGACAAGTGATTCCTGGTTGAGGTTCAGATTTATGCACAGATGCTGAGCCAGGAATGTGCCTGACAGAGCCATGGAAAGCTAGGAGCCTGTGTGGATGGGAGGGATTGGGGCCACCGGTTCTTGCTGTCCCCGTGACTGGGGAGAGATGAGGACCTGGCTATTGCTTAAATATCAAGACAGAGTGAGCAAAATCAGGAAGTCTGCTTTGATGGAGAGGCTGCCTGAGAGCCAGGGACAGTCCCTGTTAATGAGGTGAGAGTTATAATATACTGAGTTCCCATTTAAAGTCTCTTTTCAGAATTAATCCAAATGAATTCACAGGATGCAAACCAAAATAATGTCAGAGTTTTTATTCATTTCTCTGCCACCTACCCTCCTACCCACTGAGTACTAGAAAGTGTCATTGTTAATTTTTAAACTAACCAAAAAATTCAAACTATTGCACTAGTCAGAGGTCTTCAACATCAGCCAAAGTACTCCAATTCTAATGCTGAATAATTGCTTATGCCATTAAAAACTGAATTTAAGAACTATAAATCTCCCTATGTATCACATAGATGTTTCATCACATGCACTTTATTTTTAAGCTCTACTGTTGCAGTTGATTTCGTTCTGAGTGGAGGAGCATGGTGGGGGCAAGAGGCACGGAGTCACCACACAGACCCTGGGAGTTGGGTGAAAGCAGGCCTGAGGCAAGCAGCCTGCAGACTCGTTTATTTCAGTTGCTACAGCAGCTTATATAGCCAAGGCAACCAATCCAGTCAAGGGGTGGTCTATGTCCTAACAATCACAGCCTGTTGCCAGGCAGTTTCTGAAGCCATCCAATCACAGCTTGTTGCCAGGCAGGCTCCATTGTCATGTGGTTTCCGAAGCCATCCAATCACAGCCTGCTGTCAGTCAGGCTCCATTGTCATGTGGTTTCTGAAGCTATCCAATCACAGCCTGTTGCCAGGCAGTTTCTGTTGCCGGTGGCCATCTTGGAATGGTCTTCTCATTCCACCACACTCTACTGTCAATGATATCTGCTTATAAGAACTAGCAGATGAAATAAATATGAATTAACAAGTACTAAATTAATATAAGTAAAAATAGTTTATCATAGTAAAATATTCATTATTTTCCTGGACATGTGAACTTATAAATATGTATTATAATGTACATTTAATATAAACAGTTATGTCACCAAGTTCATTCTAACACATTTTGCCAAAATCAAATATGTAATGAAAATTAACTTTCAGAAATTCTAATTCTATACTTTATTCCTGAGTTTCGGCTCTCATAGGATCAAGTTTTCACTGGATAGACTTAGAAATATATCTAAGGGAAAAAGTACGAATGATAAGAATACATATGAAGAGGCTGTCAAAAATCAAAGACAGAGGGCAGACAGTTAAAACACCACTTGGGATACCTGTATCCCATGTTGAAGTGTCTGGTTCATGTGCCACCCACTCTGCTCCTGATCTAGCTTCATGCTAATGCACAACCTGGGAGGCAGCAGAAGATGGTTCGGATCTCTGCCACCCAGGTAAGAGGTCAAGGTTGGGTTCCTGGCTCCTTGGCTTTGGCTTCTTGACCTGTGGGCATCTGGGGGTAAATGTGGGGATGGGTATTTGGCCAGTGCTTGATGGGTATTTGCCTGAGCTCGACATCCACATCCAGCTCCTGAATCCAGTCCCTGTGAGAGGCAGTGATGATGGTTCAAGTGTTGAGTCCTTGCCACCCATGTGGGAGATCTGGATTTTCTCAGCTCTCAGCATTAACCCTGATTCAGCCCAGGCATCTGGGGAGTGAACCAGTGAGTGAGCATTCTCTCTCTCTCTTTCTGTGTCTTTCCATCAAATTAATTAAATTAAACATTAATAAGATTAGGTGGATGTGTTAACTTCAGTGTAGCAATCAGTAAGCTGGGATAACTGTATCTTCTGTGTCAATAGCAAAGGATTGTCATAAAGATGAACTAGTCCAAGGAGTTTGGAAATTTTATATTAGTTTTTATCAAATTAAAAAGAATAAGAAATATGACTATTAAATAAGGGTTTTTTTTTAAGTTAAAGCAGTGGGAATTCACTTTAATAACAAGAATAAGGCTTTGTGTATTAAATATTAGTGCTTCTGTAACTATCCTTAAGGTGATCCCAGGAATCATTCTCTCAGGTTTCCTAGGGTGAATCCCAATGAGCAAGGACATTTACAAATAGGAATAGGATATTTACCTTCACATCTAACGTGTAGAACTTGAAAGATGTTAAAGGATTTGATTTTCCTTAATAAGATGTATATTAATGACTCTGAAGTGAGTTTGTAGAATGATAAAAAGAGAAGTAAAAATCTTTAAAATAAGCAATATTAAAACCAAAAAAGAAAACAGTCCTAGTGCTCTGTAGGAAGAATAAAACAAATATTAATACTTAAGTTACAGCACTTTGTTTAGTTTAGTAGTAAAAATATCAAGACATCAAATCAAAGCAATATCTTAAAAATTGAACTTCTCTCTACACACTGAAAATAATTTATAGGCCAAAGAGAGAATATTTATGAATTTCATGGATTATTAAAAAGGAACAATATTTCATCTTTCATTTCCCATTCAAAAATAAGGGTATTTTTTATCTTCAGTGAAAGAGAAGAGGAGATAGTGGTAAATAATGCTATAACAAAACAAATAATAAAAGCAAAACTAAAAACAAAACAGTTTAAGCTGAGTGTTTAAAGGAAATTCTTAGGATGTATAGCCTGTAAAGTGATCTAATCTTCTTCTGTCCTTTGGATTTATAAAAATTACATAGCCTACATTTTTCTGACAGCTCATCAAATGAATAAAATATATCTTTTTCAAGTACCATTAGTTTTAGTAGAAGCAAATCCTGAAGAAGTACATAATCATAGTACATGAATTAGAAGGAGTGTAAGATCTTTACCCCTGGGAAAGCCTTTGAACACCTGGGATTCCCTCAGTTAACAGAAGCAGTAATTCTGAGGTCCATGCATCAAATGGCCTTACTATCCCACCTGGCCCTTTCTCAATATTCTTACATCTAAAATATAAATTTAGCCTTATTTTACAATTATGTTTCAACTCTACATAGTCAGTAATTTTCCCCCAGTTGCATTATTACTATTGTTCAGTTTTTTTGAATGAAATTTAAAAAAGCACAGTTTATCAGATTTAGTTGCTAATTTTCTATCTACTAGTAAGACTTTGTTTTGTAGAAAAAAAAGTCTGAACTATGGTTATGCTATTTATTATCTGTATGAACTTTGGAGTTGAATTAAATTCTCTGATCTTCATTTCTACATCTGTGAAGTCATTTGTAACATTGCTATAAGGATTAGTAATTGCATATTCAAATTGCCTTATGTAATACTTGGTATATATTAGATATAAAATAAATGGTATCATTATATATTATTCAGCTTCTATAATTTGTTAAAAACTTATCATCTAGAACTATTAAGTAAATTGAGATAGTGATGACATCTTAAAACTTTCTAATATAGCACACTAAAATAATGTGAATTCAATATTTCATTTGGTACACACATACACAACTACAAGGTAGAAAGGACAGATATTGTGTCACTATACTGATGAAGAAATGCATTCAAAGAGTTGTTCAAATAGCTGTCTACAGAGATCAAGGAAGCAAACCCATAACTTAAGGCATTGAACACACTGCGAAAAGCAGAAAACTGGAGGGTTTTTTATTTCCCCTGAAATCCTCATTTCAATTGATGGCAATGTTGTTGTTTTTTTTTTTTTTTTTTTTTTTTGGACAGGTAGAGTGGATAGTGAGAGAGAGAGACAGAGAGAAAGGTCTTCCTTTTTGCCGTTGGTTCACCCTCCAATGGCCGCTACGGCCGGCGCATCGCGCTGATCCGAAGCCAGGAGCCAAGTGCTTCTCCTGGTCTCCCATGCGGGTGCAGGGCCCAAGCACTTGGGCCATCCTTCACTGCCTTCCCAGGCCATAGCAGAGAGCTGGCCTGGAAGAGGGGCAACCGGGACAGAATCCGGTGTGCCGGCGCCACAAGGCGGAGGATTAGCCTGTCAAGCCACGGCACCGGCCAAGGCAATGTTGTATTTCCATGAAGCTGAGGCCCCAGATTTTCAAGCCATTCCCTATTCTCCTCTATCACATTATCACAGGTCATGTTTATTAAATCAAGATTGTTTTTTAGATTTACATTTTAAATATATCTACATTTTCTCTAAATCTTGTCACCAGCACTGGTCATCTTTCTTCTGAGTTATTCTCTAATTTATGCCAGTACCACCCTGTGTGCTCTGTACAGTCAATTCTCAGCACAGCAGCCAGAATGACAGTATAACTATGATCAAGCAATTCTGTTCTCGAAACCATCCAAAACTCTCATTTTTTCTCAGAGTAAACACCAAGGTCTTTACAGTGGTCTATGAAGCTCTAAATTAGACTTTACCTGACCAGAGTTAATTCTTTGTTTGCTCATTTGCATCCCTCCAGTCCCAAGTCAATCTTCCCACTGAGGGATGCTCCCTCCCCAAATATCCTCATGCTTAGCTTCTTCCCCTCCTTCTAGTCTCTGCTGCCTTCTCAGTGAACCTGATTTTGATGTCCCAGTTTAACATTAAAACTTATCACCCAGGCACTTAGACCCTCCCACTATATTTTTTGTTTCCATAGCATTTTTATTCCTTTAATATACTCTATAATTTATGTGTTATGTGTATCAGTTACACTCTGGATACCCCTGCCATTGAAATTTAGGCTCCTCAAGGGTGAAGAATGTTTGCTTTAAATAGGTTCAATGAGAATAAGGAAGTGCACAACCCACAATTATGTGTTGCCTCAATGAGTCCTGCATTCTGATCACCTCCTACATGCGTGTGCATACACACACACACACTTATTACTGTCAACCGATCTGCTGTCTCTGGTTATTTCACCCAGCTCGGTGCTCTCAGAATATTGGCTAAGTATCACAACAATCAAAATTAGGAAGGATTGTTGAATAAAAATGTGGATTCCTGTCTTCTCCCCTAAAGATGTCATTCACATTTCTAAGGGTGAGCCAATGAATATGATCCATGTGCACAATGAAGTCTCAGAACTTGGCCTTGCCTTTTCTCTCCTCCACGTTTGCTTCCCTTCATTTCAGCTATTGTCTTGCAAACACTTCATGAAATCAAACATTTTACTGTCAAGAACTGAGATGCCTACCAGGAAAATACACTCACACCTGCTGTAGCCCACTCTGAAAAAGGAAAGGTCCAGTTAGGGGTCAGGGTCAAATTGTCAAATTTGAATATTTTTATTTCATGATGGCCTTGCTCATGATACCAAAGGCATTTTACAGTCCCTTTCAAAGTATTATTTATAGATTTCTTTACATTTCTGTCCTAATTATTTAGAGTAATTTTCTATCTGTACTCCTCCATCCCTTCCTATTGCTACCACCACAGAGGATGCTTAGGCCAGGTCTACTTAAGACATTTGGAAGAAGTCTTGGGTTTTCCTAGGCTCTGAATCTCCTTGTTTCTTTTCACTACCATTCTGGTGAGCTATGATGAAATTAGAAGCCTGACCTAGATGAAAGGAACTAAAAATTAATTCAGTTTTTAGACCAGAAGCAATTTGTTTTCCATTCTAATTTACTTGTTCTAATGGTGCCATGACAGAAAATTCCATAACTTTATGCATAAAAGAAAATGAGTCATTAATTAAAGTTTATGTTATGGTTGTAAAAGCACTATCCTTACCTGAAAGCTGAAGAGTGCCAACCTGATTTTGCCCCATATATATTCAGGCATACAAATCTCCTTTATGTGTTCATCTGACACAACATTAGCTAATAATTTCTGAGAGTAGGTACCACAACAAATTCTTCATATTTCCATGGACAATTAATAGACATTTATCTAATTTTTTAATTTTAAGATTTAATAATTTTAACACTTTAACATGTTTACTTAATAGGTAGATATTATATGCATACACATATATATTATTTTTCTTTTGAACATAGATATTAATATCTCAAAATGTGGGATTCAAGACAATGATCTTATAGTAAGGAAAGAAGGGTACATAGTCATGGACATGGTATAATTCAATGAAGTCGATATTTATAAATGTATACCAAGTGATATGACATATGCATAACTTTTATACTGTGTATATTCATTTCCATATATCAAAAACAATGATACTTGTTTTTCTGTGTGTGGCTTATTTTACTTTGCATAATTATCTCTGTTGTCATCCATTTTGTTGCAAATGTCAGGATTTCATTCTTTTTTATGGCTGAGTAATATTTTACCATGTATATATACACCACATTTTCTTTATCCAGTCTTCAGCTAATGAGCATCTAGGTTGATTCCATATCTTTGCTGTTGTAAACTGGGCTGCTATAAACACAGAAGTTCACTTATGTTTTTCATGTGCTGATTGCACTTTCTTTGGATGAAACTTTTAGAGGGCAAGATTTTCTGATGCACTCCTTCTTTAGCATGACTAAGTTTTCCATTGATTCATACATTAACAACAGGACATTTATTTCAATTCATTTGCTCAGAAATTTTTAAGCCCCAGAATCTTAAGGGAACATCAAATATCACACCTTAAAGTTAGCAATACAATAGACATAAAGACTGTGAGTCATAAGTTCTGTGGATTCCATTACTATGCGGATTATTCAGTTCCCTGAAGGTTAAGCTCTTGGTTCAGAAATTCAAATTCCATGAGAAATCTACTGATGGACATTGAATAAAAATGGATCTTATTTTTCCTAAGAAATAATTTTAATTTTTAGTTCTCCTATTTCAGAGAAATATAAGAATCATAATTTTATATATTTAGAAAGCATGCAGCCATATAATGAAATTTTAATAAACCTTCACTTAAAGACAGCAAAATTTTAAGCTCCAAATAAGTAGAACTTAGTCATTTATTTCTGTACACAAATGTCTCCACTTAAAAATATTTTAGGGATCAGTAATTCTTTATAGTAACATTCTTAAAAAACAACACATAAACAGCAAACATATTTAAATCCTTAGTAATGATTGCAAATCTTAAAACAATCAACAGGGCTTCCAAACAGTTTTAAAGTAGAGCAAATTTTGCTACCTATTCGCTCCATATTAAACTTCCAGCAATTGTTTCTTTTTTATATTTATTTTATTTATTTGAAAGATGGAGTTACAGAGAGAGGTAGAGACAGATAGGTCCTCCATCCACTGGTTCACTCCCCAGATGGCCTCAATGGCCGATCTAAAGCTGTGAGCCAGGAGCTTCTTCCGGGTCTTCCACATGGTTGCAGGGGCCCAAGGACTTGGGCCATCTTCTACTGCTTTCCCAGGCCATAGCAGAGATCTGGATGGGAAGAGGAGCAGCTGGGACTAGAACCAGCGCCTGTATGGGATGCTGGTGCTTCAAGCAGGGCTTTAACCCGCTGCACCACAGTGCTAGCCCTTCATCAATTGTTTCTAACAGAAAACATAATTAAACTCCATAGGATTTTTAAAAATTCCTGTATTGATGTAATTATTAGTACTTGGCACATTTCAGCTAATTCTAAAATTGCTTAATATGAGAATACTAGTTGTAAAATAAGCCTGTCTTTATTTTAAATTTTGAGCGTTCAGGTAACAACGAGCAACCAATTACATGATCAAAATTCTGTACTACATGGACTTTGCTAAATGTTTTAAAAACTGTTTCAGAAGAATCAGTTTTGTCATCTCTCAATAATGGAGATAGAATGCTCCCCAGGTCAGCCTTTCTGGATGCTCTGCTGCCTTGGTTTTCTGATCCAGTGCCTCCAGAGTGTCTTGCTCTTACTGCTCTCTGAATACCCTCACTCGAAACTTCTACTGATCTTGGCTTGGTTTTTTGTTGTGTTGTTGTTTTTGTTTTTTTCCATACAACTGAGGCCTTTACTCCCTAAATCACACTGAACTCTAGATGTCAAAGCACATGGAATAAAATCTTGTATTCTGTGACCTAATAACACAAAATCCCAGAACATTTTTTTAAGAATCCTTAGACCACCTTTGTTCCATAAATGAGTTATGTGTGTTTAACCTCATGAGAAACCCATATGGTAAGAGCCATTCAGGCAGCTGGAGGTGAAGAAGGCTAAGTACCTCGCCTAAGATCACTTGCAAATCAGAGATGAAATCTGAACCCAAATAGTGTGACAGCAGAGCCTTTCCTTTAGTTAATTGTACCACATTGTCCTCTTTTGAATAGAAGTTCTATTTTCTTACAAATTGGCTAAAACTGCATGTGATAGCCTGGGAAAGAAGATGAAAGTGTTTATTGGTATTTAGAATGCACTTTGGTACTTTCTGTGCTCTGTGAATCAGGATGTTTTGTGTTTGTGGAGCTTTTACCCTACCTCCCCTCTGCAGATCAGGATGGGCCATGACACTTAATGTGACCAAGCAAACGTGAGCAGAAATGATGTGCATCTCTTCTGGACAGGGGCAGTAAGAGCCATGGTTGCTGTCCACGCTCAGGTCTACCTTTGTCACGGCAACATAAATGGTGCCCCCTGTCCAATCTGCCCCTAACATCGGAACAACAGCAACTCAGAGGCAAGGCTGATGCTGGCCCACAAATGGACATCTGTGACTGAAAAATCAGTCTGTTGCTTTAAGCCAGTGAGATTTACTGGTTATTAACTGGCTTGCCCTGGTTGATTTTTTTTTTAACCAAATTTTTTTTTCCTCAGAACCTTTCACAGAATACTTCCCAGAAGACAGAAGAAGGCTATAGAAACTCTTCTCCCATGAAATAGTATTAAAGGATGAAAAGGGAACTGTAAGAGAGACAGTGAGGTAGCCTTGCCCTTGGCACAGCGTTACTGAAGCCCAGGGGAAACTGTATTTAGCTCTGACAGCAATTGTTATTATCTTCTCCACAGCAATAACTACACAAAATCACCTTCCCATCACACAGCTGCCCCTCAAAGTTCCATTCCACTCAAATCTATTCGTCAGTTCATTAGATGACTGTGCTCTGAATGTTCCATTTCCAAACCAACCTGTGCTTGAGTTTGAAGTGCCCCATGATAATGTGAACACTCTGGCCTTCCAATCTGCCTCACAGAAGTGAAATCGGACACGACCCCTAAAATTTATACAAAAATGTGCCCCTTAAAGTTCCCCAGAATTGCTATCTGGGGTGCCACATATGCAACCAGAATTTGGGGTGCCATACGATTTCACCATGGGCTTATTACTAAATCCCCAGTATTAATAAGCCCAAGAGGGTTCTTGCCTAGTATTTAGAGAAGAATTCTAAATACCGGAATAGATAAACGAGGCAGCATTGTACATTTTAGGCTTTTATTTAGTGAGAAAGGTGCATAGTGGAGTGAGAGCTTTATTAAGAGAGAAAGGTAAATCTGGGTTCATACCAAGCACCAGGAACCAGCCACGTGGAGGAGCATCTAGGCCTGGAAGCCTAGAGCCTTTGGGCCACGTGCTCTGGGGGCGCAGGGCTACAGCCAGCCCCCTCTGGAAAGAGGCCAGGGAAGAAGAGAAGGGCGGACACATCATGTCCCAGGCTCTTAACCCACTTCCAAAGGGGAGTGGTTAATTAACCTGATTGGCTGGTGGGCATCCAGGTGTGGCCAGGTAGGGGGATGAGGTCACACAGGGGCATGGTGAAGGTATCAGGTAGGGCATGAGGTCACACAGGGCCATGGTGAAGGTATCAGGTAGGGCATGAGGTCACACAGGACGTGGCGAAGGCATGGTCTTCTATCTCATAAACCTAATCAGTTTTAACCTATATGCCTGCCTACTTCAGAAGTTTTAACTATTTTATTCATATAATTATAAACTTTCATGGCTTTTTTAAAAAAAAGATAATCAATTTAGCTAGGATACAGTTCCCAGTTATTCTAAGAATTTTGGGTATGCTGTGAAGGGATTTTGCAGATGTAATTGGAGTCCCTAATCAGTTGACTCCAAGCAAATGAGATTATCCCAGATTATCTGAGTGGGCCTAAGTCTATTGCAAGTCTTTAAATGAAAGAAATTCTGTAGTGGCCTTTGTGGCTCAATTGCCACAGTTTGTTCTGTAATTTCACTTAACCTAGTATTTTTGTGAAAATGCATTCATATTAATATGGATGGCTCTATTTTTATTACCCTTGAGGATTTTCCATTATATGACCATACTGTAAATAATTTATTCTCTCCTGTTTGGGTGTTTATTTTTTTTTAACATATTGCCTTTTTTTTAGATTTATTTATTTATTTGAAAGTCAGAGTTACACAGAAAGAGAAGAGGCAGAACCATCCATCCCATGGTTCACTCCCCAGTTGGCTGCAACGGCCAGAGCTGTGCCGATCCGAAGCCAGGAGCCAGGAGCTTCCTCTGGGTCTCCCACGCAGGTGCAGGCGCCCAAGGACTTGGGCCATCTTCCACTGCTTTCCTAGGCCATAGCAGAGAGCTGGATTGGAAGAGGAGCAGCCAGGACTAGAACCGGCGCCCATATGGGATGCCGGCGCTTCAGGCCAGGGTGCTAACCCACTGCGCCACAGTGCCAGCCCCAACATATTGCCTTTTCATAGAAAATGTCACACATATTTAGTGGTGGAATAGCTCACCATTTGGTGAAAGTGTCTTCAGCTTTAGCAGATATAGTTAAGGTTGCCTAGAAGTATATAGCATCTGTCAGCATACAAGTGGTACCCTGATTCCAGATGCTCACCAATATTTAGTGTACTCAGGTTTTGTAATCTTGATCCAGTCAATGGCTATACAATAAATATCATTTAAAATTTATTTTGATTTTATTTGAAAGGAAGGGAGAGACAGAGACAGAAATATCTTACACCTGCTGATTCACGCTCCAAATTCCCACAGTCCCCAGGGCTGGGCCAGACTGAAGCCAGGAGCTTGCAACTCCACCCAGATCTTTCATATGGCTAATAGGGACCCAAGCTCTTGAGATACCATCTGCTACTTATGGTGTTTGATTCAGGAAGCTGAATCAAAAGCAAAGGAGCTAGGGCTTGAACCAGGCACTCCAACAAGAGCTTTGAGCATCCCAAGAGGTGACCTCATCACTGTATCTGATGCCTACCCTTATAATTTCACTTTTTAAAATTTTATTGCCTTTAATGCCACTGGGGTTGAAGATTATATCTCTATTAAACATTTGGGCTGCTTCTTTGAATTACCTGCTCATTTCCTTTATATAGTTTTCTATCAAATGTTGTATATTTTTGTAAATGATTTTATACATTTAAATATATTATGAATATTTTTTGTCAGTTATGACTATTGTCTGTGACCTGTTTTATATAATTTGTTAAAACATCATTTTATAGAAATTTCTAATTTTAAGGTTCTTTATTATCCATTTTTTATAGCTTGCATCTTGATGCTTTCTTAGCTTTGTCCCCCCATTTCCCACCAAATCCCTGGATGTACTTTTAATACAAGTCTTTTGCTTAACTGACCAGAGACATTCAAGTAGCTTTCAAACTAACTGATACAACTTTAAAACCACATTATAACAATTCAAATAGTTTTAAGAAGAAATATCATTATACCATAACACAAAAAGCCTGCTTATTTTTTTAACTAATTTCTCATTGCCACTTACAAATTTAAAGAGACCAGGTAGGCAATAGTGAAATTTACAGCACTTTTATGTCTCTGTATTACAAAAACATTTTTAAAAAGACATCTGAGTGAGGGAGGATGTTTGACTTTGCAGTGAAGATGCAAACTAAGACAACTTTGTCTCACCTATATTCATCTCTGGCCACTGACCACAGTTTTTTGTTAATGAAGACCCTGAAAGACAATGATGATGGATTAAGCAGTTGAGTTTCTTCCACCTATGTGAGACACCTAAATTGATTTTGTAGTCCTGGCTTATGTCTGTCCCAAAATGGGCTGTTGTAGGCACTTAGGGAATGAGCCAGTGAATGAGTGTGTACTCTCTCTTGTTGTCTGTCTGTATCTCTCTCTCTCCCTCTGAAACAAACAAGTTCACAAATTTAAAAATATATACATGTAAATGAAGAATATTTTTAAAAACAGATTTTGATAGTTTATTGTAAATCAGAGGGGCTACCACATTACTACTCATTAACATGGAATTTTCTACAGATTTCTGTATCTTTGCTTTTTGTGAAGTTAATTTTGAGCAAGGAAACTAAATACAATTAAAAGAAGATAATGCAAAATTCCAGTATTATAAGTATCAAAATGAGGCAAATTAAACCACTTGCAAAATAAAGAGAATAGTCTCAGTAGAATAAAACTCTCAGGGTCTCGAGAGGACTGGGATGTTTGATCCAGCAGGGTTTGCCTTAGTCACCCAGCCTTAAGAATATAGTATTTGTCTTGAAATCTCTGAAGGGTCAAGACATGAAACAAAAATAGTTTTTTTCTTGCTTTCTGAAATAGCTAAAAAACATTAAAAAGACATGACCCATTAATTTAAAGTTCTACCTTGTTGAAAAGTTCATCTGGTAAACCACAGAGCAGTTAGGTAAGATTTGTAAGTAGTTGTACTCATGGTCTTGCTATCCACTGATAAGTGATAGTGAAGATTGTTATGTTTTTCCTGTCACAATATTTACCACTTCTATGACAACTGATTCTGTAGAATTGAATTTCTGTTATTTCAACACCCAGCCATGTATGTAGTATCTATATACCTATTAAGGAATTTTTAAATTGTGTGTATGTGTATATGTATTTATGTGTATATACACTGGGCATGAAAATATATACATATATGTAAGCATATATTTAGTCACGGCCCTAATTTAGGATTTGATATTATATATATATATATATAGACATATATAGTAAGAAATATTAACGAATACAATTCTTATGTGATCCCTTTCCAGACTTGTTCCTTCTGATCTATGTGCCTAAAAGATCTGACATGATGATGTAAGGAAGAAATTGTAGAAGCAGAGGAGTGGAAATTATCCACACCAGAGCCTAAAATTGACTTTATCAAGTCTCAAACTGAAGTGTACCTTGAGCACATTCTTATTAGTAATATTGCTTCTTCTTTCTTCACTTTTTGGCCCTTTTCTACCTGGCTGAGTGTAGAATTAAAAGGCATTCTGAAGATCCAGGGCAGAAGTTAACAGGAAGAATTGTTGAGTTAAAGAGAAATCTGAGTAAGACTGAAAAAAAAGTGGATGTCCATTAAGTCAATTTTGCAAGTTATTGACATCTACTATTTGTTTTTACTGACTGGGAAGGGAGCTACCATGTCAGCCCCTTCCACACCCAGAGCAGGACATTATGAGTGGCCTGAATCATCAAAGGCTGTCCATCTCCTTCTCTGTTCACATACTTCACTTAGCAAACTGACATGTGCTAGATGGCATACCATAGACAGACACAGCTCACCCCCTAACCTCAAGAAAACAGCTTTCAGTGGAGAGAATCAAAAAGCAATTAGAATGCTCTAGCAGAAGAGGGGCATTGATGCCAGGAAAAACTCGGAGAACAGTGAACAACCAAAGTCACTCAGCAGGAAAAGCATGAATAGCTTAGACAAGGCCGAGGAAAAAGAATGGAAGAACAAGAGGCAGAAAGGCAAAAAAGCTGGAGAGAGTGTGGAACATTCAAAGAAGGCATGTAGTTCAAGCTGGCTGGTGCTCAAGTTGTGCAGCAGATAATGCCAACAGACGAAACATGAACAGAAGTCGAGTCACAGAAGGACAGGCCAGAATCTGGGGTGGATGTTGCTAGGAAGTCAATTAACACAGTAAGGAGATGAGATTGATGTGTAGCCAGAGCTGATGAAAGCCAAAGAGGGACTTACCATTTATTTTCATCTCTTTGCCTTCCTCAAGGAAGTAAGAGAACAATAGTCTGAACTTCAAATAAATACTCAGAATCTGACCCACAATCCCCAACTTTCTAACTCCAAATTAGAATAATTTATAAGGAGATTTCAGGGGAAGACATAAAGTTCAAAAAAAGCCAAGAACATGGTAAGACCACATTTTAGATGGCAACATTCTGTGTGAAATTTAATAATTAAAGGGAATTTTTCCCTTTGTTCTTGTTGCTTTGGGTACAGTCAGACTCTGGAGGGCAAGGTGGAAAGAGATAAAACAGAAAACTGGAAGGAATAAGTCATGAACGGGGAAATAGACACTGGCACAGGAAATACAAGAAAAATCTTACTGGAGTGACAGTATACAAGGATGACAGCGGGAAAGCAGCCTGTTCTTGCCAGCCCCATTGTTCATATTGGAGTTCTTCCATTATGTGGAGACCAAAAACCTCTCTGGGCTCCTGATGGTCAAGGCAGGCATCTCATACAGGACCTCTTAAAATTAACAGCATCTTAGAATAAAGCCATTTCTTCACATATAAGGATCATTAGGCACCATATAAATACAAGGGATGAGCCAATACCTTTTATTTGTTTGTTTCAAATTTACCTGTTTAAAACACAAAGTAACAGAAAGAAAGATCTCCCCAAGTGCCACGACAGCCAAGGCTGAAAGAAGCCAAAGCCTCCATCCTGATATCCCTTGTGGAAGGGCGGTACTTGAATACTTAGCCTCCTAGACTGTGCATTAGCTGGAAAGTGGTACAGGCGTTCTGAGTGGTGACTTATCCTGCTGTGCCACAACACCTGCCCCAACACTAAACATATTATCATTGGAAATTCACCAGTCTTCCTGATTCATTTGCTTTTTGTTATAATACCTTTCCTAAGAGCTCCTATTCAAAAGTAAATAAAACACCATTGGTGTGTTGAATACCTTTATGGGTTATCAAAATAAGTTGTGTGTGTGTGTGTGTGTGTGTATGTATGTATGTTTTAGAGTAACAAATCCATAAGAAAGAGCCTTTAGCTTGTTGCTGTCAGTTGGTTTTCATTTTCTTGAAGTTCCTTTGCATAAAGAAGGTTTACCTTACAGAAAAATGTCATCTTAGTCTCGTAAGTGGTAAGAATTCTGCAGGAGTTCTCAATAGATAATACATAATGGATGGTACCTAACAATATTCTTTCATGGAAAGCGTTTTGCTGACTATAAATAGTAAGGAAGAAAGAACAATATTAACAAAGATGAAAAATAGACCTGTCTCTAATCCCCCAAACCTTTTTCCCTGTAATTGATCTGTAATCAGAATAGGCAGCTGATAAAAAGTGAAAAAATTGCCCTTTCAATATTCAGTTATGAGTCTTATAATTAAAATGGTGGAGAGGGGCAGGCTGGTTTCTGAATGTATGCTGTTTCTAAGTAAATCAGTCACTGTGCACCTACTCCCCATGTAGGCTCTCTGTCCTTAATGTGTTGTACTATGCAAATTACTGGTAAAACTACTACTAAAACAGTACTCTATACTTTGTGTATCTGTGTGGGTGCAAACTGTTGAAATCTTTACTTAATATATACTAAGTTGATCTGTATATAAAGATAATTGAAAATGAATCTTGATGAAGAATGGGATGGGAGAGGGAGTGGGAGATGGGATGGTTGCGGGTGGGAGGGAGGTTACAGGGGAAAAGCCACTATAATCCAAAAGTTGTACTTTGGAAATTTATATTTATTAAATAAAAGTTGAAAAAAATACAACACTAACTATTGTGGATTCTGAAGATTCCCTAGAAAGAAACAGGAGAAACTGGCATATAGAATGACCCTGCTTGCACTCATTCTATTTATAAATGTTCTATTTTTCTGTGATGTATCCTGTGAAAATTTTTTACCTCTACTTGGGAAAAAACATTAAAACTTTTTAGTAACATATTAATATCAGTTTGCAGTGCTTGTACTTTAGAATCTTCAAAAATAACACCTAGACTTTTAGTCTAGATATATTAAATTGATTTTTCATTTTTATTTTGCAGTGCACATTTCAGAAGAGTTCTACAAACCCCCAGTGGTATTTCAGGGCTGAGTATCTGCAAAATAGAAATCGCTGCCTCATTACAGCAAACAAACTGACATATCTGTAAGTCATTCCTAACCAAGTTAGTTACATATATACTTAAAAAAAGAAGGATCTGTCCATTATTTCCTTCCTTGAAGTGGAGCACATTAGTCCCTGCAATCAAATAAAACTGCACTGGGACCACATAAAGTGAAATGTTTCCTCTATAGCTGGCATACTAAGTATCTGCTTCTTTTTAAAAAGATACCACCCATCTTCACTGACAGCGTGGGGCAGTGACTGTGACTTGCATCGTGTGTTCTGTCACTTTCAGGAGTCTGTCACCCTGTCTAACAGCGCGGAAGACGACAACCCAGTCTGTTTTTCAAGGCATAATTGTCTGTCCCCAAAACGTGGCATAGTTTCAAATACTGTTTTGGAATAATGCTGGAACAAACTGGTTGTTAACCAACCATAAAACTTTATGATCCTGATTTTGCCAGTAAACATACATAATGGCCAGAAAGAAGTTATTGAGGAGCAGCTTGTGCTTTAGATGGCCTTAGTGGGAGGGGAACCCACACTTGCATACTCCTCAGAGAAGGAGGAATGAGCATCCAACTAGTGGTTGGAGAGTAAAATGTTTGTCTTAGGGTCTCACATCTCGCTGTCTATCATGTCTGAACTGAGTTCCTGGAAAGCCAGAGCCCGTCTGGGCTTCCAGTGTCGCCTCATTCACTGCTGATGGAAATGTAACCTAATTTAGACATGTTGGGGAAATTCAAATGTGCGTCTTTACTATTCAATGAGACAAATGTGTAGTGACAAAATACTATAACTAGCCTATACATCTATTCATAGGAAACTGCTTAAATATGCTAAGGTATTTCATATGGTGGAATTCACTGCAGCACAAAAAAAGTAATTTCTTTATAAACTAATGTGATTGATTCTCAGCATAATAAAGATATACCATATAAATTAAAAAATGATAATAACTAAGTATAACATGTGATTTTGGTTACCAAAAAAAGAATCAGAAAACTTAATTGTAGCTTAGACAGCACCTTTCTAAGCTCCTCTAATAATGACTCTGTCCTTTGTTCTTGACCCTGTGTAGCGCACTTGGGCCTCATTCCTTTGTAATCATAACCTCTACTCTACCACCAATGGCTCTACTCCCAACCTGTGGGGTCCTCTTCCCCACTTAATGCTGTATAATTGTTCAGACCTGGTTAAAGCCACTCTTAGGATCATTGGTTACTATCCTCACCCTGTCTTTTATGACCTTGTCTAAATATGATCAGAGTCGGCGAACTTGGAAGGCTTCCATAACCTTGGCAACTCATGACGAGAGCCTAGGGTGGTTACTGGTGCCATAAACTAGAGTGTCAATTTGTTAGGTCAACAACAGGAGTCACTGTGCACTTGCTCCTCATGTGGGATCTCTGTCCTTAATGTGCTGTACATTGTGATTTAATGCTATAACTAGTACTCCAACGGTATGTTTCACTTTGTGTTTCTATGTGGGTGCAAACTGTTGAAATCTACTTAATATATACTAAATTGATCTTCTGTATATAAAGAGAATTGAAAATGAATCTTGATGTGAAGGGAAGGAGAAAGGGAGCGGAAGAGGGGAGGGTTGCGGGTGGGAGGGAAGTTATGGGAGGGGTAAGCCATTGTAATCCATAAGCTGTACATTGGAAATTTATATTCATTAAATAAAAGTTAAAAAAAAAGAAAAGATACAACAGAACAAGGAAAGAAATGTAGAAGGAAGGAGAGCAATACTATAAACTAACAAATGATACCTGTGAGGGCAAATAGAAACTGGGCAGAGAGAACTGAAATGCTATGAAGTATACCCACTTCTGTGTAGTTTAAATTTAGGATGATAGTAATATTTCATCATAGTTTACATATCAAATTAAATTAATCAATGGAGACAAACTCTGAATTGTATATAAATAGGAGTAAATTAACACAAATCCATAAAAATTGATAACATTGACTATGACAAAAAATTTGGTGGATTTTTGTATTTATATAAAGAGAACAGAATTCATGTATTTCATATATACAATGTTAAGCACACAATAATACTTCCCATACTCCCTCCCTCCCCCTACCTTCTTTTCTTTTTTTAAAATGTTATGATAACATATTTTTAAAGATATACTTATTTGAAAGTCAAAGTTACACAGAGAAGGAGAGGCAGAGAGAAAGAGAGTGAAGGAGAGAGAGGTCTTCCATTCACTAGTTCATTCCTCAACTGGCTGCAATGGCCGGAGCTGTGCTGATCCAAAGCCAGGAGCTTCTTCTGGGTCTCCCAAAAATGTGTAGGGACCAAGGACTTGGACCATCTTCTATTGCTTTCCCAGGCCATAGCAGAGAGCTGGATCAAAAGTGGAGCAGTCGAGACTCAAACTGGCAGCCAAATGTGATGCTGGCACTGCAGGTGGTGGCTTTACCCACTACGCTACAGCACCGGCCCCATAATAACATATTTCCAATTTACTTTATATTCACAGGCTTAATCCTTTACTAAATAAAGAATTCAACAAGTAGAAAGCAAATGTCACACACACACACACACACACACATATGTATAGATGATGCAATACTACTCAGCCATAAAAAATAATGAAATCCTGTCTTTTGCCATGAAATGAATGTCACTGGAGACTACTATGCCTAGTGAAATAACTAGTGAAATAACTCAGAACCCAAAAGACAAATGCCACATATTTCCTCTGATTTGTGGTTGTTAATACAGAGTATTAAAAATGTAATTTGGATGAGTGAAATTGACATTTTTGACATTTGATAATTGTTTTTAGTTCTTGTCAGAACTCCTGCAGAAACAGTGTCCAGTCTACTTATTGAAAAAAACTTAAGATTTATTTATTTTAAAGGCAGAATTATAGATACAGAGAGCTAGAGAGAGAGAGAATCTTCCATCTGCTGACTGACTCCCAAAATGGCTGGTATAGCCGAGGTTGGGCCAAGCCAAAGCCAGGAGCCTGGAAATCCATCTGGGTCTCCCACATGGGTGACGGATGCCCAAACACTTGAGTCATCTCCCACTTCTTTCCCAGGTGCATTAGTAGGGAGCTGGATTAGGAGTGGAGCAGATGGGACTTGAACCAGCACCCATATGGATGCCAGCACTGCTAGCAATGGCTTAACCTTTTGTGCCACAATTCTGTTCCCAGTATTGACTATGAAAAGCCTATACAAAGAAAGCACGTTTTAAAAATTACTTAATTTACTATCAGAATAAAAGAAATACAAATCTTAAAATTGACTTGACCTAATAAGTTTCTCAAAGAAAATATCAGTATTATCAAGTAATTTTATTAACATATAATTCTTGTTCATTTTTTGTTAAGTACAGCACAGCATTTCAACAGGTATACACCACATAGACAAACCAGGAAACACTTCTATTTCTTTATCTTTTCTGTGTGTTTGGAACCCCACAGCTCCTGTCACCAAGTGCTTTATACAATGTATAAGACATTATTGTTACTACAGTCACCCCACTCTGACTCCATTTTGGTATCTGCTACCCAACCTCCTTTTACTCCCCATTTCCCTACATTTCTCTGCTTCTAAGTTCAAGTCAATTATTTTTTTTTAACTTTCAGACATGAGGAAAAGCATGTGACATTTGTCTTTCTGTCTGGCTTACTTAACATAATGACACTTAACATAATGACATCAAGTTCCATCCATTTTGCTGCAGATGTCAAAATTTCATTCTGCCTTTATGGCTGAATAATATTCCATTGTATATGTGTACAACATTTTTATCCACTCATCCATAGATGGACACCCAGGCTGATTCCATACCTTGGATGTTTTGAGTACTACAGTGAGGACCATGGCAGTGCATGTGTCTCTATTATAGACTGATTGCATTTGCTTTGGAACTGTACCTAGAAAGTAGATCTATTTTTAGTTTTTTGAGGAATCTTCATACTGTACTCATAATGGCCAAATGCATTCCTACCAACAGTGTACAAGGGTTTGCTTTTTTCTACATCTTCTCCAGAATTTGTTTTTGTGTGTGTGTGTATTTTTGATAAGAGCCATTCTAATTGGAATGAGATGAACTTCTTTATGAATTTGATTTAATTTCCCTGATAGCTAACGGTAATGAACAGTTTTATGAATTTGCTAACCATTTGCATTTCATGTTTTGAGAAATGTCTCTTAAGAGACTTTGCCCATTTAACTGCATTTTTGTTGAGGATTTGGTGTTCCTTATATATTCTGGGTATTAATCCTTTTTCAGATGAGGAGTTTGAAAATATTTTCTCTCATTCTTTAGGTTGTTTCCTCATTCTGTTGTTTCCTTTGCTTTGCATAAGATTCTTCATTTAATATAATTTAATTTGTCTATTATTGCTTTTGTTGTCTATACTTTTGGGGTCTTATCCAAAAAAAATCATTGTCTATGCCTCAGTGTTGAGGTGTTTCCCTGTGTTTTCTTCTGGTAGTTTCATACTTTCCAATATTATATTTAAATCTTTTGACCCATTTTGACTTCATTTTTAATAGGGTGAGCGGTAAGGGGTGGAGGCATGGGACATCTTATTTCAATCTTCTGCATGTAGATATCAATTTTTCCCAACACTATCCATTGAAGAGATTTTCCTTTCTAAAGTGTGTGTTTCTTTGCATCTTTGCTAAAAATCAATGAACTATAGATGGGAAAATTCATGGCTGAAGTCTGTATTCCATTCCACAGGCCGATGTGTCTATTTTTGTGTCAGTACACTGCTGCCTTGGTTGTAGTATCTCTGCAATATGTCTTAAAATCAGGTATTGTGTTGCTTCTTCATTTGTTCTTTTCATTCAAGATTTCTTTGGCTATTCAGAATGTTCCTCTGGTTTCACAGAAGTTTTTAAATCATTTTTGTCTAGTTCTTGGAAGACTCTCATTGGTTTTTAATGGGGTATATTGAATCTGTACATCACTTTGTATAGTACAGACATTTTAAATATTTATTTATTTGAAGGGTAGAGTGACAGTGATAGAGGGATAAATAGAGGGAGAGATTGAAAAAATTTTCCATCTGCTGACTCACTTTCCAAATGCTCACCTCAGTTGGGGCTAGGCCAGCACCAAGCCAGCAGCCAGAAACTTCATCCAGGTTACCCATTACTAATACTTGAAGAATCCTCACTAGTCCACCCATCTCCATTTCTTTTTTTTAACATGTGAAATAAGAGTATATTATAATTTAAATGGTCTGATTCAGAGAATCACTATTTATATTAAATGATGTAACATTGACTGCCTATATATTAACTACCACATATAAGAGAAACATGTGATATTTGTCTTTTTAGGTTTGGGCTGTTTCACTTAGCATAATGGTCTCCAATTGAATCTATTTTGTTAAAAAGTTGGAATTTCATAATTTCATTCTTTCTGTGGCTGTGTAATATCCCATTGTTTGTATATATATCATATATCACATTTTCTTTATTGAGTCATCAGAGGGTGGACATCTAAGTTGATTCCACATATTGAATATTATGAGTTGACCTGCTATAAATATGTAAGTACAGGCAACTCTTTCGTATACTGATTTCATTTGCTTTGGATATATTCCCAGGAGTAAGATAACTGTGTCATAAAGTAGATCTATTTTCAGTTTTCGGAGGAATCTCCATATTGCCTTCCATAGTGGTTGAACCAGTTTGCATTCCCATCTGAAGTATATGAGGGTAACTTTGTCTCCACATCCTCACCAGCATTTGTTATTTTCTTTCTTTCTTTCTTTCTTTCTTTCTTTCTTTCTTTCTTTCTTTCTTTCTTTCTTTCTTTCTTTCCTTCCTTCCTTCCTTCCTTCCTTCCTTCCTTCCTTCCTTCCTCCCTTCCTCCCTTCCTCCCTTCCTCCCTTCCTCCCTTCCTCCCTTCCTCCCTCCCTCCCTCTCTCTCTCTCTTTCTTTCTTTCTTTCTTTCTTTCTTTCTTTCTTTCTTTCTTTCTTTCTTTCTTTCTTTCTTTCAAAGTCAGAGTTACACAGAGAGGAGAGGCAGAGAGAGAGAGAAAGAGAGGTCTTTCATCCGATGGTTCACTCCCCAGTTGGCGGCAATAGCTGGAGCGATGCTGATCCAAAGCCAGGAACCAGGAGCTTCTTCCAGGTCTCCCATACGGGTGCAGGGGCCCAAGGACTTACTTGGGTCATCTTCTAATGTTTTCCCAGGTCATATCAGAGAGCTGGATGTAAAGAGGACCAGCCAGGTCTGGAACTGGTGCCCATATGGAATGTCGGCGCTTCAGGCCAGGGTGTTAACCTACTGTTTCACAGCACTGGCCCCTGTTATTTTCTGATTTGTGCATAATAGCCAATGAGACTATACCTCATTTTAGCTTTTATTTGCATTTACCCAATGGCTGATGATCTTCAGCATTTTTTCATGTGTTTGTTGTTCATTTGCATTTCTTCCTTTGAAAAATGCCTATTCATATCCTTTGTCCATTTCTTAACTAGATTGTTTGTTTCGTTGATGAGTTTCTTGAACTCATTATATGCTCTGCATATTAATCCTTTATAAGATGTATAGTTTGCAAAATATTGTCCCCAGTTCTGTTGATTGCCTCTTTGCATTGTTAATCATTTCATTTGCTGTACAAAAGCTTCTTAGCTTGACTCCTTCTTATATATCTAACTATTTTTTATTACCTCTGCTGGGATCTCATCCAAGAAGCGTTTGCCTATGCCAATATCTTGTTTCTACTATGTTTTCCTTTAGTAATTTGATGTTTGCAAGTCTAGGGTTTATATCCTTGATCAATGTAAGTTCATTTTGTATAGAGTGTAAAGTAGGGGTCTTGTTTGAGACTTCTACATCTGGCAATCCAGTTTTCCCAATACCAGTTATTAAAGAGATTGTCCGTTCTCCATGGAATGATTTTAGCTCATTTTTCAAACATTAGTTGGTTGTACCTGTTGTACATGCCTGGATAGATTTCTGGGGTGTCTGTTGTGTTTCATTGATTGATATGTCTAATTTTTTTTTGCCAGCACATGGGCTTTTTTGTTTATAACAGTATTACAGTTATTGAAATCTGTTATTGGGATGACTTCAGCTTTATTTTTATTGTTTAAGATTATATTGCTTTGGATGGTCTTTTGTGTTTGCATATAAATTTTAGTAATTTTTGCTAGATCTGTGAAGAATATCCTTGGTATTCTGATTGGAATCACATTAATTCTGCAAATTACTTTAGGTAGTATGGGCATCTTGATAATATTAATTCCTCTAATTCATGAACATGGAAGAAATTTATATTTTTGTCTTCTGTTTTTTTTTCTTAATGGTTTTTAATTTTCATTGTGTAAATATCTCACATCCTTGGTTAAGTTTATCCCAAGGTATTAAAAAGAATTTTGCAGCCATTGGAAAAAGGATTGATTTTCTAACTTCTTTCTCAGCCAGAGCTTTGTTGGTATGTAAGAATACAATTGATTTTTGTGTGTAGATTTTATATCCCACTACTTTGCTGAATTCTCTTATGGGTGTTCTAAAATAATCTTAGTGAAGTCATTTGGTTTATGCAGTATATAGAATCATGTCATATGCAAACATGATTATTTGACTTCCTCCTTTCCAATTTATACCTTTTGGTTTCTTTTTTGCCTACTGCTCTGGCTAAAACTTCCAGAATTAAATTGAATAATGGTGGTGAGAGTAGACATCCTTGTCTGCCCCTGGGTTGTAGTGGAAATTCTTCAAGATTTTCCAATTGAATATGGTGCTGGCTGTGGCTCACTCATATGTTGCCTTGGTTATGCTACATTCTGTTTTTTTTTTATTTGAAGATTTTTATTATGAAAAGATATTGTATTTTATCAAATGCTTTCTCTGAATCTATTGAGATGTTCACATGGTTTTTACCCTTCAATTTATTAATAAGATACATCACATTTGTTGACTTGCATATATCAAACCATCCTACATCCCTGGAATAAATCCCATTTGGTCCATGTGAATGATTTTTTTTATATGTCATTGCATACTATTAGCTAGTATTTTGTTGAGGATTTTTGCACCTACATTCATCTAAGAAATTGTTTATTGTTTTCTCTCTGTTTTAATTCTATCTCTGATTTTGGAATTAAGATAATGCTGGGCATAAGAATGTGTTTGAAGATCATCTCTCATTTGAATTTGTTTGAATGGTTTAGGAAGAATTGGGATTAGTTCTTCCATAAAATGTTTGGATGAACTCTGGAGTGAAGCTATCCAATCGTGAGCTTTTCTGTGGTGGAAAGCTCTTTGTTATTGAATCAATCTCAGTCTTGGTTATTGGTCTATTCAGGTTTTTCTGGATTTTGAATTTGTTGGCATATAGCTTTTTCTAATAATTTCTAGTTAGGAATACAAGCTATTTGTATTTCTGCAATATCTATTGTATTTTTTTCTGCTCTGATTTTATTAATTTGGGTCTCCTGTGTGTTTTCTTGTTAGTTGGGTCAATGGCTTATCAATTTTGTGAATTTTCTTTTCAAAAACCAGCTCTTCATTACACTGATCTTTTGTGGTTTTTTAATTTTTATTTTGTTCATTTCTTCTCTAATTTTTTTATTATTTTTCCTCCTACTAATTTAGGGCTTGGTTTGTTCTTGTTTTCTGCGTCCTTGAGATGCTTTTTTAGATCACTTAATTTGATACCTTTCCAGTGTTTTGATATAGGCACTGATTGCTACAAACTCTCCTCTTAATACTGTTTTTGCTGTACCGCATTAGTTTTGATATGTTGTGTTTTCATTTTCATTCATTTCAAGCAATTTTTCTTTTTTATTTATTTTTTTTTATTTAGTAAATATAAATTTCCAAAGTACAGTTTATGGATTACAATGGCTCCCCCCCCCATAATTTCCCTCCCACTTGCACCCCTCCCATTCCCGCTCCCTCTCCCATTCCATTCACATCAAGATTCATTTGCAATTATCTTTATATACAGAAGATCGATTTAGTATATATTAAGCAAATATTGCATCAGTTTTCACCCACACAGAAACACAAAGTGTAAAATACTGTTTCAGTACTAGTTATAGCATTACTTCACATTGGACAACACATTAAGGACAGATCCCACATGAGGAGTAAGTACACAGTGACTCCTGTTGTTGACCCAACAAATTAACACTCTTGTTTATGGCCTCAGTAATCTAGGCTCTCGTCATGAGTTGCCAAGGCTATGGAAGCCTTTTGAGTTCGCCGACTTCGATCTTATTCCGACAGGGTCATAGTCAAAGTGGAAGTTCTCTCCTCCCTTCAGAGAAAGGTACCTCCTTCTTTGATGGCCCCGTTTTTTCCACTGGGATCTCACTTGCAGAGATCTTTCATATAGGTCTTCTTTTTTTTTTTCCAGAGTGTCTTGGCTTTCCATGCTTAAAATACTCTCATTCAAAAATGAAGGTAAAATAAAGACTTTCAATACAAGCGAACATTGAAAGAATTGTCACCACCTGACCAGCCTTACAAATATTTAAAGATTTACTACATACAGAAATAGAGAAAGATAAACAGCATCATTAAAGAATGTGAAGGCAGAAAATAAGTTAGAGAACAAAGGAGATTCAAAATAGGAACACTTATAGGGAAAAAGGCAGGACCAAGTCATGACTTATCAATAATAACCCTGAATATAAATGGACAAAGTTCTCCAATTAAAAGGTACAATTTAATTAGATCACTTAATTTGATACCAATTAAAAAGTACAGACTGACTGAATGGATACAAAAACAATATTCATCTATATACTGCCTACAAGAAACACACTTGATTAATAAAGACACAGGCAGACTGAAAAAGAGATGATAGAAAAAGATATTCAATGCAATTGGAAATCAAAAAGCAAGTATTAGTAATATACTCATAAACAATACACTCTAAGATAAAAACCATTGAAACAAATGAAGAAAGTCATTATGTAATGATCAAGGGATTAATTCAGCAAGAAGATGTGACTATAGTAATGTACATCCAACCATTACTGGGACACCCAGTTTTATAAAACAAATCTATACAAAGTGATGCATAAGCTTAAACACAATAATAGTATATACAAATACATAAATATACAAATAGCCTATAACAGATGCACAAGCTCAAATACAATAATCAACATCCCTCTTTCACCAATAGACTCTTCAACCAGACAAAAAAATCAACAAAGAAACAACAGAGCTAATCTACACTATAGAACAAATGGACATAATTGATATCTACAGATCATTTCACTCCACAGTTGCATATTACACATTCCTTTCATCAGTGCATTGAACATTCTCTAGGATGGAATACCTAAGGCTTATACTTGAGTTTCAGGGCATGTGCACTCTGTGGAGCCAGGGAAATCTGGCCGTTGCTTGTGGGTGGGTCAAGAGCATGTAGTGAGTGGCCAGCATTATAGTATAGTGAATTAAGCTGCTGCCTACAGTGCCAACATCCTATATGGGTGGTGGTTCTAGTTCCAGCAGTTCCACTACCAATCCAGCTCCCCAATAATGTGCATGGGGAATCAGTGGAGGATTTGGTCCCTGCATCCATGTGGGAGACCCAGAAAAAGTCCCTGGCTCCTGGCTTCAGCTTGGCCCAGCCCTGACCATTGCAGCCATTTGGGTAGTGAACCAGCAGATGGAAGACCTTTCTCTCTCCCTCTCTCTGTAACTCTGCCTTCCAAATAAACATTTTAAAAGAAAGAATATAGAGTACCATGCTGAAGTGGCTCTGGTTACAGCCAGTAGGGTGGGGATATTGGAAACAGCTATGTGTTCACAGGTCCAGCTCTTCTTTGTACCAAAGTGAACCATTTGATGCACAGCCTAGAGTGAGCTCACAGCGCTAGTGCACCCTACCCACTCATTTATGTACACAATGCAGGATACCATCCCACCCTGAAGTGTATCCCCAAGTCCTCTGCAACATCTGGCTCCAGAATGCTCTAACTCTCAACACTTAGACCAGTTGGGTACACAAGAACCCAGCATCAACATGCTACCTTCTCAGCTCCAGTGTCTATGCCCAGAACTCCCACAGTCAGAGTGCAGGTTGTCCACTCTCTACACTGCAAGCTGCCACATGCCTGGCCCTGGTGGCCTCTGACATTGGCGGATCTACCCACTGTTCCCTGAATCAGGACAGAGTTCAGCTACAGCTCCACCTCAGCAAACAGAATCTGGTGCTTAGGTTGGGGGTATAGAGGGAGGCAATGTTGCCTCCTTCATGGAGCAAAGTAGCTGCCCAGACCCTTGCCAGTTCCCCTGGCTGTACTGGAAGCCAGTGGAGACCATGGAATTCTCCCTTACTCAAAACTACAAATATCAGGGGCTACAATAGCCTCCTCTCACCTTGCTCTGGGAAGATGACATGTAGGTGGAGTGGCTGGTGGTGGCATGTCTGTACTCTCTCCTCACTGCTCCATGGATTTTCTTTGTTCTGTTCATTCCATTCTCCTCTTGAAATTTCTCTCATTCAGGCCCCTGGAAATGTAGTCCTTCCTTTGTTTTTCTGAGATTATTTTGTGGATAAGGCCGGCACAGCTCCTCACTATTTAGCAACCTTGTGTCCACTCATTTTGTTTTTTAATCTTAAAAATTATCTTTAGGGGCAAGCATTTGGTATAACGAATTAAGCTGCTGGGTGACACACCTGAATCCCGTATTGGAGTTCCTGATTTGAATCCCAGGACCTCTGTACTTCCAATTCAAATTTCTGCTAATGCACCTTGGAAGCAGCAGAGGATGGCCCTAGTACTTGTGTTCTTTCCACCCTCATGGGAGACCCAAAATGAGTTGCTGACTTCTGGATTTGACCTGGCTTATCCCCCAGTGTTGCAGGCATTTTGGGAGTGAACCAGGGGATGGAAGATCCCCCCATTGCCCCCACCTGTCGATATGTGTGTGCTCATGCATGTACGTGCTTGTGTGTGTGTGCATATACTTGTGTGTCACTACATCTTTCAAATACTTACTTGAATCTTTAAAGTAAATCTCTGAAGAACACTTATTTTTTAATTATTTATTTTATTTATTTGAAAGACAGAGTTACAGAGAGAGGTAGAGACAGAGAGAGAGAGGTCTTCTATCCGACGGTTCACTCCCCAGATGGCCGCAACAGCTGGAGCTGAGCCGATCAGAAGCCAGGAGTCAGGAGCTTCTTCCATGTCTCCCACGTGGGTGCAGGGGCCCAAGGACCTGGGCCATCTTCTACTGCTTTCCCAGGCCATAGCAGAGCTGGATCCGAAGAGGAACAGCCAGGACTAAAATATGGGATGCTGGTGCTTCAGGCGAGGGCATTAACCCTCTGCACCACAGCGCAGGCCCCTTATTTTTCTTTATATGATAATATAAATAAGACAGCATTGACATGGTTACAAACCCAGGACCCTCAGTTCTTTATAGTTGGACTGAAGGGCCGGTATCATTACCTACAAAAATATCTTGAAATCGATGGAGCTAAGTTGAGAAAAAAAGACAGCTGGATTTTTTATATTTATCATTTATTTCCATTTTCCATGCACTTTGTAGTCTTCTCTTTTTGTAAGTTTTTATTTAATGAATGTGTTTTTTCACAGATACCACTGTAAGAATATAGTGGTTCTTTCTCCCATACCCACCCCCCACTCTGTAGTCTTCTCATTCAGAGGAAGGGGTACATGTGAGAAGCACCACGAGCACTAAATCAGCAGCATGCAGATATGCGAAGCTGCAGTTAAAGTTACTTGATTTTTCCAAAGAATATAAATAAATATTTAAAATGATAAAAATCAAAATGAGGGGAAAATAAGAATTAAAATGTATGTGTAGAGAAAAAACTGATCTATAGTGTTTAAGAAAGCAAAGTAATAGAAATCAAGATGAAGGGAACTAATTAAAGTGTATGTGTAGAGAAAAAACATCTATAGTGTTTAAGGAAGCACACTTGAGTGATAAAATGATTTTTACAGAAGTAAAATAATGATTACTATAGAAATCAGAACAGAGGTATCTTAAACAGTAGGAGCTGTCCTTAAGAAATGTTGTATTGAGAGTTTGTCAATAGCATTCCTGAACCAGGTAGTTCGCTGTTTTTGTTTGTTTGTTTGTTTGTTTTTTGTTTTTTTTTGTTTTTTTAAGGTTTTTATTTATTTATTTGTTTGAAAGGCAGCACTACGGGGGGGGGAGAGATAGAGATAGAGAGATAGAAATAGAGAGATAGATAGACAGACAGAGAATGAATGAGAGAATTGGAATCTTCCATCTACTTGTTCACTGCCCAAATGGCGCAATGGCCAGGTACAGGGACCTGGAGCCTCATCTGGGTCTTCCATGTGGGTGCAAGGGCCCAAGGACTTGGGTCATCGGCTTCTGTTTCCTAGGAACATTAGCAGGGAGCTGGATCAGAAACTGAACATATTTGACATGAACCAGCTCCCCGTCAGGATGCTGGCATTGCAGGCAGAGGCTTCAACTACTGGGCCACAAAGCCAGCCTCTGCCTTGGGGTTTTTGTTTTAAAATAATTTACTAAGTTTTAATTTTGTTCAGTAGATGTTTATATAAGTAATATTTTTTGAATAAAAGACTTTCCACCTACAAAAAAGCTGCCCAAGCTCTTTTCCCAGAGCTTAAATTGTGCCAATGTAAAACTCCAGTAGAAACAGAAATAAATCCAGTGGATTAGATTAAAGGGTCTATGAATCCCTTGAAATTGTTTCTAAATATATATGTTCCTCCAAGATGGCTAAATATGAGTCAAAAGTGGTAATTTCTCCTCACTATGTTTTTCATGTTTCTGACTTCTTAATTTTAACATTTCTGATTTCTTAATTTTTCCTAGCACAAGAAGAGGGTGCCAAATGTTAAAAACACATGATAGAAATATAACTACTCATGAAACTTAAAAGAAAAACTAAGATACAAAGTAACCTTGTCCTATTATCCCCTTTATCACTATTCTCTTACAGTTGCCACCTTAGTTTCTGCTTCCTGCAGACTTAATAGACTTTTTCCCTATTTGTTAACTACTTCCTAAATGGTCCACAAATTTATAAACCATTTTGGATTGTTTTTCTTTATCTAAAATTCTTTTTTCTTTTATTTGCCTTACCTGGTCCATCACCAGAGGCTGTTCAGCCATCAGGCTAAACTCAGCTTCCTGGAACTTTTACCTTTTCTCATGCACGGAGTTGTGAGTCAGAATCTTGTATATTGGCAGCATCTGGGCTTCTGGGTAGACATGCTGGATCCTGAACCCAAAGCCTGCATGGCCAGTCATGACAGTAAGGACCCTAATGAATCTATAGTTTTCAAGAGCCCCTTTTCCACAAGATTTAGGCACTGAAACATTAGAAAGCCACTGCAGAACTACTAGCCTGAGGACTCCTTTTTTCCTTAGAAAAAATAAGCATTACTTTTCATTACTTTTCTTTTTAGAAAATGTACTGTTGCAAGTTAAGTAATTTTAAAAAATATTTCAAGAGCAGTGAGATATATATTGAATGAATGAGATCCCATTGTATATAGCCCTGTGGGCACCACCAAAGTCATGACACAGAATATTTCTATCACTCAAAGTGTTTCCTCATGCTCTTTAAATTCAATTCCCTCATTTCATTCCTGGTCACTGGCTACCACTGATCTACTGTCTGTCCCCATAGTTCTGCTTTTCTTAAAATATCTTGTTGGGCAAATAGAGAATAGCTCCTAAGAAATGGGATTGCTGGATCATGAGTAATTCTTTTTTTGAGGAGGTGTTATAATGTTTTCCTATTGGCTGCACTATCTTACATGCCCTAAAACAGTGTACAGTGGCTCCAAGTTCACCACATTTTCAATATTTTTTTCAAAGTACAAAAATGATATTCATTTTTGAATCTACAAGCTGCTTTGGGTGGTATTGATTTCCATTTTTAACAGACCATATTACTGATTGAGTGATGTCTTTTTACAATAAGCTTTCATATGCTTATTAAAAGAATGTAGTCCATTATATATTATGGAGTACCAGTTCATAAGAACTCAATGTATATTTAAAAATGTATAAGTATTCTCTTATCTCTAAAAATAAAGAAAGCTAAATACTGGGTAGTATAACAGAGCCAGAAGCTTGCACAGAGCTCTTGTTTTTAGTTTTTTGTTTTTTGGGTTTTTTTTTTGTTGTTGTTTTTTAAAATTTTCATGTTGTTTACTTTGTCTGAATAATTTGTCAGTTTTACCATGAAGTTTGTGCTTCCCTAACCCAGTGGCACAAAATTAAACATTGTATCAACATCTGAAAAATTACCTCTGTATGTTTTAACACCACAATCTTAGATGAAAGTTCTAGACAGCCGAGATGATTAATAATTTTGTCTGCCCTAGAATAAATTCCAGTTTTTGACAGACAATAAATTATAAAAATTAAATTATACTTAGAGACAGTTTTCTCTACAACATGGAAATATTACATACACTTTACTGAATGTGAAGCCGTCCAGAACTATCTTGGTTTTCAGAAAGACAATTGATGCCAAAAGAAGCTTGAAACGTAAATTGGAGCTCATTTTTTCCCATTTAATCTATCACTGTAGAGGAAGAGAAGCAAAAAGAAGGGTGGGAAAAGATGACCAGAGATTCTTGAAAGTAATTCTTGAATTTGACTTCCCTAATTAATTTCTTCCAATTGTCTGTGTTGTATTGCGACACAGAAACTAGAGGACCACAAGGAAGCATGTGTTTGCCAAGTGCCCAGCAGAAGAAAACAGCATCCCGTGATGATGCTGTCTTTGTCCCTCGGGGTCTAACTGCTGGCGGATTCTGGAATTAGCAACTTGTCACGTACATTAGTCTCAAGCAGCTGATGGACCAGTAGGTGAGAATGGCACTGATGTGCATGATTGTCTAAAGAAGTTTTAGGATTTAAAAGGTTTTGGTACAGCACAGGGGTAAAAGCCTGCAGAAATGAGTTTTTCAACTTTCTATGTGAAAGGTGCTTTGGGTAGTACAGATTTCCGTTTTATCTGGCTGGATTACTGTTGAATGATGTCTTTTTACAATAAACTCTCATATACTTATTAAAAGAACTTTGTAAATATTAATAAAGCTTTTACCTCATGCTGGTCTGTGGATATTGCTAGGAATAAACAAAAGTGGACTGACTGGAATGCTACACTATTAGGAATTATAAGTGTTGAAAAACGCCCTCTTAAATTTTGATTTGGGAGATTTCTGCTAAGTCTTTACCTTATTTTGTGTTATAACATGGTTTCCTTGTATACAGTATTCTGAATTATTTATTAATTGAAGTTGAGCCTAACCACAGCATCATTAATAATTAATTCTTCTTTTGGATCTGTGTGCATTCATGTGATTAAATGTCTGTGCTTTTGCTTATGGAACCCACAATCTGCTATTTTGCATTGATTAGAAGGAATGCACAAAAAGCAAGGGCCCATTATGAAATTCCCAAAGGGTAGTCACAATAACCATCTCCCGACTGTGTCTAACCTCTGATGTACCATTATGTGGGAAGAGAAAAACAAACGCTTCTACCAATTTTGCTGCATTTGAAACAGCGCATTTATAGTGAAGTAGAGCTCTCATCTGCCTTTTCACTGTTTTTCTTACAATATTTATTTTCCCCCAAGAACAAGGAGAGAGGTGAATAGGAAGGATAAGCTATCTGAAGTGTCCTCACAAATACGAAAGAAAATAAAATGATATTTTAAGAAGATCTGCCTTATGCAGAATTTTCATCTTTATGCAATTTGATTGAATTTGTTTTGATAAAGTAGGAACATGCTTTAGGAACAAATCACTATCCCAAAGCGCAGTCACTTAACAAAGGTTGCTTTGCTCTAGGTTCATGCCCCACGCAGGTCACCAGGGGGCTCTCTTCCACATGACTCTCAGGAACAGGGTCTGACAGAGGGCTCTCGTCTCAATGTGCAGCTGCAACAAGAGGCATGCTTAGTTTGCCCACCAGGGAGACTGGCCCAACCTTGGTAATGGTTCTAACCAGGTCCCACATAGGGTTCATTGAGAATCACTAGTTATATGGATAGTAACTGAGAGGAATATGGAAATTAGGGGGAACAGCACTGAATATGTTCCAGTCTACACTTGAAGTCACAAAACATACTATTATTTTCTTCTTCCAACAGATGGGCCATATTTAACTGTTTTCCAGGGAAGACTGCAAAAATTCCATCCAGTCAATAACTCTTCTTATAGTCCAGGGTCTTTAGGTGATGTTAATCCCAGCCCTTTAGGTCTGGAGACTTATGAACCAAAAGACTTGTTACTGTTCTCTCTGATAGAAGAACAATCGCAAATATCTCCCATTTGGAGAGGAAACTAGGAGAAGTATGATAGTGACACTTTGTATCAAATTCCAAATCCCTCTGAACACATGTTATTAAGGACACTCTTACTTGGGGTAGGAAATGATTTTGATTCTTTGTCTTAACTTTCCTTTACTAAACTAAATCAGACACTGAGAACACAATTTTCTTCAAGGCCATGCAACTTCCTGAGCCCAATTCCTGCCCCATAGAAAATTAGTACATGTTAGGTAGTCTCCATTACTCTATTCATCAGTATTCACTGTCTTTGTATGTAAAAGGATTTTTCCCCACTCTATTTAAATCCCTGGGTTTATATTTATTTAGGCCAAGAGCGTATGAGCCATAGCCCATTTTAAAACTGGTGTGGCACATACTACCCATGCTGTCTTTGCCCCCTGCACATGGATTTGCAGTGTCAGATAGACATACGAAGTAAAGAGAGCATGGAGCAGTCATGGCTAACCTATGATAATCAGGTAGTGATATAGAAAGCTTTGCTTTTTGTAAGCCACCAACATTTTACAGTTATGCTACAGCATAACTTAACTTATTAAAATTGATGTAAGGCCACAGCTTAGACTGGTGGCTTGTTTGGCAATGTGATACCTTCAGAAACTTAACAGAGCTTCTTAAGTAGTCCATTTAAATTAGCTTTTGTACAAGTAAATGCATCTATCATTTATTTTTTTTTGACACAACATTCTCACATTTGAAATACTTGTTCACTTGATTACTCTTGTATCTTCCCAAGTTCTTTAAATGTAATAGTAGTGCCTTGAGTCCCTCTAAGTTTCAATGAAAATAACTAGTTTTGATGTGCTCTTATTTTTATTTTAATTTAGCTGTTCAGAATTTTGATTAATTGAAAGTTGTAGTGTGTGTATTTCTTTTTTTTTAACTTTTATTTAATGAATATAAATTTCCAGTATACAGCTTATGGATTACAATGGCTTCCCCTTCCCATAATTTCCCTCCCACCCGCAACCCTCCCCTCTCCCGCTCCCTCTCCCTTTCCATTCACATCAAGATTCATTTTCAATTCTATTTATATACAGAAGATCAATTTAGTATAAATACTTCAACAGTTTGCACCCACATAGAAACACAAAGTGAAACATACTGTTTGAGTACTAGTTATAGCATTAAATCAAAATGTACAGTACATTAAGTACAGAGATCCCACATCAGGAGCAAACGCACAGTGGCTCCTGTTGTTGACCCAACAAATTGACACTCTAGTTTATGGCACCAGTAACCACCCTAGGCTGTCGTCATGAGTTGCCAAGGCTATGGAGGCCTTCCAAGTTCCCTGACTCTGATCATATTTAGACAAGGTCATAAAAGACAGGTTGAGGATAGTAACCAATGATCCTAAGAGTGGCCTTAACCAGGTCTGAACAATTATACAGCATTAAGTGGGGAAGAGGATCATCAGTACACACAGGTTGAGAGTAGAGCCATTGGAGGTAGAGTAGAGGTTATGATTACAAAGGAATGAGGCCCAAGTGCACTAGACAGGGTCTAGAACAAAGGACAGAGTCATTATTAGAGGAGCTAAGAAAGGTGCTGTCTAAGCTACAAGTAATTTTTCTGATTGAGAGGCAAATAGAACCTGATAGAAGGGGCTTGATAATAATCTGGTGGGCTTTAGGCCTTGTAAGTTAAGAGGCCCAGACCTATCTATCTCTTCACATGGGGTATATCCTAAGGGAGGTGTGAACCTCCTAGGGGAAGGCACTCTGTTGACTTTCATTACTTGGCTGGCCTGGGAGGAGAGCTGGCCAGGTAAAGGCAGGGGGCATCTCTAACAAGAAATTTACAGTTCTGCCTGCAATGTTGCTGACCCTACTTGGCTGTCCCCTCAACTGCAGTGGTCACTTTGGAAGTTGGGCTGAGTGAAGGGCTTTTCAGCTTAGAGCCAATAAGATCTGTGGCTCTGACCTGGGCATCCTTCGATTCCAGGGCAGGTCCATTTCCAGTGATCCAACTCTTGGCAGAGCTGCCAGGGCTCTTCACAAGCTGACTTCTGCTGAAGCCCAGGCTTACCACGTTGAAAGCCACTGCAGTGGACTGGCCTGTTGGGTATCCTTGAGGGCAGATCACTGTACAGATCAGCCATTAATAGGCCTGCCACCCATTGCTTCTGATGCCTAGCTTTCTTTTCCTCCTGGTTTGTGTTAAAGCAGACCAGACGATGCAAGTCAAGGGAGTGCCCGTGTCCCATCTCTAATCTTTGGTGGCCTGAACTACAAGTCTATAGTCACAGGCATGTTCTGTAGTAGTTTTTCTAAGGTAGACAATGCCCATGAGGAAAATTATATTCTCACTTTAAAACTTTCTTTCCCTTTCGTCTGAAAGGGAGGTTTTTTTTTTTTCTACTTACTGTATACTTCGCTGATGGCGATGTGAATCTAGCTATGAGATTATTATTTAAGTTCTTATTTTGGCTATGCTATTACAGAAAAATGTTAGCCATCTCTTATAAGGTCTAAAGATTAAATTGTGCATCCTACAGATTCCTTCATAATAGAATTAGTTCCCTACCTTGAAGAGAATAGAGAAGTGAAAGAACAAGTTGGGCTTAGAATAGAGAAAAGAGGGAGCAAGTCCTAGATCACTTGCTGACAATAGCAATATTACATGAATACTTAGCAAACCGTTTCAACCCTTAGATAAGAACTTAATAAAACACTTACCAGAAGGTCCAATGCCTTCTATAAATTTTAAGAATCATGTATTTGGAAACACCTCTTAAATATCTAACATGGTGTAGTTTGTTTAACCCGTAAACTTAAGCACAACCATATAAAATGTTTTTAGTTTCTTTCTACCAACAAGTTTAAAACATATGATACACAGATTCAGGTCATACAAATTAAAATGTATCTTTGATTGATTTTAGCAGCTTAAATTTATTGACAATCTTATCTAAAAGCCATGTAAAATAAAACTCTTAATGAAATTTCCCCATGTGGACATACAATATGTACGCACATATAACATAGCATAATAGGCCAATATCAAAATCCAAAATATCTGGTTGAAATAAGATTCCTTAAACTCATGACATAACATAGACCAAATCTGATCATTGTTACAAGGTGATTATTCAAGTCTTTGAAAATAAGCACATAGTTAAATAACCCATAGCTCTTCATCTCCTCCCACTCTTTTTCCACTCTTAGATTTAACAGGGATCACTTTTCAGTTAAAATTTAAACACCTAAGAATAATTGTGTGTTAATTACTGAGTTCAACCGATAGTACTAGAACCACAACAACAACAACAACTACTAAAAAGGATAAAGTATTACATTGTACATCTAAAGTCAGGACAGGAGCTGATCAGTTCATTGTTGCTTATAGTGTCCATTTCACTTAACAGGTTTCCCCTTTGGCGCTCAGTTGTCCCCGATCAGGGAAAACAAATGATATTTTTCTCTTTGGGACTGGCTTAATTCACTCAGCATGATGTTTTCCAGATTGCTCCATCTTGTTGCAAATGACTGGGTTTCGTTGTTTCTTACTGCTGTATAGTATTCTATGGAGTACATGTCCCATAATTTCTTTATCCAGTCTACTGTTGATGGGCATTTGGGTTGGTTCCAGGTCTTAGCTATTGTGAATTGAGCTGCAATAAACATTAAGGTGCAGACAGTTTTTTTATTTGCCAAATTAATTTCCTTTGGGTAAATTCCAAGGAGTGGGATGGCTGGGTTGTATGGTAGGGTTATGTTCAGGTTTCTGAGGAATCTCCAGACAGACTTCCATAGTGGCTTAACCAGTTTGCATTCCCACCAACAGTGAGTTAGTGTCCCTTTTTCCCCACATCCTCTCCAGCATCTGTTGTTGGTAGATTTCTGAATGTGAGCCATTCTAACCGGGTTGAGGTAAAACCTCATTGTGGTTTTAATTTGCATTTCCCTGATTGCTAGTGATCCTGAACATTTTTTCATGTGTCTGTTGGCCATTTGGATTTCCTCTTTTGAAAAATGTCTATTGAGGTCCTTGGCCCATCTCTTAAGTGGGTTGTTTGTTTTGTTGTTGTGGATTTTCTTGATTTCTTTGTAGATTCTGGTTATCAATCCTTTATCTGTAGTATAGTTTGCGAATATTTTTTCCCATTCTGTCGGTTGCCTCTTCACTTTCCTGACTGTTTCTTTTGAAGTACAGAAACTTCTCAATTTGATGCAATCCCAAATGTTAATTTTGGTTTTGACTGCCTGTGCTGTTGGAGTATTTTCCAGGAAGTCTTTGCCTGTGCCTATATCTTGCAGGGTTTCTCCAATGCTCTCTAATAATTTGATGGTTTCGGGTCGTAGATTTAAGTCTTTAATCCATGTTGAGTGAATTTTTGTGTAAGGTGAAAGGTATGGGTCTTGCTTCAAGCTTCTGCACGTGGAAATCCAATTTTCCCAGCACCATTTATTGAATAGGCTGTCCTTATTCCAGGGATTAGATTTGGATCTTTGGTCAAATATAAGTTGGCTGTAGATGTTTGGATTGATTTCTGGTGTTTCTATTCTGTTCCATTGGTCTATCCATCTGTTTCTGTACCAGTACCATGCTGTTTTGATAACAACTGCCCTGTAGTATGTCCTAAAATCTGGTATTGTGATGCCTCCGGCTTTGTTTTTGTTGTACAGGATTGCTTTGGCTATTCGAGGTCTTCTGTGTCTCCATATGAATTTCAGCATCATTTTTTCTAGATCTGAGAAGAAGGTCTTCTGGATCTTGATGGGTATTGCATTGAATGTATAAATTGCTTTTGGGAGAATAGACATTTTGATGATATTGATTCTTCCAATCCATGAGCATGGAAGATTTCTCCATTTTTTGGTATCCTTTTCTATTTCTTTCTGTAAGGTTTTGTAGTTTTCATCGTAGAGATCTTTAACGTCTTTGGTTAAGTTTATTCCAAGGTATTTGATTGTTTTTGTAGCTATTGTGAATGGCATTGATTTTAGAAGTTCTTCCTCAGCCGTGGCATTGCCTGTGTATACAAAGGCTGTTGATTTTTGTGGATTGATTTTATATCCTGCTACTTTGCCAAACTCTTCGATGAGTTCCAGCAGTCTCTTAGTAGAGTTCTTTGGGTCCCCTAAATAAAGAATCATATCATCTGCAAAGAGGGATAGTTTGAGTAGTGTGTGTATTTCTAAAAAAGGTTTTCTTGTGCCTGTTAGTACTGGAGGTCAAAGTAGTTGACTCTTTCAACATTGAAACACCAAAATGCCCTAATTTCCTTTCATTAAGTTGAAAGTTGATGATTTCTTTTTTTAAAATAAAATCTCTTTTGTAACATCTTAGGAAGTACAACCGAGAAGCAACCAGCGCACACTATTACTGCTATAGTGTCCTATCCCTTCTCATCAAGTGTTCCATGATCCACTCACCTTATCATCACAGGTTCCAGTTTATAAAATATTTTGCTTCTGAAAGAATATTTATAATGTAAAGCTAAAACAGTTCTAATATGAAAGCTTATTTTCAAAGTAGATAGCTATCTTTCTGGCTCAATAACCATTTCCTCAGTGACCAGTAAACTATTGCCAGTATTTTAATTCTTTGATTGTTGCACCAGCATCTCTCTCCTAATATCAATTTCTTGTTAGCTGAGACTGGCTCCCTAAGATGTCTTAGTCTGCCTTCTTTTGCTATAACTAAATTCTAGAGACATAGTAATTTATAAACACAAGAGGCTTATTTAGCACACACTTCTGGAAATTCAAGAGCTGGGCTTCCTGCTGGTTCATGGCATTGCTGAAAGTATCACATGGCAAGGTAGAACAAGTTTGCTTAGTCTCCTTTTCTCCTCTTACAAAGCCAGTCATGGGACTTTGTACTCATGACCTTACCAGATCCCAAAGGCCCCACCACCAAATATCACTAACATGCATTTTGGAAAATTAGGTTTCAACTGAAATTCAAACACTCAGATCATAACATGGGATGACCAATAATCTTCAGAAGTGGTCTATAAGACACCATCCAGCTTTTCTAAAGAGCTGGGAAAATGTAGAGAAACAAATGGAATCTTTGCTGAATATTAGTATCTCTCCAAAATTGGTGAATATTACTATCTCTCTAAAAATTACCCAATACACTGATCACATTTAAAAGAAACAAGTGATTGTGAAAAAATTAACAAAATGACAGGAAAAAGGAAAGAAATTCTAATAACAGTCACAGGAATTATGGAATAAATAATCAAATTTCTGCCATGCCTGCTTGCATGGCAGCAGAATAACACAATCATTTCTGAAGTACTCAGAACAGGGCTAATTTGCATGTTTTATCTCTTTCTTGCTCATCTTTCTATTCCTTAATGCAAGATACAAAACATACGCATACCATTTTATATCTTACAGTGGTTATGGCAAAATACACTAATAAGTAACACTAATTTATTATCTGTAAACTTGCAATCTTAATCAAATGTGGCCATATAATTTATTGCCCGAACCAGAACACTTTTTGAAGGTGAAAGGAGGTGATATTAAGAACTTGGGGACAACAAATTTTATTTTTCTACATTAAAAATATTTAAAGGGAAGTTGTTCAGAGATTAAGTTTATTCAAGACCATGACATTCAGAAGCAGTGGAAATATGTTTAAACCCAAGCTGCCTGATTCCCAAGTCTAAGCTCTTACCCACTACGTTGTCTGAAAGACATCCTCTGTTCCCACTAGAGGGCCATTGATAATAAATTCCCTTAACTGAGATAAATATGTAAGGAAATTAAGAGAATGTTGCAAAGCTTTCACTCCACCATGTTAATAAAGAGCAAGACTGTTAGTGGGAAATGTTGAATAATAAAAAGAACTCAGCTGGACCAAAATTTTTGCCTGAAGTTATACTGAAAGAAACTGGAGTGACAGATTAAGACAAGATCTTTAGGAACTCCAGAAGATTGGCTCAGCACTTCATTTTTAAATAATAATGTATAAAATTGTTCAGGAAAAGACTACAAAGGGCAATATCCAATAACTGGCAAATATTGTGATACAGTGCATAAGCATTTCCAATTCTTTCACCATGTCCTCCGAAAGTCATAAGAATACCTGTATGACATAATTAGATTTGTTGTATTAACACAGGCCATGGGAGTTGCTATGTAGCATAATATTATCCAAGAAACAGAAAATATAGTTGAGTGAAATTAACAGAGAAGTTACCAGAATCATAAAAAATAATGCATTTTTTTCACAGTAGTCCTATGGGTTTTAATTTTGTTTTGTCTTTGTTTGAGTGACTTGTAGCCCTTGAAAAACAGACCATTTGTTAATTTGCATGCCCACTGACAGCCAAACCTCACAGATACATTCTGCAGAAACCTGCCAAGCATGGAACAAGCAGTGATGAAAGAAGCAGATAAAGAGACATAAGATACAAGACAAGGAAGGAAAGAAGAAAGGGAGGGAGGGAGGCAAGGAAGAAGGGAGGGAGGGCGGCAGGGAAGAAGAGAGGGAGGGAGGGAGGGATGCCTGGTGAGTGAATCAGCAACTAAAATAGTCAGATCAGTCAACTCTATGTTGTAGAAACCAAAAAGGCCATACTCTCTTTTGAGTTCTGTGAATGTGTGACTTTGGCCCCAAATACTAATGCAATCTCATAGTGGGCAAGGCAGTTACATTACAAATAAAGTGGTCATTGGGCATCTTTATGACTTCCAACAATTGCCCTATAAAATTGGCAGTTTCTATTCACATTTTCCCAGACCTCCCTTAGAGAATTCTATTGATTAGGTAGTGATTTGATTATACTTATTTGTTAATTAACAGTATAGTTTTTAGTTTTGTCACAGTCTCGTTTAAATTGAAATTTAATTTTTGCATTGACAGTGAACATATAATGTCCATTATGGAAATACTACTTTGTATTAACTCATTTATATGCCTTATGCTGGGGAAATTTTAAATAACCCATAAACTGTCAGAAATTGTTTTATGTTTTATGATAATGTTTCAATCAAATAATGGCTATCCTCCAATTAATCCTTAATTGCAAATTAAATCCTCTGAGTGTATCTTTTTAAAAAATATTATCTTTTTAATAAATTTCCATTAAGCTTTTTTTTACATCAGACATTTTATCTATCTATCTATCTATCTATCTATCTATCATATACCTATCTACGTAGGAGAGAGAGATAGAGAGAGGCTTCCTTCTGCTGATTCACACCCAAATACTATTGATATCTCAGGCTGGGGCTGAAGCCAGGAGCTGGGACATAATCCAGGCCTCTCAAGTTGGTGGCAGGACTAGAGCCTAGGGAGATTACTGACGCCATGAACAGGAGTGTCAAATTGTTAAGTCAGCAACAGGAGTCACTGTGTACTTACACCCCATGCGGGATCTGTCCCTAATGTGTCGTCTAAAGCCAAGGGATGCTATGACTGGTACTGAAACAGTATTTTTATACTTTGCGTTTCTGTGTGGGCGCAGACTGATGAGGTCTTTGCTAATTATATACTGAAGTGATCTTCTGTATATAAAGAGAATTGGAAATGAAAAAAAAAAAACAACCTGGTGTTAAAATGGAAATGGCATAGAAAATTAATTATTTTGAAAAAAAAATTATGTAGGATCTCTGTCTTTAATGTGCTGTACATTGCTATTTAATGCTATAATTAGTAATCCAATGGTAGTTTTTTCACTCGATGTTGCTATATGGGCAAAATGTTGAAACCTTTACCTAATATATACTAAATTGATCTTCTGTATACAAAGAGAATTGAAAATGAATCTTTACATGAATGGAAGGGGAAAGGGAGCGGGAGGGGGGAGGGTTGCGGGCGGGAGGGAAGTTATGGGAGGGGGGAAGCCATTGTAACCCACAAGCTATACTTTGGAAATTTATATTCATTAAATAAAAGTTTAATAAAAAAAAAATAAAAAAAAAAAAGACTCATCAGCTCTCTCAGGGTCTGTATTAGATGAAGTTGGGGGCAGGAGCAGAGCCAGCTATCAAGCCCAGGCTGTGGGCTGCAGGAGTCTGAAGTATTGTCTTAACAACTTTGCCAAATGACTGAACTCAGTATGCTTCACTCCCCCAAATTCTACCCCTCACAATAGTGATTCTCTCTGTCCATTTCCTCACAGGGACATGTTCAAATAAATGAAGTCTTGGCTGAGGTGTTTTGGTCACCCTGTGTGTGGGCATACTGAAAGAGTAAAACAGGACACAGGCATTGCACCAAAAGATTTGGTGAGACCTTTCAGAGCTCCGGAAGGTGGTGTCACTGTGCCTAGGCTCCAAGCCTGACAGAAGATGAATGGAGAAAAATAAAATCTGTGATGAGCCACAGATCCTTTTCCAAAGGAAGTCTAAGACCCTAAAAAATGTGCTGCAAAGGCTATAGAAGAAAAAATAAATGGGTGTTTTAGTTACCTTAAAATATGTTCCCATCCTATAATCCTATACAAATTCCTTGCATAAGAGATATGTGAAACTTCAGTGCTGTCAAAAGGAGCCAAGCATGAGCATTTACACTTTCTGCTCTTAAAACTCATGAGTAAATACCCATTGTGTGCTTGGTTTTGAGGAGAGAAACATCCCTTATGAAATAATCAGGCCCAGCAGGATACCAAAAGCTATTCGGAGTTGTAGAAACTCAGACACTGGAAAGAAGTCATATAGGCACCCAGAGGAACATGAAAACTGATAGTGGCACCAATCTCAGGACCATGGCAGTCATGTTACTCTAATAGTGCCAAGAGCCATAACTTTGACCTCTATAACACTGCAGTTGGAAACACCTATAAGTCCAGAAATTTAGAATATGATTTGAATAAATGAGGGATTTTTAATTTCAAAAATATTCCCTGTTCCAGCAGGATACTTAATAGATCTGGAGTCTTAGGAAATATTGACTGGGGACCTGAACCCTCATTAGGTGTATCCAGATTCAGATCACAGATTGCAAGTCCCCACAAACCCAGTGGCTCCATGGCTCTAACTCTTTCCCACCAGCTAGTGGCTATTCTTAAGGCAGTGGATATCTGTATAGCTTTTCTATCCTCACCCTTTTCCTTACTCTCTTCTGTGACACCTGTTTTCAACATTTGTCATCAGACTAACCCAAGATTTCCAGCGTCAAATGTCAACATCTTTATAAAATCATACTATTCCAAGAGTTCATATCCCATAGCTTCTGGGCAGAAAATATCATGCCCTATGCTCTACCTAGGATTTTATAATGCCTCATTCTAACACTAGCTTCTGTGCCTAGAAGTAGGCTTTGAGTTCCTTATAAAAGACAAACCCTGGAGAGAAGATTTAGCAATAACTGAAACAAAATTCAAAAATGAGGTAGAGACATTTAACAATAAGTATGGCCAGAGAGAAGGAAGGCACATTCAAAAATTTTCCCTCTTGAGGACTCATATGCCCTGAATTTTCTAAGATTGTTGGAAATTTAAACAATTCAGGAGAGATGGTTATTGTTTATGATGGTGATTCAAGGTTACTATTGAAAATCATTTTTCATGATTTAAGCGGGTTGTCCACTTTTTCCATGTTCCTCTGGATAGTCAATATTATTGCAGAGCTACAATGATGCACTAAATTTTTGTTCCAACTTTGTAACTCTTTTTTTTTTAGTTTTTTTATAATTTAACTTTTATTTATGAATATAAATTTCCAAAGTACAGCTTATGAGTTACAATGGCTTACCCCCCCACACATAACTTCCCTCCCACCCACAACCCTCCCCTTTCCCGCTCCCTCTCCCCTTCCAATCACATCATGATTCATTTTCAATTCTCTTTATATACAGAAGATCAGTTTAGTATATATTAGGTAACGATTTCAACAGTTTGCCCCCATATAGCAACACAAAGTGAAAAAAAAAATACTGTTGGAGTACTAGTTATAGCATTAAATAAGAGTGTACAGCACATTAAAGACAGAGATCCTACATAATATTTTTTTAAAAATTAATTAATTTTCTATGCCATTTCCAATTTAACATGAGGTTTTTTTTTCATTTCCAATTATCTTTATATACAGAAGATCGATTCAGTATATAATTAGTAAAGATCTCATCAGTTTGTACCCACGCAGAAACACAAAGTGTAAAAATACTGTTTCAGTACTAGTTATAGCATCACTGCACATTAGACAACACATTAAGGACAGTTCCCACATGGGATGTAAGTACACAGTGACTTCCGTTGCTGACTTAACAATTTGACACTCCTGTTCATGGCGTCAGTAATCTCCCTAGGCTCTAGTCATGAGTTGCCAGGGCTATGGAAGCCTTTTGAGTTTGCCGACTTCGATCTTATTCCAATAGGGTCACAGTCAAAGTGGAAGTTCTCTCCTCCCTTCAGAGAAAGGTACCTCCTTCTTTGATGGCCCCGTTCTTTCCACTGGGATCTCACTCACAGAGATCTTTCATTTAGGTCTTCTTCTTTTTTTCTTTTCCATGGTATCTTGGCTTTCCATGCCTACAATACTCTCATGGGCTCTTCAGCCAGATCCGAATGCCTAAAGGGCTGATTCTGAGGCCAGAGTGCTGTTTAGGACATCTGCCATTCTATGAGTCTGCTGTGTATCCCACTTCCCATGTTGGATCCTTCTCTCCCTTTTTGATTCTATCAGTTAGTATTAGTAGACACTTGTCTTGTTTGTGTGATCCCTTTGACTCTTAATGGCCAACAGACACATGAAAAAATGTTCAAGATCACTAGCAATCAGAGAAATGCAAATCAAAACCACAATGAGGTTTCACCTCACCCCGGTGAGAATGGCTCACATCCAGAAATCTACCAACAATAGATGCTGGAGAGGATGTGGGGAAAAAGGGACACTAACCCACTGTTGGTGGGAATGCAAACTGGTTAAGCCACTATGGAAGTCAGTCTGGAGATTCCTCAGAAACCTGAACATAACCCTACCATACAACCCAGCCATCCCACTCCTTGGAATTTACCCAAAGGAAATTAATTTGGCTAATAAAGAAGCCATCTGTACATTAATGTTTATTGCAGCTCAATTCACAATAGCTAAGACCTGGAACCAACCCAAATGCCCATCAACAGTAGACTGGATAAAGAAATTATGGGACATGTACTCCATAGAATACTATACAGTAGTAAGGAACAATGAAACCCAGTCATTTGCAACAAGATGGAGGGATCTGAAAAACATCATGCTGAGTGAATTAAGCCAGTCCCAAAGAGACAAATATCATTTGTTTTCCCTGATCGGCGACAACTGAGCACCAAAGGGGAAACCTGTTGAAGTGAAATGGACACTATAAGAAACAATGACCTGATCAGCTCTTGTCCTGACTTTAGATGTACAATGTAATACTTTATCCTCTTTAGTATTTGTTGTTGTTGTTGTTCTAGTACTAGTGGTTGAACTCTGTAATTAACACACAATTATTCTTAGGTGTTTAAATTTTAACTGAAAAGTGATCCCTGTTAAATTTCAGAGTGGAAAAAGAGAGGGAGGAGATGTACAATTTGGGACATGCACAATCAGACTTGCCCCAAATGATGGAGTTAGAAATGTGCCAGGGGATTCCAATACAATCCCATCAAGGTGGCATGTACCAATGCCATCTCACTAGTCCAAGTGATCAACTTCAGTTCACAACTTTGTAACTCTTAACATATTTAGCCCATGCTTCTGAGGGTCAATGATACTGCCAAGGAGACAGAATCAAGGGATGGCTTGCAGACATAGCTACAAAATGTGCATCCACCTAATGTTCTTCTCTCCATGAACTCTTTTGCCTATCTATTGTTGTGGGAATGTCAGCAAAGGATTTCCCTTCCCTTGTGTGAATTATCCCTCCACAGGGACCTTAGAGACCTTTCCAATAAGCAAACTTCCTCCTGAAGCATTTCATTAACCTAACTGGATTGGGGAAGTTCTAACAGCATTTAACCTCAGAAGTGCAGGTAAAAATCTCCTAAACTGATATCCATGGGATGTAACAGCTCAAAAACTTCTCTGGAAAATCAATCAAGAGAATTTTACAAAATAGTACCCTATTAAAAGTTGCATATGAAAAACATTTCATAAAAGCTAGCCGGATAAGATTATCAAAGATAGTAAACATCTAGTGGCTCTATTGGATTTTTTTAATTTGAACCTATTTTTTCATAGGCATCTGATGCATTATCTTGATTATTGTTAGAATAGAGTCCACTATACAAAGTATCACTTCAGATACAGTAACATTATATTTCAGGATACTTTTATAACAGACTTACATTTCTATTTTGAATTTTATATAATAACTAATTATTTTGTCATAGAATATAAAATATCCTTTATATTTTTGTCTCTTGATCATAAATACATTTTGTAAAGGTATAAGACTTATATAGGCATCATTCTTAATAAGTTTTTTTTTACTCTATCACACTTACATAAATTACTGAACAAATATGATTTGTCCTCTAGGTGGCATGTAACTGTTATTGAAATTAAAATTTTGCAGTAGAATTTAAAAATTTGAGAACCAGCTCATGCTTTTGTTACTATTACCTGAGTACTCCTTGAAGCCGCTGTGTCTTTAAGAAGATTCACATCCATTAGCGCTAAGCCATCTCCTAGCACTAATAGTCCTTGTGGTGAAACAAAATGGCAAATAACAAATACCCAATTCCAGGAGGACTACCAGTGGCCCAGACTCATCAGAATTGAAAATTTGAATTAACATCATCAAATACAGAACCAAGAACAGCTGAGGTTCTTGTTGAGGACAAAGAAACATGGGTAAATAGTGAAAGAAGGTTAGTCCCATCAATAGCCACATAACACTTATAGCCATGAGGACTGTAATTGTTATAAGAATTTTCCTAACTTTGCTATGAATATATTTTGCTAATCCCTGTTTTATGTAATATGATATAATTTTATGTCAGAATTTTAACTGTTGTAAACTTTACATCATATACTTAACTTATGGAATATCAAGAAGAGCAAACAACATTCAAACTTTACATCTTAATCTGAGGAAAGAGTTAGTGCATTTTCAGTTGTATGTACAAAGAACAGTTGTGGAAGAAATATTACTTTCTACTGTCTTCGGGAGTTGAGTATGATTTATGTATATGAATGCTAAGCTTACAAGCAACAGACTGATGATTCATTTTATGTGTCAACTCAGCTAGGTTATGGTACCAAGATGTTGGGTCAGACATTAGTCCAGATGTTACTGTGAAAGTATTTTTAGATATTATTAAAATTCATAATTTATTTTGGATAATGTAAATTACTCTCCATAATGTGAGTTAGCCTCATCCATTTAGTTGGAAAATCTGAAGAGCAAACCTGAGTTTACCAAAAGAAATGGCAATTCTGCCCAAGTTTCTGTCCTGTTGTCCTGCCCTGCATATTTGGAACTCAAGATTGCAACATCCATCCTAATCTGTATTTTCATACTGCTAATATGCCTGAAAGATTTCAAGCTTGCCAGCCCCCACAATTTTCAAATAAATCGATTCTTTAAACAAATCAAATTATTTATGTATATATAATAAATGTATAAATACATACACACATTAGTATATATGCATCTTCTATGTATATATGTATCATCTATAAACAACTATTTCTTATTGGTCATTTTTCTATGGGAAGCTCTAACACATCCACAACTTTGTTTTTCTTCATGTTTTTCTTTGTTAAAAATAAATAATATTTTTTTTTCTGAAAGCAAGAAAGAAATCTATCATCTAGTCCTTCACTCCCTAAATGCCACACTGTGGGCGTAGACCAGGCCAAAGTTAGAGCCTAGATTTCATATCTATGTCTTCAATGTGGGCACCAAGGACTCAACTACTTGAGCCATCAAGACTGCTGCCCAAGGTACATACCAACAGGAAGCTGGAATTGGAACTCAAGCTTGGACTCAAGCTTAAGTGCTGTGGTGTGGGATACAGGAATCTCAAGCAGTTCCTTAACCACTGTAATAAATGCTTTCTATCTCTTCATTTTTTTACCTTTAAGAGTACAGTTTAAGTAATCTCTTAAACCAAATAAAATCAATGTGTAAAGTCTTTATCAAAGTGTTTGTTCTCATAGTACAATATAGAAAAATTAAAACATTTAAATATTTCTAATTCTCAAATCCAAAGGTACTCAAAGTGCAATGGGTTCAATAGTACTGTTTGAAGTAAAATTAGAAAGCCTAATCCAGGGCCAGCGCTGTGGCTCACTTGGTTGATCCTCCGCCTGCGGTGCCGGCATCCCATATGGCACCGGGTTCTAGTCCCGGTTGCTCCTCTTCCAGTCCAGCTCTCTGCTGTGGCCCAAGTGCTTGGGCTCCTGCACCCGCGTGGAAGACCAGGAAGAAGCACCTGGCTTCTGGCTTTGGATTGGCACAGCTCCAGCCGTAGTGGCCACTTGGGGAGTAAACCAGAGGAAGGAAGACCTTTCTCTCTGTCTGTCTCTCACTGTCTATAACTCTGTCAAATTAAAAAAAAAAAAAGAAAGCCTAATCCAATCTTTTTTCCCTTGCCTCCCCATGGAGTAGACCCATCCTTGGACATAACATATATTTTTTCCAAACTGTTCTGAATTAAAATAAAATTAATTAGAACTGTACATCAAACAATATGTTGGTTGCACAACTCAATGCAAACATTTATAAACTTTGACTATGGATCAGACAATATCCTTGCTCTGAAATAATTTATAAACCCAATCGTTTGCACCTAGGTTTTTCTCTATCATAAAACTTGGTATTTTCTGCAATTGAGTACCCAAGCCATAAACCCATAGGCTGTTACTAATTCTCTGGGAACCTGAGACAAAGGACACATGGCCACACTGTAATTATGGGAGTAACAGACATAAGTGACACTTCATTCCCACACTTGAGTTCTGTCTGCAACTTCTCTTAGCAACAACGTGACTGACAGATTAAGCTTGAGTATCAATCATCTTGTGGGTTTTGTTAAAATAGTACATCTGTTCATCTGTTAGAATATGAATTAAAATCCTTTGGGGGTAAGAGCCATGCAGCTGACACCTGTAGTTCTTTTCACAGAAATTCAGATAATATCCACAAAGGATGATCCAATATTTTATGAAGCCACTCGCATTCTAAGTAATAACAATGACTTTCATAGATTGTGAATACTACACATACATATGTATTCTGTATTTGACAAAATTTGTTCTTGACAAAAAGATTTTCTTGATGAAACTTTATCATTCAATAAACATGTATTCAAGAAAATGATCTTGTTTAAAAAAGACTGAGGAACTCTTAAAGTCTAAAGTCAGATTTCTTTCTGCATTCAGTAAGTTCTATTAGTAAAACAATAAAACAACTACTCTCTCTTTCAAACCATATTATAAAGAAAATAAAGAGGAAGCATTAAAAATTAATACTAGGGTTTATAGCACTGGCAGCATACCACATTGATGCCAAAAAGCAATAGGAATTTCTCAGCTACACTACAATCTTACGGGACACTAATTATATACATGGCCCATTGTTGACTAAAAAGTCATTATGTGATGAATAACTATAATAGTAGTGTTGAATGGATAAGTAGCAGGTAATACTGGATCATGGAGATGAAGCCAATATAAACAAAGTTCAAGTCAAGTGTTGATAAAATGCTAGTGCCACGCACAAACTCAGACTCATTTTTTAGGGAACTTCCAAAGAACACTGAAAGTGACAGGGTCATTTTCAGAATCTTCTATAAAGTTAAGTAGATGACATATGGATTTAACTCAGTGATTTGGAAGACCCAGATATATTTATCTATGACTACAATTCATCAATCTTAAGGTAGCCATATCTATAGATATATTCATGTTCAAAATATAACACTATTAGTTTCTTGTTGATACTGTAACAAATTATCATAAACTTTTTGGTTTAATATGGCCCAAGTTTATGCTCTAGTTTTCATAAAGCTGAACCTGAGGTATTGATTTCTGGAAAGAACCACTCCCAGTGTAACTCAGTTTGTTGACTGAATCCAGTTCTTTATTGTTATAGAGCTAAGGTCTCTGTTTCCCTGCTGGTGCACAGCTTAGAACTTCTTTAGCTTTTAGAGCTCTCCAGATGGCTCTCTGCCTTAGAGTCAAAAACAGAATATGGGATCTTCTTTGTACTTGGGATTTCCATTTCCATTTCACAACTTAATTCCACTTCCTATTTACCACTCCTAACTGCCTCCAGCCAGAGAAAGTACCGTGCTTTAAGTGTGCATGAAATTAAATTGGGTCCATCATGATAATACAGGATTTCTCTCAGTTTTGAGGTTTTTAACCTTGATTACATGTACAGACTTCGTTAGCAATGTGAGGCAATACATTGATATATCATGTATGTGGAAATTAAGGCACAAGCATTTTGGAGGAGGGGTACATTAGTCTGTGTGCTATAATAATCATACTAATTTATAATCTTGCTAGACAGATGGCTCCTTTTGTAATATTTACGGTTGAATGTGGCCAAGAAACGCAATTACCCTGTTTCTTAGAAGATGCTAAAACTCAGGTTTTCTGAGAACAATATGCTATCAGACTCTACAAGAGTTACATAGTCTGCCCACCTGGTATAATAGTCCCTTCTTTATGAAGTATGCTTTGATGAAAGAGAATTTTTTATTTAGATGGAATGCAAGGTATCACTTCAATTTATATGAATGAAGTTGAACACCTTTTTATCTTATTATTGGTTATAGCCCTTGCCTATTTTCCTGCTGAACTATATAGTACTTTTGCTTTTTACCATTTGAGCTCTTTGTTTATTGGAACATTAAGCTTTTGACTATAATGTAAGTTAAAATAAGCTATCTCAAAAAATTAATGAAATATTAAGCTGGAGAAAGAGTCATCAGAAATATTATCAATGAGCTATGGCAGTTGATGAAATAACATTTTTAGGGCTGGCGCCGTGGCTCAATGGGCTAATCCTCCGCCTTGCGGTGCCGGCACACCAGGTTCTAGTCCCAGTTGGGGCACCGGATTCTGTCCCGGTTGCCCCCCTTCCAGGCCAGCTCTCTGCTGTGGCCCTGGAAGGCAGTGGAGGATGGCCCAAGTGCTTGGGCCCTGCACCCCATGGGAGACCAGGATAAGCACCTGGCTCCTGCCTTTAGATCAGCGCAGTGCCATTGGAGGTTGAACCAATGGCAAAAGGAAGACCTTTCTCTCTGTCTCTCTCTCTCACTGTCCACTCTGCTTGTCAAAAATAAATAAATAATAACCTTTTTAGTTTATAAAGTTAATGCCTGTAGAGTCTCCTGGTTACCACCATAAGCCTGGCAGGGCCACCATATACAGTTGCACAGCTTGTGTCCTGCACAAGGATACCCAGCTGAGTGGTTGGAATCTGCTGGTCCTCCACCTTCCAAGCTCTGAGTCCTGGCAGTTCCCAGCGAAAATTGCACCTCACAGGTTTACTGCAACTCTGGAACACTCCCTTCAGTAGTGTTGGGTGACAGTCGGACACATTCTTGTTCTCCAGTTTTCTCTTTTCTCACCTTGGGATACCCATCCATCTCTTTTTCTTATTGTAATTTAATTATTGATTTTGTCTTTCCACCAGGTAGTCCTAAAATAAATCAATTCCCCAGAGTAGGGCACTTTTTAAATTGATTATGTTATAGGTGAGCTTTATCCTGATGCATTCACTTGACTCTTTAACTTAAGCACTACCATTTCTTTAGACCATATTTTAGGGTAGATTATTTCTGGGAAGATATTTGCAAGAAGGTTTGTTTCATCCATTCTATGAAAATTCCTGTAAAACTCAACAAACAAGAGAGTCATTCCTAGCCAAATACCTTACCCTATGCCTTTCTGCATTTTTTTTCTACTGTATGAGCCAGTCATGCTTAGTCTTCAAACCTGTATGTTGCTATTAACTGTAATCTTAATTCTCTAATATTTATTCAAATTATACAGAAACTAATGACCTAACATTAACTGGACATTAATATGTATAACTTATTATTTCATTGAGTATATTCAAGCTAGTAATTACTTTTTCAGCATTGGCCATTTCATTACTTATCCTGCTAATTTTAATGGGCTATAAAAACATTGTTACTCAATATTTGTGAAATTTTAAACACTATATTTGGGCAAGTCTGAAGAAAAGGGTTAACTCAGTTTTATTCGGTAACTTGGAGATCTAGGTTCTTGAGTTTTTGGCGTAAAATTTAATAAACTTTCACTATTTTCCACAGCTAACCTGGTTTTCCCTATTAACTAGGACATTCCCCAACCTGCACATTTGTCCATGTCGTTCTTTCTTTATAAACCATATAATGTGCACCATTATGCCTTACTTTTTCTACTTTCGATCTTGAAACTTTTGAAGTTGAAAATAATTCAAGATATCCTGCTAACACCGTTCCCTTCCTGAACATTTCCTCATGTACTGCACTAAAGTGAGCTCTTACTCTTCTGGATTTCTTTAATGCCTTGGTTCTATCACTTTTATAGTATTGACTATAGATGAATTTGTATCATATTTTTTTCTGAGCATTTTATCGCTGGGTTTCTTCAGGCAAGGGATAAAAATGCCTGCATTATTTTTTCATAACTACATGAAAGATTCAAAAGACTGTTATTGAAGGACCTATCTATAAGGGTCTATAGTTTGTTGGTGGCAGGTTTTAATGTGAGTGCAATGGAAAACTGAGTTTAAGAGTTTTTTGAAGTTTAGGACTAAATCTTACTGATGGTTTTTCCACACAATGGTTAGAGTATTGGCATTCATTGATAGGTATGCAGAGAACACTTACAAGAAATTAATAATACGTTAAGGTTATGTTTATAACACGTTTACAAGTAGGAGAGGCAAAAGTGTGGGCATTTGGCCTAGTGGTTAAAACACTGGTTGAGAGGACCACATCCCATATCGGAGTACCTGGGTTTGAATCATGGCTGTGCTCTCAATTCTAGCTCTCTGCTAATGTACACCTCGAAGGCAGCTTGTGATGGTGCAAGTTGTTGGGTCTCTGCCACCCATGTGGGAGACAAAGTTTGGGTTTCCAGCTCCAGGTTTGAGTCTGACCGAGCCCTACCTTTTGGGAGCATTTGAGGAATGAATCAGTATATCTAAACACTCTGTCTCCCTTTCCGGATCCTCTCCCTCTCAATACCTCTCTCCCTCCTCCCACAAATAAATAGAATAAATAATACCATATTATTACTACAAATAATAATATGAAAATATCAAGCATTTATGTAGTGCATTCAATGTGCCAAGCAATGTTCAACTCAATGAAACATCACAACAATCCTTGGATATTATATTTCTTATCCTATTCCTAAGAAGAGGAAATTAAAGAAAAAAATAGGTAACTTTCTAGTAGTCACACAGCTAACAAATGGCAGAGCCAATGTCTGAAGTTGAATAATCTGTTTCTAGATATTATATTCTTTTTTTTTTTTATTTGACAGATAGAGTTAGACAGTGAGGGAGAGAGATAGAGAGAAAAGTCTTCCTTCCATTGGTTCACCCCACAAATGGCCACTATGGCTGGAGCTACACTGATCCGAAGCCAGGAGCCAGGTGCTTCCTCCTGGTCTCCCATGGGGGTGCACGCACCCAAGCACTTTGGCCATCCTCCACTGCCTTCCCGGGCCACAGCAGAGAGCTGGACTGGAAGAGGAGCAACTGGGACTAGAACCCAGCGCCCATATGGTATGCCAGCGCCGTGGGCGGAGGATTAACCAAGTGAGCCACAGCGCCGGCCCCTAGATATTATATTCTTAATAACCTGATTACATGCTAAATAAAAATCGTTGTTTCTTTATTTTTTGGAAAATTTCCAATAGTCTATAACCATAGAATGGACTAACATTTAACAATGAAACAATGTTAAAAATGAATTCTGAGTAGCTGAGAATTTTATATAAATTAAAGTTCCTGTGGTCACATAGTTTTATGAAATACCAAATGAAATGTGGTTTTTTTTTTTCATATAGTCTTTGATAAACAGGATACAGATTGAGAAACACTGTTGTCTCGCCTAATGTGGTTGTTCTTTAAACTGGCCAACCTCATTTATCTCACAAGAAGCTATTAAAGTATGCGTGTGTGTACACATACACACAAACACACACACACACTTCTTCCTAGTCAAAAACTGCTGCATTTGCTTTCTGGAAGTTGGATGCTCAATCAATAGACTGAATTAAAGCACTATAACTCAGAGCTGTAACGGGTGGAATTCTAAAGCTTAGGAAAACTTAAGACATGTTCACCTCACTATAGGTTTATCTATACATTCTGTGTTCTGTGTGAAGCCATTATAGTTAAAGGAAGGGAGGGAGGGAAGGAGGGACAGAGAGAGAGAAAGAAAGAGAAACTTAATTTGTTTTCCCATTGTGAACCCGTTAACTTCAATTATTACAAAATTCAGTTAGTTCCTTTTTTATACTTCTCATTAATTCATTATACTATGGATATTTCTAATGAGATACTATAATATTAAGGATAATTGAAAACCATTTGGAAGAAACCTTAGCAAGAATCAGTATTAAATAATATAGAACCAATACTTTCATTAGAATTATACATCAATGTTATATGTCATTTGTATACATTGTAAATATACACATTATATATATATATATATATATATCAGTGTTAGTGCCTATTTACAGACTGTTACTGTTATATATTTGTTGCATGTCTAATCCCCCTAAGAACATATTATAATACAATTTTCAGTCTAGTCTTAAATTTTAGAAACAGCAAGCATGATAAAAAGTGGTGTCTTGTACATATTTATATTTTAAGAATGTTTTGTCTTCTAAAAAGCACATAGTATTCTTTGAGCAGCAGAACTGCCACATTAGAATGAACCAGCAATCCTCTTGTTTTAAGGAAATGGAAAAGTTTATTAGCAAAAGCAATCAAGATTCTATTATGGTCCTACTTGTGTGTCCAATTTGTTCATTTATTTGTGGTTGGATCCCATTTCTCGAGGCAGCCAATGTAACTTTTTCAATGTTTTCCTATTGCTTCATAAGATATTCATGAGAATATTTTATCAATAGTACTAATAGACTTATACATATACATGCAGATATATACAGACTCTAACCTGGATAAGTATATTATTGATTACAGTTTAGAATCCTAGATGCATTGAACTCTATGGGAGAGTGATAAATCAATGTAACATAGAAAATGGTTAATGTGCTTCATTAAATTTACACTTTATACAACATATATATATATATTTAAGGTTTTATTTATTTTGAAACAGTTACAGTAGGAGAGAGAGAGAGAGAGAGAGAGAGTGGGTGCAGGGGCTCAAGTACTTGGGTCATCCTCCACTACTTTCTTAGGATCATTAGCAGGGAGCTGCATAGGAACTGGTGCAGCCAGGATTTGAACAAGTGCCCATATGGCATGCCAGCACTGTAAGCAGTGGCTTAGTTCACTGTGCTGCAGCGCCTTCCCCCTAAATGCTTTGATCTGGTTTCCCTTCTTCCTTCCCTCTCAGCCTTAGCTCATACAACAAATATTTACTGAGCACTCATTATGTGTCAAGTTATAACAATGAACAAGACACAGACCCTAGCTTCCAGCTTCTTTAAGTATAGTTGAGTATGCCCTGTTCTTCCCACTGAATTGTAATCTACTTAAGACAATAAGCATTTCTTGTCCTTTCTAATCACACCTCTTGTGTTATATAATACCCCCCCACACACACACACATAAAGAAATGTCGGACCAAGACATTTCTGTATGATTTCACAGCACTTCAACCACTTGGTTACCCAACCTAGAAATTTCAATTAACTGACCACTTCTTTCTCCCATATCCCTTCACATTTAAGGATTAAACTGGTTCCATCAATTTTGCTTCCTAATTAGCACTAATATCTCTCTCCCATTAAATGTTTGCTCTCCATTTCCTTTGTTCAAGTCAAATAATTTATCTTGTGGACTAATCAGCATCTGTACCACAAGTCTTATTTATCTCTACTTCATCTCCAACACTGTCAAATGAAGTCCTTATCTAAACTACAGAAAAGATTATATGATGTCCTGCTTTGCACTCTCCATAAGTCTCACAGACTATAGGATAAAATCTCAACTCTTTGCATACTACACCAGGTGCTCCTTTGTCTGTCCCTGGCAGCCTCATCTCCCTCCAATCTCATTACCAAGATTATACACTCATCAAACAAAAATCCTCAGGAGGAGGCATTTGACACAGTAGTTAAAAAACCACTTGGAATCCCCATATCCCAGACCAAAGTGCCCGTTTTTGAGTCCTGGCTCTTGCTCTCAATTCCAGCTTCCTACTAATGCACACTCTGGAAGGCAGCAGGTGATGAGTCAAGAAACTGGGTCCCTGCCATCACATGGGAGACCCACATTAAGATGTAAGCTCCTGTCTGCCTTGCAAAGTCCCAACTCTTGTAGTCACTTTGGAAGTGAACCAGCAGATGAGAGAACTCTGTCTCTGTCTTTACATCTCTTATTTTCAAATAAAATGAAAATGAATAATCAGTAAAAGAAAAAAAAAAAACTCAGATCATCGTCCCTCAACTTTTGACCGCTCTAAACCATTGTTCATGGTGTTTCCTGTGCTCAAAATGATCCCTCAGTGCCCGTATGCTGGTGCACCCAGCTAAGGCACCAAGTGGGACACCAGCATCACATATCAGAGTGCTGTTTTTTGAGACCTGGCTATCAACTTCTGATCCACTTACCTGCTATTGCACCTGGGGAGGCAGTAGAAGATGGCCCAAGTGCTTGGGCTCCTGCCACTCATGTAGGAGACCAGGATGAAGTTCTTGGCTCTTGGCTTCAGCCAGACCCAGCCCTGGATATTGCACTCATATGGAAAGTGAAATAGAGGATGAAAGATACCTCTCTCTCCATCTCTCCCTCTCTCTGTTGCTCTGCTTTTTCAAATAAATAAAATAAATCTTTTAAAAAATGGTAAAATGGTACTTCCTCAGTCTTGCAAATAATTTGTATTCTTCTGATTGAAAATATTTAAGTGGATTATAGATATATTTTATAACTTGAGCAGAGATCAAAATTTTTCAAACATTATAAACAGGACCATTCTCCCCCAGAAGTCTTTATTTCCCTTTCCTTTATAAAAACCCACGAAAGCACATCTAGATAAAACTATAGAAGTTTAGAGTTTCTATTTATTCATTTCCATGTATTAATTAGTTTGTTCACTCTTTTCCATTTTCTTTGACTAGGCACTTGCATTAAAATGACTCACAATAACACATAGTGGTGAATTCATTCAAATCTTTGTGATTTTTTTAAAAAAAGAACAAATTACTCAAAGTTAGTACAAAGAAAACAAAGCAGCCTACTTTAGTTAGAGAAGGATTAATTTCTTGTTACTGAATCATTATTTAAGAAAAATTTGTTTTGTGAAATATTTTGACACATGAGGATATTATATAATGAATGGCAGTTCTTCTCTCTTAGACACATGCCAGAGAGAGAAAACAACACAGGAATACGGGCACAAACAGTAAGAAGGGCAAGAACACTGAGGAGGAGCTTGATTATAAGACTGGAAAGTTGAAAATATATTTTCAAGGTGCCATCCAAAGCATTTGATTGGTGTGCTGAGAGTCTCTAAGAGAGATCATTGAATCTTGAACATATGAAAGAGTAGCTTGAGTTGGATGGAACTGATAATAGAAAACCCAGCTTTGAAGAACACAGGAATCTCTCAATTACCAACAATAAGAAAGGTTGTTATTGACTGTATTAAAATAGAAGTGAGTCACAGTCCTTTTGGTCAGGGAGACTTAAGACAACTATGAATAGAGCAAATAAAGATCAGGCCAGGAGTCCAAGAAAAATGGAGAGAACGCAGCCACTTAAACCAATTATTTTGGCTCCCAGTCTAATTGTCATCATGAAGTAGGGCTGTGATTCACAGTGGAGGTTTGCTCCTTCCAGACCTGTGTGCATAAGGGTGACCTCCATTTTTAGGCTCTGTAGACCCATATCTATTCAATGAAACATTTTGTTTCATTTGTAAGACAGTGGCTGCCACATCAATTTTCAGCTCAAAGAATTATCCTTTGTGATGCAGTTCCTATTCACTTCAAGGTGCTAGATAAAGTCATTGGTAGTTGTAGGGCTTGAATGTGAAGGTCAGTGGTAAATTTCTACCATCTTAACAGTCATTCAAGAAAGAAATAATTTGACTCACTGACTCAGATTCTGTAACTCTTGGTCACAATAACTACTTGGCAGAGAGTGCTTACTATAGCTGGGTACCACAAGAAGGATTATTTAGTAGATTTTTCACTACAAAGGAACACTATGGCTTGAATTTCAAATTTACATACAACTTAGAATATATTTTCATAAGAAAACACAAATTTACCACTTTGCAAAAATTATTTACACTATCTTTGTAACATATGTAAAAATGGTGGGGGAGGGTCAGTGCTGTGGTGTAGTGGATAAAGCCGCTGCCTACAGTGCCGGCATCCCAAATGGGCACTGGTTAAAGTCCCAGCTGCTCCATTTCTGATCCAGCTCTCTTCAGTGGTCTGGGAAAGCTATGAAAGATGGTCCAAATGCTTGGGCCCCTGCATCCACGTGACAGAGAGAGAGACAGAAAGGTCTTCCTTCTGTTGGTTCACCCCCCAAATGGCCGCCTATGGCTGGCGCACTGTGCCGATACAAAGCCAGGAGCCAGGTGCTTCCTCCTGGTCTCCCATGAGGGTGTAGGACCCAAGCACTTGGGCATCCTCCACTGCCTTCCCAGGCCACAGCAGAGAGCTGGACTGGAAGAAGAGCAACCAGGACAGAATCCAGCACCCCAACTGGGACTAGAACACGGGGTGCTGGCGTCGCAGGCGGAGGATTAGCCAAGTGAGCCGTGGCTCTGGCCAATGTGAAGCAATTTTCTAAAACATACCCATTAAATCCTATGATATTTTTTTTCAATCAAATTAATCTGTATTTGTACTTCTTTTAATATATTAGAAGAGTTAACTTGTTTTGTGCTTCTATTTATTTCAATATCTACAAATACTTTAAGTATCATTTTGCCATTTTCTCTTTATGTTTGTATTCATTCATGTAGGCCTGTTTTCTTATGTATATAGTAATTTTGAATTCTTAGAAGTTTGTGGGAGCTCTAGATCTTGACTTCTTCTCATTGGTTCCTAGAAGCACTGTAACCTGAAATGCTCTTAGCATAACTTATTTGCTATAAGTGGGAATAGTTTGGAAGATACAAGTTTGTAGGGTTACATGAATGGAGACCTATGTTCTGACTTGCTAAGGTTACCATTTTTCTCCCAGGTAGTTCCACTGAAAGAAGAAACTTAGATAAAAATATCCTTAGTTTTGTCATTCACATGTGTGATTTTTCTAACTCATCTCTCAAAGGTCACTTTATTTGGGAAATTCCTACCTGATCTCTCAATATGCTTGGACCCAGACTTATTTTACAAAAATCTAACATAGGTTAGCTTATGTCCTCAGAGAAAATTGTATCATTTCCATTGGAGTGTTCCAACCTTCTAGTTTTTGTAAAAAAAAAAAAAAGTTAATTAATTTATTTGGAAGGAAGAGAGAGAGTGAGCAAGAGAGCTAGAGAGAGAGAGCTGCTTTGAACCCCAAAATGCCTGCAACAGCTAAGTTTGAAACAGGCCAAAGCCAGGAGCTGGGAACTAAATCTGAGACTCCATGCTGGTGGCAGGGTCAGGATGGGCGTTTTTTTTTTCTTGACGTGCTTCACAGAACTGTTAAAACTAAATAATTGAATTGCCTATAAAGATAAATTCAGAATAAGGTTAAACAAAGAGTTAGAAAACCGGGATACTAAGGACAACACTGCTTAGTGACTCCATGAGATATCACTACACACCCATTAGAAGGGCTATGTCTTGGATAATGGGGAACATAAGTGGTAGAAGTGTAAATCTGTGAACTCAGCCATTCCATTTCAAAATATTTACCCGAGGGAAATACAAAATGTCTGTCCACACAAAATATCTGTACATGAATTCTCATGACAGCTTTATAAAAGCTAAGTACTGAAAGTAACCCAAATGAATGTTATATAAAATATTATGTCCATATGGATATTGCTAATTTACAAAACTGGAAATTTTTTAGAATTTCTCTTCAAAATCTCTAACTCAAGGATGCCAACATTTCTATGCAACATGCTAAGCAATATTTATTATATAATGAAAAAAGAGAAAATAATTTAAAAATAAGTACTAGAAAGGAGGAAACAAATGTCTCTTTTTTGTATAAATGACATAACTGCAGATGTAAAGAGCACAAAAACCTTTAGATATATTAATTTAATGAATATAATATTTTAATTTAATACAAAAGTCTATACCCAATGTCTTGATTGTATTTCTTTTTTAAAAAGATAAGGCAGGAGCTAAATTAGGGTCACCACTACCTGGAAGCAACACTTTCCCCATCTATGTAATCCTATCCACCCACCTATCAATCAAATGACCCTTTCACCAGGATGCACCACTCCTTACCTGGGACCTGTGGTACTATGTAACTGCTCCCCTTTCTAATCTCAACAGATGCTTGGCAAAGGGGACAAGGCTCTCTATCTCTTCATGTGGACCTGAGAAAACAGGGTACTGAAATCTCTCTGTTTTCTCTTCCTGGCCAACTCTCCCTGAACAATGCCCACCACGTGTGTGTGTTTGTGTGTTGTGTGCATTTTTCTCACTTTTTAAATAAACTTAATCAGTATGTTGACAAAAAAAGATTTATTTTTCTTTATTTATTTATAAGGGAGAAGGAGAGAGAGAAGGAAATAGAAAAACAGAGAGAGAGAGAGAGAGAGAGAGAGAGAGAGAAAGAACGAACTTCCAACCACTGAATCACTACCCAAATGGCTGCAATTTGGGAGTCTGGTCCAGACCAAGGTCAGGAGCCAGGAGCTTCAACCGGGTCTCTCATATGGGAACTGGCACTCATATGGGATGCCAGAGTTACAGGTGGCAGCTTAGCCTTCTACACTACAATGTTGGCTGCTGGAAAATATTTAAAATCAAATCATCAAATGTTGCTGAGGATATGAAGCAATGTAAACAAGACTACAATATTGATGGGAATATCTACACCTTCTAAGCACTCTAGAAAAGTCATTACTGGTGTCGGCGCTGTGGCGCAGTGGGTTAATCCTCTGTCTGCAGCTGCAGCATCCCAGATAGGTGCCAGTACTAGTCCTGGCTGCTCCTCTTCCCATCCAGCTCTCTGCTATGGCCTGGGAAAGAAGTAGAAGATGGCCCAAGTCCTTGGGTCCCTGCATCCACATGGGAGACCCAGAAGAAGCTCCTGGCTCCTGGCTTCGGATCAGTGCAGCTCTGACCATTGCGGCCATCTGGGGAGTGAACCAGTGGAAGACTCTCTCTCTCTCTCTCTCTCTCTTTCTCTCTGCCTCTCCTTCTCTCTCTGTGTAACTCTGACTCTCAAATAAGTAAATATATCATTAAAAAAAAAAGAAGAGGCATTACTTACCTACAACCAGAAGACATGAATAAAAATTTTCATAGCAACCTTTTCCAAAATACTTAAAAATGGAAATAAAGCAAATTGACATTCAATAGTACAATAAATACATTTTAATATAAAATAAAGCAATAATAAAAACTAATGGATAATGACTAAGGGTATGAGTATGAATAAATTTTAAAACTGATGTTGATTGAAAGAATATAGTTACATTAATACTTTTTATAGTTCTATTAGATAAAGTTCAGAAAGCAGCTAAACAATGTTATTTGGGAAGATTACATGTTGCTGAGTCCACTTTATGCTACTATAACAAAATACATGAAGTTAAGTATTTTTCTATAGAAAATTGGTTTATTTAACTCCAATTTTGTAAATTCAAGAGCATGATTCCTTTGACAGGGCTTTGTGGCTCCTCCAGTTTAGTGTTACTTTGTCATCTCCATTTTTCAACAAATCCCTTGGGATTTGTCTCTTAAGAGACAAAAAAAAAGTATCCAAACCATTCACATGTTGTAGAATGAATGTGTGTGTCCAACCAAAATTCAAATGTTGAAGCCCTAACCCTTAATGTGATGGTATTTGGAGAAGGGGTTTTGGGTATAGAATGAGGGTTAGAGGGACCCTCCTTTGAGATCAGTGCCTTTATCAGAGGAAACACCAGTACTAGCTCCCTCTAGTGAGCCCAGGGTGAATAGGTCACGTAAGCACACCGGAATATAGCATACACAGAGGGGGCTTCTCAGAATGAAAACTGTGTTTGCCAGTACCTTGACCTTGGACCCTCCAGCCTCCAAAACTGTGAGAAATAAATTTCTATTGTATAAGCCACCAGCTTACAGTATTTGGTTATAGAAGCCTGAGCTAATAGCAGCCTGAGCTAACTAATACATGCCTATGCAGTTTAACCTACTAGTGTAATCTGGGAAATGACTGACAAAAATGTACTTTCATATTTTCAAATAATCCATGATTTGTGACAGTTTCTCAGACATGGAAAGCCAAGACACTGTGGCAAAAAAATGACCTAAATGAAAGATCTCTGTGAGTGAAATCCCAGCGGAAAGAACCAGTCATCAAAGAAGGAGGTACCTTTCTTTGAAGGGAGGAGAGAACTTCCACTTTGATTATGGCTTTGTCTAAATAAGGTTGGACTTTGTAAACTCAAGAGGCTTCCATAGCCTTAGTAGCTCATGACAAGAGCCTCGGGAGACTACTGATGTCAGAAATAAGAGTGTCAACTGTTAAATCAACAACAGGAGTCACTGGGCACTTATTCCTCATGTAGGATATCTGTCTTTAATGTGTTGTATTATGTGAACTAACGATAAAACTACTACTCAAACAGTGCTCTATACTTTGTGTGTCTTTGTGGGTGCAGTCTGTTGAAATCTTTACTTAGTATAAACTAAGTTGATCTTCTATATATAAAGATAATTGAAAATGAATCGTGATGAAGAATGGGATGGGAGAGGGAGTAGGAGATGGGATGGTTGCGGGTGGGAGGGAGGTTATGAGAGGGAAAAATCCTCTGTAATCCAAAAGTTGTACTTTCAAAATTTATATTTATTAAATAAAAGTTTAAAAAAAACAAATAATCTATGATTTGAAGGAGAGAAATTGAGGTAGACTAAAGGCACCAAATGTTGGCACTACATTAAAAATAGAAAAAGAGTCAGAATATACTTCAATAATTCATTCCCCAAATATTTGGTGCCAATGCCTGTGTCTGGCATAGTTCTCAGCAACTGGAATAATATGAGGAAAAAAAGAAAGAAGGAAACTAACTCACAGCCCTTGATTTGAATTTTCTCATGTGCTCAATGAAATATTGAAGAAACAACATTGGGATGAAAAATGATAAGAGCATCAGGAACAAGAAAGTGTAATAAGTGATCTGCTATCCCCCAGGAGGAATTTCCATTAAGTAAAGAACAGAACAACTCCAAAGAAAAGAAAGATTAGAGTCAGAAAAGAAGATTAATTGATATCTATTTATTTTCACACATCTGGTAGGGAAAATAATCTATAGATTTTAATATTTCTTACATATTATGACTATTATGTACTTGAATGTAAATATAATATATAAAACACTGATAGTATGTTAACTTACAATATTTATAATTTCACAATATTATGGTATAGTTACATAATCAATATAACTTAATTGCTAATGCTGTATATATGCAAATGGAAAAAAACACATTTTGTTCAAGAGAGTCCATGGGATGATTTAAAATTTTTATTTCATAATCTCTAAAATATGTCATAGGGTCCCCGAAGTAGAAAGTTTATGAAAAATCTTCAATAAAATAAAAAAAGAAACAGCGAAAGCTCAATCAGTAAAATTGCAAACAATTGTTAAACTTACATATTCATCATTGAATGAAGTACAAGATCAAAACTGTAATATATGCTACTTACAAAATATTAATATGATATATGGCAAAACTGTAGAGTCATTGTTCCTGTAAATTTTTACATTTTTTTTTTTAGAATTTACTTATTTATTTGAAAGTCAGAGTTACAGAGAGGCAGAGGCAGAGGCAGAGGCAGAGAGAAAGAGAGGTCTTCCATCCTCTGGTTCACTCCCCAGTTGGCCACAACAGTTGGAGCTACACCGATCAGAAACCAGGAGCCAGGAGCTTCCTTCGAGTCTCCCACAGGGGTGCAGGGGCCCGAAGACTTGGGCCATCTTGTACTGCTTTCCCAGGCCATAGCAGAGAGCTGGATCAAAAGTGGAGTAGCCGGGACTCGAACTGGCATCCATATGGGATGCCAGCACTGTGGGCAGTAGCTTTACCCACAATGCCACAGTGCTGGCCCGATTTTTACATTATTTGAAAAATAAAAAGTCAATACAAATAACTTTTAAAATTCTCAAAAAAATCTCAAATTGTAATTGTTGCCAAACAACACCCTAAAGTTGGAGGTTTTTCTGCACAACCTTCAGACTGGGTCTGCTGGCCCAGCACGCGGAAAGTCCATTACTGACATCATGGTGGTGAAAGAAAGTAGGTATTTATTGCTAAGTGTAGAGCAAGGAGCCAGGCAGTTATTGCTTAATTCCCAGGCTCCCTGACGAATTCGGGAGTTGATAGATTTCAATTTATAGATTGAAATTTTAGCTGAGAGGTACATGATCAGCTTGTGCCCAACTTCCTGGTTGGTCAGTGGTGCTCATGATCTTCCTTTGATTGGTCATTGATGACATGCATTTGGGGGAATTTATGATGGCCAGGCAGACTCCAGTTGGTCTGGAGGTTGTGTAAAAGTGGCAATTACATTCTGCCCATACCTACACAAACCCTTCCAAACAATACTGCCCATCACAGTCTGTATCTATTGGAAAAGCAAACCATTTCTTCCTTGAGTCTGGAGATTAGAACCTTGTAAGGCCAACTGTATCACTGCCTCAAATCAGTGAATCCCTTTTGTTAAAAGACAGACCAGGACACCTTGGGTTAAGGAAGGCAGACTAGAGGGTGGGTCCTACTCTTACATTATAGGAGGTTTCACAATCAGTGAATTAGAAAACATTTTTTAAAAGTCTGGAAGTGATTTTACAGGGGACAGTTGTTTGGGGGAAAATTTAAATCTATTACAGAAAAGATAACTTAATGGGCAAAATTTAAAATGAGAATGAGAGTTCAGCAGATTTTGTATTTTAATTATAATTAAATGTTTAAAATGCTACTTAAAAATTCTAAATGAGTAAGTTTCTGTGATTGATTTAATAAGGAATAGGAAACTTGAATAGCTTTGTAATAATGAGAGAGAAGCCATGTGTCATACATTTTGCTATAAAATAAACTCAAAAGCTGAATGACTTATGGATAATTTATTTCAAATTTTGAAGGCAGTCATAATTTTATAGTATGTAAATTCTTTCAGAGAATATAAGAAGATAGAACATTTCATAATTTATTTTAGAAATGTTGTATAACCATCACTATAAATCCTGAAAAAATAGTATGAAGTTAAATCTGCAAAAGCAATCTCATATATATGTATATATACACAAAAAATAAAAAATAAGATATTAACAAAATAACAGTGGGATGTGAATGAAGGTATTTGTTGAAAGAGGACATGACAAAGTGACACTAAATATGGGGAGTGAAAGTAGAAAAATAGCCATAAACAGTCATAAATCATACAGATGAGAAATAAGAGAGACATTCTTTTATGGAGATAGACATACAGCCTGCGGAGGCAGTTAGCCTTAATTTGAATCCAGGCACTACTGTTAAGTAGTTGTTCCTTGGGCAAGTTGTTTAATATAGTTAACTTTCTCTTTGTTGACCTTTCAAATAAGAGGAATAGTAAATACTTAAGGGACTGGCATTGTGGTGAAATGGGTTAAGCTGCCTCCTGCAAAGTGACCTGCTTCCTATCCAGCTCCTTGCTAATGTACCTGGGAAAGTGATGGAAGATAGCCCAAGCACTTTAGCCCCTGCCACCCACGTGGAAAACCTAGGTGGAGTTCCAAGTTTCTGACTACAGTCAGCAGATTGAAGATCTCCTTCTCTGTCTCTCCCTCTTTCTATGTCACTTTACCTTTCAATTAAATAAATGTTTAAAATAAATAAATACTTCAGCAGTGTCTTGAATAAATTGTCAGATAAAATATATAATGAATAAATATGTCAGATAAAATATATAATGTTTTTAAACTCTTTTTTTTTTAAGATTTATTTTGTTTGAAAGGCACAGTTAGAGACAGAGGCAGAGGCAGAAGCAGAAAGAGGTCCTCTATTGGCTGCTTCACTCCCCAGATGGCTGTAATGGCCTTAGCTGTGCTGATCCGAAGCCAGGAGTCAGGAGCTTCCTCCAGGTCTTCCACGTCGGTGCAGGGGCCCAAGGACTTGGGTCATCCTCTACTGCTTTCCTAGTCTATAACAGAGAGCTGGATCAGAAATGGAGCAGCTAGGACTTGAACCCTATGGAGCCAGCACTACAGGCTGTGGCTTTACATGCTATGCCACAGCACCGGCCTCTAAAGCAACTCTTGATGTATAGTGCTCATAAATGCTAGAATATTTTATAATTAATATAATGAGCAGTAATTTCAAGAATTAAGGTGATTCAAGAGTAAAAGACCAATCAATAAACTAAAAAATTAATAGTTAAAAGTACATGAGATTATTCAATTTCTTACAAGCATCCCAGTAGAAATTCTTGAAGAAAAATTAAGGTTGTTTTAACGTGAATCTCAGGTTACATCTAACTTTTGCATAATTTGTCTTCATTGGACATAATAGATTCACATTGCAGACCTGATTCAAGGAAAACAAAGAATTTCTAACATCTAATTTTATTTATCCAAAGTGTTAACATAGCATTTGGACTATTTTTAGGAATTTGCAAAGGTTTTTCTGTAAAATTAAGTACTGATTTACAAAGAATACTAGATGAGTAGCAGTTTCACTCAAAACACAGTTAAATCAAAATAAAAACAAGACCCAGATTACCAGCACTAGTTGGACCAAAGTGATAAAAACCACTCCCCTACTCCAGTAAGAAGTTTCAATAGCAGGAACTATTTATATTTTTGAGAGTAAGGTCCACGCCCCTCCATAGAATCGACAACTAATTGTAAACGGCCTGAAATCCAAGAACTCAGTAAGAAGTCTGGTTTGTCTGCAGTATGGAACTGCTCTTTCCACACCTCTTCTTTCTCCCCTTGTCTAACTCCAGCTTCTCTACTAATCGGACCCTGAAGTTATTAAGTGATGTAACCAGAATTAGCACCAGCCTCCATGTTTTTAGAATCCACACTCTGAATTAGCATATGTGAGCTGTTTTTACTCGCAGCACTTCTGATGACAAATGTCATGAGGACAGAGGTGACCCACTCAAAAGAACAATTCTCCAGACAACAGCTGGGTGTCCTATGATTTAATTCAACTCCACAGTTAGTACAGACTCTACAGGTTAAGGGCTCAGACAAGATTGCTCTACAGTTACCAGTGGTAAGTCTCAAATTTCTTTCTGTATTCTGACCACCTGACTATAAATTGGGAGTCCTTGCTATCCACTCCTCAGGTTTAATAAGTTGCTGGGATGACTCAGGAAAGCACTTGGTATACCATTATCCATTATTGTAAAGGATACAAGCAGGAACAGCCAAACAGAAAGGATGTAGGGTATTCTACTTTATCTATCTGTAGAATATGTATTTTTATTAGTTAAGGAATTATGTTTTTGTTGGAAAAAATAATTTTTACCAAGAATGGAGGTTCACTAGATTTTGTGAAATGAGTTTCGTAGAATAAAATTCATTATATTTTGAAGTTTCTTATATGTGATTAAGAGTATTTTTTAAAGAGCTAATTCTCATAAAGTTTATGATTGATAAAGCATTAATACTATGGTTCTGTAATTTTGATTTTAAAGATCTTTAGGAAAAATTCCTCTAACTAATGAAAAGACTAGATAAATTCCAAGTAAAATGCAAGTTATAAAATCACTGCCAATAAATGAAGTTATAATCATTTACTATCATATGCATATTTTAGGGATCACTTGATGCAATTTTCAATTTTTTACAGCTTCTCCAGAATTTTCTTATTCAAAACTGATATCATAGTTCAATGTGCTTTTTATAAACTACATAGCTTCCTGGTTGTCAGGTCTGCTTTCTATTTAAAAATAGCTGGGATATTGCCAATATTCTAAATCTAAATTTTCAAGTATCTTTTCAAAGAGCTGAGTATAGATCGCTTCTCGGCCTTTTGGCTAAGATCAAGTGTAGTTTCTGTTCTTATCAGTTTAATATCTGATAGGTCCTCTATCCGAGGACAAAAAAAAAAAAAACACAAAGAGCTAAGTATTATAAGTGTTTTGGATTTCTAACTCTTCTTCCTTAATTCACATTATTACAATGTCCAAAAGATATCCATGACAATGTATATGATAAGTTCTACCTAATTCTCCTTTAACTTTGTTCTCACTCCACTCAGTTTTATATTTCTTTCAGCAATGCTACTTTGATCCAGTATTTTTTTAAAACCAAATTCAATTTTAGGCAGTGAACTTCTTTTAATCCTATTTTTAAATGGTACTAAGCATCTCATCACCATCAATAATATTTTAACAATCATTTCATTAAAATATTCTAAAGCCACCTTATATGAATTTTATGACCAATAATCTTTGTATTAAATTGAGAATATATGATTACAATCACTAGATATGTAACATTTAGAATTTTATTACTCCAAGGATTAACTTCTGAACTTTCTTACATTAATAGAGATCAGTTGTAAACTCACAAGATGAACTACTTTCATTTGGCTTAATCTTTCTCTGATTTCCAACATGAGAAAACTCACAGATGCATAATTGTAGGTATAATCATTTGATCATGTACTTTTACACTGAGAATATTATTTTCTAAATTATAAAATATATTCCATGAAGAGTTTTATATTGTTCATCAACCAACCTGTTGCACTAAGCTGATACTTTTTTCTTTACAATTTCATCACAAATACAACATTCTAAAATTTCATTAACTTCATTAAATATACACATATTTTCTTAATTTAACATTAGAAGCCCCTCACTTACCCTGGAATTTTAATTTATCATACAATTTTTAACAGAAAATAAATATTGCTATAGGAATGTTATCTCTCTTGTAATCTTATATCCAACTCCTATCAGTCAATACATTAAGACTACTTAAAATATCACAATTTAGCTATTATTTCTTGTACTTTAAAGCTAAATTGTGGTTCACAAGTTTCAATATATCAAAGAAACTCTGTGAAATGAAAAGTCATAAGTTAAATCTCTCCTTCATGTATCTTCCTATGTTGCCTACATTGACACCTGATGATAAACTTGTGTAGCAGCAGAACCTCAGTTGATACTGTTGTACACAAAGTGAGTCACAGAGAAATGCCACACAAAGAGAAATTGGAATGAGTGCTTTATTTTAGGAGGCAGACGAGAGCAGGCTCATGCCCTAAAGAACTTTCCACCCTGAAGCTCAAGGCAACAGGGTTTATAAATCAAAAACTACAAGGAGGGGATGAGGAATACATGGTTGCTATGGTCAAACTGACCTAAAGCATATGTGAAACTAATATCAACTACAATCTTTACAATAGTCCAGGTGCAGCCTATCTGTTTTAAGCTTGAGTGATCATGCCAGGGGATTTCTATGTCTGCCAGGCAGGATGTAATTGTGCTGCTATTCTTCGTTTTTAGTTTTAGACCATGGTCTCATGGCGGGGGGGTGCTTTTTCAAGATGGAATCTAATCTATTTCTAAAATGGAGTCCCTACTGTCAGGGTGTCACTCAACACCATCATTGACTCAATTGATGAAGGATCAAAAATATTGTAAATATTCATAATTTGTAAATGTTCATTATAATTTTCAAATTACCACAGTTACTGATATAAATCACAAAATATATTAAATATTAAACCATTAAAGAATAGCAAGAAGTATTCTAGTACTTGTACAGAATTATATGTAATGGCATTTGGTAAAATGAGTCAGGTAGATGTCATAGTATTAAGGTAAACCAATCAATTCCACATACCAGTGTCATCACTTACTTTGTTGATAACTTCTTGCCATTTTTTTACATCCAAAATGAATTCAAAAGGTACTGATAATGTCCAAGGAAAATTTGCCACTTTTAAAGTATAACTGAACAAGTAGAGCAATAGTTTATATTGTGTCATTTGATATACTTTTAAAACTTCTATTATTTTTAAGAACCACAAACAAAAGCTTTTATCTTCTGGGAAACTGGCAAGAATTATAAACCACACAACCATCCTCATTATCTGCAATTATGCTTTCCTCTGGACATCAGTGATAAACAAAAAACACTCTCTGCTCTGTCTAAAATACCAATACTAATTCTCTTTAAATGATGTTCTCTCTAAAATACCAACAATAGGTAAGAATGTAAACAAAATAAAACCTTTTATTTTTACTATTTCAACTTGTATATGATTATCAATATAACAATTCAATAATTAAATTTAATGCAGTACCAAAAATTATTTCAGCTTTAGTTATACATTCTATAATTATTATCCAATAAGATGAAAAGTAGTTTCCTATCTCTACTCAAATGTAAAAAAAAAAGATAGTTGTCAAATATTTTCAAATAACATATAAAGAGACTTCAAAAATTTCATGGAAAAGTTTAATTAACAGATATAATTTCGTTGAAAATTTTGAAATGCATGATCACTTTTTTCTAGTGCTTAGTTTCAGTGAACTTTTTGAAGACCCTTCGTATATCTGAGGAAAAATTCTGAAATAAATGGCTATAATAGGTTGTAATAATGAGCACCAAGAGTCACAGCTGACTTAATAGAATCTACAATCTAGTTTCTCTCCTGATATGGAAAAATTACATTCCAGAATTGACAAAAAATGAGTACATGCATTAAACCATTATAAAATAATATCTTGGGATGGGCTTTTAGTATAGTAGTCAAAGCACTGATTAGAATGCCCACATTCTGCCTGGGCCAGACCAAAGCCAGGAGCCAGGAATTTAAACCAGTTTCCCACATGGGTGACAGGGACTCGAGTACTTGAGGCCTTCCTTGCTGCCTCTCAGGGCACATAACAGCAAGAGGCAGGAATTGGGATCAGAATTGGTACTCAAACCAAGGGACTCCAATGTGGGATGCAGGCATACCAAACATTGTCTAGGCCAAACACCAGTCCCAGGATCTAATTTTTAATAACTTAATTAAAAAATCAGACACCAGTGATTTTTCTTTGCTGTTTGTTGTTGTATCATTTGCAAGGTAGCTACCTGAATTTTCACATTGCAAAATCATGGAATTATGTCACTTTTATGAATATGTGTTCTTACATTCCAAACTCGCAGAAGAACAGACTTTTTTCTCATGTGTGCCATCAACATGTCGTTTAAATGAGACTAAATGTTTCAGAGGAAGAAAAGTTGCTATCCTTATAATGAAGAGAAGCTGAAGAGATAATAAAATAGAATGAAGAGTAAGAAATAGGAAGAAAATATACTGAAAGGGAAACTTTGGTGAATTAATATAACAAAAATTATCCAAATTTTCTCCAAACCACTGGTGTCACCATTTGATAGAAGATGCAAACATGGGTTGTTTTATTTCCCAAAGTGCAGTAATTCAGTCATGTTGGATTAAAATATTGACTAGGTTCCAAAAACAAATTTGGACATCCTTCTTTGTCTTCTATCCACAAAATGAATTATTCATATAATAACAGAGAGAAGGGCTTAACCCAGAACAGGTCTGAATGATACACCTTTCTTTTTCTGTACAGTGAATAGAGGCAGCATGGAGTCCTCAGATCTTATTGATGTCCAGGTCATACAACAGGAAAGAGAACATGAGAGTTTCTCTTTTTTTAATTTAATTTTAATTAGTTTTTAACATATTCCATGTGCTTGGTCGATACAATTCAAAGAACATAATATTACCTTCCTCCCTCCCTCCCCCCAACAGTAAGTGTTCCCCTTTGTCCACATCCTTGCCAGATTCGTTAGTCTCTGTGATTTGGATTTTAGCCATTCTGAGAGGAGTGAGGTGATACCTCATTGTGGGCATTTTTCCCAAAGAAACCTTCTATTTAATGAGTGCACATTTCATAAGTACAACTTTAGGAATATAGTGGTTCTTCCCCCCATACACCCTCGCAACCCTCCCATTTCCACTCCCATTCCACCTCCTCCTCCTTCTCCCATTCTGTGTCCCATTCTCCATGAAGATTCATTTTTAATTAACTTTATACACAGAAGACCAACTCTATACTAATTAAATATTTGAACAATTTGCACACACACACACATGAACACAATATAAAAAAAAAACTGAGAACAAGTTTTATAGTTAATTCTCATAGTACTACTCATAAAGAACAGAGATCCTGCATGGGAAGTAAGTGCACAGTGACTCCTGTTGTTAATTTAACAGTTAACACTCTTATGTATGACAACAGCAATCACCTGAGGCTCTTGACATGAGCTGCCAGGGCTATGCAAGCCTTTTGAGTCCAGAATCTCCATCAGTATTTAGACACGGCCATAAGCAAAGTGGAAGTTCCCTGCTCCCTTCAGAGAAAAGCACATCCTTTTTGATGGCCTTTTTTTTTCCCATTGGGTCTCATTCACAACGATCCTTCATGTAGGATTTTTTTTTTTTTTTTTTTTTGCCCCAGTGTCTTGGCTTTCCATACCTGAAATGCTCTTATGGGCTTTTCAGTCAGACAAGAATACTTTAAGGTCTGCCTCTGAGTCAGACTCTGACTCTGAGTGCTGTTAAGAGAGTTTGTCATTCTATGAATTACAAGACACTTGATCTTGTTTACATGATCACTTTAACACTTAACCCTATCTATATGATCCATTGAACATTTAATATGATCATTTTAGCACTCAAGATGGCATTATTACCATCCATGTTAATGTGATTTGGAGTTCCATAGCAAGTTTTTAGCTTTACCCTTAGAAGGAAGTCTGTAGGAAAGTATACAGAACTATACAGCTCTTCCCTATCTTATTTCCACACTTATTTTTTTTTTACTGGGATCTCTTCTTCTTTTTTTAAAGTAAAGTACAGGATCTAGTGCAGACTGACTAGGTCCCATGCTTAACATCTCTTCTTTTTTTTTAAAGATTCATTTATTTATTTGAAAGGCAGAGTAACAAAAAGGAAGAGGCAGAGACAGAGATATCTTCCATCCACTGGTTCACTCCCCAAATGGCCACAATAGCTGGAGCTGGGCCAACCTGAAGCCAGGAGCCTGGAGCTTCTTCAAGGTCTCCCAACGTGGGTGCGAGGGCCCAAGCACCTGGGCCACCTTCCACTGCTTTCCTAAGCCATAGCAGAGAGCTGCATCAGAGTGGAGCATCCAGGACTCAAACTGACGCCCATATGGGATACCAGCACTGCAGACTGTGGCTTTACTGCTATGCCACAGCACCAGTCCCAGGATCTATATTCATTTGACCTTATACACACGATTAATTATATGCTAAGTAAGGAGTAGAATCAATGGTATAAGAAGAAAAAGAAATTCAAATCATTTCTTCTCGCGATGTCAATTTCTCTTCTACAGGTTTCTTTTTATGTGCTCTGCTAATTATCACAGATCAGGGAGAACATGTTATTTATCTCTTTGAGACTGGCTTATTTCACTAAGTATGATGTTTTCCAGATTCATCCATTTTGTTGCAAATGACCAGATTTATTTTTTTCATGCTATGTAGTATTACATAGTGTATATATACCATAATTTCTTTATTTAGTCTTCAGTTGATGTGCATTTAGATTGATAATATGTCTTAGCTACTGTGAATTGAGCTGCAATAAACATGGGGATGCAGATAATGCTTTTATTTGCTGATTTCATTTCCCTTAGGTAAATTCCAAGGAGTGGTATGGCTGGGTCATATGGTAGTTCTATATTCAGATTTCTGAAGTATCTCTGAACTGTCTTCCATAGTGGTTTTACCAGTTTACATTCCCACCAGCAGTGTATTAGGTTACCTTTTTCGCCACATTTTTGCCAGCATTTGTTGTTTGTTGATTTGTATATGAAAGTCATTTTAACTGGGGTGAGGTGAAAATTTACTGTGTTTTGATTTGCACTTCCCTGATGGCTAGTGATCCAGAGCATTTTTTCATGTGATTGTTAGCCATTGGATTTCCTCTTTTGAAAAATGTCTGTTTAAGTCCTTTGCCCATTTTGTAACTAGGTGGTTTGTTTTGTTGTTGTAGAGTTTCCTGAACTCTTTGTAGATTCTTGTTATTAATCCTTTATCAGCTGTGTGATTTACAAATAATTTCTCCCATTCTGTCACTTACCTCTTCACCCTCCTGAGCGTTTCTTTTGCACTACAGAAGCTTCTCAATTTGATGTAATCCCATTTGTTAATTTTGGCTTTTATTGCCCATGCCTCTGGGGTCTTTTCCAGGCACTCATTGCCTGTGCCAATGTCTTGTAGGATTTCTCCAATGTTCTCTAATAATTTGATGGTATCAGGTCATAGATTTAGGTTTTTAATCCATCTTGAATGCATTTTTGTGTAAGGTGTAAGGAAGAGGTCCTGCTTCATGTTTCTGCATGTGGAAATCCAGTTTTCCTAGCACCATTTGTTGAAGAGACTGTACTTGCTCCAGGGATTGATTTTAGCTCCTTGGTCCAAAATAAGTTGGTTGAGGATGTTTGGATTGATTTCTGGCATTTCCATTCTGTTCTGTTGTTTTGTCCATCTATTTTTGCATCAGAACCAGGCTGTTTTTTATTGTAACTGTCTTGGAGTATGTCTTGAAATATGGTATTGTGATATCTCTGGCTTTGGTTTTGTTTTATGACTTTATGCATTTAAGGTCTCTTGTGTTTGTACATGAACTTCAGCATCATTGTTTCTATATCTGAGAAGATTATCTGTTATTTTTATCATATTTCATTAAATCTGTAGATTGCTTTCAGATGAATAGGCATTTTGATTATACTGATTCTTCCAATACATGAACATGAAAGTTTTTTTTTCCATTTCTTTGTGTCTTTTTCTATTTCTTTCTTTAATGTTTTATAATTCTCATCATAGATATCTGTGACATCCTTGGTTAAATTTATTCCAAGATATTTGATTTTTTGTAGCTATTGTGAATGGGATTGACTTTTTTTAACTTTTATTTAATAAATATAAATTTCCAAAGTACAGCTTATGGATTACAATGGCTCCCCCCATAACTTCCCTCCCACCCACAACCCTCCCCTTTCCTGCTCACTCTTCCCTTCCATTCACATCAAGATTCATTTTCAATTCTCTTTATATATGGAAGATCAATTTAGTATATATTAAGTAAAGATTTCAACAGTTTTCCCCCACATAGCAACACAAAGTGAAAAAATACTGTTGGAGTACTAGTTATAGCATTAAATAACAGTATACAGCACATTAAAGACAGAGATCCTACATGATATTTTTAAAAAATTAATTAATTTTCTATGCAATTTCTAATTTAACACGAGGTTTTTTTTTTCATTTTCAATTATCTTTATATACAGAAGATCGATTCAGTATATACTAAGTAAAGATTTCATCAGTTTGTACCCACACAGAAACACAAAGTGTAAAAATACTGTTTCAGTACTAGTTATAGCATCACTGCACATTAGACAACACATTAGGACAGATCCGACATGAGATGTAAGTACACAGTGACTCCTGTTGTTGACTTAACAATTTGATACTCTTGTTTATGGCGTCAGTAATCTCCCTAGGCTCTAGTCATGAGTTGCCAAGGCTATGGAAGCCTTTAGCGTTCGCCAACTTTGATCTTATTCTGATAGGGTCATAGTCAAAGTGGAAGTTCTCTCCTCCCTTCAGAGAAAGGTACCTCCTTCTTTGATGGCCCCGTTTTTTCCACTGGGATCTCACTCACAGAGATCTTTCATTTAGGTCTTTTTAATTCCCCCAGGGTGTCTTGGCTTTCCATGCCTACAATACTCTCATGGGCTCTTCAGCCAGATCCGAATGCCTTAAGGGCTGATTTTGAGGCCAGAGTGCTATTTAGGACATCTGCCATTCTATGAATCTGCTGTGTATCCCGCCTCCCATGTTGGATCGTTCTCTCCCTTTTTTATCCTATCAGTTAGTATTAGCAGACACCAGTCTTGCCCATGTGATCCCTTTGACTCCTAGACCCATCAGAGTCATCAATTGTGAACTGAAATTGATCACTTTGACTAGTGAGATGGCATTGGTACATGCCACCTTGATGGGATTGTATTGGAATGCCCTGGCACATTTCTAACTCCACCATTTGGGGCAAGTCCCCTTGAGCAACAATGTAATACTTTATCCTTTTTAGTATTTGTTGTTTTTGTTGTTGTTGTAGTACTAGTGGTTGAACTCTGTAATTAACACACAATTATTCTTAGGTGTTAAAATTTTAACTGAAAAGTGACCCCTGTTAAATGTAAGAGTGGGAAAAAGAGAGGGAGGAGATGTGCAATTTGGGAATGGGATTGATCTTAGATGTTCCTTCTCAGCCTTGATATTATCTGTGAATACAAAGGCTATGGATTTTTGTGTGTTTATTTTATATCCTGCTATTTTACCAAACTCTTCTATGAGTTCCAATAGTCTCTTGGTGGAATCTTTTGGATCTCCTATCTACAGAATCATATCATCTTCAAATAGGGAGTTTGACTTCCTCTTTCTCAATTTGAATCTCTTTAATTTCTTTTTCTTGCTTAATGACTTTGGTTAAAACTTCCAGGATTATATTTAATAGTAATAGTGAGAGTGGACATCCTTGTCTGGTTCAGAATCTCAGTGGGAATGCTTCCAAATTTCCCCATTCAATAGGATGCTAGCCATGGGTTTGTCATAAATTGCCTTGATTGTGTTGAGAAATGTTCCTTCTAAACCCAATTTGCTTAGAGTTTTCATCATGAAATGGTTTTGTATTTTGTCAAATGCTTTCTCTGCATCTATTGAGATAATCCTATGTTTTTTCTTAAGTTTGTTAATGTGATGTATCACATTGATTGATTTGTGAATGTTGAACCATCCTTGCATACCAGGGATAAATACCACTTGGTCTAAATCAATGATCTTTCTAATGTTGTTGGATTTGATTGGCCAGAATTTTGTTGAGGATTTTTGCATCTGTGTTCATTAGGGAAATTGATCTGTAGTTCTCTTTCCCTGTTGCATCTTTTCCGGGTTTAGGAATCAAGGTGAAGGTGGCTTCATAGAAAGAATTTTGAAGGATTCCCTCCCTTTCAATTGTTTTGAATTGAGAAAAATTTGAGTTAGTTCTTCTTTAAATATCCAGTAGAATTCAGCAGTGAAGCGATCTAGTCTTGGGCTTTTCTTTTTGAGAGGGTCTTTATTACTGATTCAATTTCTGTCTTGGTATAGGTCTGTTAAGTTTTTCTGTCTTCACAGCTCAATTTATATAGGTTGTATGTATCTAATAATCTATACAATTTCTTCAAGGTTTTCCAGTTTGTTTGCACACAGCTCTTTGTAGTAATTTCTGATGATTCTTTTTATTTCTGTGATGTCTTTTGTTATATTTTTTTCATCTCTAATTTTGTTGATTTGTTTTCTCTCTCCTTTTTTTGGTTAGTTGGGCCAATGAAGTGTCAATTTTATTTATCTTTTCAAAAAACCAGCTCCTTGTTTTACTCATCTTTTGTGTTTTTTGTTTCAATTTTGTTGATTTCTTCTCTAATTTTAGTTATTTATTTTATCCTACTACTTTTGGGTTTGGTTTGCTGTTGTTTTCCTAGGTCCTTCAGATGCAATGTTAGCTAATTTATTTCATGCCTTTCCAGTTTCTTGATGTAGGCACCAATTGCTATAAACTTTCCTCCTAACACTGCTTTTGCTATATCTGATAACTTTCTGTATGTTATATTGTCATCTTCATTTGTTTCCAGTAGTTTTTTGATTTCTCCTATGACTCACTGTCCATTTAGGAGTATGTTGTTCAGTATCCATGTATTTATGTATATTCTGGAGATTTCTGAGTTACTGATTTCCAGGTCCATTGCATTGTGGTCTGAGAAGATGCATGGTATGATTTCGATTTTTTGAATTTTCTGAGGTTTGTTTTATGGCCTGAAATTTGGTCTATCCTAGAGAAAGTTCCATGCCCTGGTGTGAAAAATGTGTGATTTGTGGCTGTAGGGTAGAAGGTTTTGTAGATACATGCTAGGTATATTTGGTCTATGGTGTCAACTAACTCTGTTGTTTCCTTGTTGATTTTCTGTCTGGTTGATCTGTCTTTTGCTGAACATGTGATATCGAAGAGGCCCATTACTATTGTATTTGAGTCTATATCTCCCTTAAATCCATTTAGCTTTTCTTTTAAATATCTGGGTTCCCTGTAATTATGTGCACATGCATTTGTAATAGTTACATCTTCCTGTTGAATTGATCCTTTAAGCATTATATGGTGTTCTTCTTTGTCTCTTTTAATAGTTTTTGTGTTAAAGTCTAATTTTCTGATATTAAGATGACCACACCAGCTCTTTTTTGGTTTTTATTAGCATAGATTGTCTTTTTCCATCCTTTCACTTTCAGTCTGTTGGTGAGATGTGTTTCTTGTAGGTAGCAAATAGATGGGTTTTCTTTTTTATTCCATTCAGGAAGTCTGTGTCTTTTAATTTAGAAGACCATTTACATTTGTGTTGACTATCGTAAATACAGACTTTTCACTGACATATTTCCATAAATAGTCCTAATTTAGTATTTCAGGTATCCTTTGTACTTGTACTGGGTCATTTTCCGCATTCATCTTCCTTCGTAGTCATGTTCCTGTTTATGTGTTTATGTGTGTAGCACATCCTTGAGCATCTTTTGTAGGGCTGGGTGAGTAGTTGCAAATTTTTCAATTTATGTTTGTTGTGGAAGATCCTTATTTCTCCTTCATTCACAAATGAGAGCTTTGCCATGTGCAGTATTCTGGATTGACAGTTTTTTTCTCTTAGGTCTTGGAATATATCACACCATTCTCTTCCTGTACACAATGGTGCATGGACTGAGCTTGAGCTTTTGATATTCAGGACTTTCTCTTTGTTGTACAGCTTGTGTGGTGCGGAAGAAATTATTCTGAAATGTTGTGGCCCTCGTTCCTATTCCATTAATCTATGTGTCAGTTTTTATGCCAATATCATGCTGTTTTAATGACTATAGCTTTGTAATATGCTTTGAAGTCAAGTATTGTGATGCCTCCAGCTTGATTTTTCTTGTTCTGGATTGCTATGGTATTCAAGGTCTTTTGTGATGCCATGCGAATTTTATTGTTGCTTTTTCCAGTTATTAAAGGATATTATTTGCATTTTGATAAGGATTGAACTGAATCTGTAAACTGCATTAGGTAGTATATACATTTTAATGATATCAGTTCTTCCAAACAATGAGCAAGGAATATCTTTCCACTTTTTGGGTGTCTTTGATGATTTCCTTTGTCAATGTTTAATAATTTTCCTTGTAGAGAACTTCCACTTCTTTGGTTAAATTTATTCCTAAATATTTGATTTTTTTGGTGGTTGTTGTTAATGGGATTTCTTTCTTAATTTCTCTTTCTGTGAGTTCATCATTAGCTGCAAAAAAAGCTACTATTTTTTGAGAGTTTGTTAAGGAAGGTATAAGTAAAAGGAGTCCTATGCTTTTAGAGACTCCTCTTCCCACTACTGAAGTCCCGGACTTATCCTGCCATAACTACCCTCTCCTAAAAAGGCACCTGAGGAAGACTGAAAAATAACTGCTGGACACACCAACCAGATGACAAAAGGAAACAATGAAGAGAATTTCTCATAATTCAGTGAAAATTAAGAGGAAAATCTGCTCCCTGGAAGTCCTCACCATTCTTCTTTCATCTTATAAGTCAGCAAGTTAGTAAAATAATTGCAATTCCTTTGGACTTCTTAGGTTTATTAAGCCATACAAAAATATCAACTTCCTTTTACTCATTCATTCCATCATTTACAAAAGAAAAATGCAAGAAACACAATCTCTCTAGGGAGATACCAGTAACTCCCTGAGACAAACACTACTTAATTCTTTTATTGCACTAGTGATTAGGAAATATTTATTTGATTATGTAATTTCAGTCAAGAAAATATTTCATTATACTTTGCCACTAAAATTATGGTCATAGGCCAGCAACATCAGCATCCCCCAAGAGATTGATATAAAAGGAGGTACTCAGGCCCTCTACAGAGTTGATTCAGACTGGCATCTTAAAACAAGATAGTATCTCCCAGGTGATTCATGCATATATTCAAGTTAATAAGTTCTTCCTTAAATCGGTTTGTTTTTCAAGGGCGGGAATAAGAAATGGAGCAGGTAGTCTAAAACTGTAAAACAGTATTGTTCTGCATACAGGCATATAGACTTACCTCTCAGAGTACAGCCTAAGAACTAATCATGGGGCTCCAAACCCATAAGAATCGGTGCTATAAACACCATCTTCACTGATCTAAGTTTAAAAGGGATGACATAAATAACATCAAGTACCCGGTAAAAATAATAGAATTATAAAAGGAAGGAAGGACCAACATGGGAAGCAGTCCACACAGTAGACTCCTAGAATGACTTTCACAGTAAATAACACTCTGACCTCAGAATCAACCCATAAGGCTTCTTGGTCAGGCTGAAAGGCCTGCAAGAGCATCTCAAGCATGGAAAGACAAGACTCTGTGCAAAAAAAATTCCTACACGGAGGATCTCTGCGAGACCTCAGAGGAAAGGAAGGGTCATCAAAGGAGACACTCTTCTCTGAAGGGAGAGAACATCCTCTTTGCTTATGGCCGTGTCCAAATACCGACGGAGTCTATGGTCACAAAAGGCCTCCATAGCCCTGGCAGCCCATGACAAGAGCCTTGGATGATCACTGACATCATAAAAAAAGAGTGTTAATTGTTACAGGAACACAGTAGTCACTGTGCACTTGCTCCCCTGGTAGGATCTCTTTTCCTATTGAATTGCAATATGAGAATTGACTGCAAATTCTCTCCCCAAACTGTACTCTATATGTTGTGTGTGGGCGTGGGGGCAAATTGTTGAAATCTATGATTAGCATAGAGTTGGTCCTATATATATAAAGTCATACTAAAAATGATCCATAATGAAGAAGGAGATGGGAGAGGGAATGGAAGGCGGGATGGGAGTGGGGTGGGGGGCGTAGGGGAAAGAACCACTTTATCCCTAAAATTGCACCTATGTAAAAATGCATTTATTAAATAAAAAAGAAGCAAAAAATGTTACATGACAAAAAATTTTTAAAAATAAAAAATATTGTTACTTAAATTGAAAATAAAATAAAAAAGCATTTGTTCTTAATGATTTATTTATTTTTTTTTTAAAGCAGAGTGACGGCATAGAGATCCCCTGGTTCACTCCCCGAATTTCTACAACAGCCAGGGATGGGCCACACCAAAGCCAGGGGTCAGAAACTCTCTCCAGTTCTCCCATATGGGTGGCAAGAACCCAAGTACTTGAGTCATCATTCACCACCTCTCCAGGTACTTAAGCAGGAAGCTGGATTAGAATTGAAAGAGCCAGAAATCCAAACAGCCTTCAGATACAGGATATGGGAGTTGCAAGCAGTGGCTTAACCCACTACTCTACAATACCTGCCCTCAAAGTAGATTTTTACAAATGAGTCCTGTGAGACAGCATTGTGGCACAGTGAACTGGACCACTGCCTGTGACACTGGCATCCCATAAGGGTGCTGGTTCATGTCCCAGCTGTTCCACTTTCCATCCAGCTCCCTGCTAATGCATATGGGAAAGCAGCAATGATGTCCCAACTCCTTGGACCCCTGTACCCAAGTGAGATACCCTGATGAAGCTCCCAACTCCTGGCTTTGACCTGGCCCAACCCTGGTGGTTGCTGCCATTTGGGGAGTGAATGGACAGATGGAAGATCTCTCTTTCTTTCTGTCTCTCCTTCTCTCCCTGTAACTCTGACTTTCAAATAAATCTTTTTAAAAAATGAATTATGGACAGGATCATTTTTAAAAATGTCATCAGTATTATAAATAAAATATTAAGCTGAATAAGCCTATAAACATTTTATATAAGCTTATTATTTATGAGTGACTGCATTCTGAATCTAAACCAGCAAACCAAACAATGCAACCCTTTTCATTTGTATGTGTTCCCTTAAGCATACTCTTACAGGTGGATTCAGTACTGTATTTGGAGATTTGAGAACAGCCTACCAAAAAAGTGTTCTGAGAGTGAGTTAGGTTTGAACTCGAACTCAGTGGCCATACAAGTTCCTGTCAATCTGTTTAGAAGTGGCTTTTGATTCTTCTCCAGCTGCTCTGCACCTCAGAATTCCCAGCACTGAAGAGCATTAGCACAGTACTGCCATAGGAGCTTGAGTAGCTGTGCAGTAGAGTTGCATTCACTATGCATTCAGGACATGCTAGGAGAGAAGAGGAAGGTAGGTCAAAATTTCAAAATGAATAATCTAGAAAGGACTGTCTAAAGAAAATATTAAAGCTGTCTAGTATTATAAGATATACCCTAGGGAAATACGAGTCTATTTCTCAGAGTAATGAAGAATAAAATAATTGTTTATTCCAACTCAACATACTAAGTACCTCCATCAAGTTTTCATCACTCACCCATTCTCCGCTGTGTTGCACTTGGAGTGTATTTGCAAGTTTACAATTAGTAGGGGATAGAAGAAAGTCGCTCCTTGATAGACTGTAATTTTATCTCAATCACAATATCCAAATGTTTAAAAATTGTTGTTTACCTAATATTAAAAGATTTTGCAAGGGAAACACAAATTTTTAGTTGTATTTCACTGAAAATGCCTCCCAAACCCCAGTGGGGTTCTATGACCTCTACCTTGATGAACTGTGAGCAGAATCTGGCTCCTAGATTTGGCAGTGGCAGCTGTAGGGAACTGTTTGCAAATACATAGTGTAGATTTCCAGCATGTTGCATTTTCCTCAGACCTACATCTTTAGCTCACAGCCCATGGGTGACTGAGGGTCACTGACTCAATATGAAATATTACAGTTATGCACTGATGGCACACACGCTTTCTCCCACCCCTCACTCTACCAATAAAATAAAATAAGATAAAATTAAGTATGTTGAATCCCTAAACCCAGTGTGTTGGGATCTGGAGATGGAATTTATGGGAGGTAATTAGGATGAGATAAGGTCATAAGGGTTGGGCTTTAATCCAGTGATCTCTCTCCTTCTCCCTCCTCTCTGTCTCCCATGTGCTCACAAAGTTATTGTGAACAGCACAATGTGATAGCTGTCAGCTGCAGACATGCTAAGCAAGAGGCCTTAGAGTGAAACAAATCCTGCCAGCAACTTGATCTTGGGAACTCCTAACCTCCAGAACTGTGAGAAATCCACTTCTATTAAGTCACACAGTCTACAGTATTATGTAATGGCAGTCTGAGCAGACCAGTATACACTCCACACAATGTATTGGTCCAAATCCAAATTATTTGAAAGTAGCTATAGACAAAGGAAACAATTTCATTATTATCTTATAGTATACCAGATATGATTATTATTTAAAGTGAACTTAAGGAAACTTACAAATGCAACTTACAAGGTAAGATGATTTTTTGGCTTTATTGTCAAATAAATATGAATAGCATAAAAACAGTAGTAATGAGAAACCATGCCTGACTTTTAAAAATAAGCGATAAAGAAGTAACAGTTTATAGAACTTGATAAATATACCTAAAAACTAAATATTGTATTGCACATACCAATTATTTACACATAAAATTCTATCATTGACCCTAAATAAGGAGTCAACATAAATAAAAATGTATATAGATTAAGATTCAGAGAAATGCAAGGAAATTATATAGATATAAAACAAAATGTATTTCAGAATAAGATCTCCACATTGCTCCACCTGAATCTAGGAGCCCTTAAGTAATATATTAGGAAAATCTTTCAAATTCTCTGCATATATCTGTAATTGTATCTTACAAACATAATTCTTAGAACAAATTTGTCTCTATGTGTGTTTTCTTTAAGTAATAAATGAAACAATATATTCAGAAAAGTACATTTTAGGCTGGCGCCACGGCTCACTAGGCTAATCCTCCGCCTTGCGGCGCTGGCACACCGGGTTCTAGTCCCGGTCGGGGCACCGATCCTGTCCCAGTTGCCCCTCTTCCAGGCCAGCTCTCTGCTGTAGCCAGGGAGTGCAGTGGAGGATGGCCCAAGTCCTTGGGCCCTGTACCCCATGGGAGACCAGGAGAAGCACCTGACTCCTGCCATCGGATCAGCGCGCTGCGCCAGCCGCAGCGCGCCTACCGCGGCGGCCATTGGAGGGTGAACCAACAGCAAAAGGAAGACCTTTCTCTCTGTCTCTCTCTCACTGTCCACTCTGCCTGTCAAAAAAAAAAAAAGTACATTTTATATACAACTATAGAATAGTTTTCTAATAAAATTCCTGTCATTTTTTTTGCTGACATTCCAAGAAGATATTTTCAAATGTATCTATAAAATGCAATTAATCTCATCCTGATCAAAACTCTTATACTCATTGTGATGGTATCTATTAGGCTTGGGACACAGTAGGGACTCAACAGGTGTTGAACGCGTGGATGAATTGACAGGATTCAGAATTTGCTAACCCAAAACATGGTACGTTGGCCTATTGAATACTTTAAGCTGAAGGAATTCAGGAAGCAGCAGGTGCACATGTAAGCAGGATATGGTTCCTGGCTATTTAATTCCAGATTTTTGTCTTTACATAAGATAAGAAATCAAAGCAGATGTAAGTCAAGTACAGGAATGGGAGTAAAATTTATTTAAAGAGAAAATAAGTACAGTCATTTGTGAGTGCAGGCAAAACCATGAGGAGAATCTACCTGTGAAGAAAAGGCAAGGCAGAGAAAATTCCCACCCTCATTTTTTATAAAGGATTTAGTCTATGTATTTGAAAGGCAGAGTTACAGAGAGAAATGGAGAGGTAGGGAAAGAGGGATCTTCCATCTGCTGGTTCACTCCCTGAATGGCTTCAACATCCTGGGATGAGCCCTTAGTTTAGCAGACCCACATAATTGGATTAGCGGTGCTGCTCTCCCTCACTGAAAAGACAAGCCTGGTGGGGTGTGGGCGGGCTCAGTGATGCCTCTGGGAGGGCTTCTGTGGCATCTCCGCGTGGAGCTCAGGAGCGCAGGCTCGTCATGGCGCCTTCACGCTAGAGGAGACTCGCGTGTCTCATGGGAAAGCGGATGAGCTGATTGGCATGTTGGGGTTTAGTGAGGGTACAGAACTGTTGACAGAAAGTGGGAAATCGTCCAGCTCATTGTTCCCTACCTGACTCCCTGCTCTATGACCACATCACGGGCAAGTTACTCTAACTGCCTCACTTTTCCCGTCAAGCAGAGCGTTAAGACCTTCTGAGAGAGATGCGCTCTCTGTACCCAGAAGACAGAACGCCCTTGTCTCTGAAGATGGAGGGATTGCAAGAGGAATCTTAATGAACAGGACTTACTAATTTTCCCTCAGTTTAGGATCCTTAGCTCACATTTCTTTATTTTATCACCTTTTTTCGTGACCTTCCACACTTCAGAAAAGCTAGTGCAAAAACACTCAGGTTTAGTCATTTTTTCAGGTCTTCATTGCTTTATGAAGACTGTCTTTTGAGTAACATAAAATTTACATAAATAAATATATTTTTGTCTTGTAAACAGTTCTTTACAAGAGATCACAGGCTTTGTTTTATATACAATTCATCCAAAGTGCTATAGAAAGTGCTTGTCAAATATCAGGTGCTAAAAATATTTGCTAAATGAAAACAAACCTAAAACTTTGGTTCTTAGACTAGTTCAGATGATATGGCAACTAGGAACTGTGCTTTGCTGTGTTTTAAAAGTACTATTAACATAAAATTCCCAAGCTTAAAAGTATTCAGTTTATAACCAAATAAATATCATATAGTATTACTGGAATTATAAGTTATGGAATATATGACATCTTATTTTTTCAGAACAGTTGGGAGTCCACAATTAATCCATTTTAATTGCAACTTATAAGATAGCAGAATTAAAAATCATTGTCAGTATGAATAATATTAAACTCTAATTCAATTTCTAAGTCTTCCTCTCAAAATTTCAAAGATGATAAAATAGGGTCCATCTAGTGTGTGCCTTCCTTGTACATAATGTTTGTACTTTAAATGTTAATGAGTTTGCATTATATTTGCAACTCATTTACACTCACAGAATATCAGCACTGCATATGTAAAATGGATTTTTCATTGTAATGCATGCCCCTTTTCCATCTTGTGCAAAGCTAGAACCAGTAAGTATAGATGCTTTAAAAATACCCTTAGATTATTAAAGGTGATTTATGTCATATTAAAATAATGTTATCATCTGAATGCTATTATAAACTTTTGTAGAATCTAGATAACAATTTCTGTACGATTTTTACACCTAATTAGAGGGCTTCTAAGTAATAGAAATATATTTCTCAGAGTTCTGAAGTCTGAGAAGTCCCAGATCAAGGCACCAGCAGATTTAGTTTTTGTTGAGATGCTGCTTCCTTGTCCTCTCATGTGTCCTCATGCGTTGGAAAGGGTGAGGGTACTCTTAGAGATCTCTTTTAAAAAGGCATAGATCTCTGTCAAGAGGACTCTGCATGTCCTCTTGTCAAAGTCACATCCAAAACCTCTATTTTCCAGCACCATCACATCGAGGGATAGGATTTCAACATATGAAATTTAGGAGAGCGCAAATATTAATTTAATAGCAACTTATTTGCAAATATAATGACATAAGAATATTTTAGCAATAATCAAATTGAGAAGTATGTCAAATAATATAAAATGGTATATTAGATAGCTAGTTAGTTTTTTAAAAGTTTAATATTGCATATGGAAAAATGCTTACTTAGGTATTCAAGTTATCTGAGGTATCCATTTATATATATTAACCTAGGAAATAGAGAAACAGGCTAACCAAATTAATAAGTATTAGAGAAAAAAATCCCGGTCGGGGTGCCAGATTCTGTCCCGGTTGCTCCTCTTCCAGTCCAGCTCTCTGCTGTGGCCCGGGAGTGCAGTGGAGGATGGCCCAAGGCCTTGGGCCCTGCACCTGCATGGGAGACCGCACCTGGCTCCTGGCTTCGGATCAGCGCAGTGCGCCGGCCACAGCGGCCATTGAGGGGTGAACCAATGGAAAAGGAAGACCTTTCTCTCTGTCTCTCTCTCTCTCACTGTCCACTCTGCCTGTCAAAATAAATAAATAAATAAATAAATAAATAAATAAAAAGAAAAAATCCAAATTAACTGATGCTTTGAAAAATAAGGTAGCAATTTACCATTACTAGATTTTGCCTTTAAATTATAAGATTTAAAAAAAAAAAAAGATTAATTCATCTTCTTCAAAAGCACTGTTTCCAGAATGTTTTACCTGCTTTGGGAACAATCTCTTCATCCCCAAAAGTGCAATGAAAGCTGAGTAAAGTCATTAGAGCAAGAGCTCCTGGGAGGCAGATATGGCATCTTGGTTATCACTATATATGAGACATAACACTTAGTAAGTACCTGCAGAGCAAAGGTGGCTTGCTGAATGCTGACCTTGTAAGTACATGATTCTTTGAAATATGCTGCACCATTGTTTGTAATAAACCATTACAATACTCCAGTAATTGCTTTGTGCATCCAAAATCTATCTTGAGGCTGCCTGTCACTTCCAGGAGAGGCAGAAAATTCATTGTCAGTTCATATCAGCAACACTGCTAGGAATGTTCAATTGAATTCACTGAAGATTTGTTAGTCTCCTGCCATGTGTCTTTTCACTATACTAGATGCTAAAAGAAAATAAAGGAAGTAAATGTCATGATCCTTGCTCTTCAGAGGGGCTTGCCCATCTCTATCCCCATATAGATATGCTATTAAAACTATTTTCCAAGGAAACATATCCCTCAATCTTCCACAGTAAGTCACTGCAGCATTTTTATTAGATAACTTGGATAGTAAAAAGGGCAGTACTCATAAATGTAAGTCTGAACAACAAGGGGCTCTAAGGGGTCAAAGGAGCACGTGAGAAGAGTCGCCATACTAGGTGAGCAAAAGAAGGGAGCTGGAAATACAGCAGCATGGCAACTAAAATAACACCTAAAGATGAAACTACTGCGTAGAATACAGCGATTTGAAGAAAAGCACTGCCTAATCAAAAATCATTGTGTCTTCTACATGTAAGATATATTTTTTCTTCATTTCTGATCTAATGTTTGCTTAGAAGACAATAGGAAAGGAACAGACATTGTAAAGAAAGGAGAGACTGTCTGCTGCTGCTTATCAGCCAGAAGGTCCCTCAATAAACAGGATGACAGGAACTGTTTGGTGAAGCCAAGACATCTGGTCCCAATCCTAATTTCGTTGAACAGCCTGATGAAAGGGAAAGGGGTTCTCATCTAAATTAATGGCTAGTATTTGCATTTTAATGGAACTTTTTGGAAAGTGTGGTAACCAAAATATGTCAGCTATTTCCTCAGAGAAGGAAGTGGAAGCTCAATTCATTTCAAAATTCAAAACGAAATAAAAATACAAACCTATTCTCATAAGACCAAATGGAGCAAGTCTTTCGAATCTTTTTGAACACATTGATTCAATAGCAAATGAGTCATTGTTTCTAAATGAGAGATTCTTAGCACCCTCTTTTATTTTATCATAATCCAGAGAAAGAAATTGGACCCAGATTTACAAACAAATATGGAGGTTTGAATATCTTCAATTGGAAATCAACCACACCCCAAGTGGTAACTGGTTTGTAGGCTGCGGTCTCCATGCTCAAAATCATATCCAGGGAAGCTTTATCTGCTGATGGATTTAGCTGACTTGTGCTAAGCTATTGGTGATGTGGTTCCCAATCTGCTACTTTAGCTTTTTTTTTTTTTTAATTTTTAGGAATGAATTCCCAAGACATAAAACATTTCTTACAGCTTTAAGTTTTGTTTAATTGAAGAAAAAAAATTAAACTATGTTATTCTGAGTCAATTCTATTACATATTCACTAATGACTGTTTAACCATAATCATTCAGGTTATTTACTGATTTTCATGGGAATAACTAATAATTATAATTTTCACAAGAGGACATGTATTTGAAAGTTGACATTATATGTCCTCATTTTTTTTTAAGTCTAAAGGAAAATATCTACTTATCCCTTTTCTACAATTGTCAAATGATCTTTTACAGTTTTCTCAGTGAGTCAGGTCTGGATTAACAGAGATTGAAGTATACAGAGAAGAGATCTACATATAAGATAGATTATTAAATCAAATTAAAAATGCTTTTAATATTAACAAATTAAAGAAAGTATGCATTTGTTTATACTTCCCACTTGGCTAGTATCTCTTTTCCTTTTAAAATTTTAATGTCAATTTAAATATATTCCGGTAGAGCTAAAATAATCTATTTGGATTGATATGGAACCCTGAAGTCATGGATTTATTATTTATTAAGGCATAAATCCTAGAAATCAAGTTAATATCCATCTCTCCTTTTGCAGATAACAGAACTAAAATGCATATAGTTCTTCACCTATAGGAGCTGCAAACTATGGAAGCAACCAAAGTGAAATCCTTAAACTGAAAGATTTCTTAGGCAGTTCAGATGATGCACTCAGTTGAACCTGAACACCATTAAGCTTCCATAATGTCATTATTTCCTGAAAGTTTGAAACCAATAGGACCCGCTCTCAAATGTGTTTCAATTTTTGGTCTGATGCCAAACTTTAAAGTGTGGTTAGATGGAGGCATCTCAGATAAACAAACAAAGCACAGAGTCACAAAAAGTTATAAAAGAGCATGAGAGCAAAAAGTTTTGTTTTGTTTTGTTTTGTTTTCAACTCCTTCGTTTTCTTCTTTCTTTTGGAAGACAATGGTTATTTACTGTCTGATTTCTAGCAGGTGTGGGACTTGGCACAGCAGCAAAACTATTACTTTTTCATATTCAACCTGGGCACCTATCTCTCCGTATTGGACTAACAATTATCATTAGAAATTTCACACAGAGGGAGACATGACCAATGCAGAACTCTAAGGACAATGTGGAACATAAAGTATTACTGGACATTCTGCAAAATTCCATTGGAAAAGTTCTATAACTGGGATATGAAAAGCAAATGTTTGGTATTGCAAAAGGCTAAAAGGGTAACCTTTTGCTTTAAATCTACAGGAAAGATATTGGTGAAGCCATTGCAGACTTTTTAAAAGTTACAATTTAAAAACTTTTTGCAATTTAAGTGAAACTTCTGGCTTCTGGGAGTCCCACACAGAAACCACAGGCAGGCTAATACGATGAGATGAGGGAGGCTCTGTCACCTCATCCAATGATTGTGTTTATACACTCTGTTCAGCAGTGCAATTGCGAAGGAAGCTCTGTTGGCTCTAATAACTCAGGAGGAACAAATTGTGCCTACCCTTAACTGGAGGCAGTTAATGTCTTGGCTGGAAAAATAACAAGATGAGTAGCTTTCCATTGATTATTCACTCAACACCATAGCACATATGCTTGTTAGACTAATGACCACCACAAATGCTTTGGAGAACATGTGAGTGACTGACATTATATTGGGGCCTCATACACTGTATGTAACCACGGGAAAATGCATGCAGAGAAAGAAAAACAGTAACAAACATGTAAATTAAATCTGGTAATAAAAAAGCAAAATATTTTTACTATGATCTGAAGTAGAAGGAATTAAAAAGAACAACACAGTAGCAATCTCAATTCACTGTTCTTTGGGAAACCAGAGACATCCCCAAAAGAATGTAGTTTGTATTTTTACAAAAATAAATATTTTTAAAGTAATAGTATTAAATGGTAGCAGGTTTTACCTGATTTTACCCATGCTAGCAGCAGAATGTGTTCATGCGCATCATGGAGATCCTATTTATCCCAGATTATCAACATGCAGAGGACAGAAACTTCTGAATTTAATGAAGATAAATAAGGTAGAAAATTTCTGAGTTCAAATTGTACAATGAAAGCTTATATTCACCTTTCTATGTACATTTAATGACAAACTTTAGAAATCCTAGAAATCTTATAAACAATTTATAATTTCAATTTCCAAATCTCTCCTCACTATGAAACTCATAAAATCTCAAAAAACCAAAACTTTTGTCAAACCCAAAACACATAATTCTCATTTATTACTCAATAACAGCACTATAGCATTCCACAAGGCATCTTCCAAGGAAGACTTTTTCTTTGACATACTCAAGATACTAGGATTTCACTTTGAACTGTTAGAAAATGTTTGAAACTACATAAAGATTCACAAGAACCATGAACATTTTAGAATTTCGTTTTTTTTTAAACATTTATTTAATGAATATAAATTACCAATGTACAGCTTATGGATTACAATGGTTTCCCCTCCCATAACTTCCCTCCCACCTGCAACTCTCCACTCTCCCGCTCCCTCTCCCCTTCCATTTACATCAAGATTCATTTTCAATTCTCTTTATATACAGAAGATCAATTTAGTATACATTAAGTAAAGATTTCAACAGTTTGCACCCACATAGAAACACAAAGTGAAACTTACTGTTTGAGTACTAGTTATACCGTTAAATCAAAATGTACAGCACATTAAGGACAGAGATCCCACATGAGGAGCAAGTGCACAGTGACTCCTATTGTTGACCAAACAAATTGACACTCTAGTTTATGGCACCAGTAACCACCCTAGGCTGTTGTCATGAGTTGCCAAGGCTATGGAAGCCTTCCAAGTTCGCTGACTCTGATCATATTTAGACAAGGTCATAAAAGACAGGGTGAGGATAGTAACCAATGATCCTAAGAGTGGCATTAACCAGGTCTGAACAATTATACAGCATTAAGTGGGGAAGAGGACCATCAGTACACACAGGTTGGGAGTAGAGCCATTGGAGGTAGAGTAGAGGTTATGATTACGAAGGAGTGAGGCCCAAGTGCGCTAGACAGGGTCTAGAACAAAGGACAGAGTCATTATTAGAGGAGCTAAGAAAGGTGCTGTCTAAGCTACAATTAAGTTTTCTGATTGAGAGGCAAATAGAACCTGATAGAAGGGGCTTGATAATAATCTGGTGGGCTTTAGGCCTTGTAAGTTAAGAGGCCCAGACCTATCTATCTCTTCACATGGGGTACATCCTAAGGGAGGTGTGAACCTCCTAGGGGAAGGCACTCTGTTGACTTTCATTACTTGGCTGGCCTGGGAGGAGAGCTGGCCAGGTAAAGGCAGGGGCATCTCTAACAAGAAATTTACAGTTCTGCCTGCAATGTTGCTGACCCTACTTGGCCGTCCCCTCAGCTGCAGTGGTCACTTTGGAAGTTGGGCTGAGTGAAGGGCTTTTCAGCTTAGAGCCAATAAGATCTGTGGCTCTGACCTGGGCATCCTTCGACTCCAGGGCAGGTCCATTTCCAGTGATCCAACTCTTGGCAGAGCTGCCAGGGCTCTTCACAAGTTGACTTCTGCTGAAGCCCAGGCTTACCACATTGAAAGCCACTGCAGGGGACTGGCCTGTTGGGTCTGCTTGAGGGCAGATCACTGTACAGATCAGCCATTAATAGGCCTGCCACCCATTGCTTCTGATGCCTAGCTTGCTTTTCCTCCTGGTTTGTGTTAAAGCAGACCAGAGGATGCAAGTCAAGGGAGTGCCCATGTCCCATCTCTAATCTTCGGTGGCCTGAACTACAAGTCTATAGTCACAGGCATGTTCTGTAGTAGTTTTTCTAAGGTAGACAATGCCCATGAGGAAAATTATATTCTCACTTTAAAACTTTCTTTCCCTTTGGTCTGAAAGGGAGGTTTTTTCTACTTACTGTTTACTTCACTGATGCCGAAGTGAATCTAGCTATGAGATTATTATTTAAGCTCTTATTTTGGCTATGCAATTACAGAAAAATGTTAGCCATCTCTTTTATAAGGTCTAAAGATTAAATTGTGTGTCCTACAGATTCCTTTATAATAGAATTAATTCCCTACCTTGAGGAGAATAGAGAAATGAAAGAACAAGTTGGGCTTAGAATAGAGAAATGAGGGAGCAAGTCCTAGATCGCTTGCTGACAATAGCAATATCACATGAATACTTAGCAAATAGTTTCAACCATTAGATAACAACTTAAGAAAACATTTACCAGAAGGTCCAATGCCTTCTATAAATTTTAAGAAACATGTATTTGGAGACACCTCTTAAATATCTAACAGGGTGTAGTTTGTTTAACCAGTAAACGTAAGCACAACCATATAAAATGTTTTTAGTTTCTTTCTACCAACAAGTATAAAACATATGATACAGAGATTCAGGTCACACAAATTAAAATGTATCTTTGATTGATTTTAGCAGCTTAAATTTATGGACAATCTTATGTATAAGCCAATTAAAATAAAACTCTTAATAAAATTTTCCCATGTGGACATACAATATGTACACACATATAACATAACATAATATAATAGACCAATATAGCAATTTTAATAATACCTTTTAAAATCATTAACTCTTTTTGTAGTTTGCCAATTGATTTGAATTGCTTTTTGTTTTTAGTAACCTCAGTTAACCATACTTTCTCTCAGTTGGTACTGTTAATACATTATTGGCTTCACCTATTTACAGAGCCATCCCAAAGTGCTGAATACAATAGAAGTGGCTGGAAAAAGTCCATAGGAACATATAGGAGGACAGCTAAACACAGAACCAACAATGCTTTAGTTTCATGAGCAGCAAATCATATATAACTGTGGATGACAAAAGACTTTAAGTTGCCATGTTTTAAATTATAAACTCATGGCCGGCGCCGCGGCTCAGTAGGCTAATCTTCCGCCTCACGGCGCCAGCACACTGGGTTCTAGTCCCGGTCGGGGCACTGATCCTGTCCCGGTTGCCCCTCTGCCAGGCCAGCTCTCTGCTGTGGCCAGGGAGTGCAGTGGAGGATGGCCCAAGTCATTGGGCCCTGCACCCCATGGGAGACCAGGAGAAGCACCTGGCTCCTGCCATCAGATCAGCGCAGTGCGCCGGCCGCAGCACGCCTACCGCGGCGGCCATTGGAGGGTGAACCAACGGCAAAAGGAAGACCTTTCTCTCTGTCTCTCTCTCTCACTGTTCACTCTGCCTGTCAAAAATTTTAAAAAAAATATTATAAACTCATCAACAACAAGAGGCACTTGCTTACTTCACAATATTTTTGAAAGCACCTATAGGATTTTACAAGTATTTAACCCTTTAGGTCTCTGGGGCTTTCTCATTAAAATAACTATCATGTCTAGTAACACAAGATCATTAGACTTTTTAATTCTAACATTTGTATTAATAGCATTTTCCATTCCTGAAACTTAAAATTTAGTACCACGTCACATCTTGACAGTACTTCTAATATGATCCAAATAGCCTGATTAGTTGGTGTCTCTATAAGATGATAGACATAGGTCCTTCGATTTTTTCAGTTGGGCCCAAACTGGAAAAACCAAAGTCCAAGATTTACTGGAAATTTTAGAGTCCAGATTGTTTGAAACTTTCATTTTTTGAATGCCTGTCAAGAATGCCAAGAAGGCTCAAAATCCAAACTATCTGGTTGAAATAAGATTCCTTAAAATCATGACATAACATAGACCAAATTTGATCATTGTTACAAGGTGATTATTCAAATCTTTGAAAATAAGCACATATTTAAATAACCCATAGCTCTTAATAAAAATTCTGCTGTTTTTGAACAATTAGAATTTAACAGACATCAAGAGAACATAATAGATTACTTTAACACATTGCTTTAACAGAGCATCAGATTTTAATTCTATGTCAAAGAGAAATTGAGCTTCCTGTGATCTTTTGCTGTGGGGTTTCCTTCCTTTACCTTCTTTCGTATTGATGACCATGTTTCTGTGTTTCTGTGTGTAACACATCTTTAAGCATCTTTCGCAGGTCTGGACGAGTGGCAACAAATTCTTTGAATTTCTGTTTGCTATGAAAAGTCTTTATTTCACCTTCATTCACAAATGAGAGCTTTGCAGGATATAATATTCTGGGCTGGCAGTTTTTCTCTCTTAGTACCTGGGCTATGTCTCGCCATTCCCTTCTAGCTTGTAGGGTTTCTGATGAGAAGTCTGCTGTGAGTCTAATTGGAGATCCTCTGAGAGTAATCTGACGTTTCTCTCTTGCACCTTTTAGAATCTTTTCTTTATGTTTCACTGTGGTGAGTTTGATTACAACATGTCGTGGTGATGATCTCTTTTGGTCATGTTTATTAGGGGTTCTATAAGCTTCCTGTACTAAGATGCCTCTGTCCTTCTCCAAACCTGGGAAATTTTCTGCTAGTATCTCACTGAAAATGCCTTCTAATCCTTTCTCCCTCTCCATGCCTTCAGGAACTCCCAGAACCCGAATGTTAGGTTTTTTAATAGTATCCTGTAGATTCCCGACAATATTTTTTAGATTTCTAATTTCCTCTTCTTTTCTTTGGTTTGCCTGTCTCCTTTCCTGTTCTCTGTCTTCTAAGTCTGATATTCTCTCTTCTGCTTTGCCCATTCTGTTTTTAAGGCTCTCTAATGTGTTTGTCATTTGATCTATTGAATTCTTCATTTCATTATGATTTCTCGTCACTATCACAATTTCTTGTTCTACTAGTTGTTTCATTTCATTTTGACTCCTCCTTAATATTTCATTTTCATGAGAGAGATTTTCTATCTTGTCCATTAAGGATTTCTGTAGTTCAAGAATTTCTTTTTGAGAACTTCTTAATGTTCTTATCAATTTTTTGAGATCCGCTTCTTGCATTTCCTCGATCTCATCATCTTCATAATCTTGAATTGGGGCGTCATAGTGTCTTCCTTGTTCTTGTTTCCTCGGTTTTTGCGTTTGTTGTTTGGCATGTTGGAGATATTTGCTTTCTTCACTGTGGTGTTTTTTCTTGTTACACTATGGCTCTATATTAAGTGGACTGTCTGCTTTTGGTGGAGCCTTAGGGGCTTGAGATGAATGTGGCCTGAGAGCTCTGTTTGGTTCCTCAGGGTTGAGGGTGTGTCAATGATGACACTCCCAGGTTAGGTGTGGTAAATCTTTCTTTCATTCTTTTTTTTTTTTTTTTTTTTGGTTCAAAAGGGAAGTAATTCCACACAGCTGAATGCACAACTGAACTGAACGTAATTGGAGGTAGTTAGCAGGCGAATGATATACCCACAGGAGCCAGAGATCAGGAGTTCTTTCCCAAGGACCACACAGGGAATCTGTGCTGCCCTCAGTGTGGGCTCTAGTTCTCCTGCAGTCTCCCACTGGGTTGCCAAGTTAGATGCTAATCTCCTGTTATTTCACCCCCCCAGAGTCAGGTTTTTCTGCTAGGCTCAGGGCCGGTGCAGACCTGAGGTCGCCCTGCTTATGACATATGTCCAAAATGGCGCCTGCTCTTTGTCCTGCTTGCCCTTGAGGGGTGAGCGGAGAGAGAGAAACTCGTGTCCGTAATGGTCACTTTTTTTTTTTTCCTCTCTCTCTTCTAGTTAGCCTGGTGAACTTTTCCCCACGGAGTCTCAAGCCTCGTTTCCTCTAGTCTCCTCTTTCCGCTTTCCCGTTGGTGTCTATTTTCCCGCTGGGGTATTGAGGTTCGGCTCACCCTGCGTTCCAGTGCTGGTGTATTGAGTCTGCCGCTGGTGTCCCGAACTTGGGCTCCCACGCTCTCCACACAGGTCCACTGTGAATCACCAGTCCCAGAAGAGTTCCCTCTGCTGTTTCCTCCCCTACTCTTCCCTGAATCCGCAGTATCTCCACCCCCACCAAACTGTCTCCTCCCAGACTATCAGTGTGCCTCCTTCCTATTCCGCCATCTTGCTGCTCTCCTAGAATTTCTAAGTCCTGCAATTATAAAGAAACGGTTTCCACCAGAAATCACAAGATAGCTACAATCTACTTACTACCTCTCATGAATAAAAATGAGAGAGTCATCAACAAAATGAAGCAACAAAAAAAATCAGTAAACTGAGGGACGTCTGCAATTCTACAGTAATTGCAGCATCCTTATTCAAATAGGCAAGATACGGAATTTACATAAGTGTACAATGGTTTGGGTTACTGGGGAAATGTTGGTCCAAGGGCATAAAGGTTCAGTTCCAGAGGATGAATAATAGCTGGAGATTGTGGCTTGTCCTGCAAGGCTACCACACTGCCATGAGCGAGGTCCCTTCCCCTGGCGCACTTCGCATGTTGGCAGGAAGCCAATGCAGGCCCCAGGCAGGTCTGCGGGTGCACTCTATCGTGGAGGCGCACCTGAGCCCCACCTCCCCCCTACCCCCCCCATGGCTGGGGCGGGGGTGCAGACAACTGAGTGTAGAAGGAGGAGCAAAGCAAGAAGACGTGGGCAGCCATTTTTCACCATGTTTCCCAGTCCCTTTTCCTCAAGGGGAGCTTCTGGCCACAGCAGACAATTTCCTTTCTCCTATCAGAACCCTTGGGACTGGGGTATGGCAGTGGTCTCTACAAGGAGACAGGGATTTCCTCTGTCCTGACAGGCCTAGAAGCCGGTGCATGGCAGGGGTTTTGGGCCGACCAATAGGCGATGGATCCTCACCTAGCAGAGGAGGATTCTGCTCTTCACCTATATTATGCGGTCAGGTACCCGTTGGAGGCACCAGTTATGGCTTGTCCTGCGAGGCCACACAGTCGGGGACAGCAGGGCAATGGTGCTCTTCTTGGGGACAGGCTTCGATGAACATGCCTATCTTTATTCACACCACGTACATTTTTACAGGGCAGTCAGTAGGGCCATAACTAATTCAAGGTAGCACTATTCTATAGGATAGAACCAACATTGGTGCCAATATGCCTCTCCAATCAGCTTGAAGGTCATGTTACCCAATTGGCAGAAGGCGGTTATAGGAGAAATGGGCCTGGGGGTCCTGCTGCCTGCCAGCAGTCAGGCTAACTGCAAGGGCTAGGCAGGCAGCCTCACAGAATCACCCACAGGAGAACCATGTATATTATGGTGACTACCATCAGTAACAATCTTGTATGCTTGATAATTGCTAAGAGAGTTAGAACATAAATGTTTTCACCACACACACAAAAAAAATAACTATGTGAGTGAATGGATATTGAATGATTGAATCATTTCAGAGTATCTGCAAGTATGAAAACATGGCACTGTGTATCCTAAATAGATGTAAGTTTTCTTTGCCGGTTGTACCTTGATAAATCAGGAGAAGGGCATACCACACATACAAAATAGTATACATTACGATTAAATGATGTTTATTCCAGGAGCACAAGGTAAATTTGACATCTGAAAATCTGTTAATGTAATCATAATTTATTTACATGAAAAGTCCCAAAGAAGCAAATCTACAGAGACAAAATAAGGACTACCTGTTGCCCATGGCTGAGGCAGAATAAGATGTAAAAAAAAGTAGGAACTGTTATGTGGTACAGGATTTCTTTTAGGGGTCATGAAATTTTCTAAAATTAGTTGTGAATCAGAGCGAGTCTGAATATAACCAAAAAATATTGATACAACATTATTCACAAAAAAATGAATAGTCTCAATTGGGAATTTATCTGTAAAAGTGTTATCAGACATGTTTTCATAGATATTTTACATACAATATTAATTATCATCACCAGAGTGATAATATTGGCAAGAACCATTTACATCTTTGCAAATGCTATTCCTTTAGCCTGTAATGTCAGCCCTATTCACTATTCTTTTCTGCCTTAGCAATGTCTACTTCTTTTTAATCATCAGCCAAAATGATATTGCCACTGTAAAGCCTTCCATGATTCACTTCATAAAAAAACATGTATCTTTGAAACATTTGTTTCTATTATCCACATATACAACCTGGATGGACAGACTAGATAGATAGATAGATAAACAGAAAGATAGGTAGATACAAATCTTATGTAATACTTATTCACTTCATGCTATACTTTGTACTTTAGTCTATCTCATTTTAATGTTTTTCATAACCCTTTAATGGTATGACTCCCTAATGAGAAGCAATCTGTAATTTGAAAAGTACTATCCCAAATAAATGGACCCCATATTCCATGTTTTAATATAGATATCCCCTATGTGTCAGTTTGTGACCATGAATATTGGCCCTCTTGGATTAGTGTAACAACAAATTATAGTCTTCATCTGTATTCTGTGTTTATGTAATGTTTAAATATTGGAATTCTGTTATTTTCTGAGTATTATAATTCTGACCTGAGTATTATAATTCTGAACTACACAGCAAAGTATTTTTATATGCCAGGGAATTATTGCTATTTTCAGAAAAGTCTCAATATCTTACTTTAGACTTATGTTTAGTGTCCAGTGCCCTGTTGTGGGAGCACGGAAACTGTTCTTCTCTCCAATAATACTTTGACAAACCGATGGTTGACTCTCTTATTTACCATTCTGCAATGGCTTCTGAGATGAACTCTGTTCTTCTCTATTTTCAGTGTTATGAACTCTAAATAAGTTCCTTTGTGTTTTCCTTTTAATGTGAGCAGATTGGAAACACAGTGAAAGCAATTTCACCCTGAGCAGAGATATGGGTACAAATGGCACTTACTGGGTAATGCCAGTAATTGTATCCTATGAATGTGTCCCAAAAGTAATTTTATAATTGAAATGAGTTACACCCAGTGACAAGTTGGCTACCTAACCAACAGTATTTCAGATTTTAATTTTTCTGTTTTCTTATCTACTGATGATTACTTTTTATTATAATTTCTGTGTATATTATAAAACATTGCATTCAATTTTTGTGTAATGTGTATGGGTGTGAATGAAAAGGAGCAGGTATGGAGTCTGCCAATCATGTGTTTGTTAGATATAGGGCTAGAAAAAAAAAAACCCTAGTTTTTTGTTTGGTGACCTTATTCTATTTATGGCAATTGGATTTATTCCTTCTGGAAACCCTAATTTGGGAAATTTCTCTCTCTCTCCTTCCTCCCTCTTGCACCCTGCTTCTCTGTCTCTATGAGTGTGCATGCAAGTGTGTTCCCAAAGAACTAGTACATTTATGCATGAAAAGTCATGTAGTCTGGGCAGTAGGAACAATCCTAGAGAAGCTGTCCATCAAAAGACACTGCAAAACAATACTAGGCATAGAGGATTAAAAAGAATGGCCTTGTCTGAGTCCCAGTTTTGGTTCTGATAGTCACCTGCTTTCTGCAAATACTCCATTTTTCTGTGTATCTTGTTTTTGTTTTTCTTATACCAACATATATACCATGCTGGTTTTTTTTTATTTTTTTGAAGCTAATATGTCAAACCTTAAAAGTTCATATGCTTGCTTTTGAACATTCTCTTTTGACAAATGTCTACACACCTCCAGTATTCAATCTGCATTCTGAGAGTAGAACTGGAACATCATAGATTTGAAGAGCACATTATTGACTTGTATAAGTGCTGTACATTCAGCAGAATGACACTAACCTCAGGGAACATGAAATCCAGTTGCCAAGACAAAATAATGAGTACTAACCAAGAAAGAACAAGAATTTGTAGAGCACACAGAAAGTAGTACAGGATTTAGGGAAAGGAGAGTACTGACAGTTGTAATGGTCAAAGAAATATTCTCTTAAAGGCATGCGGTGTATGTGAATAGGTGATAAAGGAAGTTGAGTCCAAAGATATGCATTGAGGAGGCTTTGGACTATAGTATAATGGGTCTAATGGGTTTGACTTCAAGTCTTAAATTTATAATTTCTACCTATGATATCTTTAAAAGGTTAATTAACAATTCTGAGCCGCTAGTATAGTCACCTCTAGAATTAAATGAAATTCATATGGTGCTTTGTAGTTAGTAAGAAATCAATACATGTTTATTGTATTCCCTTTCCAATGAGGACTAATAAAACATTAGTTGAAAATAAAAAAAAACAATTGTTATTTTATTAATTTTGGAATGAAGAACATGTTTGCCTAAAGTTATTGCAACTATGAATCCCATAGATATAACAAGAAACACAAAAGCAATACTAAGAGAATCTTGAAATTCAAACACGATAGATATTTATATTTTAGTGAAACTATATATGGCAGAATAGCATCCTTTGCCCCTTTATTCCTTTCACTTATGGCATTTGTCATGTTTGAGAGAAGCACATTGACACAATAAAGTTATGAGACTCTTGCTGTGAAAGCAATTTGTCTTACAAAGTACATCCTCATTCCAAAGAATGTGACATTTATACTGCATAGGAATTGACAGGCAGAAATGAAAAGAAAACAAAAAGGAAAGGATAAATTCAAGGTAAAAAAAAAATTCAGGAGCTGGCATTGTGGTGTAGTTGGTAAAGCCAATGCCTGGGACACCAGCATCCCATGTGGGTGCTCGTTCAAATCCTTGCTGCTAATCTACCTCCCTCTTAATGGTCTGGGAAAAGCAGAAAAGGATGGTCCAAGGCCAAAGTGCTTGGGCCCCTGCACCCATGTAGGAAACCTGGAAGAAGGTCCTGGCTTCTGGCTATGGCCATTTGGGGAGTGAACCAGTAGATGAAAGAATTTTCTCTCTGACTCCTCATCTCTCTTTCTGTAACTCTGCCTTACAAATAAAAATAAATCTTTTATTTTATATTCAGAATTGATGAAAATGGCCATCTGCAAAATGAATAAAGAACCTTCCTGAAGACTCAGAATATATTCCTGCTGACCAGCAGTAATACAGAGTCCCCAGGGCTGGAGGGTTGAGTCTATGATTATTTTCAACTAATGCTGCAATTAAGGACAGTTTCCTCAAAATGCAACCAAAATCTACATGGAAATAATATAGACTACCCAGTTGTGGAGTCCCATGCTGTTACTGGCTTTCCTCACCTTCCTATTTCCCCATCATCGCATAAATGTGTTAATGATTTTAGCCTTCTAACAAAAAGATGTCTCTGTCCAAATATCTTTGTTTGACTAAAATATATGTTCACATTGAATATGAAAGTTCAGCTGGGATGGGCATTGTAGCTTTCACAGCATTTGAAATGTGTCTTATTTTGCTTTGTCTAGCTGCCTTTGTTGACTGAACACAGCAACTTTTTAATAAACTTGCATCTCAGCATTTCCTTTGAGTTTTCCATACATTTTCTGAGTGCCTGTTACCTGACAAGTAGGTGCTGTAATCAATATATAGAGAAATATGAGAGTGTTTCAAAAATCTCATGGAAAATATGTATTATAGAAAAAACTATGCAGGAATCACAAAATCTTTTTTGCACCAAAAAAAGTTTTAATTATATTTTTCCATGAACATTTTGAGATACTATCATACAAGTCCTTTATTTCTAAAGCATTTACAACCATTAAGTGGAGATAGATACAGAAATACCTATTTTTTTTATTTGACAGGTAGAGTTATAGAGAGAGAGACAGAGAGAAAGGTCTTCCTTCTGTTGGTTCACCCCCCAAATGGCCACCATGGCCGGCACTGTGCCAATCCAAAGCCAGGAGCCAGGTGCTTCTTCCTGGTCTCCCATGGGGGTGCAGGGGCCCAAGCACTTGGGCCATCCTCCACTGCCTTCCCGGGTCACAGCAGAGAGCTGGACTGGAAGAGGAGCAACCGGGACTAGAACCCAGCACCCATATGGGATGCCGGCGCCACAGGCGGAGGATTAACCAAGTGAGCCATGGCGCAGGCCCAGAAATATCTACTTTTAATATAGAGCGGGGGTCAGAGTTGTGACACAACAGGTTAAGCCACTACTTGAGACAACAGCATCCATCCCATTTGGGAACATTGGTTTAAGTCTAGGATGCCTCATTTCCAATCCAATCTCCTGCTAATGAGCCTGGGGAAAGCAGTGGAAGATGGCCTTGCAATGCACATGACAGTCCCAGATGGATTTCCAAGGTTCTGGCTTCTGCCTGGACCAGTACCAGCCATTGCAGCCATTTGGAGAGAGAACTAGCAGATGGAAAACTAACACACACACACACACGCACACACACACACACCCATCAAATGAATAAATATTTTATAAGGGGTATACAGTGATATAGTGAAACAATCAATAAAATGTTATAAAATCTTAGAAGCAGCAACCTATAATTTTGCAGTACATACTAAGCAGAAATAAGAAAACAGTATTTTTTTCTTTCTGTTTGTTGAATTCTTAGTGGAGGGTTAAGCTCATGATTATAAAACAAACTGAAAGTATGTGACTGTAAAAATTAAAAGAATAAGAAAGGAAGGAGGGAGCATGGGCAGGAGGGAGAGTAGGGTGGGAATATCACTATGCTCCTACAGCTGTATATATGAAATATATACAATTTATATGTGAAATACATGAAATCACCTTATATAAATAAACAAATGAAAAAAGACAATGAATGAGAAAAAATGAGTTGTCCTAAAGAATGCATGGTTGATTTTTTCATCAGGTGTTCTAGATATTCTGTTGAGCACCATGCCAAGTTCAACTCTTAGTCATAATAATACTTAGGTGATAACCTCTACTCTAAAGATAGCATGATTGCTTTTCTCCAAGATGCTTGGAAACATGACCTTGAAAAATAAAATCAGCCCTATTTCTCACTCGCTCTTAGGTAAAGCACTATTTGAAGTCTATGCATGTACAAAGAGAACCTGGTTTAGCAGAAGAGAAATGACCCATGGAGAAACAGATTTTGCTTACAAGTAGGGGTTGCCCAAGGAGTTTGCTCAAGGTATGCAGCCTCTCTGACCTTAACCACTCTATGTGTGTCTAACAGTCCCCAGATTCCAATAAACCTTGCCCTGCAGCTCTGATCCCACACTTGGGGGACTCTGCCGTGTGTGAGCCAGTGCTTTTGTTTCTCCTCTCCCAGCTAAGTACATATCACCTCTCATCTGTAAACTCATGGTTTAATCTGCCACTTTGTGTAATTGCAGACCATGCAAAAATATTTCTTAATGTGTTTCTACAAGCTAATCTAGAAGTGAAACATATAAATTGAACTACATAGTTTTTATGAGTAAAGATTTTAGAGAATTGTAAAGAGTGGGAGAAATAAAGACCAACAAAAACTGAAGTGAACATAAAGATTCTGAAGTAATGTCCCACAAATATTGATAAGGATTTTCCTGGATAAATCCTTCAGCTGATTCAGGGAGAACATAGTGAGCCTGTGACAATTGCCAGCTGATTATAATTCTAAAAGTCACTTGGGACCATCGCATTACACTCCATGTAAGAAGCAGATAGTGTAACTGAATCACCTATAGAACTTTAGTAATCAATCCGTTACTAAAAATCTTCCTCAGCATTCACATTCCATGATTGAAGATACTGCCTGTACTTTCTAGGTTTTAAATGAATCTGGTGCTGTCCCACTCAAGTGCATTCACATTTGTCAAGAATAGTCTTTCCTCCCTACAATTTTCCCTTTTTAACACAATTGCCATTCCTCTTTGAAAGATCATCTCAAATATCACTATTTCCAGGAAACCTTCCCTAATCTCCCAGCCTAGATTCCCTTGTTATTTCATCTTTTAGGTCCTTGTATTAGATTCCTAGCACTGTTTACATGGCAAATAAACAATTTCTTGTGTAATTGTTATAAAATTTGATTCCCCCACTAACCCATAAACTCCATGAAGTGTAGTATTTACCTTATTCACTACTGGTTCCTACCACCAAGAATTGAGCCCAGTATATGACGAGTGCTCAAAAATAGTTGAATAGGTGAATGTTCCAATTAAACCATGTGCTGACCTAAGGAAAATAGAGTAGGATGTTAGGAGACGTCTGTACCCTGAAGACATTTTTCAAAACCCAGTCAGCCCAATGGATAGGTGACTGCAGTGTAATAAAGCATACAATCCTTCTAAACAGATATGAGTGGACAGGGCACCTGACTTAGCAACTAAAATATCAACTGGAGTGCTCACATTCCAGATGAGTCCAGGCCCTGCTCCTGATTCCTGCTTCTTACCATTGCACACCTGTGAGGCAGCAGGTAATGACTCAAGTAGTTGGATCCCTACCATCCACAAGTTGAATTCTTGGCTCCTGGCTTGGCCTGACCTAGGCCTGGCTGCAGCAGGCATTTACAAAGGGAACCAGTGAATGGCAACTCTCTTCTCATCTGCCTTTCTTCTCTGTCTGTCTCTGTCTCTCAAATAAATAAATTTTAAAATAAAAGATAAGGACATTTCAGGCATCAGAATTACACTAAGGTAGGAAAGACATTAGAAACTCACTCCCTGTGACAGAAGAGTCAGACTCCAGTAAGATATTCACTCTATGTATTGATTAATTCCCACTTCATCAGCACACATTCTTCGCATTTCTCTACTCTGCTATGTGCCTAGAGAAGATGCCTTCAAAGGATTACATCCCTTGCTCACTTGTTGTCTGATCCCGTTTTGAGTTCAGTCATTGGGAGGGGTCAACAGGAAGTCAGATGTCAAGAGAAAGAGATCAGGGATTTTTTTCGTCACTCACTTCCTGATTGATCACAGCTTCGTGTTGGGAAAGCAGTGCCTTTCTTCTGTACTACTTGGTGTCCTTAGTGTCCAATTTACCTCCAGCTAGGAGTGATAAGGAAGCCGTATACATATGGCCACACTATTACAAAGGCACAAAATAAGGAAAGAATGGGGTGCTGTCTTTGTTCTCAAAAATTTACAGATTAGGGACTAGTGTTGTGGTGCAGCAGGGTAAGCTGCTTGCTAGTGATGCCAGCATCGTGTGTCAGAGCACCAGTTCAAGTTCAGTCTGTGGCTTCCAATCCAGCTTCCTGCTAATGCACCTAGAAAGGTAGCTGAAGATGGTCTGTGTACTGGGCCACCTGCCACCTATGTGGGAGACCAGTATGCAGTTCCTGGCTCTAGGCTTCAGCCTGGCCTAGACTTGACTCTTGTGGCTATTTGGGAAATAAACCAGCAGATGGAAGACTGCTCATGCTTGCTGTCTGTCTCTTCCTTTCCCTCCATTGCTCTGCCTTTCATATAGAAGAGAATTTACAGTCCATGACCCAGATAGATCCATACCAGAGGCATGTGCACCCACAGAAACTTCACCAGGGATACTTTGAAGTTGGTTAACTTCTTCAGTCAACTATAATTTTTAATAATTATTATTGGATGCATTTTATGTTTTAAAAAGTGAAGAACTACTTGTGATACTTTTTAAAAAATTTCATTATAGTTATTGTAGACATATATAAATAATAAATATACACATATATTATATATATTAATATATATAAATAAATGGAGTAAAAAGCAGAAGTCAGACATAGAGATCTGATAACTTGTTAGCAAGATCAGAAGTGTAGTTAGGATCAGATACCATAATATATATTATGTGAACGCATAATCAAAGAAGAGGCACAATTTAGAGTCAAAGCCTATATCATTCTCTTTTCACACAATAGAAATATTTGTTCTACCATGCAACACATTAAAATTTCATCTTATTTTAATCACTAAGGAATTTGACAGCATACAGAAATGAATATTAGAAAAAATATGCAACCATCAAGTTATAGAGAATTAATAAGTTTATGATTGAGAACAAAGTGCCAGAAAAATCTTAGTAATTAATGATGATAAAATAATAATATTTAACATGTTTGTCACTTTATATGTTCCAGTCAACTTATCTGATATTATTGTAATTAATCTTAAAAATTAAATGGTATAAGATAAATACTCATAGTATTCTCATATTGCAGATAACAAAACTTAGAACAATTAAGTAACTCACCCAAAATTACAAAGCCAATCCAAGAATTGAATTTGAACTCTTATCAAGAATCGTGTGTGCTAACCTTTAATATCTTGATCATACTAATTTGTATTTGTATCATGTGTAGGAAGGAATTGATATTCCATGATAGCAACCTATCTCATACATCCAAGAGAAGAATTTCTGAATAATGCCAGCAAGGAATCTTAAAAGGAAGATGCTATGCATAATATATTCTTGTGTTCTATTTCCATCCTTGGCCCATAACCAATTATTCACTTCCACCTATGCATAACATATCACTTCAGTGCATTTTTAGAAAAATGAAAAACAGTGCCTGGTAAAAAATTTTTTCAATATCGTTTCTTTGTAGGAAACTCATTAAAGAAAAGGCAATGGATTATAACACACACAATGATGCCGGGCCTTTCCATTAAATTTTAATATTATTTGAATTACAGAAATGATGTTTCAGTGCTGATAAAATAATAAATATAATTAAACTAGACTGCAAGAAAATGTATTGTGAGCAATTTATATAAAATGTTCAGTCATTTACCACACTGTTTGCAATTTATACAGAAAATTCATATTATTGGGTAATAATATTTCTCAAGTTTTGGAAATAGTAAAATTTTGGAACAACACTGATTTTCAGAAACTTGAACATTAAAGTAAAATATTCTAAGCCACAGAATAATGCTTCTTGGGGCCAGTGTTGTGGCACAATGCATTAAGCTGCCACCTGCAACACCAACATCTCCTGTTGGAATGCCGGTTCAAATTTCAACTGCTCTCCTTCTAATCCAGCTCTCTGATAATGTACAGGGAAAAATAGTAAATGATGTATCAAGTGCTTGTTCCCCTTCCACCCACATAGAGAACGTCGCTGGAGCACTGGGCTCCTGGCTTTGGTCTGGACCAGTCTTTGCCATTGCAGCCATCTGGGAATGAACCAGCAGTTGGAAGATCTCTTTCTTCCTCTCCCTCTCTCTGTATCAATCTGTCTTTAAAATAAGTAAATCTTAAAAAAAATCCACAGTGCATTCAAGTTATTCTGTGTTCATTTAGTGGAAATAAGGGTGTGTGTGTGTGTGTGTGTTTGTGTTTATTCAAAGATAGTACGCATTGAACAAGATTTTATTCCTGAAACTCAGGCAGATATTTATATCTCAAGGTCTTAGCTAGTGGTTGATGGGGTGACAGTAGAGACTTGTTCTAATTATGACTTCTGTTAGGTGGGCCTGCTGGAAGTTTTTGTTTGTGTGTTTGTTTTTTCTCTTTTCCTTTGCTGTAGGGAGCTTTTTAGGTCATTGGGGGCTTGCCCTCAGAAGGTAGCTCTGTTGAGAAGGAGTTGGTTATATAAACTGGGCGTGTTTCCTGTCTTTCCCTCTCTGCTTCCTGGCTTATCATGTGATTGTTCTTCCACACCTGTTCTGCTACTGCCAGCCTTCATCAGATGCCAGACTAATAGGGCTTCCCAGTCTTGAACTTGAACTTCCAAACTGTATGTCAAGGTACACCTTTTCCATCCCAAGAGGCTTCTCTCGGTCACATTAGTTAAGATCATGAATAGATGACTAATAAATATGGTCCTTCAAGAAGATCATGGAAAATGGAATAAAAGATAAGTAAGGGCCGGAATTGTATCTCAGTGGGTTAAGCCACCACCTGCAAGGCTGACCTCCCATGTCAGAACCAGTTTGAATGCTGGCTGCTCCATTTCTGATCCAGCTCCCTGCTAATGTGCCTGAGAAAGCAGAGGAGGAGGGCCCAAATGCTTGTGCCCTTGAACCCACATGGGAGACCCAGATGGAGCTCTTGAGTCTTTGTTTTTGCCTGGCTAAGCACCAGCTGTTGCAGCCATTTAGGGTGTGAACCAGCAGATGGAAGATCTCTCTTTCTCTGCCTCTCTCTCTCTGTAACTCTGCCTTTCAAATAAATAAAACAAATCTTTTTTGAAAAAAAATATTTTATTTCAATTCTGAAATTGGTGAACAGCACCTAAACTTAACGTAGAGGGGTAGATCTAACCCCTGGAACATCAATGCTTGTATGAGGTTACTGTACCTCTCTTTTTCTCAGTGTTCTGGCCAATGTACCTTACTTCCTTTCTGTTGGAATTCCTGTTTGTTAATAGTCCCTTTAGTTCTTCTAAGGGAAGAGTCCATCATGTCTCTTTCTTGCGTTATAACCTTCTGTCTGTTCACGCCACATCAGTACTATACCTATTTTCTGCATGTCTCATATCAACTGAGTTGGACCAGATGGACCAATATAATTTATTCATTTGACATACACTTCACTGTTCCCTCCCAGATTCTATGTTCATTTTCTGCCTAAATTTCTATACTCCAACAATCCCTTTTTCTTCATTGGCTTGATCTTTAGAGAGAGGTGCTACCCTATTGTCTACTAGTTGTTATCAACTTTGATTTTTTTCTGGCTTATTGCAATCTTTAAACACCTGTCAGTAATTTCCAACACACCACAAGTCAGGGTCATGAGCCCTATGACACTATGTTGGTAGAAACCTAAGTTCTACTTTCTCCCATTCCTGATGTTTATTTACTTTATTTGTCTTTCCTCAGAGTTCTGGATATTCTCTTCTTCTGATAAATTTAAGATATCACATGTCATATTAGACTACAGGAACACTAATTTAAAGGTAATCCTGACAAGTGGTTCTCTTACACAGAAATATGCTGAGGAATCAGATACTTGGGTTAGAGCTGAAAAAAAATGTATAAAGATATCTCAAAGGCTTGCAGTTCTTTGGCTGTGTGATCTTTAATCTTAAACAAATGAACTCACACAGTCTCACTGTCTTGAATATTTATAATTTCACAGTCTCAGCATCTCACAGGAAGTCTTAAAATCAAATTAGCCAAATCTCAAAGCTTCACAGGATTTCATTCTTAAAGCCTTATGGTATAATGATTTACCAATGTTAAGGTCTGGCAGAGCTGAGGTCACCTAGGGAGACCTGAATTTCTTCCTCTCCATCAAACCTCTGTTCAATTCAAAGTTTGAAAAGATGTCTAATGATCTTGTGTTACTAGACATGATAGTTATCTTAATGAGAAAGCCCCAGAGGCCTAAAGGGTTAAATACTTGTAAAATCCTACAGGTGCTTTCAAGAATACTGTGAAGTAAGCAAGTGCCTCTTGTTGGTTGATAAGTTTATAATTTTAAACATGGCGACTTAAAGTCTTTTGTCATCCACAGTTATATATGATGTGCTGCTCATAAAACTAAAGCGTTGTTGGTTCTGTGTTTAGCTGTCCTCCTATAGGTTCCTATGGACTTTTTCCAGCCACTTTTATTGTATTCAGTACTTTGGGATGGCTCTGTAAACAGATGAAGCCAATAATGTATTAACAGTACCAACTGAGAGAAAGTATGGTTAACTGAGGTTACTAAAAACAAAAAGCAATTCAAATCAATTGGCAATCTACAAAAAGAGTTAAAGATTTTAAAAGCTATTATTGAAATTGCTATATTGGTCTATTATGCTATATTATATGTGTGTACATATTGTATGTCCACATGGGGAAATTTTATTAAGAGTTTTATTTTAAATGGCTTATAGATAAGATTGTCCATAAATTTAAGCTGCTAAAATCAATCAAAGATACATTTTAACTTGAGTGACCTGAATCTGTGTATCATATGTTTTAAACGTGTTGGTAGAAAGAAACTAAAAACATTTTATATGGTTGTGCTTAAGTTTACTGGCTAAACAAACTACACCCTGTTAGATATTTAAGAGGTGTTTTCAAATACATGATTCTTAAAATTTATAGAAGGCATTGGACCTTCTGGTAAATGTTTTCTTAAGTTGTTATCTAGTGGTTGAAACGGTTTGCTAAGTATTCATGTGATATTGCTATTGTCAGCAAGCGATCTAGGACTTGCTCCCTCATTTCTCTATTCTAACCCCAACTTGTTCTTTCATTTCTCTATTCTCTTCAAGGTAGGAAACTAATTCTATTATGAAGGAATCTGTAGGATGCACAATTTAATCTTTAGACCTTATAAAAGAGATGGCTAACATTTTTCTGTAATAGCATAGCCAAAATAAGAACTTAAATAATAATCTCATAGCTAGATTTACTTCGCCATCAGTGAAGTATACAGTAACTAGAAAAAAAACCTCCCTTTCAGACCAAAGGGAAAGAAAGTTTTAAAGTGAGAATATAATTTTCCTCATGGGCATTGTCTACCTTAGAAAAACTACTACAGAACATGCCTGTGACTATAGACTTCTAGTTCAGGCCACCGAAGATTAGAGATGGGACACGGGCACTCCCTTGACTTGCATCCTCTGGTCTGCTTTAACACAAACCAGGAGGAAAAGAAAGCTCGGCATCAGAAGCAATGGGTGGCAGGCCTATTAACGGCTGATCTGTACAGTGATCTGCCCTCAAGCAGACCCAACAGGCCAGTCCACTGCAGTGGCTTTCAATGTGGTAAGCCTGGGCTTCAGCAGAAGTCAGCTTGTGAAGAGCCCTGGCAGCTCTGCCAAGAGTTGGATCACTGGAAATGGACCTGCCCTGGAGTCGAAGGATGCCCAGGTCAGAGCCACAGATCTTATTGGCTCTAAGCTGAAAAGCCCTTCACTCAGCCCAACTTCCAAAGTGACCACTGCAGCTGAGGTGATGGTCAAGTAGGGTCAGCAACATTGCAGGCAGAACTGTAAATTTCTTGTTAGAGATGCCCCCTGCCTTTACCTGGCCAGCTCTCCTCCCAGGCCAGCCAAGTAATGAAAGTCAACAGAGTGCCTCCCCCTAGGAGGTTCACACCTCCCTTAGGATATACCCCATGTGAAGAGATAGATAGGTCTGGGCCTCTGAATTTACAAGGCCTAAAGCCCACCAGATTATTATCAAGCCCCTTCTATCAGGTTCTATTTGCCTCTCAATCAGAAAACTTAATTGTAGCTTAGACAGCACCTTTCTTAGCACATCTAATAATGACTCTGTCCTTTGTTCTAGACCCTGTCTAGTGCACTTGGGCCTCATTCCTTTGTAATCATAACCTCTACTCTACCTCCAATGGCTCTACTCCCAACCTGTGTGTACTGATGGTCCTCTTCCCCACTTAATGCTGTATAATTGTTCAGACCTTGTTAATGCCACTCTTAGGATCATTGGTTACTATCCTCACCCTGTCTTTTATGACCTTGTCTAAATATGATCAGAGTCGGTAAACTTGGAAGGCTTCCATAGCCTTGGCAACTCATGACGACAGCCTAGGATGGTTACTGGTGCCATAAACTAGTGTGTCAATTTGTTGGGTCAACAACAGGAGCCACTGTGCAGTTGCTCTTCATGTGGGATCTCTGCCCTTAATGTGCTGTACATTGTGATTTAATGCTATAACTAGTACTCAAGCAGTATGTTTCACTTTGTGTTTCTATGTGGGTGCAAACTGTTGCAATCTTTATACTAAATTGATCTTCTGTATATAAAGAGAATTGAAAATGAATCTTGATGCAAATGGAAGGGGAGAGGGAGCGGGAGAGGGGAGGGTTGCGGGTGGGAGGGAAGTTATGGGAGGGGGAAGCCATTGTAATCCATAAGCTGTACATTGGTAATTTATATTCATTAAATAAAAGTTAAAAAAAATTAAAAAAATAAAATTTCCTACATAGAAGGTCAAAAAAAAAAAAAAAGAAAAGATGAGAGATATGAGCTCCATGGCGACAACAAAATCTTAACGTTGTGCTGTAAAAACATGAGAAATCTTAGAAACCAACTGCTCAAATTCCAAAGCTACAGTAGAGACTAAAGCCTTAATTTCACACCAAACAAGCTGAAATACTTGGTATTATTCCCACCTGAACACACTGTTCTGCCAGGAAATCAAAATGAATGAGACAAGCAGCAAGAAAACATGACCAATAGTCAAGAGAAAAATTCATTATAAATAGACCAACAGATTACACTGAAGTCAGAAAAATTAGGACAAATTTTAAGTCAGAGATAATATGGTAACAGATTAATCATAAGGGGTGAAGAAAACACGAGCTATTGGGTAGTAACTTCAAAGCCCATGGAAACTACAGACATAAAAACACCATATGAAGTGGATATTGTCACAAAATGGGTTAAGCCACCACTTGGGATGCCTGCATTCCACATTGGAGTGCCTAGAAATCAGTTCCATCTTTGCTACAAATCCAGCTTCCTGCTAATGCACCTTTGAGGTAATACATGATGGCCAGGTGCTTGGGTTCCTGCCACACAAACGGAAGATTGGGATGGAGTTCTAGGCTCCTGGCTTTCAACTGGTTGGCCATGGCTATTGTGGGCATTTAAGGAGTGAACCAACAGATGGAAGATATTGTGTACGTGCAGGCGCGCTCTCTCTCCCCATCTCTCTACTACTCTGCCTTTTAAATACAATCTTTAAAGCTTAAGAAAAAAAGAATATTTTTTAACAAAAAGTTACCTAAGGGTATATAGAACCATTTTGAACAAACATAAGAAAGATTAGACAAATGTAAAAACCAGTCCAAGGAAATCTTCAAAATTTAAACATAGCTGGTTTTGAAAGTAAAAAAAAATACTGAAGGACAGATGAGACTGTATAAAGAGGTCTAACATACAGGTAGTTGTGTTCCTGAAAAGAGAGAAGGAAAAAAAAAATCAGAAAAAGATGTTTGCTGAAATATTTGCTATTTTTTCAATATTAGATTTTTTATAAACAATTCTTTGACTCTAAACTCAAAATAAAACAGACAAGAATAAGTTTAAAGAAACCCATGTAAGTACATTGAAATAAAAATGCTAATATAACAAAAAAATGTATATTTTTAAAGCCAGGAAAAAGGGAACATCACATACAAAGAAACAAAAATATGAAGTACACTCAAATTTTCTACTGGAAAAACAGAGGCCACAGAGTTGACACTGTGGCCTAGAAGGGTAAACCTCCTCCTGCTGTTCTGGTATCACATATGGGCACTAGTTCAAGTCCCAGCTGCTCCAATTCTGATGCATCTTCCTGCTAATGGCCTTGGAAAAGCAATGGAGGATGGCCCAAGGGCTCGGGCCCCTGCCAGCTGCATGGGAGACTAGGAAAAAGCTCTTGGCTTCTGGTTTTGGCCTAGCATAGCCCTGGCCCTTGGGGCCATCTGGGGAGTGAACCAGCTGATGAAAGATCTCTCTCTTTCTCTCACTCTCTCTCTCCCTTATTTTGACTTCCAAATAAATAAATAAATCTTTTAAGAAAAGAAAAAATCTTTGCCTGGCCCTAGATCTTGAAGATTTCTTCCCCTGGCATCTGTTTTAATTTATAGTTTCATATTTACTCTAAGAATATAATCAAGTTGAGCCAATTATTTAATAAATTATGAGAAATGGAATTAGGTCAAGGTTTGCTATTCATGTTATTTAAGTCATTTTGGTGGACTTTTTGTTGATTTGTTTGCTTTGGTCCATGAATGGCCACTTCTCTAGCACACATTGTTGAAAGACCATCTTTCCTCCATTGAATTGTTTTTGCTATTTTTGCACCTTTGTCAAAATCAGTTGGGCATTCTTATGTGGATCCATCTCTAGGATCTCTACTCATCCACAAAGGACATAGATACATTTTCTGCTACAATTTTGATCACTATCATTGTATGGTTATGCTTGAAAACAGATTTTTTCCCAATTTATTCTTTTAAAAAATTCTTTTAAAAAATTACTGAAGCTGTCCAAATTCTTTTCCAAATAAATTTTAGGATAATGTTATATATCCCTTAAAAAGTAATGCAGGGGTTTTAATATAAATTATGTTAAATGCATATATCAATTTAGGAAGAATTAACCACTTTAGGATGTTGAGTCTTCTTACCCATAGATAAAATACGTCTCTCCATTTATTTAGAACTTCTTTCATTTCTGTCAATAAATGTTATGTAGTTTTCAGCATACAAATATATACTGGTTTTTAGTTTTGATGTATATGTGCTCATTGCTAATATAAAAAAATACAGTCGATGTTCCTATGTTTATCTGATATATTATGACCTTGCTAGGCTCCTTTATTTTGGCTCCTTTATTATTATTAATTGTTTTGGTAGACTCCTTTGGATTTTCTAAGTAGAAAATTACATCATCTGCAAATTAAGATCATTTTGGTCCTTTCTGGATTCTATACCCTTTATTTTATTACTTATTTCACTGGCTGAAATTTCCAGCATTGTCTTGGATAAGAATAGTGAGACTGAGTATCTTCACCTATTACAACCCTGAGGAGAAAATACTCCATCTTTGACTATTAAGCTTTAGAATGGCAGCTGTAGAATTACTACTTTTCTGAGAGTTTTTGTCATGAATGCACATGGAATTTTGTCTAATGTTGTCTGTTCATTGAATATTATGATCAAATCAATGGATTTATTAATGGATTTTCACATATTTGATCAGCCCTGCATTCTTAGAAGAAATGTCATTCGGTTACAGGATATAATTATTTTATATATATTTGATAAGTTTACTTGCTAATATTTGTTAAGAATATTTTGTCTACATTCAAGAGGAATATTAGTGTGTAGTTGTCCCTTTTTGTACTGTCTTTGTCTGGTTTTGGCAACAGGTTAACAACAGTTTCATGAAATAAATTGTACAGTGTTTCTTTCTCCTGTTTTCTGGATTATATTGTTGATTCTATTCTATTGGAATTAATTCTTCCCTAAGCATTTAGTAGAATTTTCTGGTGAAATAATCTGTTCCTGGAAAATAACTTTTAGTGAATTTCTAAAATTATAAATTCAACTTCCTTAATAATGATATTGCTACTCAATTTATCTATTTTATTTTGAGTGGGATATAATAGTTTGTAATTTATTGAGGATGTGTTCTACTTAGTCTGTTGTCAAATTTATGTATGGTTGTTCATAATACTCCCTTATCCTTTGAATGTCTACAGTGTTTGCAATAATATTCTTCATTTCATTCTTTATGTTAGTAATTTGTCTATTCCCATATTTTCTTGTCAGTCTTGTTAGAGACATGCCAGTTTTATTGATCTTACAAAAACACAGAACTCTGTTTCATTGAATTTTCTCTACTTGTTTTCTTCAATATTATTGATTTATGATCTTTATCATTTCCCTTCCTCTGCTTAGATTGGATTTGATTCACTCTTCTTTGTATTCTTGAGGCGAGATATTATTCATCTTATATATTTTCTCTTTCATAACAGATATGATTATTGCTATAAATTTCACTCTCAGTGCTGCTTTAGCTTTGTCCCACAAATGCTGTACTTCCACTTCACTCAATTCAAGCTGGATTTTTAATTTTCTTTTTTCTTTCTTTTTTTTTTTTTTTTTTTTTGACAGACAGAGTGGATAGTGAGAGAGAGAGACAGAGAGAAAGGTCTTCCTTTTTGCCGTTGGTTCACCCTCCAATGGCCGCTGTGGCCGGCTCATCACGCTGATCCGAAGCCAGGAGCCAGGTGTTTCTCCTGGTCTCCCATGCAGGTGCAGGGCCCAAGCACTTGGGCCATCCTCCACTGCCCTCCCGGGCCATAGCAGAGAGCTGGCCTGGAAGAGGGGCAACCGGGATAGAATCCAGCGCCCCAACCGGGACTAGAACCCGGTGTACCGGCACCGCAAGGCGGAGGATTAGCCTGTTAAGCCACGGCACCGGCCAAGGATTTTTAATTTTCTTAGAGAAATTTTTGAGCCATGTGATTATTGGATTTATTGCATTTAATATTGAATTATATCTAAAGTAAAATGTATTATTGGACAGTAGATTGTGAAGTTAGAGATACACATGGAAATTTATGTAACAACGTCTTAAGCCTGCAATTAAGAAAGTACCACTAAAATAGTCAATTCAAGAAGTGACATGTATTCTTCAAAATATTTTATTCACCTCCAAAAGTGATAAGAGAAACAAGAAACAAATGGGACAAATAGAAAATAAATACCAAATGTAAAAATTACTACATTACATACAATTAGACTAAATCCACCACCCTATAGCACAGAGATTAAACAAATGAAAACACAAGATTCAAGTTTATTGTGTTTAGAACAAATAACTTTGATGATAATGATACAAACAAGTTCAAAATAAAATGGTCGAAAAAATCATAGCACCCAGGAAGTGTAAGAAAGCTACTCTAGCCAGTGTCACGGCTCACTAGGCTAATTCTCCACCTGCAGCGCTGGCACCCCAGGGTTCTAGTCCCAGTGGAGGCGCCGGATTCTGTCCCAGTTGCCCCTCTTCCAGGCCAGCTCTCTGCTGTGGCCCGGGAAGGCAGTGGAGGATGGCCCAGGTCCTAGAGCCCTGCACCCACATGGGAGACCAGGAGGAAGCACCTGGCTCCTGGCTTTGGATCAGCATAGCGCACAGGTCGTACCAGCCATTTGGGAGGTGAACCAATGGAAGGAAGACCTTTCTCTCTGTCTCTCTCTCTCACTGTCCACTCTGCCTGTAAAAAAAAAAAAAAAGAAAAAAAGAAAGCTACTCTAATTATATCATTACTACAAAATAAACTTTTAAGACAGTAATTTAAGTGAGATAAGAAGTTTTGAAAGTAATAAAAGGATAAGTTTATAAAGAAAACATGTCATTGATAACTTCTATGAATTCAACAATAGATCTGAAAAATGAATAAAATAAAAATTGACAAAAACAGAAATACAAAAGTTCCCTAAATAGTAGGAAATTATGACAGTTTGTTCTTCATAACTGATTGAACAAACTTTTTAAAAAGTAAGCATAAAAAATATTGGAACAACAGTTTAAAACAACTTGACCTAGTTGATACTTAGTGTATTATGCCCAACAATTGAATAATATACATTATTTTCAAGTTCACTCGGAAAGTTCATCAAGATACAAGATATACTGAGCCATTAATCAGTGCTTAATATGTTCCAAAGAGTTATTAAATCAAGGAATGCTGTGTGATCACAACATTATTAAGATAGAAATAAGTAACACAATATATTTTTTGTATTTCTTTTCCTTTTATTTTTAATTTTTCAAGGTGAACAAGTTTCTTGTATTTTATACATATAGATTTAGGAGCATAATAATACTTCCCACCCATCCCTCTATCCTTTTTCTTTTCCCATTCATTCCTTTAATTTTTACAATGATTTACTCCCAGTCTGTTACACTCATAAGGTTCACTGTATACTAAGTAAAGAATTCAACAAAAAGTGAGATTAAACTATATTCTTATGTATATAGAAATACACCTTTCTTTTTTGTAAACATTTATGTAATGAATATAAATTTCCAAAGTACAGCTTATAGATTACAATGGCTTCCCCTCCCCCATAACTTCCCTCCCACCCACAACCCTCCCCTTTCCTGCTCCCTCTCCCCTTCCATTCACATCAAGATTCATTTTCAATTCTCTTTATATACAGAAGATCAATTTAGTGTATATTAAGTAAAGATTTCGACAGTTTGCACCCACACAGAAATACAAAGTGAAACATACTGTTTGAGTACTAGTTATAGCATTAAATCAAAATGTACAGCACATTAAGGGCAGAGATCCCACATGAGGAGCAAGTGCACAATGACTCCTGTTGTTGACCCAACAAATTGACACTCTAGTTTATGGTGCCAGTAACCACCCTAGGCTCTTGTCATGAGTTGCCAAGGCTATGGAATCCTTCCGAGTTCGCCAACTCTGATCATATTTAGACAAGGTCATAGTCAAAGTGGAAGTTCTCTCCTCCCTTCAGAGAAAGGCACCTCCCTCTTTTTTTTTTTTTTTAAGGGAAAGGGTTTATTGGGGAACACCCAACAGACCAGAAAGCTGATTCCAGCCAAGACTGGGAGAAAAGTCACTCATCTTTTGTAGGTAGAGGGGTTTGTAGAGAAATTTTGAACAATTATACAGCATTAAGTGGGGAAGAGGACCATCAGTACACACAGCACTATAGTAGCTGTTTTATATACAATATTGTTATCTGTATTTTTTGTATGTGAAGAAGTAAAATAGGGAATTAAAGTACGCAGGATTCCTTCAGCTAGTACATGTAAACCAGGTCACACTTGTCTCAAGAGAATACTCTAACCAGCAAAGGAAGCATTTAATGGCCACTTCTTAAAATCTAGAAAAGGATCCCCGGAGAAAAACAACCACATTCTTTGTGATAAAAGTTGCTAACTTGTAGGTTTCTGAACATCCATGGAGAGCTTTTTAAGAGCCTTTATATAATGCTCATCCTTTGAGAACTTCTCGTGAAGCTGTGGTTAGTATGCATTACTTCACTCACCCTAATAGATCCAGTTGTGCCACCAGACACTCATTCCCAGGTAAACTCAATGAAGAGCAGTGCCAGATTCTGCTGCTTCATTTCTGAGCCATTTCACTTTCTAGATTTATGGTGCAAAGGAGTCGTGTCACCCCAGTATCAGCTCCCCCATTATCCACTGGCCTAACCTGCTTAGAGCTCTCCCATACACAAGGCTCCTTCTCAAGGGAAGGCACAGAATGAGCTTGGCACTGGGCCTTGGTCTCCATGCATCTCAATCTTTGCGCATAATGCTGATGGGCAACACAAAGGAGGAAAAGTGGCTGCTGTAGGGATTTTCTCCTTTCTGATGTGAATTTTAGTTCTTTTGCTAATGGAAACTTTCCTTTCTAAGCATCAGTCTCTCACCTTCTATGGGCTGTCTTGCGAAGGCCCCTTATAATTTTCATATCTACACATGTCTAAATTCTTTGGCCTTTAACCTTGATTTCCTTTCAACTGACTGCTGAAATCATAGTCGTAGAATTCTCTTTAAAACTCGCTTTCTTTTTAAATTCAATATCTGTCATTCAGTCCTTACTGTCTTTAACCAGATTCTACCACCCTAATTCTCTTCCTGTCTGTCCCCATTCATGTACAATTCAATAATGTCATTTTCCTGTCATTTTGAGCAGCCCCCAAGTTCCATTTTGACAACTGCTTTTTTTTTCACATCACAGTGTCTTCCTCGTAGACTTCACTCACCTCCAGGAATTTAGCTGTTCCTTCTGCATATGCCCCAGAGAACTTGTGTATACTGACTGTTCTAGCCCACAGTGCTATTCAACACTAGCATGTTTTCTTGCAGCTTCTAGCATCACCTCAAACACATCTTGCCTCCAATGAAACAGTGCATCTTTCCCTCAAAAAGCCACACCTCATTATACCTAACAGTTTCCCCATCACAGGAAATGGACCTTATTATTCAATAGTATTGGAACTTTAAGTTCTATCAGTTCTTGTTTGTTTCAAGATCTGTTGCATCTGTTGCTTTTTCTTTCCTAGGAACGTCATCCTGCTTCAGATCTCGTCACCACAAAATATTTTCATAGGTTTTTGAGAGCTTCTAGTCTCTCTCCAGGCAAGTCAAGCTCAGCTCTAATATAGGTTTGATTGATACAGCACTGCTTCCCTCACATGATACCACTCAAAATTGTCAGTATGACTCCACTGTCCCTCTAATTAAGTTTCTTTTCTTTAATATGGCACTGAGGCCTACCACAACTGATACAGATTTGATTCTAATTGTGTAATCATTAATTTGTTCAGCAAACATATGTGCCAGCCACTCTGCTAGGGGCTTGAGATATGTCAGAGGAAAATAATAAATAGAAAATCCTTTCTGCTCCTGTCAAGTATTTCTTCTAGTGAGGGTAAAAGAGAATAAACAATAAACATGTGTTTAAAGACAGTGAGTTACACAGAATGCTACAAGGTAAGAGCCAGGAAAAAAAAAAAAAGATCTCAATGCTGATGGCCTGATGGAATGGGGTGAATTTAATTTTTATATGAACATGCATGTGTAGCTTTTCATAATATACATTTATATGAACTTTTTGAATATGCCACATGCAGATGAATTTCAAAAATTTTGTGTAGCAAAGTAACGTGTTTTAATTCCATTTTTCATCTACTTTTTCAAGTCCCCTTGCGTTCAATATCACACAGAACAAAGTCCTAACCACATAAATATATACTACCAAAAGGTTACAAAAGAATCAGTTCCCTAAAATACCTATGGCCACTCCAGTGCCCTGATGAAGGAAAGCATGAGGAAGGGGAGTTAGAATGGAAAGATAAAGGTGTCTTAACCAACTTCAATTTAAATGTCAGATTAAATATTTTACTTTGCAAACTTACCAGAACACATGACCCTATAAAGGCTTTTCCAGAACCTTTCCCAGAAGTTTGGGTTGCTTCCTGCAAGTGAAAAGCATTGAGGCCAAATCTTGTAGCTTTAAGGTAAATCCACATCTGAGTGTGGGCCTAAGTCCCCATCACATAACCAAGACTCTGCTCAATGCAAATGTTTATACTACAGAAATAATTCCCTTACCAGCAACTTGGAGCTCACTATTATTTTGAGATTTCTGCCTGAGAAACACAGGAGCTAAAAAGAAAAAAAAAAAAAAGATACTTCAAGTCAACATTTTGTAACAGGTTTCTCAAATCCATTATTTCCAGATCCTCTCTAGAAATCCTCTGATTTGCATGCAGGCATCATGAGACCTTGCTAATCCAATGGTCAGTTGATGGAGTATATTTGTATGTTCTGGGTTAGCTAAGTGTCTTGCAGCCTAAAATCTTTTGAATAGCTCTCAAATTACTTGTCATAGGAAGTTTTGCTTGACAATGAACATGGATATGTTGCTGGTAATCATAGATCTACAAACTGAGAATTTGTCTTGGAAAATGTCAGTCCTTGGTTTTACTCCCATCAAGTTGTAATCAAGTCTGGCATCTTTGCTATTACAGCTGTCTTCGTTCATGTTCTTTATGTAACAAAATACCTGAGGCTAGGTAATTATGAAGAATAGAGGCTTGCTTAGCTTACAGTTCTGAAGAGGATGGCCAACATCTGATGAGAGCCTTCTTGCTGTATCAGAGCATGGCAGAGGGTGTCACATGGCAAGACAGAGCAAGCGTGCTGGTTGGAGTCTCTCCTCCTCTTCCTATAAAGGCCATACCTCATGCCATCATGGGGTCCCCAGCCTCATGGACTTCTCTATCCCTAGTTACCTCCCCCAGGCTGCACTTCTAGATACTGTTAACATGAATTTGGGGTTAAGTTTTCAACACGCAAACTTTTGGGAGATAGATTCAAACCCCAGCACCAGGGGCTGAAGAAGGGGAAGTACTTGTAGAAGTCCTGAGAAATCATATCCTCCCCAAACTTTAACCCCTATGCCCATATACCCCTTAGGCCTTACAGCTGAAATATTGACTCAGAAACGAAGGTTGTATACTTTTCTCCTTTCTCTAATTGTTATATGTTGTTTTAGTATTGTGTTTATCACATCAGATCCTTAACACACTTTTGACAAAGTAGCAACAAGGACACCTTGTCCACAGAGTTATACTACTAATAAGCAATTGATTTGTTTTTCAATATGGTAAGAACAAAACATTTTCCTGATTTCCTGGTACTTTCCAATTACCCAGCTTGATCCCCACATCCTTAGCAAATGGCTTTCTCTATAATTCTCATTTGAATGAGATCCTGGTTTTTCATCCAAACAAAATATTCAGTAAAAAACCCTCCTTTGAACTTCACTAGAGAAAACAATAAAATCATTGGCCACAACTTTTAAAACATATAATTAATGATCTGGTACACCTCATCAAGTTGTGCTGAGCTAACTGAAATGGCTTTATTGGGCCCTAAATTGAAGGTTTTTATCTCTTTCTGCCACTCATCATTAGCCTTTGTCACCTTATTTGTTCTAGTCAATTTAACTCATTGATTTTCATTGCAAAGGCTATAATACTGCCAACAATTTGGGACTTGCACAAGTTAGGTTAATGCATGTTAACTGATATCACTGTCAGATTTATAGCTTTATCACTGAGAAGGTAAGTTACAACTTTTATTTATTCTGGGTGTGCCTTTAATGGAAGAGGATAGAAGAATGAATAAAAATGGAATGAATTTAAAAAATTGAAATCTGTACATTCTAAATAAGGTAGCACTGCAGACGTGCTCTTTTGTCCTAAGGACTTTGGAAAACTGTCCTAAATTTCAATATTAAATCAGCATTCAACCAACAATGTTTGAGTATCTACTAAAACTACTCTATCCCAGAAGTAGTTTACAGTTGAGTGCTATTGATAAGAAAATATAATTTAAAATAAGTGCTTAGGTAGAGACATGTATACAACCGCTTACTATGAACTGAATGCATCTCCTAAGGATTTCTGTTGGAAGCTTGGTCCTCAGTACAGTGATGTTAGGAGGTGGTGGGACTTTTAAGGTGCGGGCCTCATAGAAATTAGTTATGGCATTGGGACACTGCTAGGGTAGTTCTTAAGGGCTCATGAGTTAGTTCTTGGGAGGGCAATTGTGATAAAAAGTTAGTCTGACCCTTGACTCACTATTTGACTTCCTGTCTTACTGTGTGATCTCTCCTTCTTGTAATGTTCCCACCATGATTCCATAAACAGTGAGGCCTTCCCCAGAGTCTAGCCAGTGCCAACTCTGTGCCCCTGAAACTCCGAACCTATGACCTACAAATCCCATTTTCTTTATAAAGTACCTAGCCTCAATTATTCTATTATAGTCATAGAAAATGGGCTAATCACAAACCAAGGACTGAGAATGTAACGTCATATTTTTGAGTACTGGTCGTGTTCCATATTAAAATAAATAATTTTTCTTCTCTGTACAGCTAGTCTTTTCTGAAAAATTCCAGAATTTTCTTAGTAATTCTTAATATTTCTTTTGCTGTAGTTTTTATTTAACACAAAAGATTCATTCTCCTTTTCCTGACATATGAAAATAATGTTTAAGATAAAAATGCTTGAAACTAAACATGTCATGTTGCTTTTGCTTTTTGGAAATTACAGTATAAGACTATTATAGACAGAGACAACAGAAAATGTTGATTTTTACGGATTACTTATCTAGAGACTTTTTTGAGATATATCAACAGGGAACTATTATATTCCTGAAAATAGACATGTAAGTATTTCATCCTTTTCTTAAAGGGTTTATTTTATTTATTTACTAATCACCTATTAAAATGTAACCCCTGAGGGTGGGTGTTTGGTGCAGCAGTTAAGATGGCACATGGGCCACCCATATTCCATTTTGAAATGCCTGGGTTTAGGTACCAGCTCCCTGCTAATACACACCTTAGGAGGTGGCAGATCATGACTCACATACTTGGATTCCCTGCCATTTGTGTGGGAGATTGGAATCAGCTCCAGGTTCTTGGCTTTGTCTTTGTCCAGCCATTTGGCATTTGGAAAATTTGAGCATTTAGGCAACGAACTAGCAAATGAAAGATCTCTCTCTCTCTCTTTCTCTTTCTCTCTCTCTCTTTCCTCTCTTCTCTTCTCTCTCTCTTTTCTCCTCCCCTTCTCCCTCCCCTCCCCTTCTTTCTCCTTCTTCTTCACCTCTCTGCCTTTCAAATCAAATACATAAAAAATTATTAGCCTTTTAAAAAATATAATGCCATTTAGGGGAAGGGATTTGGTTTATTTAAGTTTTTATTTCTAATACTTAGCATGTTTCCAGGTACATATTTGACAGTCAAAAATTTAAAGGGACCAGACTAACCTAAATGGATGAAATGAGTTTCAGATAAAATACTCTCCTTGCATATGGGAAACTTGTAATATGCTGAAATTAACTTATCTAACACATACTTACGGACTAGTGTCTAATGAGTGGCACAGTTTTAAGTACAGGAGCACAGCACCGAACAAATATAAAAACACTTGTCATAGTCAGACAAAGATTTGCTTACACTGAAGTTCAGAAAAATTGGCAAAATTGTGACGTCTGTGTTGATTCAGCTTTCATACATCTAGTCATTTTTTGTTGTGCCTGATTCATGTCAGATAGTGAATACTATTTCAGACATTCTCAGCTGAAAAGATACAGACCCTCTCCGTGGGGAGTCCCCAGGCTGTAGGGGAAAGCACTTATGGCACATGAAACACACAAAACAAGTGATCACAAGAAAGCCTGTTACCTGCCACCAATGCGGGTATGCACCAGGTACAGTGGCAGTCAGGAGAAGTCAAGGGAGATTTAAGGGTTTTCCTGAAGGAAAGCTTGCAGAGGCGCTGCCGAGAGAGCCTGTAGACAAAGACAATGGCAGGTGCTGAAAGCACAGGTCCTGAGAGAACTGGATGGGCACTGAGAATTCCAGTGGGATAGAGAGGAGGGCTGGGGCAAAAACACATGGCCAGACTTGGCTCCAATCCTGGTACCTCCGTTTACAAATTGGATAACCTGGGGCAAATTACTTACTTCCCTCACCTGTAAAGTGGAGTATTATGTCTGTCTGCAGGATTGTTGTGAAGATTAAATAGATAAAACATTTCCAGGTTCCAGAATTGTGCTTAAAATGTGACAAGTGCTCACTAAATGCCAGCTCACTTATTTTTTTCTCTGTAACTGTAACAATAAGGAAATAATTGAAGGGTTTTTACAATAAATCCCTGGCATTGGACTATAAGGCAACATTTTTGAGATGCTTTTGAGGAAGGTAATACCTAGGAGGAGATGGTTTTCCTGAAAGAAAAGTACATTAAAAAGAGAAGGTGAAGAGTTAGGGGTGGAGATTGAAGATAAACAAAAAAGTAGAATGGCAGGATATAAGGATAGCTACATTGTGAAAATGAGACCGGGGCAGGTCTAAGATGGTTATTTAGAAAACTGAAATGATGCTAGAAAATCTAAGAACGGTAGTGAATTTTAAAAATAGACATTATGGGGCCGGCGCCGTGGCTTAGCAGGCTAATCCTCCGCCTTGCGGCGCCAGCACACCAGGTTCTAGTCCCGCTTGGGGCGCCAGATTCTATCCCAGTTGCCCCTCTTCCAGGCCAGCTCTCTGCTATGGCCAGGGAGTGCAGTGGAGGATGGCCCAAGTCCTTGGGCCCTGCACCCACATGGGAGACCAGGAGAAGCACCTGGCTCCTGGCTTCGGATCAGCACAATGCGCCGCCGTGGCGGCCATTGGAGGGTGAACCAACGGCAAAAAGGAAGATCTTTCTCTCTTTCTCTCTCTCTCACTGTCCACTCTGCCTGTCAAAAAAAAAAAAAAAATAGACATTATGGGATCAGCCCTGGATCTGTTGATTTGAGGTGACTCTGAGACACATGTGGATTCAGTATAAACATGATCAACAGATATTTAGAGTGCAAAAGAAAAAAGAGCTTAGATTCTGTACTCATATGTGAAAATGATTACTAAGGCTTGGAGAGTGTCATTTAAGGAAAAGGACTCTGTATGTTTTACCTATTTTTCAAGTACCACGGATGAGAAGATTTTTCACTATGCCTAATTACGTTAAACTTTATTTTGTGATCCTAATTAGATCCGCTACAAATTGGAAGCACTTACTTAAAAAGATAATGTTGTGTCCCCCACCCCCGAAAACTCCTATGTGTAACTGCTGGCCCCTAAGGACATGTTATTACAAGGTGATTTGGGTCTGAGGGCAGAGCTCTTTTAAATGGGGCTGGCGCCTTGGCTCCTGTCTCTCTCTCTCTCACTGTCTAACTCTATCTGTCAAAAAAAAAAAAAAAAAAGAAAGAAAGAAAAAGGCATCATTGCCCCTTGCAAATAGTGCAGAGGGCACTCTTAGGACAAAGGCCTACAGTGGGGATTGAGACAGTGGGCCTCATCAGACACTGAGTCTGACCCCTCCCCCTTCTGGGCCCTTGCAGCCTCCATAACTGTGAGGAATAAAATTCTGTTGTTTAGAAGCCACCTGTTCTGTGCTGCTTTGTTCCTGTAGGTCAGAGACTAAGATAAATGGGTTCAACTTACTGACTAAAAGGGAGCTCAGAGCTTCCTGTAGCCCCTTTCTTCCCATATTCACTTTATAACCAGTCTACTTGCTAGGAGAAATTCTACTATGTACGAGGGTACTTAAAATTTCTGTTAAAAATGTGATTAGAAGATCTGATTATTTGGTTGCAAACAAATTTTAAATAATTTTAAATATTTTATTATTTCAAATGTTTTATTATTTTAAATAATAATACTGTTTAAAGTTAAACAAATTTAACTTTCTGAGGTACTCTAATTTGCATAGATTTCAAAATCTTTTGTGTCCAAATTAACTTATCATTTAGTCCTGTTTTTCCATGAATTTTTTGAAAGACTATGTGTAGGTTAAGAATATTTTATTAGCCCACAGTTTGGAGGAAGAGTCATGGGTCAGCAGCCTTTCTGCTACTCAGAGCACAGGCTGTGCTGGCAGCAGAGCGGCCTCGTACTCCAAGGCTCTGTTCCCTTTGATGATGCTCTCTTCTCCCACTGAGCTGAAGAGGCTTGTATTGAGTAAGAAGGGCCTAGGCTGGTGGCCAAACCTACCTCTTTATCTGTTTTCTACCAATAAGTATACTTGGATTAGGAATTACTTTCATTAATTGTGTAAGGGCAAAGATTTCCATTTGACCTCAGACTGGAATTAGAGAAATTAGGTATTTTTTTTTACCTTTCTTCTTTTTATTAAATTCAAAATTTTAAAAAAATCATGGATTTCATATATACAGGTTTAGGTACACAGTGATACCTCCAACCCTTCCACCCTCCCACCTATGCTCCCACCATTCCTCCTCCTTCCTTTCTGATTCCCTCTCTTAATATTTATAATGATCTACTTTCAGTTTACTATATATTAATAAGGATAACCCTATAATAAGTAAAGAGTTTAACAAATAGTAAGAAGAAAAAAACACTGTTCTCAACAGTAGATACAAGGCCTATTAACAATTATCAAATCTCAAATATCAATTTAATTCCTATACATTACATTTTTGGTACTCTATTAGTTACCACAAATCAGGGAAAACAAATTCAGTATAAACATGATCAACAGATATTTAGAGTGCAAAAGAAAAAAGAGCTTAGATTCTGTACTCATATGTGAAAATAATTACTAAGGCTTGGAGAGTGTCATTTAAGGAAAAGGACTCTGTATGTTTTACCTATTTTTTTTTTTGGTCTTACCTATATTTTTGTCTTCTGAGGACTGGCTTATTTTACTAAGTATAATGGTTTTCAGTTACATCCATTTTGTTGCAAAAACCAGGATTTCATTATTTTTTATGACTGAGAAGTATTCCATGGTATGTATACCATAATTTCCTTATCCAGTCATCAGTCGGTAAACTTCTAGGCATCTGGGTTGATTCCATATCTTAGCTATTGTGACTTGAGCTGCAATAAACATGGGGGTACAGATAACTCTTTCATATGCTGATTTCATTAGCTTTGGTAAATTCCCAAATGTAGGATGGTTGGTCATATGTTATATTTATTTTTAGCTTTCTGAAATATCTCCATACTGTCTTCTACGATGGCTTTACTAGTTTACAATGCCACCAACAGTGGATTAGGGTACTTTTTCCCATATCCTCACCAGCCTTTATTGTTTCTTCATTTCTGTATGAGAGCCATTCTAACTGGGGTGAGGTGAAATCTCATTGCAATTTTGATTTGCATTTCCCTGATGGTTAGTGATCCTGAGCATTTTTTCATGTGTCTGTTAACCATTTGAATTTCCTCTTATGTTCCTGAATCTGGATATAGGAAATACAGGAATTTGTATACCTTAAATAAATTTCTAAAAAAAGGAAAAATGCCTGTTCAAGTCCTTTGCCCATTTCTTAATTGAAAACTAGTTTTTTTGATTGACTTTCATTCTGATACTGTGGCCTTTGTAGCCAAGCCAAGGACTACTCCCAAGGTGGTGCCAAATTCTCTGAGTTTTATCAATGCTCTCTAAATAATATAATCTATATTAACTTGAATTTTCCTCTGTTGAAACTAGTAGAAGAAGGAATTCAGATATTTCCAGGACTGTGATCAATCCCAACCTACTATTACCCCAAAATTCCCCTCCCTTTGATGGAATTGTAGTTTATCTGAGCTAGAAAGCAATTCAAAATATCCAAGTGGATATTGCTTTTTATTTGTATACAAGAAAGATGTATATAGTGAAACACTATGACATCATTCCCAAAGTTCCAGATAGAATTAGTTTAAGAGAAAGCTGCAATTGAGAGTACTATAATCAGATTGCTCCTTTGGACTATGTCAATTATAGCAGTTTCTTCAGGTTCATGTCACAAATCATTATCCTCAGCAAGCTGGACCTGACTTAAAAACAGAAAGTCATGTGTCTGCATTGTTACTGCTTTTAACACCCATCCTAAAATTGTAAACTGATGTAAAAATGAGTGTTAAGAATTTGGAAGTTCATCTTAGCCATAAAAAGAACTTTAAATAATGTAGTATGATATATGTTAGACATTTTAGTCTCAACTATTTTTCTATAATTAGGAGAAAACTAAAGTCATAGATTATATTCTTTCTGTAGTCTATTAAGACTATCAATTAACTATTAATTAAGCAAATTGCTGTTCTTGCTATTTCTTTTCTTTTGAATATCACCCCTGTTCTGTGCTCTGCCACCCCCACTTAATCCATCTAGACAACAATTGCAAGTCCCAAAGTTTATTCTAAGTTTCATGAATAAAAAAAATATTCCCCAAATTGGTATGCAAGGAAAATTCACATTTATAAATTAAAATTCTTTTTAGGTTTTCATTGTTATTTCCAAAAGAATTAACCAACCTGTATTCATCAAAAGATGAATGGAAAAAGCAATGTGATACACACACACACACACAGTGAATTCTATTCAGCCTTAGGAAAGGAATCCTATCATTGGAAAAACATAGGTAACCCTCAGTAGTTTGACCTCAGTTCTAAATTTAAGCTGTCATCATGTTGCAGTCAAATGGGTGGAAATAATAGTAATAGCTAACTATTAACATGTGTTCAATGCTGTCACCTGCTAATCAGTGTTCTAAGTGCCTTATCTGTGCAGTTTCACTTATCTTTAACAACCATGCAACATATCAAGAGTTATCTCCATTTTACAGAGGTTGAAATTGAGGCAAAGAGAAGTTAAGTATGATGTCTGTGGTTCACAAAACTGATCTATGATTGAGCAGCTTGATGTGTTACATAAACTATCATACACTCACATACATTATGAATATGTTAAAATAAAATTCATACATAGAGGTTATCTAATTTCACTTCATTGAGAAGTCTTGTTGTTTCCTTGAAGAGTAAGCAGTGATGCAGCTTTGCATTTGTTTAAATAATCATCAGAATCTTGAGAGAAGAGATATTGAAAATAATCTAACTTGTGACATCTAACAACACAAGTACCAAGCTTGTATTTAAGTAACCTGGATCAGAAGTTATCAAACTTTTTGGTCTCAGGATTCTTATGTATTCTTTTTTAAAAAAGAAATATTTATTTATTTATTTGAAAGGCAGAGTTACAGATAAGCAGAGGCAGAGAGAGAGAGAGAGAGAGAGAGAGAGAGAGAGAGAGAGAGTGTGTCTTCCATTCACTAGTTGACTCCCAGATGGACACAACGGCTGGAACTGTACCAATCCAAAGCCAGTAGCCAGGAGCTTCTTCCAGGTCTCCCAGATGGGTGCAGGGGCTCAAGGCCTTGGGCCATCTTCTACTGCTTTCCTAGGCCATAGCAGAGAGCTAGATCAGAAGTGCAGCAGCCAGGACTCGAACTGGTGCCCATGTGGGATGCCGGCACTGTAGGCAGCAGCTCTACCCACTACACTACAGCACTGGCTCCTCTTAGGTATTCTTTAAAAAATTATTGCAGATCCAAAATGTTTTTCATTTATACAAGTTCTATCTGTAGGTATTTTAGTATATTAGAAATTAAAACTGAGAAAAGTTCAAAACACAAGAATACACAAGCATGTGGAGGTTAGTGATGTGGTTTAGTGGGTTAAGCCACTGCTTGTGATGCTGTTATCCCATGGGGCATCTGTTCATGTTTCTACTTCTGTTTAGCTAAATCTTTCACTAATGCAGCAAAAGATGGTCCAAGTGTTTGGGTTCCTGCTACCTATATGGGAGACCTACATGAAACTACTGGCTTCTGCCTTCAGCCTGGCAGAGCCCTGGCAATTGTGACCATTTCAGGAATGAAACAGTGGATGGAAGATCTGTGTGTGCGTGCGTGCATGTGTGTGTGTGTGTGTGTCTGTGAGTCTTCCTGTCTATAACTCTGCATTTCAAATAAATAAATAAATCTTTAAAAAGAAAGCACAAATTTCATTAACTATCAAAGTAGTGACATCATTGCATACCATGCAGCTTTGGAAAATTCCGCTGTGTAAGCACGAGATAATGAAATTGAAGTAGTCAAACAATGTTTTAGGCTCAATATGAAAATAGTTCTATCTTAACAATCCACAGAAAAGATAACACTTTGAGATGTGCTGGTAAAAAATTATTGTTCTTATCCTGACTATTATCATCAATAAATGCTTTTAAATTATTCACTTTAGAAAAGATAAGAGATTTCTAAAAGACTATTATATGGGCAAGGGGTTGAAGTTGATCTTCTTATCACTTTTTGATCATTTAAAATGCAAATGCCCAACTATAGCAGCTATTTGAGAATATATATCCACTCATCACCAAATTTCAGTGAATTCAAAGACCATAGTTTTTTAAATTTTATTGTATTTATTTAAAAGTTAGACAGACACAAAAGACAGAGAAAGAGAGAGAGACACAGACAGACAGAAAGAGATCTTGCATCTACAGGCTCAAACCCCAAATGCCCCAAACAGCCAGAGGTTGGCCAGGCCAAGGCCAGAAGCCTGAATCTCAATCCAAGTCTTTCATATAGGTGTCATGGACCCAAGTACTTGAGCCAACACCTCCTGTCTCCCAGTGTGTGTATTAGCAGGAAGCTGAAGCTGGAGACAAAGTTGGGGCTTGAAATCAGGTATTCCAGTTGGACACGCAGGCATCCCAAGCACTGTAATAACCACTACAACAAATGCCCTCCCCCACAAGACCACTGAAACTATAATTAATGACCATTCACAAAGGTATTTATCTATCACACTGAAGCACTGATGTGACAGAGAATAAATAATGACCTCTCTAAGAATGCTCTACAGGACTAGGGCTATATTTAGTTCAAGAATTGGATTCAGAAGATGCAAAAAGTGTATGTCCTACCAATCCTACCAAGTTGAGTCAAGAATGGCAAGAACCAGAGAGTAAATCCCCCCCCCCCAACCAAATAATGCTACAACCAGAAGCTGTGTGGGAATGAGGGGTTGGGGAAAGTTAACACTCCATAGTCTGGCAATTGATCTAGAGGCCATATTAAATCTCTGGCAGAAAACAAAAGTTTGAATTTTTCAGAATGTGGTCACAGAGGCGAGTCCAGAGACAGTGAGTAAGGTCTGGGATGTTGACTATGAATTCCTGGGAATATTTTTATCAGTCTCTTCCTGGGTGTGACAGACCAGCTTGAATGTGTCTCCTCCAAAATTCCAGTGTTGCCAATGCAATGGTATGAAGAGGTGGAGACTTTCAGGGTTGATTATGCCATGCGGATTTCTTTTTCATTAATGAGTTAAAGGCTGTTTTAAAAGAGGCTTCGTACAAGATTCCTCCAGCTTACTATCTGCCTTCTGCCAATAGACAATGCTTCAGGAAGGCCCTCATTAGATCAAATACCCATTTCTTTTTTTTTAAACTTTTATTTAATGAATATAAATTTCCAATGTACAGATTATGGATTACAATGGCTTCCCCCTCCCATAACTTCCCTCCCACCTGCAACCCTCCCCTCTCCCGCTCCCTCTCCCCTTCCATTTACATCAAGATTCATTTTCAATTCTCTTTATATACAGAAGATCAATTTAGTGTATATTAAGTAAAGATTTCAACAGTTTGCACCCACATAGAAACACAAAGTGAAACATACTGTTTGAGTAATAGTTATAGCATTAAATCACAATGTACAGCACATTAAGGGCAGAGATCCCACAGGAGTAGCAAGTGCACAGTGACTCCTGTTATTGACCCAACAAATTGACACTCTAGTTTATGGCGCCAGTAACCACCCTAGGCTCTCGTCATGAGTTGCCAAGGCTATGGAAGCCTTCCAAGTTCGCCGACTCTGATCATATTTAGACAAGGTCATTAAAGACAGGGTAAGGATAGTAACCAATGATCCTAAAGAGTGGCATTAACCAGGTCTGAACTATTATACAGCATTAAGTGGGGAAGAGGACCATCAGTACACACAGGTTGGGAATAGAGCCATTGGAGGTAGAGTAGAGGTTATGATTATAAAGGAATGAGTCCCAAGTGCACTAGACAGGGTCTAGAACAAAGGACAGAGTCATTATTAGAGGAGTTAGCTGTCTAAGCTACAATTAAGTTTTCTGATTGACGGACTTGCTCCAAATGGTAGAGTTAGAAACGTGCCAGGGGATTCCAATACAATCCCATCAAGATGGCATGTAACAATGCCATCTCAATGGTCCAAGTGATCAATTTCAGTTCACAATTGATGCTCTGATGGGTCTAGGAGTCAAAGGATCACACAAACAAGACAAGTGTCTGCTAATACTTACTGATAGAATCAAAAAGGGAGAGAAAGATCCAACATGGGAAGTGGGATACACAGCAGACTCATAGAATGGCAGATGTCCTAAACAACACTCTGGCCTCAGAATCAGCCCTTAAGGCATTCGGATCTGGCTGAAGAGCCCATGAGAGTATTGTAGGCATGGAAAGCCAAGATACCATGGAAAAGAAAAAAAAGAAGAAGACCTAAATGAAAGATCTCTGTGAGTGAGATCCCAGTGGAGAGAACGGGGCCATCAGAGAAGGAGGTACCTTTCTCTGAAGGGAGGAGAGAACTTCCACTTTGACTATGGCCCTATCGGTATAAGATCAAAGTCGGCGAACTCTGGGGGCTTCCATAGCCCTGGCAACTCATGGCTAGAGCCTAGGGAGATTGCTGACGACATAAACAAGAGTGTCAAATTGTTAAGTCAACAACAGGAGTCACTGTGTACTTACATCTCATGTGGGATCTGTCCTTAATGTGTTGTGTAATGTGCAGTGATGCTATAACTAGTACTGAAACAGTATTTTTACAATTTGTGTTTCTGTGTGGGTGCAAACTGATGAAATCTTTACTGATTATATACTGAATCGATCTTCCATATATAAAGATAATTGGAAATGAAAAAAAAAACCTGGTGTTAAATTAGAAATGGCATAGAAAATTAATTAATTTTTTAAAAAAATATTATGTAGGATCTCTGTTTTTAATGTGCTGTACACTGTTATTTAATGCTATAACTAGTACTCCAACAGTATTTTTTTCACTTTGTGTTGCTATATGGGGGCAAACTGTTGAAATCTTTACGTAATATATACTAAACTGATCTTCGGAATATAAAAAAAAGTTTTTAAAATACAATCTATGTTACTAAAAAAAAAGTTTTCTGATTGAGAGGCAAATAGAACCTGACAGAGGGGCTTGATAATAATCTGTAGGGCTTTAGGCCTTTTAAGTTAAGAGGTCCAGACCTACTTATCTCTTCACCTGGGGTACATCCTAAGGGAGGTGTGAACCTCCTAGGGGAAGACACTCTGTTGACTTTCATTACTTGGCTGGCCTGGGAGGAGAGCTGGCCAGGTAAAGGCAGGTGGCATCTCTAATAAGATATTTACAGTTCTGCCTGCAATGTTGCTGACCCTATTTGGCCATCCCCTCAGCTGCAGTGGTCACTTTGGAAGTTGGGCTGAGTGAAGGGCTTTTCAGCTTAGAGCCAATAAGATCTGTGGCTCTGACCTGGGCATCCTTCGACTCCAGGGCAGGTCCATTTCCAGGGATCCAACTCTTGGCAGAGCTGCCAGAGCTCTTCACAAGTTGACTTCTGCTGAAGCCCAGGCTTACCACATTGAAAGCCACTGCAGTGGACTGGCCTGTTGGGTCTCCTTGAGGGCAGATCACTGTACAGATCAGCCATTAATAGGCCTGCCACCCATTGCTTCTGATGCCTAGCTTGCTTTTCCTCCTGGTTTGTGTTAAAGCAGACCAGAGGATGCAAGTCAAGGGAGTGCCCAAGTCCCATCTTTAATCTTCGGTGGCCTGAACTACAAGTCTATAGTCACAGGCATGTTCTGTAGTAGTTTTTCTAAGGTAGACAATGCCCATGAGGAAAATTATATTCTCACTTAAAAACTTTCTTTCCCTTTGGTCTGAAAGGGAGGTTTTTTCTACTTACTGTATACTTTGCTGATGGCGAAGTGAATCTAGCTATGAGATTATTATTTAAGTTCTTATTTTGGCTATGCTATTACAGAAAAATGTTAGCCATCTCTTTTATAAGGTCTAAAGATTAAATTGTGCATCCTACAGATTCCTTCATAATAGAATTAGTTTCCTACCTTGAGGAGAAATGAAAGAACAAGTTGGGCTTAGAATAGAGAAATGAGGGAGCAAATCCTAGATCGCTTGCTGACAATAGCAATATCACATGAATACTTAGCAAATGGTTTCAACCATTAGATAACAACTTAAGAAAACATTTACCAGAAAGTCCAATGCCTTCTATAAATTATAAGAATCATGTATTTGGAGACACCTCTTAAATATCTAACAGGGTGTAGTTTGTTTAACCAGTAAACGTAAGCACAACCATATAAAATGTTTTTAGTTTCTTTCTACCAAGAAGTATAAAATATATGATGCAGAGATTCAGGTCACACGAAATAAAATGTATCTTTGATTAATTTTAGCAGCTTAAATTTATGGACAATATTATCTATAAGTCAATTAAAAATAAAACTCTTAATAAAATTTTCCCATGTGGACATACAATATGTACACACATATCACATAACATAATAGACCAACATAGCAATTTTAATAATAGCTTTTAAAATCTTTAACTCTTTTTGTAGATTGCCAATAATTTGCATTGCTTTTTGTTTTGAGTAACCTCAGTTAACCATACTTTCTCTCAGTTGGTACTGTTAGTACATTATTGGCTTCATCTGTTTACAGAGCCATCCCAAAGTACTGAATACAATAGAAGTGGCTGGAAAAAGTCCATAGGAACATATAGGAGGACAGCTAAACACAGAACCAACAACGCTTTAGTTTATGAGCAGCAAATCATATATAACTGTGGATGACAAAAGACTTTAAGTTGCCAGGTTTAAAATTATAAACTCATCAGCCAACAAGAGGCACTTGCTTACTTCACAGTATTTTTGAAAGTACCTATAGGATTTTACAAGTATTTAACCCTTTAGGCCTCTGGGGCTTTCTCATTAATATAGCTGTCATGTCTAGTCACACAAGATCATTAGACTTTTTAATTCTCAAACATTTGTATTAAGAGCATTTTCCATTCTAGAAACTTAAAATTTAGTACTACGTCACATCTTGACAGTACTTCTAATATAATCCAAATAGCCTGATTAGTTGGTGTCTCTATAAGATGAGAGACATAGGTCCTTCGATTTTTTCAGTTGGGCCCAAACTGGAAAAACCAAAGTCCAAGATTTACTGGAAATTTTAGAGTCCAGATTGTTTGAAACTTTCATTTATTGAATGCCTGTCAAGAATGCCAAGAAGCCTCAAAATCCAAAATATCTGGTTGAAATAAGATTCCTTAAAATCATGATATAACATAGACCAAATTTGATCATTGTTACAAGGTGATTATTCAAATCTTTGAAAATAAGCACATATTTAAATAACCCATAGCTCTTAATAAAAATTCAGCTGTTTTTGAGAACTAGAATTTAACAGACATCAAGAGAACATAATAGATTACTTTAACACATTGCTTTAACAGAGAATCAGAGTTTAATTCTATGTCAAAGAGAAATTGAGCTTCCTGTGATCTTTTGCTGTGAGGTTTCCTTCCTTTACCTTCTTTCATATTGATGACCATGTTTCTGTGTTTCTGTGTGTAACACATCTTTAAGCATCTTTTGCAGGGCTGGACGAGTGGCGACAAATTCTTTCAATTTCTGTTTGCTATGAAAAGTCTTTATTTCACCTTCATTCACAAATGAGAGCTTTGCAGGATATAATATTCTGGGCTGGCAGTTTTTCTCTCTTAGTACCTGGGCTATGTCTCGCCATTCCCTTCTAGCTTGTAGGGTTTCTGATGAGAAGTCTGCTGTGAGTCTAATTGGAGATCCTCTGAGAGTAATCTGACGTTTCTCTCTTGCACCTTTTAGAATCTTTTCTTTATGTTTCACTGTGGTGAGTTTGATTACAGCATGTCGTGGTGATGATCTCTTTTGGTCATGTTTATTAGGGGTTCTATAAGCTTCCTGTACTAAGATGCCTCCGTCCTTCTCCAAACCTGGGAAATTTTCTGCTAGTATCTCACTGAAAATGCCTTCTAATCCTTTCTCCCTCTCCATGCCTTCAGGAACTCCCAGAACCCTAGTGTTATTTTTTTTATAGTATCCTGTTGATTCCTGACAATATTTTTTAGATTTCTGATTTCTTCTTCTTTTCTTTGGTTTGCCTGTTTCCTTTCCTGTTCTCTGTCTTCTAAGTCCAATATTCTCTCTTCTGCTTCACCCATTCTGTTTTGAAGGCTCTCTAATGTGTTTGTCATTTGATCTATTGAGTTCTTCATTTCATTATGATTTCTCATCACTATCACAGTTTCTTGTTCTACTAGTTGTTTCATCTCTTTTGATTCCTCCTTAAGATTTCATTTTCACGGGAGAGATTTTCTATCTTGTCCATTAAGGATTTCTGTAGTTCAAGAATTTGTTTTTGAGAACTTCTTAATGTTCTTATCAATTTTTTGAGATCCGCTTCTTGCATTTCTTCTATCTCATCATCTTCATAATCTTGAATTGGGTTGTCTTTTTCATTTGGGAGCGTCATAGTGTCTTCCCTGTTCTTGTTTCCTCGGTTTTTGCGTTTGTTGTTTGGCATGTTGGAGATATTTGGTTTCTTCACTGTGGTGTTTTTTCTTGTTACACTATGGCTCTATATTAAGTGTACTGTCTGCTTTCAGTGGAGCCTTAGAGGCTTGAGATGGGTGTGGACTGAGAGCTGTGTTTGGTTCCTCAGGGTTGAGGGTGTGTCAAAGGTGACATTCCCAGGTTAGGCGTGGTAAATCTCTCTTTCTTTCATTCTTTTTCTTTTTGATTCAAATGGAAGTAATTCTGCACAGCTGAACACACAGCTGAATGTAATTGGAGGTAGTTAGCAGGCGAATGATATACCCACAGGAGCCAGAGATCGGGAGTTCTTTCCCAAGGACCACACAGGGAATCTCTGCTGCCCTCAGTGTGGGCTCCAATTCTCCTGCAGTCTCCCACTGGGTTGCCATGTTAGATCCTAATATCCTGTTATTTCACCCCTCCAGAGTCAGGTTTTTCTGCTAGGCTCAGGGCCGGTGCAGACCTGAGGTCACCCTGCTTATGACGTATGTCCAAAATGGTGCCTGCTCTTTCTCTTGCTCACCTTTGAGGGGTGAGCTGAGAGAGAGAAACTCGTGTCTGTATAGGTCACTTTTTTTTTTCCTCTCTCTCTTCTAGTTAGCCTGGTGAACTTTTCCCCACGGAGTTTCAAGCCTCATTCCCTCTAGTCTTCTCTTTCCGCTTTCCCACTGGTGTCTCAGGCTATTGAGGTTCGGCTCACCTTGCATTCCAGCGCTGGTGTGTTGAGTCTGCCGCTGGTGTCCCGAACTTGGGCTCCCATGCTCTCCACACAGGTCCACTGTGAATCACTAGTTCCAGAAGAGTTTCCTCTGCTGTTTCTTCCCCTACTCTTTCCTGAACCTGCAGTATCTCCACTTTTATTAAACTGTCTCTTCCCAGACTATCAGTGTGCTCCCTTCCTATTCTGCCATCTTGCCGCTCTTCAGAAGCCAGGATATTTTTCTAACAGCAGGCAGAGCCCCTAGTGCTTACTGTGCCTCTCCCATGATCTCCTTCTCTTTTTTTAAGATTTATTTATCTATTTGAAAGGCAGAGCAAGAGGGAGATGGGGAGAGAGGGAGAGAGACAGAGGTGTCTTCCATATGCTGGTTCACTCCCCAGATGGCTGCAATCAAATACCCATTTCTTGATCTTGGATTTCTGACTCCAGAACTACAAGAAATAAATCTGTTTTCTATGTAAATTACCCATTCTCAGGTATTCTGTAATTGCAGCACAAATGGACTAAGACAGAAATTGGTACCAGAGGAGTGATGTTACAATAACAGATACCTGAAAATGTGGAAGCGATTTTTAAACTTAGTAATGGGTAGATGTTAGAACACTTTTGAAGTGAATGCCAGAAAAAGCTGCTATTTTCATGAGCAGATCATTGAAATCAATGGTGAGGGCTCAGAAGACAAGAGCTAAGAACTATGGGGAAAGTTCCCTTCTTCTCACAGATTACTCGGGGGGGTGTGACTCTGATGACATTGCAGATGGAAATGAAAAGCAAGGTATTAGAAACTGGAAGAAAGGCCATCATCCTACAAAGTGGCCAAGAATTTGTCTGAATTATATCTGTGTCCTAGTGTTGTGGAGGAGACCCCAGCTAGATTTCATCTGTGTTCTTGATGCCATGGTAAAAGGATTCAAGGAGAAAATGAGATTGGAGGAGTGCGGTAAGATTGATTTTTAAAGTCAAAAAGAATGCACATAGACAAGCTTGGATTAGAATAAGCTGCAATTAACAAACCTGGGGTTGTCCTTTTACAAGATATATGGCAGTGCCTGGCTAACTGCTTAAATGAATATTCAGGAGAAGCTGAGTTTGGGGTGGAGTTGTGCAGTGCCCATTTCCGTACCCTTTTTTGGAAATCAGAAGTGTCATGGCATCTGGTGCTCATGGGGCTGCAGCACATGTATTGATATCTAGAATTCTTATGGAATATGGTGCATGATGGGAGTAGATGTGCCAAACCTGGACACCATATTGGATAGATCTAGCTAAGCAATCCCTGTTGCTGCAATTACATGGGAAGAATAGGGTTTTAGTGGTGGAGGCTACAGCCACAAGTATTGCTGGAAGTCCTTAGTTCCTCATCACTCACCAGCTATCTTCCTACTTCCCTAGGATGTCACATAGAGTTGAGCTAGGATCTTTGGATGACAAAATCTCTAAGCAGCAGAACACTCAAGGTGTTTCATGGCTCTTCTTAACTACTTATGGTAAAATCTGACAAGAAAGAACTGATTTAAAGAAGGAATACATGATTAAAAATGAAACAAAATATAAAGATTTGGAAATTTTTTCAACCTGATGCCATGTGAAAAATTTTTTAAAAAAAGCTATACTTAAAGGAAAAAATAAAAACTAAGGTAAACAGACTTGATACAGACATCAGCAGGGCTACAAGGGAGCCAGGTGCTACTTATCAGGACAGTGACCGCATGACCTCAAAGGTGTTTTGGAGATCTTTGATACTGCTGCTCCCATCAGAGGCCCTGATTGCTAGGATCTTGAGAGCAGAGGTACTTTAAAAGACAGGCCCTGGGCACCCGTGAGAACTCCAGGCTCAGTTCCCAGGGGTTCCGTCAGGTCTTTTTTCCTCTTCTGATGCAGTGCTCCTTGGCCATCCCAAATGCAAACTCATGTGGACTCTGATGCAGCCTAGGCTGCCGCGCCTGGTGAAAGCAGTGAGCTTTGGCACTACCTACCTGGAAGTACTCTGTAGGCACAAAGGATACAGTAGCAGTGGAGGCATGATTTCTTCCACCTAGATTTCAAAGGATGCTGCAAGAAGTTTCCTCTAGGAAGATGCCCAGCAGAGCTATGAGGGTGCGGCTGCTGCCAAGATCTCAGAACTATGAGGGCACTAGCTAACAGTGCTGGTCTGGTAACACCAGAGGCATATTATAGAATACCCCCAAAACTGCCTGGAGGAATTGCTACAGAACCCCCAAAACTCAGTCTGCTAGCGTGGTGCACAGGAAGCCAATCATTGACACTAGAAGAGTAGAAGAAAGTAGATTATTTGCAATGAGCAGAGCAATGAGTCTTGCAGCTAATGCTCAATTCTCAGGCTCCCTAGTGGATTAAAGGCAATGTTCAAAGTCGAGGATGAGCAGTGCATGGTCTGCTCATGGGTGGACCTCTGGTTGATCCCAGTGCAGTGCATGTGGCCTTCCTTAGATTTTTCAGTGATAGGGACCAGAATGGCAAAGGTGGGCTCCAGTCTGCTGGGGTTAAAGGTAGATTACTTTATTTGATCAGAGACTATAAATTCCTGCACAGCTCTCAGAACAGAGGCTAGCATTAAAACTGTGTTAACTCTAGGGTAATCTGAGTCTTTGTAATTTAGGTTCTTCGCTCTGGCTACACCATGGTGTAATTCCCTTAATTTAATGAGGTTTGTTTTGTTTTGTTTTGTTTGTTTGTTTTATAGAGGAACTGAAATATGAGGAAGGATTTTTTTTTAAAGATTTGTTTATTTATTTGAAAAGCAGAGTTACACACACACACACACAGAGAGAGAGAGAGAGAGGGAGAGAGACAGAGAGAGAGAAGGAGAGATCGATCTTCCATTCACTGGTTCACTCCCCAAATGGCCACAATGGCCAGAGTTGAGCCGATCTGAAGCCAGGAGCCAGAAACCAGGAGCTGGGAGCCAGGAGCTTCTTCCAGGTCTCCTACGAGGGTGCAGGGGCCCAAACACTTGGACCATCTTCTACTGCTTTCCCAGGCCATGGCAGAGAGCTGGTGGGAAGTGGAACAGCTGAGACTCAAACTGGTGCCCACAAGGGATGCCGGCACTGCAGGCAGTGGCTTTACCAGCTACACCACAGTACCGGCCCCTGAGAAAGTATTTTAGGGTGGATGAAGTTTACATCAAAGACATTAGAAGGAGGGCCTCATTTTCAGGCATGGGATTTCAATCCATGAGAACTGAGGGTCTGTGTCCAGCAGAGTCATACAGACAGAGCTACTTGAGTCCTCAGGAGCTTAATCCCCCACCAAAGCATGCGCAGACAGCAGGATAAGGACTTAGTAGATATTCTTTTCAAGCAGTAAGATTAAAGGTATACCCACTTGGGTTTGGACTTATTGGAAATCTGTTATTCCTTCCTTCTTTCCTACTGCTCCTTTTTGGAGTGGGAAGGCCTTCCCCACCTTTCCCTTATGGAGGGGCTGACTTGTTTGAATTCATAGGCTCGCACTTGGAGGGGAATTTTCCTCAGGCTGAATTACACGTGGAATCTCATTCCTATGATGTCTGGATAAGACTTTGGACTTAGGTTTTAAAGTTTGTTCTAGAATTAGTTAATACTTTAATGGCTATTAATGGAATTTTGTGTGTAAGTAGAACATGAATTTTGGAGGCCAGGGTAATATGCTATGGTTTGAATGTGCCCCTCAAAAATTCAGGTGTTGTTGGTGTGGATGGAGTAGTACTAAGAAGTGATTAGGTCATGAAAATGCCTTCCCCTTGACAGAACTAAAAGAGACTTCAGGTGAGTGGTCTTTGTTTGACTTAGCAAGAAAGCCTTCACCAGCTCAATTTCCCATGGCTTGATCTTGAACTTCTCAGTTCCCAGAACTGCAAGAAATAAAGTTCTGTTCTTTATAAATTACCCAGTCTCAGGTATTTTGTGGAGCCTCACAGATAGATTAAGACAGGTCGGTTTCAAAATGTTGAAATTGAATTCCTGGCTTAGATGAGTGCTAATGTCTCATGCTTCCATTAAAAATTAAAAAAAATTAGACATAAAAATAAAAACCCTTACAAAATGAATATTCTCTACTTTGACCAAATCACCTTATCATTTTCAACAAGTTTTTAAAATTTCAAACCATGTCATTTTATCTTCTAAACAATATACATGAAGGACAAAAAGAGCTTTTATTTTAAATGGTTTTTTTCCTTTTAACACACACACACACACACATACACGGGGTTGGGGGGATGAATGATGGCTAACATTTTAAAACCTTGAAATTTTTGCATCAAGGTAAATTCATTAGCCAACTTAGATTACTTAATTATATTCACTTCTTATCCATTTCTATAGATTCAGATTAGAAAAGAAGGCAACACAAATGAGAAAAGGAAGGAATGGCATTAATACTTTTTGAATTTCATTCCCAACTCTGTATTAAATGCACAAGTAAGGATGTGTCTGGCTGAAACTGCCATACTAACCTATTCCTTCTCAAGCACTGCACTTTACGGTGAATGAGGCTCCACAGACAAGAATTATGTGACAGCATGACCTTTGTGGAACAGCAGAGGTGCCACGGTGTTAACAATCAGCAAGTCCTGAAACAGCAGCAAACATGTTGATTAGATGTCTGTCATTTCCAAATGTCCCATTTGACAATTTCCTGGAGTTCAGAGACAAATAATCAGGCACACACAATTTTACCTTCAAGATTTTACTGCAGCCGCCTAGAGGAAGCAATTCATATGTAGAGAGCTTTGCCTTCTTCTTGGACTGTCCCATGGATGAAATTAAATGAACAAATGTTGAAGAGGCACTTGGGAATGGGTAGGAACTTCCCAGGTAAGGTCACGCAGCAATCTCGACTGCAACCCAGGACTACCTCTGACTGAGGGCACAGTGATTCAGAGCTATTGCTGTTGTCTTTGGGGCAGATTTCCTAATTGGTTCCTGAGCCCGATCTTCTTGCCAAAAGGAAGAACAACATCCTCTCCTGCAAAAATATGTTATATGTGTGTCATTTGACAACTCTGGAAGCCAAACATCCCGACTGTCAGGTGTGACTCGGTCCATCTGAAGACAGTCGGCATTTGACATTTCTTGAAGTATTGCATTCTGAAATTCAAGTTTTTGCTTTACTTTCACTCTTTTTATTCCAAGTAGATGCTTTTAAAGCACTGATGATTAATGAGAAAAAGGCAAACTCACACTAGAAATTTTGAGTTCAGAGATGGTATCAAGGACAAGAAAATATTATTAAAGTACTAAAAACATCATTATAAACACAAGCAAAAGAGAAAGACAAGTTAGAATTAATGTGGCAAAAATATTCCATCTCTGTTGCAGCTGGAATCATGGAACTGGTATTAGTCTTTTTTTAAAAAATTGCTGTTTACCAAGGTCATATTCAGAGAAAAAAATTCTTACTGTTTCCCTTGATTATTTCAGATATATGTGTCTATGTAAAGTAGGAACAGCTCTTTCAAACTGGCTGTTTATGAGAGCATATAATAAATATGTTATTGGTAGCAAAATTGCTACCAATAACATATTTATAATCAGGTATATAAGTAATAAGAAAAAGTAGGAAATGGCCTATATCAATAAAAATACATGCCTACAGCTATGCAGCAAATAGCCAAATTAAAGTAATTTCTTGGATTTATCTGTTTCTATGAAATATTCCACAATAAATGAATCTTCATATTTTTAAAATGTCAGAATAGTTTTCATTAAGTACAAGTAAATTACTTTGGCCCTGGTATTCCATATCAGCTTTTATCTCACTTCCCTATTCCCCTTTACAAAATAATAAAATAGATTTCCATAGACTCTCTACTCTTCATATCGATTCATTTTTCAGCAATACTTATATTAGTTGCATCCTCACCCTGCCCAACACCTCTTAAATAGTTCTTGTCATGGTCACCAATGGTCTCTTTTGCTAAATCAGGGGACACACTTGAACTCATATTATCTGAATGATGGCCATTTATTCCTTCTGGGAACATTCTCCTATGGGATGCAGTGTCACTATTCTCACCACAGATTGGTGAGTTCCCATGCTCGTTCATAAGCCCTCTCACTTTCCTCTCTATATGCCATCTGGTTAAGGATATGGCAAGAACTCCCTACACTCCAACTTCCGGATAGATCTCAATCTAGACTTATCCCCTATAAGCCCCAGGTGATCAATAGACTGATCAATCTATCTATAGGTGATAGAATGGATAGATAAAATAGATGCTAGATTATAAATAACATATAGAAAAATAACTTAAACTAAGCTGAATGTACTTCTCCCAATATTCTTTTTCCCTCTCCTATTATTGTTTAAATAACCATATACTGAAAGTTATATAAATTCAGTTTTGCTAGGTTAAGTGCCGTAATATTATTTAAAAAATATACAACACTATAACAGACCCTTCGATTTAACATCCATGTGGCTTTAGGAAAACAGGAGAATTCAGCGTAAATTGGCCCCCAACCACATGGAAAACCTGGAAGAAGTTTCTGGCTCCTAGTTTCAGGTCAGTTCAGCTCTGACTGTTGTGGTCATCTAGGGAGTGAACCAGGGGATAGAAGACCTCCCTCTCTGGCTCTACCTCTCTCTGTAACTCTGTCTTTCAAATAAAATAAAAATAAATCTTTAAAAAATACTGAATCAGCAATCATTAAGAATGGTTATAACATCTATGGACTACTTATCATATCATGTAATGATGAGTCATCGGATGTACCTGACATCATCATAAACTTTCCAAACTTCAGGCTTAGGCCGGCACCACGGCTCACTAGGCTAATCCTCCGCCTTGTGGTGCTGGCACACTGGGTTCTAGTCCCAGTCAGGGCGCCGGATTCTGTCCCGGTTGCCCCCCTTCCAGGCCAGCTCTATGCTATGGCCTGGGAAGGCAGTGGAGGATGGCCCAAGTGCTTGGGCCCTGCACCCGCATGAGAGACCAGGAGAAGCACCTGGCTCCTGGCTTCGGATCAGCGCTGTGCGCCGGCCGCGGCGGCCATTGGAGGGTGAACTAACGGCAAAGGAAGACCTTTCTCTCTGTCTCTCTCTCTCTCTCTCTCACTGTCCACTCTGCCTGTTTAAAAAAAAAAAAATCAGACTTAGAATGTAGAGCATGTCCTTTGGGGAGTTTAAAATCAAAGTAAAATACCACGTAACTAAAATGAGCACAGATAGAATGTAAATAAAATCACAGAATCAAAGGGTTTTTTTTTTTTAAGATTTATTTATTTATTTGAAAGGCAGAGTTAGAGAGAGGCAGAAACAGAGAGAGAGAGAAAGCTCTTTCATCCACTGGTTTACTCCCCAGATGTCCAAAACTGCCAGAGCTGTGCTGATCGAAAGCCAGAACCCAGGAGTTTCCCCAGATCTCCCACGCAGGTGCAGGGGCCCAAGGACTTGGATCATCCTCCACCACTTTACCTGGCCATAGCAGAGAGCTGGATCAGAAGTGGAGCAGCTGGGACCGGACCCGGTGCCCATATGGGATGCCGGCACTGCAGGCTGCAGTTTTACCCACTACGCCACAGCACCGGCCTCAAAGATTTTTAATATAGTTAATCAAGCAGTGAATGAGTAGGCTACAAAGCAGAAAGTGTGAGTTCTCTTGTAATTATGTTTTTGAGAAAATATAGAATTTGAGATGCTGAATAAATAATGGAGAGAACTTTTTATCGAGATGAATAAAACGTGACAGAAGTAAAATGTAACCGTCTGGAAGGCTTGAAAAGAAAATAAGACACTGTAATTAAAAACTACTACCAGGAAGATGTATTTAATCTGGCAGTTAAGATACCTACGCCCTGCACTGCAGTGCTAGGGTTTGGTTCTCGGCACCAGCTCCTGATGGCAGCTTCCTGCCAGTGTAGACCTAGGTGATAGCTCATGTGATTGGGTTCTTGCAGCCCCTGTGGGAGATGTGGGATGCATTCTCAACTTCTTGCTTGGCCCTGGCCTTACCCCTTACCTATTGCAGATAATTGGAGAATGAATCAATGTATGAGAGCGCTGTCTGTCTTCCTCCCACCCCACCCACATTTCTGTGTGTATGATGTGTGTGTCTCAAATAATTTAAATACTTTTTTAAAAAAAGCTACAGTCAGAAAAATAACAAAGGGCAAGGGGTGGTACACAAACCAATAAGTAAATAATTCAGCGAGGCCAAGTGAAGACATGAATGTAGAGTGTCAACATTTTTGTCTGACCTATCTCAGTAATCTCAGTAATCTGTTATACAGTTAATAGTTTGAAAGATATTTCCATCAGCCTAGGGCTCTCTCTCTCTCTCTCTCTGATGTTGAGGCCAAATGATATTTACTACATCAGGACTATGGTTCAATCCACCAGATTAATGTTAGATATGTGTATCAATGTCAGCTATGCAAACATGCAGAACTACAAATCTAATGGAAGGTGGGCAGCCTTGAATCTGCATGGCTTCAGTATCACTGTCTATTGGGCCACTCCAAGCCCCCTCTCCATGCTTGTTTTGCTTGGATTTCATTCCCCAAAGTTAAAACCTGTAGTAAAAAAGGCAAAAGTAAGGCAGGCATTGTGGTATAGCTAGTAAAGCCACTGCCTGCCATGCTAGTGTCACATATGGGTGCCAGTTCACAGTTCAAGTCTCAGCTGCTCTGCTTCTGATCCAGCTCCCTGCTTATGTACCTGGAAAGCAGCAGAGGATGGCCCATACTTGGGTCACTGAACCCACTGGGAGAACCAGAAACACTCCTGGCTCCTGGCTTTGACATGGCCCAGCCACATCCATTGCAGCCATCTGGTGAGTGAACCAGCAGATGGAAGATTCCTCCCCCTTTCTCTGTCTCTCTCTCTGTCTCTCTCTCTCTCTCTCTCCGAAATTATTTCAAATAAATAAATAAATCTTTCTTAAAAAGTCAAAAATCTTAAGTTATCAAAAGGAAAACACAGATAATTGGGTTAATTAGTCCTGGACTACTATAAACATTAAATTGTGATTAGCCCAAAATACCACTATATTGGCTATTGTCACTTTTTGTTTTTTGTTTTTTTTCCTACCAGTTCTTATGTCCAGTACCAGAACATAATCACACAATATTTCCAGTATCTTCAAAATGAAACCAAAACAGCAACTTTCTGGAAAACATTACTTATTGCCACTGAAATAATAAAAAGTTTATTAAATCTTTGACTTGTATTGAAACTATCGGAGAAAAAATGATATGGTTTAATGAATATTGTTTCTTATTTTCTCTAAGAAAACAGTCATATTTTCTTATGAAAAAAGTTCTGGCTAGTCCCTCATGGAACAATTGTAACAACTATTCAGTGGCGCTACATTATTTTTCTTTTTGCTTAAAAATTATAAATAGAATGTATCCATTCTCAATGAGATTTTGCTAGTGGCTATAGTTGTTTAAAAAAAGAAAACAGTCCATTTAAGAAAATATTCTAATTTGCATAGATTGGAAAAGCTTTAATTTTTTTTCTTACATTGATTGAGCATTCTTGTGTATAAAGCAATCTTAAATCTCCAGATACTCTTTTCTTTATGGCTATTAACTCAACAAAAACTGACCTTTGCCTAGAGCTCCCTTCTGGGTAATAAGAATATAAAGTAAATATTCGGTCTCTACCCTTAATAAACTCACAGTTTAGTTTCTTCCATTATTTTCAAAGGCAGCAATCATTTATTCAAAAACAATTCTTATTCATTTAATTTTTATTTTTTATTAATATAAAGAGAACAGCTTTCATAGGTAAAATTCTCACAAGAGAACCATACTTCCTTTTCCTCCCCAACTCCCTCCCTTGAACTCCCTCATTCCTTTCTTTCTTTTTTCCTTTAATTTTTGCAACAACATTTCAATCCACTCTATAATCACAGGCTTAATGCACTACCAACCATGATATTCAACAATGAAAAAGTAAAAAATATCACAGTTCCTTAGAAGTGTAAACAAGGGCGAAAAATAACAACCAAATCACAAAATGTCCATGACATTCTATAGGCTTTTTTGTATTCTGTATTAACTACCACATATCAGAGAATACATATGATATTTTTCTTTTTGGTTCTGGCTTATTTCACTAAGCACAACTTCCATACATTTTATTTTAGTCAGGAATTTTAGAATTCTCAATTACCTACTGTAAAAAATTTTAACTCAAAAATGCCTAATAAATCTTATGTCATATACCAATTCTCCAGACATAGGAATGGGGGAGAAATGATGTATTAAAAAAGATTTAAACATAGTCAATATTTTCTTGCTGAGTCTCTAGTATGAAAATATGAATTATAAATTTCTTAATAGGAAAATGAGGCTATTTTACAGGAAATTTTTATTTCAGGAGAATAACCACACACACAGTAATTACATGCAATAGAAAATATTTTTGAACATCAGATGAAGTGCAATTTAATTATTTCAGAAATGTACCAACAGGAAGTTATATTTTATTTACCCTAATGATCCACCTACATTCATTAAGGTATTTTAGACTATTTCCTGAAGTATTTTATCTACTTCACCTTAAAAAAAATGACCATTTAAACATGATTTCACCCTACAAGAGGATCAATATCAATTTAAATTGATGTTGGCCGGCGCTGCAGCTCATTAGGCTAATCCTCCACCCATGGCGCCGGCACACCGGGTTCTAGTCCCAGTCGGGGCACCGGATTCTGTCCCAGTTGCTCCTCTTCCAGTCCAGCTCTTTGCTGTGGCCCGGGAGTACAGTGGAGGATGGCCCAAGTCGTTGGGCCCTGCACCCGCATGGGAGACCAGGAGAAGCACCTGGCTCCTGGCTTCAGATCAACGTGGTGCGCCAGCCACAGCACGCCAGCCACAGGGGCCATTGGAGGGTGAACAAACAGAAAAGGAAGACCTTTCTCCCTGTCTCTCTCTCTCACTGTCCACTCTGCCTGTCAAAATAAATAAATAAATAAATAAGTTGATGTCTCTCTACTTTGCTTTTCTTTTAAGAATCCATTCACCAAGCTTCCAGATGTAAAGGTAAAAATATGATAGAAAAAACAAAGGTCAGTGCATGGAGAAAAAGAAATATTTTAACAACTATAAATGGTTATGCAGATAGAATTTCAATTTTTTCAGTAAGATAATGTAAAACTTCTCAAGAAATATCCATGATATTTTTCTCAAGGAACAACTGTTTAGTAGTACTATCATATATGAAAATAAAATGATATACAGAATTCACCACTTTTTTTAAGATTTTATTTATTTATTTGAGAGGCAGAGTTACAGACTGAGAGGAGAGACACAGAGATCTTCCATCTGCTGGTTCACTTTCCAAATGCCTTCAATGGCTATAGCTGGGTCAATCCGAAGCCAGGAGCCAGAAGCTTCTTCTGGGTCTCCCACATGGGTGCAGGGGCCCAAGCACTTGGGCCATCGTCCGCTGCCTTCCCAGGCCATCAGCAGAGATGATGGATTGGAAGACGAGCAACAGGGACATGAACTGGCATCTATATGGGATGCCAGCAGTGCAAGCAGAGGATTAGCCCACTGTGCCACAGCACTGGCCCCATTCACCACTTCTTATAACACCAGATTAGAGTTCTGAGGCCCAGAAATCAGCGTTGGTTGTTTCCTAATAATCTTAGTTAGGTCACATCATTTTCCTGTGCCATTTTCTGTGCACTCACAAGGAAGTTTAATGAATATGAGAAAGTCAAAGCCCTTAGAGTTCTAGGTTTTATTTCCATAAGAAAATTCCTTAAAAAAAATTGCAAAAGCAAAAACCTACTCTTATTTAAAGATTCTTTTTAACCTCTCAAGGAAACTCAACAGATTAAACCAAACATATTTTTCCAGAAAGTCAACTTTAATCATTTAGCACTCATGCACAATTAGTTTGGGACTTTAATGTGGACCTGAAAATAGTTCTTTTACGCATGTTCTGGAAAGAGAGTCCAAATGACTTTTATTCCTGACTAGTAGTGATAAATTCTCAGAGCATCCAGCTGGAGAATGCATTACAATGACATCACACCACTATGTTCTGTTTTTATTCAAACTCTTATCACATTGAATTTTAAAACTAAGTTGAGGGGATAAGATGGCTACAGCTCAAACATAAGCAGACAAAAACCAGATGGACCAGAGAGACAACGCAGAGCGTGACAGCACCTTCATTTTAACAGCCCAATTATAAAGGCATCTGTTCTGAACGTACAGGTTTCTACAGCATCTTTGTTTTACCTGATGGATGAAAGACCAGAAGCATTCCCAATCCAGAGAAGGACAAAGCTGTAATAGGTTAACTTATATGCAGAAGTTGTTAATGTAATGATGTCATGGGCAGGGTTGATTAACAGCATTCTCTCCCAAAGGGTTTAGCCACATCTAGCAACTAAATGACTTACTGCCGAGCTCCAAGGCAGAAGAGTAAATCTGAACAGCATCACAATATTCCAGGCCTCAGGAGGAGGGCTGGGGGCACACAAAGCGCGATTTTTCTTAGGCCCTGGCATATTTCTGCTAGTGGCACAGTGATTTTACTGGCATGAGTCAGAAAGCGGGTGAGTCATCTGTATACTAAATGAGACAACTTTATTTCATTCAGCTTCTGCTCACTTCATTATAGCAGGAGAAAGTAAGGGAAATTTCTGTTTTCTGTCAGGTTTTCATTTTCCCAAAATGATCAGTCACTGACGGCTCACATGCCCCCATCAGAACTGTGTGAAACTATGAAGCCACTGCTTGTACTGCCAGCAACCCAGGCAGCAAAGTGGTTGCCAAGCACACTGGCTCCTGCAATGATTTACCACTTCCAAATGTTACATTTGACACCAAATCTAAGTAGTGCAGGCTTCTCAGCTAGAAGCTTCCAGAGTTAGATCTTCTGTCACTGCTGTTTGGCTTTGGTCTCTCCAGGAAGGGACAGATAGTTTTTTGCAGCTCTGTTGGCCACAACTGAATCTCATGACTTGGGCACTATACTCCAGGTCACCCTCATCTTTACTGTTCAACTAAAACATCCAGTCAAACCAAAGGTGGGATTCAATTAAACAAATGAGTTAACCAGCAGCTCCCTTCTGTTAGGAGGAGGTAGAGGAGGGAAAACTTTAAAAACAAATGCAGTTGTTGATTATGAATGGGACTAAGGTACAACTGGGTCTTTGAAGATATGAAACACAATGCAAGGAGAATTGCTGCAAATTCTATCTGTGATACAGGAAGATAACGATGCAGAAGGAGTGAGTGTCACATAGCCTGGTTGGAACCAAATTATAACTTTCAAATTGAGAGGTAAAGTAAAACTTTTAAGTGATTGAAAGTTACAAAGGAACTTAGCAACAGCCTACTCCCTTTATCTCTGTCATGTAGAAATGGCCTGTATGATAGCTGCATGGCACTCACACAGGCTTTGTTAGAGTTATCTCAAGCCTTGGAAACTCACACGAGGCAACTCATTCCTTTGCAAACCCATTCTGATGTCTATAAAAAGATTCTCAGAGTGAGCAAAATTTTCCCTCTCTCAAGCTTCCCCTCCTAAGTCTCACTCTGGCCACTTAACAGAACTGGTTGAGACCTTGTGGAAGGAATTTGCTTCAGAGTTTATACCCATTCCATTCTGATTATTGCATATTGAGTCATGCAGATTTGTTTGTAATTCTGGCAAGTATACACCTTGATATCTCTGTTGTTGGCTGGGCTCATAGTTGTGTTTTGCTCCACTACAAGGCTCTATCCATCTAGTTATCTTGTTTGTCTCATTGACCACCATCTCTGTTCAGAGAACAAAGCATGTGCAGAGATTTGACACTTGGCCAGTCTTCTCTTCCTAGGCACAATTCTTCCTGTATCAATCCTCCAAATAGATCTTTGAAAATACCAAAATATATCCAGATCCATAGGTCTCTAAGCCACCTCATTGATTGTACATACACGTTTGGTTCCTTCTATTTTCTTTGTCTTGAAAGCTCTCTTCTATTACCCTATGACTCTCATTGTGGAAATTAAAGATAGACTATACCCAGGCCTGGAAGAGCCACTAACAAAGATTTAAAAGCCAGGCATAAACTGATGACAGCCTCTATCAGGCAAGGAGAATGGACAATGGAGACAAAAGATATTAAAAGCTGGAAGCTGTAGAATACAAAATCATAATGGATCATATAAACAGAGGGGTGTTTGTATGAGATGAAAGAATGTGAAATTACAGAGCCAAGAGTAGTGCCATTCACCAAGATAGATGATACAGAAGGAGACTGGTGGAGAGTACTGATTAATTTTCCAATGTGACTGATGGAAGGTGCTTGCGGGTTTTACCAAATTGAAATATTTATTAGTCCGTTAGAAGTGTGGGTCCCAAATTCAGCAAAGTTCTTGATTATATCTGAGAATCATCAAAATGTAAAGGTAACACTGGGACAGATTTTCATTAAGATACCATAGGCATTCTATTCAGAGTGAAAACGTTAAAGAGACAAAGATGGAGCACTTTGGGATTTTGATCTTGGCTCTTACAAACCGAGCAGATGAAGAAAAGTCCTTGAGAGGAGTCTAGAATGAACAGCTGAGTGGAGCAGGAAGGATGAAAACCTTGATCATGAAAAACAAAAGGAAGAGATGGTGTCCAGTGGTGTCAAGAAGAGAATAGTTAGCAATAAATATAAATAGTTAGAATAGATATTCATCAGAATGTCCAATGCTATAGGAAAATACAAATTCAATTCAGTTGGTGAGATAAAGGCAAACAATCCCAGCAGCAAAGACTGGTGAGATACTTACCAACCCCCTTTCTTCTTTACCTGTGTTTCCTCTCTACTAGTTTTCACTATCACTTGCATTTAATTGTTGACATGGAGTGAGCTCTGACTGACAGAAGGTGGGCAGAAATGATGAGTGATGACTGCCACATCCTACCTGACCCACTAAACCCACTACCTATGATCCCCATTTTCAGTGTCTCCCTTTAACATTCAGAGGATCTAGCAGCAAATTCGAGGATCCTCTGAAAAGAAGGAATCACAGGTGATAAGGAGCCCATGTCCCTAAAGTACTATTGGAGCAGATTCCTATCCCCATCTAATCTTCCACTTTTTCCCACTTTCAGCAGCCTCTAATTAGATTTAAAAACCTTTTCAAAATTTTGCTTACATTTCATTCAAAAGAGTGACACTGAAAGAATAACAGAGAGAGAGAGACAGAGAGAGAGAGAGAGAGACATAGAGAGAGAGAGAGAGAATCGATCTTCCCTCTGCGGATTCATTCCCCAAATGCCCACAATAGCCAGGGCTGGGTCAGGTGGCAGCCATGAGTCAGGGACACAATCTGGGTCAACAACATGGGTGGCAGGAACTCAAGTATTTGGACCATCAGCTGCTGCCCCCAGGTAGCACATTAGCAGGAAGATGAAATCAGAAGCAGAAGCAGAAATTAAACCCAGGTATTTGTAGGGGAGGCAGATATCCAGCATCTTAACTGCTAAGCCAAATACCTGCTCCTCTAACTGAACTTTTTAAAAACACTTCTTAAAAACACTGATATTTGAGTATCATAAGATTCAACCACTTATTACCTGTACAAATATCAAGAACTTCAAAGGAGATTTTCAATGTATTTGAAGTTGGTAAAAGTAAGAGATGAGCAAGCACATTGGGTATTCCTTGACAGCTATCATTTATTTTTTCATCTCAACGCAAATGTGGGAATGAGTCATGGTGATACTTCGAGTTTGAGTAGTACATTTAGTGTTTAAATGCTCAATGAATCAGAATTAACTTGACTGGCCCTAAAAATATGATTGCCAAATTTTGCCTCCCTAGGCGCTATTGAACATTTGAACCAATTAAAAAGGGTTGCTCCCATTGAAGTTTCTGATGTCAAAAGCTTTGGGGAGTTAGAACTGCTGCAGGTAGGGAAGGGCATGCAGCATAAAATTTTTATTGAACGCCTACCACATGCTATTCTAGGCAGTAGGCATACAATAGTAAAGCAGTAAATGTTAATGCATCTTGGCCGTCACCATGGCTCATTTGGCTAATCCTCCGCCTGCGGCGCCGGCACCCTGGGTTCTAGTGCTGGTTGGGGCACCCGGTCCTAGTCTTGGTTGCTCATCTTCCAGACCAGCTCTCTGCTGTGGCCCTGGAGGGCAGAGGAGGATGGCTCAAGTGCTTGGGTCCCTGCTCTCGCATGGGAGACCAGGAGGAAGTACCCAGCTCCTGGCTTCGGATCGGCGCAGCACCGGCCCGGCCATTAGGGGAGTGAACCAACAGAAGGAAGACCTTTCTCTCTGTCTTTCTCTCTCACTGTCTATAACTCTCCCTCTGGCTCTCTCTCTCACCGTCTAACTCTGCCTGGCAAAAAATAATAATAATGAAAAGAGTTAATGCATCTCACAGTTTAGTGTATTCTACATTATCACAGTCTTCACAACAAGAAAACTGAGGGAACACCAATACAGGTAGATCTACAGTCCTGCTTTTTAAAATATATTTAATTATCCAGCTATATCCTATTCAAATGCCAAGGAAGAGCAAGGAAAATAAGTGAAAATTGAGCTCAGCAAGAGGCAAGTCATTATCCAAGAATAATTCACTGCTAATATGACCTCTGTTACCAGCCATCTCCTTCCTGACCAGAACTTTCCGACATAAGAGAGCATGCTACCTGAGACCAGGGATGAGTGATTAGGGTGAGAAGTGACAATTATAACTCTAGTTTTCTTTCCATGGCCATTAGAGTCTCCAGACAGATGGCACTTTCTTTTACTTGTGTGCCTATGAAAAGTTTTCATTTCAACTGAGAGAATGAGCTAGCAAGAATTTTGGGAGAGTTTCAATAGACTAACAAATAAATAAACCATTCTTCAGAAATCATAAAATGTAGTTATAATGTTCTGTATAGCATATTTTGTAGAAAAATATCCTGGGGATATTGTAACAGTCCAGTCAATTGTCTTAAATAAGTGCATTTAATATTTGTATGTTTCTTTGTTAAAAAATTAAGCCTATAAATAGGAATACATGTCATAACATTTGAAACCCTAGAATACCAAGAGTGATAAGTAATTGTCTTATACAAACTTGATGTATTTTCTAGGATTGATTATAGTTGAGAGAAATAAATAGATGATAGAAAATAGATGTAAATATGTTTGTAAATGTGTATATATTAACTCTATACACTTTGCATATAATTATGTGTATACTTCTGTGCCAAATTTGCCAAATCTTCTAAAATCTGTCCCCTTCAAACTCAAATGGCTTTTTATTTCCTAATGACAAATTGAAGGGAAAACAAAAAAATAAATAATTCTTTTCTGATGCAACTAACTAGCCTCAAGGCCACAATTTTATCCAAGGAGACATGAAAGGTAGTCCCATCAAGACTACAACTACTATATCACTCCTTATAATGTATTATTTGTTTGGAGTATTGGGAAAGATTTTCTCCTTGGCCAGGTTCTCTGAGGCTTCTTGTTTCAGGAATTAAGCCTTTATATTCTAACATGAGGATAATTCTTGATATAAACCCATCTGCTCATTATCCTAGGGAAAAAAATCAAAACTTTCCCATTAAATTATAAAAAATTAATAAAAATATGTCCCCCCATTGGAAATTATAGCTTATTGTTGCTTAATGAGGTTTATTTTGAAATAATTACACAAAATGGTGATAACAAATGCAGCAGAGGCACAATTTGGATATAAAATTAAGACTAAAGATCAGAGCAGTGTATGGCATTATTAAATGACTGGTGAATGCAACAAAAGGGAAGATGAGCAGAGGATATAAAAGCATGAAACTACCATATCAAATTTTGTCTATGAAACCATATAAGAGAAATGAACTAAAACATGCATTTGAAAACCTATAGTATTATCTTCCCTGTTTTATTATTTAAATATTTATTTGAAAAGCAGGGTTAAAGAGAGAGAAAGGGAGAGAGAGACAGAGAAAGAGAAATCTCTTCCATCCACTGATTCTCTCCCAAAATGGCTGCAACATGCTGAAGCCAGGAGCCTGGAGTTCTACCCACATCTCTCACATGGGTAGCATGGGCTCAACCATTTGGCCCAACCTCTGCTGCTTTCCCAGGCACAGTAGCAGGGAGCTTTCCTGGAAGCAGAGCAACTGGGACTTGAACTGGTCCTCTGACATGGGATGTTGCAAGCAGCAGCTTAGCTCACTGCATCACACACAGGCTCCCCACTTTCCTATTTCAATACATTCCAGGTATTATCAAGTATTTTTGGTTCCCTGCCCCATTTTTTGCTCAGAACTCTAGCCTAGGCTCCGTAAGCCACATTCCCATCATCACAGTAGACCCTCTTGAGTTGAAGTCCTCTCAGAAATAATCACTATTTTGACTGTTAACATTACAGTGAATTGTGCCTTTCATTAAGCTGTCTATAAATGAAAATGCACATCATGTATTTGTCTGGCTTCTTTGATTCAGGCTTGCTTTTAGTGTTTGTTTCATCCATGTTATTGGATATAGATATAGCTTATCCATTCCTATATTCAAGACATAGTCCATTATATGAATATACTGCATACAATTTATGCATTCTATTATTTTTGAGATTTGTGCTATGTCAGTTTGGGACTATGATGAGAAAACATGTTGTCTACATTCTTATAGGTGATTATATATAGGTATTTCTATTGGGTAGGTAACAAGGATATAGATTTTTTTTCACTATGTATCAGTCAACAACTTTCCAAAGTAATTAAATAATGTGTGTCCCCATTGGCATTTTAAAGGAATTCAAATGGTCCAGATCCTCCCTGGCACTTAGTACTGCTCTATTTGTCATCTTAGCTAATCTGATGTTTGTACAATCTACTGTAGATTTAATGTCCATTTGCCTGTTAACTAGTAATGTTCTATGTACCTAAAACATTTGGGTAATTGCTGGTATGAAATCCCTCTTCAAGTCTTTCTGTATTCATTTTTGTTTGTTTCTCTACTATTGTTGAGTATACCAGTTCTTTTCCTTTTTTTTGTCCCACATTGTCACATTCCTTTTTAAAAATATGTATTTATATTTATTTGAGAAGCAGAGTTATAGACAGAGAGAGGGAGACACAGGGAGAGAGGTCTTCCATCCACTGGTTCACTCTCCAAATGACCATAATGGCCAGAGGTGGGCCAATCAGAAGCCATGGGACAGGAACTTCATCCAGGTCTCTCACGTGGGTGCAGGGGCCCAAGAAATTTGGCCACCTTCCACTGCTTTCCCAGGGCATAGCAGAGAGCTGGATCAGAAGTGGAGCAGCCAGGACACAAACCAGTGTCTATATGGCATATGCAAGTGGAGTCTTAACCTACTGCACCACAGCTCTGGCCCCATAATATCACATTCTTAATGGTGTCACTTTATGTACAGAAATCCTTTTTTTTTTTTTTGACAGGTAGAGTTATACACAGTGAGAGAGAGAGAGAGAGAGAGAGAGAAAGGTCTTCCTTCCGTTGGTTCACTCCCCAAATGGCCGCTACAAATGTTCCTAGAACACCAGCTGCCCTAGTTAAACTCAGAGATCTGCCCAGTATGTAAATATAATTTACTCTGGACAAATCAAACTCCAGTTGTGCACCAGACAACCATAGAGGCATGTGTGAAACCAGTTTTTACTGAGTGTGACCTACAACAGCAGAACTTTCCATATGACTGACAGACTCGTGAGCAATGATAAATTGTTGCTAGTTCATCACTAATGTGGGAAAAGTTTATTACATACAAACTTGTAACAACACAAAATGAAATGACCTATAAACTTTCTTCAGTCAGCAGATTATGCAATTTTATATCTAACCTCATTAATTTCCTTTATATCAGGGACTCACAGATAACTCAATTTTATTTCAAGATGTCCAATATCAGGAAAGCCATTGTTTCATATATTTGGTTCCCTTTTCAGTTATTTTAGGCCAAAGATAGATCTAGTCCCTATTACTCCATCTTTTCTGGAGGTAGTACTACACACGTTTGTCTTTAGGTAATATATTTTAGTCACAAATAAGACTGTAACTTAAAGAAGAGGACATAACAAAATTGAGAAATTAATACAGTTATTGATAGAACTCTGTGATCCTTTCACTTTGTGTTCATCATGACCATTATTTTTTCAATAAGTAGGATGTTTGCAACTAATATGCAGAGAAGAGCATGCTTGCATGCTATATAATCAAGGCCAAATTTTGCCAGATACTTCCTGTTAGTACTTAGGACCATCCTGTTCCCCATCTTTCATGTGCCAGAAGACTAAAAACTTAGCAAAGTTCCAATGTAGGATATGCCAATGAGGCATTTGAAAAATTATAAGGGAGATAGATGATATAAATCACTTTTTAAAAGTCTATCAAGAATCTAATGTGCGCTTTTGTCGGACATGTGGTAATAAGCAAAAAGTGTGAGCCAACTGTAGCTAAAAGATAACCATGGGCTGGCTTGCACTGTGTAGCAATAGAGGGGCTATGAAAACTGGCTCCTAAGAGCATAGAAAACATCTTTGTATCAGTACTTGAGCTTCCAGTAATACTATCTTCCTCCCATAAATCCCTCCAGAACTTCCAACAAGTTTTTGCCCTCATCATCTATATTAAATATATTGTGGCAAAATATCTACAATATTTGTTTGATTCCTATTTGCTTACTGAATCCTGACTATTATGGTTTATTCTTAATGCATGAAGAATTACTAAATAAATGAATTAATTATCAGTGAAAGAATGGGAAATAAGAGTTTGGAAGAATAGGAAGTATTACAAGGAAGGTTGAGGAAAAGAAGGAAGAACAAATTTGTCTCATATCATTGATTTTTTAGGATTCTTTGCAAAATATCTAATAATGCCTATTTTTGTATTGATTAGCACAGCAAGGTTTTCAAAATTTTATAATTATTTGAATTTTCTCTTATATTTTAAAAATATTGGTTTCTTAATATTTGTTTTATTATTACTGAATTCAAGTTAATTCTCTGCTGTTTCAAAGTTATCTCCAGTAACTTGCACAAAATATCACATGTATCAAAAATTACATCAAAAACATTTTTATTTCTATTTAAATTTGCTACTTTTTTTATTTGACAGGCAGAGTTAGACAGTGAGAGAGAGAGAGAGACAGAGAGAAAGGACTTCCTTCCATTGGTTCACCCCCCAAATGGCCTCTACGGCCGGCGCACTGCGCCAATCCGAAGCCAGGAGCCAGGTGCTTCCTCCTGGTCTCCCATGCGGGTGCAGGGCCCCAGCACTTGGGCCATCCTCCACTGCCTTCCGGGGCCACAGCAGAGAGCTGGACTGGAAGAGGAGCAACCAGGACAGAATCCAGCACCCTGACCGGGACTAGAACCCAGGGTGCCGGTGCCACAGGTGGAGGATTAGCCAAGTGAGCCACAGCACTGGCCCTAAATTTGCTATTGATTCATGTAAATGCAAAGATTATCTTGTGACGATCATAAATGTTAAATACAGCCAGGGAATTCTACATTCTTTCCTGCTGGTGTATGTTTGATATTCTACACTTACTCCATTGACCTTTACATGTCACAGACTTCATGTAATTACAAAGGGTTGTGATTTTTACACTTTTTCTCTCATGGTTGAATGAGCTAACAATCAAGAATGTAGATGTACAGATGTAATTAAAGGTAAGGTTTCAGTACTATCTACCACCTCTTTACCCAGCGTGGCCTGGCCTCTTTGCCAAGGACACTTATAATTTAAAACTGAGATTGTCATTTGAGATAAAAAAAATGATCTTTTCTGCTCACTTCCCCTCCTCATTGTCCTCCTTAAATTACTTTGCTTTACAATCTTGAGGATAAATAGAAATATGCACATTGCCTCTCTACTCTTATTAGCCTCTCTCCTTCTAGTGGAGACTGTATTGTGCAACCAAAGTCCTATTTCAAGACTGATACACTCATTTCCCCCAGCTATTGGGAATGTTGAGCATCACAACTCAGAACCCAATAAATCAGCAGCAAGCAAATTTTCATTTGTTCCTTAATGAACTGAAATTATAAGGTTAGTGAAACAAAGTGGTGTACAGGAGCATCTCTTAAATGGAATTATGGAACTAGATCATTCATTAGCTGGCAATGAGTACACCATCACTGATGGAAGATAGAGTCCTAATAATACCTGGCTTCCTGGAATAGATCACTGAACTGGAATAGCCTCTAGCAGGACCTCTAAACCAGTGGTGAACTGAGTGGTGTACCATTACAAGGACATGCATCTGCAGGCATTTGAAATGCTGGGAGCAGGACACAGTAATTATAGGTTCTATGAAATTGGAAGCCTGTCTCTGGGAGATTTTGAAACATTGGACTAATCATAAATTTAAACAAAGTATGAGAGCCAGAGAACCTCCTAGGCAGCATCTGAAGTCTCTCAGATTCTGTAAACTAAGAGTAGAAAAAGATGAGAATCAAAAAATTATTTATTCAGAAGGTTGGAAGAAAAGATTGAATTTTAAACTGCTATAAATCTGCTACTCCAAGATAGGAGCCCTGATATGGATCAGGATGGTATGGATATTCTGCAGAACATCCAATTGGTCTATTACACCAATGACATCATGTTAATTACAACAGTTGAGTAAAAGCAGGCAGGTAAGAAATAGCAGGAGATAAACCATCTGTGGTGCCCAATATCTCCCTCTGTGAAGTTTTCAGGAGTCCTGGAGCATGCAAAGATGTTGCCTATAATATAAAGGACACAAAGTACCTTGCATATCTCACCACTAAAACACAGGCACAAGAACCAGTAGGCCTTTTTAGGTGCAGTAAACAACATATTCCACACTTGGGAACACTTTTTTGACCAACACAATAGTGATAAGGAAAGTGGTCATATTTGAGTAGAACCTAACACAGGAAAGGTCCCAGATATGATACAAGCAATCTTGCCACTTAGGCCACATAATCTGACAGACTGGAAAAGATGCCATGTAAAAATTTTGGCCAAGTACCAGTCAGTGCAGCACAATATGCAACTTAAGCATAGATTCACTGCAATAAACTCTACATTTTTTATATACTTAACCATACAAGAAAATAAAAATTAACAAAATGAAACCCTTAATCCACCCCTATCTAAAAAGCTTTTCAATTATCTGTTTTTGAGTACATCCCTCTCTACCTGAGAGAAAAACAACTAGTATCTTTCATAGTACATGTTGAGTATCCCTCTTCCCAAATGCTTGGGACTAGAAATATTTTAGTGGTCAGATTTTTCTGGATTTTGAAACACTTGAATATATATAATATATCTAGCAGATGGGACACAACTGTAAACACAAAATTCATTTATGTTTCATCTACAACTAATATACATAGCCTTAAGAATTTTTTAAGCAGCTTTTCGGGCCCAGCAAGATGGTGGAATAGGGAGGGAACACACTGATATTCTAGGAAAAGACAGTGTAAGCAACTTTTTAGAAAACTTTTATTTAATAAATACAAATTTCGAAAGTACAACTTTTGTATTATAGAGGTTTTTTCCGCCCCCATAACCACCCTCCCACCCACAAACCATCCCATCTCCTACTCCCTCTCCCATCGCATTCTTCATTAAGATTAATTTTTAATTATCTTTATATACAGAAGATCAACTTAGTATATACTAAGTAAAAATTTCAACAGTTTGCACTCGCACAGTCATACAAAGTACAAAGTGCTGTTTGAAGGCTAGTTTTACCATTGATTCGCAAAGTACAACACATTAAGGACGGAGATCCTACATGGGAAGTAAGTGCACGGTGACTCCTGTTGTTGATTTAACAATTAACAGTCTTATTTATGACATCAGTAATCATTGAAGCTCTTGTCATGAGCTGCCAAGGCTATGAAACCTCTTGAGTTCACAAACTCTGATCTTATTTACACAAGACCATATTCAAAGTGGAAGTTCTCTCCTCCTTTCAGAGAAAGGTACCTGCTTCTTTGATGAACTGTTCTTTCCACTGGGATCTAACTCACAGAGATCTTTCACTTAGGTCATTTTTTTGCCATGGGGTCCTGGCTTTCCATGCCTGAGAAACTCGCATGGGCTCTTCGGCCAGATCTGAATGCCTTAAGGGCTGTTTCTGAGGCCAGAGCACTGTTTAGGGCATTTGCCATTCTATGAGTCTGCTATGTATCCTGCTTCCCATGTTGGATCATTCTCTCCTTTTTAATTCTATCAGTTAGTATTAACAGACAGTGGTTTAAGCAATATTTTTAATGAGTGGTACATGAAACAGAGTTTCACGGTGTAGAATTCCATAGTGTAGCATAATGTCGGCACCCAATATATTTCAGACATCTTCAGACATCATAGCATTTCAGATTTCAGATATTTGGATTAGATATGCTTAATCTATATATGTTATTTAATATAGTTTTCCATACTTTTTCTAAATAGCCAGAAAAATAAATAATATTTTTATTATTTCTTATATTTTACATAACTAATGTCAGATGGCATTGATGCAAATTTTGTGCAAAATTATGCCTGTGAGATTCAACCCATCTTTTTCACTTTTAACACACTGCAATATTCCATTGTAGTAAAATTCCACAATTTATTTATAAATTTCTATTGATGGAAATGAATTGTTCCAATTTTTTCCTGTTGTATAAAATGTTTTCATGAACTTTTTTAAAAGAATTATTTTTATTTATTTGAAAGAGTTACAGAGGTAGAGTTGGAGAGTGAGTTCTTCCATTCTGCTGGTTCACTCCCCAAATGACCGCAATGGCCAGAACTAAGCTGATCCAAAGCCAGGACCCAGGAGCTTCTCCCACATGGGTTCAGGGGCCCGAGGACCTGGGCCATCTTCTACTGCTTTCCCAGGCCATAGCAGAGAGCTGGATCAGAAGTGGAGCAGCCAGGACCTGAACTGGGGCCCCTGAGGGGTGCCAGCACTGCAGGCTGGGGCTTTAACCCATTGTGCCATAGCGTCAGCCCCCATGAACATTCTTAATGTGTTGCTATCTTCATGTTTTCTAGGCACTACCACATTGACTTCTGTCTTAGTCCATTTTCTACCACTAGAGTAATTTATGAAGAAAATAAATACATTGCTATCGTTCTGGAGGATGAAAAGTTCAATATTAAGGTGCTGGCATCTGGTGCATTCTAATCCTGCTGCATCCTGACATGATAGAGCATCACATAGCAAGAGGGCAAACAAGGTAGCTCAGGTCTCTCTTCTTATAAAACCACTAATACCATCACAGGGCCCCTACCCTCCTGACTGCATCTAACCCTCATTCCTCCCACAGTCCTCACCTCCAATATTATCAACATATAAATTTGGTGATCAAACTTTCAATGCATGAAATTTGTGTGGCATCCTCTAAAGTCAGATAAATTTCTGCTTCACTAGCAGAGCAGCAAAGTTTTTGTCTGTATCTGCCTTCACGTGAATTCACTAGATAGTATGCAAAGTGCAATGTTGAGCAAATTTTTCCCTTCTATAAGTTTCCTCCTTTCTTTTCTTATTCTTTAATCATTTTAAAAATTTTAACATATATATATGCCTTATTAAAGTTCTAAATTAAGGCAAAACCTCTAACCTCTTTTTTTCTTATTATTTGAGAGAGAGAGACAAAGAGAGAGAGCTCTGATCTACTGGTTCATTCCCCAAATGCCTGCGGCATCCAAGACTAAGTCAGGCTGACTCAGGCAATGGAAACTCAATCCAAGTCTCTGAGTTTCCCACATGGGGCCCTGTGACTTGAGGGCTGGACCCTATTACTTGAGCCATCACCTGCTGCTTCCCAGGTATGCATTAGCTAGACTCAGCAGTGGAGACAGAATTTGAACCCAGGCACCCTAATATAGTATCCTATACTAATAGTGTACTATATTATTCTGTGGCATGTCTTAACTGCCATGCCAAACACCCACTCCTCCAACCACTTTTTAAATTATCACTTAGCTGAGTATGAGATTCTAGGCTGTTATTTTTTTCTCAAGACTTTGAAGAGATTGCTCCACTCTTAGGACTCCTATCGTTGTTGTTTTTTGAATTTCATTATTTTTAAGATTTATTTATTTATTTATTTGCATGCATTTCCTTGTTTAGAAGTCATGGATTTTCCTAGTTGTCTCTTCTCTAGCTTCTGTACATCCTCTCTTTTGCTCTGGCATTCCAAAGTTTCACTGCAATGCATTTAAATGTAATTTTTTTTTTTTAATTTTTCAACTTGGGTTTCAGCAGTTTTAAGATTTGCCTTTCGTCAGCTTCTAAGAATTCTCTGCTACTACTTTGTCAAATATTCCTCTTCCCTTATTCTTTAAACTCTTTGCTTCTGAAACACTGGTAGTGGGAACGTTAGAGCTTCTCATTCTAGTCTCTTTGTTGCTTAGACTGTCATATCATATATTCCCTTGTCTCTCCTGTCCTTTGTGTAATTATTCTTAAATCTGTGCTTCAGTTTATAAATCTGTTTAGTATTGTTGAATCTGTTATTTAAGAATCTTGGGCATTTATAGCAATGCATTTATTGTTTATATCTAGAAACTACAGTTAATTCATTTTCAATTTTTCCTATAAAAACAACTATATCATTTTGTATTCATGTTTTTGCTTCTCTCTTCTGTCTTTAAATATATTAAAACCTACTCAATTGTCTTTATTTGGTAAGTCCTATATTGGTATTTTTTGTGGTCTAATTCTGCCCTTTTAAATTTCTGCTTACTACCACATGCCGTAGCTTATCTTGTCATTCTAGATTACAAAATCAAGTATACATGGACTTTATATGGGGAAAACGTTTTGTTGCCTTATTTGAGAGAGATTTTCCTCTACTACAGCCATGCATCCTAAGGCACTACAAGCAGAGGTCACTTGAAGGTAAATTCCTAGATTGAGATGTTTCTGGATAACCTGAGTACTGCAAACTTGGATTCCAAAACTGTGTCACAGTAGACTTGTCAATACAAGATCTTGGAGGCATTTTGCTGTTTTGTTTAGTTTTCATTAAAAGCCCGGGACAAGATTGCCAAGGCTACTTGCCTTCACTTTTTGCTGGTATGTGGAATTTTTCAAGTCCACCCTTTCATCAGCTCCATAGATTGTCTAGGGCCCAAGTTTATACAGGAGTCTCACGCCCTCTCCCCTCCTTACAAGGACACAAAGCCCAGCTATGGTTCTTCTCATGATCATTGAGACCCAAGTTCCAGGACATTGTGACTGCAGACTCATTGCGAACATGTAGACTGGAGCATTCTTTCTGCTCCCTCTTCATCTTCAGTGCCTGAGCATTTGCATTTCAGTCTTTCCATGCAAGCTTTTCATTGTCAAGAATATTTGTTAATTTTCCCAGAATTTCTAAAACTAGAATGTTTTCAGGAGACATAATGTACCCTATTCATGAATAGATCTATGTGTGTGAATTTTAAATTTGAGGAGATGATAATTTGTTTTCCACATGATTGTACCTAGTTATGGCCTTCTACCAGAATGTGAGTTTACTTTGCATAGCACCATTAAGTTTTTTGTTTCAGTGAATGTAATAAGGAAAACAATGCACCCTGGGATATCATTATGTATTTCTTTTTTCTAATTTTTTATTTTTTTAAAGATTTATTTATTTATTTTGTTGTTAATTTTTTTCTTTTTTTTTAAACTTTTATTTAATGCACATAAATTTCCAAAGTACAGCTTATGGACTACAATGGCTTTCCCCCCAATAACTTCCCTCCCACCCACAACCCTCACCTTTCCCACTCCCTCTCCCCTTCCTTTCATATCAAGATCCATTTTCAATTCTCTTTATATACAGAAGATCAGTTTAGCATATATTAAGTAAAGATTTCAACAGTTTGCACCCATACAGAAACACAAAGTGAAAAATACTGTTTGAGTACTAGTTATAACGTTAAATCACAATGTACAGTACATTAAGGACAGAGATCCTACATGAGGAGTAAGTGCACAGTGACTCCTGTTGTTGACTTAACAAATTGACACTCTTGTTTATGGCATCAGTAATCACCCTAGGCTCTTGTCATGAGTTGCCAAAGCTATGGAAGCCTTTTGAGTTCACCGACTCTTATCATATTTAGACAAGGTCATAGTCAAAGTGGAAGTTCTCTCCTCCCTTCAGAGAAAGGTACCTCCTTCTTTGATGACCTGTTCTTTCCACTGGGATCTCACTCGCGGAGATCTTTCATTTAGGTCATTTTTTTCTTTAATTATAAGTGAGTTAAAGACATTTTCATAGGTGTATTAGAAATTTAAGGGTATTTTTCCTATAAATTACCTATTCAGAATCCTTTGCTGAGTTATTTATAGGCATGAATTTTCCTTTGGTTTAATACAAGAGGAGATTAGGTTTTTGACCATTCTGTGTTATATTTAACAGTTTTATTGAGGGAAATTGGCATATCAGACACTTTTTAAGTTTAAAACATATAATTTAGTGCATTTTGGCATTATAAATATATATATATATCCCTTAAACTATTAGTACACTCAAGATCATATATATATATATATATATATACATATATACATATATACATATATCCCTATTAGTACTATTAGTATACTATTAGTACATTCAAGTACATATATATATATATATATCCCTTAAACTATTAGTACACTCAAGATCATGAACATTCTAATTACCTGCATAAGTTCACATTTTTGCAAATATTTCTGTTTGTATCCTTTAGTATTATTTATTCTTTTTACTTATATCATCATCATGTTACTACAACAAATTTCCAATTTCTCAGTAGCAAAATTTGCCAATCATTTAGTGCAGGGCTTTTTCTATTTCTTTTGTCATAGCCTTTTTCTTTTTTTTTTTTTTTTTTTTTTGACAGGCAGAGTTAGACAGTGAGAGAGAGACAGAAAGGTCTTCCTTCCGTTGCTTCATCACCCAAATGGCTGCTATGGCCGGCGCGCTGGGCCGATCCGAAGCCAGGAACCAGGTGCTTCTTCCTGGTCTCCCATGCGGGTGCAGGGCCCAAGCACTTGGGCCATCCTCCACTGCACTCCTGGGCCACAGCAGAGAGCTGGCCTGGAAGAGGAGCAACCAGGACAGAACCGGTGCCCCAACCGGGACTAGAACCCGGAGTACCAGCACTGCACGCTGAGGATTAGCCTGGTGAGCTGCAGAGCTGGCCTTGTCATAGTCTTCTCAGATGACTGTGCTTCAAGTTTATGTGTAATGTCTCCTGACATTCTTCTTCCTTTTTTAGTTTTTTCATTTTTGTATATTTACATTTTTGAGATTACTTCTTTTTTGGCAGTAGCCCAAAACATTCTATACAATGACAGCCAGAATCATTATTGTTTTATTTGAAAGGCAGACAAAGGGAGAGGCATAGAGATAGACAGGGAGAGTTCCTTTCCACTGGTTCACTCTCTAAATACCCACAATGACCCAAGCCAAGCTGGAGCTGTAGCCAACAGCCAGGAACTCAATCCAGGTCTCCCATGTGGGGTTGCAGAAAATCAATTGCATGAGTCATTAGCATTGCCTCCCAGGTTCTCCTTTGGCAGGAAGTTGGAATCAGCCACTATACAAAAAAAGAATTCAAGTATTACAATGTGGGACGCAGGTGTCATAACTCCCAGGCCAACTAATCCCTCGATAACCCAGATGTTTAAGTCAGTCAGACAACAGAGTGAACAGTATCATTTAATAAAAATAGCTGAATTAATTCCAAATGGAATGAGTTGTCATTTCCATGGTGTTGGCTGCCAAACTGTAAAAATAAAAGATGGAGGGTCCCCTTTCTCTTAGCAACTCTGTGAAAAACATATTATGTTAGACATAATTTGAGATCTGTGTTTGCAAACCTTTCTTTTTAGTATAACTATTCAAATAGCTTGATATGACATTTTATTAATTGCCTAGTTAATTGCTATTTTATCTCTTAACTGACAGCTAAGTTCATTCAAGACCACAGAAAAATGCAAGTGATAAAGGAATTAAAGTCATTTTTATTAAAAAAAATAAAGCTCATTACTATTTAAAGTATATCAACTTCCAGATCCCTGCCAATGTGCCTGGGAAAGCAGTAGAAGATGGCCCAAGTGCTTGAGCCCCTGCACCAATATGGAAGACCAAGAGGAAGCTCCTGGCTCCTAGCATTGGCCTGGCTCAGCCCCAGCTGTTGCAGCCATTTGGGCAGTGAACCAGTGGATGGAAAATCTCTCTCTCTTTCTCAACCCCACCCCCACCCCACACCTCTGCCTCTCTCTCTGTAAATAAATAAATAAATGTTTGGGAAAAAAAGTACATCAACTAATCTGTCACATATAGGAAAACAAGCTTCTTGTTTTCTAGCTTCTGACTTAAAGGTTATACTTCCAAAATTACTTCTTTAAAGCATTTCCTTTACATTTCTTCTAAGCCCTGAGTTTTACCTTCAATTGCATAAACATGGACTTTGCCACCTGAGTATGTCTCATTTTCACAGTAGTCATTTTAAGCACGTTAGGTCTATCCAGTCAAATGTTCCCATCTTTAGTTCAATGAGACTGTTGGTAAATCCAAATTACTTACTACCCTTAGACACATTCATGAGTTTTATGGGGAGATGCCAGGGGGTTCGTATAAAGCAAATTTTGAGGGCTCCTGAAAGTTATAATTTGGGAAAAGATAGCATGTGAACAGCTGCCAGCCTAAACTGCACTAGAGCAGAGGGTTCAATTCAATTAAATCATGAACACAAATACCTTTCCCCTACCTAGTTGGACCAGAAGGCAAGAGCATCATGTGAAGGCAAGTAGCAAAGGGAGAACTGCAGATACTACGTAAGTATGAATTCAAATACAAATGAAATGTAAGGGGATGTTTTAATACAAAATAAATAATAATAGTTGATATGTGGGAGATGAAAAGAAATGAGGAATTAAAAGGACTTGGAAAGCATGAAGATCAACCAGTAGAGATAGAAAAACAACAGGAATCAGGAAAGAAAAGAAAAATAAATGTAAGAGACATAAATATTGAGGAAACATGTGTGGGTAAGAGAATTGGAAGCTGAAAATAGGGAAAGAGAATGTGTGTGTTTAGGGACAAGTGTCATTAATACTTACACAGATGTATAGCTTATTTAGGTGACTCAAGTCTACAAATTTCACCTGCATTCACAAGTAAATATAAACATAGAAGTGGCTAAGTTAATAGAACATCTATTTCCAGCATCTTTAAAAATTGTGTAAGATAATCCTCATAGAGCATCTTTTTAATTATAGCAAATAAATATGTATTCCTTTGGTTTCTCCCTGGTCTTAAAAACTCTATTTTATATTAAAAAGAATAAGTCATTGCCTCTATATTATATAGCTGTTTGCTTTACAAAATAGGTGCATACTATCAAAATAACTATAAATTAAAATCACTAAAATAAGCCATATTCCTTCATAGACTTCATAAAAGATACCAGAAATGTGTTTTCTTCAAGGAGGGATTAAAAATCTAACTTCTAATTTTAAGTAGCACATAGACATAGGGATATTTTGTCTCATTGCCTGCATTACTGAGTTTTAAGCCATATGTCTCTGACTTTAGTTCTCAATATTTACACCACTGGTGAGATGATAAAATTTGAGCACAGTGTGTCCTATTCAGACTTTATCCAGTAACTCATTTTTATTTCAGAATGTATTCATCACACTAAGTCCTGTGATTTAAGGAAACTTTTTTTAAACCAGGCACAGATACCATCCTGAGCTAAGATTGCCAAAACAAGGTTTCCTCTGCTATTTGTGTGGAAAAATGAATTAAAATGGTAGTATCAAAAATAGAAGCAACATTTATGTATTAGTTTAATTTTATCTTTCCTAAAGTGTAGGATTTGAATACATTTTCTATTCTAGGTTCTTGCCTCTGATTTTTCCCTCTCCTACATGTTTCCATATCCCACACACATCCTCTCACCCTCATGTTCCACTTATTTGAAGAGGAGATTGCATGGAAACCAGACAACATCCTTGTATCAGCATACTCCTCTGCTACCAACTTGAGAAAGAGACACAGATGCCCCAGCAGTAGCTTGGCTTAGAACCTTCTCCATTCATCCACTGCAGTGTGGTAGATGAGCAATTGCTCTGTTTTCAATCATAGACTCTGAATGGTCTTTGAAATTAACAAGTAGCATTGCCTCTCCACCACTATTTTATCACTCATCTCCTAACTTGAAAATTTCTGAAGATGTAAACCTACAGATCAAGTTAGTAGAAATTTGAATTCTACCATTTCAATCTCTTCATTATACAGTCTGCCTTTTAGTAACCTAAATTCATGTCATGCATACTCAAAAAGATTCTCTGCTTGTCCAAACTATAGCCAGGCTCCTCAGTCTTCTCTGAGACCCACCTGTGTACTTTGTAAACCCCAGATTTAACAATCATCTTGCTAAACTAGTTTAACAAGAACTACCCAGTTCTTGATACCTGCTCACTCTCAATATCTCACATCTTCCACCATCCCCCAAGGTGATGCCTGATCATTGTAGCCTGTCTTCAGTAAGAATCCTACTAGGTTGGCTTAGCTACAATCCCCCATACCCCTGATATGTCCTCAGTAGCTTTCCTTCTACTGACCCCACCACCACGTCTGCTCCTTGGTCGTAAATTCCCATGTGCTCAGAGTAAAGCCCAACCTCTCTCCCTCTGCAAAATCCCACTGTGATGACCCTGAATAAAGTCTTCCTTACTGTGCTTTCACAAGTATCATTAAATAGTTCTTTCCTTAACAATAGCTTTAATTTGATTTTTAAATATTATCATAAACTCTATATGAAATCACACGGGCTTATCTGGGAAGCTCTAAATGAACTTTCAGTACTCTCAAGTCCAGGAATTTTAGAGTGGAGAAAGAAGAGGCCTCACTACCTTTGAAAATCAAGTTTCAAGAGACAAACTTGCTTGTCTGACTGGGTGGCAGCTCAGATGAATTCAAATACAAGACTCCTGATTCTTCTTCCAATGTCCTTTCTGTTCGACCACATGGCCTTTTTAAAGAACACCTAGAAGGCAAACTGCTTGGAATATGAATCATTATTTCCTGTTGATGTTATTTGATTCAATATTAGTGAGATAAATTTTTATTTTAATGATTTAATAAATCATTATAACTCATGAATTAGCTGGTAACTGTATAATCTATGTCATTTTAGAGCCATCAATTAATTCACCAGAGCTCTGACCAAGAAGCTCTCATCATTATTCTAGTATGTGCAAATAAATTACATGAACAGAAAAGAAAACGAAAACAGTAAAAATACAAAGATAAAAGATGGAAAGTTGAGAGTAATTGAGGAGACCATGTAACAGAGTTAATTATCAAAAGCACAACATGAGACAAATGGAATCCGTGATCTACTCCCGGTGGTGGTACTAATTTAGCCAAATTATCAAAACCTCTGAAACTCAGGTTCTCCTCTGTGGTTGGGGAAATAATAGCACTTATGTCATATAGTTTCTGTGAGAAAAATATACAATATTTTATAAAGTACCTGGCACATAAGAATGCTCAAGAAAAGCTGGCCAAATCTTAATATATCTATGGAACATTTAAAAAATTGACCACATCTGGGAACTATTTTGCAATCCCCTCACCCAGGAATATTGTAAAAACAAGTCTTTTGTAGAATAGCCAGAAGGAGACTGATAGGGAGTCTCCATCAGTCACCCATCCCAGGGCCATCAGCTCCAAGTGAGTGAATCACCTCACTGCTGGGTTCACAGGAGAAGAACCTTGGAAAAGAGAATTTTCTTCACCACTGCAAGTCTGGAAGCAGATTGAGATATATCCCACAGCTAGAGGAAGAAGCCAAGATGGGAAAGTGCTCGATTTAGTTAAGCTTATTTACTGACTCATCCCTGAACAGTTGTGCTTATATTAAAATTATAATACATATGAAATGTACATATAAATGTACACAGATGGGATGAACATATGCACACAGGAACACACACACATACACAATAGCAACCATTTTTTAATGACAATGGAGAAAATTTATTCAAGCCTGGAGGAAACCAAAGTGCCCTTTTCTCTTTGGAATTCACGTTCAGATTTTGGAGAGAAATATTTACTTTCCAAATTATGATTTGCTTTGGCAAATATTAGCTTTGCTCAGGCACACATCGAATAGCAACACAGTAAAATCATGCTGGACAACAGACAGAAGACAATTAAAATTGAACACTTAGGATGGCTCTCAGTCCTAGGATGGCAGAAACAACTGCTGCCCCTGTTCTATCTCTCCCCTACACTAGCAGAGAGCATGCACAAAGCAGGGCATCAGTAAACATTTGCTTTGCAAATTATTAAAGAAAAGTCCCTATGTGTGCAATGCCATATATATATATATATATATATATATATGCACGCACACACACACACACACATATATGCACATTTTGAAGAAGAAAAGAAGAAAATGATTTCCAAAGTTTTATAAACTTTGAGAAAACAGCTCAATTCACCCAACAAGCCCTTATGAAGTCATTACTAAATTTCAGTTCTGTGCTGGTCACTAGATACATAGAAACCTAGAAAACATCATTTTTTCTCCCAAGCATTCACATACTATGATAAGAGTGAAAGTTGTTCAGATTAATGAAGCACAGTATGGATATAATGATAAGACAGAGTAGACATGAGATTCAATCAGGAGCAAGGTTGCCCTTGTGATCCCTCTCTACTCTTCCAGGTCATCTCATCCCATTTCCCCACCTGCCATGTTCCAGAGGCTGGAGGGACTACAACACAATCTGCATTGATCTTGGATTCCCAGTTTCATCTCATCAATAGTTGGCACCAGTAGGAGATCAGAGGGCAGGAGGTTAGTGAAGTTGGAGTATTTATTATCATGATTTCTTCCCTTTGGTGTTTGTGCAGGTTGCTTGCAGGCCTCTGCTAAATTCTACTGCTCCTCTCAGGTGGCCCCTCCCACATCTACCCTCCCTATGCTCCTGTCCCTTGTTTCATTCCTAGGGATGGTAATTACCTGCCCACACCTATGAAAATTTTGTCTTAATAGCTCTCCTCTAGGCCAGATATTGAAACTAGCGGTTCAGACACCAGTAAGGATCCCCACATCCCATGTTGAAATGCCTGGATTTGATACCCTAGATCTGGCCCCTGGCTTGGGATTCTGCTAGTGCCGACTCTGGGAGAAAGCAAAGATTGGGTCCCTGCCACCCATATGGGAGACCTGGATTGTGTTCTCTGCCTTTGACTATGGCCCAGCCTTGTACCCAACTGTTGCAGGCATTTGGAAAGTGATCTAGCATGTGGGAGCTCTCTGCCCCTCTGTTTGCCTTTCTTTCTCTGTCTCTCTGCCTCTTGAATAAATGATTACCCCCCTCTGATTATCCATTTTGAATGTACCATCTGTTTCTTTCCAGGAACCTAGTATAGTGTCTGAAATAGATAAAGGTCATAAAAAAGTAAACTTTTTGGGTTATATGGTGGCAAGTTGATGAAGAAATGCCATGATGTCATCAGATCTCAGAACTTTCCCACTTTCTCCTCCACTGCTCTTATCACATAATCTTTAATGTTGGTTCTCTTACATTTAGTAGATTCATCTCCTGCTAGGAAGAGAATACATTTAAGATAAAGAGAGTATATTTAGAGATAAAGATAAAGAAATACTAGCAAGATATTGTCACTTCCTTCAGGAAAAAAAATGTTGAATAAAGGTAATTTTTCCAGAATTTTATCTTATGGATATTCCTACAATTTCTTGAGAATAGGGAGATGGTGAGGGAGAAGGGAGAAGACATTGCTACAAAGATTTGGATCCTCAGATCCATAACACTTGTCACAATATTCTTCTTAAAAACTTTTTCTCCAATCACTCTGAAGTTCAGCTCAAGTTTAGACCAATCCATTACTGAGATATCATGTTTAATTTTAAAAATCATTGCATTCCTGTGTTAAGCCTACCATTTCTTGCATCTTTTTGTTTCTAGTTTTTGTATTCCTTTATTATTTTGTGGCAACACATATTCAAGAACCTTATTGAGGAAGGTGGATTGGAGATAAACTTTTGGAGTTCTGTAGTATCAAATAATATCTCACACTTGATTAACATTTTACTTATTTAACATTTTCTAGAATATTTTATCTATTTAACATTTTGAGAAAGAAATGTTTGCCTCACACAAAATTAAAGATATTATTTCATGTCTTCTAGCTTATAGTTTTACTTTTTTGTTTGTGTTTGCATTTTTATGTATATGAAGAGAACAAATTTCATGTATTTCATGTATACAATTTAAGCATATAATGATACTTCTCACCTGCTTTCTCTCCTTTTCATTTTTGATAACATATTTTCAATTTACTTTATAATCATAGGCTTGATCCTCCACTAAATAAAAATTGAATAAATAGAAAGTACAAAAACCACTATTCTGCAAGAGTAGATACAAGGGCCATAAGCAATAATCACATCTCAATATGTCAATTTCACTCATATACATTACATTTTTGGTGCTCTATTTGTTAGCTTTCTAAATGAAAAATCTGAAGCCAATCAAATTCTCATTCTTTTTTTTTCTTAAAGTCTCATTCCCCCCCTCTCTTCTAGAAATATCAAGAAACTTTCTTTATGCTTCTCATTCTTACACTTCAATAGGTTATGTCCAGATACAATTATTCATTCAACCATTGCCTATTGAGCACTCTGAAGATTAACTGGAGATTTGGCATAAAATAATATAGAACTAGTTCATGCTGGCATTGTTTTTGAGCTGCGGAAAGGAAGTTTGTACTAATCATTAATAATCATGGAAAAAATCAGTTCATTTCAAATAGTGATAATGCTATGAGGACTCTAAACAATATTAACAGAGACAGACAAGGTTCATGTGAAGGAACTATTGTGACTAAAGTGACCAGGGAAGGCTTTCCTGGGAATGGATATTTGATTAATATTTGGTTGATAATTAATATTTGATAAAGAATGCCATAGTCAGGACAAAGCCAGTACTGTGAAGGCTAGAATATGGTGAATAAGAGGGAAATGATATAAGAATTATGGAACATAAAAGTACCTTTGGGATTTACTCAAGTTATGTGAGGAAATTATTAAAGGATTTAAGGGGGAGTTCAATAATCTGAATTATGTCCCTTAAGACTTTTCAAATTCCACTTCTGCAATGCAAAAACACAAGATCATACTAGTGTGTTCATTTAAAATTCATGTCCATAAACTCCAAATTAAAGTGAGCCTGAATTCTGCCAACTAATTATATAATATTCCCCTGATCCATTCTCCCACTCCTCCCCTGTGTCCTTCCTCCTTTCTTCTCAAGTCTGCTATTCCACCTCATTTTCTCCCTCAGGTGATGACCTTCCTATTTCACCCAGAAACTTCAACATCAGGAGAAAACATCCACAGGTTTTTTTTTTTTTTTTTGAAGTATTTTTATTATCAATCAATGTATGCATTTATGGGCTATACTATTACATTTCAAATGTATGCATGTTCACTCAATGTAATCAGCATTTCCCCTTCTTTAATACTTCTCTATAATTGGAGGCTTGGAGCCCCTTTATTCTATGTGTTCGTAAAATATATGCCAGGTAAACTATAGTCACCCAAAAAAGCTGTGTAACAATAGGAACTTACTCCTTCTATCTAACTTCTATCTAACTCTAATTAGGTAACTGATATGCAAATGCTACCCCCTTCCACTGTTACCAATAATTACTACTCTGCGTTCAGGTGGACAGTTTTAGCTTTCATAAGAGGGAGAATGTGACATATTCGTCTTTCTGTGCCTGATTTATTTCTTCTAACATGATGTCCCCCAGTTCCATGAGTTTCAATGCAAAGGCTAATTTTTTCTTATTTTTATGGGTGAATAATATTCCATTGTGCATATATACCACATTTTCTTTATCCATTCACCTAATTATTAACATTTTGGTTGATTACATATTTTGAATAGTATGAATAGTGCTGCTGTTAACGTGATGGATTAGGTATTTCTTTGATTCAGTGTGCTCATGTCTTTTGGATGTACACCCAGTAGTAGAATTACTGGATCAGATGGCCTGTCTATTCCTAGTTTTCTAAGGAATTTCCTACTGTTTTCTATAATAGATGTACTAATTTACATTCCCACAAACACTGTATAAGAGTCTCCTTTCTCTAAATCCCAGCAAAGATTTATTATATTCTGTCTTTTTGATAATAGCCATTGTAACAGGGCAAATAGTTCTCAAAATAAGAAATACAAATGGCCAACATATACATTTAAAACAGCTCAATATCACTAGCATGGATATGCAAATCAAATCCACAATGAATTATTACTCCACAGATTTTCTTTTTAAAAAAAAAAAGATTTATTTATTTATTTATTTGAAAGGCAGAGTTACAGAGAGGCAGAGAGAGAAAGGGAGAGAGAGGTCTTCTATCGAATGGTTCACTCCCCAGATGGCCACAACAGCTGGAGCTGGACTAATCTGAAGCCAGGAGCTAGGAGCTTCCTCTAGGTCTCCCTCCTGGATGCAGAAGTCCAAGGGCTGAGTCATCTTTCACTGCTTTCCCAGGCCATAGCAGAGAGCTGGATCAGAAGTGGAACAGCTGGGACACAAATCAGCACCCATATGGGATGCTGGCACAGCAGGCAGCAGCTTTACCCGCGACGCCACCGCTCTGGCCCCTCCACAGATTTTCTTACCCAACTTACTACTCTCAAACCATTATCTATACCTTACATATAGTCTTCTTTCCCACTTTCTTAGAGTCATTGCTCATATACTTTCCAAAAACTAATTCTTCACTTGTATGCTAGATTTCATTTCTGCTCATCTGTGCATGGATATCACTTAAGGTAATCTGCTTTTTTATATTTTCAATTATTTCTCACTCTTCTTGAACATTACTATCAGTATATAACATGCTTTTAACTTTCCCACCTTAAAAAGCTCTCTCTTGTCTTCACATCCCCCACTATTTGCCACATCATTTCTCGGTTTCTCTTTGCTGCAAAGGAGCAATGGAGTTACCTTATATAGGCTTTCTCCATCACACCCTTTCCAGTCACTCCTAAACCCATTCTAATTAGGTCCTCACCTCCCCATCACACTACTTTGGATCCACACCATTTAAAATAATATATAAATGTCCAAATTACTAAATACAATGTCAGTTCTCATTTCTATCTCAATTTTATTTTATCCCAATTTTATCTCATTCTTATCAATTTTATCTCATTTGACCAATTAGTTGCTGCCAATACACTTAATTACTTTTTCCTTCTTTGTACCCTTTCTTTCCTCAGCTAAAAAAACACTCTTGTTTTTCTTCCTAACTCAATGGTCTATCTCTGTTCCCCTTTGTAGTTTCTTCCTTCTGAACTCTTAACATTGGACTACTCCATGGTTCAGTATTTGGCTATCATTTTTTCTCTTCATGGTACTATCACCCAGTCTCATAATTTTAGATACCACATCTATCCATGTCTATCTACACAACTTAACATCTTCAACTGAGACCTCTCTCCTAAATTCCAGATTGCAGTATCATTTCCAGCTTTTCAATGAGATTACCACTTGGCTATCTAAGGGACATATCAAATTTAAATGTCTTAAATGGATTTCCAATTTCCCAGGTGCTCCACAAAAATCTATAGCCTTCTCAATTATCCCCATCTCAGCTGCTGACTCCTCTGTCCTCCAAGTTGCTCAGGCCAAAATCATTTAATTCATCTTTAACTTCTCTCTCACCTAGTATTCAATCTGTTACTAAAATATACACATGCTTATCTTTTCTCACCATCTCCAGTTATCACCCTACATTGGCCAACATTACTTTGGGGAAATTTAGCTGCAATACTTTTCAAACTAGATTTTTGCGTTGTTTGGGTTGTGTTTGTTTGCTTGTTTATTTCCACACTTGCCTGACTGAGGCAGCAAAGCAAACAAATTGATGATTTTTAAGTGGTAAATCAAATTGCATCTCTCCTTTGAGCATCACATTAGAATGGTTCCCAATTGGAAACCATCTTGGAAAATAAGAGTTGCACACCTTAAACTTGTCTAGAAGACTCACCTATCTGTCCCCATTGCCTTTCTGACTTCATCTTTTACTGCCGTCCACCTTCTACTTCTCTTTTTTTACACTGGCTTCCTTTCTGCTCCTCAAACATACCAAACACGTGAGAACGTCAAGGCTTTTGTACCAGCTGTTCTCTTTCAGATGATATTCCCAAGTTATTCTTGTCCCCTATTCTGCCATCTATGTATTTCTCAATTCTTGACTTGCAAAATTACCTATCTATAAACTTATTTATTATATTCCCCTACTTGAATGTAAGTTCAATGAGGATGAGTGTTTTTGTCAGTTTATTCACTGTCAATCCTCACCATCTACAAACAGGTATGGCACATAGTACATTCCATAAGTATTTTTGAGTGTATAAAAATGAAATTGAATCCACCAACATATCCTAAAACCTGAGTAGTGTATTCTAAAAACAAATTAAAAGAATACCTACACTATGATTATATTTATGCAAGGAATGAAACATAAGAATTTAAAATATGTATAGAAATACTTGTGATAAAACATTTTACTTATTTTAAAGATTTATTTGTTTATATGAAAAGTAGTTACAGAGAGGGAAGGAGAAACAGAGATAGAGATCTTCCATTTGCTGGTTCACTCTCCAAATAACCACAGTGACTGGGGCTAAACTAGGCCGAAGCCAAGAGCCAGGAGCCAGGAACCAGGAGCTTCTTCCAGGTCTCCCACATGGGTGTCAGGGGCCCAGGGACTTGGGCTTTTCCCAGGTGCATTAGCAGGGGCCTGGATCAGAAGTAAAGCAGCTAGCACTCAAACTGGCACCCATAGGGGATGCCAGCACTGCGGGGAGCAACTTAACTTGCTGTACCACAACATGCACTCCAGTAAAACTGTTTTAAAGAAATATTTTTTATCTGGAAGTGAGCAAGAGAATCCGTCTGGAGACCTAAAACTACCACTTCTTTAGACTGGTTCTGAGTTCATGAGTGATTGCTTTATTAACATTCATTAAATAATGGATAACTATAATACATTCTTTTGGTATATATAAGATATATAAGAACAAGACATATCAAAAACAAATAAAACAAACTTTACTTGCTGTACCCTTGAATTTCTAGCATGAACTTATGTCTATTTACTGGTTTTTTTTTTTTTTTTTGACAAACAAATGCTGCTTTTGTAATTTCATTGGACCCTCAAAACCTCTGATTCTCACTTGATAGATGAGGAAGCTGAAACTCAAAAATGAAGTGACAATCAAGGCGTAAAACTAATCACAGGGACAACCAAGAACAGAACTTGAATCTTCTGATTTCAGAGATTTGGACTGAAAAGCACAGAAAAATATGGTGATATTAATATTCAGTTTGCATAGAGTGTAAAACTTATTTAGTAGTTTTGAGAATGTTCAGCGAAATGACATTAATTATGTCATTAATAAATCATGTGGGTTTCTTATCCTCTTGTATAAAATACAGGCTTTCACATGATGCTGACCTAACTTTCAACTCAAGCTTTCTGTCTGGGCATTTGAGGGCCTCCACATCCGACTACACGTTCCCTATGCCATGTTTTACAGTTGTCCTGAAGTATTTCCCAAGCATGAAACGGTGTTTCATATTGCATTTCCTTTATTATGCTCAATCTTTATCTTGACGCAATGCTTCTTTCTCTGCGAATTGGACAATTCTTCTCCCTCAAGACAGCTGGTATGTTTCCTTCTCCAAATAAGCCAGCTCCAAATTTCCCATTTGGAATTAATTGCCCCCTTCTTGGTACAACAAATATTGAATGTTGGGCCTTTTCTTGTAACAACTTTTATTCTATCTGGTATTTTAATTCTATCTGGTATGCTTCATACTAAATTAGAAGATGCTTGATAAAATAGTTTATCCTATGTGTACTTTCATTTACCACCAAACAGCAATGTATTCTCTCAATCACTGTTGAAATGAATCTAATAATAGATTGAAAAAATAGCAAACAAATATGTAATATTTTCCATGAAATTTTCCTAATCAGTTTTTCTTAAGTTATTTAAGTTAAATTTACAATGATAATCTATTTGTGTGCTCTTTCCTATTTGAAGCTATAATCACATCAATGGCATGGCATTTGATTCTACTATAATAATAATAGTGATAGTAATAATAATTATAAACAATGATGATCGTTAAGATTTATTTTTGAAGCTACAAAATACAAATAAGGATGTTGGCTAATGGTAGAAGAAATCAACATCTCATCTACAAGCGTTTGTTGCTCTAGATTAGGCACAAATGAGAGTGTCACATCCAGCCAATTGTACCCTCATTTAATTCTTCATTTTTTAGGCAGTCTTCCAGGTGTACTGCTGTTTCTGAGACAGGCAAGAGGTTGTGAATCAAGTCTGGTAATTTTGTTCGTTGCATGTACAGGCACGATTCCAGTAACAGAGCAAGAGACAGTGTAACTGAATCTATTGATCCTTCTCAAAATTCAACTATAAACCAATTGAGAATCAGATTTATTAGATGTCAAGTGCAGCAGTTGTAGCAAGATCAGTGACAAGATTAAGGGTTCTATTGAGTATTAGGAAGAAAATGAGAGAGTATTTATTTTCCTTTTAAGGAGTAAGAAGCAATAGTTGAATACCAATAATTTGGTTGCCCATTGAAGTACAGATCACATTGATATTTAAGTCTCTTAAAAGTCTCTAAATTTTGCCTAGTTGACACTGAGACTTTCTGGCAAGTTACATAATGAAGTACTACCAAGAAGCCTTCCTTAAAAACTTTTGATTTAGAGATGGTGTTCACACTCTCTTCGATAATATATCACACTGATTTTTCACTACTTTTCTAAATAAAGTCTCATGTTAACATTTCCTCTGGGAGAACATACAAGCTAGAAGAGAACTAAATCCTATCAAATTGAAATCTATGAAACTACCTCATTAGGAAAAAATATTTATATGACCAAATTATAGAGAAATATGCAGTACCTAATCTTGCTTTCCTTCTCTGTACTGTAGTTCAGTTTTGCATATATAATTAGATCTTTCTTCATTAATTCTACCTTAACCATTTCAACATCTAAAATATTTTCTTTAAATTTGATACACAAAAGTCAGAATGGAGACTCAGTAATTCATTCACTATTTTAGCATATTACAGCGCACTCCACGTTACCATAAATTTCAAAAGACCTCCATAGAAACTGCACTCAAGTATATTTGAATATCTCTGCTTTTACTTAACAGTTTCTGTTTTTTCTAAACATTTTTCTCTTTATATATATATATATATATATATATATATATATTACAACAAAGACTGCCATCCTAGCACCTATAATAAAAATCCCTTAGTTTTATGTGTTCTCCAAATTCCTAATTCACTTGTTAGCCAGACTTAAGGGTAGAATAATCTATAATTTCTGCCTTATCTATCTCCTTACTTCCCTTTAATCCCTTTCTTATTTCTTCTTTGAAATTGCTGTGAGATTAGCCAATATTTCATTTGAATTATTGCAAAGGATATTTAGAAGCTATGATGAACTGAATCTGCAGTGTAAATGCTGTTGAATTCTCCTTTCTTAAAGATTCTGCTTCCTGGATTATGGTAAGTCTATATTCAGATTTCTGAGGTATCTCCATACTTTCTTCTACAGCAGTTGCACGAGTTTACATTCCCACCAACAGTGGATTGGGGTACCTTTTCCCCCCGCATCCTTGCCAGCATTTGTTTATTGATTACTGTATGGGAACCATTTAATTGGAGCGAGGTGAAACCTCCTTGTGGTTTTTACTTGCATTTCCCTGATGGCTAATGATCCTGATCTTTTTCTGAAGTGTCTTTTAACCATTTGAATTTCCTCTCTTAAAAAATGCCTGTTTAAGTCCTTTGCTCATTTCTTTACTGGATTGTTTGTTTTGTTGTTGTTGAATTTCTTGAACTCTTTATATATGCTGGATGTTAATCTCTTATCAGTTGTGCATTTTGCAAATATTTTCTCCTATTCTGTGAGTTGCCTCTTCATTTTGCTGAGTGTTTCTTTTGCAATGAAGAAGTTCCTCAGCTTGATGTAATCCCATTTTTCAATTCTGGCCATGATTGCCCATGCTTTTGGGGTCTTTTCCAAGAAGTCTTTGCCTGTGCCAATATCTTGTAGAGTTTCCCCCATGTTCTCTAATAATTTGATTGTACCAGGTCATATATTTAGGTCTTTGATTTGTCTTAAGTGGATGTTTGTGTAAGGTGTAAGATAGGGGTCTAGTTTCATACTTCTGCACATGAAGATCCAGTTTTTCCTGAGAATTTACCCAAAGCAAAAGAAATCAGTATATTACAGAGTTATCTGTAGCCCCATGTTTATTCCAGCACAATTCACAATATCTACAATATGGAGCCAACCCAAATGTAGATCAAAAATTGGTTGGATAAAAAAATTATGGTATATATACTATGGAGTACTACTCAGTTGTAAAAAAAAAAAAAGAAAGAAAAGAAATCCTGTCTTTTGCAAAATATGGTTTCAACTAGAAACCATTACACTCAGTGAAATAAGCCAATCCCAAAAAGACAAATATCATGTTTTCCCTGATCTGATGCAACTAATAGAACTCTCTGAATGTCATTGAAATGGGAAAGACATAAACCTCTCTCTTATGTAAATCATTGCTAATTTCATTTTATTATAATCAAATACTTTAATAAAGATAAACATCACTGGGATATTCTACAACATTTAAAAACAGCATTTCAAATATCCCTCAATACTTCATCCCCCCTCAAATATACCCTTACTCTTACTTATTTTTTTCTTTTCAGATAATATTAACTTGTTGTGCAGATAGTAACCCAAACCAGAAACACAAGGCTCATTGTAGAATCCATCCCCATTGTCATGTTCCACATCCAGCAAACCTTTGGGATGTTTTCATTTTCCTCTACCCCTTAAACGTTGCTCAAACATATCTTTCTACTTTTTGTATATTGGTTACCTCTGCCTTGGACTTATTTTCTGTATTAATAAATAGCACTTAAAATAAAATATAAATTATCAATTATGCCCTGAGAGCCCATTATGCTATGGGGTCCCTTCTTTGGCTCCCAATCCTGCTCCATGAGGTTATCCTTTGAGGAGAGAAATTAGGCAAGAGTATGATTCAAATGGCTCCTTGATTGATGGTGCAGGAAATTTTTATACATTAGGTAGGAGAAATCTGGTATATGGAAATGCCTTTGCAAAGCCAAATTTTCATTAGAGAAGTTTGGAATCAGATCAGTATGATAAGATAGACTTTTAATTTCCTCTTCCATTTTTAAGGGACATCTTTCTTCTGAAAGGGCTGTGGTATACTCAGGTTCCCGTATTGCTCTGGTTCCTTTGGTACTGCCAGTTAGATTTTAGCATTTTGTGTTTGCCTAATTAGCAGGACATGTAGTTCTCTACCCTGAGTTCCCTCCATGCATTCACAGTCATTTCCTAAAATGCAGGAACACACACACACATATATATGTGTATATATATATATATATATATATATATATATATAAAATCACACTCATTGTAGAAATGTAAAGTGGGAAAACTTTCAGAAAAAGAGTAAGGAAGCATACTAAGGGTTGTTTTGCTTGGGAAACCAAGGGGAATAGGGCATAAGCGCAGTCTGGTGGCAATTACATGATCTTATCCTTCTGTTTTTGCAAGCATACTTTTTTTTAGTATTTTCTTTGCTTCTCCACTTCCCATTCATTCATTGCCATTCATTTTGTATCATGAAGATACTGATTTTCCTCCCACTTGAGTCTTTACAGCAGCTGCTCACTCTGTTTGTAGGACTAATCCTTTCCCCAGGCCCTTCATGTGGCTGGTTAACCCTTCTGCACGTCTGGTAAATGTCAGTTCCTCAAAGCGCATTTTCCTGAAGGGGCTATATAAATCACCACCAGCTCGCAGATGCATACACCTATTCTTAATCATATTATACACTTCTTTATCTGTAGCAATTATCAAATCTAGAATTATCTTGTTTTCATATTGTTTACTTGTTGATTGTCTAGCTCCCTCATGAGATGACAAAGAGATAAATATATTTGCAGAATAAATGAATGGATATTCTGTCTCTTTCTATTCTTCCCCATCTTTGGGCCTTTTCTATATTATGATGCCATAGTGATCTAGACCCAATAGAACTATAAAATAATGCTGATAAAATCTTCAAAGCTGAACTAGGGATGCCCAAGTTTTAGTGTCCAAAGAAACTCCTTTAGAATGTTCAAAAATGTACTTTGTGAGGTTGTGATTCAATACATCTGGTTTAGTATCTGAAAATTTATTAAATTTGTTTTTAGCAAGCTCTCTAGGGAATTCTGAGGGTGTTCACTTCAACATGCAGAATAAAATTTATGCTGTTTAATATGGCCTCCCAAGTATTTAACCAGCCCTAGGTTCATTTCCCATCATGCCTCACATGAACTTTTCATTCAAATTATCAAAAATTCAGCAGTTGTTCAAACACACTTCATTACTCCATTTTTCAAAAATATTTATTTATTTATTTGAAAGGCAGAGTTTTCAGAGAAAGGGAGAGAATCAGACAGAAAGAGAAAGAGATCTCCCATCCACTTGTCCACTCCCCAAATGTCCTCAATGGCCCGAGATGAGCCAGTCCAAAGCCAGAAGCTTCCTCCAGGTCTTCCACATGGGTCCAGGGCCCAAAAACTTGAACCATCTTCTGCCTCTCTCCCAGGTACATTAGTAGGGAAATGGATTAGAAGTAGAGCAGCCAGGTCTCAAACCAGCACCTATGTGGGATGCTAGCATCACAGGCAGCAGCTTAATCCACTATGCCACAACACCAGCCCCGCCATTATTTCTTGCCTCTAACTTTTGTTCCTGTTATTACTAACCCAGCTGCCTCTACCAGTCTAGAACATCCACCTTTTCCAGAAATATTCATTAAAATCCCAAGAGAGATTCAGTACTCCTAGATATACAATGGTATCTTCTTTGATTTTTCATTATACATAGTAATGTAGAATAAGATTTCAACATCAAGTATTTGTAGTTTTATCAACTGTAAGTTCCATTTTTTTCCCCAAAATAATGGTAGGAACCCTCTATCATACTGATTTGGAAGACTGAGCTTGCACATTAAAGACAATCACTAAATAAACTCAGGAGTGAAACTCTATCTTTTCCTGGGTTCCCCTGAAAGCAGAGACTGAGATGAAAACTTATTTGCTAATACTTTATGGAAGGTGTACAACACAGAGAAGCAGAAGTGAGGGATAGACAATGATCCAGAAAAGAATGAGAGAAAATGCAATGGGGTACTTTATGAGGTTTTATTACATATTCATAACTAATATAATTGATTACTCAATCTCATGAGGCATCTTCGGTAACTATTCAGATGTTTTGATCTTGGAATATTCCACCTGGGGAGAAGGAAGGAGCTTTCTTCCATTATCACTATTCTGTACCAACTCCTATCAAGGGAAATAATTTGCAGCTCACCTAGAATCAGGGTCTATTAGCTAAGATCTGAAAACAGAATGAAAGACCAAAATTTCCATTACAGTTACTGACATCAAACTTCTACTTGTTAGCCTCTTTAAAAATCATATAAGTAGATAAACATCTTAGTTTAGCTTCTCACTTATCTCACTGGTCATAACAACATCATAATCCATAGCTCTTTGTAGTTCAAAGCACTCTTATCCTAGCCTTGTTGCCTATCATGGCTCTTATGTTAACCTTTCCCCTACCAGCTAGATACCTTCACCCGGCTTATGCAGTGACATGAACTGGAGGGAAAGGGATAGTGGTTAATGGGTACAGGGTTTCAGTTTGGGGTGATACAAATAGTTCTGGAGAGGAATTGAGGAGATGGTTGCACTACAATGCAAATGTCCTTAATGTCACAGCACTGTAAACCTAAATAGCAAAAGTAATAAATTTTGCATCATGTATATTTTGTTACAGTGAAAAACAGATATCCAAACGTATTATCTTTATAATTATTATTATCCTCATACCAGTTAAATACAGCAGCCACATAATTTCAAGTGTTCTTTGCTTTACTTCATGAAACCTATTTATAGGAGCTGCTTTAAAATCACTTCCTGTGGGTGGATATTTGGTTCAGAGACTGAGACACTTATTGGGACACTTACAGACTGGATCCAAGTGCCTGGGTTTAAGTCTTTGCTCCATGCCAATTCCTGCTCCTGAATATGAGCACCTGAGGAGACAATGGGTGAAGATTTAAGTAGTTGGGTCCCTGCCACCAAGTGGGAGACCTAGACTGAGTTCTTGGTCCTGGCTTCACCCTGGCCCAGCCCCAATGGTCATGGGAACTTGGACTTGGAAAGTATACCAACAGATGAGAGATCCATTCTCCCCCTCCCTTTTCTTTCTTTCTCTCTCTCTCTCTCTTTCTTTCTTTCTCTCTCTCTCTCTCTCTTCCTTCCTTCCTTCCTCCCTTCCTCCCTCCCTCCCTTCCTTCCTTCCTTCCTTCCTTCCTTCCTTCCTTCCTCTCTCTTTCTCTTTCTCTCTCTCTCTCTCCCTCTTTCCCTCTTTTTCTATTTCTCTATTTCTCTCTCTCTCTCTCCCTCTTTCCCTCTTTCTCTATTTCTCTATTTCTCTCTCTCTCTCCCCCCCCCATCCTGTTTCAAGTAAATAAGTAAATGCAATTTAAAATACACAAAATCACTGCGTGATAGTTGCCACATGGTGTTATCTCCTAGCTGGTGTGTGTGTGTGTGTGTGTTCTGATTTTTCCTTGAGAACTGGTCACATTTTCCTGATTCTTGCATTTTGAGTAATTTTGGATTGAATTAGAAATTCTGAGCATTATGCTGGGTAGACTCTGGGTCCTGTTATAAACCTATAGAGAATATTGTTTCTGTTTTAAGAGGCATACAACCTGATGTGATTCATACCATATATTTGTCCTATTTCCTTTGGTAGGGGTGGTTTTCAATTTCTATTTAGTACCTTAAACCTCTTCCATATTGGTTTGAGTCTTACCCATGCATGTGTTATTTAGGAGACAAAAAAGTTGTCCCTATTCAATTCCTTACTTGTTTGCTTAAAAATATCAACAACATCCAATCAGGAAATAATGAAACCACTTCAGTTTTTTCAAGTGCAATGATTTTAATCATAAATGAATTAGCTTCACAGGTGATGGAAGGTCTGAGAAGCTAAAAAGCAATGGCCAATCAACACAGAAATTGACAACAGCTAGAAGTTGCTATCAATTTATTGTTAAAAGAACAGGAAGATGTTATCAGAGGCCAGATGTTAGGGTTCTTTGGTGGAAGCCAGAACATCAGAAGTTGCCCTGATGAGACCATTGTTGGATGAGCTCTAGAGAAGATCACCCATATCCAGAAATGCTACAAGAGGCAGAGTGATTTGGAGTGGGGCATCCTGGCTCCTCTCATTGTTTCTGCCTTCCAATCTTTGCCTTGCACCTTCTATTGACCAAACCTAGGAATGCAAACCTATTGACCAAACCTAGGAACACAAAGTGAAAGAGAGCCAGGGGAAAGCAGTTTCCTAACATAGAAAGTAAAGCAGAGAGGGTGGGTGCTGTGGTTCAAATATGCACCCCTCCCCAAATTCAGGTGTTGCCAATTCAGACGTCACCAATTAAGAGGTAGGGCCTTTAACAGGTGAAGGGCCATGAAAACTCCTCCCCTTCATTAACGGGCTTTAGACCCTTAAAAAGGAGGCTCCAAGGAGCTTTCTGCACTTTTGGCCATCCATCTTCTACCTGACAGGCCGTCTTCTAAGGATACAGCCATCTTGGAAGCAGACCCTTAGTACTCTGATCTTGGACTTCCCCACCTCCAGAACGGTGAGACATTTTTCTGTTTTTCAATTAATCACCCAATCTGTGGTATTTTGTTACAGCATCAGTAAAAAGCCGAGGAAGCTGGGAAATGGGATTAAACCAAATAAGCATTTGACAGGCACACTGGAATTTTTACATTTATTTAAGGTGTACAAATTTCATGCATTTCATATATACAGATTCAGGAATATAATGATACTTCTACCCTACCCTCCCTCCCACCCATGCCCCCACCCTTTTTTCCTCCACCCTCTCCTATTCTTATTCTTATTTTTTACAAAGATCTATTTTCAGTTAACTTTATACTCAAAAGATTAACCCTACAGTAAGAGTTCAACAAATAGTATGAAGAGGAAAAAAAAAAAAAGTTCCTCAAAACAAAACCTATATGTTTGTTATTTTGCCCATAAATACTAATTCTTCAAATTTTTAAGGTGAGCTTATGAGAACAAAACTGAAGTAAAAGTCCAGGTGTTTAGGTATATCAGTGGGCCTCTGTCCTTATAGTTATGTCACTTGAGATACCTGAATCCTGTAAGAGTGCCTGGGTTCCAGTCCCAGGCACTACCCCCAATTCCAACTTTCTACTAATGTTTACTCCGGAAGGCAGCAAGTGACTGCTTAAGCATTTGTATCACTGCTATCCATGTAGGACGTTGATTAGGTTCCTAGCTCTGCTTTAGTCTGTCCCAGCCTCGCTGCTGCCAACATTTGGGGCCTGAACCAGTAGATGGGAGCTTTTTCCCCTTCCTGCCCTAACTCACCCCCTACTCCCTTCACCTTCTACCCACCATCTCTCTCCTCACCCCATGTCTATCTCTCCCTCCCTCCCTTCCCCCTCTACCTGCCTCCCTCTCTCTCTGAAGTAAATTTAAAAATAAAAATAACCTAAGGAAAATGACAAATCACACCATTTTCCTAGAAATTTGGTATCTGCCGGAAACTTAAGAATGATTGGCCTTCGAAATGATTTTGCAAGACATCACAATTCACACCCTACATTTCCCATTCTTGACATGAAAAAGTAAAGGGCCAGGCATTGTTCTGTGCATGTCTTGATTGCTAATTGAGATTAAAAAAAAAAAAAAGACACAGATGAGAGCCATAAACCAGGAGTCAAGAGTGAAGGAAACCCAATTCAGACACAGAAGTAACAGATAAGATGGAAATAAGGGGTTCATATTCCTAACAGAAAATTTCTGAAAATCTAGGAGTTGTGGCTCACAGGGAAATGAACTGTATTTGTCCCATCTTATTGCAGGTTCTGGCAGATGGATTTTCAACCTCTAGAGAGACTTAATAGAGAAATAGTTTAGGAGAGCTGTCACAGTGTGCCCTCTAGCACATCTCAGATCTCTGTCTCCAAGGGAGAATATACCTGAGTTCCTAAAAACAAAGAATTAAACTGGAATTTCAGATATAAAAATAACTTTGATACTTTCTTTAATGTCATACTAAAAATATTTTGTGGTTCTATTTTCATAAGATGATGAAATTCTATTCAAATTTTATAATGCAACCAGTCTGCATATAAGCAATAATGGAAATCACATTTTAAATATCAGTTTCTGTATACTCCTAATTTGAACTAAAACAATTTTTTGAAAGAAATGAAAATAGAAAATGTCATGAGTTTGTTTTCTTTGCATCTCTTCATATCCTTCAATGTAAGTTTTATAAATCAGCCTATAAACAAGGGCCAATTTCTAAGCTAGTATTTCTTAGAGCAAAGACAAGTACTTTAACTCATTTACCCATAGAAGTATTTTATACACATAGTAAAATAAACACAAGGGGAGATATGAAGCATTTTGACTCAGTGAAGAATGTATTTCTCTTGAAATAGAATTAATTCTGCAATATTTAGGCAGCTTAACTGCTGCATGATTAGTTTCCAAATATACCAGTAGTTAAATCTCCAGCAAAGGTGACATAGCTTTACCTATGGGACTACTCTATGGTGAGTCACTGAGTAGGTGGCAGGACTGCAACATAGTGACAACTAGTTCTCCAATAACCAGCTCTGACTTGGATCTTGATCACAGCTGAGCTCACCAGGATATGCAGAACCACTTTGAGAACTATTTGATAGTTTCTCCTTAAAGGATGTGTTTCCCTTAGATAAAAAATAGTCACAATGGTCAAACTGAAAACAATACATGCATCCCCTCTCACAACTTTTTGTGACAGAGACACCTGGGTAAGCATAAATTGTGTAAAGAACACAGCTGACATTTTAACCTTTTTAAGAAAATATGTGAACTCGCCTTGATGCCTTGACAGAAATAGTGTGGCCAATACAGTGCTTTGCATTGGAGCCATTTGGCAGTTTTATAACGTACAGGAATGCCATTGTCTACTGAACAATAAAATTAACTGAAAACAAGTGAAACACAGTAAAGTGTCAGGTCAATAGATAAATCAGTCCAACAGATTTTCATGAGAGAGAATCTTACTTTGATGCTTCCTACAGTTAATAATTTTTCCTTGATTTCATACAGAAAATGTGAAAGTAGGAAACTGGATGAGATGGTGAAGGAATCATGAGGTATGGTGGTTGCTCAGTATCCAGTGAGGGGCTTGGTTCATGAAGCCCCACGGATACCAAAATCTGTAGGTGCTCAAGTCCCTTACTTAAAATAGCATAGTATTTAGACATAACACATGTGCATTTTTTTTTTTTTGACAGAGTGGACAGTGAGAGAGAGAAAGGTCTTCCTTTTCCATAGATTCACCCCACAATGGATGCTGTGGCCAGCGCAGCGCGCTGATCCGAAGCCAGGAGCCAGGTGCTTCTCCTGGTCTCCCATGCGGGTGCAGGGCCCAACGACTTGGGCCATCCTCCACTGCACTCCCGGGCCGCAGCAGAGAGCTGGACTGGAAGAGGTGCAACTGGGACAGAATCCTGTGCCTGGACTGGACCAGGACTAGAACCTGGTGTGCCTGCCCCATAGGCGGAGGATTAGCCTATTGAGCCAGCAATGTGCATCCTTTCATATGCATCAAAACAAATCCACAAGGGCTGGCTCATGGCTTAGCAGGTTAAGCTAATGCCTGCAAAGCTGGCATTCCACATGGGTGCCGATTCATGACCTGGCTGCTCTAATTCCAATCCAGCTCCCTGCTAATGTTCCTGGAAAAGCAGCAGAGGATGGCCCAAGTGCTTATGTCTCTGACACCCATATGGGAGACCTGGAAAAAACTCCTGGCTTAAGCCTGGCCCAACCCTGGCTGTTGTGGCTGTTTGGAGAGTGAACCAGCAAATGGAAGATCGATCTCTGTCTCCTTCATTATATCACTCTGCCTTTCAAATAAATAAATCCTTCAAAATAAATTATCTAGGCCGGCGCCGCAGCTCACTAGGCTAATCCTCCACCTTGCGGCGCTGGTACACCGGGTTCTAATCAGTCAAGGCGCCGGATTCTGTCCTGGTTGCCCCTCTTCCAGGCCAACTCTCTGCTGTGGCCAGGGAGTGCAGTGGAGGATGGCCCCAGTGCTTGGGCCCTGCACCCCATGGGAGACCAGGAGAAGCACCTGGCTTCTGCCTTCGGATCAGCGTGGTGCGCCGGCCGCAGCAAGCCAGCCGCGGCGGCCATTGGAGGGTGAACCAACGGCAAAGGAAGACCTTTCTCTCTGTCTCTCTCTCTCACGGTCCACTCTGCCTGTCCAAAAAAAAAAAATTTTTTTTTAATAATAAATAATCTAGATTACCTATAATTCCTAATACATTGCAAATGATAAATATTTGTTAGGCTGTATTGTTTAGAGGATAATGACAAGAAAATCCTAAACATAATAAGACATTTTTTTGAGTATTTTTGACCCGTGGTTGGATGCAGAAATCAGAGATTGATAAGTGACTGTATACTTTTGTAATGGTTACAGTAGGCAAATGTGACTTTATAAAAAATAAACAGTATCTAATCATCCCCAGATTCCATAACAATTTAAGTATCTTTTATCAACAACAGTAAAATTTTATAAGCTCCTACTTGAATGACAGTAGTTCACACTTATGTTGGATCCATGTCACTTTTTTTTCCAGATGAAATTGTTTTTAATGATTTGATGTTGCTTTAAAAGCAATACAAATCAGCCGGCACCACGGCTCAATAGGCTAAACCTCCGCCTGTGGTGCCAGTCGGGGCACCAGATTCTGTCCTGTTTGCTCCTCTTCTGGTCTAGCTCTCTGCTGAGGCCTGGGAATGTAGTGGAGGATGGCCCAAGTCCTTCGGCCCTGCACCCGCATGGGAGACCAGGAGGGAGCACCTGGCTCCTGGCTTTGGATTGGCGCAGCGCTGACCATAGTGGCCATTGAGGGGGTGAACCAATGGAAAAGGAAGACCTTTCTCTCTGTGTCTCTCTCTCTCTCATTGTCCACTCTGCCTGTCAAAAAAAAAAAAAGTAATACAGATCCTTTTTGCCTTCTGAGGCATCATTTTTAAGCCACAGGCCTGTATTTCCCATTTAAAGAATAATTTTAAAAATGTACAAGTAAGGACAAGCCATAAAGCTTAGATCCTTTTCCCCAAGGGCAGCCCATTCTTGGTTCTTCCTTGCCACTCTTTAGAGAAGCTCACTGCCATATTGAAAGAATACAAAAGACTGCTTAAATGTAGGCAAGTCAAGCCAAACCTTGCTCATCCCATTGTTTGTCATCCACTAAATATGTGAGTGGATATTTCTCAAAGGTAAGAGTGGCTAATAAGCATGTGAAGAATATACTCAGCATCATTAGTTATTGGGGAAATAAAATTAATGTCCTAATGAGATTCTACTCCATATTCACTAGAATAGCAGAGACTGACAAGACTAGCAGGTGTGAGGAGCACAGGGGCCTCCCTTACATGGATGGTAGCAGTGCAATGTGATAGAAACACTGTGCAAGAAACAGTTGGGTCATTTCTTACAAAGTAAAATACACATTTATTACATTACCCAGCAATTCTACTCCTTGGTCTTTGAAAAAGGAAAATGTGCTTACCAAAAAAAAAAAAAAAAAAAAAAGCTAGTTTGCCCATCAACATTTAATTGGGGAAAAGGGGATAGAGGAAATACACTACTCTGCACTAAAGGCTAACAAGCAAGTGATACACAACATAGTTGAACTATAAAAATATTGTGCAGAGTAAAATAAGCCAGACACTGGAGAGTAAATGTATAAGTATTGTACATGAAACTCTGAAAGGGGCAAATATAAACCACAGTGTCAAAGAAAATCAGCAGTTGCCAAGAGCAGGGAGGGATTACAAAAGATAAGAGGGAAATTTGAGGGTAGATGGAAATCTGTATCTTGATTAGATTAGTTTATCAAAACTCATGGAAGCTATGGGTTTATCTTATTGCATAGAAACTGTGCTAACCTCAAAATATTATATCTTTAGAATCATTAGTAATTTACTTATTTGCTGTCCTTATTATGTCCCTAAATATAAATATTATTCCACATAAGTCTCATTAGAGACACCAAAATCAGTATGATTATTGCTATCACTTCAACGAAGAGATGATGGGGTTAGAAATGTTAAGTGATAAATTAGCCTGAAAAGGCATAGCCAGAGTTGCTGCACTATGATTACACTGAATTCTCTTACAAATACCATTCTACATTCTTTCCATAATCTTAGGCTTCATTTTAACTAAGATGTACAATGTAGCACTAGTATATATCTTCAGTACTCTGATGTTTTACTTGATAAATTGAAAGGGTTCCGATCTGTGACTTCCTTTTGAAATAGAAGAAAAAAATTAGTCCAGTTACCTTTGCCCTGGTTTTTTTACTTCTATGTTATCTGCTAATCATCATCTATAGGCTACATATTTTTAACCAATAACATTACAGGATAGGTAAAATTACTTTAATTCTCAATCAACTATCTAAAGATAAAATGCTTTGAACTTTATGCAACCTTAATTACCTGTGTTCTCCAAATAACATTTGGTCCCACTGGTCACATCATTTAGTGACTAGTCAGAAATTTCTTCTAGTCTCTCTGTGACTCTTATCATTTATACTCCTACCACTGAGGATGGCTGTTCACAGACACAAAGACTCATTTGTTTAGGACTAGACTCTATTGTCAGCTATGCACAAGGATCCTATTTAACCTTATGTTTAGATCCTGCTCTAGCTTATTTGAAACTTTTTAGCTCACTCTATTTAGTGGAAGATAATTGCTGATATCCTTGAACTTCTCAAGGTACTAAAAGATAGCCATGTTCTATTACCTTTTCTTTTGTAAGTACAATGTTCATATTTGCTTTTTTGAAATCCTATCAAGAAATCCTTTGAAATATATTCCAGTAAGTTTTAGTACCTTTAAAGGGGTACACAGTCATATGTCACATAATGACACTTTGGTTAATGATTGACTACAAACATACAATGTCCCCATATGATTATAATGGAACTGAAACAGGAATGCATAGCTGAAAAAAGAAACAAAGGAAGGTGCAGGAGAAGGGAGAGTTTAAAAAAAAAATTGACACTGAAGGGTTTAGCAGAAGCTTTTTCAGACCTCATCAAGTTCTTTAGAACACTTGAGACATGGACTCCAAACCAAAAATTGTCATTAATGTGGAGGAATATTCGGGGTATATTATCTGCTTATAAGCAAATCAATGATGAAAAAGAAACCAAGTAAATTCTCATGAACACATTGCTGAAATGAGTGATGGGTCTTCAAGAGGCTCAGGTAGATCCTTCAAGGGTTGCTCCAGAAGATAGTATTATTGCAATGGGACATGACAGCTCCACATATGTCATTGCCTTAATGGACTTCCAGTGGGACAGGACGTTGTAGGGAGTGATATTGATAACACTGATCCTGTGTGGGACTGGGCCAGTGTGTGTCTGTGTGTGTGTGTGTGTACGCGTGCATCATTTTTAACCTGTGCTTCTGTTTTGTCATAAATCAGAGGTCCCCACAATTCACATCTCAGGCTAGATAATTTCTAGACTGTCTTGTAGAACTCAGGACAACAGTTTACTTGGTTACATGTTTTTTACATATTGCAGATGAAAAGGGTGCATGGAGTAAGGTATGAGATCGGGGGAGGGAGGATGATAAAGCTGGTATGCTACCCGTCAGCCCCTCACATGTTCACCAACCTGGAACCTCTCTGAACCCTGTCCTTTCAGTGTTTCTTTCATAATTGGCAGATAAAAACTATATTGTTTACCTGTGAATGATGCAGGGGTTGGCACAGCAATATCCCTCACATGAAAAAATGTGTGCTTGACTTTTCTTTAAGACCTTTACTTAAAGGTTCTTACATTTTGTTGACTTTTGAGAAAAAAATCAACTTGGAAACTCCTTTTACAAGTTAAAAATGAATTTACTGAGAATATCAACTTGACTATATATGAAACCATTTTAAAATCTCAAAGTATATTGAGGAAAAACAATGCAGACTTAAAATATGCACACACACACACACACACTGTTGACATTTCTACAGAAAGACATCTTCAGGTAAAGATAATATCCCCATCCTGCAGAGATCATACAGATAACTCTAATCATCTGGCCAAGAAGCCAAATGCAAATACTTAGGTCTTCAGCTCCAATCTTTCATTCTTCCTTAGCGCTGGAATCTCCTATCCATGTCATCTTGTTGGATGACACAAGAGATGGTAAGTTGACATTTACTCAGCTCTGCCCTATTAAGCCTCAGCAGTGATGAATTAGCTTAGTGGATCTGCTGCTTAGTGTTTTCTGGGCATAGGCATCAGTTGCTGTAATTATGATGGTACTCCTGTTGAGATAGCTGCTGATACTGGTCTCCTCTCCTCGATTTTCCTTATCCTCCTCACTGCCATCCCCTCAAGGGTGTTTTTGGCAAGCAGGGCCCTGAAGAACTATGTTCTGTAACCCTGCTATGTATTCTGTCTCACTGATATACCTTGCTTTCTTGCACCCTGGTATTAGCACCCTCCATCACTTCTCCCAGCAAATGAGGGTTGGTCCTCTTTGGGAATACCCCAGGAGGTCTCCGCATGTGGCCTGGACTTCAAGAACAGTCTCTCATGAGTCCATCTGTCCACTCTCGCTATTCTGGTAATTGTATGGAGGAATCCTATGATTTGTATAGTGTTTCCATTTGTTGTGGTTTGCTGCATATTTATAGCCTTGAACAGTAACTCTACCAGGTCTTGTAACATTTGCTGCTTGCTCATCCTTTTCCCTTTCAATAACATCAAATCCCACAGCCCCTCCATTTCCTGGACTATGAAGGTCCTCGCTTGGGTGATTTTTTTTTTTATGGCAAACTGGTGTATAAATACTTCTATGCTGTTGTCATTCCTGTTGATGAGGTAATTTCCATTTCCTGTATTAAGTTATCTTAAAGACCTCAAATATTTTGTTGCTCAGCTATAGGTGCCAATGATGTGAGACCACCCCAAATATAACTCCCTGTGTCATTGTCTATGGTTCTGGGTATGGTGTTCTCAGTGAAGATGGCAAGATGGCCTCAGTGCTCAGGGTTGGTGGTGGAGGCTAGGGCCTGCTGCTCTCTATGTGTAGGAGTGTGTAGGCTGGAGAGGGTAGGGCTGCTCAGGGTTCTCTGAGGTCTTACTCTGCTCTACTACCACCAACTCAGTATAATATTTAACTTCACAAAAACTTTACTGATAGACTTCAAGTCAACAGAAGACTTATTCATGTTAAAAGTAAACACATGTTCTGTTATCTGCATTATACATGATGCAAAGCGTTCAAGAACCACTGAAGATCATCTTATAGCCATACACAACTTACTGTGGAGAGGAGCTGCTCACCTTGAGGTGGTCAGAATCACATAGCTTTTAAGAGGATCCCCACAACACTGTGTTCATCTTGATAGTGATAGGAAGTGGCTACAAAATTTTTACAGTAGCATAGCTTGTACAAGTCAGTTTTATAGTTTTAAGTTGAAACTGCTGCTTTGTTTACATTTCTCACCACTGCAAATAGTGTCATGTATGATTTGTGCTTGCAATGAATTTTGATAAATTTTAACTTTTAAACTAGTGTTTTCACTGAGAATTATTGACATAAAAATTATATTTATGGGATACCATGTGATGATTTGATACATGCATATGTTGTCTCATGTACAATCAGGGTAAATACATCTATTTCATCAACCATCATAGTTCCTGATATTGAAAATATTCAAAATCCTATCTGGGTTTTTTCTTTTCTATAGAAATATACAATGGCTGGCGCCACGGCACAGTAGGCTAATCCTCCGCCTGTGGCGCCGGCACACCGGGTTCTAGTCCTGGTCGGGGCGCCGGATTCTGTCCCAGTTGTCCCTCTTCCAGGCCAGCTCTCTGCTGTGGCCCGGGAGTGCAGTGGAGGATGGCCCAAGTGCTTGGGCCCTGCACCCCATGGGAGACCAGGAGAGGCACCTGGCTCCTGCCCTCGGATCAGCGCGGTGCGCTGGCCACAGCAGCCATTGGAGGGTGAACCAACGGCAAAGGAAGACCTTTCTCTCTGTCTCTGCCTCTCTCACTGTCCACTCTGCCTGTCAAAAAAAAAAAAAAATACATTAACATCAGCTATAGTCACCCTACTGTGCAATAGAATCACTTAGTATTCTTCTCATCCCTTCCTTCCCCATTGCTTTCTCAGTATCTGGTAACCACTATTATGCTTTTAAATAAGAAGTCTTTTATTTACAACATTTTAATTTTTAATTAGTTTTTAACATATAATGTGATTTGGAGACACAATTCTAAAAACATGATATTCTCTTTCTTCATCCCTCCTTGCATTCTTTCCCTCTCATTTGTTTCTCTCTCCCATTGTTCCTGTCTTTTTTAAAAAAATTTTTGTGATAACATGTTTTAAAACTACACTACAGTAAAAAGGTTTAATTCTTCACTGAATAAGAAGTTTAACAAGAAAAAAGCAAAAAGACCCTAGTTTAGTGGGAATATAGACAATGGCTATAAGCAATCATTGAATGTAAAAATGACCATTTAACTTATATGCAGTAAATTTTAAAGTAATCACAGATCATTAACACTATAGTAATATAACATTCTTAACCACTTGTTTCACAAAAGAATAAAACAGTTTTGCAAAACTATATTTGCATCAATGCTGACACATACAGACTTTACATTTATTATTAGGTGCTGCATATTAGGGAGAACATTTATCTTTCCAGTTCTGGCTTATTTCAGTCAACATGATATCCTCCCGCATCCATTTTGCTACAAATGGTAGAATTTCATTATTTTTATAGCTGAATAATATCCCATTGTGTATATGTACCACATATTATTTACTCATGTGATGATTGACACCTTGGTTGATGCCAAATTTTGACTATTGTGAACAGTGCTGCTATATACATGGTGGTGCAGGAGCCTCTTTGATACAGTATGTTCATCTCTTTTTGGGTATATATGCAGTACTGGGATTGCTGGATCACATGGCAAGTCTATTTTCTAACTTTTTAAGAAATCTCCACACTTGGCCGGCACCGCGGCTCAATAGGCTAATCCTCTGCCTGCAGCGCCGGCACCCCAGGTTCTAATCCCGGTCGGGGCGCCGGATTCTGTCCTGGTTGCTCCTCTTCCAGGCCAGCTCTATGCTGTGGCCTGGGAGTGCAGTGGAGCATGGCCCCAGTGCTTGGGCCCTGCATCCACATGGGAGACCAGGAGAAGCACCTGGCTCCTGGCTTCAGATCAGCTCGGTGCGCTGGCTGCAGCGCGCCGGCCGCAGTGGCCATTGGAGGGTGAACCAACGGTAAAGTGTTATGCCCAGTTCAGTTGTCCCCAAAGACCACCAAGGAGCCAAGACCGCTGTAGAGCACACGGGAGTTTTATTGCAGGTCCGGGCCTGGACTCTCAATCAGCACCGACACAGCGGGTCTGAATTGAGAGCCCCAACCCTTCAGTTAACAGGGTTTTTATAGGGTTTTCAGAGACATTCTATACATCATGGTACCATTTAGCAAATCATCTCATCCCACGGGAAATTCAAAGGACATCTCCTAGAATTGATTAGCGCATCCAGTGGCGGGAACGGACCTACTAACGGTGGTTGGATGGCTTTGGGGTTGATGCCTTTTGAATTGATTGGCCGAAGCATAGGGTCTGAGCTGCTGGGGTGTACGTGCCGAACTGCGGGATCTCAGGAAGCTATTAATGACCTTATCTGCCCTGAGATGATGAAGGGAACTCTAGGTATTTCTCTGTTATCTGCTAATCAGCTGTTGCTAGGAGAGTTTATCGCATGGGGAGTTCATTTATTTACTTTTAGGAGCTTCTGGCTTAGGGTTCAGGGCCTGGTTGGCCCAAGTTACAAGATGGAGGCCTAATTTAAAATAGTTACACCTTGATCCAGGCTCAGGTCTCACAAAAGGAATACCTTTCTTTCTCTCTCTCTCTCTCACTCACTGTCCACTCTGCCTGTCAATAAATAAATAAATAAATAATGAAAAAAATAAAGAAATCGCCACACTGTTTTCCACAATGGGTGCACTAATTTACATTTCCCTTTGTCCACATCCTCACTAGTATCTGTTACTCTGTTTTGGATATTAGCCATTCTGACAGAGGTGAGGTGATCTCATTGTGCTTTTGACTTGCACTTTCCTGATGGCAGTTTTTCATATATTTGTTGGCCATTGGTATTTCTTTTGATAACTGTTTCTCAACTGCACTAGTTTGTGTGTGTGTGTGTGTGTGTTTTGTTGAGTTCTTTAAATTGCTGATGTGTTCAGGATATAAATCCTTTGTTGGATAGGTGGTTAACAAATATTTGCCCATCCTGTCAAATGTCTCTTAATTCTAGTCATCATTTCCTTTGCTGGGCAAAAGCTTCTGAGATTAATATAGTCCCATTTTTTTAGTTTTGCTTTTGTTACCTATACTTTATAGGTCTTGTCCAAGAAGTCCCCTCCATCAGCAACGTCACAGTCTCGGGTCTTAAATTTAGATGTTTGATACATCTTGTTGATTTTTGTATATGGTGAGATGTTCAGATCCAATTTCATTCTGCTACATACATGCATCCTGTTTTGCCATCACCATTTGTGATGGCACTCCACTATCTGGTATGAATATTTTTTGTCAAAAATCAGTTTGATATAAATTAATTTCTGGTCTCTTATATTCTGTTTTGATATATGTATCAGTTTTTATGCCAGCACCAAAATGTGTTACTGACTATAGCTTCATATTATGCTTTGAAGTCAGGTATTGTGATGCCTCTAGCTTGGTTTTTCTTGCTCAGGATCCCTTTGGCTATTCAGGTTTTAGATTTTAGAATTGTTTTTTTCTTTTTTTTTTTTTTTTTTTTTTTTTTTAATTAAACTTTTATTTAATGAATATAAATTTCCAAAGTATAGCTTGTGGGTTACAATGGCTTCCCCCGTCCCATAACCTCCCTCCCGCCCGCAACCCTCCCCCCTCCCGCTCCCTTTCCCCCTCCATTCGTGTAAAGATTCATTTTCAATTCTTTTTGTATACAGAAGATCAGTTTAGCCCTCAAGGCATTCAGATCTGGCTGAAGAGCCCATGAGAGTATAGCAGGCATGGAAAGCCAAGATACCATGGGAAAAAAAAAAAAAAGACCTAAGTGAATGATCTCTGTGAGTGAGATCCCAGTGGAAAGAACGGGGCCATCAAAGAAGGAGGTACCCTTCTCCGAAGGGAGGAGAGAACATCCACTTTGACTATGACCCTATCGGAATAAGATCAAAGTCAGCGAACCCTAAAGGCTTCCATAGCCCTTGCAACTCATGACTAGAGCCCAGGGAGATTACTGACGCCATGAACAGGAGTGTCAAATTGTTAAGTCAGCAACAGGAGTCACTGTGTACTTACACCCCATGCGGGATCTGTCCCCAATGTGTCGTCTAAAGCCAAGTGATGCTACGACTGGTACTGAAACAGTATTTTTATACTTTGCGTTTCTGTGTGGGCGCAGACTGATGAGGTCTTTGCTAATTATATACTGAAGTGATCTTCTGTATATAAAGAGAATTGGAAATGAAAAAAAAAAAAAAACAACCTGGTGTTAAAATGGAAATGGCATAGAAAATTAATTATTTTGAAAAAAAATTATGTAGGATCTCTGTCTTTAATGTGCTGTACATTGCTATTTTATGCTATAATTAGTAATCCAATGGTAGTTTTTTCACTTGATGTTGCTATATGGGCAAAATGTTGAAATCTTTACCTAATATAGAATTGTTTTTTTCTAACTTTGTAAAGAACACCATTGGTATTTTGATAGGGATTGAATTGAATCTGTAAATTGCTTTAGGTAATGTAGACATTTCATTGATATTCATTCTTTCAATACATGAGAAAGGTATTCTTTTCCATTTTTTTTCTGTTCCTGTTGATTTCTTTCACCAATACTTAATAATTTTCAATGTAGAGATCTTTCAGTTCCTTGGTTAAGTTTATTCCTAAATATTTTTTTGTGGCTATTGTGAGTGGGATTTCTTTCTTGGTTTCTTTCAGTTGAGTTCATTAGCATTCAAAATTTACTGTTTTTGTATGCTAATTTTGTAACCTGAAACTTTACTGAATTGGTTTGCAATTCTAACAGCTTCTTGGTGGAATGTTAGGTTTTTCCATGTCCAACATCATGTCATTGGTAAACATGAGTAATTTAACTTCCAATTTTGATGACTTTATTTTTTTCTCTTTCCTTAATAAAACTTCCAATACTATACTGAATAAAAAAGATGAAAGTAGACATCCTTGTCTTTTCCAGATATGAGAGGGAATTCTTTGAGTTTTCCCTCTGTTCAGTATGATTTTGGCTGTTGGTTTGCAATATACAGCCTTTGAGATTCCATATTTGAATGCTGTCATGTGGTACTTCATGCTTAACTATTTCACTTAACATAATGATCTTCAGTCCCATATGTTATCAATTTCAAAACTTAATTCTGTTTAAAACTGAGTATGCCATCATGTGTGTGACATTTTCTTCATTCCTTCAACAGTGGGTGGCCACTTAGGTTGTTTCCATTTCTGACTTACTGTGAACAGTGCTGCAGTAATCATGAGGACACAGATGTCTCTTCAGTCTGATTTGATTATCCTTGGATATCTGTACAAGAATGTAATAAGTGGATTTTGTGGAAGTCAACTTCTAGTTTTTTTCTTCTTTTTGAAGAACCTCTATGCTGTTTTCCAAAATGTCTGTACTAATACACATTCATACCAACAAGGTGCAAGGATTCCTCTTTCTGCCTATCCTCATCAACACTTCATATCTTTTGTCCTTTTGATAATAAGCAATTGAATGTAGTGAGGAGATATCTCATTGTAGCTGCGATTTTTCACTTCCCTGATAAGCATTTTTATGTACCTATTGGCCATTTGTATGTCATCTTTGAGGAATATCTATATCTACTACCCACTTAATGTTTTAACTATTTAATTTCCTTGTCAGTGCTATAGAGACAAAATAATTACAATATAGGTCCCCAGAAAATAGAGATGGCCTTTTAAAAATCACAACTTGGTTCTGATGCTGAACAGCTGAACAATGTGGTAGGAGGAGAGGCTGTAGAATTAGTATTCTTAAGGCTTCCTAGTGGATTCCAATGTGCAGCAAGGATTGAGGATCGACATGTTTAAGGAAGTCTGCCTGAAATGATTTGAGTGTTTAAATAACTGGTCTTAAGTTTTACACATTTCCTCCCAGTTTCAAATTTTCCCTAACACTCAAATTTTAACCCACCACACTTATAATTTAAGTAATTAAGCCAACATATTATGCTCATTGAAGAATCTGCTCATTTTTTTCTGCTACTGAATTGGGTTCCTATATATCCTGGATATTAACCTCTTGCTAGTAATACAGCTTTCAAATATTTTCTCCCATTCTCTAGGTAAGTTCTCTTCACTCTATTGTTTCCTTTGCTGTATAGAAACGAAACGCTTTAGTTTGGTGAAATCCCCTTGTGTGTTTTTGTTTTTGTTTGCTGTACTTTTGCAATTTAATAAAGAAGAAAACCTTACCCATTCCAATGCCCTGAAATGTCCCACTGTTTTCTTGTAGTTCAAAGTTATAGGTCTTACTTTTTTTTTTTTTAAACTTTTATTTAATGAATATAAATTTCCAGTGTACAGCTTATGGATTACAGTGGCTTTCCCCTCCCATAACTTCCCTCCCACCCGCAACCCTCCCCTCTCCCGCTCCCTCTCCCCTTCCATTTGCATCAAGATTCATTTTCAATTCTCTTTATATACAGAAGATCAATTTAGTATAAAGGTTTCAACAGTTTGCACCCACATAGACACACAAAGTGAAACATACTGTTTGAGTACTAGTTATAGCATCAAATCAAAATGTACAGCACATTAAGGACAGAGATCCCACATGAGGAGCAAGTGCACAGTGGCTCCTGTTGTTGACCCAACAAATTGACACTCTAGTTTATGGCACCAGTAACCACCCTAGGCTGTCGTCATGAGTTGCCAAGGCTATGGAAGCCTTCCAAGTTTGCCGACTCTGATCATATTTAGACAAGGTCATAAAAGACAGAGTGAGAATAGTAACCAATGATCCTAAGAGTGGCATTAACCAGGTTTGAACAATTATACAGCATTAAGTGGGGAAGAGGACCATCAGTACACACAGGTTGGGAGTAGAGCCATTGGTGGTAGAGTAGAGGTTATGATTACAAAGGAATGAGGCCCAAGTACGCTAGACAGGGTCTAGAACAAAGGACAGAGTCATTATTAGAGGAGCTAAGAAAGGTGCTGTCTAAGCTACAATGAAGTTTTCTGATTGAGAGGCAAATAGAACCTGACAGAAGGGGCTTGATAATAATCTGGTGGGCTTTAGGCCTTGTAAGTTAAGAGGCCCAGACCTATCTATCTCTTCACATGGGGTATATCCTAAGGGAGGTGTGAACCTCCTAGGGGAAGGCACTCTGTTGACTTTCATTACTTGGCTGGCCTGGGAGGAGAGCTGGCCAGGTAAAGGCAGGTGGCAACTCTAACAAGAAATTTACAGTTCTGCCTGCAATGTTGCTGACCCTACTTGACCTCACCGTCAGCTGCAGTGGTCACTTTGGAAGTTGGGCTGAGTGAAGGGCTTATAGGTCTTACTTTAAGTTACATAATCCAGTTTGAGTTAACTTTTATACATGGTGAGAGATAGAGGTCTCATGTAATTTTTCTACATGTGGGTACTCAATTTTTCCAGCCCACTTTGCTAAAAAGTCTACTTTTTCAAGTGAATGTTTCTGGAACCTTTGTCAAAGGTCATTTGGATATAGGGTTGTGAGTCTACTTCTAGATTATTCTGTTGCATTGCAGTATCTGTTCTTAAGTAAATGCCATGCTGTATTACTTACAGCTTTGTTATGTTTTTTAAAGTCAAGTATTAAAATGCCTTCTGCTTTGACTATTAAAGGTCTTTCATTGTTCCATACAAATTTAGTAGTGTCTTTTCTAGTTCTTTGGAAAATGTTGCTGGAGTTTTGTTAGGGATTGCATTGAAGCAATAAAATGCTTTTGGCAGGATGTCAGTTTTAATAATCCTGATTCTTCTAATCCATGAACATGGATGCATAGTCATTTCTTTGTGTCTTCAGTTTCTTTCATCGCTGATTTGTAGTCTTCATCATAGACCTAACTCCTTTTCATTAAGTTTATTCCTAGCATTTTTTTTTATTTTTTAGCTGTTGGTTTTGCTTGATTTATTTTGCAGATAATTTTATATTGGTATAAAACCACACTGCTGATTGTTGTACATTAAGTTGGCTGTAACTTTTCTGAAACTTGTTCTAATATTTTTTGGAGGATTCTGGGGTTTTCTATATTTAATATAATCTGCAAACAGTCTTTTAACTTCTTTCTTTCCAAGATTGATATCGTTTATTTCTCTTTTGCAATTGCACTGGCTAGAAATTCCAGTGATGCCATGAATACAAGTAGTTAAGTAGACATCCTTAGCTTGTTCCAGGTCTTAGGGAGAAGGCCTTCAGCTTTTGCACATTCAGGTCATGTTAGCTGTTGGCTTGTCATTATGGCCTTTATTAAGTTGAGGTAAACTTCTTCTACACATCATTGGCTCAGCATCTTTATCAGGAAGGGATATTGAATGTTTCCACGTGCCTTTCCTGAATCTATTGAGGTAGAATTTTTGCCCTTTTGTTGATGTGTATCCAGTTAATTTGTACTAATTACGTTAATCCATTATGTTGATCCATCCTTGCAACTCTGGCATGAATTCCACTTGATTATGGTGAAAATCTTTTTAAAGTGCTGTTAGATATGATTTCCTGGTGTTTTACTGAGAACTTTATGCTTATCAAGGATATTAACCTATAGCTTTCTTTCGCAGTTTCTGTTTTTGTTGGGTTTTGGTATCAAGGTAATATTGGTTTCATATACTGAGTTCTAAAAAAATTCCCACCTCTTCTATTTATTGAAGTAATTTAAGAAGTATTAGTCTTGAGCTTTTACTTGATAGTTTTATTTCTTTTTTTTTTTTTTTTTTTTTGGACAGGCAGAGTGGACAGAGAGAGAGACAGTGAGAAAGGTCTTCCTTTTCTGTTGGTTCGCCCCTCAATGGCCGCTGCGGCCAGTGCACCATGCTGATCCTAAGCCAGGAGCCAGGTGCTTATCCTGGTCTCCCATGTGAGTGCAGGACCCAAGGACTTGGGCCATCCTCCACTGCACTCCCAGGCCACAGCCGAGAGCTACACTGGAAGAGGAGCAACCGGGACAGAATCCGGCGCCCCGACCAGAACTAGAACCTGGGGTGCCGGTGCCGCAGGTGGAGGATAAGCCTATTGAGCCGCGGCGCCGGCCATTGATAGTTTTTAAATACTGCTTGAACATTGTTGCTGATTATTGGTCTGTTTAGTCATTCTATTGTTTCATGATTCACTTTGGTAAGACAAACATGTCCAGTAATCTGTCCATTGTTTACAGATTCTCAAATCTGTTGCTATAATTTTCAGAATAATTTATCCTTTGTATTTCTGTGGTGTCATAATGTCTCCATTTTTATCTTATTTTATGTATTTAGATCTTTTCTTTAAGGATTTATCGAGTTTGCCCATCTCTTCAAAGGACCAGCTTTTCACTTCATTGATGTTGTTGTTCTTGTTGTTTGGTGGCAGTGGCAGTAGTATTGTCTTTTCATTCTGTCATTTGTGCTTGGAGTTTCATTTCTTACCCCTACTAATTTTGTACTTTCTCATTTTTCTGGTTCCTCGAAGTGCAGGGGTAGTTTTTCTATGTGATATTTTTCTGCTTTTTTGATGTAAGCACTGAGTTCTACAAACTTGCCTTTCAGTACTGACTTTCTTGTATCAGATTTTGGTAAGTTATATTCCTATTTTCACTTGTTTTTAAGAATTTTTATATTTCCCCAATTTATTTTTGATCCACTGGTTCACAATTATTTAAATTCCATATATTTCAGAAATTTATTGTCTTCTAGTTTTATTGCACTATTATCAGAAAAGATGCTTGGCAAATTATTTTTTAAATGCTATGAGATTTGGTTTGTGATTTCCATATAATACTTTCTGCATAGTGTTCATGTGCTGTTGAAGAATGTGTACCATGCAGCCACTGGATGGAATGTCCTATCAATGCCTGTTTTGTCCAGTTGGTATAGGGTATGATATAAGTCTGCTATTTCTTTGTTGCTTTTCTGTCTGGATACACTTTCCATTTATGCAAGTAGATTTTAAAGTCCCCTAGTATTATTATTTTGGCATTATAGCCACATTTAGACCTGATACTGATTGCATCTTTATTTACAACTGTTTCTTCTTGCTATATTGGAGCATTTATCATTACATAATGACCTTTCTCATCTTTTTAAAACTATTTTCAGTTAAAAATCTATTTCATTTAATGTAAGTATAGATATTCCTGTTTTCTTTCAGGTTCCATTGCAAGGAATACCTTATTCTGCTCTTTAAGTCTTTTTGTGTCCTCAGAGGTGAAATGAGTTTCTTGTAGGCAGCATGTAATTCAGTCTTGTTTTTGTTTTATCTATTAGATGACTCTCTGCGTTTTCACCAGATGATTCAATCAATTCACACTTAAGATAATTATTGACTAGTAAGATCTTATGAATGTCATTTTGATACTTGTTTGATAGTTTGATTATAATTATTTCTTTCCTTCTCGCTCTGACATAATCTTCAACTGTGACTAAGTCATTTTTTCAAGTAGTATACTGATTCCTTGCTTAATTTTTCGATAAGTCTATTACAAATTGTTTTTGGTTTTGGTTACAATGAGATTTACAGAAAACTGTTTCAATTTATAGCATGCTGTTGTGAAATGATCACAACTTAACACTGATTATAAAATAAGGAAAAATCAAATGGTTAAGACATACTATTTTTTGCCAGCGCTGTGGCTCATTAGGCTAATCATCCGCCTGCAGCGCCGGTACTCTGGGTTCTAGTCCTGGTTGGGGCAATGGATTCTGTCCCTGTTGTTCCTCTTCCAGTCCAGCTCTCTGCTGTGGTCCGGGAAGGCAGTGGAGGATGGCCCAAGTACTTGGGTCCTGCACCCACCTGGGAGACCAGGAGGAAGCACCTGGCTCCTGGCTTTGGATCAGCACAGCACTGGCCATAGCGGCCATTTGGGGGTGAACCAACGGAAGGAAGAACTTTCTATCTCTTTCTCTCACTAACTCTGCCTGTCAAAAAAAAAAAGACATACTATTTTAAGATTTTATTTATTTTACAAGCAGAGTTATAGACAGAGAGACAGAGAGGAAGTCTTCCTTCCATTGGTTCACCCTCCAAATGGCCACAAAGGCCGGTGCTGTGCCGATCCAAGGCCAGGAGCCAGGTGCTTCTTCCTGGTCTCCCATGGCAAGCTCAGGGGCCCAAGCACTTGGCCCATTCTCCACTGCTATCTCGGGCCACAACAGAGAGCTGGACTGGAAGAGGAGCAACTGGGACTAGAACCAGCACCCATATGGGATGCCGGTGCCTCAGTCAGAGGATTAATCTACTGTGCCATGGCGCCAGTTCCAAGACACTATTAAAGAACTCTATACCTATACTCAGTTACTTCCCATATTTCAATGCTTATTTTCACCAACTTGAAAAGCAGAGCAAGTGTGAAAATGAGAGAGGTAGTCTATCTTATCATTCACTTTTCAAATGTTCAATACAATGGGGCATATTTTGAATTTACAATGTCTATTTTGCTTTCTATATTGCCTATCTCTTAAAGATTTAGTGTTATTGTTTAGTATTCATTTTAAAGACATGAATGGTTTATGTTCCATGTTTACAGTATTGGCCTGAATTTATTTCTAAAGTTATACTTTAAAATGAGTTAATTTTCTACGTTCTGATAGAAAGTGCTCTACCTTGTGATAGAAAATCTGTGAGTTTCCCACTTTCTGATATTTTCTTCTTACTCACTGTCTCTGTTTCAGTGTAAAAAAAAAAACTCCATTTAGTATTTCTTGGAAAACAAGTCTGGTGGTGACAAATTCCCTCAGCTTTTGTTGCCTAGGAATGTCCTTCTCTGTCCCTCATATCTGAAGGGTAGCTTTGCTGGGTGCAGTATTCTGGGCTGGTAATTTTTTTTTTCCTTTAGTACTGTGAAGGTCTTATCCCACTCCCTCTTGACCTATAAGATACCTGGTATGAACTCTGATCAAGTGAGTTGGAACTACTTTTTTTTTTTTCTTTCTTTTGCAGTTCTGAGACTCCCTTTATCTTTTTCAAATAAATAAAATAAATCTTTAAAAAAACAAGACAGTTACAGAGATAGGTAGAGACAGAGAGAGAAGTCTTCCATCCAATGGTTCACTCCCCCGATGGCTGCAAAGGCCGGAGCTGCGCAAATCCAAAGCCAGGAGATGGGAGCCTCCTCCAGGTCTCCCACATGGGTATAGGGGCCCAAGGACTTGGGCCATCCTCCACTGCTTTCCCAGGCCATAGCAGAGAGCTGGATCAGGGGAGGAGCAGCCAGGACTAGAACCAGCACCCATATGGGATGCCAACGCCTCAGGCTAGGGCTTTAACTTGCTGTGCCATAGCGCCGGCCCTTCACTTTATCTTTAAATTAGAGATATTCATTATCTTTTAATTTTTATCAGATTCAATATGATTTATACATAAGTCTAAGAATCTTCCACCCTTCTCCCATCCTTTTTTTTTTTTTGAGATAATAATTTTTAAATTCGCATTACAGTAAAAAAGCTTAATACTTTACTGAATAAATAACAAGTAAAAGGAAAAAGCCCCTAGTTTAGTGGGAATATAAGACAATGGGTACAAACCATAATTGAATGGAAAAATGATGATTTAACCTACAGTTTTTTGTCAATTAGTCATTCATAATTTCTTGTGATGAAATAAAACCAATGATAGTGCAACATCTAAATATTTCCTGTGTGTTTATAGTAATTAAGTTCACTTAGACTATAAGCCATTTCCTCAACATTTTATAAACAGGAATAATTTTATGCAGTGAAAATATTACACATTATATTTTTGTCCTCTATTAGTTACCACAGATCAGGGAAAATATATGGTATTTGTCTTTTGGGGACTGGCTTATTTCACTAAGTATAATGGCTTACAGTTGCATCCATTTTGTTTCAAAAGATGGGATTTCATTAATTTTCACAGCTGAGTAATATTACATAGTATATAGTTAACATATTTTCTTTACCAAATCATCAGTTGAATGTCATCTCTGTGGATTCCATATCTTAGCTATTGTGAATTTAATATAAGTATAGATATTCCATATCTTAGCTATTGTGAGTTGAGCTACAATAAACAAGGGGGTACATTTAATCCTTTTATATACTGATTTCATTTCCTTTGGGTAAATTCGCAGGAGTGGGATGGCTGGATCATATGGTAGATCTATTTTCAGATTTCTGAGCAATCTCCAGGCTGTCTTCCACAATGATGGTGCTAATTTACATTACCATCAACTGTGTATTAAGGTACCCTTTTCTCCACATCCTCACCAGCAGTTGTTGTTTTTGGATTTTTGGATGATAGAGATTCTAACCAGGGGGAGGGAGGACATCATTGTGGATTTTATTTGCATTTCCCTGATAGCTAGTGACCCTGAGCATTTTTTCATGTGTCTGTTGGCCATTTGAAGTTCCTCTTCTGAAAAATGCCTGTCCAAGTTCTTTGCATATTTCTTAACTGGTTGTTACTGAGTTTCTTGAGGTTGTTATAGATTCTGGATATTAATCCTTTATCAGTTGCATTGTTTGCAAATATTTTCTCCAATTCTTTTGGTTGCCTCTTCACTTTGCTGAGTATTTTCCAGTGCAGAGCTTGTATATAATCACCTTTGTCTATTTAGGTTTTGATTGCCTGTGCCTCTGGGGTCCTTTCCAAGAAGTCTTTGCCTATGACAATGTCTTGCAGAGTTTCCTTAATGTTCTCCAGTAATTTGATGGTATCATGTCATAGATTTAGATCCTTGATCCACTTTGAGTTGATGTTTGTATAAGGTATAAGGTAGGGGTCTTGTTTCATGCTTCTTCACATGGAGATCCAATTTTACCAGCACCATTTGTTGAAGAGACTGTCCTTGCTCCAGGGATTGGTTTTAGCTCCTTTATCAAAAATGATTTGCTTGTAGTTGCATGGGTTGATTTTTTTTTTTTAACACTTATGTCTTTACTTGAGAGGCAACGTTACAGGCAGAGAAGGAAAGGCTGAGAGAGAAGTCTTCTATCTACCGGTTTGTTCCCCAAATGTCAGTATCTGCCGGAGCTGGGCCAATCCAAAGCCAGGAGTCAGGTGCTGTTTCTGGGTCTCCCATGAGGATGCAGGGTTCCAAGCCCTACTCTGTTTCCCCAGGCTATCAGCAGGGAGTTCTATAGGAAGTGGAGCAGCTGGGACTCAAACTGGCACCCATATGGGAGGCTGGCACCACAGGCAGATGCTTAACCTACTACCCAACAGAGATGGCCCCATAGATTGATTTCTGAAGGTTCTATTCTGTTTCATTGTTCTACATGTCTATTTCTATGACAGTGACTGGCTATTTTGATGATTGAAACTGCCCCGTAATATGTCTTAAAATCTAGAATTATGATGCCTCCAGCTTTGCTTGGTTGTTTGATTGCCCTAGCCATTCTGGGTGTTTCCATATGAATTTTGGCATCATTTTTTCTAGATCTAAAAAGAATGTCATTGGTGTTTTCATTGATATTGCATTGAATTATAAATTGCTTTCAGGTTACACATTTTTATATTCTTCAATCCATGAACATGGAAGTTTTTAACTATTTTGTCTTCTATTTCCCTGTTGAATGTTTTGTAATTTTCATCAGATCTTTGACATCTTTGGTTAAATTTAATCTAAGATATTTAAATCTTTTGTAGCTATGTGAATGGGACTGATCTTAGAAGTTTTTTCTCAGCCATAAAATTGTGCATGCAAAGGCAATTGATTTTTGTGTTAACTTTTTATCCTGCCATTTTTTTCCAAACTGTTTCATGAGCTATATATAGAATCATGTCATCTGTAAACAGGCATAACTCGACTTCATCCTTTCTAATTTGTATCCCTTTGGCTTCTTTTCCTTGCCTAATGGTTCTGGCTAAAATGCCCAGGACTATATTGCATACCAATGGTGAAAGTGGACATCGTTGTCTGGTTCTATATCTTCATGCAAATGCTTCCAACTTTTCTTCATTCAACATTATGCTGGCTGTGGCTCTGTCATATATCATATTGAGGTAGACATAGTTGAATTGAACCTAACTGGTGATCTTCTTTTACATAGTCGTATCTTTCTTGACTTTGGGAAAGTTTTCTGTTACATCTTTGAATATGCTTTGCAGTCTACTGGTGCATTTTAAAGTACCCATTGAACTCCAATATATCAGATATGTGTTCTTTTCCTGTTACCCCATAGTTACTTTAAGCTTTCTTCAATCTGATTTTTTTTTCCTTTTTCTCCAGTTTTATGTTCTCAAATAGCCTGTCTTTATCTACATGATTCTTTCCTCTATCAGTTTATTCTGCTATTCATGTCTTCTATATTTTTAATTTAATTTAGTGTTCTTATTAGGTTAACTATTTATTTTTGTTGTTAGTGTTTAGCTATTTCCATCTCTCTACCAACTTTCTCAGAATATTAAGTCATTTCTCTAGCTTCTCTTGAAGTTCATTGATTTTCCTTAAAAGAGCTATTTTAAAATCTTCATCTGATCATTTGAAAATTTCAACTCCTAGATAGTTGGTTTCTGGTACTTTACTATTTCCATGAGGTCATGATTTACTGCATGTTCTTCTTTTTATTATAGGAAGGGCCAGAGTGAGCAAGACAGAGATTTTCTATCCATTCATTTTCCCAAAATGCATGCAATAGTCACGGTTGGTCCAGGCCAAAGTGAGGAGCCACTCTAATTGGGTCTCCCACAGTGGTAACAGGAACACAAGTATTTGAGCCATTGTCTGATGCCTCCCAGTATGCACTTTAGTAAGAAGCAAGATTTAAAGCAGAGGTGGATCTCAATCCCAGGCATTTTGATATGGGATACAAGCATCAGAAGTGGCAGTTTAACATACTATGACACAACACCTTTTCCCTTCCCCTGGAAGTTCTTGATGCTAATTTGTATGTAATGTGTTCTATACATTGAATGATTAGTTATTATAATGTAGCTTGTGCCTATACTTCTAGAATTCTGAGTCGTCTGTGTTTCCTTTTTAGCCTATGAGCACTGCTGCTATTTCAGCACTTCTTCTGGGTTAGATTCAGGCTTTTTCCCCGGTGTCTACCAATGCCATAGTTATAGATCATATCCAGAGCCCACAATCCACAAAGAGCAGTGCCATTTGGGTTTCGTTCTGAACACTCTGCTTTGGTGTTATCTGTTGATGAAGTGGACTTGCTGCCTAATGCCACACCTGCCATCCACTGGTGATGCTGGATCGGGTATAAGACTGATCATCTAGGGCCATAGAACTCCACATGTGTCTGGAGCTGATCAAAACCTCTATAAACAGAATCTGGGAGCTGAAACCTCTGGGATCTGCTTAATGTTGGGTTTTACCAGCCTGGTACTGAGTGCCAAATCAGTTCTTCAGTTCTTTACTCTCTGCCCAAGATAGTAAAATGGGTGATAGGATGCACCCAGCTAGGCACTAGGTGGGTCACACATTCATTTCACAGGCATGAAGTCCTATGCAATTATGGAGTTGTAGAACAGGCCCAGAGAGGTGAGAAGTGACACACACCAAAATAAGTTCTTCCCACCAGGGTGCAGGTCTCTGCATGATACTGGGGCAGGTCTACAGATTATCTTCAGGCACTGTCCTTGAGACAGGGACAATTAGGATCTGTCTACTATTTGGTATTACCAGCCCAGCACTGAGTCACAAGGTAGTAATATGGGTCCTTGATGTCTGCCCAAGGTTGGAGGAGGGTGATAGTGACAATCTCGTGGATTCCCATTTTGGTAGTAGGCAGTGTCACACCTAGGTTTTATAGACACAGGGTCCTATAAGTTTCAGGGGGGCCTTCCAGGCCTGTGTGAATCTAGCAGTGATCCAGCAGGAATAAATTCATCCTACCAGATTGTCAGTCTCTGTCTGATGCTGGAAAAGTCTAGATGCTCATCTCAACTGAAACTCCACAGTTGAAATATGTGCTATAGGCTCCTTAGTTGCTGGGTCTCAGGGCAGGTGTGGCAATAAGCTTCAAGGCCAAGTTCTAATCCACCTTCTCCCACCACCTTCTCCCCAGCAGTGGGGGAGAGGTGGCAGAGTCCATCTGACTATGGAGGATCCAAATCTCAATGGGCCTGGCACTGGAATCCAATTTCCTCTCCCTCTCCCCAAGCAGAAGGCATCTCTTTGCCTGCCATATTCATTGGGGCTGGGGGAGGTATGATGCAGACAACTCTTTCCTCCTTTGTTCAATGTCACTAATTATACTATAGCCAGCAACTTTGGTTGCTCACTTGACTTTTGTAGCTTTTACGGTGATGACTTTGGTACATGAATACCTGTTAAAATTGGTGTCTCCATGGGGAGGAGGATGTTGAAGTGTTTACTCAATCACCATCTTGCCTCCACTCCATTTTTATAAAATATACTTGTTTACAAAACTAGACTGTTTTAGGATTCATGACATAATGTTTGAAATTTTTTTTTGCTATTTCTAGGCTTTGCATTTTGTCAGTTTTTTCAAAGCATTGAAATCTCCAAAAAGTAATCAAAGTATAAGTGGGCCCATATAATTCAATCCTATGCTGTTCAAGGGTCAATTGTATGTTTATCATGAATGACATATTTAAGAACTAGACAGCTTGATTGTGCCATTCATCAATATAATCAGGACAGATGTTGGCCAAAGGTTACAAGATTTCAGTTAAATAGAATGTTCAACAGACCTATTGTTCATGGTGACCATAATTAGTAACAATGTATTGTTTTTGAACAATGCTAAAAGAATAGATCGAATCAATTGTCTTTGGGCTTTTATGGAAGCTTCATCAAGTAGGCAAGATTGATTAAATCATTAGCTATTGGTAATTAAGTCGATCTGCAGTCCATTCTGCCCTTGAGGTTGGAGAATAGATCTGAAAGTTCCAACCCTCTAATCATATGGTTTGTTCCCCTGGTAACCAGCCTGCCTTCCTTAGGGCTTTCCAAAAGTTACCTCATTAACTAAACTCTGGTGTGGTTGAAATGGGGCTTCCTATGATCACAAAAGATGTCCCTTTCACCTTTCTGGTATTTATTACTTCAAAAATTATAAGAAATTTAAGAGATTTGGCTGGAAACTGGGAACAAAAACTAAATATTTATCTTTATATCACAATTTCATAATTTCATACTAGCTCTAAATAAATATCAAAACATAGATGAATCACTAGAGTTAGCTTTTTTCAGCAGATAAATTTGAAGCCTGCATTTCAAGCACTGGTGATACCAATTATTATGTCAGGTATAGAATGTTTCCTGCATTGTTGAATTTGTGAATGTTACTTTTGTGCTTTTCCTGACATTGGTCAGCAAGTAGCATTGTAACACATTTTCCTGGCATTATGTTCTCAGGGAAAGCAGGTTCCTTCTTCAAAGGGTTTAGTCTCAGGTGTCAAAATACAAGGAAGCTGGAGGAGACCTTCTGGAATCCTAGCTAAGCCACTGCAGCTCAGTTATAATTGTGATAATACACAAACAGCCCTATTGATTCATACCCTTCTATCCAAGTTTCTGGAGCATTTGAGTGGTCCTGCCTTTTAAATTTATGTAAGGTGAATAAATTTCATGTATCTCATACACAGATTTAGGAGCATAGTGATAGTTCCCACCAACTTCTTCCTTCCTGGCCATGCTCCCACCCCCACCCCCTTTTAATTTTTACAGTCAGACACTTTCAGTTTATTTTATAATCATAAGCTTTAACGTCCACTAATCAAAGAATTCAACAAATAATTATAAGAAAAAACTGTTCCTCAACAATGGAGACAAGGACACAATAGACACTGCAGAATTACCAGGATAGTGACAACCGCAGCCCAGATAAACCTGTTAGAATACTTCATCTGTTCTGTACTTGCACACTCATTTCCAAGCTGGAGAATCCACAAATGTGTTCAGTAATCAGCAGCATATCTGGATCAATCAACATTATGGTGTATCTCTCTCATCCTTTACACTTTTTGAAAGCAGCATCCAACAGAACATTGGCACGCCCTATCTTGGTTTGAAATCCCATTTTATCAGCTTCTATTGGAGCCAGGGAAGAATTGGCAAAAATATCCATCATTGACAGAAGAAGCAAAATAAAGTTGTATGCACCTGAGACCCATGTTGTCAGTGAACATGCTGCTGTAAAAGTGTTCAAATACTTTGAAAACCTAAACTTCCAAAGTCCCTGTATGGATGGGCAAGTGAAAATAGAAACCTCCTCATAGTCAAATTAATTACAATGTCTTCTTAACCCTTACAGAGAATCTATTAAATGTAGTTTCAACAGTGGATGATTGACCTGCATGTAGCATTTCACTAAACCCAGATATACAACAGCAAGTTGTGTCATGGAGCAATCTAAAATTTGCCACACTAATTGGAACTTCCTGAAATCATTGACAACTACAAGAGATCATCAAGATGTTGATAACGATGTATATTATGCACAGATTTTCTTTAAAAAAAAATTGCACCAGGGAGCCGGTGCTGTGGTTCAGGGGGTTAAAGCCCTGGCCTGAAGTGCAGGCATCCCATGTGGGCACAGATTCTAATCCTGGCTGCTCCACTTCCTGTCCAGCTCTCTGCCATGGTCTGGGAAATCAGGATGGCCCAAACCTTTGGGCCCCTGCACCTGAATGGGAGACCCATAAGAAGCTTCTGTCTCCTGGCTTCAGATCACCGCAGCTCCAGCTGTTGCGGCCAGTTGGGAAGTGAACCAGCAGATGGAAGACCTCTCTCACCCTCTGCCTCTCCTCTCTCTGTGTAACTCTGACTTTCAAATAAATAAAAATATATCTTAAAAAAACTGTACCAGACCAAATTATTTTCATTTCCCATGAACTTTTTATTGTCTCTTCATACATTCTTCCAGAGTGTCAGAGGCCAGCTTGAAGGAGCAGTGGAGCAAGCTCCGGGGCCCTGAAAGTGATAGTTGAGTGGGCCACAGGGCTTCCCTTCACTGGCTGCAGGTGCTGTGTATCAAGGCAGCCCAGGAAGAAGCCTATTTTTTAATTTATTTGACAGGTAGAGTTATAGAAGTCTATTTTTCCAAAGATAAGCACTGCCAGGTACTTTCTTCAGTCAGAAAATTATGATCACTTTTATTTTGCTTATGGTAGCATTTTCACTGTAGAGTGGTTGCTTACATTTGGTTTGTGCTGAGTGCATGGAAATTGCTTTAAGCAACCAGAATTCACCCCTCTCTGCAAACTAACCCTGTGCTTCCAGCCCTGGTTCCTCTCTTCTGTTGCCCTTGAATAACCAGTATCTAGTCCTAACCTCATCATAGAATCTTTCCCACATTACTACTTCTCTCCTTCTCGATCTTTCTCACTGGAGTCCAGATGCACAAGTCTTATCACTGTATTATCTCTGTTAACCCCTAATTTCACCGTGTTTTTCCCTGTCCTGCAACCATTTCCTTTGTATGTACCCCCTCTCTGTACCCCAACTGCAAGCTGCTTGAGAGCAAGGGCCTTGCCCTCGTCCTGATACCAAGGAAACTGATAAATTAATACATGAAGATGAGCTACGAGGGAACTCAGACTATCTATGATCTTTAAACAAAATCATGTAAACAAACTTTGTCTAAAATAAGAAAGAATTCACTGTTGTATAATAACTAGATATTTTGGCTGCCCCCTTTCTACTAACTGAGTCTGGAACCAAGCATAATCCTGACCTGTGAGAATTAATAGCATTGACAAGAACACAGCATATGTGTTCATCAAAAAGTTACACTGATGTTCTTACCTTCCTTACATGCCAGTTTAAATATTTAAGACCACCACTGAAGACCCTCTTCATCCATAGTCATCCTATTCAGCCCAGCTCCTTTAAGTTTTGCAGTAAAATGGATGCAACTGAAAACCATTATACTTAATGAAATAAGCCAGTCCCCAAAAGACAAATATATATTCTCCCTGATCAGTGATGACTAATACAGTACCTAAAAGGTAACCTATGAAAGTGAAATTGACACCTGGAGATGCAATGATTTTGAATAGCCATTGTCTCAACTCTTGAGGGACAGTGTTTTTGTTTATACTATTTGTTGAACTCTTTACTTAGTTATGGGTTAATCTTAGGAGTATAAAGTTGGCTGAAAATAGATCTTTGTAAAAAATAAGAATGGGAATAGTAGAGGGGGAAGAGAGAAGGTGGGATTGTTGGTGGGAGGGGGGATATGTGGGAAAAATCACTGTGTTCCTAAATTTGTATATATGGAATACATGAAGTTTGTATACCTTAAATAAAAGGTTTCTAGGTTTAAAAATAAAAAAACACAATTTTCTAATGTCCCCACCCATCAACTGTGGCTCTTCTAAACCTTTGTGATACTGTCTATCCAACTACATCTCCCCAAATTGGTTTTCCTCCTTTGAGTCTGTTAATCCCAGAATTTTCTGATTATTTGTGTCAGTAATATGTCAATGTATAGAAAATGTCAGGAGCTTAAAACAACATGATTTTGTGATTTGACTGGGCTCAGGATGTTTTTCTACTGGTCTCACCTGAGTAACTTGCAAATCTTTAAGCTGTCTTGTCTGTGACCACAGGGTTTTCAATAGCCTCACATACATGTCCTTCTTTTACATATAAAAAGGAAAGGACATAGAGACAATAGATGTCATCTCTAAACTGTCCTATACCAAAGAGCATTATTTTTGATCACATTTTCTTTTCCCCATTTATTTAGGTCTTTCCCCTCTCAAGGTAGTTTAGTGAATTGCCACCCTATGGTTCATTATGTTTGTTTAGTGTGGGTCACCAGGGCCAAAAAGACAACTGGAATTTGGAAAAGAAGTCCTGTCATTGAAATAATATGTGGCCAGGAAAGCCCATAACTGGAATCTTTCAGGAAGGTGGCATGTAGGCAAGGTGCACCAGGTCAGTCAGGAAATTAACAAAATATGGCTTAATCAAGAGAACTGATCACAATAAAAGGTCGGAGAACTCTTATTTTTCAGGTTTGTGCGTTCATACATGTAAAATGTTCTGTGGTATATCATGAAACTCTCAAATTCTAGCTAGCCCCTTTCCTGTTTCTATGATCTAATTATTAACATATTAAACTCCCACTCGTGACCTCTGCACTTAGAACTAATACCTTCTATGCAGTCCATAACTCTCCCTAGATATTAGCTATTTTAAAGAGAAATTTAGTCATCCTAATAGCATAGTTTCCAAACTTAATGATTTGCTAAAGCAAGGGAATCATTATAAATGAGTTCATTTTTCTTCTCTAATATCTCTCCACGGTTTAAATGAGTTTACATACAAATGTGTATTAAAAGTATATTTTCAGAAACATTTTCAGGTCTGGTGTCTGACTCACAAATTGACATTCTCTTTCAGGAAGGAAGACTGCGAAGATGGAAAATACACTCTTCTAAGGTAAGTCACAGCAAATTAGGACATTAAACATGAATGCTACTCAAGTAGTCTATATAATATTTACATTAACTAGAACATACAGGAAACAAATAAGGTTGCTTTACTGTCATCTTTATGTTGAGCTTCATGAGAAAACACTGAATCTGAGGAGATTGAGTACATGCACAGCAAATGTTAAGAGTATAATTTCAGAAAAATTGAAGTGTAACACATTCTACATGGATTAAGAAAATGGAGCCATCTTCAGAACTTTGCTTTGGGAATACATATTCAGTAAAACTTTCTCAAACTTGACAATTGGAATAAAATGAAACAGAGGATACTGAAGATATAATCACTTGTATTTGATTTTTCCCCTTTAGGCAAAAGTGGTGGTGGGAGGAATTGTCTAATAGTTGTCCAATGCTTGTTTCCTTCAAGTTTTAAAACGTATCTGTGCTGTGAGTGAGTGAGTGCATTACTGCATAAGTGTCTGGGCCTTTATACAAGTTCTACATGTAATTCCAGCTTCACATGGACCTTGGACTGAATGATGCAGATTGTGCATAGTCACTGTCATGAATTCAAGAAAGGCCTGGGTAAAAAATCAGAGCCCTCTCAAGAATGTTCTCAACAGTCAACAGAATTTCATTCACGTTTGCTGTAAAATCTAAATATCTACAGTTTTTAGAGCAAATTTCAGGATTTCAAAGCCAACTGTTACATAGGGACAAATATCCCATTATCTTGGTATCCTTGATTTTTTTTATAGTCTTTTTCCTTTAAATTCGTGATTAATATAATACATATACATTTTGTGGAATACTATACAATATTTCAAAACCATATTGAGCATAAACTGATCAAGTTGGACAATAAGAATTGCTATTCTCTTGTCTTTTATGTTGAGAGCCATACCAGCTCATCTCTTCCACTTTGCTGTATGTAACACATTATTTTTGTAAACTATATCTGCTCCTTTGTGCTGCAGAACACTAGAATCAGTTACTTCTATTTTACTGTATTTTTGCACCCGTTATTCAACTTTCCTCTATTCCCTGTCCCCACCATTCCCAGGCTCTAGTAATCACTATTCAAATGATTATTTACTCTTTAAACTTACATACATTAGAGAGGACATGTGGAATTTTCTTCTGTATCTGGTTTACTTCACTTGAAATAATGGCTTTTAGTTCTATCCATTTTGCTGCAAATGTGAGAATTTCATTCAATTTTATAGTTGAATAATATTCCATTCTGTTATATACCACCTTTTATTTATCCATTCATCCATCAAGAGATGCTTAGATTAATTCCGTTTCCTGGCTATTGTGGATGATGTTGCAATGAACATAGGAGTTCAGTTGTCTTTTTGATAGGTTGATTTCATTTTCTCCAGATAGCTAATGAGAAGTAAATTAACTGGTCATATTGCAGGTCTACTTCTAGGTTTTTGAGGAATCTCCATGCTGTTCTACATAGCAGCTAAACTAATACACATTTTTCGTGGGAATGCAAGTCTTTTTGCTGTTTGCATCCTTACCCTCTGCTGCTTCCTAGGTATAGGTATATTAGTAAGGGGTTGGATCATAAACAGAATGGCCAGGACTTGAACCAGGACTCCAATATGGGATGCTGACATCCTGACAGATGGCTTAACCTACTGTGCCACAACACTAGCCCCTGCTTGGCATTATGCTGTTGGTTGGTTTATTTTACTTACTAATAGAATATATCACTAGGTTATGTGAAATGTTTAATGTGTACATTTATTTCTATAAGCTTCCCTCTTAATACTACTTAGATGTATCCCATACATTTTAGTCTTTTTTGTTTACATTTTCATTTGTTTCAAGGAATTTTGCTTTATTTTTAATAAAAGTAAATAGTAAGATTAAATGGTTTTCAGAATGGGTGATATAGCAAACTCAATTATAAGCTATATTTAAGACATAAATTCAAGCAAAAAGATTTTGAAAGTTTGAGAATTATATACCACAGAAGCCAGAAAGCAGCAATGAATATATTAACATAAAGTATGAAAAGATGTTTTATGTAGGGGTATAATTCAGTGGAGACAACATTTATAAATATATAGAAAACATAGATGCCATATTACTCTATTATTGTGTGTATGTGTGTGTGTGTTCAAATTCCATGTATGTGTGACAGAACATTTGTCTTTAGGTGTCTGGTTTATTTCCTTTAGTATAGTGATCTCTCTCTATTTGTTTGCAAATGCCATGACTTCATTCTTTATGGCTAAGTGATACTTCATTACATATATATATATATATATATATATATATATATATATACAACCACATTCTCTATATCTAGTCATTTATGATAGATATCAAGTATATGCCATATATTTGCTATTGTGAATAGTGTTAAAGATGGGAGTGCAGGTTCTCTTTTGTATGCTGACTTCATTTCCTTTGAATATATTCTTAGAAGTGGGCTATCAGTGTCATATTGTAGATCTACTTTTAAATTTTCTGAGGAAACTGCACATTGTTTACCATAATGGCTATATTGACTTGCAATTTGTAAATTTCCCATTTGATATCTTCAATGACCAGTTCACTCAGAAACATGTTGTTGTTTCAACATATATTCATAAAATTCTTAATTTCTTTGATTTTTATTTCTGATTTTATTCCATAATTCTTATAAAAGATGCAGTTTTGACACTTTGAATTTTTAAGAATTGTTTCTTGCATAATACATTGGTATAGGATTTAGGGACTATTCCATGTACTGATTAAAAGAATGTAATTTCTGAAATTCGCATAAATCATTTTTAGTATGATTTAAATGTGTTTTGACTTAAAAATCTTTGGAATTTTTATGTTTCTGGCCAACAGTAGTCATTCTGAGAATTTGTAGAATCATAGCACATGAAGATCCTAAGGTACATACATGTCCATTGAGAAGCTGCTTTGAATACTTTGCTCAGATTGGCTGCATTGATAATGGAAGTTAGTCTAGAAAGCCCAAGATGTTACTTGGTGATCCCTTTTTCAGGCTACATTTTTAAAGATAAGTGATTGTAGGAGGTACAAACCAGATAACACTTTAAAAACAATATGTATGTATATATTTACTTATTTCAAAGGCAGAGATAGATGGAGAGATGTTGAGGTGGATTTGTTCTGAGAGGAGGAGCATGGTGTGGGGGCAAGAGGTGTGAAGTCACCACACAGAACCTGGGAGTCGGGTGAAAGCAGGCCAGAGGCAAGAAGCCTGCAGACTCATTATTTCAGTTGCTACAGCAGCTTATATAGCCAAGGCAACTAATCCACTCAAGGGGTGGTCTATGCCCTAACTAATCACAGCCTGTTGCCAGGCAGTTTCCGAAGCCATCCAATCACAGCCTATTGCCAGTCAGGCTCTGTTGCCAGGCAGTTTCTGAAACCATCCAATCAGAGCCTGTTGCCAGGCAGGCTCCACTGTCATGTGGTTCCGAAGCCATCCAATCATGGCCTGTTGCCAGGCAGTTTCTGTTGCCAGCAGCCATCTTGGCATGGCCTTCTCATTCCACCACAGGAGAGACATCTTCCATCAGCTGGTTCACTCTCAAGATGGCCACAGCAGCCAGGTCTGGGCCTGGCTAAAAGCAGGAACCTATCCTGGTCTCCTACATCAGTGACAGATGGCCAGGCATCTGGGTCATCTTCTGGTGCCTTCCCAGGAGCATTAGCAGGAAGCTAGACTGGAAGAATATACAAAAATCGAACAGGGATTCCAATGTAGGATGGTGGTATTGCCAGCAACTTAACCATCTGTGCTGTAACATTGGTTGCAGATTACACTTTTGACTGGTAATGGGTAATTTAAGGTTTTATAAGTTATAAATTTATTTCCAGAGTTACTAGGCATAGAAATTCACCTGAAAAATTCAGGTGTTCATGTATCTGAGGGATAGAAATAGGATCCTCAATCAAGAATAAAGGAATTCTTCTGAGAGAATTAGGATAGGTAAAATGTAAGCATATGACAAATAGAAGAATTCCGCTACATTTTGGAAGTAAATTAACAGAGATTTTCTGTCTGTCTCTCTTCTCTTTCAAACTAATTAAATTAAACTATTTTTAGCTTTTTAAAATATATTTAATTCCAGGTAAACAAATTTCATGTATCTAATATATGCAGATTTAGTAACATAGTGATACTTCCCACCCTACCCTACCTCCCATCCATGCTCCCACTCTCCCTCCTCCTTCTCCTATTCCCACTCTTAACTGAAAACTGATCTTTATAAATACTAACTTTATACTCTTAAGATTAATCCTACACTAAGTATTCAACAAATAGTATGAAGAAACAACAACAAAACAAGAACAAAACAAAACAAGACAAAACAAAAACCACTGTTCCTCAACAGTGGAGACAAGGGCTGTAAGCTATCATCAAATCTCAATGTCCATTTCAATCCAATACTTTATATCTTAGGTTATCTATTAGCTACCACAGATCAAGTAAAACATAAGGTATTTGCCTTTTGGAGACTGGCTTATTTCACTAAGTATAATGGTTTCCAATTGCATCCATTTTATTGCAAAAGACAGATTCAGTTTTTATTACCACTGAATAGTATTCCATAGCATAAATCTATCATGATTTCTTTATCTAGTTATCAGTTGGTGGACATCTGGGGAGACTCTCTAACTTAGCTATTTTTGACTTGAGATGCAATGAATGTGGGGGTACAGATAACACTTTCATATACTAGTTTTGTTTCCTTTGGGTAAATTCTCCAGAGTGGGATTTCTGGGTCATACGGGGTGTGTGTGTTTGTGTATGTGTGTATGCATATATATAATCTTTTTTTTTCAGCTGCTGAGATATCTCTGTGCTGTCTTCCACAATGGCTGTACTAGTTTACATTCCAACCAAAGTAGTTTAGAACACCTTTTTCTCCACATCTTCCCCTACATTTACTGACTATTGATTTCTGTATGACAACCATTTTTTAACTTACTTAATATATAAATTTCCAAAATCAACTTTTAGATTATAGTGGCTTTTTTCCCCCATAACCTCCCTCACACCCACAACCATCCCATCTCCCACTCCCTCTCCCATCCCATTGATATCAAGATTCATTTTCAATTATCTTTATATACAGAAGATCAACTTATTATTTACTAAGATTTCAACAAACTGCACTCACACAGACACACAAAGTATAGAGTACTGTTTGAGTACTAGTTATACCGTTAATTCACATAGTACAACACATTAAGCCATTTAAATGAGGTTGAGATGAAACGTCATTGTAGTTTGATTTTTTTTTTTTCCATTTCCCTGATGGCTAATGATCCTGAGCATTTTTTTCACTTGTCTGATGGCCATTTGAATTTCATCTTTTCAAAAATGCCTATTCAACTCTTTGCCCATTTCTTATTTGTAATATATATTTTATTATATAATCTCATTTGTCAATTTTGGCTTTTGTCTACTTCTGAGGCCTTTCTCAAGTTTTTGCCTATGAAAATGTCTTGCAGAATTTCCCCAATGTTCTCCTCTTGTAATTTGATATCTGCTCATAGATTTAGATTCTTGATCCATTTGAGTTTTTATATAAGGTGTAAGGTAGGGGTCTTGATTTATATTTCTGAATGCAGAAATCCACTTTTCCCAGCACCATTTGTTGAGACTTTCCTTTCTCTAGTGATTGATTTTAGCTCCTTTGTCAAATCAGTTGGCTGTAGATTTGTGGATTGATTTCTGGAGTTTTCTATTATGTTTCATTGGTCTATATAACTATTTCTATGCCAGTACCAGGCTTTTTTTTAATTACAACTGTCCTGTAGTATGTCTGGAAATATGTTGTTGTGATTCCTCTGCCTTTTGTTGTTTAAGTTCACTTCAGCTATTCAACATGTTTCCATATGAATGTTAGCTTTTTTTTTTTTAGATTTGAGAAGAATGCAGTAGATATTCTTTCTTTTTTTTTTTTTAGATCTATTATTTGAAAGGCAGAGTTACAGAGAGGCAGAGGCAGAGGGAGAGAAGGAGAGAGAGGTCTTCCATCCACTGGTTCACTCCCCAGTCCCCATGACTGCAATGGGTGAAGTTGCACTGATCTGAAGCCAGGAACCAGGAGATTCAGGTCTCCCACATGGGTGCAGGGGCCCCAGGACTTGGGCCATCTTAAACTGCTTGCCCAGGCCATAGCAGAGAGCTGAATTGGAAATGGAGCAACCAGGTCTCAAACTGGTACCCAAATGTAATGCCAGCACTGCAGATGACAGCTTTACCCACTATGCCACAGTGCTGGCCCCTGTCATTGATATTTTCATTGGAATCAGTGAATCTGTAAATTGCTATTGGTAGTACAGACATTTTGATAATTCCTCCAATCCAAGAACATGTAAGTTTGTTCCATATTTTTATGTCCCCTTCTATTTTTTTTTTCTTTAATGTTTTGTTACTTTTATCGTAGAAATCTTTCACCTCCTTGGTTAAATATGTTCCAAGGTATTTAAGGGGTTTTTTTTGGTTTTTATTTTTGTTCCTTTGTTTTTTGGTAGCTTTTTAAAATATGACTGATCTTAAAAGTTCTTTCTCAGCCATAAAAATGTCTGTGAATACAAAGGCTAATGATTTTGGTGATTTAATTTTATATTCTGCCACTTCACCAAACTGAGTTCCAATAGTCTTTCAGTGGAGTCCTTTGTATCCCTTATATATAGAGTCATAGCATCTGCAAATAGGCATAGTTTGACTTCCTCCTTCCCAGTCTGTATCCTTTTGATTTCTTTTTCTTGCCTAATGGCTCTGCCTGAAACTTCCAGGACTATACTGAATAGCAATTGTGAAAGTGGATATCCTTATCAGATTCTGGATCTTGGGAATGCTCTCAACTTTTCCCCATTCATAGGATGCTGGCCATAGGTTTGCCATAAATTGCCTTGGATATGTTGAGGAATGTTCCTTCTATACCCAATTTGCTTAAGGTTTTCATCATGAACAGATTTTGTATTTTTCAAATGCTTTTCTCTGCGTCTATTGAGATAACCATTTTGATTTTGTTCTTCAGTTTGTTAATGTGATGTATCATGCTTAATTATTTGTAAATATTGAACCATCCCTGCATACCAGGTATAAGTCCCGTTTGGTCCAAATGAATGTTCTTTCTGATGTGTTGGATTTGATTAGAGTTTTTGTTAAGGACTTTTGCGTTTATGTTCATTAAAGATATTGGTCTATAGTTATCTTTTTCTGGTTTAGGACTTAAGGTGATTCTGGCTTCATAGAAGGAATTTGGGAGGATTATCTCTTTTAAATTGTTTTACATAGCTTCAGAAGAATCAGAATTCGTTCTTTAAATGTCTAGTAGAATTCAGCAGGGAAGCTATCCAGCCCTAGACTTTTTTGTGGGGGAGGGGGTTTATTGCTGATTTAATCCCCATCTTGGTTATTGGTCTGTTTAGGTTTTCTATATTTTCACAACTCAAATTGATTCTTGGGGCTCTGAGTGGACACAGAGATGGGGTCAACAGACCACCACTCTGACAGATTGAAAGCAGTCACATTGCTAAGGTCAGAGTGCCTTTCTCTAGCTCCTCATATCCCTGAAACTAGCAGGGATATCCATATTGAAATTATAATATTTTAGACATATTGGGTTTAATAAAACAGGCTATTAAAATTTTTTAAAGAATTCTAGAGAATCAGTATTGTCATGCAGGAAGTTAAGCTGATGTTTGAGACACCAGCATCCAGTACGAGTGCTTTGTAGTTGTCCTGGCTGCCCCCACTTCAATCCAGCTCTCTGCTAACACACCTGGGGATACAGCAGAAAACAGTCCAAGTACGTGGGCCCCTGCCACCCATATGGGAGACTTGAATGGAGTTCCAGGCATCTGGGTGTGGCCTGGTCCAGCCCCAGCTATTGAAGCCATTTGGGAAGTGACCCAGTGAATAGAAGATCTCTCTCTGTTTCTCTCTCTCTCTGTGTGTGTGTGTGTGTGTGTGTGTGTGTGTGAGAGAGAGAGAGAGAGAGAGAGAGAGAGTTCTGTAAGTCTGCCTTTCAAATAAATCTATAAAAGATTCAAGTTAGTGATTACCACAAATTTAAAAAATTTCACAATGTTAACTGCTGTATTGGAAAAAAGGAACACAAAAAGAATCATGCTGTCTGCACAACTCAAAAATGTTTACTTTACAGTGCAAACATAAATCAGATACTCTTATAAAGGAAGGGTTATTGAATGCAAGCTCAAAGATTTGATAGTGAAAGACTGAGACATGCAGGACATTTACTACAACTGCATCAAGAAATGGTAAACCATCAAGAGATGACAAATTCTTTTTAGTAAATTTCAGTAATGCATCTCCATCAGTCTTGCAAAGCTGATGCAACAGAAGTCCTAGAATCATCCAGTAGCAAAAGGCGTCTACAGAAATTTCAAGAATGAGAGGAGTTTGGCTTTTATTTGACATGAACATATATCAAGTATAAAAATGGAAACTTAAACATTGTTCATCTACAAGCTGTCAGGTCAGATGGAAATTTGCTCACAATAAGATCTTCCATATGCAAATGATAAATAATTTACTCAAGAGTATGGCTCATGCTAAAAGATATTACCAGGCAGGCTTCCATATACAGTTTTACCCACCAAGTCTGATAGCCCATCTGTCTGATTCCCTTTGTTACATCAATGAAATTCTATAAACCTCTCCAATATTAAGAAAGGAAAATGACACAGGCAGAGCTAAATTTCAAGAGACTTACCTCTTGCTCACACAGTAGCAGCAATTTATAACCAACCAAAAAGTTAGTAGCCAAACAGGACAGAGTCTGTTTCTTCCCACAGGGCAGTCATAGCAAGGTCTGGAACACAAGGGCCAGCTCTAAAGCCAGTGTAATAGTTTGCCATGATAAACACTTGAGTGGCTTGGTCTTAGAGTTGACTGTTCTGTACATTTCCTTCAGGCTGTGTGGCCACTGAGTTCATGAAATGTACAAACCTGCCCTAAGTGGCCCAGAGACAATTAACACTGTCCTGAGCACCTCTGATCTCACATCCTTTTCAGCTCATGAGGTAATTCACTAAAGTACAATGTTATCCAGTAATCATTTTTAAGTGTATATGAAATCAATATCTCCTTAAAAATCAGTATAGCTTCTGATGCTCTGACATTTACTAGAAATAGGAAATTTAAAGCATTGAGCAAAACAAGGAAGCAATTGAATCCTTTTATATTAAGGGTTTTATATAATAATGCATGTTTCTCAGTGTTTTCACATAGGTTATATCGCATTAGTTGTCAAAAACTGGGTAAATACTGAAATCCTGAACTGTTTTCCACATGGGAATGGTGAAGAACATCAAGAGTTAAGTAACTACCTAGGTTTACAGAAACAGGAAAATCATAAACTTGGGGTTCAAGGATCTTAGTACTCTGTACTTCTCTATTCATGCCATAATTTTCATATTAAATATGTGATTATAATTTTAGATATTCAGCATCTACACGTGACACTATTCAAATATGTCAACCAGCATGTAATCTCCCTTAGGCAGATAATTATCAAATCACACCTTAATCCAATCTCATGTCAAATATAAATTCCCTCAATAATATACTTGATACATAAACTGTTTGAAACCTGCTTTCCTGAAGTCTCAATACCTGTCTGGCTAGATTATAAAATCCATAAGGTAGAGTTTGGTATTTGCCACATCCTGAAAGTTTCTCTAACAAGAACTCCCCATCAAAATGCAAATATTTTCTTTTGTCTACAAATTCATTTTATTAAAAGGAAATTTATTTAGAATTAGAGATTTTCCTCCTGCAGGTTCACTCCCCAAATGGCCACAACAGCCAGGCCATAGCTAGGAGCCCCATATGGATCTTTGACATTTGATGTTAGTGCAGGGGCCCACATAGTTGGGCAGTCTTCCACTGCTTTACCAGGTACACAGGCAGGGAGCTGGATTGGAAGTGAAGCAGCCTGGACTCAGTCCAGTGCCCATATGCAATGCCAGTGTCACAGGTGGTGGCTTAACCTGCTATGCCATAATACCAACCTGTACAAATTCTTACTATTTTCTACATGAAATCTCTCTAAACAGTAATTCCCAGAACACAGAAATTTGGATCCTACATATTTGCATAACACATATACTTGTTCAAGGGCCATGTTTCTTCTACATTATAGTTCTCTGCCAACACACATTTTCTACTTCAAACAATGAATAGCTATTATAAAAATAGGACCGTATCAGTTTTAGTCTCAAAGCCTTTTATTAGATATGCTTTGTCTCCTTTTATTACTGACCACAGAAAGGAAAACTGTTTAGTCAACTACATGATATAGAAAAACATGTTATTTCAAATTAGTTTTGACCAAAACCAGGCTAATTTTGCTAAAGTAAAGGGCCGAATCTATAATAATCATAAATCTCAATTATGAATGATTCTTATAACAGATGCTTTCCAGAATTTCAGGCAGGGAACATTGTATAACTATGTATACAGTTAGGCTGCTGCCTAGAAAAGTTTTTTTTTTTTTTTTAATTTTCTAAGCTATTTTTGTTCTACCTAAAAGGCAAAGACACTAAAAGATCTTCATCTACTTGTTGACTTCCTCAAATACCCACAACAACCAGGGCTAGGCACAACTGAATCCAGGAGCCCAGAACTCAGCCAGATCTCTCACCTTGATGGCAGAGACCCAAGTACTTGAGCCACCACATGATGCCTCCCAGAGGATACATTCTCAGGGAGCTGATACATTCTGATACATCCTCAGGGAGGATACATTCTTCAGGGAAACAGACTAGCAGGGACTTGAACCGGGCACTGCAGTATGGACATCCCAACCACTGTGCCAGATGCCCACCCATAAAACAACTTCATAGGCTCCTATAAGTAAGATCCAACACATCCCAACGTTCCAAGATCTTACAGCAAAGTAATTCTATCTAAAAGCTAAATAAAATCAAATTTTCATAGAATATTAATATGTCCCAACAGTTAGAGAAATGTGTTGGTGATAATTTATATTGGAGGCATTGAGACATCTAGTTTGGGGTTCCTGAGATGTAGAAATAGGCTTTATTTACAGAATTGTTACAGAACTAAAATACCAAAGTTTTGATCTGGATACAGTTTGACTAAAGGAACCAGCCCAGCTCCAGTACTTATTTAAACCAGTAAGATTCTCATTTGGTACTTACATATAAAAACAGTAGGAAACAGTTCCAAAAGACAATAAAAAATGAACAAATAACATTTTGACAATTTGTTAATGTTTTAACAAGGGTTTTATACTCATACTATTCCTCAGAACGAATCCAGCCTATGTAATGACTATCCACATCTTTCAGAAAATGAAACAGTTATAAAAATACGTGACTTGATAAAAGCTTACCAACCTAATTTTCTAGCTTCAAAGACAAATTATAGCACTCATTCTTATAATAGTATTGTTTTATTGTAATTGTGACCATTGTAGCAAACTTGGAACAGCAGAACAATATAAAATAAAATTTAATTCAAAGTCCCATCGCTGAAGACAAACATGAGCTAAATCTGATATATTTCTATAGATGTGTAATATGTTTACACACAGTGAAACAGACAAGGTTGAAGATTTGCATACAGGAAACTTGATGGTCCAGTCCAGCTCTCTGCAGTGGCCCAGGAGGACAGTGGAGGATGGCCCAAGTGCTTGGGCTCCTGCACCGGCATAGGAGACCAGAAGGAAGCACCTGGCTCCAGGCTTTGGATTGGTGCAGCACCAGCCATAGTGGCCTTTTGGGGAATGAACCAACAGAAGGAAGACCTTTCTCTCTGTCCTCTCTGTCTGTCTCTCTGTACCTCTACCTTTCAAATAATAAAGGTTTGGTCTCTGAAGGAGTACCTGTAAGAGAGTGAGGGAAACAGAACTGTGCAGGGAATGGAAGAGTGATGTAGTTGCAGCAGAGATCATGGTGGAGGGAATCAGGGAGATGAAGATTTTGGATTATCCTTCTCACTGCTACTGAATTGAGATCAGAATCTCCTTTGTGCCCCCAAAATTGAGTAGTCAGTGGCTATAAACTGCCCCTAGGGAGAATGTAGGACATCAAACAAGACTGCTCCCCTGCAGAGTTTCCAAGTCAGGGATTCAAATGTGGGATTTCAGTAACATCTTTCCAGACAGTGAGTTGTCACTCTCCAGAATGGAAGACCGTAGTCTGTGCTCCTGTGTCACATAAGTGCATTGCAGAATAAGTATACCCTCCATAAGATCAGTTTCTCTGGTATTCTGATTAATCTCCATCCCTGAGAAAGTTTCAAGAGGAAGCTTAGTGACATGAATTATAGCCACTGTGGCAACTGACTTCAAAGCCACAAGTAACATTACCTCACTCATTTTTAGATGCCCTTCATTTTTGGCTATCTAGACCCTCAGTCCTGAGAGACTGGGCTCACCTATTCATGATACCGTTTTCGGGCCTTCCATGGGAAACTGCGCATTTACCATCCAAATTGGCCAAGGGATTGTCAAGAGACATGTCAGTGGCAGCTTCCAGTATGTACAATGGTCCTAATCCCTTTAATGATAAAGGTTAATTACCCTTCTACATAAATCCTTTCCTTGTCAACAGGTTATTTGGCAAGAGATGCCCAAAATTGTCAAGCAATTATTAGTGGTAATTAATGTTTCATTAAATGGAACTCATTCAGGACAGAAGGCTTACATCTCTGGGAATCGATACTTGAAGACACAGAGACAAGAGTTGGGGTGTTAGTAAGCCAAATTCCCCAAGAAGGTCACTGAGTGATGTTAAGTGGGCTCTTGATTTTGTTCTTAGCACCATTTCTCAACACTTCAAAGTGATCATTGATTTAAGGTGTAAAAAATGTGTCCTGGAGGGTGGCATGCCTTTCTCACATAGTAATAACATCTACAAACTAGTGTTCTACTTTACTTGGAACATGCAATTCCATTGCTCTATCAGACCAGCAACTTTGAGGAGGTGTGCTTTATGATAGAGCCAAGGGAACCCATGGTCATACCTATAAAAGTATTTTTTATAATGGGAGTCTGTTGGTCTGAGTCATTGCTGCACAGGATTGACAGTGCATCAAAACCTTTGTAAGAATTTAAGTAATGTAGCTAGCTGAATTCAGCAGTCAGGAAAGGAAAACCCATAATCAAAACACATTACACCTAATCATTACAAATTATTGACGACCGCAGCATGAGAAGGAATCAAAGTAATCAGATAGCCATGCAATGAGTCATTCTTCAAGAATGAGGTTGTTTCAGAAATCAGCAGTGGTATCTTATTGTCAGTGTGGTCCTGTGACTGTGGAGTACCCAGCTCAGTCTCAGTGAGCAGGAACTCAAGCCTTTGGGCTCATTCAAACATCAACATGCCTTCAGACTCTGAATACTCCATTTCTGAAAGCATTGGATAACTACTGGTGTGGTCGAAGGAAAAAAAAAATGGTTTTTGTCAACATAAATCTATTTTGTGGACTACCTTGTTCAGTGTTTGTTCCACGGAGATAATCTTTGGTCTGTATCAATACTTAAAGTTCACTGTTCAGACCCATTCCCAAAGAGTACAATTGTTATATTTTGTCCCCAATATTTCAATTTTCTCTTACCGAGCTGCTGTCCAAACTCAAGCCATTTGCCACTCCCAGTGAAAATGTGTATATTTTTCTCTTGACCTATTTTTTCTTAGGTGACCAGTTAAGATACTCAAAGCTAAGACCAGTGGGAGCATGAATCCTCATCATTTTCTTTTTTGAGTTGAAGAGAAGGGCTGCAGTATAGCAGTTTTCACTTTCAATTGTACATACACATCAAAGTGATCATTCCAAAAATCAACTTGACCTTTTCCATTCTGTATCAGCTCATCATTTTAGAACCTTCACAGTATAATTATGAATGAGAGGGGGCCAGCGCCACGGCTCCATAGGCTAATCCTCTGCCTTGCGGCGCCGGCACACCGGGTTCTAGTCCTGGTCGGGGCGCCAGATTCTGTCCACGTTGCCCCTCTTCCAGGCCAGCTCTCTGCTGTGGCCAGGGAGTGCAGTGGAGGATGGCCCAAGTGCTTGGGCCCTGCACCCTATGGGAGACCAGGATAAGCACCTGGCTTCTGGCTTTGGATCAGCACAGTGCGGTGGCCGCAGCACGCCGGCCCCGGAGGCCATTGGAGGGTGAACCAATGACAAAAGGAAGACCTTTATCTCTGTCTCTCTCACTGTCCACTCTGCCTGTCAAAAAAATATGAATGAGAGGGAAGCCTAGTACAATAGTGGTAAATGATGATATCTGTATTTATTTTACCATGTAGCTTTCTTGTGCCCAATCCTTCATATACTGTACAACTCTTATCTTAAAATAGAAGTCTGCTAGGCCTATTCCACTTGATTGCTTGGTGAGTCTAAAAGAACCTATTTTCATGACGATTATCTCTGATTACAGAAATAGTGCATTCGTAATACACAGAGCATAAGTTAAAAGCCAGATTGGGGGGTGGAGGTTGTGGCAGAGCAGGTTAAGTCATAACTTGGAATTTCTAGATTTCATATCATGAGTGCTAGTTCAAGTCCCAGCTGCTCCATTTCTAATTCATCTTTCTTCTAATGTGTACACTGGGAGGCAGCAGATAATGACTCAGATACTCGGGCTCCTACCATCCACATGGGAGATCTGGGCAGAGTGGCTCCTTGCTTAGGCCTGGCGTGGCCCTGGCTGTTTCAGGCACTGGAGGAGTAAAGCACCAGATGGAGATGGAAAATGCCTGTCTCCTTCCCCGCCTCCCTCTTCTTTCTCTGTCACTCAGCTTTTCAAATGACTTTTAAAAAGTGAAAATTCAACTTTTGTACAGGGATATTTAATTTTTTATAAACAGTGTCCATTTTGCATTGAAATATCTTGACATTTTGTCAAATTGATAAGTGTGGGTTTTTTAACCTCTAATCGGTTCCATTGATCTCTGTTTATCCTTATGAAAACATCACAGATTTTTTTTACTATGACTTTTTTGAAAGTTTTCAATTCATATCATGTGATTCTTCCAATTTTCAAAATTGTGCCTATTTTATTTGCAAATATATAATCAGTTTCTCATTTCAAAAAACTGACTGGAATTTGATAATTATTCCACTGAATCAGATCATCTTGGACACAATGGTTAATGTTAAATCTTCCAAGCTATGCTATTTCGTCTAAGTCACCTTTAATTTGTCTCAGCACTATTTTATACTTTTCACTTTACTTACTAAGAAATGAAATTTTTATGTTATTGTGAATTTGTTTTTTGTTTTTACATCTATTTTTAATTTTTTTTAAAGATTTATTTATTTGAGAGGTAGAGTAACACCCAAAGAGGGAGAGACCAAGAGAAAGGTTTTCCACCTGTTGGTTCACTCCCCAGATGGCTTCAATGGCCAGAGCCGAGCCAATCCAAATCCAGGAGTCAGAAGATTCTTCTAGACCCATGTGGGCACATGGGCCCAAGCATTTAGGCCATCTTCCTCTGCTTTCCCAGACCATAAGTAGAGAGCTGGATTGGGAGAGGAGCAGCAGTGACACAGACTGGTGCCCATTTGAGATGCCGATGCCATATTCAGAAGCTTAGCCTACTATGCCAGAAGTGCCAACCTCTATTTTTAAAAATTTTTAAGCTAAACATATTTCATGCATTTCATATATACAGATTTAGGAACATAGTGAAACTTCCCACCCTGCCCATGCTCCCACCTTCCTCTTCTTTCCTCTCTTACTTGCTCTCTTATTTTTACAATGATCTACTTTCAGTTTATTTTATACTCATAAGATTAATCTTACATAAAGAGTTCAACAAATACTAAGAAGAAAAAAAAACACTTTTTCTCAACAGTAGAGACAAGGGCTGTAAAAACAATCATCAAACTTCAAAATGTCAATTTCACTCCTATAGATTACAGTTTTGGTACTCTATTAGTTACCAAAGATCAGGAGAAACATGCTCTCTTTTTGGGACTGGCTTATTTCACTTGGTATAATATTAATGATTTCCAGTCATATGTATTTTGTTCTAACAATCAGTTATGAGAATTCTAGCCTATAATGTTTCAGCAGCCCTGCCAGATGGCAGATCCTTGAAGCCTCTTTGCAAACCCAGGAAATATTTTTCCAGGAAGAGAAAGCTCTCAATTTCCCCAAGCTTTCTCACTCAGGCCACTGGAGATCAGAAATACTACAAATGGGGCCTCCTTTCCATTCACATAGCTAAATAGAAACCCACAGAAACAGAAAACTTAATGGGAGCTGTTGATGTTGTACAGGGAGTTAAACCTTTGACTGCAATGCTGGCATCCCATATGAGGGCCAGTTCCAGTGCCTGCTGCTGTGCTTCCAGTCCTGCTCCCTGCTAATGTGCCTGGGAAGGCAGCAGAAGATGGCCCAACTGCATGGGCTCCTGCCACCCACATTGGAGACCAAGATGAAGTTCCTGGCTCCTGGCTTTGGCCTTTGCAACCATTTGGGGAATGAACAAGCAAGTAGAAGATACTCTCTCGCTCCAGCTCTGCCTTTCATATAAATAAAACCTTAAAAAACACTTAATGGAGTACTAAAATGCCCCTTTTTTTCCATGACTTTTTTTTTTAATCAGAAGAGTTTGATATTTCCATTTATTGTTTCATTCCACAAATACTGAGTATTTATATGTAACACATGGTACTAAGAGCTGGAATTGTAGCTAATAAACAAGAAAAGGACCATTAAAGAACAATTGCAAAATTTATTGAATTTCAAATATAATAAGAAACTGTCAGAAGATGTAGACATTAAGAACACAAATCCAGTTTTGGATGATTTTATAATTTCAGTTCACTCTCTTCTAACATACGACCTTGAGTAAATTTACTGAAACATCTCTTGGTGTCCTCATCCCTAAATCAAGACTAATAGTACCTAGCAATCAAATAAGAATGCGTACAATATAAATTTGTTCTGAGGACTACGGAAGATAAAATATGTAAAATGCTTTGTGTGTGCCTATCAAAGGTAACACTTAAAAAATCTTAACTATTATCATGGTTGTCAATCTTGTTTATTTTAAAGGAAAAGCATTGGCAGGTATAGCATCAGAAATCTAATGAAGTGCTATTACAAACAACTTCATAAATGATAACACAGAAATATATGCTTAGATTTCAACTTTTTTGTTTATTTCAAAACACTCAGCTTTTAATTTCACTTTTCATAATTTTTTTAAACTTTTATTTAATGAATATAAATTTCCAAAGTACAGCTTATGGATTACAATGGCTTCCCCCCCATAACTTCCCTCCCACCCGCAACCCTCCCCTTTCCACTTTTCATAACTTTAAGTACCATCACACAATTAGCCCTCCATCTCCTTTGGGTTACATATTCCTGAATTCAACCAAGCATATGTTGAAAATAATCAATTTATTTTGTTTGTGCTGAATATGTAAAGACTTTTCCTTCTGTAATCCCCTAAATAATATATAATATTATACAGCAACTATTTCCAAATAGCACTTACATTGTATTTGATATTTTAAGCAATATAGAAATGATTTAAAGTATATGGGATAATGTGCACAAATGATAGGCACGCTGCCTTTTTGTATGAGAGACTTGAGGATCTGCAGATTTGGGTATCCACCATGGGAGTCCTGAAACCATACCTCACACATAGAGTTGACTCTACTCCCATGGACATAGCCAGGCACAGATAAGTCTTTGTATATAGTAGTTTGTTTTCTTTTTAAAACCTTGAGTAGGACAGGTCATTCCCCTATTTTTCTGGAGAGGAAACTGATGCTGTTAAAATATAAGTTAGTTACTCAAGGCCAACTTTGGATGACAAATTCTGGTTCAATCCAAAGCCCTGTTATCAAAACAATCAATATTCATTTGTGCCTTGAAACACATATGCATTATTCAGGAAATCATAGACCTTTGGGCAAGGACGAGAACTAGAGACACAACTACAAGGATACAGGGGACATTATTAACAAGGGCTTTAACTTTGCCAACTCTGATTGAAGTATCTGTTAAGCTAAAGGCTTTTTTAAATAGACCTGATATTGCAGCATATTAACATTGTTTTACCATCTTCATGTGATCAGAATAGTTGAATTAATGTACCTACAAAGACAGACTACTTTAGAGTGCAGACCTCATGGTGTATACCAAAAACGGTCCAAATTTGATGCAATGCAGTTCAAACCCACATCACCATTTGTCTCACCAGCTGGCACTGTTTGACAGGATGCTGCCAGATGGGTCTTCATGAGCCTCCTAAATCAACAGTGAAATTGAGAATGGAGTCATCAGATACGACATTACTGCTAAAAGCAAGAAAATGACATTGCATACCTAGTTGGTACACTGAAACAAGCTTGAATCACAAAGAATGTCTCTTATGAAACCTGGAATGAAAAGCGAAAATAAGTAGTGTAGACTACAAATCTGTCTCCCACACTTGTGATAAAACTTTTTAGCACAGAACACTTCAGAAGACAGCAATAACCTTTTATTCTCAATTTATAAGGACTCTCAGGTTTTTATAAAAAGGAGAGGGAGATAATGAGGTACTATGTAGAGAGGCCTCCAAAAGGAATAATGTGACAGATGCAAAGAACTGATAAATAGAGGAAAGTGTATCTGGTATACACGCATTTGCCAAAAAAGCCACCCTCTTCAATCCATAATCATAGTGCAGAGAGTGGCACTCAGCACAACACATAGAACCTTGTAACTGTTGCCGAATACATTATCATCACAGAACCATGTAATGAAAGGACCCTCCTGTTAGAACCACATCTTTCTGATTTGAATTCTAGGCAATTATATGCATGGCCGTGAGCAACTGACTAATTTCTCAAGACCTTGTTTCTGCAGATTAAATAAGGCTAATACTTACATTTAATATTTTAACAATCTTTAAATATATCTATGAAATACATGAAATCTTTCTATAAATGTTTCTTTACATTAGTATCTTATAAAAATGTAAAATGATTTAAATTTAATTCCTGGCACATAATAGAACAAAATAGAAATAATAAAAACGATAGCTGCCAATTTTTATATCAGCCAGTTCTGACACTTAACAAAAGGCCAGCCATTTTACAGAAAAGATAATAGAATTTTTCTTGGAACAGGAGTAAATGAAGACATAAAAATGCAGAAGTTACACAAAGCAGCAAGCACTGGCCTCATGCTCTACTCACTCAGTGAGATGGCAATATCACCTAAAATATGAAAAGGTCAGATGCCGAAGCTGTGCTTTGTTAATGAAGTAATGATGATTTTTGTTTAAAGTCTCTAAATAGTTCTAAGAGAAGTTTATGAATATTCATATTTTTAAATATTTTTCACCAGATACAAGCAAATATACATTCAGCAAGGTCATATTCACTTAATATGAAAGTATAATTTATATTACTTGGCTCTTCATAGTATTTTCCTTCATAGTATTTTTCAGTTTACCACTATCTACTTATTTGGGTGAGTGTCTATTTATTGATTTATTCTACTAGTATTAATGCTCTATGAAGGTGAGGACTTCGGTCTCTGACATTTTGTAGCCTCTGTTTCCATCACAGTGGCTTGTTCAAAATAATTGAAGAAAGGAAATTCTTCTCCACTCCCAAAAACATGCCAAGAGGAACCACATTGCATATTTTAATTTACTTTTCACTTCAACAACCAAGTTTTAAAAGAATTGTGAAGAGTTGCTGATGGGTTCTTTCAAACACTCAGGCACTCTATTTACATCCACATGTTGCTGTGCTTTCAAAACCAAATGTCAGAAATGGAAAGCTGCAATGGCATTCTGCTTGCAGCTGGGGGTCCTGCAGAGCCTGAGCTCTGACTTCAACATCAGATAGAGTGATCTCTCAGAATGGTCTGGATTGCGCCAGGGTGTCCTCAGAAAATACACCAGTTGCCCTGGAAAGTAGAACAGAGTTAGTGACAATCTCTGCTCTGGGCCATAAAGCACTGTTCTAAACACAAAAGAAAATCCCAGAAGTAAAAATTCCATTTCAGAATCACTGAACTTAACTATACTTATAGTATCTGACATTAGGATCGAGAACCATATGTAAACGGAAAAGAAATACTTGAAAAAGAAAGTAAACATTTGGCTTTTAAGTAGAACACTAATTACAGATGGTATTCAACAGCAAACTGATACTAGTAAACACATGAACACAAGTTATTTTATCTGATGTCAAGCAACCCTGAATATCCATGACACAGAATAATTGTAATAGGATTAGAGATGAGTACTTTGTATGGTTATTCTTAAGAAGTAAATGAAATCCTGTATGTGACTTTCCAATCCCAAATTGAAATCCAAATGCCAGATGGAATGCAGAAGTTAGTCTTCTGCAACAGGAAGTGAAAGAGTTGAGCAGATCGCTTGAGAGCCACCTCTCGACCATTGGTATTCAAGAACTGAATGATGGTTTTCAGTTTAATCCTCTTCTATGTATAGTAAAATCTTGTCACCTTCCATCACTCTCCCACATGGTGCCAGCCACCAATGTCTCCTATGAACTTCTTTCATTTGGTCCTCTTACTTCCCCTCATGGGAATGTTCCAATCAGCTACCTCCCAGTTTGGTCTGTTGTCTGAGCAGCCAGAATGATCCTTTTACATGCAATAAGAATCTGATCTGGTAACATCACTCCTCAAAACCCTCCACTTTTCTCCCCATAAAATCTGAATCTCATACCAAAGCCACAAGTATCTAGCATATCTTCTCCAGTGGTGCTTCCTTAGATTTCACTGTAGCTAATGTTACACTTGATATTTGTCTGATTCTACATCATGTAAGTCTGCGTCATGACCCTGTTCTACCTACCAAAATGCAAGCACCACGAGGACAAAGACAGCATCTGTTTCATTATTCTATGGCCAGGATGTGAAATGCCTACACATATAGTACTCATTAAATGTTTGCTATTATTACTATAACTTAGGATGAAAGATTATGGTTTGCATTTTTATGATTACTGGTGCCAATATGATGAGCCTCATGCATTAAAATTAGGGAAGTTCATAATTACTGAAACAATGAAGAGGACGTGTAAGAAAATCCGGGTTTAAATGCATGTTTTAGCAAACAGTATCTTGTAAGATTGCATCTCTAAATAATAAACCAATTGTTAGGCAGCTATATCTGTTTGTAAACATAACTGCCAGAATCCACAGGAATATATTTAGCTTTTATGTATCACCCAAAACAGTTTCTGCAGGAAAAAAAGAGTGGGTGGAAAATATGGCAGGAAACACTCATTTTTAAGATTAAGTATGAAATGTGATGGAAATAACCATGGAGATTTTTATAAACAGCCAAATAACCCCAAATCAAGCAAAAGTTTGAAATTTGAATTCCTCTAGATTTTGTCAACCAGGGTAACATAATGCCTCAATGACAGATAGTGTCCTGAGGGATAATTCCTTTTTCCTCAGATGGTGAAATTAAAATGCCATAGCATGTCAAAGTTATTAAATCAGATTTTGGATAAAAGTTTTAGAGGACAAGGTTCCTTTTTTTTATTTTTTTGCAATTCTCATAAAAATTTTAAAACCTAATTATCCTGGAGCCAGGAGCTTCTTCCAGGTCTCCCACACGGTTGCAGGGGCCCAAGGACTTGGGCCATCTTCTACTACTTTCCTAGGCCAAAGCAGAGAGCTGGATTGGAAGTTGAGCAGCCAGGACTTGAACTGGTACCCATATGGGATGCTGGCGCTACAGGTGGCAACCTCACCCATTATGCCACAGTGCTGGCCCCAGCAAATTCCTCTTGAATTTGTCAACTGTTCTGTCTGTATCTGTAATCCCAGGACACCCACAGTTATGCAGCCCTTCACAAGCAGATTGAAGAGTCTTGCAGGTTCCATTTTTAGCATCACCACCAGTATTGTGCTTCTCTACAGCCCCCATAACTGAAGGGGATGAGGGCAAGGCAAGGGTCACCAGATAGGGAAGAATAAGGAATATAGAGACAAATCTTTAATACCTTTTCCACCTAGTAGCACAAGATGAGACAAAAATTAAAAATTTTATTCGTTTCACTAAATGACTAGACAATAGTAACCATAGGAATCAAGCCAGGAAACACAGATCCAAATCCTTTAACGGCTTCAAAAACTTTTGAGTAGTTGGGAGGGCGCTGACATCCAGTTTATTTATTTATTTATTTATTTTGGAACAGTACAAGAACTAATTTCTAAGTAGGAAGTAGCTACCTGGTATAATTTTAATGGAGGTGCTAGGTATGTTAGCTTCCCTAAAATAGGACCACTGCAAGACATTTCAGTATTCTAGATTGTAGACAATCTTTTATTTTTCGGGAGAACTTCTTTAAAGTACAAATAACTTGAAAGCAGACAGTGTTTTACATAAAGGAGACATCCCATTTGTCTTAATGCCCAAATAATAATCATCCAAACCTGTGGTGTTCTTGACCTCAGAAACTCCAGTATCTCTGGATATCCCTAAGGATTGTATGTTTTGCAAGTCTGTTTTATCTCTTGTCCTCTCAGCAACCCCCTGTCCCTAAGCAGGTCATCACTTAGCTGCTTCCTTAATCTTCTAGAATCAAAATGCAGACCCAAAGCCCTCGCTGAGGTATGTTAATTAGAACCTTTAACACTTAGCACAATGTTACCAAAAGCTATGGATAACAGAAGAGCAGGAAACTTGACCTATGAATGAATTATAGTGAGAACTAGATACTACTGCCCTGGGCCACCTCCAACTACCAAGAGTTCCCTAATAAGAACCCATCCTCTCAGCTGCCAAGGAGTTTGATGGACAAGCTTAGCAGGTCACAGTGGGAAGCCCTTCAACCTAGCTTTTCTTCAACTATGCTTCTTACAAATGAGTATGGAAGTTTCTTGCAAGGAAGGGGGTTCTTTCTCCCACAGCCACAATAGGTACAATGGGTCAGCTAAAATATTGAGTAGGAAAAGAGGCAATGCCACAGAGAAGTCTAACTCTCAAATTGTTAAGTAGAGCAGTTTAACTCCTTAAATGCCAAAGGTTTCCACTGCAGTATAAAATGTTGGCTTTTCAACCTGCATAAGCAAAAAAGTATATAGAGACTTTGTGTAAATCAACAATTTGTTGACTCCTTGCTATGATCTGAATATAATTTCTTACTCATTGTGAAGCTTAGTTCTCAATGTAATGGTACTGAGAGATGGTAGGGCCTTTTAGGAGCAATTCAGTCATGGAGAATCCACCCTCCTAAAGGGATTACTGCAGTGGGAATGGGTTATATAAAAGGAGCCTGACACCTCCCTGCACTGTCTTGCACGTGTGTTTCCCTTCCATCTGTGCTCATTTGCCCTTTTGCTTTCCACCATGATTTGCAGCTGCTTGAGGCCCTCATCAGATGCCAGGCAGGTGCTGAATGCCTTCCCAGCTTCCAGAACCAAGAGCCAAAATGAACCTTTTTTTCTTTATAGACTGTGTATTCTAGCGACAGAAGAAAGCTCAAGATAATCCTCAAGCAACAACAGTTAAACTATTAGCAATTTTAACAGTGTACATACTCCTACTCACTGGCATAAGAATTTTGGTGAAATCATGGACATTTCTCTTAGCTGGAGTTGCCTGCAATGCAAATATCAGTAAATTTAATTCTAACAAGAAACTTAAGACATGGGTATCTTTTCCCCATTTTTACAGAATAGAAAACTTGACTTGAGAAAGTTGAGTAATCTTGCCAACAGTCACTGAAATCCATCTGTTCTTTGGCAGAGAGCGGACAGCAAGAATGTGACCATGATAGTGATGTAGGTATGAGATGAAACTATAAGGAAAGGACAAGACCCAGAGAAGGGCCACAGGAAAATTCCAAAGGTAAAGGCTAATCATAGATGTACCTGCATGCTGCCTCTTCAGACCTGCAGCTGTAGAGAGAAAAATAGTTCTGTTAATTTTTAGGATGCAGGCATTGTGGCACTGCAGGTAAAGCCATCACTTGGGATACCTGCTTCCCATATCAAAGTACCCATTTGAGTCCAGGCTTCATTGCTTCCAATCTACTTCCTGCTAATGCATCCTGGAAGGCAGCAGATAATGGCTCCAATGTTTGTACCCCTGCATGAGAGACCAAGATGGAGTTCCAGGCTCCTGGCTTTTGGCCTGGCCTAGTTTGGGCTGCTGCAAGCATTTAAGGGTTAAACCAGAAGCTGGAAGGGGTATGTGTGTGTGTGTGTGTCTTACAAGTAGATTTTAAAAAAAATCACATTTACTAAAATTACAAGTACATGCTTCAAATACTTAAAATTCACATTAGAAAAGCTTTTTCTCCAGACACATTTAATAATGTGTTGTATGATGCCTAGTTCCAATGGGGAACAAATCAATGAAGAGAAATGCAAAGCACACAGAGCTACAAGAGGGCAATTTATTTTGTAAATCTTTGAGAATAAAATATTAATATTTAAAATTCTGGTTGTGAGATAATATGATCAAGATTTGACCAATGAATATAGGGATTATAATATATTACACAATTATAAAATTCTATTTTTCAAACCAGTAATTAAGATGATTATAAATGGTTCAGCACAGTGCTTTTACAAACTGTAAACAAATGCACACCATGATGTATTTTAGAGGAATATTTCAAATACTATAATTCCCTCCAAAACTAATTAGTTACAAAATTGGTTACAGGGCTCTTCATATCTGAGATCTGACAATTGCTTTGTCCATTCCACACAAAGGAGAGTGCTATTCATGTTCTAAATCTTGTGGTATTTCAATTTGTTTTTAATAAATGAGTGTTAATACTGAGAAAACTGCCCAGGCCAATTTTAGCCCAAACTCAAAGCAAGTAGAAAAGGTGACACATTCTGTTCAAAAGAATAAAAGAGAACAGTTTACAAGATCCATAAAAACTTTCACTGTACCAAGTTGTACTTGTTATATTAAGTATAACAAGTAAAAAGACATGTAACCCAGTCTTGCTTTCTGTGACTGGATTAACTAATCCATTTTTCACTACTAAAGAAGATTTAGTTCCTTTAGACCTGAACCTAAAATCTGCCCTTGATGTAGTAGCCACAATGTATCTTGTATTTTGTGTAACAGTATTGAAGCTAAAATAGTAGAAACATCAAAAGGACAAAAGCTTTCCTGTACAAAGAAAGATTTCTTGGAAGTTCAGTACAGGTTAACTCTATGTTGGGAGAAATTAGTACATTTCTCAAAGATTCTCATCCTAATTGTCCAGTTAAAGCACAGACTAGTTCATTGGTACTTGGGTAGGAAAATACTATAGAAAATATAAATGTCTAAATCCCTTGACACATAATCTTCTTTTTTAAAATTAATACAATCACTATAGAAAAATTAAAAATAAATAACCCGCTAGGTAGAAAAATGTTATCCCCAAACAACCATTATTAACATTACATATATTAAAATATATTTCCTACCAGTATAGCTCAGTTTGGCTACTCTAGAATTTTATTTAACTGGACTCTATGTATTTGTCACTGCCAGTTTCTTGCATGTAAAATGTTTTAGATTCTTTGATGTTTTATATTGCTTGTTTGTCCCTTTGAATTCTGAGTAGCCTATTTTTGTATGAATATACCACAATTTGTCCATTTTCCTAATGAATACCAAAACTGCTTCCAGCTTGGAGCTATTATTAGTGAAATGTTATGAACAAGTATTTGCATTGATATGTTTTTATTACTCTTGGATACCTAGGGGTAAAATTATTGTGTCATATGGTAAGAATACATCCACCTTATTAGAAAATGCCAAACTATTTCCAAAATGGTGGTACCATTTTATACTCTTATCAGCAAGATATGGAGACCCTGCTCTTTAAAATTATTCATGTTATCTAGATTTTTAACTTTAGTACGTCTGTTGCATAACTATTACTTTGCAGTTTTCAATTTGTATTTTCTGTGACCTTTAATGTTGAGCACTTTTCATGTTGCTATGCTTCATTTTTGTGTATTTTTACTATAGTTTAAATGCTCATTTTTGCCAATTTTTTGAACCGTTATATTTTTATCATTTAAATGTGAAAAGTCTTATATCTTTAATCCATCTTATCCAGCTAATGTCACAAATATTTGTGACTTTTGTGTTTTCATTTTAATGGCATTTTTAGATTTTACAAGTATATGCTTTTAACATGTTAAGGAAGAACATATGCATTCCTGTTTTCAGAAGAGTTTTATTAGAAACTGATGGCTTTTGCCATCTGTTTTATATATAATATATTTATACATGTAAAAGTATATAGTTTTTCTTAAGCAATTAAAATAGCAATATATATTCCTAGATTTCTTGATATTAAGTATACTTCCATTGTGATAACTTCTACTCAATCATAGTTTTAGGTTCTTAATATGATATTGGCGTTACTTTGCTTGTTTTTGACATAAGACTTGTTCTCTAATATTTATAAGTAATATTTATAATTGTATTATAATTGTGTTACAATTAACAAATTCATCCTGATTGTTAAATTTGCTTTGCAAAAATATGCATATGTTTTATACTTTGATCTTAAATAATTTATATAGCATTGACACTAATTGTTCTGCATAGTTTATAGTATTTTCTTTAAAACCATATGTCAGTATTGTTATTTATGTAATTTTTGATAACTTTCATTTCTTCTTTATCACATAATTTTACATGTAATTTATACATAATAAGGATAAATTTACAGACTCCAAAGGAGGTAGAGGGATATTTACAAACTTTTTTTTAAAATTTTATTTCAGGTATACAATTTTCATGTATTTCATATATACAAATTTAGGAACATAGTGACTCTTAATTTTTACAAAGATCTACTTTCAGTATACCTTATACTCATAAAGTTAACTCTACACTAAATAATATGTTCAACAAATATTACAAAAAAACCTGTTCATCAATAGTAGGAATAAGGACTGTAAACATTCATCAAACTTTTCTATTTTATGCAAATGGATCTACTTAAACTTTATATTTCACTGAAATTAATCTTTTTTAAAAGATTTATATTTATTTGAAAGTCAGAGTTACACAGAGAGTGGAGAGGCAAAGAGAGAGAGAGAAAGTCTTCCATCCAATGGTTCACTCCCCAATTGGCCACAAAAGCCAGAGCTGTGCAGATCTGAAGCCAGGATCCAGGAGCTTCTTTCAGGTCTCCCACGTGGATGCAGAGGCCCAAGAACTTGGGCCATCCTGTACTGCTTTCCCAGGCCATTGCAGAGAGCTGGATCGGAAGTGGAACAGCCGGGTCTCGAACTGGTGCCCATATGGGATACTGGTGTTTCAGGCCAGGGCATTAACCCACTGCTCCACAGCACTGGCCCCTGAAATTAATCTGTATAAACTGTTCCTAAGAACATATCCATTTCATCTAAGTTTTCAATTTATTAGCATAATGTATAAAGAATAGTACCTTTTTTTTAATTTCCCCTGCATCAATAAACATTTTCCACTTGTCATTTTATTCATATATTTCCTCTTCCTTCTTAATAAGATTTCATAGTGATATTACTTGATTTTTTCATAGATGCAGGATTTTGGCTTATCAATTGAATCCATTTTCTTAATCTCCAACTCATTTTATTTTTATATTTAGGATGGATCTCCTTGTGTTTTCTTTGGATTTCCTTTGTTCTTTTCCTAGCTCTTTGAGATAGGAACTTTATTTTTATTCTTCAGTTTATAAAGGACTTACTGTGGGCTTTGTTTTTGTGTGTGTGTGTGCCTAAATATTTAAAAATTGCATCTTTCTAGTGAATAGAGTGATTTAGTATGAGAAAGTGTCCTAGGTCTCTTTTAATATTTATTGGTGTGTATTCCACCTTTTATAAGAATCAGAAAATTTGCTTTATTATTTCCATAAGTTTGCTGTATCTTTGTCCATTCCTTGGTTTTTAGTATTTTAAATAACTGTATTTTAGCTCTTTTTTTCTTGTATAGAGCTTAGGATTGATTTTTGCTTCATAAGGCAGTTTTCATTGTTTTATATTTTCAGGCCCTGGAAATTTTATTAAGAAATAAAGTTTTAAAACATTATAATTATAATATCTGTATATTATATATATATATATCTGTATATTATATTATATATAATTATAATATCTGTATACCATGTATTAGCACTTACATCTCCTTATAACTATTTATGTTTGAAGGCTTTGGGCTGCTCTCTCCTAACTATTTATAAAAATAATACTAACCAATAGAATAAAAAAGGGAGAGAATGATCCAACATAGGAAGTAGGATACACAGCAGACTCATAGAATGGCAGATGTCCTAAATAGCATTCTGGCCTCAGAATCAGCCCTTAAGGCATTCAGATCCGGCTGAAAAGTCCATGAGAGTATTTCAGGCATGGAGAGCCAAGGCACTCTGTCAAAAAAAAGAATGACCTAAATGAAAGATCTCCACGAGTGAGATCCCAGAGGAAAGAACAGGTCATCAAAGGAGGAGGTACCTTTCTCTGAAGGGAGGAGAGAACTTCCACTTTGACTATTTCCTTGTCTAAATATGATCAGAGTCAGTGAACTCAAAAGGCTTCCATAGCTTTGACAACTCATGACAAGAGCCTAGGGTGATTACTGATGCCATAAATGAGTGTCAATTTGTGTTTCTGTGTGGGAGCAAACTGTTGAAATCTTTACTTAATATATGCTAAACTGATCTTCTGTATATAAAGAGAATTGAAAATGAATCTTGATGTGAATGGAAGGGGAGAAGGAGAGGAAAAGGGGAGGGTTGTGGGTGGGAGGGAAGTTATGGGGGGGGGGAAGCCATTGTAATCTATAAGCTGTACTTTGGAAATTTATATTCATTAAATAAAAGTTAAAAAAAGAAAGAAAAAAAAGGTCAGAAAAAGATATTCTGATGGAAAAAGGTATGCTGATGGAAAGCAAAAAAGGGCAGGTGTAGCCATCTTAATATCAGACAAAAAGACTTTAACAGAAAACCTGTTAAATGGCACCATGTAATAAATAAGGGATCAACAAGAAGATGTGATGATAATAAAAATATATGCATTCAATTACAGGGTACTTAGCTATTTCTTTTTTTTTTTTTAATTTGACAGGTAGAGTTATAGACAGTGATAGACAGAGAGAAAGGTCTTCCTTCCATTCGTTCATTCCCCTAATGGCCGCAAGGGCTGGCACTGCACCGACCCGAAGCCAGGAGCTGGGTGCTTCCTCCCGGTCTCCCATGTGGGTGCAGGGACCCAAGCACTTGGGCCATCCTCTGCTGCCCGCCTGGGCCACAGTAGAAAGCTGGACTGGATGAGGAGCAACCGGGACTAGAACCTGGGGTGCCGGCACTGCACTTACTCCTCATGTAGGATCTCTGTCCTTAATGTGTTGTACATTGTGATTTAACACTATAACTAGTACTCCAACAGTATTTTTCACTTTGTGTTTCTATGTAGGTGCAAACTGTTGAAATCTTTACTTAATATATACTGAACTGATCTTCTGTATATAAAGAGAATTGAAAATGAATCTTGATGTGAATGGAAGGGGAGAGGGAGAGGGAAAGGGGAGGGTTGTGGGTGGGAGGAAAGTTATGGGGGGAAGCCATTGTAATCTATAAGCTGTACTTTGGAAATTTATATGCATTAAATAAAAGTTAAAAAAAAAGAGATAGGGGTATTGGTTCATACTTCTGTACATGGAGATCCAGTTTCCCATCACCATTTGTTAAAGAGACTGTCTTTGTTCTAGAAATTGATTTTAGCTCCTTGTTAAAGTTGGTTGTACATATGTGGATTGATTTCTGGATTTTCTATTTCTGTTCCATTGGTCTACATATCTGTTTCCAGATTCAAGTTCCAGATTGTTTTGATTATAACTGTCGTGAAGTAACTTGAAATCTGGTGTTGTGCTTCCTCCAGCTTTGCTTTATTGTTTAAGATATTTTATCTATCTTGGGTCTCTTGTGTTTTCAATATGAATTTTAGCATAATTTTTTTAAATCTTAAAAAATGTCATACCAGTTGGGTCCATTTGGTCCATAGTGTTGATTAGCTCTGTTGTTTCTTTATTGATTATCTAGTTGTTTTGACCTTTGAAACTGGGGTATTGAAGTCTCTCATTACTATTGTATTGGAGTCTATGTCTCCCTTTAGGTCCATTAAAATTTGTTTTAAATAGCTAGGTACCCTGGCAGATCAGTTTAGCATATATTAAGTAAAGATTTCAAAAGTTTGCACCCACACAGAAACACAAAGTGCAAAATACTGTTTGAGTACTAGTTATAGCATTAAATCACAATGTACAGCACATTAAGGACAGAGATCCTACATGAGGAGTAAGTGCACAGTGACTCCTGTTGTTGACTTAACAATTTGACACTCTTGTTTATGGCATCAGTAATTTTTCTGACCTTTCACTTTCAGTCTACATGTATCTTTGTTGGTGAGATGTGTTTCTTGTAGGCAGCAAATAGGTGGGTTTTATTTTTTAATTCATTGTGCCAGTCTGTATCTTTTAACTGGAGAGTTGAGGTCATTCACATTCAATGTGACTGTTGATTAGTAACAACTTGGCCCTGCCATTTTTCCATAAATATTCTTATTGTTTATCTTCGATTTCTTTTATACTTTAGGAGATATTCTGCCTGCACATTCTTTCATAATAATGACAGCTATCTGTGTTCTTTTTTTTTTTTTTTTTTTTGGACAGGCAGAGTGGATAGTGAGAGAGAGAGACAGAGAGAAAGGTCTTCCTTTTTGCCATTGGTTCACCCTCCAATGGCCGCTGTGGCCGGCGCATCGTGCTGATCCGAAGCCAGAAGCCAGGTGCTTCTCCTGGTCTCCCATGCGGGTACAGGGCCCAAGGACTTGGGCCATAGCAGAGAGCTGGCCTGGAAGAGGGGCAACCGGGACAGAATCCGGCGCCCCGACCGGGACTAGAACCCGGTGTGCCGGCACCGCAAGGCGGAGGATTAGCCTGTTAAGCCACGGCGCTGGCCGCTATCTGTGTTTTTGTGCATAGCAAGCCTTAAGCATCTTTTGTAAGGCTGAGGACATATTCTTTCAATTTCTGTTTGTTATGCAAATTCTTTTTTTTTTAAGTTCACCTTCATTCATGAGAACTTTGTAGGGTACAGTATTCTAGGCTGACAGTTTTTCTCTTAATACTTGGACTATTTCTTGCTATTCTCACCTAGCCTGTAGAGTTTCCAATGAGAAGTCAGCTGGGAGTCTAATTGGAGTCTCTGAAAGTAACCTGGTATTTCTCTCGTACACATTTTAAAGTCTTTTCTTTGTTTTACTGTGGAAAGTTTGACTGCAATGTGTTACGGTGAAGATCTTTTCTGTTCATATCTGTTAGTAGTTCTATGAGCTTCCTGTACTTGGACGTCCCTTTCTTTCTCCAAATTGGGGAAGTCAGCTGTATTTATTTCACTAAATAGGCCTTCTAGTTCATTCTCTCCTTCTACACCCTTCGGGAACTCCTAAGACCTGTATATTGGATGAATTGATAGCATTCTATAAATCTCCAACACTGTTTTAAGTTTTCTAATTTCTTTTTTTGTTGTTGTTATTTTTTGTCTGACTGAAAGATTTCTAAAGAATTTTCTTCTAGGTTGGATATACTTTCTTCTACCTCACCAAGTCTATTCTCATGGCTTTCCATCACATTTTTATTTGACCTATTGAATTCTTCATTTCTAATATTTCATTTGCTTTCTCTTTAATATCTCTCAATTTCATGGGAAAAAATTCATGTCATATATGGTTTTCTTTAGTTCATGTCTTTCCTTCTGAATGCTTTTCAGTAATCCTAGGATTAATTTTTAAATTCTGTTTTCAGCATTTCATCAAGCTCTTCATCTTCACATTCTACTATTGAAATGTTGTGTTCCTTTGGGGTGTGGGAGTTATGGTGTATTCCTTGTTTCTTGAATTTCTGCATTTACTTAAGCATTTGTGTAGTTACTTGGTTTTTTCTTCTGACAGATGTTATCTTTGAACTATGCCTCTGTGGCTTAGTGGAATGTCTGAACTTTCAGTGAATACCAAAAAGTTTGTGCTGGATGTAGTCAGAGAGCTCTGGTCAGAACTGCAGTGTGGAGAGAGTATCCAGGGTAATACCCAGGTTGGACATGGTAGATCCCGTATTGTTAACAGAAGGGGGGGGGGGGGAATGGACACTTCTGTTGGTGTGATCATCCCTCATCTCCTCTGCTCCAAGCTGAATAATGTCCAATTGTCAGCCCACAGTGGGTTCAACATTCATATGCACTACTGTATGAACTGCACAAATGATTTTCAGAGTCTTCATTCTAAGCACAATTCCCATTGCAGTAACTCACCCCAGGTAACCAAGGAGCTCTAAGCATGTGGACCCACACCCAGTGATTGCCCAAAGATCCAGCTATATCCTGTGTCTTCTCATATAGCCACCAAGCCCCCACAGTCTCTGCATACAAGGCTCCCACCGTCGCTAGGTGCAGGTGCTTTACTCTGCCCTGAAAGCCTGTACAGCTAACAGAGAGGCAGATGTTCCTGAAGCCAGCTTCGCCTAGGTGGCTTGAACCCTGGAGCCTGTGGTATGTTGGGAGGCTAGGGGTAGCTCACTGTTTCATGTGGGTGCCCAGCCACCCCTATCAATCCTCCCAGCTAGGCTCAAAGTCAGTGGGCACTATGGATTTTTCCCTCCACTAGAATCTCTGTATCACACATGTGTACAAGAGCTACTAGTCACATGTTGCTCTCTCCCTTCCACTGCCACCAATACTGACGGAAGATGGTTTCCTGTCTTATCCAGTTGCTGTGCACTCCCGCAAAGGCTTCTATAACTGCTGCCTAAGCCCAAAATAGCTCCTATCCTTTCTCAGCTGGGCAGTGGGCACCATTATGGGAATAACGGCATGAGATAAATGTGCCCCTTTTACTTCACTGTGTTGGCAGCTAACCACTAGCTCTGAGGGCTTCAGTCTAAACTGACGCCATGCTCTCCCACTGGCTATATCACCAAGGGTTGCTGCAGTCTGATCTCACCTCCAATTCTAAGCTGCTACCCATTCCAGATCTCAACTGCTGCAGTCATGTGTTGTGTCTGTGCTCACATTATGCTTTGACACAAAGTCTATGGTGATCCTCTTCCTTTTGTAGAATTTCCAGTGCAGTTTTCTCTCTTGTTCTCCCCCGAGAGTATACTTCCTACACTGTTTTTTTCTATTTATCCCCAGGCTAGCATACTATCTCCTTTCCTATTCAACCATCTTGGAATCTCCAAGATTTTTTATTTGCTTATTTGAAAGGCAGAGTTACAGACACAGAGAGGGAGTGACAGAGAGAAAGGTCTTCGATCACTGGTTCACTCCCCAAATGCCATAATCCAATTTTTAATTCTTTTTTTTCTCTTAACAAATACAATAAGCTTTTTACTTTTATGGACAGAACTAATATACTTGGTTTCAAATCAATCATATCTTGTTACTTGTTATAGAATACCTATACCATACTACTTACTTTCTTTAGTGCATCTTTATTAAATTTTTTCTTAAATTAAGAATACTTACATATCCTATTGTACACCTTCATGTACATATAGTTTATTGTGTTTTTTGGACACTTGTTTTCTTTTATACTACACAGGCAGTAAGTAAATGCTATTCTTTGATTCCCACTATGTGTTCAGAATTCAGTGATAGTCTAATTCCCCTTAATTCTCAGGATTTTTCTCCTAAATGTTGCATGATATCATTTCTACTTTGCCAGAACAATCTTTGCATGTTATTTTTCAAGCTCTGTCCTTATCCTTTGCTTTTGTCTTATCTCTACAATTAAATATAGTAAATGCTCACTATATCATCTTTCTGATGTTTTCCTGGTTTCTGTTGGTTAAAGGACAATCATTTGTTAGATTCCTCAAGAGAATCTCATATGGACAGTTTGTATTAATTCTTCCCTCTTATTTCCTTCTTTTTTCTTGACACACATTTAAGTGGAACTTTTCTATTTATCTAGTTAACTCCCAGAAGCAACATTTTTCCCAGGCTGCAATCTCCAATCACCTTTTAGCCCTTTCCCTGTGGCTGGCTCTGTGAATTACCAGGTCTCAGATCTTGGTTGCCTATTTATACCTCTGTATTGGACTATTTCATTGCAAGGGTAGTATTTTCTGTGCCTTATTCATGTCCCCTGACCCTCTCTTCTCTTTACTTACAAATACCTATGCCTTCTTTTCTCAGCCTACATATTCGTAAGTTTATAGCAATAATGTAAACTCTGGAAATTATTGTTTATTTTTTCCACTTACAGAATATATAAAGTCAATGGTAGTTTTTGACTCAAGGTAATAATGAAAATTTTGGCTTATGTGATATTTTATTTGCACTCATTGATCTTATGATACTAGAAGAAGAAATATGGGGACATATTGATTTGCAAATGTTGAACCATCCCTGCATGCCAGAGCTAAATCTCACTTGTTACAGGTCTTTTTGATGTGTTGTTGGATTTGATTAGCTGGTATTTTTTTGAGGATTTTTACATCTGTGTTCATCAGGAAAATTGGTTATTTTTCTCTTTATTTGGTCAGTAGATCTCTTTATTTGTTGTATAAGGGATCTGCTATCATTTAAAGTTTAATCATGTATGAAATTAGAATTCGGCTGGCACCGCAGCTCACTAGGCTAATCCTCTACCTTGTGGCGCCAGCACACCGGGTTCTAGTCCCAGTCGGGGCGCCGGATTCTGTCCCGGTTGCCCCTCTTCCAGGCCAGCTCTCTGCTGTGGCCAGGGAGTGCAGTGGAGGATGGCTCAAGTGCTTGGGCCCTGCACCCCATGGGAGGCCAGGAGAAGCACCTGGCTCCTGCCTTCGGATCAGCGCTGTGCGCTGGCCGCGGCAGCCATTGGAGAGTGAACCAATGGCAAAAGGAAGACCTTTCTCTCTGTCTCTCTCTCTCACTGTCCACTCTGCCTGTCAAAAAAAAAAAAAAAAAAAAAAGAAAAGAAAAGAAATTAGAATGCAATAACTTATTGGCTTTTTGGCTAAGATCAATTGTAAAATTGAAATTCAGCAGTTGTTTTTTCATTGTTCCTTTTGAGAAAGTAGCTTCAATTTTCTTGTCATCCTCTGGATGATAATATGCCCTTTTCTATTATCCACTTTAGATATTTTCCTTTAAAAACTTTTTTTTTAACATTTTACTATGATATCTTTAGATTCAATAGTTTTGTTTGTTTGTTTGTTTGTTTGTTTATTTTGCCAGGGTTTATTGTACTTGTTTAACTTACAGTTGGTTATTCTTGGTTATGTTTGGAAAATCTCCTACATCAGTATTTCCAGTATCAGTTAAACTATTATCTAGGGTTCTAGTTAATGTATTTTCTACATGTTATAATTTTTCCATATTTTTCATAATTTGTCTCTCCATGTTTCTGACTAACGAGTTCTTAATTTCTCTTGATCTATCATTTAATTTACTAATTCTCTTTAGCAACATATAATCAGCTCTTGAACTCATCAATTTAATTCTGAATTTCAAATAATTACTTTTATAATTATGGAGATTCCTTTTTGCTCATTCTCACTATTTACAATCTGCTTCTAGAGTGCTCAGATTTTTTTTTTAATTTCAATTAATATACTTGACATAGTTGTATTAATGTCTGTGCATAATAAGGCATAATATCTCCTTCTATATAGAATTTATACTTCATTTCCATAGGTGGCAACCCTAGACATCTTCTTAATGCAATAATTATTGTTGAAACCAGGTGATTTGAATTAGACTTAAGTTCCTATAAGAGCTAGTCTGTCTAGGGTTAGTCTTTTTTTTAAAGGAAAAGATTTATTTTATTTATTTGAAAGGGAGAGTTTTATAGACACACAGAGTGAGAAGTAGAGACAGAACAAAGAGATTTCTTTCCACTGGTTAACTCTCCAAATAGCTGTAAAGGACAGGCCTGAGCCAGCCCGGAGCCAGGAGCTTCTTCCAGATCTCCCACATGGGTGGCAGAGGCCCAAGGACGTGGGCCATCATCTGCCGCTTTCCCAGGAACATTAGCAGGGAGACTGATTGGAAGTGGAGCAGCCAGGACTTGAACTGGCATCCATATAGTATGACAGCTTGCAGGCAGCAGCTTAACCCATTACGCCACAATGCCAGCCCAAGGTTAGTCTTTCTAGTGTGTAGGCTTTTTTATTTTATTTAATTTATACAATTTTGATGCATTTCATAAACAGCTTTAGGAGCATAGAGTCCCACCCCAAACAGCAGATTAGGCAAGAAGTTCAGATAAAAGAACTCCTGTTCCATATTCCTCTCTAGTACCATGAGATTTCCACAGAACTATTCATTGTTTGAGCCTCCTCTTTGCCTAATCTTTTGCAATTGGAAGACACCACATATGAAAAACCTGCCCAAAGTCCAGGTACAAAAGTCTTTCATTATTTGCAGATTACAACATCATAATTTTTTCACTGCCTTGTGTGCTTGAAAAAATGTACATGAAGAACTTCAGCTTACAGCAATGGAAGACCAAATTGGTGGATATCTTATCAACATCTTCCTACTGTGAATAACTAGAAAAACTAGAAAACATATTTTAATTAATTTGCATGTATCTAAAAGTTGATAATTTGCTTCAATCACCACATCTACCACATTCAATAACTTACCAGTATCTGTGCTAATATACTGTGCTATTTTATCATTTTTTTTTAGAAGGATTCTCAGCTCCTATGAAAAATCCTCCTTTGGATCACTGAATTCTGTTCCATTTCACATGCTCAAGAATCTATCTCCAGAAATTATTGCTTCTTTCCCTTGGAGTACACTATATTACTTTGTGCTCATTTTACCCCTTCACAGTGCATACTCATTTCCACCTCCTTTCATCCCATTGTCTCTTGAATCCAATGATCAGTCAGTTTTCTTATTACTCCACCAAACTTCTTATTCTGATGTGGCCATAATTTTGTTTAAAAGTTTTAATAATAGAACAAATTTAATGTAGTCCATAGATATAATTCTAAGAATATAATGATATATACCTTTTTCCTTCCATCTTTCTTTTCTTCCTTCCTTCTTTTTTTTTTTACAATACAATTGTAATTCACATTATAATAAAAGGCTTAGTGTTCCACTAAATAAAGAGTTCAATATGTAGTAAGTTAAAAGACCATAGTCCAACAGGAGTATAGGCAAGAGATATTAACAATAATCAAATGAAAAGATGCCAATTTCACTCATACTCTAAATTTTAAATTAATCATATCATTAAAACTGCAGCAGTATAGTATTCTTAACCACTTGTTTGATGAATATAAAACAAAGTTTGACAAAACTATATTTGTAGCAGTACTAGTATACAGAGATATTTCCATTTTTGTCTTTGTTTTTTGATTTTTTTTTTCTCTTTTAATTTTAGTTCCCATGCAAAAGGGAGAACATGTAGCATTTGTCTTCCTATGTCTGGATTATTTTTTTTTATTTTTTTTTATTAAACTTTCATTTAATGAATAAATGAATATAAATTACCAAAGTATAGCTTATGGGTTACAATGGCTTCCCCCCTCGCATAACTTCCCTCCCGCCCGCAACCCTCCCCTTTCCCGCTCCCTTTCCCCTTCCATTCATGTAAAGATTCATTTTCAATTCTCTTTGTATACAGAAGATCAGTTTAGTATATATTAGGTAAAGATTTCAACATTTTGCCCATCTAGCAACATAAAGTGAAAAAACTACCATTGGATTACTAATTATAGCATTAAATAGCAATGTACAGCACATTAAAGACAGAGATCCTACATAATTTTTTTTTCAAATTAATTAATTTTCTATGCCGTTTCCATTTTAACACCAGGTTGTTTTTTTTTTTCATTTCCAATTCTCTTTATATACAGAAGATCACTTCAGTATATAATTAGTAAAGACCTCATCAGTTTGTGCCCACACAGAAACGCAAAGTATAAAAATACTGTTTCAGTACTAGTTATAGCATCACTTGGCTTTAGACGACACATTAGGGACAGATCCCACATGGGGTGTAAGTACACAGTGACTCCTGTTGCTGATTTAATAATTTGACACTCCTGTTCATGGCGTCAGTAATCTCCCTAGGCTCTAGTCATGAGTTGCCAGGGCTATGGAAGCCTTTAGAGTTCGCTGACTTTGATCTTATTCCGATAGGGTCATAGTCAAAGTGGAAGTTCTCTCCTCCCTTCGGAGAAGGGTACCTCCTTCTTCGATGGCCCCGTTCTTTCCACTGGGATCTCACTCACAGAGATCATTCATTTAGGTCTTTTTATTTTTTTTTCCATGATATCTTGGCTTTCCATGCCTGCTATACTCTCATGAGCTCTTCAGCCAGATCTGAATGCCTTGAGGGCTGATTCTGAGGCCAGAGTGTTGTTTAGGACATCTGCCATCCTATGAGTCTGCTGTGTATCCCACTTCCCATGTTGGATCTTTCTCTCCCTTTTTGATTCTATCAGTTAGTATTAGCAGATACTTGTCTTGTTTGTGTGATCTCTTTGACTCTTAGACCTATCAGAGCTATCAATAGTGAGCTGAAATTGATCACTTGGACTAGTGCGATGGCATTGGTACATGCCATCTTGATGGGATTGTGTTGGAATCCCCTGGCACATTTCTAACTCCACCATTTGCGGCCAGTCCGATTGAGCATGTTCCAAATTGTTCATCTCCTCCCTCTCTTTTTCCACTCTTAGATTTAACAGGGATCACTTTTCAGTTAAAATTTAAACACCTAAGAATAATTGTGTGTTAATTACTGAGTTCAACCAATAGTACTAGAACAACAACAACAACAAAAAATACTAAAAAGGATAAAGTATTACATTGTACATCTAAAGTCAGGACAGGAGCTGATCAGTTCATTGTTGCTTATAGTGTCCATTTCACTTAACAGGTTTCCCCTTTGGCGCTCAGTTGTCACCAATCAGGGAAAACAAATGAAATTTGCCTCTTTGGGACTGGCTTAATTCACTCAGCATGATGTTTTCCAGATTGCTCCATCTTGTTGCAAATGACTGGGTTTCGTTGTTTCTTACTGCTGTATAGTATTCTATGGAGTACATGTCCCATAATTTCTTTATCCAGTCTACTGTTGATGGGCATTTGGGTTGGTTCCAGGTCTTAGCTATTGTGAATTAAGCTGCAATAAACATTAATGTGCAGATGGCTTTTTTATTTGCCAAATTAATTTCCTTTGGGTAAATTACAAGGAGTGGGATGGCTGGGTTGTATGGTAGGGTTATGTTCAGGTTTCTGAGGAGTCTCCAGACAGACTTCCATAGTGGCTTAACCAGTTTGCATTCCCACCAACAGTGGGTTAGTGTCCCTTTTTCCCCACATCCTCTCCAGCATCTGTTGTTGGTAGATTTCTGAATGTGAGCCATTCTCACCGGGGTGAGATGGAACCTCATTGTGGTTTTGATTTGCATTTCTCTGATTGCTAGTGATCTTGAACATTTTTTCATGTGTCTGTTGGCCATTTGGATTTCCTCTTTCGAAAAATGTCTATTGAGGTCCTTGGCCCATCTCTTAAGTGGGTTGTTTGTTTTGTTGTTGTGGATTTTCTTGATTTCTTTGTAGATTCTGGTTATCAATCCTTTATCTGTAGTATAGTTTGCGAATATTTTTTCCCATTCTGTTGGTTGCCTCTTCACTTTCCTGACTGTTTCTTTTGAAGTACAGAAACTTCTCAATTTGATGCAATCCCAAATGTTAATTTTGGTTTTGACTGCCTGTGCTGTTGGAGTATTTTCCAGGAAGTCTTTGCCTGTGCCTATATCTTGCAGGGTTTCTCCAATGCTCTCTAATAATTTGATGGTTTCGGGTGGTAGATTTAAGTCTTTAATCCATGTTGAGTGAATTTTTGTGTAAGGTGATAGGTATGGGTCTTGCTTCAAGCTTCTGCACGTGGAAATCCAATTTTCCCAGCACCATTTATTGAATAGACTGTCCTTATTCCAGGGATTAGATTTGGATCTTTGATCAAATATAAGTTGGCTGTAGATGTTTGGATTGATTTCTGGTGTTTCTATTCTGTTCCATTGGTCTATCCATCTGTTTCTGTACCAGTACCATGCTGTTTTGATAACAACTGCCCTGTAGTATGTCCTAAAATCAGGTATTGTGATGCCTCCGGCTTTGTTTTTGTTGTACAGGATTGCTTTGGCTATTCGAGGTCTTCTGTGTCTCCATATGAATTTCAGCATCATTTTTTCCAGATCTGAGAAGAAGGTCTTCGGGATCTCGATGGGTATTGCATTGTATGTATAAATTGCTTTTGGGAGAATAGACATTTTGATGATATTGATTCTTCCAATCCATGAGCATGGAAGATTTCTCCATTTTTTGGTATCCTCTTCTATTTCTTTCTCTAAGGTTTTGTAGTTTTCATCGTAGAGATCTTTAACGTCTTTGGTTAAGTTTATTCCAAGGTATTTGATTGTTTTTGTAGCTATTGTGAATGGGATTGATTTTAGAAGTTCTTCCTCAGCCGTGGCATTGCCTGTGTATACAAAGGCTGTTGATTTTTGTGCATTGATTTTATATCCTGCTACTTTGCCAAACTCTTCGATGAGTTCCAGTAGTCTCTTAGTAGAGTTCTTTGGGTCCCCTAAATAAAGAATCATATCATCTGCAAAGAGGGATTGTTCGAGTTCGTCCTTCCCGATTTGTATCCCTTTGATTTCTTTTTCTTGCCTAATAGCTCTGGCTAAAACTTCCAGAACTATATTGAATAGCAGTGGTGAGAGAGGGCATCCCTGTCTGGTACCAGATTTCAGTGGAAATGCTTCCAACTTTTCCCCATTCAATAGGATGTTGGCCGTGGGTTTTTCATATATTGCTTTGATTGTATTAAGGAATGTTCCTTCCATACCCAGTTTGCTTAGAGTTTTCATCATGAAAGGGTGTTGTATTTTATCAAATGCTTTCTCTGCGTCTATTGAGAGAATCATATGGTTTTTCTTCTGCAGTCTGTTAATGTAGTGTATTACGTTGATTGTTTTGCGAATGTTGAACCATCCCTGCATACCGGGGATGAATCCCACTTGGTCTGGGTGGATGATCTTTCTGATGTGTTGTTGCATTCTATTGGCCAGAATTTTATTGAGTATTTTTGCATCTATGTTCATCAGGGATATTGGTCTGTAATTCTCTTTCAATGCTGCATCTCTTTCTGGCTTAGGAATTAAGGTGATGGTGGCTTCATAGAAAGAATTTGGGAGGATTCCCTCTTTTTCGATTGCTCTGAATAGTTTGAGAAGAATTGGAGTTAGTTCTTCTCTAAATGTCTGGTAGAACTCAGCAGTGAATCCATTTGGTCCTGGGCTTTTCTTTGTTGGGATGGCCTTTATTACTGTTTCAATTTCTGTATCAGTTATGGGTCTGTTTAGGTTTTCTATGTCTTCCTGGCTCAATTTAGGGAGGTTGTATGTGTCCAGGAATCTGTCCATTTCTGATAGATTTCCCTGTTTGCTGGCATACAAGTCCTTGTAGTAATTTCTGATGATTCTTTTTATTTCTGTGGTGTCTGTTGTTACGTTTCCCATTTCATCTCTGATCCTATTGATTTGGGTCTTTTCTCTTCTTTTTTTAGTTAGTTGGGCCAATGGGGTGTCAATTTTGTTTATTTTTTCAAAAAACCAGCTCCTCGTTTGGCTGATTTTTTGTAATGTTTTTTTTGGATTCAATCCTGTTGATTTCTTCTCTGATTTTAATTTCTCTTCTCCTACTGGGTTTGGATTTGGTTTGCTGCAGATTTTCTAGATCCTTGAGATGACTTGAAAGCTCATCTATTTGGTGTCTTTCCAATTTCTTGATGTAGGCACCTATTGATATAAACTTTCCTCTTAACACTGCTTTTGTTGTATCCCATAGGTTTTGGTATGTTGTGCTGTTATCCTCATTTACTTCCAGAAAATTTTTGATTCCTCTTTTAATTTCTTCTATGACCCATTGTTCATTCAGGAGCATGTTGTTCAATCTCCATGTGTTTGCACGTGCTCTAGGGATTCCTGAGTTGCCAATTTCCAATTTCATTCCTTTGTGGTCTGAGAAGCTGCATGGTATGATTCTAATTCTTTTGAATTTGCTGAGACTTGCTTTATGGCCTAGTATGTGGTCAATCCTAGAGAGGGTTCCATGTACTGCTGAGAAGAATTTAAAGTCCTTAGATGTAGGATGAAATGTTCTGTAGATATCTGTTAGATCCATTTGGGCTATAGTGTCATTTAAATCTACTGTCTCCTTGTTGATCTTCTGTCCTGTTGATCTGTCTATCTCTGAGAGTGGAGTATTGAAGTCCCCCAGTACTATTGTATTGGGGTCTAAGTCTCCCTTTAAGTCCCTTAATAAGTCTTTTAAATAAGCTGGTGCCCTGTAATTAGGTGCATATACGTTGATAATCGTTATATCTTCCTGTTGAATGGATCCCTTAATCATTATATAGTGCCCCTCTTTGTCTCTCCTAACAGTTTTTGTGGTAAAGTTTATGTTGTCCGATATTAAGATGGCTACGCCCACTCTCTTTTCATTTCTGTTGGCGTGGTATATCTTTTTCCAGCCTTTCACTCTCAGCTTGTATGGATCATTGTTGGATAGATGGGTTTCTTGTAAGCAGCAAAAGGATGGGTTTTGTTCCTTAACCCAATCAGCCAATCGGTGTCTTTTAAATGCACAGTTCAAGCCATTAACATTCAATGTGACTATTGAGAAGGAGTAACTTTGCCCTGCCATTAGCCAAAGATACTTTCTAATATATGGTTTGAGATTCCTGTGATCTTTTGGTGTGAGGTTTCCTACCTTTACCTTCTTTCATATTGGTGACCGTGTTTCTGTGTTTCTGTATGTAACACATCTTTAAGCATCTTTTGCAGGGCTGGACGAGTGGCGACAAATTCTTTCAATGTCTGTTTGCTGTGAAAGATCTTTATTTCACCTTCATTCATAAATGAGAGCTTTGCAGGATATAATATTCTGGGCTGGCAGTTTTTCTCTCTTAGCACCTGGGCTATGTCTCGCCATTCTCTCCTAGCTTGCAGGGTTTCTGAAGAGAAGTCAGCTCTGAGTCTAATTGGAGATCCTCTGAGAGTAATCTGGCGTTTCTCTCTTGCACATTTTAGGATCTTTTCTTTGTGTTTCACTGTGGTGAGTTTGATTACGACGTGTCGTGGTGAGGATCTCTTTTGGTCATGTTTATTAGGGGTTCTATAAGCTTCCTGTATTAGGATGTCTCTGTCTTTCTCCAAACCTGGGAAATTTTCTGCTAGTATCTCACTAAAAAGGCCTTCTAATCCTTTCTCTCTCTCCATGCCTTCAGGTACTCCTAGAACCCGAATGTTGGGTTTTTTAAGAGTATCCTGTAGATTCCTGACAGTATTTTTTAGATTTCTGATTTCTTCTTCTTTTCTTTGATTTGATTGTTTCCTTTCCTGTTCTCTGTCTTCTAAGTCTGATATTCTCTCTTCTGCTTCGTCCATTCTGTTTGTAAGACTCTCTAATGTGTTTGTCATTTGATCTATTGAATTCTTCATTTCATTATGATTTCTCATCACTATCACCATTTCTTGTTCCACTAGTTGTTTCAATTCATTTTGATTCCTCCTTAATATTTCATTTTCACGAGAGAGATTTTCTATCTTGTCCATGAAGGATTTCTGTAGTTCAAGAATTTGTTTTTGAGAACTTCTTATTGTTCTTATCAATTTTTTGAGATCTGCTTCTTGCATTTCTTCAATCTCCTCATCTTCATAATCTTGAATTGGGGTGTCTTTCATTTGGGGGTGTCATAGTGTCTTCCTTGTTCTTGTTACCTCGGTTTTTGCGTTTGTTGTTTGGCATGTTGGAGATATTTGGTTTCTTCACTGTGGTGTTTTTTCTTGTTACACTATGGCTCTATATTAAGTGGACTGTCTGCTTTCAGTGGTGCCTTAGAGGCTTGAAATGAGTGTGGACTGAGAGCTGTGTTTGGTTCCTCAGGGCTGAGGGTGTGTCAAAGATGACACTCCCAGGTTAGGTGTGGTAAATCTCTCTCTCTTTTGATTCAAAAGGGAAGTAATTCCGCACAGCTGAATGTAATTGGAGGTAGTTAGCAGGCAAATGATATACCCACAGGATCCAGAGATCGGAAGCTCTTTCCCACGGACCACACAGGGAATCTCTGCTGCCCTCAGTGTGGGCTCCAATTCTCCTGCAATCTCCCACTGGGTTGCCAAGTTAGATGCTAATCTCCTGTTATTTCACCCCTCCCCCAGAGTCAGGTTTTTCTGCTAGGCTCAGGGCTGGTGCAGACCTGAGGTCGCCCTGCTTATGACGTATGTCCAAAATGGCGCCTGCTCTGTCTTGCTCGCCTTTGAGAGGTGAGCGGAGAGAGAGAAACTTGTGTCCATATCGGTCGCTTTTTTTAATTTTTTTCCTCTCTCTCTTCTAGTTAGCCTGGTGAACTTTTCCCCACGAAGTTTCAAGCCTCGTTCCCTCTAGCCTCCTTTTTCCGCTTGCCCGTTGGTGTCTCGGGCTATTGTGGTTCGGCTCACCTCGCGTTCCAGCGCTGGTGTGTTGAGTCTGCTGCTGGTGTCCCGAACTTGGGCTCCCACGCTCTCCACGCAGGTACACTGTGAATCTCTAGTTCCGGAAGAGTTTCCTATGCTGTTTCATCCCCTACTCTTCCTTGACCCTGCAGTATCTCCACTTATATTAACCTGTCTCTCTCTCCGGACTAATAGTGTGCTCCCTGCCTATTCTGCCATCAACATTTTATCCTCCAGTTGCATCCATTTTGATGCATTCTAATTTGTTTTTGTAGCTGAATAGCCCATTAAATACGCATATATACATATATGTGTGTATATTTGTATACCACATTTTCATTATCCATTCTTCTGATGATGGACAACTTGTTTGCTTCCATATTTTGGTTTTTATGAACAGTGCTGCCATAAATATGGTGGTGCAGGTATCTCTGATACAGTAGCTTCATGTCTCTTAGAAAATTACTCGGTAGTGGGATCACTGGATCATGTGGCAAGTCTATATTTATAGATTTTCAGAGCACGAATCTGATATGACTGTAAAGAGGGATGCAACTTACCCCACTGTGCCATAATGCTGGCTCCCACCAAACATTTTTCAAATGACAAAGTGACCTCAAATTCAAAAGCCAACAATCTGAGCTCACTTGAGCAAACAGGGTGGCATCTAAATTTATATTATGACTATGTTATTGGACCTGCTCTCTCTCCATATCCATTCCTCCTTATCTGATGCATCACACTTATCCTTCTTAAATCCACTACACTAATCTCTTTGCTGCCTCTTCCCTGGGACCATCACACACCACCCATCAGTTTCCACTTGCTGTTCCTGCTGTTAGAAGAATTCCCCCCAGATGTTTCTGTGCCTTTTCTCTTCACTTATGTCTTGACTCAAATGACAAGTCATCAAAGAGACCTTTCAAGGTGACATCATTCAAAATAGCACACACCACATCATTTTGCACTCCTCTGCTTCTGTGCTTAGCATTTATGACCTCCCAAAGTTATATATTTGTTTATAGTTCCCCCTTCTTAAAATGTACCTCCAGTAGAATAATGACCTATTCTTGCTCAGATTTGTACCCCAACAGCTAGAAAAGCACGTGATACATGGTAAACCACAATAAATATTTCTTGAATTAATTTGAAGTATAAATTAAGCTAGTAATAAGGACTAGCTGGAAAATTTGCTAATCTCTATACTATTAACAAAATTTTGTTACACTAACTAGATGAAAGCAATAGGGTACATATTAATTAGTTCTCTACTCCTCAACTAAATCTTTTTTTTAAAATGTTTGCTTATTTTTATTCATTTGAAAGGCAGAGTGACAGAAAAACAAATACATCTTTTTTCCTCTGGTTTACTCCTTTGTATTCACAACAGGTTGAAGCCAGGAGCCAGGAATTCCATATGGTCACTCATGTGGGAGGCAGGGATGTAAGCACTTGAGCTATCATCTCTTGCCTCCTAGGTGCACTAGCAGGAACCTGGATCAGAAGCTAGAAGCAGCACCTGATCTCAGGCACTCCTGTGATGCAGGTGTCCAAGGGGAATGCCTTAATCTGCTGCACTATACTGCTGGCCCCACCTCAACTAAATATTTGTAATAATCTGATTTGATGAAAAAGAAACCAGTTCTTATATAACAGATGTGGACAAATGGAACAATGAAAGTAAGACCTGCTGTTGGTGGAATTGAGTGTGTGGGAAGAACTCTATTAACATATTTTAGCTTTTGAAAGGGTGGGCTGCTGTGATCCCACCAACTTGATCAACCAACATAGGGAGCTCCAACTTGAACACCCTTAAGTTAGGCAGAAATAAACTACAGAAAATAAACAGTGGTGGTGTGGCATAACAGCAATGAGGTCATATTCCAAGAGAAGGCAGTCATACCTGTCACCAAAAAAAACCCGAGACCATGAGAGCATTATATCTTACGTGCCAAGGTGAAAAAAAGAACAAAACAGTAATTGATGCAGTTTACTTTCTTTTTTCCTTTTCTGCTTATAAAACCCAAACCAAAAGGCCTTTCTCTAAAAAGGAAATGTTTGAGCTTGTGGCAGTTCTGTAATCAGCATTTATTTCCTTAAAGATGATCATAGGAGGATCCATAGTAGCACACTCAGAGCTGTGCTCCATGCTTAGATAAAGGAGGACTCGAAGACAAGAAATACATGGTGATTTGATCACCACCCACGTTCATCTTTGCAAAAATACATTTCCTAGCCGGCGCCGCGGCTCACTAGGCTAATCCTCCACCTTGCGGCGCCGGCACACCGGGTTCTAGTCCCGGTCGGGGCACCGATCCTGTCCCGGTTGCCCCTCTTCCAGGCCAGCTCTCTGCTGTGGCCAGGGAGTGCAGTGGAGGATGGCCCAAGTGCTTGGGCCCTGCACCCCATGGGAGACCAGGAGAAGCACCTGGCTCCTGCCATCGGATCGGCACGGTGCGCCGGCCGCAGCACGCCTACCGTGGTGGCCATTGGAGGGTGAACCAACGGCAAAAAGGAAAACCTTTCTCTCTGTCTCTCTCTCACTGTCCACTCTGCCTGTCAAAAAAAAAAAAATACATTTCCTTACCTTGAAATGTGCAGGACTACTTTATCTCAATCTTATCCAACAAAAAGTATGTCCATCATAATTAAGAAAACCCAAAAGTTTCTCAATACAAAATAAAGAATTAATAGCAGCTACCAAAGATAGTAGGAGAAGGTAAAGGTGTGAGAGTCTAGTAATAAAAGAAATTATTGTCCTCTACCTTCATTTTAAGTTTTAATGAAACTTATGCCTCATTACCTCAATTAAAGCTTTACGTGTACTTGTGGGTGTGCATATAATTCATCACAAAATGTTAGAAATATGGTTAAGCTAGAAATATTCCAAGTACAATAAATACTTGGATTTTAGATTCCTCCACTCTACTGCTAATACAGGTCTAATGGAATACATATCAATGTAACAACCTCCTAAGGTAAAATATAAAGATATCACTCTACAGCCTGCGCTGCAGCTCACTAGGCTAATCCTCCACCTGTGGCGCTGGTACCCTGGGTTCTAGTCCTGGTTGGGGCACCGGATTCTGGCCCGGTTGCTCCTCTTCCAGTCCAGCTCTCGGCTGTGGCCCGGGAAGGCAGTGGAGGATGGCCCAAGTGCTTGGGTCCTGCACCTGCATGGGAGACCAGGAGAAGCACCTGGCTCCTGGCTTTGGATCAGCGCAGTGCGCCGGCTGAGGCAGCCATTTGGGGGGTGAACCAATGGAAGGAAGACCTTTCTCTCTGTCTCTCTCTCTCACTGTCTAACTCTGCCTGTCAACAACAACAACAAAAAAAGATATCACTCTACAAAATTTTCTCTGAGAATTGGGAAAATAGTCAATCATAGTCTTTTCCCTCTGATTTACCTTAACTATAATAAAAGGTAACATTATTTATAATCATCATTTGTGGAACATTCATAAATAACTAGAGTAATCTAAATAATAGTTTCTGTATGTACATATACATGCATACATACATACATACAATAACTTCTGTATATATAAAACATATCTACTGCCCAAGAACAAACTCTGTTCTTTACACTGCCATTCAAATATGCTCTTAAAAGGCTCCCAAGAGGCTTCTATCCTTTCATTGGAAAAAACATTGAAGAGATCCCCAGAGGGATTCTCAAAACAGAGAAAAAGAGCAATAAAAGTTGGAAAGATTTCTGAAGCCCAGGGAAAAGTCAGTCCGTGTCATAAAGTCAGTGATCTGACAAGACTAAAATTTTTATTTCTCTCTATTGAGTCCCAGTGCTAAATTATTTTTATATTGTATTTCTTGAGCTACATGGAAAGTCTCCTGTAAATGCTAAAATAAAATTAAGTAAAATTGCAGAATACCATATACAGTCTCCAAACTGAATCTTCTACCTGTAAATTCAAGGTTAGTTTTTCTTGTGTAATATAAAAATAATCCTAAATTCCTAGAAATATTTTTAAAACACTGTCAAATTCAATTCCACAGAATTATGCACTCTTTATAGCATCCCCTTGTAACTACTACAGATTGAAAACCCAAAGACTTAGAAGGTTTCACAATTGGTGGCACTTTTTCAATCTCAATTAAGTGAAACTCAATTGATCAGTGAAAATCAGGTGTCAGGATATAAACACAAATGGCGTATTTGTGTTTCTTTGCTGAAACCCTTTTAAATAATAGTGTTTTGAGAAAACCCAGCATATAAGAACCAACCACTAAAGACAGAGGGGTAGAGAAACACAAGAAAGGGATTGACAAATCAAGTAAAATACAAGTGTAGTCTTTTGGGGGGATTTACATACAGAAGTAGCTGACAGACAACGGATCCTGCATCCCAGTTGATAGTATGATATTTGTATTTTAGGTTAGGCACAGGCTGCCTTTGTGCCTAAGTGCAACTATACTTTTTCAAGAAACATTTACTTTCTAGGAATTGGACATGGACTTTCCAGGGTCCAATGTAGCAAGAGATTCCCAGGATATTATCTGAGCATGTTTATTTACCCTAATACAGGGCTTGGAGAAGCTATCAGGGATACCTAAAGGGAGAGATGGCAGTTATGTCCCAAATGGATGCCATCTGGTCAGGCTCATTTCCTACAAATGATAAACAATATTTTTAGGAAAAAAGATACTCAAAGATAATACAAGTGATAAAAAGATAGCACTGAAGATGTCACATTTGTTGTTAGACATATCCATACTAATAGAAAACTCTAGCCCATGAAGTTATATGAACACATTCTTGGCAGAATGAAGGCAGCTAGTAGAGCAGTTGCTGACACAGAAGAGGGAAGAAGTACTTTAAGGAGCTGAAAGTGATTGTCCCTTGGGACAAAGCTGGAGAGTACTGGGAAAGACTCCTGCTTATTTTAAAAAGCATTTTAGCATCATTGACATCAGAAGTATTTACTACATGAAAAAAAAAGTTGTGAATTAAAATTAAAGGGACAATTTGTAGGAAAGATAATATCACTTCCGTGAAATGTGAAGGATTAGACAAATTGAATTTTCCATTGACATTTAATTTTTTTAATTTATTTTTCCCCAGAAGCCTTTTATTTAAGGAATACAAATTTCATGCTTTTCATGAATACAACTTTAGGAATATAAGTTATCTTTCCCATCGTACCCACCTTCCCACCCACACTCACAACCCTTTTCCTTCTCCCGACCCTATTCACAATCTTATTTTTCACTAAGATCTATTTTCAATTAACTTTATACACATGATTAACTCTATACTAAGTAAAGAGTTGAACAAATTGAAAAAAAAAATCTTTCTCAACATTCAAGACAAGGGCTGTTCAAAATCATTGCATCTTTTTTTGTAAAAAAAAAAAAAGATTTATTTATTTATTCGAAAGGCAGATTTACAGAGAGGCAGAGACAGAGAAAGGGAGAGAGGTCTTCCATCCACTGGTTCACTCCCCAGATGGCCGCAATGGCCAGAGTTGGGCTGATCCGAAGCCAGGAGCTTCTTCCGGGTCTCCCACACAGGATCAAGGGCCCAAGGACTTGGTCCATCTTCTGCTTTCCCAGTTCATAGCAGATAGCTAGGTCAGAAATGGAGCAGCCAGGGCCAGTGCTGTGGCACAGTGGGTTAAAACCCCAGCCTGCGGTGCCAGCATCCCATATGGGTGCCAGTTCAAGTCCTGGCTGCTCCACTTCCGATCCAGCTCTCTGCTATGGCCTGGGAAGGCAGTAGAAGAGGGCCCAAGTCCTCGGCCCCTTGCACCTGCATGAGAGACCCAGAAGAAGCTCCTGGCTCCTGGCTTCAGATTGGCACAGCTCCGGCCATTGCGGCCAATTGGCGAGTGAACCAGCAGGTGGAAGACCTCTCTCTCTGTCTCTGTGTCTACCTCTCTCTGTAACTCTGTCTTTCAAATAAATAAAATAAAGTTTAAAAAAAGAAATAAATGGAGCAGCCAGGATGCAAACTGGTGCCCATATGGGATGCTGGCGCTACAGGTGGCAGATTTACTCGCTATGCCACAGTGCCAGACCCAGTCATTTCATCTTGAAGTGTTAATTTCACTTCTACAGATTACCTTTTAGGTGCTCTATTTGTTATCACAGATCAGGGAGAAAATATGGTATTTGTCTTTTGGGGACTGGAGTATTTCACTAAGCATGATGTTTTCAGTTTCATCCATTTAGTTGCAGATGACAGGATTTCATTTTTTTTTACTACTGTGTAGTATTCCATGGTGTAAATACCCCATAATTTATTTACCAGTCTTTAGCTGATGGACATTTGGGTTCATTCCATATCTTAGCTATTGTGAATTGAGCTTCAATAAACATGGAAGTACAGATATCTCTTTCATATACTGATTTCACTCCCATGGGGTGAATTCCCAGGAGTGACATGGCTGGGTCAGATGGTAGGTCTATATTCAGATTTCTGAAGTATTCCATACTGTCTTCCACAATGGCTGTACCAGTTGATATCCCCACTAACAGTGGATTAGGATACTTTTTGCCTATATACTCATTAGCATTTGCTATTTTTTTTAAAATTTCTGTATGAAAACCATTTTAATGGGAGTGAGGTGAGACCTCATTGTTGTTTTGATTTGCATTACCTGGATGGCTAATGATCCTGATCATTTATTCGTGTGTCTGTTGGCCATTCAGATTTCCTTTTGAAAAATCCCTATTTAAATCCTTTGCCCATTTCTTGAACGGACTGTTTGTTTTGATGTGATTGAGTTTCTCGAGTTCTTTATATATGCTTGCTATTAATCCTTTATCAGTTCCATAGCTTGCAAATAATTTCTCTCATTATGTCAGTTGCCTCTTTACATTCCTGAGTGTTTGTACTGAAGTGCAGAAGTTTCTCAATTTGATGTAGTCCAATTTGTCAGTTTTGACTTTGGATTGCCTGTGACTGTGTGGTCTTTTCCAAGAATTCTTAGCCCATGCCAATATCTTGCAGGGTTTCCCACATATTCTCTAATAATTTGATGGTATTGGGTCATAGATTTACATACTTAATCCATTTTGAGTGGATTTTTGTGTAATGTGTAAGGTCTTGCTTCAGACTTCTGCATGCATGCACCATATGTTGAATAGACTGTCCTTGCTCCAGGAATTGGTTTTAGCTCCTTGATCAAATACAAGTTGGTTGTAGATGTTTGGATTGATTTCTGGTGTTTCTATTCTGTGCCATTGATCTATACATCTGTTTTTATACAAGTATCAGGCTATTTTGATTATAACTGCCCTGTTGTATGTCTTAAAATCTGGTATTGTGGTGCCTTCAGTTTTGTTTTTGTTTTATAAGATTGCCTTAACTATTCAGGGTCTCCTGTGTTTCCACATAAATTCAGCATCATTTTTTCTACATCTGAGAAGAATGACTTTGGTATATTTGACAGGCAGAGTTAGACAGTGAGAGAGAGAGACAGAGAGAAAGATCTTCCTTCCATTGGTTCTCCCCCCAAATGGCCGCTAAAGCCGGCACACTTCACCAATCCGAAGCCAGGAGACAGGTGCTTCCTCCTGGTCTGCCAAGCAGGTGCAGGGCCCAAGCACTTGGGCCATCCTCCACTGCCTTCCCAGGCCACAGCCGAGCGCTGGACTGGAAGAGGAGCAACCGGGACGGAATCTGGTGCCTCAACCAGGACTAGAACCCGGGGTGCAAGCACCACAGGTGGAGGATTGCCAAGTGAGCCGTGGCGCTGGCCATCTTTGGTACTTTGGTTGGTATCACATTGAATCTGTAAATTGCTTTTGGTAGTATAGACATTTTGGAGATATTGACTCTTCAAATCCATGAACATAGAAGATTTTTCCATTTTTCTGTGTCTTCTATTTCTTTCTTTAATGTTTTATAATACTCATTGTAGAGATCTTTGGCATCCTTGGTCAAATTTACTCCAATGTATTTAATTCTTTTTATAGCTACTGTGAATGAGATTGACCTGAGAAGTTCTTTCTCAGCTGTGGCACCATCAGTGTATACAAACTATTGATTTTTGTGTGTTGATTTTATAACCTGCCACTTTACTGAACTCTTCTATGAATTCCAATAGTCTTGTAGTGAAGTCTTATGGATCTCCTGTAATAAGAACCATGTCATGTGCACTATGGATAATTTGACTTCCTCCTTTCCAATTTATATCCCTTTGAAATTTTTTTTTTTTTTTTTTTTTTTTTTTTTTTGCCTAATGGCTGTGGCTAAAACTTCTAGGACTATATTGAATAGTAATGGTGAGCATGGACATCCTTGTCTTGTTCTGGATATCCATGGGAATGCTTCCAACTTTTTCCCAGTCAGTAGGATGCTGGCCATAGGTTTGTTATAAATTGCATTGATTATGTTGAGGAATGTTCCTTCTATAGATAGATTGCTTAGAGTTTCATCATGAAATGATGTTATATTTTATCAAATGCTTTCTCTGCATTTATTGTGGTAACCATATGTTTTTGTTCTTCAGAATGTTAATGTGATGTATCACATTGATTGACTTGTGAATATTGAACCATCCTTGCATACCAGGGATAAATCCCACTTGGTCTGAGTGAATGATCTTTCTTATGTATTGTTGGATTTGACTGGCTAGTATTCAGACTTTCTGCATCTATGTTCATCAGGGAAATTGGTCTATAGTTCTCTTTCTCTGTTATATCTTTTTCATGTATAGGAATTAAGGTGATGCTGGCTTCGTAGACATTTTGGGAGGATTCCCTCCATTTCAATTGTTTTAATATCTTCAGAATTGGAGTTAACTCTTTAAATGTCTGGTAGAATTCAGCAGTGAGGCCATCTGGTCCTGGGCTTTACTTTGATCGGAGAGTCTTGATTACTGATTGAATTTACATCTTTGTTACTGGTTTGTTTAGGTTTTCTACATCTTCATGGCTCAGTTTCGGTAAGGTTGTATGTGTCCAGGAGTCTCTCCATTTCTTGTAAGTTTCCCAATTTGTTTCCAAACAGCTCTTTGTAGTAACTTCTGGTGGTTCTTTTTAATTCTGTGGTATCTGTTTTTATATTTCATTTTTTGTCTCTAATTTTATTGATTTGGGTCTTCTCCCTATTTTTTTCTTTATTCAATTATTTGTGCCAATGGTGTGTCAATTTTGTTTATTTTCACAAAACCAAATTTCTGTTTCACTGATCTTGTGTATTGTTCTTTTTATTTCAATTCTATTTGTGTTTTCTCTAATTTCAAATATTTTTCTCCTACTAGTTTTGGGTTTGATTTGCTGTTGGTTTTTCTAGGTCCTTGAGATGCATTAACAGCTCATTTAATTGGTGACTGATGTAGCCACCAACTGCTATAAACTTTCCTCTTAACACTGATTTTGCTGTATCCCATAAGTTTTATATGTTGTATTTTCATCTTCATTCATTTCCAGAAATGTTTTGCTTTCTCTTGATTTGTACTATGACCCAGTGTTCACTTAGGTGCATGTTGTTCAGTCTCCATTTGTTTGCATATGTTCTAGAGATTCTTGATTTGTTGATTTCCAGCTTCATTCCCTTGTGGTCACAGAGGATACATGGTATGATTTTGATTTTTTTCAAATTTTTGGGGACTTGCATTATCGCCTAGCATGTTGTCAATCCTTGAAGAAGTTCCATGCACTGATGAAAATAATGTGTATTCTACAACTGTGGCATTAAAAGTTATGTAGATATTGTTATGTCCATTTGTTCCATAGTGTCTATTAGCTCTGTTGTTTCCTGTTCTGTATAGTTGTTCTGTTCATTGCTGAAAGTGGAGTATTGAAGTCACCCATTACTATTGCATTGGAGTCTGTCTCCTTTTAGATCCCTTAACATTTCTTTTAAATAGCCAGGTGCCCTATAATTAGGTACATATATATTTATCATAGTTACATCTCCTTGTTGAATTGATCCCTTAATCATGATGTAGTGGTCCACAACATATGGGTATTAGGATTTTCTGAAGGCACAAAAAGAGAGAATGGATTGGAAGGCATTTTTAGTGAAATAATTACAGGAAACTGCTCCAATTTGCCACGTTGTCTTCCTTATTCCTGTTTATTGAATTGCTACATTTATTATTTGGCATTTGTGGTGATACTTTTGGGTCCCCCCCCCCGCCATGATGGCTTTTATCTTTGAAATATCCCTCTGTGTCCTTTGGGAGTGTCTGCTCTTATAGTGAATACCCAAAGGTGCATGCTGGGTGTGGTCAGAAAGCTCTGTTCAGTGATTCAGGGTGAAGGGAATGTCAAGGGAAAACCCATGTTGGGAGTGGTAAATCTTTTTTTATCTGAGGGAAGGTTTGTTCAGCTTTGTCAGCATAGTCTATGCTCACCTCCTCTCCTCAAAGGAAACCAATGACTGGATGCTAGCCCCAGTGGGTATAATTTTCATCAGTGCTGCCACAAGAACCATACAAATGATCCATGCAGTTCCTCAGTGTGAGCAGGGATCCCACAGCAATGATCCTCACCAGTGAATCAGGGAGCCCCAAGCATGTGGATCCACCCACACTAACTCTCCAAAGTCCTACCCACACCGTGAATCCTCCCATGCAGCCACAGTGTTTCACAGTCCCGGCACATAAGGCTCCCACAGTCATGAGCTCCCAGCCCCCTTTCAATTCTCCCAGTCAGACTCAGCATCTCCTCTAGGCTGGTTGCTAGGCGTGTGCACATGAGCTGGCGCAGCTATTGCATGTGTCTAAAATGGCATCCACCCTCTCTTTGCTAGTTACACTGGTGCCGGGTGCTCAGGGAGAGAGAAACATGCCCCCTTTATTCCCTCTAGGTTGGCAGGTACACTGTCCCCGACAGGACTCCAAGCAGGACTCCCACCAGGTTCTTCCCTCAGCTTTATTGCCAGCAGCTTGGGCTACTGCAGTTTGGCCTCACCTCACTCCAAAACTCCAAAGCTGGTTCTGAGGCTCTCGGCTGCTGGAGTCCTGAGTTGTGTGTGTGTCCACACCCTCTACATAGGTCCACAGCATCCCTCTAATTTGTATTGAGTTCCCTCTGCTGTTTTCTCCCTAAATCTTTCTGAGACTATGGTCTCTCCACTTTTTCTTTTTTTTTTAAACTATCTTCCCCTAGACTAGACCAGTAAGCTCCCTCCCTATTCTGCTGTCTTGACTTTCTCTTCACCTTAGTCTTTCTACTTCTCTTGTCAGAAAAACAATCTTTGAAAAGGTCAATGTGTAGTCATTTGGTGCTATGACATCAACCAGTTTCTTGTTCTACACCAGTCTGTCCATATGGTATAAGGGTGCTTCAAAAAGTCCATAGGAAAATGGAATCTTGATGTAAAAAAAATTTTGAAATTCATGGATAGTTGTTTCATGATATTCATTTGCTTTAACTTTTTGAAGACCTATCAAATGTACTTCATAGCCTCCTTATGATTAGGTGGGGAAATGTTAACTACTCCTGTTGATGGTTTGTGAACCAAGAAATTGATAAATGGTGCATCTAATGTGAACATTTAATTCTTGGTAAGAGACCCTTCAGAGCTTGCTTGTTTCCCTCTGGCTTGGTGAACAACACTATTATAGAAGGGTTTGTTTCATACACCTGGGCTTCTACATGACTGTGATGAGCAAAGCCCTCCACTGATTCAAGAGAGCAGTGGGCATGGAGAAGAAACAAACCTTTATTATTTAAGCCACCATGATTTGAGTCCTATTAATACCAAATAATGTTGATCATCCTTGTAGAATTATAAATTTATCTGGGCCTAAATGTCATAATCATAGATACTTTTCCTCAGTCCCTGTTTCTGTTTCTCTATGAATGTGAATGTCTTTTCTTTCCCCTTCATTTAACAGCAGCATAGATACGAGCAGCTCTTGGGCTGCACAATTCTATAGTACCTGTTGGCTGACGAAGACAAACTTTTTTATAATTTATTTAGTAGACAGATCTTCCATCCCTTGGTTCACTTACCCAAACATATAAAATACCTAAGTCTGGGCCAGACCTTAACCAGGAGTCCTGAGCTCTATCCTGGTCTCCCATATGGGTCACAGGGGCCCAAGTACTTGGGCCATCTTCCACTGCCTTCCCATCTGCATTAGCAGGAAGCTGTATCAGAAGCAGACCAGCTGATCCTGTAACCAGCACTCCAACATCAGATCTCAGATCACAAGCAGTGCATTAACCCAGGATACACAACCCCCACCCCTGAATAGTTTTCTCAGAAGCATGGGAATAACTGATTGTCATGGATATAATCCTAAACCAATAGAGTTCAGGTTCAGAATCAGGAAATGGCAGATGAAGGTATTAATAATTATGTAACCATCTGATTTCATAAGACAGTAAGAAATATCCCCAAAATGGTAGAATAACATTCCTAGGACAAATGAAGTTGCTATTCATACTAAATAATGGATACCCACTCTAAGTCACTGTCAATTTATGTCCCCTCACATTTTGATGTTTCAATGAAAATAGTTAACATCAATGATTTAATCCTTCTTGCTTTCACAGTTTTCATTCACCAAATGTCATATTGAGCCCTCTGAGTAGCCACAAGTAACCATTAGCAATGTCCAAACAAGCCATTCTCCTTCAGGCCTCTATGATACACCATGGAAAGCACTTATCTCATAGCCTGAGTACATAAGTTTGTCCATCCATAAAGACTCAACTCAAGTATTACTACCTCTGAAAAGCCTTCCCAGAGACAGTATACTGTAGTAAAGAAAGTCCAAGTTTTAGACTCAGAAAGGTACAGATTGAACATCCATACTTCAGTTTACTAGTAAATGATCTTGGTCAAATTAACAATCTCTTTGAAATTAAATCGCACCATTTGTAAAATGTTATATAATGACAAAGTAACAGGGTTTAGGGCTAAGAGACTATATGTATTTATAGTTCCCAGAACACAGTACACAACAACTTGAAAATACAAATTCTCTATCACATATACTATAATTGTCTACAAATATATTTTGCTTCCATGCTACATTCAAAATTACTAGGAGACACACTACTCATCTTCTGTGAGCATAGCAGTTTCTGGCACATTTGAATTACTTGGAGAGTGAAAAAACAACACTATTGCTCCATCCTTACCCATGGGATACTAATTTTGTGGATCTCGAATGCAAGCAGGGTACCGGTGGGCATTAATGTATATGCAGCATTAAGAAACACTGTTTTCAGTTCCAATCGCTTATTGAATAAGTGGTGTTTGTCCTACACGGCATTTCAAGGGCTCCAGTAAATGTTTCATTTATATAAAACTTTTTTTAAAATTTTATTTAGTAAATATAAATTTCCAAAGTATAGTTTATGGATTACAATGGCTTTGTCCCCCCCATAACTTCCCACTCGCACCCCTCCCATCTCCCGCTCCCCTCTCCCATTCCATTCACATCAAGATTCATTAGCAATTATCTTTATATACAGAAGATCGATTTAGTATATGTTAAGTAAAGATTTCATCAGTTTGCACCCACACAGAAACACAAAGTGTAAAATACTGTTTCAGTACTAGTTATAGCATTACTTCACATTGGACAACACATTAAGGACAGATCCCACATGAGACGCAAGTACACAGTGACTCCTGTTGTTGACTTAACAATTTGACACTCTTGTTTACGGCATCAGTAATCTCCCTAGGCTCTAGTCATGAGTTGTCAAGGCTATGGAAGCTTTTTGAGTTCGCCGACTTCGATCTTATTTAGACAAGCTCATAGTCAAAGTGGAAGTTCTCTCCTCCCTTCAGAGAAAGGTACCTCCTTCTTTGATGGCTCCATTCCTTCCACTGGGATCTCACTCACAGAGATCTTTCATTTAGGTTGTTGTTGTTTGTTTGTTTTGCCAGAGTGTCTTGGCTTTCCATGCCTAAAATATTCTGCTGGGCTCTCCAGCCAGATCCGAATGCCTTAAGGGCTGATTCTGAGGCCAGAGTGCTGTTTAGGACATCTGCCATTCTATGGATCTGCTGTGTATCCTGCTTATATCAAACTTTCAATTTTAACTTTAGGAAAAGTTTATAACCTTTGTTAATAAAGGTGGCCATTTAATAAGATATGATGAGACTCTCCTGCACCCTGGAAGAAGAAAATGAAAATAAACAGGGAGCTGAAGGCTGAACAAACTTGGGCATTGTTAATCATTCTTTTTCTCTCATGTATAAATACCATTGTCTTTGAAATGAAGGGGGGAAATGCCTTCCAATACTGAAGGGAAAGTATACTAAGGACATACTCCTATTGCCTTTTCTCAAAACCCTGTTTATAGGTTTGAAATATATAGCACACTTGCTGATTATACATTACCCCCACTATAAAAATACTCTGAATAATGGATATCTATTCTGGTTAACAGAGCAGATAATATTTGCTCTTTTGTCCAGATATTTCCCTAAAATGTAATGTAGGGACTGGCAGAAGTATACACATTTTTTCTTCTAGCACTAGGGGAGAATATATATAAATTTCTAACATTGGATAATAACACATATTGAATTTGCATTTATTTTAAAGATGAGATTTATTTTCTTTCTTAGTTTGTAATTAAGTGTACAATGAATAGAGAAGATTTTCAGCATCTCCAAATGTTGCCCACTAAATAACATTGCCAAGGGATATTTATTCCCATGGTTAATAAACAAAATGGATTTTTAAAAACTCTAAACTCATTAATGGCTTTCTATTATTTTCTTTCATTTTTGCCTTTGATGTTCTTGAAGCAAGTGACTAATGTGCCACAATGTCACCATGACTTAAAAGCATCTGATATTATAATCCAAGAATGAATGCTTAATCCCTTCTAGACTCTGTATCTTATCTCTCAGCAGCTGCCACTAGATGATTAGTAGTGTGTGAGCACTATAGTCTGATAAAAGTTAGAAATGTTTCAGAATGGACAGTTTGTCAAATCTGGATGCTAAATTATAGTATTTGAAATACTCAGTTTTTATACCCATTGTGAATAACTTTTGGCAACAACTTAATTTAGTTCATTTCCATTTTCTATCTTTAAAAATGTGGTTATTCCTAACATTCAGATCACAGATAGTCATTTTTTTAGATGTCAGTTCCCAGGGTTGCATGGGACTAGTTGGAATATTTGAATTCCAGATTCCTTTAATTTTTTCCAATTCTATATTTTTCAGAAAAAGGAAAAACCTAAATAAGACAAAAATTTGTCTAAATTATCAACTAATACTTTTTTTTCTATTCTAAACTGTTGGTAAATTTTGCTTTCCTATGCAATTCCCCTAGGCTATTTTTATAGATAATGGCTACATTTATTTCACTTTTTAATTAGCTATTATGGAAAGTTGCCCTTTACAAAGAACCCAGATCACTGGGACCACCAAACACTTTGAGAGATACACAATATCAGTTAATTTTATAATAACAGCACACTGCTTTTTTTTCTCATTTGCTCTCGTTGTCTCCCAGGTGCACAGTTTAGTTTTCCAGAGGTTGTGTGGTACATGCCATCACAACAGATGATGTGTCCTACATCATCCCTGCAGAAGCAGAGATGAGACTCCACCAGTACCCACTGAGTCAGAGACTGGTACACAGGTACAACTGTGCCACTCTTGACATGTAAGTGATTTTGGTTTATGAAATATAGCTATATTTCATAAAAGTATGTTATTGATAAGAATGCCAGTAATTAAAATGGATTTGTTTTGTTTCCAAATTAATTAAATAAGCATGTTTTTAATTTATTGGTTTTAGTTTTTAAGGCTTAGATATCAATAGATAGAACTCACATAAACAAGGCTTTTGTGAGTTCTCAAAAACGTTCAAGAGTATAACAGTACCCCAAGAGCAAAATTACATTTTATTTTTTAAGCCTACTATTCTTCAACTTTTCAGAATAGTTTTAAACTAACAAACACAAAAAGTGGGAAGTGGTATGTGTTCCCATGTACCACATACCAAGATTACCCTATTAACACTTACTTTGTATAATAAACTTGAGACAATTAACCACATCAAGATTTTCCAATTTTTTAAATACAAACTCCCTCTATTCCTCCCACCCATCCCAGGCTCTACTGATCAACAAACTTGGACTTTCTGATCCAAAATATTGGAAATAATTGTTTCTCCTATACTTTCATTGTACCTGTGCATTATATTGTCAAGACAGTTTAAGTGAATTGTCCCTGCCTAGGTTATCTGAACCTGTCATCTTTCCTTCCACATTCATTTAGCATGGACTGCGTGTAAACTCCCTTAGGGCAGGTGCCATGTCTGTTTTGCTAGCCATGGAGTCTGACTCTAGCATTTACTGAAGATATAGTTGAAGCCATACAAACACAGTGAAATTCACTACTTCTGAGTTTTCTTTAGATAACAACCTTAAATGTAAAACAATACAATATATTTAAAAATCCCAACCTGGCTAAAATCAACTGATTTCTCTGATACAGCTTTCCACTCACCCACAAAGAGCTGATAAGATTGGAGAAAGACACACAAGTATGCTGAGAAGTGTCACTTGAAATGTATGAGTATTAATTTGAAATGGATTCATAGGGAATCTTGGTAGTCATAATCTATTTCTTTAGATAATAAGTATAAGCTCTCTACTGTCTCCTCATATATGCAACATCTCTAATCCTGAATCTCAACTGATGATTTAATTTCCTATTTTGCAACAACTGTTATCTGCATGTCCCATCTTTTTTTCTTACTACTTGTTCATGGATAAGCAGTCTATTATGAAGGCCAACACTTCCTCTGAAGCCCATCCTCTTTCACCTGCTCAAAGACGGGCTCCAAAAAGTCCCCCTTCATCAATTGTCCTCTCTACCAGAACATTCCTACAAGCATTAAAATATGCTATTTCTCTTAAATTTTCTCTTCCTTTAAACCCACTTTCAGGAATACACCTTTCTTCTCTCTCTGCTGTAACTTCCTTCAAGGCTGTTAGACCACTTCCAATTCTTTCCTCCCATTTTCTCTTAACCTCACTCTATTCATGCTTTCCCAAAATATCTTTGGCAAGGATTCCCATGACCTCCACTTTGCTAACACTAATGGCTAATTCTCAGCACTCCTCCATCTTTCAGATATATTTGACTCTATTGATCACTTACCCCTCCCTAAGCACCTTCAACATTCGGTTTCCAAGACCCCTGACTTTTCTGGTATTGCTTTTACATCATTTTGCATTTCTCCTGTGTGCTAATGGTCCTCATTTCTCCAACCTCCTAAAAGTGAAAGACTGAACTCAGGTGTTAAGTCACTTCTATTCTTTATATCACACTCATTTGCTTATTTAGTCTATATTTTAAACACCATTTGTGCCTTAAGACAGATTTCTAACTCATGACCTGACTACTACTACAAACTATACACTATACCCTGAAGGACACTCTGGTCCAAAAGGCTCCTCAAACGTTCCACTTTGATGTCTCAGGGACATAGGAGTTGTTTTTAGATAGTTCAAGGAAAATGCATATTGTAAAAAAACACATGGATTTCAAAAAATGGCTCCAGTCATAAAGCAATGTTGAAGAACAGGAAATGTTGAATAACTGGTTTTGATCAAAATATACTGTGTATATGGATTGAAAGGTCACACAGTATTCCATAAATATGTACAAGTATTGCTAACAAAATATAATATTAGATTTTCACCAACTCTTGAAGCTCCCTCATATTAAACTTACCCATAACTCTATCCTCCAAATCTCCCCATCTGCTTTCCCTACTGTCTTCCATATTACCATTTATAATGACTCCAACTTGTTCACTGCTGAAGTCAAAATCTTTGAATCACCCTGAACCACTTTATTTCCCCCCCAACATAATACTTATTCTGATGTGATTTCTTGACATACTATCTTTTGTTCAATTTTAAATATAATGCCAACTGAAACTTAGAAACAGTGTTGAGTAAGGTAGGATTTTTTCATACCTTTGTATCACTTTACTACAAATAACAAGAACTTAGATATTAGGTTTTTATATACATCAGTAAAGATGTCACACAAAAACACCAGAGGGTTTCTAGAAGGCCATGCCAAGATGGCTGCTAGCAAGAGAGCATCAGTTACTCAGGAATGGTTTTGGAAACCACCTGGCAACGGAGCCTGCCCGGCAACAGACTGGGATTGGTTAGGGCATAAGCCACCCATGGACTGGATTGGCTGCCTCGGATATTTAAGCTGCTGTACCATATGAAATAAAAGAGTCTGCAGGCTGCATGCCTCTAGCCCACTTTGACCTGACTCCTGGGGTCTGTGTGGTGACTCTGTGCCTCTTGCCCCCATCACACTCCTCCTCTCAGAACTAATCCACAGCAACACATATGGACATGACTCTGTTTCATGGTTACCTAGGTTTTTTTTTATCTTTTATATAAGAAAGGATAAACTCTGTTATCAGATGAGCCAGAGGAGCCCCAAAAGGATTTGACATCTAAAAGGCAAATATGAATGATACACCTTCCCTATGTGAGTTTAATTGTTTAGTACCAGTTGTTTTGATAACTAATTTTGTCCTGTTATGCAAAAAAAAAGTGATCATACTGAATGTTTCCCAGGCTACTTGTGTGTTTTCTGATGCTCTGGGACAAATGAGCACATAGGGAGAAAAACAAAGAGTGAAACCTCCCTGCCATGTTTGAGGGCAGTAACAAATAATCTATATCAGAAATTGAAAACAGAGTTAGTTTCTCTGCATAAGTTAACCATTCTTCAAATCCATAATTAGTTGGAGATGGATTTTTAGCATTTCATCCCAAGGTCCCAGTTTAGAAAACAATGATTCACATGCATAATGGGGAACTAGTCAAAATAATTCCTTTAAAATCAAGTAAGTTTAGCCTCTACTATCTAGTATGCAGTATAAGTCATAGTAGAATAAAACAGAGGCACTATACACCTCCTAAAGTGGGTATTAAATGGCATCAAAGTCATAAAATGTATTCTTTTAAGTTTAATGTTTCAGAAATCTTATGTGAAATTTACCTCTAAAAAATGTCAGGTTTGGAATTTATACATGACTCCAATACTCATCATGCGTCGTCTTCATTTAAATGAAAATCCCATGGAAACAATTCACTGGGATGGGTTTTATGTTTCCTTCTAGGAATTACCAGAAGAAAAATACTTTATTAGCATATAGTCCACAAGCATTTGATGGCCTAGATAAAAAGCAACCATTTTCAAAAATCAGATGATAAATGGATAGACTCATTAAAGTGAATTCAGAGGCTGATAGCTAAGTGGTAAAACATTTCAAAGGATCAAATCTCATAAACTAATAAGAAAGCAAAATGACGGTCATATCTACTTTGCAATGGTAAACCTCTTAGCCCAACACTTGACAAAATAATTACCTCATTAAAGGAAGAGTATAAGTGCAATTTAGAAATCGTCATGGACTAGGGATTTTCCAGGGAAAATAAAAAGACATATTTATTTTCTTGATAAGAAAATACAAGCAAATACAAGCTGAAAAATCTCATTAAGTGTTTTTAAGGGGAAAGGGTGATGAAAGGGGACTATTTTCATTTTTTAGAAATAAAAGCACATATGTGGAATTAGAAAACACAGTAAAATTTGTGTGTCTTGCTCATTGTTTTATTTCTTACAGTAGCAGAGATCCAGGCTTTGCTTCCCCCATGGAATATAACATAGATTATCATAAGACAGAATGTAGAATACATGTATCATTAGAATGGAATGAAAAGCCCTCTAGGCAAGAGATTCTCAGTCCCTGTTACACATTAGAATCAAATAGGAAACTTTCAGTATTACTGATGACTGCCTCTCATTCCCAAGATTCCGATTTTTATATGGTATTTGGACAATATCCAGATATTAGTAATTTTTAAAGATTCTTTTCAGGATACTGTGACATTTAATCCAGGGTAATAAATCACTATTCTAAGTGACAAAAAAAAGTACTGGAGTATTTTTAAATTGAAAGGGGCCACATCAATAATTGAAACTGAACTAAAGAGCAAACACTACTTTCATGGGCAAAATACTAACTATGGTTGCTCTACCACATATCCACACATTTTCTACTAACAGGTATTTCGTACGCTTTTTTTTCCTGAAAAATAAGCAAATCCTTTTCTTATAAAACACATTGCATCTTTTGACAACTAGAACATATTCTCAGTTTCACACATTATTTCCTGAGTTCACATATGAGTTTAATCCTCCTCCCACAAGCTATTTAGATATTTGCGGATATACACCATGTTCACTAACACAAATATGGAATATTTTTTTCCATACGTGTGTGTGTCTGTGTTCTATTTCTTTCATTTATGTTTTTGCAATTTTCATTGTAGAACTCTTATATACCATTGGTTAAATTTATCCCAAGATATTAAATTTGTGTTTCCATTGTACATGGGATTCTTATATTTTCTTCCTCAGTAAAATCATTTTTGGTGTATAAGAATACTGCTGATTGTGATGTATTTATTTTGTATCCTGAAACTTTGCTGAATACTCTTACCAGTTCTAATAGTCTCTTGGTGGAGTCTTTGGTTACCCTATAAAGAATAATGCAAATAGGAATCAGCAAATAGGAATAATTTTAATTAGTCTATTCTTATTTCTGCCTTGATTTGCTTTTCTTGCCTAATGGCTATAAGCTAAATCTTTTAGATCTGTATTGAATAAAAGTGGTATACATCCATGTCTGGTTCCAGATCTTAGTGGAAAATCTCTCAGCTTTTCCCCAATCAATATGATGTTGGATTTGGACTTGTTATACATTACCTTTATTGAGGTATATTCTTCCTATGCCCAACATTTTAAGGATTTTGTCATGAATGTGTTGTATTTTATGAAATGCATTCTCCGCATCTCTTGAGATAATCATATAGTTTCTATTCTTCATTTTGTTGATGTTATATATCACATTTATTTATTTGAATATATGTTGAACCATCCATGCATTCCTGGGATAAATCCCACTTGGTCACAGTGGATGATATTTTTGATGTGTTGTTACATTTGATTTGCTAGTATTTTGAGGATTTTTACATCTACATTCATCAGGAATATTGATCAATAGTTCTCTTTGTATGTGTGTGGTATTCTTACCTGGTTTTAGAATTAAGGTAATGCTGGCCTTATAGAATGAGTTTGAAATTATTCCATTCCCTTTAAATTGTTTTTAAAAAATTAATTTAGTTGTTACTTAAAAGTTTGGTAGAATTGAGCAGGACTTTTCCTTATTGGGAGACTTTATTACTAATTCAACCCCAACCTTAGTTTCTGGTCTTATTTGAGTTTTCTATGTCTTTGTGCCTCAATGTTGGTGTATCTCATTAGTTTTGATATGATGTGTTTTGATTTTCATTAGTTTCAAGGAATTTATTTTCTCTGGAATTTGATTTCTTCTATGACACACTGTTCTTTCAAGAGCATATTGTTCCCTGTCTATATTTGTATGATTTCTAGAGGTTTTATGTTCCATTCCATTGTGATCAGAAAAGATACCTAATATGATTAGTTACGTAAGCTGAACAAATTTCATGTATTTCATATATACAGATTTAGGAGCATAGTGATAATCCTCTTTTCATTTAATCTTGGTAGTCATGTCTCCTACTTGCTATTGATTTTAGTAATGTAGAGTCTTTTTTCTTGTTATGTTTAGCTGAAGCTTTTTAGTTTTGTTGATCAACTTCTGGTTTTACTGACTTTCCTCTGTTTTACTTTTTTTCAATATAATTACCATTTTAATTTTTAGTATTTTCCTTTCTTCTATTTGCCATAGGTTTAGTTTGTTCTTTTCTCAGGGTCTTAAGTTGGATATTTTTATTAATTTTTTTTTAATGTTAACATTAATAGCTAAAAATTTTGCATCTAAGAACCACTATGGAGACATCCCATAAGTTTTGATGTGTTTTTAGTTTCATTAATCTTAAAATATTTTCCAGTTTCACTTATGATTTCTTATTTAGCCTACTGGTTATTTAAGAGTGGTTTGTTCAATTCCAGGTATTTGTTAATTTCTCAAATTTCTTTTGGCCGGCGCCGTGGCTTAACAGGCTAATCCTCCGCCTTGCGGCGCTGGCACACTGGGTTCTAGTCCTGGTTGGGGCGCCTGATTCTATCCCGGTTGCTCTTCTTCCAGGCCAACTCTCTGCTATGGCCTGGGAAGGCAGTGGAGGATGGCCCAAGTGCTTGGGCCCTGCACCCGCAAGGGAGACCAGGAGAAGCACCTGGCTCCTGGCTTCGGATCAGCGAGATGCGCTGGCCACGGCTGCCATTGGAGGGTGAACCAAAGGCAAAAAGGAAGCCCTTTCTCTCTGTCTCGCTCTCACTACCCACTATGCCTGTCAAAAAAAAATTTTTTTTCTTTAATTACTGATTCCTAATTCATTTAATTGTGACAAGATAACACTTCGATATTATCTCTGTTCTTTCAAATTAATGTTTCTTTTATTATCTAGGAAATGGATAATCCTGGAGGATTTTCTTGTGAGCTTAAGAGGAATGTATAATCTTCCTTGTTGGGTATGGCATTTATAGATTTGGTAGGTCTTATTGTTTTATAGCATTTTTTAAATTTTGCATTTTCATGTTTTCTTGCCTTGATGTTATCTCATTTAAAGTAAAATCATTGATTTTTTTCCAAGTATTGTTGATTTATCTATTTCTATTTTCTATTTCACGAGTTTTTGCTTGGGGTATTTGGGGATGTGTTATCTGAATATATTTTCTTTTTTTTAACTTTTATTTAATGGATACAATTTCCAAAGTACAGCTTATGGATTACAATGGCTTCCCCCCCAATAACTTCCCTCCAACCCCCACCCCCCCCGAATATATTTTCTTACATTGCTGTATCATTCTGGTAGTTTGAATTTTGTAGTGGGACGCTGAAAATGATACATCTCTAGTAACATTTCTTGTTCTGAAGTCCCTTGTGTTCTATCGATATAGCCAACTCAGCTTTGTCATTTATACATGTATACCTCTTTTTCTTTCAATTTATTTGTATGTTTGAAACTAAAGTAACCACTTGAGGACAGAACATAATATGAGCTTTTCTAAATCCAATCTAGCAATAGATTGTTAGAATGAGCTGTTTTGGAATGAACTGTTTCATCCATACAGGTTTATTGTTAATTATATATTTGGATTGAAGTATGCCATTTTATCTTTAGTTTGTTGTATGTACAGATCATTTTGGGTCACCTTTCATCAAACATTACTGCTTTCTTTTGCATTAATTGAATCTTTCCTAGTCCAATATTTTAATTATTTATAGAATTTTTAAATTATTTTGTTGCAGGATGGTATAGGATTTATAGTGTACACTGGAACTTAGACTCTGTTTCAAAATCGCATTAACCTACTTTCAATGGCAGACAGAAACACCGATCCTATATAATTCTATTTTTTGTTTTATACACTTAGTGTTATATAAAATATCTATATATGTAACAAACCAAACAATATATTGTTGTATTTTATTGTTACATTTTTATTTATTAATATATAAAGAATAGATTTCATGAATTTCATAGATACCAAGAAAATATAGATCTCAATTTCAATATGCGATTTCATACATTCCAAGAATACAATTATACGTCCTTCCTCTCTCCCTCCCTCCTTCATTTTTGTCCTTTTTTACTTTTAATATTTGTAGCAACACACTTTTAATTTACAATTACAGGCTCAATACCCCATGAAACAAGGTACTCTACAAAAAAAAGGCAGATAGATCACTGTTGTACAGGTACAGAAAACAATCAAATCATGTTAGTTTAGTAGTACAAAAAAAGCTTTAAGTATATCATGCTAATCAGAAAAAATATGATTTTTGAGGAATAGTGTTTTTTTCTTAATACTATTTCTTGAACTTTTTACTTAGTGTAGCGTTAATCTTATGAGTATAAAATAAATGGAAAATAGATCTTTGTAGAAATTAAGAGCAGGAATAGGAAAGGGAGGAGGAAGAAAGGTGGGAGTGGGGGCAGGAGGCAGGGTAGGGTTTGAAATATCACTATGTTCCTAATCTGTACATAGGAAATACATGCTTTTGTGTACCTTAAAAAGTAAAAAAAAAAAAAAACTCTATTCTAAAACAAAGATGGAATTTCAGACTTTTTATGACTGAACAGTATTCCATCATATATATGTACCACATTTTCTTTATCCAGTCATCAGTTGATAGACATCTGGATTGATTCCATATATTAGCTATTGTGAATTGAGCTGCTATAAACGTGGGGTAACAAATAATTCTTACATATGCTGATTTCATTTTCTTTGGGTATTTTCCCAGGAATGGGATAGCTGAGTCTTATGGTATGTCTATTTTCAGATTTCTGAGGAAACTGAAGACTGTTTTTCCCATAGTTGTGCTAGTTTACATTCTCACTAACACTGTATTCAGGTACCCTTTTTCACACACCCCCACCAGCAGTTGCTAATGTTTTGATTTTTGGATGACAGCCATTCTAACTGGGGTAAGGTAAAATCTCATTGTGGTTTTTATTTGCATTTCCTTGATGGCTAGTGATCCTGAATATTTTTTCATGTGTCTGTTGGCCATTTGTATTTCATCCTTTGTATAATACCTGTTCATATCTTTAGCACATTTCTTAACTGGACTGTTTGTTTTGTTTTTTCTGAGTCTTGTTGTCCTCCCAGATATTAATCCATTATCAGTCGCATAGTTTGAAACTTTTCTTTGATTTTGTTGGTTGTCTTTGTACTTTGTTGAGTGTTTCCTAGGCTATGCAGAATATTCTTACCTTGATATAACTTCATTTGTCTATTTTGTTTCATTTCCTGTGCTTCTGGAGCCTTATCCAAGAAGTCTTTTCCTAGGCTAATGTCTTGCATGCTTCCATCATGTTTTCCTCTAGCATTTTGAGGGTTTCAGGTCTTACGTTTAGATCTTTTTTGTGTAGGATGTAAGGAAGGAATCTTCTGTCATATTTCTGCATGTGGAGATTAAGTTTTCCCACAACATTCATTGAAGATACTGTCCTTTCTCCAGGGAGCTATACTAGCTTGTTTGTCAAAGACTAGTTGGTTTTAGATTCATGGATTAGTCTCTGGAGCTTCTATTCTGTTCCCTTCATTGACATGTCTATTTTTGGGCCAGTATCAACTTGTTTTGATTATAGCTACCTTGTAGTATGTCTTGGAATCTGGTGTTATAATGCTTTTGCTTTGTTTTTATTGCTAAAATAATGTTTTGCCTCCTTCCTCAATGCTCTGCATGCATAGAGGCCCTGCCTGCCCCAGGACTCCATTCAGGCAGAGGGGCTGGGGTGAGTCACTTCTGGAAGAGGAGGAGAACAGGTAAAGGAAGAAGAGGAGAAGGAAGCAGGTGGGAGGAGGAGCTGCTGGAGGATGATGCTGGGCAAGGTGATGCTGCGCAAGGAGTTGGAACCAAGCTATAGGAAAATGGCTCAGTTTTAATGAAGCTGGAAACATACACCAATGCACATTGCAAGCTCTCCAGATGCTTGGGAAAAATATTCCAGGGAGAAATTCATCCCCTTGGATTAGTTAACTAGTCATATCATAGAAGGTTAGTCTCAAAAGCTTTCGGAAATCATTTACCTTGAGTAAAAGTAAAGAAGAATCCAATTTTATGGTAGTAAAACAACCATCCTTTAACTAGTGACCTTGGAAAAGATAATTATTTATTTGATATCTGCTCTGGTCAAAGGATAGCCAGCTATGATATCAACAGTGAAGATGGAAAAGGCGAAAAAAAACAGATCAAAAAAATGAATTCCTGAGAGGTATGTTAAAAAGGCATCTTTCTGCCAAAAAGAAGTGAAAAGGCAAGGGCACATGTCCATGGGATCTCTGCAGATGTAACCGCTATAGTCCCGTGCCTTGGCCACTTTGGCCTACAAACTGAGCAGACATGCATCAAAAGGGAGGTGAAAGCCAAAGCCCTGGTATACTCTTTCAGCCCAAGCCTAGAACTGAATAGTGTTTGAAAGAATTTTCAGGACCTTGAGTCTGATGCTGTGTGCCAAGCACAGAATAACTCATTGGAGAGTTCGGATTCTCTCAATGGGGACTTGCATCTTCATCTGGATGTACACGAGCCTGTAGTTACTAGACATAGCCTCAGGACTATAGTCAACACTGAGCCTTCAGACGAGGGGATGTATCCTCTGAAATGATCAGGCAGCTATTGCCTGGACAGATCTCCCATGGAAGTCTCTGCGGTTCCTCCTCAAGTGGGAGAACTTTCTTTTCCTGAAGAATCAGGTAGATCAGTCTCTAGTGGCTGCCCCTGAGATCTTTGTGGATCAGTCAGTAAATGGCTTGTTGATCACGACCACAGAAGTCATGCTGCAGAGCACATGTGGAGGTCATAATGATGTCCTTCAAATCTTATCATTTGTACCTTCAACGCAGAAAAATCAAATGCAAAGGAACTTCAGTGAACTCATTGGCACAAACACCCATGTGGCTAAAAACATGTGCAACCATTTGAAATTTTTTTAAAGATTTTATTTGAGAGGTAGAGTTATAGACAGTGAGAGGCAGAGAGAGAGGTCTTCCATCTGCTGGTTCACTCCCCAAATGGCAGCAACTGCCAGAGCTGTGCCGATACAAAGCCAGGGGCTTCTTCTGGGTCTTCCACGTGGGTGCAGGGGCCCAAGCATTTGGGCCATCTTCTACAGCTTTCCCAGGCCATAGCAGAGAGTTGGATTGGAAGTGGAGCAGCTGGGACTAGAACCGTTGCCCACATGGGATGCTGGCACTGAAGGTGAAGGATTAACCTACTGTGCCACAGTGCTAGCCTTAATCATTTGAAATTTAGTCCTAACTCTTCTCCTAATGTTGCAAGAGGTTATGACTCAGTACAAAGTAGTGAGCCCACAGTTGTGACAAGCTTTACACAGGAGCTGAAAATACAACAAAATGATGGTACTGAGAGCTAATCACACTCTAGGAGGCCAAATGGAAGCTAGAAAATGTGCTCGATAGTACTTTTCTTGTTCGGAGACTTTTTATGACTTATCTTTTAAGCTTGAACTTTCACTCCCATGGTAAACCACTTCACACTAGAATTGAGCACTCAAATGGTAGGTTTAGCTTTTATGAACAACCACATATAGAAGGACACATGTCTACACTTGATCTAGTTGTGCATTTAGAGACTCTCATATTTTTGTTACTCAAAGTCTTGGTTGCCTGGATCAGTGACATACCTGTCAGAGTGATAATTCCAGTGTCAAAGTTCATGCAGGTACGTTCTTTATAGTATCTGTGTCATTTTGTTTTCCATCAGTAGACCAGAATAGACTTAATTCAGAAAAGGATTATTTTCAGAAGAAGCACCACTGAGAGAATGAGAACCCTGCGTCTTGCACTTGGGAATAAGAAAAAGAGAATAAAATACAGTTTACAAATGCATTGATCACCATCAGAAACTTCTGCAGTCATTAACTGTTTTAATTTTATATGTAAAATGGTATTCAGTTTATTTAGGGGTGGGAAATGCCTCTGCGAGTCATTCTGGGTTTATTTTGGTTCTTTACAAAAGGAAGTGTTTAGGTTGTTGAATGTAAAATACCTTTCATCCTGTGCAGACTGATCACAATGTAAATTATCAGATTCTCCATAACAACCACCCCAAGTACTTTGCTGCTATCCACTGTGATTTTTATGCATTAAAAGAACATTTCATCTGTATTCAACCCTAAGTAAAGTAAAATGGAATTTACAGAATAAAAATCGCTATGTCTTAGTAAGTGATCCATCTTCAAGAGATAAGTTGAATTAAAATACTTGTGCGAAGAAACAGAATTTACAATAATTCTGAAGGTGATTTTTTTAAATCTCATACTTTGAAAGGATTTATTTGGAATTATGATTTGACATAATCTTGGGTAACAGAATGCAGATCTGCAACATATCTTTTATAACACTTTTCTAAATTATTTTAGGGTTGTGCTGATCTTTGTTGTTGAAAGTTTGAATTATTATAATGTATCTTTTTCACCTTGTAATTTGTCTGTTCTAAGAAATGTCCTTACTCTAAAAAATTGTAAAGAACCATATCCTTCTACTTTAGAGATTGTTTCCTTTTCTATCACTATACTTGGTTACAAATTGACATCATATATAAAAACCTACAGATCCAGAACCATTATTAAAGAAACCCTAATGATCATGAGAAAACAGCAACAACAAAGATTGCTTTAGTTGTTCAGAGTCTCTTGTGATTCTATATGAATTTTGGGGTCATTTTTTCTTATCTGAGAAGAACATCCTTGCTCTTTGGATTGGGATCAGATTGAATTTGTAAGTAGCTACAGGTGGTATGAACATTTTGATATTAATTCTTCCAATCAATGAATATGGAAGATTTTTTTCATTTTTTGTGTCCTCTTTTGTAATTTTTATTGTAGAGATTTTTCATGTCCTTGGTTACCACAAGATATTTAATTTTTTGTAGCTATTGTGAATGAGACTGATCTTAGGAGTTCTTTCTCAGCCATGCTATGTTTGTGTATACAAATGCTATAGATTTCTCTGTGTTGACTTAATATCCTGCAACTTTGACAACCTCTTTGAGTTTAATAGTCTCTTAGTGGAGGTTTTTGGTTCCCCTGTTTATATAATCATGTTATCTGTAACCAGAGATAATTTGACTTCCTCCTTTCCAATTTGTAACTTTTTGATGTCGTCTTCTTGCCTCATTGGTTCTGGCTAAAACTAAAACTTCCAGAATGATATTGACAAGTAATGTTGAAAGTGGGCATTCTAGTTTAGTTCTGGTTCTTGGTGCAAATGCTCCCAGATTTTCCCTCATTCAATATGCTACTGGCTGTGGATTTTTCATACATTGCTTTGATTGTGCTGAGATATATTCCTTATATACCCAGTTTGCTTAAGTTTTTTTTTTTAAATCATGAAAAGATGTTATATTTTTTCAAATGTTTTATCTGCATCTGAGATAATCAAATGCTTTTTATTCTTCAATTTGTTAATGTGATATATCACATTTATTGATTTTCATATGTTGAACCAATACTGTACCCTTGGGATAAGTCCCACTTGATCCAGGTAGATAATCTTTTTTATGTGTTTTTGGATTTGATTGGCTAATATTTTGTTAAGGATTTTTATACCTGTGTTCCCCAGAAATGCTTGTCTGTAGTTCTTTTTATTGTATCTTTTTCTGGTTTTGGAATGAAGGTCATGCTGGAATCATGGAACTTAATGGAAGAAATTTGGGAAGATTCCTTCCTTTTCAATTGTTTTAAGCAGTTTAAGAAGAATTGAGAAAAGTTACTCTTTAAATGTTTGACAGAATTTAGCAATGAAGTCATCCAATCATGGGCTTTTCTTTATTCTTATTACTGATTCAATCTGTGTCTTGATTATTGGTCTATTTAGATTTTCTATGGCCTCATGCCTCAATTTTATTAAATTGCATATGTCCATAAATCTATTTCTTCTATAATTTCTAATTATTTTATTTCTGTGGTATCAGTATTACGTCTCCTTCTTCATCCTTATCTTATTCATTTGGCTGCCTCACTCTTTTCTCTTGGTTAGTTGGGTTAATGGTTTACCAATTTTTTTTTCAAACCATCATTTAATCTTTAAACAAAATTGAAATTTAAAAAATGTATTCTCTAATTTTTGCTATTTTTTTCCTCTTTCTAATTTGGGTTTTGGTTTGTTCTTGTTTTTCTTTGTCCTTGAGATGCATTGTAAGGTCATCTATTTGAGACCTTTCCATTTTCTTGATGTAGGCACTAATTGCTAGAAACTTCTCTTAACCCTGCTTTTGTAGTATCCCCTAGGTTCTCACATTTTCTATTGTCATCTTCACTTGGAGTTCTCCCTCAGACACATCTGCCAGTGATGTGTGGGCTGTTGCATTCTCCAGTCTTCTACCTCGAGAAGATGGCATTTCCCCCACTGGCTGCTGGGTGGGGGAGGGGAGGGAAACAGCATAGTCTCTATTCCTGGAGTGGGTGGGTGCCCTGCCCCCTGCCAGCTCTCCAAGCCAGACTAAGTCAGCAGGGACCATGAACTTATCCCTGGACCTCATCACCAGCACTGGATGGACTGATGGATGGCAGCCTCCTCTCACCTTGCTCTCATAAGATGGTGTCTTCCCTCCAGCTGCTGGTCACAGGATTTGCTCTATAATTATTTCTTTACATAATTAGAGAAGCTTGAAGAAAAAAAGAGCATTGTGAATTTATGCCTTGTCATTTTTTTTCATTTACAGTTTTAAAATAAATACTAGATACAAAAAAAATGGGACTAAATGAGGCCCATGTCTTTATCACAAAATAAGATTTATATATTTCCTAAGAACCCTAATACTATTACAGACATTCTTCTCACATTATAAAATAGGCCATATAAAAAATGCCAAGTCAGTCTGTGGAATATAATCAAGTGAAATGAGATAGGAATAAATTGCAAAAGGGAAGAAGGAAACAAGTGTCCTAATCATAATTCATGGGTCTTCCCTTTGTATATCAAGTCTCAAGTCAGACCCTGAATGAAAGTAAGAAGTCACAAACATTGCCCATTGTTTTTGCCACCATTTCTTCTGTTCTTCATTCCTAAATCGTCAACATGTGTGTGATTGCCTCTTCAGATTCAACAAATCAGATAGAAAATATTTAAGGGTTAAAGCATTATGTCTTCCTGGAACATGTACAGAAAAAGTCTCACTCTAAACAGTAATCCAGAACAACGATTTCTACCACATTTATATTAAATTGGTTTTTGTTTTGTTTTGTTTTTTGGACAGGCAGAGTGGACAGTGAGAGAGACAGAGAGAAAGGTCTTCCTTTTCTGTTGGTTCATCCCCCAGTGGCTGCTGCGGCCAGCACACCGCGCTGATCCAAAGCCAGGACCCAGGTGCTTCTCCTGGTCTGCAATGCGGGTGCAGGACCCAAGGACTTGGGCCATCCTCCACTGCCCTCATGCGCCACAGCAGAGAGCTGGACTGGAAGAGGAGCAACTGGGACTAAAACCTGGTGTGCCAGCGCCGCAGGCAGAGGATCAGCCTATTGAGCCGCGGTGCCGGCCTATATTAGGTATTTTAAGTAATTAGTAGATGAAGTATATTGGAGGATTTATGCATGCTATATAAAAATACAACTCCAAAGTATATGAGACTTGAGCAGCTTTAGATTTTCCTGTCCATGGGAAGAGGATCCTAGAATCTCATGGACACTGAGGTACAAATGTATAGACACTGAGCAGGTGCTGTGTCTATTAGCTTGAAAAATTCAGTGCAGCGTCCAAGACCCAGATTCATCCTCACTAATAATTGAATGTCTTCTTATTTCCTATGGATCTATATGATTGTGTTTAGGACTGGTCATTAGCTGAGCTCCTGGTTTATGTCTATCATTATATAATACAGTGTTTAGGAGATGATGAGGGCATGCTCTGAGGTCTCTAATCCTAGTAAACAAGAATTATATTACCCAGAGTATATTCTAAGTATACCACAAGGTTGGTGATGAAGATCACTGTGTGCCAATGTGGCTAAGAAATCAGGTCTTAAATAATCCTATAAAAGACATTATTTTAAATGTGGCAGCCACATCTTCCCATCGATGTGGTTTTAGGAAAACCATTTCATCTCTGTTAGCCTCCTCATTTAAAAAAGGAAAATGATAGTATTTACGTCAGAAGCTTCCATGGAAGATAAAATTAGATAAAGCACCTGAGGTCACAAACATTACGCCTGACTTTAGAGGTCAATGATCAGCAGTCAAGTAAGAAGATGACAAGGATCTGAACAAAAACAACACAGGAGGTTTTTGGAGTGCTGTTGTTTGAGTGTCACTGGAGGCTTTGTGTGTTGACAGTTAATCCCTATTGAAAGGTACTGAAATGCCTGAATTCTTATGGTTGTATAAACACAAGGAAGGTCGGGATAGACACAGACACATCTGTGCCATCTTTATCTTGCCATGTGATGCCTGTACCACCCTGAGACTCTTCTATCAGGAATGCTATCACCAGATGGGGCTCTATTCCATGCACCTCCAAAAACATGAGCCAAAACAAACTTTTTCTCTTTATACAGTAGCCTGCATCCAGTAATTTGTTACAGTAATTTAAACTGGAATAAATTAGGGGAAATAAAAAATGAAGTGTCGAACTTTAGGATATAAATACATACTTTCTATTCTCCATTTTTAGATTAAGGTGTATCAAATACTGGTTTTTTTTAATCAATTCAAATCACTAGCACATTAATTCCTCAGTTGTATCAAATATTTTCTCTGGAAATATTTGCTAAATCTTTGCCAGTTCAGAGTATTTTTTTTTTGGCAAGAAAGGTGGAGACTATTTGGATCATTCTATTTCAAGTCCTAATTTAGAACCCTGTGAAATGTTACATATTCAAAGTGAAATTGAAAGAATGTTGTTACATATCATCTTACAAGTGATTTTCTGAATTGTCACCTTTTTCTAATTTTGGATTGTGTTTTCTATTTCAAAATGAAATGTTGGCATGCCCACTAGTTTTTCTTTTTCTTCAAATCTGGATGCCCAACTGTCAAATTCTAAAATTTTACTTCCTACATCAGGATGAACATGTTTTTAGATAAACTTTTAATTTTTCTTCTGACTTATTTTGCCAAAGCAACAGAGTCTATGACAGAAGAGAGATGCTTACAACAAACAGAAGGAAGAATGAAATCTTTTCAAACAGACACTTTAAAAATTACCTAACACATGGAAGGATTTGCTGAAACTGAGTTTCCAAGAGATTACAATTTGTCTAATGCTTTTTTTATGTTTCATACTTGAAATTTTGGTTGTTGTAAGCTGTGTTTAGAGTTGTGGTATTAAAGTACAGTCACCAAAAAAGGGCAGATTTTAGTTAAAACTCAAATCTATATCATTTTTGGATAATACAGTTCCAATAGTGGTGTGTAATTGAAATACTAAAATTATGACACCATTTAGACTTCAATTAAAAATGAGGTCTTCTACTCATTAGCTATGTGGTTTTGAATATGACATTTCTCATCTCAGTGACTACCTCATAATCTGTATGGTAGAGGTAAAAATAATGACCACTCAGGTTTAAAAGCACATTAGACAGTAAATGAAATATGACTAGAAACTTAAAGTAACTAATTATAGATAATCACTCATAAAATCTTAAAAATTTAATCAACATAAAATTATATATTTGTGGGATACTTTGTGATGCTGCTATACATGTAAACAAGATGTAAGGAATGTCCAGTCAGGGTAGACATACCTATCCCAGTAAACTTTCATCATTTTTTATGTAAATACTTTCAGAATCTTTTACCTTTTTTAAAGAAAATGTATAGCATATAATCCTTATTCACACTCACCCTGCTGTGCAATAAAACACTAAAACTTCTTACTCCTATCTATCTACAACTTAGTACCCATTAAGTAAACTTTCCTCCTTTTTCCCAACTCCCCTGAGCCTTTAGTAACCACCACTCCACTCTCAACTTCTGTAAGGTCACCTTTTTGGTTTTTAAGATTCTGCCTTTAATGAGCTCATGCAGTATTTATCTTTCTGTGTGTGGTCTATTTCACTTAACAGAGTGACTTCCAATTCTATCCATGTTACAAATGACAATATTTTATGTTTTTGTGGCCAACTAGCATTTCGTTGTGTATTTGTACCACATTTTCATTATCCATCCATTAGTTTATGGACATTTTGTTTGCTTCCATTTCTTGGCTATTATGAACAGAACTTCAATAAGCAGAAGTGTGCATATATTTTTTAATATGCCGTTTTTTCCTTGGATACATATGCACATTTATAGGATTAATGGATCATATGTTGGTCTCATTTTTAGTTTTATGAGGAACTTCTATACTTCTTTCAATAATGGTTGTACTAATTTACATTCCCACTAATAGGATACAAGTGTTCCCTCTTCTATAAAACCGCACCAGCAGTGATAATCTTTTTTCATTTTGATAGTAGCCAATCTAACTGGAATGAGTTGACATTTAATTGTAGTTATTATTTTCATTTCCTCTGAGTAGTGATACTGTACATTTTTCATGTACTTGTTAATCATTTGTATGTCTACCTTTGAGAAATATGATTAGATCTGTCGCCCATTTTGATTTGATTATTACTATTGTTTGAATTCCTTATATATTGTTAGCTCCTTGTCAGATATATAGATTGTACATATTTCCCCCATTCTGCAGCTTTTCTCCACTCATGATTGTTTCCTTTATATGACACTTTTGATAAAATCTTATTTCTTTGTTTTCTCTTGACTCCTTTGCTTTTGTGATCTGATCCAAAAACTTCCTCCCATTCCAATGTCCGGAGGAATTTCTACTATGTTCTTCTAGCAATTTCACAATTTCAGGTCTTATATATAGTTTAATTCACATTGAGTTCATTCTGTTAATTGAGAGAGAAAAGATACTAGTTTCATTTTTCTGCATTTCAATACCCACTCTACCTTGCAATAATATCTTGTGAAATATCCTTTCTAGAATGGGTGCTTCTAAATCTTTGTCATCAGTCAGTTGACTAAATATGTATTTCTAGGCGCCCTTTTCAGGTCCATTGATCTATTCTTTCTTATATCAATATCATGCTGTGTTAATTATGATAGCTTTGTAACATTTAAAGTCAGGGAGTGAAATACCTCAAATTTTCATCCATTTTAAATTGGTTTGCCTATTCAGAGTCTATTGTGGTTCAGCAAAATTTTAGTACTGTTTGTAGTTGTGTGAAAAATGTCATTGGGAGTCCAACATCATGGTATAACGGGTAAAAATACCACCTGTAATTTCAGCATCCGATATGGGTGTGCATTCATGTCCTGGATGCTCCACTTCCAATAAAGATCCATATTAATGCATCTGAGAAACAGACAAAAGATGCTTGGGCCCCTGATACCTATGCAGGGGGCCCAGATGAACTCCAAAAGCAGCTAGACACTCAAGTCAGGACTTTGAGGTTGGTTCAACAACCCTATTATGAGCTATCACCACTGCCTTCTAGAATATGCATTTGCAAGAAGCTGGAAGCTGGAATTAAGAGCTAGACCTCTTGGTATATCCTGAAATCTGGTACTGCAATGCTTCCAGTTTTCTCCTTTGCTCCAGATTGATTTTGGCTACTCAGGGCCATTAGTACTTTCATATGAATTTTAGGATTTTTTACTCATTCTGGAGGAGTGAGATTGGTATTTTGATGGATTATTGAAGTGAATCTATAAATTGCTATTCCAATCCACGGCCATGAGAAATTTTTCTCTTTTGCTGTGGCATATTCAATTACTTTCATTAGTATTTTGTAAGTTTTATCATGGAGGTGTTTGTGTCCATGATTAACTCTATTGCAAGGATTTTTGGTAGCTCTTATGATTGGAATTGATTTATAAGTTCTTTTCAATAAGTTCACTTTTAGTGTATATGACATTTAACCTACTGCCTAAAACACTGTAAGTACTGTATGCTTTCTAAGCTTTTCATTACTTTACCTTAGATACTATTTCAGCTTAAATTTTGGAATTCATATTTCAAGATTGTGTGATCCATTAGTTTGGCATTTGGGATAAGCTAGCAATGGTGAAGTAGATGTGGAGAAATGATCGTATGATAAAACAGGAAGCTACTGATTTTTCTGTGCTTTTGTAGCTTGAAACTTGGACTTTATCAGTTCTAATTGGCATTTTTTTTAACTTTTATTTAATGAATATAAAGTTCCAAAGTACAGCTTATGGACTACAATGGCTTCCCCTCCCATAACTTCCCTCCCACCCACAACCCTCCCCTTTCCCACTCCCTCTCCCCTTCCACTCACATCAAGATTCATTTTCAATTTTCTTTATATAAAGAAAATTAGTTTAGTATACATTAAGTAAAGATTTCAACAGTTTGCACCTACATAGAAGCACAAAGTAAAAAATACTGTTTGAGTACTAGTTATAGCATTAAATCACAATGTACAGCACATTAGGACAGAGATCCTACATGGGGAGTAAGTGCACAGTGACTCCTGCTGTTGACTTAACAATTTGACACTCTTGTTTATGACATCAGTAATCCCCCTAAGCTCTTATCACGAGTTGCCAAGGCTATGAAAGCCTTTTGAGTTCAGCAGCTCTGATCATATTTAGACAAGGTCATAGTTAAAGTGGAAGTTCTCTCCTCCATTCATGAAGAGAAAGGTACCTCCTTCTTTGATGACCTGTTATTTCCACTGGGATCTCTCTCATGGAGATCTTTCATTTAGGTCATTTTTTTTTTGCCAGAGTGTCTTGGCTTTGCATGCCTGAAATACTCTCGCGGGCTTTTCAGCCAGATCCACATGCAAAAAGGGCTGATTCTGAGGCCAGAGTGCTATTTAGGACATCTGCCATTCTATGAGTCTGCTGTGTATCTCGCTTCCCATGTTGGATCGTTCTCTCTCTTTTTTATTCTATCCGTTAGTATTTGCAGCCACTAGTCTTGTTTACGTGATCCCTTTGGCTCTTAGTCCTATCATTATGATCAATTGTGAACAGAAATTGATCACTTGGACTAGTGAGATGGCATTGGTACATGCCACCTTGATGGATTGAATTGGAATCCCCTGGTATGTTTCTAACTCTACCGTTTGGGGCAAGGTTTCACCTCACCCCAGTTAGAATGGCTCACATTCAGAAATCTACAATAGATGCTGGAGAGGATGTGAGGAAAAAGGGACACTAACCCACTGTTGGTGGGAATGCAAACTGGTTAAGCCACTATAGAAGTCAGTCTGGAGATTCCTCAGAAACCTGAATATAACCCTACCAGACAACCCAGCCATCCCACTCCTTGGAATTTACCCAAAGGAAATTAATTTGGCAAATAAAAAAGCCATCTGCACATTAATGTTTATTGCAGCTCAATTCACAATAGCTAAGACCTGGAACCAACCCAAATGCCCATCAACAGTTTAGACTGGATAAAGAAATTATGGGACATGTACTCCATAGAATACTATACAGTAGTCAAAAACAATGAAACCTGGTCATTTGCAACAAGATGGAGCAATCTGGAAAACATGCTGAGTGAATTAAGCCAGTCCCAAAGGGACAAATATCATATGTTTTCCCTGATCGGCGACAACTGACTGAGCACTAAAGGGGAAACCTGTTGAAGTGAAATGGACACTACAAGAAACAGTGACTTGATCAGCTCCTGTGCTGACTGTTGATGTACAATGTAATACTTTATCCATTTTAGTATTTTTTTTGCCTAGTACTATTGGTTGAATTCTGTATTTAACACACACTTATTCTTAGGTGTTTAAATTTTAACTGAAAAGTGATCCCTGTTAGGAATTTGGAAAACATTATGCTGAGTGAAATAAGCCAGTCCCAAAGGGACAAATATCATATGTTCTCCCTGGTCGGTGACAACTAACCGAGCACCAAAAAGGAAACCTGTTAAAGTGAAATGAACACTATGAGAAACGGTGACTTGTTCAGCCCTTGCCCTGACTGTTGATGAACAACTTAATACGTTATCCCTCTTAGTATTTTTTTTTGTTCTACTTAATAATTTTGGTTGAATACTGTAATCAATACACAGTTGTTATTATTAAGTGTTGAAAAACTTAACTGAAAAGTGATCGCTGTTAAATATAAGAGTGGGAATAAGAGAGGGAAGAGATGTGCAATTTGGGACATGCTCAAGCTATCTAATTGACTTTTTGTGGAGTGGTTAGTTTTGTCTACTGATTAAATCACGTCATCTATAAGCAATGACAATTGAGCTTCCTTTTCTCTTTGTGTACCTTATTTCTCTTGTCTAATTATGCCTACTAAAAATTCCAGTACAATAATGATTAAGAGTGGACATACTTCTTTATTCCTAGATCCTAGAGAAAGTGCTTCAGGTTTCCTCAATCCAATTTGATGTTGGTTGTGGATTTGTCATATATCCTTTATTATGTTGATATATATTTTCCTATATGTAATTTGGTAAAATTCAACATCCATTCATGGTACAATTTTAACAAATTTTTGCATCTACTAAGATGATCATAAGATTTTTATCTTCCTTTTAGGTGATATATTTATTGATTGGCATTTATCAAATCATCCCTGGAGTAAATCCAACTTGATCATGGGAGATTATCTATTTGATTAGGACTTGAATTCTGCTTGCTAATATTTTACATCTAATTTGTTAAACATCTTATTTATTAGAGAGCAGATATGTTCATCAGGGATATTGTCCAATAATTTTATTTCTGTTGTTTTTGTGTCCTTGCCTAGCTTCTGAATCAGAATAACATTGGCCACCTAGAATGAGCTTAGAAGGATTAATGCTTTTCCTATGTTTACATTTTTATGTATTTAAGAGAAACAGATAGATCTTCCATTTTAGGAAATCAATCTCCAAATGACATGATAACCAGGGCTGGGAAAGGCTGAAACCAGGAGCCAGGAATTCAGTGTAGGTATCCCTCATGGATGACAGTGATCCAAGTACTTGAGCCCTCAACTGCTGCCTCCCAAATTAATTAGCAGGCAAGTGGATCAGAAGAGGAGGTTGGACTGGTTTCCAGGCATTCTGACAAAGGGCAGTAGCTTAATCCCAATGTCAAATTGCATTTTTATTTTTTGAATAGTTTAAAAAAGGAAGAATACTGATTCTTATTGTTTGGTAGAATTCAGCAGTTAAGTCATCAGATCTTGGGCTTTGTTGGGGTCTCTTTGGGTTTTCAATACCTTTGTTAAATTCTGGTAAGGTTTATATATTCTTATATTCCATTTCTTCTAAGTTTCCCAACTTATTGGCTTATAGTAATTCACAGCAGTCCCTAATGATAATTTCTATTTCTTTTGGAAAGGTGGCAGTATCTCTTTTTATATTTTTTTACTTTGGTAAAAGTCTTTTTTCTGTTAGTCTAGATAACGTTTTATCAACTCATCTTTTAAAAACAACATTTTGGATATTGTATTTTATTCTGATATGCATTATTTTATCCTTCTTTAGATTTGGTCTTATTTTTCTTGGTTTTAAGATGTATTGTCATGCAAGATTTTACTTCTCTATTTTTATTTTAATGTAGCACTAATTGCTATAAATTTCCCTCCTAACATTGTTTTGGCTGTAACGACTGTATCACATAAGTTTTGGTTTATAATGCTTCCATTGTTTTTAGCTCCAAGGAATTTAAAATTTCTATATTATAAAAAATAGTGCTTATGTATTTATGTTAAAGGAAGAGTAACTGCTCTTCTGTCTTCAACTCACTCTCCAAATACCTGCAAATGCCAAGAGCTAGGCTAAACTGAAGCCAGGTGGCATGGACCCAAGCACTTGAACCATCATCGCTGCCCCCCACCCCTAATATTTGCACTAGCAGGAAACTGAATCAGAATCAGAGGTGGGACTTGAACCTAGGCACTCTGATATGTGTTTTAGACATTCTAAGCAACAGTTTAACTAGCTGAACCAAAGTGTACCCTTCCCCTCAAGCTTCCCTTTCAATTCCTTCAATTACACTGCTCATTCAAGACCATGCTGCTTAGTCTTCATGTATTTGTAACATTCCTATAGTTTATCTTGTTGTTGTTGTGTACTTTTATTCTATTGAGGTCAGAAAGATAGCAGATAAGATTTTGATTGTTTAATTTGTTGAGACTTGTTTTGTAGCCTGATAAATGGTCTTACCAGAATATTTCACATACTGTTGGAAAAAAATTATTTTACAGCTTTGAATGAAATATCCTGTAATTATATTTTAGGTCCTTTTAGTTTATAGTGTAGCTTAAACCTCAACAAAGGAACATCAGATTTAGTCTGGAGCGTCTCCCCATTATTGAAAGTGGAGCATTGAATTGGAATCCCCTGGCACATTTCTAACTCTACCATTTGGCGCAAGTCCAGTTGAGCATGTCCCAGACTGTACATTTCCTCCCTCTCTTATTCCCAGGCTTATATTTAACAGGGATCACTTTTCAGTTAAATTTAAACACCTAAGACCAATTCAATCCCATCAAGGTGGCATGTATCAATGCCAGCTCACTAGTCCAAGTGATCAATCTCAGTTCACAATTGATCATAATGATAGGATTAAGAGTCAAAGGGATCACACAAATAAGACGTGTGTCTGCTAATACTAACTGATAGAATCAAAAAGGGAGAGAACGATCCAACATGGGAAGTGGGATACACAGCAGACTCATAGAAAGGCAGATGTCCTAAACAGCACTCTGGCCTCAGAATCAGCCCTTAAGGCATTCAGATCTGGCTGAAGAGCCCATGGCCCATGAGAGTATTTTAGGCATGGAAAGCCTATGGCAAAAAAAAAAAACAAAAAAAAAAAAAAAAAAAAAACCTAAGTGTGAAAGATCTCTGTGAGTGAGATCCCAGTGGAAATAACAGGTCATCAAAGAAGGAGGTACCTTTCTCTGAAGGGAGGAGAGAACTTCCATTTTGACTATGACCTTGTCTAAATAAGATCAGAGTTGGCAAACTCAAAGGGCTTCCATAGCTTTGGCAACTCATGACAAGAGCGTAGGGAGATTACTGACGCCATAAACAAGAGTGTCAAATTGTTAAGTCAACAGCAGGAGTCACTGTGCACTTACTCCCCATGTAGGATCACTGTCCTTAATGTGTTGTACAATGTGAATTAATGGTATAAGTAGTACTCAAACAGTACTTTACACTTTGTGTTTCTGTGGGGGTGAAAACTGTTAATCTTTACTTAATTTATACTAAATTGATCTTCTGTATATAAAGATAATTGAAAATGAATCTTGATGTGAATGGAATGGGAGAGGGGAGCAGGAGATGGGAGGGTTGCATGTGGGAGGTAAGTTATGGGGGAGGGGAAGCCACTGTAATCCAAAAGCTGCACCTTGTAAATTTATATCTATTTAATAAAAGTTAAAAAAAAAACAATAAAAAAGGCATACCACACAGAATTGTTAAGTTTCCATCAATCATCTTCAGCCCTAGACTTGTCCATAGAAAGGTAACTAATATCTCTACAAATGAGAGGACATGTTATAAATAGTAGAATGAGTTGATCCATGAGAAATTCCTCTTGAAGTACATACAGAATCTTGCTGGAAGATGGTTGCTAAATGTTCATTGATTTCCCCAAGAACACTCTCCAGTTTCCCTACTCTCACTTCAGAATCTGCTTTTAACCTTATCACTTTTTTTTTTCCTGCACCACTTAGGAAAAAAAATCAACAATCATTCTTTCCATGAGAATTAAATAATCTTTACTTATGTATATAAATATGTGAGGTCAGAAAAGGCCAAGAAATACAGCTTAGGACTGCCAACTCCCAGCCCATTACTCCTGCAATATCATATGGCATATCTATCCATTTATAAAGAACCAAGGTAGGAGAAAAGGGACACTTCTAACTGGAAATCAAGCCTCTTACTACCCTGCATTGCCACAGTGCAATGCTCACTGCCTCTACTAACTCACTGGATAATTGTAAAGAGGTAAATTTTTTTCAGTTCCCTACATTTGTAATACTGGTGTTTTAGATGCCAAATATCAACTTTCCCCTATTCTTCTCTGACCCCTATTCTCTGATGTCTAACATCATTTTTCAGAGTTTAGTGTGACAGCAGACTTATAGAATAGCAGATGTCCTAAATAGCACTCTGGCCTCAGAATCAGCCCTTAAGGCATTTGGATCTGGCTGAAGAGCCTATGAGAGTATTTTAGGCATGGAAAGCCAAGACATTCTGGGAAAAAAAAAAAAAAGAAGAAGAAGACCTAAATGAAGGATCTCGGTGAGTGTGATCCCAGTGAAAAGAATGGGGCCATCAAGGTAGGAGGTACCTTTCTCTGAAGGGAGGAGAGAACTTCCACTTTGACTATGACCCTGTCAGAATAAGATCAAAGTCAGCGAACCCTAAAGGCTTCCATAGCCTCGGCAACTCATGACTAGAGCCTAGGGAGATTACTGACGCCATAAACAACAGTGTTAAATTGTTAAATCAACATCAAGAGTCACTGTACTTACGTCCCATGTGGGATCTGTCCTTAATGGGTTGTCCAATGTGAAGTAATGATATAGCTAGTACTGAAACAGTATTTTTACACTTTGTGTTTACGTGTGGGTGCAAACTGATGAAATCTTTACTTAGTATATACTGAATCGATCTCCTGTATATAAAGGTAATTGAAAATGAAAAAAAAAAAAACTTGGTGTTAAATTGGAAGTTACATAGAAAATCAATTTTTTTAAAGAAATATCATGCAGGATCTCTGTCCTTAATGTGCTGTACACTGTTATTTAATGCTATAACTAGTACTCCAACAGTATTTTTTCACTTTGTGTTGCTATGTGAGGGCAAACTGTTAAAATCTTTATATATATTAAACTGATTTTCTGTATATATAGAGAATTGAAAATGAATCTTGATGTGAATGGAAGGGGAGAGCGAGTGGGAAAGGGGAGGGTTGCGGGTGGGAGGGAAGTTATGAGGGGGAAAGCCATTGTAATCCATAAGCTGTACTTTGGAAATTTATATTCATTAAATAAAAGATGATAAAATTTAGTGTGAAAAAATTATGTATCACTAAATATAGAACAGGTGTTGACCAATATAATTGGCCCATTGTGGAAACTTTACATGGGGAATCATTTCCTTGGGCTAAGTCTAGATACTGGTACTACCGTGAAACAAGACCAAACTGTGAAGACAACTTTATTGACTGAAGCTCTTCACAACTGATGCCTTCCAAATCCAGAGAGGCACACTGAACTTTGCATAGATAATCCCACCAGTACAAACTCTCAAAGCCACATATAACTTCACATTTTTGTTTCTAGGCAACCGCAAAGACAAATAAAACCATCTCATTTTTGATGCATAATTCTGCTGTCTTCAAGAGCATTTATTGCAATAGTTTCAGCACTTTATATAAACTGATACACTCAAATTAGGCCTGGTTGATTAAATAAAAAACTATAGTTTATTCCTCATTCAGTGATTAAACATTTATAGGTTGTAGCTACATGTGAAGTGCCATTTTAAATGAAGAAAAATAGGGCAAGGTTCCTTCCCCATAAGACAGTACAATCTATGGGGAACTCTAATACATTCATAAGTCACTAAATCTAAATGTTACTTTAAGTTGCTGCTTACAAGAAACACATCTTTCCAACAAAGATGCATGCAGACTGAAAGTGAAAGGCTGGAAAAAGACATTCCATGCCAACAGAAACCAAAAAAGAGCTTGCGTAGCCATCTTAATATCAGACAAAATAAACTAACACAAAAACTGTTAAAAGAGACAAAGAGGGTCACTATATAATGATTAAGGGATCAATCCAACAGGAAGATGTAACTATTATAAATGTATATGCACCTAATTTTCTTAGCTGAAAATTGTATATACAAAATAGAGGGATATCAAAGTATTCACAAATTTTAAATGGAAAATTAGAAGTCATGTAGTTTTATGCTTAAATTGAAACAAAAAAGCAGACTATATGTGTACCTGTTTATATGTAATAAAACATCCCAAAACTTAACCCAATGCTTATTTAAATTACTGAGCTGCTTTATGTTATCATCCCTAGTTTCTGGAGATGACTTACTTGAACCATGTGACTCTGACTTAAAATCTCTCATCAGAGTCAAGCAAAGAGCTGCTGGGGCTAAAGCTGTCTGAAAGCTTAACTTGCCTTTATTATAAGATTTATAAGATAATGAAAACACTCACGTGTCTTCTCCTAGGGTGGTATACTAAAACCACTGGGGATGTCATGGGTCTATTTTTCCCATGTGACTTGCTATTGGTCAGCTTGGGAGTTCACTCACAGCATAGTGACAGCTGGCTTTTTCCATACTTCTTATTCTAAGAGATCTAGGTAAGAGATTTGCAAGCCAACTGTTGACCTTGCTTCACAAATCATGCAACATCACTTCCAGCACATTCTTTGTGTTACAAATAAGTTACAGTGCCAATGCAGACTCAAGGGAAGGAGGAGACACAACAGGATGAATATTGAGAACTATAACTCAAATGTGGCCATCTGTAAATTACATTTTTTTCTAATATTTAACACTAGTGATAGCTTAGTGTAATTCTAAATTATATGTCAAATCATTGGGGCCCAACGAGTTGACAGAGAGCATAAATGGACAGATCACTCAGTGGATTTTACAGGATAAGGTATTTCAATGATAAATATATTTTCATTTGCTAAGTGAGTTGACTTAACTTTCTAGATTTGTAAATAGTTGAAGTAACAATTTATGGATAATTCTTAAATCCTTTCTTTTTGTCACTATTTCAATCATTCTTGTAAATACTTCTATGACAACGTAATAAGAAGTATTTGCTGCATACTTCAGTAAAAATGGTTGTTAGGAGAAAAGTATTTGATGCCTTTTGGTTTTGTCTCTTTTGCATTAGTGCAAATGCCATCAAGCAGCAGGGAGGTAAGAAAGCAATTAACAATATTCCCAAAATATGGTATAGAAAATTGAAAAGAGCTATTTCTTCCTGTGACTGTACAAGAAATGTAGCAAAATAGGCGAAGGCATGAGAAAACCATGTACATCAAAGGAAGACAATTTCTATACCACACTGTGAAAACGTAAACTTTTATGTCTCCCTGAAGAAAAGGTTTCATTGCTTACATTTGAGATCAGCATGACTATGCATACTAACCACATGACTTATTCCAGCACTCACTGTTTGGATAGGTTTTATAACTTGATTTGGACCTGACTAGAGATATGATTCTATTGACTAATCCACTTCTGTCTTAAAACAAGCAGATTATGTTTGTCAGTTTTTGAATGCTATTAGGTTTATTTAATTTAGGAACACTAATTGATTTAGTGTGTTATTTTTAAGAGGAAAAATTATTCCAAACCAGATAGACAATAGAGATGTATGCTCTCTCACACTGCTAGGAATGTCTTGAAGCATTTAGAGTCAGCAAAGGCTCCTCACAGAGGTAGGGACATCACAGCCCTGGGCATGAATTCGATACTCACTGAAACATCAGCAGTTTTGAAAATCTGATGTAAGAACAGAGCGGATTGCCAAAGCAGAAAGGTCTTTTTTCTGAGATCATGTTAGGGAAAGAAAGAATAGTTTCTCAAAGAACCAGGAAAGATGGCATGCTTTAAGTTGGTCTAGCTCTTGAGGCCTCATTAAACCCAAAGATTATTCAACATGCTGTGATTGGAATTGATCTTTACAAAACCTTTCACAATGTCAGTTTAAACATGCAAGTGTGCAGTATTGCAAGAGATGAGCATTTAATAAGCTACATTGCTTCTACTGTAACTTTTAGGAATTCATATGCTACTTACAGTCACTAATGCCTGAATGATTAATTTATATCTGAGCTACATCAATATCATTCTCTTCTCACGAAAATCACATACTGATTTCCATCATTTAACATGGGCAACAATGTTTCTACATAGGAAATAATCCAAAACCAATGTTGCATTGTGGTATTATTTATATTGTAGATTTTCAGAGGCAATAAATGTATATTTTCTCTTTTTGACACATCCACTTTCAAATTTAGTAACCGTGTTCAGATACTTCACTACTTAAGGCAAAAGCTTTTTCTTAACACATGACCCTACTAATTAATGGTTACTTGGGGTATACAATGCTGGCTAAGATGGATCATGAAATATTTTTTACTGAAAGAGTTAAGATTTCTTTGTGGAAATAGAATGTATTAAGCCATTGAGTTCCAGTAAATATTTACAAATCCCTGGCATTCCAATGCAAAAACTAGCAAAGGGCAAAGAGACTACAAATTATTTCTTGTGGCAATGCATAAAATAAGCAAGGAATGAAGTTAGAAGTTGACAATGGAGTATGTCAGCTGACAATAAACTGTGGAGGCCCAATTTCTGATTGTCCTGGTAACACCACATTAAGCAAATGAAGTAACTGAATTAGAGGTAGCGCAATGCATGGTCTGGACCAATGTTTAGCAAATTACTGACTGTGACCTCTTTATGTATAGCCCTCAAGAGTGATTTTTAAAGGGTTATAAAAGCAAATGAGGAGGAGAAGACTGTATAGGACCCACAAGGGCTAGAACACATTCCGACCCTTTACAGACAGGTGGGAGAACACTGGTCTGCATCACTCGTCTTTTATGGAGATTTGAAGACAGGCTTAGGAGAAGTGTGAATGATAACAAAACTATGAGAACACAAGGAACACTGGCTTAGGTTTTGCATAAAGGCAATAGATTGCATTTATATGCTTTCAAATGATTGGTTATAGTCAATATTTGTTGATTCAGGTTTCTGAGAAGGGTAGTCTTGTAGATATTCTGGATTATACTTTGAATTCCTCCCTGATTTTTCTTTGAGAGCCTAAACGCATAAACTACAATTACCAGAGACTCCCTGGAAGTTAAGATTCTGGATATGAACTGGGCTCAGCTACTTGGATACCCTCGGAAGATTTCAAAAATAGAATCTATTATTCCCACTGGAAAGCATAGTCATGGAGGAAGGTGGTTAGGGAAGTTTTGGTGACCATAATACATCTCTAATCAACATTTTTATGTGTGTGAAAAGCCTTTGTGATAGTGGTAATCGTGGAAGCAACAATAACTGACAGGGTGACAGAATTCTATTGGCTCAAATTATCTGTAATTCCTTATACTCCCTTAAAGTCCTTTACTGAATCCTTTTCTACATGAAATTGGAGTAATTTATGTTTCCTGCACTAACCCTGATTGTAACATTTAATCAGCTGCTCTTAATCTAGCTACGCTTGCCTACTCACTAATTTCAATAAGAATGATGAATATGATATTCAGGATATTCTCTGTCTTCTCTGATCAATCTCCAGAATGGTATATAAAGATTATACCACTGCTCTCCTTTCATGCCAAAATACTTGTTAACCTTGGTAAATAATATCTATGAGCCCAGCCTATGTCAGATAATTATTTAGGCCCTATTTTCAAGTCGACAACGTAGGAAACTCCATACAAAAAGTTTCCTCCATTTCTTAGAGATGCGCTGCATACACAAAGCACATTTAATGGCTACAATTCAGTCATCGGCAATTCTGCAAAATGCAGACCAAAAGGGAATAGAAGACACAGGTCAAGATGACCTATGAGACAGTGTGCAATAACTCCCAAAGGAAAATGGAGGCAACGAAATTTGACAAATATCTCCATAGAATACCTGAAAGCAGAAGACACACAGCCCCTGGTGAGAACCAAATAACCATTCTGTTTGGAAGGAAGGGAGACAAAATAATCAAAGGAAACCTCTTACCAAGAATCAGTTACTGCTATCTAAAGAGGAGTCCATTTAAATAGCCAGCATGCAAACAGTGACAAGGTTATTCTCTGTTGTCATACTGATATGCTTGGTTATTATCCTCTACTCAGGAAAAAAATTACCCAACAATCTCTAAGATATATTTATGCTGAGCTGAAAACTGCTTGTAGTGGAATATACAATACCACCTATCTTCCTGTTATTCTACATAAAAGCTTTAAGGCCAAAAAGAATGATTGCTGATTTAGCAATGATTTATTTTAAAATAAATCACTATTGGATACTTCTAAACTCAGAGGACAGAACATTAAAATATTCATTATGCTATGTAAGCCATGTATAACAAACATTAAAGATAACAATTACCAAAAAGGGATGGAAATTTATCATTGTCCCTCAAACTATGAAATTGGAATTGAAAAAATACAAACTCTAGGACAAAGTAACAACATCTAAACACCATCAATGCATATATAAAGTCATGTATGACTGTATAACAGTGACACAGTTCATCTTATCCCCAGAACAAGATCACCACTCCTTTACCACACCCAATGCTTTTATTTCTATCAATAATATAGGAGGGTTGCGGGAGGGAGGGAAGTTATGGGGGGGAAAAGCCATTGTAATCCATAAACTGTACTTTGGAAATTTATTAAATAAAAGTTAAAAAGTAACACTATGTCATTTATTTTTAATTCTCCATTTAATAAGTATTCATTAAGCACCCACCTTGTACCAAGAATCATGGTAGAAGGTGGGATGGAGTAGAAAACAACAGGAACCAGATGGTCTCCCTGGCCTGATGTTCTCCTAGAAGACTTCAACCTACTGTCAGTGAAAAAAAGTAACTCTACCACCACCACCATGACCAAAAAAAACACCTCTTTCAAATGAGTGAACTTTTGCTGATGTGGTAGTGGTTCCTAATTATGGGAACTTGCTTGAAAGTGCAGTCACTAGCTAATTAATGTTATGAGGTTGGAAAAAGAGTACTCTGACCACGTTGCTTTAAAAATAATTAAAATATTCTTTCTCTATACTTCTTTTTCTATTGCCTTATTTATAAACACAAAATTCACACCAATTAGAAAGCTTTCCAGACTTTCCTCTACTATGAAATTTTAGTAGGAGTGTCATTTTCCTATTTGCCTCATTAGTACTTCTAATTACCATGACTCAGACTACAATTCCTATAAACAGAAAGTGGGCAATAAAATAGCGTTGTTCAGTAAGAACACATTATTATTTCGGTCAATATGTCCCAAAAGGAAAATGATGAGTTGGATATTTCCATATCTAATTGAATGTCAGATGTCATATCCTGTTAATGATGCTACAACAACTAGAAAAAAATCTGATAAGATGAAATTCTAGAAAAGCATAGTTTATTAGGTAAGCAAACAATTACAGGGGCACTTATCAACTTTTGAGAGTGGGCTGAGGATCAGGGTTGGAGGGAAGAAGGAGCCAAGTGGAGCCAGATTAATAAATTCCCAACTTGAGGGGCCTCAAGAGCAAGACCCCAAAGGCCATAAGCTGAGTTTTGGTGCTGTTAGAGACCAGTGTGTTAGGAAGAAAGCTTCTATAGTCTCCCTCAGTCTCATAGTATAGAGAAAATAGAAATAGTTAGAAAAGGGGCCTTGTTCATTCACATCAGTCTGCTTCTCAAGACATTTCTTATATTTTAAAGCTGCCTGGGAGTGTGAATGAGGAAAATCAGAAAGAGCTTAATTTCTGAAGACCGTCACGAATGCAGATAGAGGTACTTGGGAGGCACTTAGTCAGAGACCTGGGGCTGGAGAGAGTGTATTCCTTAAATAAAGAGAATTAAGTGGAACCTTACTACGAATACTACCCCTCTTCCAGTTCAGTTCCCAGCAGGCTTGAAGTGATAACTCCTAACCTTAAATGTCTGATGTACAAAAGTGAAACACTTCTCAAGTGGATAATAAGATCAACTAGAGCCTTATAACTCACAATGTCTGAGTTATAGTGAGAATTACTGACAGGTGAGTAAGCAAGAAAATATGACCAACAGTGAAAACAAAAATAGGTGATAAGAGCACATTCATTTATAATCCAAATGAGAACTTTAACTGATCAATATCTATTTTTAAATAGAGTAACTTTAACTTCCAATTTGTGGCCTTGAATGTAATGAACTTGAAAGGCATCACTCTCAGTAATCAAAAAAGCTGAAAATCAATATAACTCTTCTAAGATCCTTCAGAGAATTTAAATCATAGGGCAAAACAATACCACAACAATGAGAGAGACAGATAGGCAGAGAATCACAACTGATCACAGCAGAAATCCAAGATAGAAACCATTGGTGGCCGGCGCCATGGCTCAATAGGCTAATCCTCCGCCTATGGGGCAGGCACACCAGGTTCTAGTCCTGGTCGGGGCGCTGGATTCTGTCCTGGTTGCCCCTCTTCCAGTCCAGCTCTCTGCTGTGGCCCGGGAGTGCAGTGGAGGATGGCCTAAGTCCTTGAGCCCTGCACCTGCATGGGAGACCAGGAGAAGCACCTGGCTCCTGGCTTCGGATCAGCATGGTGCACCAGCCGCAGCACACCAGCCGCAGCAGGTTTGGGGGCTGAACCAACGGAAAAGGATGACCTTTCTCTCTCTCTCTCTCTCACTGTCCACTCTGCCTGTCAAAAAACAAAACAAAACAAAACAAACCATTGGTGGCACTCGTACTACAGTAGGAAAACCTAAATTATAATTGAAAAATGGTGAGAGAATTATTGTGGACAAGTCAGAGTTAAAATTCCAGGAGACCCAGCATCTGGAAGAGTCCATATTTTGGTCAGTTTTTTTTTTTTTTTATGTGAATAGAAAAAAAAAAATCTCCACATGATTCTGGCAGATGAAGGGGAAAAGTAACCATTTTGAAATTAGCCAAGAGAATTCTCTTCAGTTTAATAAGAATTCCCCTCAAAGAAAAATTTTTCAATAAATCCTAAAGGACTTTATTTACCAGTGCCTGTTCAGCCTTGGGAAAGGGAATACCCATCCCCATCCTGGTCTTCCTTTGACTTGGAGGAAGCGATGTCTCACTTACGGAGGGACAGAAACTGAGAAACTTGTGTGGTGCTCACACAACAAGGATGTGGCTTAAAGGCCAGAGAAAATAACCAAAAGACTAGCATGTTTTCTTTTCTGTATACCTTACCATGTCAACAAGGTTCTTAAACAATAAAAGGTGAAACCAACTAAAGAATTGCATATAAGACCCTGTTTAAGGAGTCTCCAGGAAATCTCAAAAACAAGAGGGAAAAAAACAACAGACAATTTTAATCTCTGAAACCTAAAACAGCAAAAGGCAAACGCACAGCCTAACCTCCAATCAGATAAGCATAAAACTTCACACAGAAGACCTTTTTACTACACTTCTCTTACCCAGTATATCATGTCTGGCTTTTATAAGACATTATTATAATATTATAAGACAAATTAAGACAAAAACATATTTTGAAATGATAGAATTAACACCAGAAGAGAAGTTTAAAATAGAAATAATGGGCAACAGCAAGAACAAATAAGCAAAGTGATACAAACTCTAAAAATCAAAAGAAAATGCTGGAAATCAAAAGCACCACTACAAAATCGAAGAATGGCTGTACTAGCACCATCAACAGATTGACCATAACCAAAGATAGAAAGTTACAAACTAGTCTTGAAGCAATCTCAATCAAAACTTTCAAAATGGAAATGTAAAAGAAAAAAAAATAAAAAGAATGGAAGAGAACAGGATTCCAATATACAAGAACTATTATGAACACTATAATACAAAACTGAATACTAGGAATAAATAATATTTGAAGCAATGAGTGACAATTTTACAAAATTAATGATAGACACTAAATCATAGATCCAGAAATTCAGAGAATACCCAGGATTTTTGCCCTCTCCCCAAAAAGTACTCCTGGCTCTAAGCATATCATATTTAAACTATTAAATTTTTTAAAACTTTTATTTAGTAAATATAAATTTCCAAAGTACAGTTTATGGATTACAATGGCTTTCCCTCCCATAACTTCCCTCCCACTCGCACCCCTCCCATCTCCCACTCCCTCTCCCATTCCATTCACATCAAGATTCATTTTCAAATTGTTAAGTCAACAACAGGAGTCACTGTGTGCTTACTCCTCATGTGGGATCTCTGTCCTTAATGTGTTGTCCAATGTGAATTAATGCTATAACTAGTACTGAAACAGTATTTTATACTTTATGTTCTGTGTGGGTGCAAACTGATGAAATTTTTATATGTACTAAACTACTAAAAATTTAAAACACAGGAAACATCTTTAAAGAAGCCAGAAGGAAGACATTCTTACCTATAGAAGAGCAAGAATAAAAAATACATCATCTTGAGAATCTACATGAGCAAGGAGTTAAACATTTAAATGTTAATAGAGAAAGTCACCAACAAATAATTCTGAATTCAATGAAATTAACCTTCAAAAGAGAAAGAAAAAACAAGGGCTTTTCTCATCAGAAAAAAAGGACAATCTCTTCAACAAATTGTATAAATGTAGAAGAATGAAATTAGATTCATACCTCTCACCTTAGATGGATCAAAGACCTAAATCAAAGATCTAAGACTATGAAGTTGCTTGAAGTAAACAGTGGAAACACTCCAAAACACTGATGTATGGGAGGACTTCTTGGACAAGACTTCCAAGGCACCAGCAACAAAAGCAAAACTAAACACATAGGGACTACATCAAACTCAGAAGTGTTTGTAGAGTAAAGGAAACAATAGATAAAGAGACATCCAAAAGAATAAGAAAAATATTTGCAAACCACCTACATGACAAAGGATTAATATCCCAAATATATCAGTAGCTTAAAAAACAACAACAAAAAAAGCCAATCCAGTTGAGAAATGGGCGAAGGACTTAAATGGGTAGTTCTCAGAAGAAATATGAATGGCCAAAAAATACATGAAAAAATGTTCACCATCACTAGCCACCAGGGAAACGCAAATCATAATGACAAAAAGAAATCACCTCACCCCTGTCAGAATGGCTAAAATGCCAAATACAGAGTAACAAATGCTTACAAGGATATGGACAAAGGGGAATTGTTATGTATTTCTGTTAGGCCTTCACAAAACACACCAAACACTGGAGTAAGGGACAGGGTTTATTGGAGAAAACCAGCAGGCTGGAGGGAAGGGGCGAAGAGGGAAAAAGAGAGAGGAGACTGTAGGAGAGAGAAGAGAGGAGGAGAGGAGAGCAGATGAGAGGAGCCAAGAGAGAAAAGCCAACAGAGCCATGTGTTCAGGAACAGGCCCTTTTAAAACTTTGCCCGAGAGCGGGCAGGGAAGCAGGAGCAGTGAATCCCATTAGGTTGGGGGTGGAGCTTGACACCCCATTAGTTGGGCTGTGTGGCCACCTGGCTTTCAGCAATGGTGGCGGGGCTAGGGCTTAGGATGTAAATCAGGGTGTAGATCACGCTATAGATAAAACTGTGCCAGTTTCCTAACAGGAATACTTATTTACTGTTGATGGAAATGTAAATTAGTGCAGCCACCACAGAAAACAGTGTGGATATTTCTTAAAAAGCTAGGAGAAGATTCTCCATATCATCCAGCAATTCCACTACTGATATAAATCAAAAAAGATAAGAACACATTGTATCAAAGAGATACCTGCACCATCATGTTTGCAGCAGCACTATTCACACAGAAAAAATTTGGAATCAACCAAGGTGTCCATCTTCAGATTAATGGATAAAGAAACTGTAGTAAATATACATAATGGAATATTATTCAATAAAAAATGAAATTCTATCATTTGCAGCAAAATGGACTCAACTGGAGGAAATCATGTTGAGTGAAATTAGCTGGACCGAAAAAGACATACCATATGTTTTCCCTTACTTGTGGAAGCTAAAATTGCAAAAAACAAAAGAGAAAGAAATAGCTGTGTGTACAGTATTGCTGCAATTATAGTTTTGTAAACTTTTATACCTTTGTCAAACCAGTGGTTAAGAATGTGATACCATTATAGTGTTAATAATATAATTACTTTTAAATTTACTGTATACAGGTAAAATGGTCATTTTTTCATTCAGTTATCTTTATAGTCCTTTTCTATATTTCTACTAAACTAGAGTCTTTGCTGTTTACTTGTTAAACTTCATATTCATTGAAGATTTAAAGATTTTTACTGTAATGTAAATTTAAATCATGATATCTCAAAAACTAAAAAAGATACAAAAAAAGGGAGAAGAAAGAGTCTGGGAGGGAGGGTGACAGAGGAAGGAAATACTATTATGTTCTTAGAATTGTAGCTATAAACCACATAGAATCTGTAAAAAACTAATTAAATTTAGAAAATAATAAATGCTGATGAGGGAGTGAGGAAACAAGAGTACTCTAATAAATTGTTGCTGGGACTGTTAACTAGTACAACCATATGGGAAACAGTATGGAGATTCCTGAGAAATCTGAAAATAGACCTACCATATACCCAAACATCCTACTACTGGGTATTTATCCTAACGAAATGAAATCCTGATATGAAAGAATCATTTATGCCCTTCTGTCCATAGCAGCCATTTCACAATAGCTAAGATACCGAATTAAAACAAATATATAGGGGCGGAGCCAAGATGGCAGATATTGAGGATGCTCACCAATAGTCCGGGAAAAGATAGTTTAATAAAAGTGGAGTTACTGTAGCCTCAGGAAAAGACTCAAGAAAAAAACTGCAGAGGAAACACTTCCGGATCTAGTGGATGTGACACAGAGGACCTACGGGGAGCCCACCACGTGGAAGCCCAGCCGCAGGAGCCAAGCAACAGAATCTCACCAGCGCTGGAAGGGGAGGTAAGACAAAAACCTCAGAAACCTGAGACGTTGGCGGGGAAAGGCAGAACAAGGCCTGAGGCCCCACTGGGGAAAGTTCACCAGGCTGACTGGAGGAGAGAAAAAAAACAAATAAATCAGGGGAACCAGCATGGACACTAGCCTCTCTCTCCACTCACCTTACAAAGCCGAGCAAGACAAAGAGCAGGAGCCATTTTACATATGTAAAGCGGCAACCACGAGTAGCCAAGCAGAAAAACTTGACTCTGGTCGGGAGAAATAACAGGAGGTTAGAATCTAGTGAAAGTAGGTGGAGCTAACGATCTGAGACTGTGAAAATCCGAGGGGGGGGGGGGGAACGAGAGAACTCACCGAGTACACAAACTCAGTAACCTTGGCAACCTGGTGAGAGACTGTGGAGAAATTTGAGAACACACTGAGGGCTGCATAAATTCTTTGTGTGGTCCCAGGGGTAGATCAAACAAATACCCAGAGGCCAGATTTCAACTACCCTCAATTCTACTCAGCTGTGCTGACTTACTTCCCAACTGAGTCAAAAAAAAAAAAAAAAGAAAGAAAAGAAAAGAAAAAGAAAAAGAGAGTGAGCGAGGGAGAGAACAATCTGTGTGAGTTACCTTTGGCACACCGCTAAACCTGAAGAATCGAACAGAGCTCTCTGGCCACACACATCACAGCCTCTAAGGATCCATCAAAGCAGACAGCCCACTTAATCTAGAGGCATAGTATAACGAGAAAAAAACACCACAGCAAAAAAACCATAAGTTATCTCCAATATGCCAAACAACAAACACAGAAACCGAGGTAACAAGAGCAAGGAAGACACTATGATGCCCCCAAATGAACAAGACACCCCAATTCAAGATTATGAAGATGAAGAGATAGAGGAAATGCAAGAAGTGGATCTCAAAAAGTAGATAAGAACATTAAGAAGTTCTCAAAAACAAATTCTCAAACTACAGAAATCCATAATGGACAAGATAGAAAATCTCTCTCGGGAAAATGAAATATTAAGGAGGAATCAAAATGAAATGAAACAACTAGTAGAACATGAAACTGTGATAGTGACAAGAAACCATAATGAAATGAAGAACTCAATAAATCAAATGACAAACACATTAGAGAGCCTTAAAAACAGAATGGGCAAAGCAGAAGAGAGAATATTGGACTTAGAAGACAGAGAACAGGAAAAGAAACAGCCAAACCAAACCAAAGAAGAGAAAAGCAGAAATCTAAAAACTATTGTCGGGAATCTACAGGATACTATTAAAAAACCCAACATTTGGGTTCTAGGAGTGCCTGAAGGCATGGAGAGGGAGAAAGGATTAGAAGGCCTTTTTAGTGAGATACTAGCAGAAAATTTCCGGGTCTGGAGAAGGAGAGAGACATCTTAGTACAGGAAGCACATAGAACCCCTAATAAACATGACCAAAAGAGATCCTCACCATGACACGAGGTATTTAAATTCACCACAGTGAAACATAAAAAAAAGATACTAAAATGTGCAAGAGAGAAATGCCAGATTACTCTCAGAGGATCTCCAATTAGACTCACAGCTGACTTCTCTTCAGAAACCCTACAAGTTAGGAGGGAAGAGCGAGATATAGCCCAGGAATTAAGAGAGAAAAACTGCCAGCCCAGAATATAATATCCTGCAAAGCTCTCATTTGTGAATGAAGGTGAAATAAAGACCTTTCTTAAAAAACAGAAATTGAAAGAATTTGTTGCCACTCGTCCAGCCCTGCAAAAGATGCTTAAAGATGTGTTACACACAAAAACACAGAAATATGGTCATCAGTTTGAAAGAAGGTAAAGGAAGGAAACCTCACAGCAAAAGATCACAGGAAACTCAAAGCATATATTAGAAAATATCTTTGGCAAATGGCAGGGCAAAGTTACTCCTTCTCAATAGTCACATTGAATGTTAAAAGCTTGAACTGTCCAGTTAAAAGACACCGATTGGCTGATTGGGTTAAGGAACAAAACCCATCTTTTTGCTGCTTACAAGAAACTCATCTTTCCAACAATGATGCATACAGACTGAAAGTGAAAGGCTGGAAAAAAATATACCATGCCAACAGAAATGAAAAAAGAGTGGGCGTAGCCATCTTAATATCAGATTAGAAAATTTTACCACAAAAACTATTAGGAGAGACAAAGAGGGGGACTATATAATGATTTAGGGATCCATTCAACAGGAAGATATAATGATTATCAATGTATACGCACCTAATTACAGGGCACCAGCTTACTTAAAAGACTTGTTAAGGGACTTAAAGGGAGACTTAGACACCAATACAATAGTACTCTCAGAGATAGACAGATCAACAGGACAGAAGATCAACAAGGAGACAGTAGATTTAAATGACACTATAGCCCAAATGGATCTAACAGATATCTACAGAACATTTCATCCTACATCTAAGGACTTTACATTCTTCTCAGCAGTACATGGAACCTTCTCTAGGATTGACCACATACTAGGCCATAAAGCAAGTCTCAGCAAATTCAAAAGAATTAGAATCATACCATGCAGCTTCTCAGACCACAAAGGAATGAAGTTGGAAATTAGCAACTCAGGAATCCCTAGAGCGTATGCAAACACATGGAGACTGAACAACATGATCCTGAATGAACAATGGGTCATAGAGGAAATTAAAAGAGAAATCAAAAATTTTCTGGAAGTAAATGAGGATAAAAGCACAACATACCAAAACCTATGGGATACAACAAAAGCAGTGCTAAGAGGAAAGTTTATATCAATAGGTGCCTACATCAAGAAATTGGAAAGGCACCAAATAAATGAGCTTTCAACTCATCTCAAGGTAGAAAATCTTCAGCAAACCAAATCCACACCCAGCAGGAGAAGAGAAATAATTAAAATCAGAGAAGAAATCAACAGGATTGAATCCAAAAAAAATTACAAAAAATCAGCCAAACGAGGAGCTGGTTTAAAAAAAAAAATTGATACCCCATCGGCCCAATTAACTAAAAAAGACAAGACCCAAATCAGTAGGATCAGAGATGAAAAAGGAAACGTAACAACAGACACCACAGAAATAAAAAGAATCATCAGAAATTACTACAAGGATTTGTATGCCAACAAACAGGGAAATCTATCAGAAATGGACAGATTCCTGGACACATACAACCTACCTAAATTGAGCCAGGAAGACATAGAAAACCTAAAAAGACCCATAACTGAGACAGAAATTGAAACAGTAATAAAGGCCCTCCCAACACAGAGAAGCCCAGGACCAGATGGATTCACTGCTGAGTTCTACCAGACATTTAGAGAAGAACTAACTCCAATTCTTCTCAAACTGTTCAGAACACTCGAAAAAGAAGGAATCCTCCCAAATTCTTTCTATGAAGCCAGCATCACCTTAATTCCTAAGCCGGAAAAAGATGCAGCATTGAAAGAGAATTACAGACCAATATCCCTGATGAACATAGATGCAAAAATACTCAATAAAATTCTGGCCAATAGAATGCAACAACACATCAGAAAGATCATCCACCCAGACCAAGTGGGATTTATCCCTGGTATGCAGGGATGGTTCAATGTTCGCAAAACAATAAACGTAATACACCACATTAACAGACTGCTGAAGAAAAACCATATGATTCTCTCAATAGACGCAGAGAACTCATTTGATAAAATACAACACCCTTTCATGATGAAAACTCTAAGCAAACTGGGTATGGAAGGAACATTCCTCAATACAATCAAAGCAATATATGAAAAACCCACGGCCAACATCCTATTGAATGGGGAAAAGTTGGAAGCATTTCCGCTGAGATCTGGTACCAGACAGGGATGCCCACTCTCACCACTGCTATTCAATATAGTTCTGGAAGTTTTAGCCAGAGCTATTAGGCAAGAAAAAGAAATTAAGGGGATACAAATTGGGAAGGAAGAACTCAAACTATCCCTCTTTGCAGATGATATGATTCTTTATTTAGGGGACCCAAAGAACTCTACTAAGAGACTACTGGAACTCATCGAAGAGTTTGGCAAAGTAGCAGGATATAAAATCAATGCACAAAAATCAACAGCCTTTGTATACACAGGCAATGCCACGGCTGAGGGAGAACTTCTAAGATCAATCCCATTCACAATAGCTACAAAAACAATCAAATACATTGGAATAAACTTAACCAAGGACATTAAAGATCTCTACGATGAAAACTACAAAACCTTAGAGAAAGAAATAGAAGAGGATACCAAAAAATAGAAAAATCTTCCATGCTCATGGATTGGAAGAATCAATATCATCAAAATGTCTATCTCCCAAAAGCAATTTATACATACAATGCAATACCAATCAAGATACCAAAGACATTCATCTCAGATCTGGAAAGAATGATGCTGAAATTCATATGGAGACACAGGAGACCTCGAATAGCTAAAGCAATCTTGTACAACAAAAAGCCGGAGGCATCACAATTCCAGATTTCAGGACATACTACAGGGCAGTTGTTATCAAAACAGCATGGTACTGGCACAGAAACAGATAGATAGACCAATGGAACAGAATAGAAACACCAGAAATCAATCCAAACATCTACAGCCAACTCATATTTGATCAAAGATCCAAAACCAATCCCTGGAATAAGGACAGTCTATTCAATAAATGGTGCTGAGAAAATTGGATTTCCATATGCAGAAGCATGAAGCAAGACCCCTACCTTTCACCATACACAAAAATTCACTCAACATGGAGTAAAGACATAAACCCGTGACCCAAAACCATCAAATTATTAGAAAGCAATGGAGAAACCCTGCAAGATATATGTACAGGCAAAGACTTCTTGGAAAATACCCCAGAAGCACAGGCAGTCAAAGCCTAAATTAACATTTGGGATTGCATCAAATTGAGACGTTCTGTACTTCAAAAGAAACAGTCAGGAAAGTGAAGAGGCAACCGACAGAGTGGGAAAAATATTTGCAAACTATGCTACAGATAAAGTGCTGATAACCAGAATCTACAAAGAAATCAAGAAACTCCACAACAGCAAAACAAACAACCCAATTAAGAAATGGGCCACGGCCCTCAATAGCCATTTTTCGAAAGAGGAAATCCAAATGGCCAACAGACACATGAAAAAATGTTCAAGATCACTAGCAATCAGAGAAATGCAAATCAAAACCACAATGAGGTTTTACCTCACCTCGGTTAGAATGGCTCACATTCAGAAATCTACCAACAATAGATGCTGGAGAGGATGTGAGGAAAAAGGGCATTAACCCACTGTTGGTGGGAATGCAAACTGGTTAAGCCACTATGGAAGTCAGTCTGGAGATTCCTCAGAAACCTGAATATAACCCTACCAGACAACCCAGCCATCCCACTCCTTGGAATTTACCCAAAGGAAATTAATATGGCGAACAAAAAAGCCATCTGCACCTTAATGTTTATTGCAGCTCAATTCACAATAGCTAAGACCTGGAACCAACCCAAATGCCCATCAACAGTAGATTGGATAAAGAAATTATGGGACATGTACTCTATAGAATACTATACAGCAGTAAGAAACAATGATACCCGGTCATTTGCAACAAGATGGAGCAATCTGGAAAACATCATGCTGAGTGAATTAAGCCAGGTTGAACTCTGTAATTAACACACACTTATTCTTAGGTGTTTAAATTTTAACTGAAAAGTGATCCCTGTTAGGAATTTGGAAAACATTATGCTGAGTGAAATAAGCCAGTCCCAAAGGGACAAATATCATATGTTCTCCCTGATCAGTGACAACTAACTGAGCACCAAAAAGGAAACCTGTTGAAGTGAAATGAAAACTATGAGAAATGGTGACTTGTTCAGCCCTTGCCCTGACTGTTGATGAACAACTTAATTCGTTATCCCTCTTAGTATTTTTGTTTGTTTGTTCTACTTAATACTTTTGGTTGAATACTGTAATCAATACACAGTTGTTATTATTAAGTGTTGAAAAACTTAACTGAAAAGTGATCGCTGTTAAATATAAGAGTGGGAATAAGAGAGGGAAGAGATGTGCAATTTGGGACATGCTCAAGCTGACTTGCCCCAAACAGTACAATTAGAAACATAACAGGGGATTCCAATTCAATCCCATCAAGGTGGCATGTACCAATGCCATCTCACTAGTCTAAGTGATCAATTTCTGTTCACAATTGATCATAATGATAGGACTAAGAGCCAAAGGGATCACGTAAACAAGACTAGTGGCTGCAAATACAAACCAATAGAATAAAAAAGGGAGAGAATGATCCAACATGGGAAGCGGGATACACAGCAGACTCATAGAATGGCACATGTCCTAAACAGCACTCTGCCCTCAGAATCAGCCCTTAAGGCATGTGGATCTGGCTGAAAAGCCCATGAGAGCATTTCAGGCATGGAAAGCCAAGACACTCTGGCAAAAAAAAAAAAAAAAAAAAAAAAACTGACCTAAATGAAAAATCTCTGCGAGTGAGATCCCAGTGGAAAGAACAGGTCATCAAAGAAGGAGGTACCTTTCTCTTCATGAATGGAGGAGAGAACTTCCACTTTGACTATGACCTTGTCTAAATATGATCAGAGTTGGTGAACTCAAAAGGCTTCCATAGCCTTGGCAACTCATGATAAGAGCCTAGGGTGATTACTTATGCCATAAACAAGAGTGTCAATTTGTTAAGTCAACAACAGGAGTCACTGTGCACTTACTCCTCATGTAGAATCTCTGTCCTAATGTGCTGTACATTGTGATTTAATGCTTTAACTAGTACTCAAACAGTATTTTTCACTTTGTGCTTCTATGTAGGTGAAAACTGTTGAAATCTTTACTTAATATATGCTAAACTGATCTTCTGTATATAAAGATAATTGAAAATGAATCTTGATGTGAATTGAAGGAGAGAGGGAGCGGGAGAGGGGAGGGTTGCATGTGGGAGGGAAGTTATGGGGGGGGATGCCATTGTAGTCCATAAGCTGTACTTTGGAAATTTATATTCATTAAATAAAAGTTAAAAAAATAAAAATTAAAAAAAATAAAATGTATGCACCATTGGTCAAATCAACAAAAAAAGGAGGGAGAAGACTAAATTAATAAAATTAGATATGAAAGAGGACAGGTAACAACAGACACCACAGTAATAAAAAGAATTATCAGAAATAATTACAACGAGCTGTACGTCAACAAAACCGGAAACCTAGAAGAAATGGTAGATTCTTGGAAACATGTGACCTACCTAAATTGAGCCATGAAAACACAGAAAACCTAAACATATTGGGGGGGCGGAGCCAAGTGGTGGAAGAGTGAGGGCGCGCACCAACAGTCCGAGAAAAGATAGTTTAACAAAAGTGGAGTTACTGTACCCTCAGGAAGAGACTCAGAAAAAAACTGCAGAGGAAACTCTTCCAGATCTAGTGGATGTGACACAGAAGACCTACGGGGAGAGCAATGTGGCCCACTGCCGCGCAGAGCCGCACTGAGCCACACTGAGCTGAGCCGAGCTGCACCGAGCCGTGCCGCGGGAGCCATGGGAGCCACAGGAGCTGTGAGAGTGGGGAAAACAGCGAGCCCAGCCACAGAAGCCCAGCCGCAGAATTTGAGCCCCAGTGCTGGAAGGAAAGGTAACCCGAGACATTGGCCGGGAGGGAAGGTTAGAGCATGGTCTGAACTCACATGGGGGGAAACTGAACCAGGCTTACTGGAGGAGAGAAAAAAAAAAGCGAATAAATAAGGGGAACCAGCAGGGACACTAGCCTCTCTCTGCACTCACCTTACAAAGCCGAGTGAGACAAAGAGCAGGCTCCAATTTACATATGTAAAACAAACTCCTTAGCCTAGGCAACCCAGTGAGCTGTGTGGAATTTCTTCCCAACTGAGTCTTAAAAAAAAAAGAGAGAGAGAGAGAGAGAGAGAGAGCAAGAGAGCAAGCCAGAGAACAATATGGGTGAGTTACCCTGGGCCTTAACCCTGAAGAACCAAACAGAGCTCTTTGGCCACACCTCCAAGATGCCAAACAAACGTAGAAACCAAGGTAACAAGAGCAAGGAAGACACTATGATGCCCCCAAAGAAAAAGACACCCAAATTCAAGATTATCAAGATGATGAGATAGAAGAAATGCAAGAAGCGGATCTCAAAAAATTGGTAAGATCATTAAGAAGCTCTCAAAAACAAATTCTTGAACTACAGAAATCCTTAGTGGACAAGATAGAAAATCTCTCTCATGAAAATGAAATATTAAGGAGGAATCAAAATTAAATGAAACAACTAGTAGAACAAGAAACAGTGATAGTGACGAGAAAACCTAAACATATTGATAACAAAGACAGAACTCAAATCAATAACAAAGACCCACCCAGCAAAGAAAAGCCCAGGACAGATGGCTTCAATATTAAATTCTAACAAACATTTAAAGAATTAACTCCATTCTTTATCAACCTATTCAAAAAAAAAAAATCTAAAGAGAGTGAATCCTCCCATATTCTTTCTATGAAGCCAGCATCACCTGAATTCCTAACCTGAAAAAGATACAAAAGAGACAACTACAGACCCATTTCCTTGATGAACATACACAAAAATCCTCTCTAAAATACTAGCCAATAGAATCCAACAACACATCAATAATATCATTCACTTGGACCAAGTGGGATTTATTTCTGCTATGCAGGGTTGATTCAACATTCGCAAATCAATGTGATACATCACATTAACAAATTGAAGAACAAAAGTCATATGATTTTCTCAATAGATGCAGAGGAAGCATTTGGTAAAATACAAGACCCTTTTATAATGAAAACTAAGCAAATTGGTAATAGAAGAAACATTCCTCAACACAAACAAGGCAGTTTATAAAAAACCCATGGCCAGCATCCTATTGAATGAGGAAAAGTTGGACGCATTCCCACTAAGAATCAGAACCAGACAAGGGTGCCCACTCTCACCACTGCTTTTCAATGCAGTCCTGAAAATTTTAGCCAGAGCCATTAGGCAAGAAAAAGAAATCAAAGGGATATAAATTGGGAAGGAAGAATCAAATCATCCCTAACTCCCTATTGGCAGATCACATGATCCTATACATAGGGGATACAAAAGACAGCACTAAGAGACAATTTGTACTCATAGAAGAGTTTGGAAATTTAGCAAGATATAAAATCAACACACAAAAATCAACAGCCTTTGTATAAATAGACAACGCCACAGCTGAGGAAAAGCTTCTAAGATCAATCCCATTCACAAGTTACCAGAAAAAATCAAATACTTTGGAATAAATTTAACCAAAGATATAAAAAGTTTTTATAATGAGAATTACAGAACATTAAAAAATAGAAGATACAAAAAAATGGAAAAATATGCCATGTTCATGGATTGGAAGAAGCAATATCATCAAAATGTTCATACTAATGAAAGCAATTTGTAGATTCAATGCAATACCAATCAAAATACTAAAGACATTCCTCTCATTATAGAAAAAATGTTGAAATTCATATGGAAACATAGGACAACCCCAATAGGTAAAGCAATCTTATACAACAAAATCAAACCCAAAGGCATCACAATAACAGATTTCAAGACATACTACGGGGCACTTATAATCAAAACAGCCTGGTACTGGTACAAAAACAGATGGATAGACCATTGGAACAGAATTAAAACATCCAAAAATCAATCAAATCATCTTTGACAAAGGAGCTAAAATCAATCCCTGGAGCAAGGGCAGTCTTTTCAACAAATGGTGCTGGGAAAACTGAATCACCACATACAGAAGCATTAAGCAAGACCCCTACCTGAAACCTTTTACCAAAATCCACTCAAATTGGACTAAAGACCTCAATCTATGACCTGACACAGTCAAATTATTAGAAACCACTGGGAAACCCTACAAGACATCTGCATAGGCAGAGTTCTTGGAAAAGATCCTAGAGGCACAGGCAGTCAAAGCCAGTATCAACAATTGGGATTACATAAAATTGAGAAGCTTCTGTACTACAAAAGAAATAATCATCAAAGTGAAGAGACAACCAACAGAATGGGAGAAAATATTTGCAAACCATACAACTGATAAAGGATTAATACCAGAATATATAAAGAGATTAAGAAACTCAACAACAACAAAACAAATAATCTAGTTAAGAAATGGTCAAAGGACTTAAACATTTTTCAAAATAGGAAATCCAAATGGAAAACAGACACTTGAAAAAATGCTCAGGATCACTAGCCATCAGAGAAATACATATCAAAACCATAGTGAGGTTTCACCTCACCCCCCCATTAGAATGGCTTTCATACAGAAATCAACAAATGGCAAATGTTGGTGAGGATGTGGGGAGAAAGGTACCCTGATCCACTATTGGTGGGAATGTAAACTGGTAAAGCCATTACAGAAGAGAGTGTGGATATACTCAAAGATCTGAATATAGACCTACCATATGACCCAGCCTTCTCACTCCTGGGAATTTACCCAAGGGAAATGAAATCAGTACATGACAGTGCTATCCATACTCCCATGTTTATCGCAGGTAAATTCACAATGCAAAGACATAGAATCAACCCAAATGACCACCAACTGAAGATATCAACCAAAAGACCATCAACTAAAGAAACTATGGAATATGTACACCATGGAATAATACACAGCAAAAAATAAAATAAAATCCAGCCAATTTCAACTAAATGGATGAAACTGGAAAACATCATAATTAGGGAAACAAGCCAGTCCCAAAGGGACAAATTCCACATGTTATCCCTGACCTGTGATAACTAATAGAGTACCTAAAATGAAATGAAATTGATACTTTGTGCAGCAATTACTTTGAACAGCCCTTCTCTTTACTGCTGAATAACAGCTTTTTGCCGGTGCTGTGGCTCAATAGGCTAATCCTCCGCCTATGGCACCAGCACACTGGATTCTAGTCCCAGTCAGGGTGCCGGTTCTGTTCTGGTTGCCCCTCTTCCATTCCAGCTCTCTGCTGTGACCCGGGAGTGCAGTTGAGGATGGCCCAAGTCCTTGAGCCCTGCACCCGCATGGGAGACCAGGAGAAGCACCTGGCTCCTGGCTTCGGGTCAGTGTGGTGCACCACCACAGCAGCCATTGGGGGGTGAACCAACGGAAAAGGAAGACCTTCCTCTCTGTCTCTCTCTCTCTCACTGTCCACTCTGCCCATCAAAAAATAAATAACAGCTTTTCATTCTATATTTTTATTTTTTTCTTTTCCTTTATAATATTTTCCATGTTTCCTTTCTTTCATACAAATCATTGAGCTCTTTACTTAACATAGATTTAATCATATATGTATAGAGTTAATTGAAACTAGATCTTAGTAAATAATAAAAATGAGAATAAGAAAGGGAAGAGGAAGGGGTTGGGAGTGTGGGTGGGAGGGTGGGCATGGTGGGAGAATTACCAAGATCCTAAAGTTATAATTTTGGAATGCATGAAGTCCATAACTGCAAAACAGTATAGTCCTGCATACATTCCTATGGATTTACTTCTATGGGTACAGCTCAACAACTTGCCATGGGGCCCCAAATTCCTTTAAGCTAGCTGATAAATATAGAAGCTTAAATGTTATAAAGATCAAATGGATAGGCTTAAGTGGTAAAATGACCATAAAGATAGAATCAAGTGTTAAAGTGATCACATAAATAGGATTAAGTGTTTGGAAATAATAGAATTAAAAAGGAATGAAGGCTCAAACATGGGAAGCAGTCCATACAGCAGACTCATAGAATGACAATCACTTTAAGTAGCACTCTGATCTTAGAATCATCCCTTAAGTCATCTGGTCTGGCTGAAAAGCCCGGGAGGAGCATTTCAGGCATGAAAACCAAGACACTCTGGCAAAAAATGTCCCACATAAAGGACTTCTGTGGGTGAGACCCCAGTGAAAAAAAGTGGCCACCAAAGAAGGATATAGTTTTCTCTGAAGAGAGAAGAGAACTTCCACTTTGCTTATGGCCTTGTTGATCTAGTGGATCCAAAATGTTTCCACAGCTGACAGCTCATGTCAAAAGCCTTGGGTGACCACTGATGTCATACATAAGAGTGTTAATATTTAAATAAATAACAAGACTTATTATGCACTAACTTCCCATGCGGGACCTCTGTCCCCAAAGTGTTATGTCATGAGACTTAACAGTGACACTTGTTCTGAAAAATCACTTCCATTTAGTGCATTAAATGGAGGACATTATTATGTCTCATACGTTATAGTTATGTCTAAGAGTTTGAAAAAGATGTATCATCCTTGGGTTCCTCTTTAAAGATAATTAAGTTTCTAAAAGAAAAGAAGGGGGAGAAAGGAAGGGAAAAGAGGAAGGGAAAAAAAGTGAAATCACCTTTGAGAAGCAATAACATAGAACAGCCATTTTCTAGACTGTTGAGGAACAATTTTGTTAGTTTTTTTATTCCATTTTTTTTCTTTTTTTTTCTTTTTCTTTCTCTGACTAAATAGGAGAAAGAGGAGGAAGAGAGGGGAGAGAGTGAGTGGGAGGGTGGGTCTAGTGGGAAGAATTACTATGTTCCTAATGTTGTATTTGAGATACATACAAATTTTTTTTAAAAAAAGAAGATAACCAAGGACAAACAGTGTGGCATAGCAGGTCTCTCTCTCTTCTCTCTTCTCTCACTTCTTTCTCCTTCTTTAACTCTGCCTTCCAAATAAGTAAATCTTTTTTTTGAAAAAAGACAAGATAACTCTACTTCTCTCCCTCTTACCCTTAATCCCCCCTTCTTTCCTTTTTTTAATTTTTTGAAATAACATAATTTAGTTTATAATCACAGTCTTAATACACTATTGACTATAATATTCAACAAGTAAAAAAGTAGAAAAAATACTGTTCTATAGGAATATAGACAAGGGCTTTAAAGATGTAAATTTCATTCTTATATATTGCTTTTGTGTCCTGTATTAATATATATGTAGATTTAAATGGCTTCATCACATATAAAACTTCTCATTAAAATACCAATGAGCAAAAATCTGCTTCCCTCTGCCATTCCCACACACTTACAGTAGGGAGTCAGATGACCTAATACACAGTCCATCCCTAGTTATGATGTATAGGCATAGGTAATGGGTAATACTTTTCCTAAACCTTTGTTTTAATTTTACACTCTATCAATGCATTTATTTCATATTTCATCAATGTAGCTATTTTTAAAAATCCTTGAAAGCTTTAAGCAGCAATGAATAATTATAAAAAGTCATTATTATACCACCCCTCACTCCAACTACTCTATTTTGAAAATGTAGATTCTCATATGTGAACTTACTTGAATACCTGTGTTACTGTTAAAATCCTTTGTGGAGCTTTCTTACAAGTTGTCTGTTTCTAGACTTCTAAAGTCTTTACTCACAGGGAATAATCATCATTTTAAAATTAAAAGGTCACAATATGAGATAATCATGACTCAGACTAAATATTTACAAAGGCATTTCAAATTGTATTTACTGTGATCATATTGAAAGTGCTTTTTCACAGAATACAAATAGAAGTGATTATCTCCTTCACCAGGATAGCATTAGGCTATTGTCAATAAACAATTGTATTTTATTCCTGACTGGCTGTGGATATGGAAAGCTGACTGTATTTGCTTTGCAAGAAAAATCCTGAAGCTTGTAGAAATTTCAAAACCAGGATACCAAGAAATGGGAGGGTGTTACTTAGCAATCTGGGAGACTTAACTCATAGTAATTGGCATATGTATAGTTGTGATTTGCATTCCAGGCATTTAAACTGAGATATTACTGATCAGGTTGAAGGTACTGTGAGTAGCAAATCTCTTTCCCCAAGATATAAGATGGAGAGAGTCTTTGGAGAATTGCCTCGCTGAATTGGTAAGTTAGTTTTCTCCGGATTTTGGTGATTTCCCCAGTTCTCCCATAATTCCTCAGTGCTCTGGCCATTTTCTGGTAAGTCATGGTCTTCCGGTTACCTTTTCTTTTTCCCCAGAGTTCAGCCAGTTTTTCTTTGTTTTTTGATACAAATTGAAAGATGCCTTTGTTTTTATCGACCCACTGAATACAGGATGCCATCTCAGGATTACACAGGGATTCGTAAAGGTATTCAAACAGTCGGAGCTTCTTCTTGCCTTTTCCTCCTTTTTGTGGGATAACAGTAGGTTGCACCAATTGGTTTTCAGTTGCATTCTGCAGAGATTGGTGGACATTTCCTTCAAGACAGAGGTCTGAAACATTGTTTTTTATGGTTCTCAAACTAGGAACAGATTCCTCTGTAGGCACCACTTCGTAGCAGCTGGAGTTTCCTCTGACGTAAGGACAATGACTGATGAAAGCCAGGTAATTTTTGTAATCTGGGGAGCACTCGCAATCTCCTAGTGAATGCTGCCTGAGTACCTCAAAAGCATCTTCAAATGCTTGGCCCAGCCTGTCTTGTTCCACACAAGTCTGCATGCTTCATTAATAAACTGACAATCCTATTTCGTGTTGTCTGTCCATCAGAGTCCAATTTAGCATCCACTTGTGCAAGGTGGTGACAACTTGCCCTTCTTCTGAAACACGTGTTCCATCACTCTTAATGCTAAAGGTTACAGTGTCTAGGTAAAAGAGTAATGATAATAATTTACATTTGTAGGTTGTAAATCTTCAATGATTTCCCATATTAACTACTTATTTTGATGAAGGAAACCCTGGGAAAAATGTGAGTCTTATTCATATATTTTACAGATGAAATATCTGAGGTTTAAAAAGTTTCAATGGATTACACATGATCTCATAGTAAGAGAGTTCTGTCTTGAAACAATATTTTTGATGCCATTCCCAGAACTCCCTGTCATAGTACAGTGACAAACTATCTAATGCTCAGATCACCCCCAGTTATGATGAATATGATTAGCAAAAAGTAAGTCTGGAAGGGTGTGTGTACTTGTGCAATTATATTACCAATGAAGTTCCCCATTAAAGAACATATCTTACTGGTGGTCACTGGCATACTTTTAATGTAATAATAAAGGCTCACAAAGTCCTCTATAATAGATCTACCACTTTGGGATGCATTATCCCATTTAATCCTTATAACACACCCACCAAGTGGCAGATACTGCAGTTATTAACACATTTATCTGATACATGGAGAAGCAAAAGCCAAGAAAGTCAACAGGTTCCCACAACTCCAAATGTGTAGTGCTTGGAATGTATTGCTAATGGGGCCCACATCTTCTCATCCAAATCCTGAGTTACTTTACTCCATTAATGTGTAAGGCAAATAAAAATGTAGTGAGTTGCATTACCAACATTATCTATCTTTCTACTGCCAATGATGGAATCTCCTGTTGAAAAATATTTTCTATTCTGAAATTTCCCATCTTCACTTCTAGAAAATATATTTTTGATAAAATAACAATTCCCAAATAGCATTGGTTATTTTAAGATATTTAAGCTGAATTCAGGAAATCCTTCATTTTCACAGCAGATATCTGTAATGCCTGAATTCTTAAACTAGTTAGTAAGTAAAGAAACTTGGTGTTTTTCATTTTTTTTTCCCTAAGGGATAAAAATGAAGTGTTTTCTCCTGAGAATAGTGAGAATCTGAAATATTTTTTGCCAAAAAGAATGTTATTAAAAAGGTGAGATATACACAACAAAATCCCAAAGTGCATTTCTGTGTGACTGGAGATTGAATTCCCTCCTTGGTAATTACATAAATCACATTGATGGGATGCTGCTTTTCACAAAATGAATAAATCATAGTTGCTAAGTGCTGAGTGTGCCCGTGTTCCATGTACAGGTCCTTTGGTCCCTGTTGGAATCTTGTTCTCTTGAACCACACATCCCAGCCCCTGGCTGCCAAGTATTTTTATGTCTTCAATAAACTAAACTGAACCAAGCTATTATTACTGAATTGCAGACTATTAGAAGCTGAATGTAGCTGTTGGTGTATCACCATGGGAAATAAAAACTTATTATGTTCATTTTGTACGTAACCTAGACAGTTGCATTTGCAAGCAATCAGCATTTGCAGGGCTGTTTCAGATCTGGAGAGGTTGCTCAGGAGGCCTCATTGTGGTTTGTATGCCTGCTTTGCATTCCTAAGCTACCTGACACAGAACTAGTTATGCAAAAATTGAAAGACCAGTCATTTTCCTGTCTGCAATGGCATCTGCTTCAATTGCTTGAAATAATGTCTTCATGCACATAAAAATGGGCCCTGTTTTAAAACAGTAATGATGAAACAGGCGTGGGCATTTTGTCTAGAGGTTAAATCACCAATTGGGATGTCCACATCCCATATTGGAGTGCCTGAATTTGAGTCCTGGCTACACTTCTGGCTTCCTGCAAATGAACAGCCTCGGAGGCATCAGTAGTTGGGTCTCTGTTAGCCAAGCAGGAGACTTTTATTGAGTTCCCAACCCCTGGCTTCCATCTTACCCAATTCCAGCCACTGTAGGCATTTGGGGAGTGAACAAGCAGATAGGAAATATTTCTCTCCATATCTCCTTCTCAAATAAATATTTAAAGCACAATAATAAATATCAAAATCAAGAATGCATTATCAGTAAAAGCAGTATGGATGAATTGCGTGGGGGGAAAGGCAACAATGAATTTAATGCTGTAGGCATTCTACTCCAAGGAGACTATAAAAGAAATATAATTTTCAGAGGAAAATTGATTTTAAAACATTATACTTGGCTGGTGCCATGGCTCACTAGGCTAATCCTCCACCTGCAGCGCCGGAACAGCAGGTTCTAGTCCGGGTCGGGGCGCCAGATTCTGTCCCGGTCACTCCTCTTCCTGTCCAGCTCTCTGCGGTGGCCCGGGAGTGCAGTGGAGGATGGCCCAAGTCCTTGGGCTCTGCACCTGCATGGGAGACCAGGAGAAGCACCTGGCTCATGGCTTCGGATTAGTGCATCATGCCTGCTGCAGCGCATCACCCACAGCAGCCATTGGGGAACCAACAGAAAAAGAAGACCTTTCTCTCTGTCTCTCTTTCTCACTGTCCACTCTGCCTGTCAAAAAAAATTTTTTTAAATTAAAAAAAAAATTATGCTTAACAGAAAGAAAAAATGTTTTTTCAAACGTTTGCTGGAGAAGTAGCATGATTTCTAGCTGATATCTCTATCTCTAGTAAGTAGAAATCAGAAGTAGACATAAGGATTAGGTCCACATTAGAGCAATCATTTCTTTAATTATAGAACTCTTCCCAAATCAAATAGCTATTAAAGCCATAGCTTAGGAATCCAATATAGCACAAGTTTTTGAAGCTGTGTAAAGTGTCTTAGAATATAACTACACAGAATCTGGAGACCTCCTAAAAATTTACCTCACTCTCTACTAAGAAGAAAATTCCTGTTTTTATTAATGATTTAAATAAAGAAAAGCATTATTCTTCCTCTAATATGAAGCTACATCATCCTGGATAATTTTTCCATTGATATAAGACCAAATCCTTCTGTTCAAAAAAGAATATGAACCCATACAATGAAGCTTTATTTCTTCTAAATATAGAATTTTTTTATTCAAATTTCTTGACACTGCTGTAAGAATAATGTGAATCTATTATATTTATAACATTATGTCTTCTTGAAGGCCTGGTCAAAATTATTAGCCAAATCTAACAAATCTAAATAAATAGTATATTTTACTTTCTTTCTATTAGGAAGATAAACAATATTCTATAAAGAAAACAAACATGAAGTAGAAATTGGGTGTGTGTTTCATATCAAAAGAATGCTAGTGTTTCCAATTCTTGCTTTTTCATTTATATAGAACTCAGAGTTACTTCTAAATGATTTAAGAATAACAATTCCATCTTCACTTGAGGTAAGAATAATGTCCTCTCAAAGATGCCCCCATCTTGGTTACAATTCATGAGTGTCACCTCACATTGAACACTGAATCTTAGACTGTGGGAATTAAGCTGCTAATCAACTGACCATACAATATGGAACTTATCCTGGGTTATCTGGATGAGCCCAGTGTAATCACAAAGTCCCTTAAAAGGGAATAGGGAGGCAGAGAAGCTAGTTAGAATGATGTGATATGAGACAGACTACACCTGACAATGTTGAACATGGAAGGGGCCACTGGCCAAGGTAACACAGATGGCCTCTGGAAACTGGAAAGGCAGAGAAATGAATTTGCCCCCAAAGCCTATGTGAAGGAGCACAGTCCTGTGTTGACATCCCAATTTAAGCCCAATAAGAATGATGTCAAACTTCTGACCTACAGAATTATAAATTTTTGTGTATTAGTAAGTTTGCATTAATTATTATATCATCAAATAGGAAACTAATGCACTGATCAAAATGGAATATGTGGAATGCTCCCTTCTCCAAACTGCTATATCCTTTTAAAGTTTATAACAAAATACCTTTAAGTTCCACTTTATAATATTATGTGGGCAGGAGGGAGGGTAGGATGGGAACTATGCTCCTATATGAAATTTGTTCACCTTAAAACTTTTTAATTAAAAAGGTAAAGAGTTTTTGCATAAAAATATTAACTACAGATATATTATATACATAATTGATTGCCACAAAGTGTTATAGCTTCCAACAAAAGTGATTACAATAGCCACATTTTTTAGACATGGTATGAATATTGGTTTGTTAATGTTTCTTATTTCAGAAGCACTCAAAATGATTTGGAAGGTTACCAAGGACTGAAAACAGATTTGGCCTAGCTTTTTGCTTCCTTATTAATTTAAAACAGTATTGGCTATATACTAGGTGTTCAAAAATTTTTATTGATTGTCTGGGTTATTGGAACTAAATCTTACTATCTAAATCAAAGGAGGTCAGCTAATTGGTATGATTAAATCCAAATGATTATCAATTTCAATTCTTATCCATCTCCTAGAGGCTGAGGACTACAAATGGGAACAGTTAAATGAGAGGCTCAAGTATAGAAACTTAAGTTTTAAGATGTATGTCTTTTCACAAGCCAAACCAAAGTTGAAAACGTAAAGCTAATGACTTAAAAGATGAACACTCCTTCTATATTTATTTTACTTTATCTTGTTATTCCTAGTGTTTTTTTCTAACATTTCTTGCCTATCAAAATAATTTCTGACAATATCAGGCTGTGATTTAAACTCTAACTTTGTAAATCCCCACATACAAAAGCACAACTGTTTTAGCTTTATGGTTACTGGTCTCCATCCTCCATTCCTCATTCCTGGGATTCTGGAGACATTGTCAATGCGGTGTGAAGCGGGGTCTTCTAAAATATTCCTTGGGGCTGATGTTGTGGTACAGCAAGTTAACCTGTTGCTTATAATGCCAGCATCCCATGACAGAGTGCCAGTTCCACTCCAATCAGCTCCCTACTAATGCACCTGGAAAGGCAGCAGTTAATGGTCCAATTACTAAGGCCCTTGCCATCCATGGGGGAGACCTGGATGAACTTCCTGTCTTCTGGCTTCAGCCTGGTCTAGCCCTGGTATTTGCAGCCACCTGAGGAGTGAAACAGTAGAGAGAAGATCGAGCTCACTTTCTCTTTCATTCTCTCTTTCTCTCTCTCTCTGTCTGTTCATTCTCTCTTATCACACTGCCTTTTAAACAAATAAATAAATGTTTTAATAATATACTAATTAATAAATAATTAGCCCTATCTTCTTCCTACTGTTTCTCCAGGAAACAAACCACTCCAACTATGCTTAGTGTTACCACTCAGATCTTATTCACATCACAGGGGTTTATATATGATATTTATCATAATGTTCCTTACCTGAAAGCCCTTTCTTTCCTTTATTTCTTAATTTGATGAATGTCATATTGGAGCAAGTAATGCTAGCTATTTTAAAAATATAGAGAGATGGGGCCGGCACCGTGGTGCAGTAGGTTAATCCTCTACCTGCGGCGCCAGCATCCCATGTGGGCACCAGTTCTAGTTCCAGTTGCTTCACTTCTAATCCAGCTCTCTGCTATGGCCTGGGAAAGCAGTAGAGGATGGCCCAAGTCCTTGGGCCCCCACACCCACGTGGAAGACCAGGAGGAGGTGCCTGTCTCCTGGCTTCGGATCAGCGCAGTTCTGGCCGTTGTGGCCATTTGGGGAGTGAACCAGCAGAGGGAGGACCTTTCTGTATGTCTCTTCCTCTCACTGTCTGTAATTCTACCTCTTAAATAAAATAAATAAGATCTTTTAAAAAAAATAGAGACTCTCATATATATATATATATATATGGGTAGTTTAAAAATTCATGGAAAAATGGAATTAAAAAATAAATTTTGGAGCAAATTAATTTGAAAGCTACACATAATTTTATATATTTATATGTTTACATATCAGTTGCTCAGCATAAGGAACTATGAATATGTTTACCTTTGTGGCCAAGTCTAATGTGAGTCAGCAGCTGTTCTTTGATCAATGGCCCTCTGGGTCACTCTTTCCCAATCAGACCTTCATGTAGCTCTACCATCATCTACTGCTAGTTCAGCACACCTCCTGTGAAGGGCTTGATGGTCATTATGTTGGGTGTTGCAATGCTTGTGGTCTTTTATAGCTACTCTACCACCGCAGCACTAAAGTATCCATAGGCAACATATAAACCAATGGATATGGTCATACACCAAGAAAATTTCACTTACAAAATGAGACACCGGCTACATTTGGCCTGTAGGCCACAGCTGTCCATTCCCTAATCTATGGTCTTACAGTTCTTTCTTTCCTGCCCACATTTTATTGACCAGAATTCAGTTGCATGTTCTCAAATAGAAACAGGGATGAGTCAGGGATTTGTCACTGAGAAAAGTAGGACAATTGTGTGCCTAACAAAGAAACAACTAGTTTAGCAACCTCTAGAGATGCCTTCCGTACTCCTTATTTATCCTTTGGGAAGTCTTCCCTTGGCCCCACATCTGGGCTGTCTCACAAGCTTTAGTAATCCTTTGCACACACCATTGTTACAGCATGTCACCACACTGCAACTGTCTGTCTACACTACTAAACTATTAGGATTTACAGAGAAAAGAGCCTGACCAACTTACATTTACCTCTTCCTGGAATAAATTAGGGACATGAATAATTATCTCAGAATGGGACAATTACCCTAAGTCTCAGGAAGAGTGAACCAAGAATTATAAAGCAGACAATTTCCAGTTGGCACTTTTATCAGTCATAATTAATTACATTGGTTTATGTTTAAATACTTGATCAGTCTCCTTACATTCACTTAGTGTTATATAAATGTGCACACTCTTGTAATATTAACTCTTTTTTTCCTTTTAATGATATCACTTCATATGCATCTGCATCATTTTTAACAGTTCTCAACCGTTTTTATGGTTGTATGCAATCCAAGCAATGTCTCTGCTTAGCCAAACAATCCATGATGCCTTTCAATAGAACATATTAAATATTCACAAGTGGTACATCTTTGTCTTATTCATGCTGATTATCAATCACGACCACAGCTGTAGAGCACATCTCTGGGTGATCAAAATCATGACATTGTCCATGGGCTTTTTCTTTTCTTCTCCAGAAATTAGAGCCTTCTGGCAGAACTTGGTAGGGCTTAACTCATTCATCAACAATGTTTTACAGATACCAGCTGCAGTATTAAATACTGGAGATACACAATGAACAATGCAGCTATAACCTCTGCCCTCTTGGAGCTGCCAGTGTGGCATACAACAAATACTAGGTGCAACAAGATCCTTACCATTTTCTGCTGCTGCTCCCTTCAAAGAAGAAATGTTCTGATGGCAACTATCAGGAAAATTCAATGATTCCCTAAAACTGACCTCTTTGATATCTGTATTGGAAAGACTGAGATATTGGGGCCAGCGCCATGGCTTACTTGCTAATCCCCCACCTGCAGCACCGGCATCCCATGTGGGCGCAGGGTTCTAGTCCCGGTTGCTCCTCTTCCAGTCCAGCTCTCTGCTGTGGCCTGGGAAGGCAGTGGAGGATGGCCCAAGTGCTTGGGTGCCTACACCTGCGTGGGAGACCAGGAAGAAGCACCTGGCTCCTGGCTTCGAATCGGCACAACTCTGGCCATAGCGGTCATTTAGGGGGTAAACCAACAGAAGGAAGACCTTTCTCTCTGTCTCTCTCTCATTGTCTAACTCTATCTGCCAAATAAATTAAAAAATAAAAAAAGACTGAGATATTATTGTGGTCAAGTTATAGAAATAGGTTGGATTCCCCACCCCAAATTTTGGTTCAGATGTCAAAACTTATAAGACCATACATGTACCAAGGATGTATAAAGATGTTTACATGAGTACTCATGATCTGAGTCTAAAATGAGTAATAGATAAGTGCTTTTGGGATATAGAGGGCTGAGCAGGTCATAATGTGGCTTAAGAGAGCAGGAGGTGTGACTAGCTTTGGTTTTTATAGGAGTTAGGAGATAGAGCTACAGTAATGGTTCCCATAAGTGGTAGGGACTTGCGTGTTTGACCCCACCCAAGCCAAGGAGAGAGTGCACACCTTTTCTTGCCCAGATATAGGACAAAAGGAAAGCATGGAAGCATGGGTCTTGAATGCTGTAGCACTCTTCAACTAGATTGGAGTCAAAATCTTCATTACAAATATTGTCGTCATTTTATTACTATGGTGATAGCCCTAGTAACAAATAAATCTTCTGGCAGCAAATATATTTTAATAAAGCTGATCTACAGTGATTGGAGGAAAGCATTATCATGTCTAAGTAGGGGATCAGTAAGTAATAATTTTGGCAAGCAAGAAAAGGAAAAATTAGTCAAAATCATAGAACCCAAGTGAAGGAAAGGTCAATCCGCTGACAGCGGAAATGGTGCAGATGTGTATACGTATCAGGAGGTGAGTCTGGTCCTACACAAGGCAAACAAGAATATTCCTGTGCGTGCCCACAACACAGACACAAACCCCAGTGAGAATCTAAGATGATTGGAAAACAAATCTTACACTGACTAGAAGGAAGAAGGGAAGAGAGTTAAGGTGTAAGGAAATCTCCCTCAGAGAAACGTATGTCACTGATATTTCTAGCAATTCCTTTCTCAATCACAGAATAACAATGGAGTAAATATTTTAACTACTGAAACATAAACACATAAGTAGCTCACCCATCTTTGCTTGTAGTTATCTCTCAACACTACCACATCCCTTAGGAAGATTTGGTTTGTTAGTACCAGATCAGCCAAACCAAAGAAACTTTAACAATAAAACTGAGAATTCTTCCACCAAGATGCAGTAACCCTTACAACTAAAAACCCTGTACATTACCCAAAAAAAGACACAGGAAGACTCTGAAAGGTAAGAGGAATGGGACCTAGGGAATCTTAAAAACATAAAGTGAGTCCTTTGAGTTTCCTGCTTGTCATCTCTCTCAAACATGGCATGGCATAAGCCTCCAAATTGCCACTAAGCAGAGCAAAATGGAACTCTAAGAGAAACCCGATTCGCTTAGCCAATGAACTGGGAAAACAACATTTTACAAAACTAAAGCATTTTTGGCAATACCAGGTCTTCCAACAGGAAGACCACACAACCCTTTTCTGATGGTTTCAGAGGAGAGAATCTGAGAGTTGATCTTTGTTTCTTTGCCCAGTGGAAGCTGGCAGTGTTCTAATTCCTCACCAGGGTAGTGGCCCAGTGGGGATCTGAGCCTCTATCTATACCCCATAGCAACAAGATTTAATGAGATGGTATAAGGCAACACTGCTTACTACTTGGCTTCAGCACCATCCCTTTGTCAGCAAGGTGTAGTCAGGCTTCCAGCACAATATGACATCAAGTGACTAAAGCTGTGCAAGTCAAGGTGAGCAAGGATTCTACTTTCCTTCCCTTCTGATGTCAGAGAAAACCAATGGGAGCCAAGTATCCATCACCGTCCAGCATCAATGAAACTGAATGAAGTAGGTCAAGGCAGTGTAGTCAACTCTCCAGCTACCCCTTCCCAGAGTGTCACAAGAACCCAGTGAGAACTGAGCTCCTGGGGTCACCCTGTAGCAGCAAAGCAATATAAGTCAACATTCCACTTTACATGCAAGCTGTCAATAGTGTCAAGATGATTTCAGCCCACTTTCCACAGTGCAGCAATGTGAGCCAGCACTCCCCGTTTATGTAAGGTGATACTGGCAGGACCCAGTGAGAAGCTTAACAACTTACCCATCAGCCTCTGAAGGCTACGCCTCAACAAAATCTCTGACTACTCTTAAATTTAGGAAGATTAAGTAGGATCCGCAGGCTCATACTATCAGTCAGAAATGGCAAGGATACAATTTTTAAAAATCACTCATCATATTAAATACCAAGAAAATGAATGAGAAGTGACAATCAAGGAATACCAATCAATATCAACATAAATCCAACAATAGAATCATCTGACAGATCTAAAGCCTCCATTATAAAAATGCTTCAGCAAGAAATAATTACCTTGGAACAAATGAAAAAAATATAAACCCTCAGCAAAGAAACAGATATTATAGAAAAGAACTGTAAATTATAGAATGGAAAAAACGATAACCACAATTTAAAAATAAAACTCACTGGGTGGGCTCAATGGTAGATAGAGATAACAGAGAACAAAATCCGTGAACATTAGTCAAGATTCACAGAATTACAGAATTTACCCAATCTAAACATCATAGAAAAATAGGCTAAAGCATTAAGAAAAAAACCAACCTGTTAAACCCAGAAACAAGGGATGTATAGTTTTTTTTTTTTTTCAACAACACAGTAATGGTGATATTTCTACTTGACTATCCTCAGATTGTAAGATTTTTCTCAGGCCTTGTGGTCATAAGATGGTTGTTGGGATTCTAAACCTCATATCCTGTGACAAAACGGAGAAATTTTCTTTGGTTTATTTCCTTTTTGGTTAAAGCTGTCTTGAAGGAGAAAAATATTTCCTAGATATAAATTTTATGACTTCCTTTTGATTACTTAAAAATACACACATACTCTAGAGGCAATGGAGAATGAGAAAGCAAGCATCTGAGATTTTCAGTTTTTATGATAAGAAGGAACCTATGCAAGTGGGGTGGAGGTAGGCTGGAAAATGGCTTTTGGGTCAGAATCTGTAAAGTTTAACACATAAATTATTTTTAATTGTCATGTATTAAATTTCTGAAGGAAATTTTTTCTCTCCCATTTCCAATACCACAAAATTATCTGAAACCCTATTATCTTACCAGCCTCCCTTCTTTTAGTTTCAATATACTTCAATCTATAGGATAAGCCATATTTTCTACAATATCTGACTACATCATTGCTTCTTCCCAAACTCCATTAACTCATAATTGACTTTGGAATCACATGGGATAATGAATCCTGACTTTTTAGGGTTCTTTACCACAAAATTGTCTCTTGTTATTCCCAGAGATTATTACTCAAACCTATCCTAGACTGCAAATCTAAAGAAGAGATCTCTTATTTCTGGTGGGTGATTTCTTTCTTAAAAAAATTCAGACTGGTTGATACCAATTTCATTAAGTTATCCTGCACTGCAGAAAAGGGATACCCTCAGATAAGCCCTTCATGGGATTATTTTTAATAAACCACATAATTTCTATGGCTTTTTCTCAATTTCCAAAAATATCAATTCATCCTGCTCTACTAAAATTTCTATTAAAACTTATGCTATAATATAAATTTCAGATATAAATGAAAAATTAGTGCCATGAGCCTCAAAAAGGAATGGGAACTTTTAAAGTGATGATTTGTTCTATCACAAGAAATGCCACATTTCATTTTTTAAGGTCACATGAAAATTAGCCCATATGTTCATTTTCTCATCCAGCAAATATTTCTTAATGCCTACTGTGGATTGCCATGTGACCTTGTTCCAAGCAGTGAGTCTTTAGGAGTGGGAATGTTAGTGCATATAAGTGTCCATATTGCTTGTCAATGTATGTCTGAATAAGGTGGCAGAAGTACAATCACTATTGTTACAAAGCATGCTTGCCTATATTTTTAAAAAATGCAACAATGCTTACAATGAACAAAAATATAAGAAATAAATACATTAACTTTGGGGCATAGAGCCAATGGACATGCAGTTTTCTTTTTTCCAGTCTTTTTTTCTAATTCTAATAGTTTGTAGATCAGCTTTGATTTTTAAAAAAAATACATTAGTATGTTAGCTGTAAGTAGAAATAAAAAAAATTTTGTCAAATTTTCTCAAACCCTTGCAATTATTTTCTATTGTCTATATTATGTATTTGTGCCTTTCTCTTATTATTGACATTTCTATTTTATTCATTTTTCTTTATATTTTAATTTGAAAGTCAGAGACAGAACACCCACCCTCTTTTATTCTTTATAAAACTTTTTCTAGGGCCAGCATTGTGATGTAACAGGTTAAGCTACCACCTGTGTTGTAAGCAACTCTTATAGGTGCCAGTTCAAGAACCAGCTGCTCCATTTCTGATCCAGCTGCCTGCTAATGTGCCTGGGAAAGCAGCAGAAGAGCAGAAGATGGCCCAAATACTTGGGCCTCCATCACCCACTTGGGAAACCTAGATGGAGTTTTGTGCTCCTGGCTTCAGACTGGCTCAGACCTGGCTGTTGTGTCCATTTAGGGAGTGAACCAGCACATGAAAGATCTGTCTCCCTCTCCCACCCTCCTCTCCCCATTTCAAATAAATAAATAATTTTTAAAAAAACGTATTTTATTTTGCTTTCTAGTTCACTAGTTTCTGCTTTTTAGAATTTCTTTCTTTATTTGAAAGACAGAGTTATAGAGGTTAGGGGAGAGACACAAAAGGAGAAGCAGATCTGGTCCATTGGTTTCCTCCCAAAATGGCCATAATGACTGGGGCTGGGCTGGGACAAAGTCAGGAGCAGAGAGTTCCATTTGAGTCTTCCATACAGTTGGTAGGGGCCCAAGTACTTGGGGCATCTTCCACAGATTTCCCATGTGCATTATCAGGGAGCTGGATCAGAAGTGGAGCAGCTGGGGCATAAACCAGTGCTCATGTGGCATTCCAGAATCACAGGTGGTAGCTTAACCCACTGAGCCATAACACTATCCCAATCTGATCTTTATTACTGTATTTTATGCATTTTGATGTCTATTTAGGCATTTTTTCTAAATAATTATCCTAAATATTTAAATTATATTTGTATTCTTTCCTGTCTTTTAATAAGTATATTGAAGAATCTCAGTGTTCCTCTTGGTAATACTTCAGCTATATCCCACAAATTTTAATATATAGTGCTTATACTGCCATTTATACTAAAAATTTTAGGTTTTTCATTGTACTTCCTCTTTAATCCAAGTTTATAAACTGATTTGACTGGTAGATTTCTTTAGTCCTTTAATTCTGAATTTTCTCATAATTCTTAAAACTACTTTCATTTTTTGAAGAACCTAGATTAGTATGCTTATTTTTCTGTTATAATAATTTAACTATTTGCCATTTTTTCCCAAAGGAACCATTTATTTAACGAGCACAAATTTCATAAGTACAACTTTAGGAATATAGTGAGTCTTTGCATCATACCTGCCCTCACACCCCATCTTCTCCCTCTCCCTTTCCCAGTCCCATTCTCCATTAAGAAAATAAAACAAATAAACAACTGTTACTCAACAGTCAAGACAAGGGCTGTTCAAGTCATTGCTTCTCAAAGTGTCAACTTCTCTTCTACAGATTTCCTTTTAGGTGCTCTATTAATTATCACAGACCAGGAAGAACATATTTGTCCCTTTGGGACTGGCTTATTTCAATAAATATGATGTTTTCCAGATTCATCCATCTTGTTGCAATGACTGGATTTCAGGTTTTTTTGTTTGTTTGTTTTTTGTTTTTTTTTTGTTTTGTTTTGTTTTGTTTTGTTTTTACTACTGTGTAGTTTTCCATAAAGTACTTATCCCATAATTTCTTTATCCAGTCTTTGCTTGATGAGCATTTAGGTTGATTCCATGTCTTTGCTATTGTGAATTGAGCTGCAATAAATATGGGGGTGCAGATAACTTTTATTTGCTGATTTCATTTCCCTTGGGTAAATTCCCAGGAGTGGGATGGCTGTTGCCCTAACTTTTGATCTTATCTAAATCAGAGGTTAGTGTGGTGAAATGAGGAGGTGAAAATGTCATGCCAAGATGGCTGCTGAGGTGAGAAGGTCATGCCAAGATGGCCACTGACAACAGAAACTGCCTGGCAACAGGCCGTGATTGGATGGCTTCAGAAACCACATGACAACATAGGAAATCACAGCAGGCCGTGATTGGATGGTTTCAGAAACTGCCTGGCAACAGAACCTTACTGGCAACAGGCTGTGATTGGATGGCTTTGGAAACTGCCCGGCAACAGGCTGTGAGTGGTTAGGGCATAGACCGCCCCTTGACTGGTTTGGCTGCCTTGGCTATATAGGCAGCTGCAGCAACTGATATAAACGAGTCTGCAGGCTGCCTGCCTCAGGCCTGCTTTCACCCAACTCCCGGGGTCTGTGTGGTGACTCTGAGTCTCTTGCCCCCACCACGCTCCTCCTCTCAGAACGAATCCTCTCAGGAAGAAATCAACTTCAACAGGTTAGGTCTAGAAGTATAAAAAATCAAGCTAATGTTTACAGGAAAAATATTTCATAGGTAATATTATGTACTTCATTTTGGATAATATCAGAAGATGTATAATACCATATAATCTCATTAAAAGAGATGCTTTTGAAGGAGATGGAAGATATCACATATGTTCATTTCCCCTTTGTAACTACTAAATGATATGTGGTGTGATACTTAACACTACACATGTACACAGGTCATCATGTTTAAAAATGTGACATCTTTTCTTATTTGTAATTTTTACAGTGACATGCTTTCAATTTTTAATAGTCACAAAAAGGAGGGAAAAGGGAGTGAGGGAGGGTGGAAAGGAGAGTAGGATGGGTAGAATTATGGTTTTAAAACTGCATATATAAAATACATGAAGTTTGTTCCCTTTTTATCAATAAATCTTTTTAATCAATAAAAAATAGAAACAGGTTTACTTTTCATGCAGTGGATTAGTATCCATTGTGAATTTTCAGAATTTCTGATTGCATCATTCCTTCTACAAAAATGAATTTTCCTCACTTTACCCGTTTAGATATATTTCTCATTTCATTTATTTAGAGTATAACAACTGATTCATGGAATTTTTTAACTTAACCAATTATATTCAAAAGTGTCTTGAATTCCCAAATGTCCCCAAATTTGAACAGTGGAACTGCTTCAAGCTAGCCCCTGTGTCTTCATATGATCTCATTTGCCTATGAACACTGCCTTGCTGATGGGTATGACAATGTGTCTCAAGCTCACTCTATATTTTCTTGCCCTAGATCTGGAATTAGGCTCCTCCAAGAAGCCCTAGTTCCTTTTACTCAAAAATCGTTATATAACAACCAGAACTTAATAACTGTATATGCTCATTTCTACTATAGGATAACCATATTTAGACCACATTAGTGGAAAGAGCCTGTGTATAAACGTGTGTGTATGCTTGAGCATGTACATATTAGCTTATATTGTTCATTACACAGGTATTTATACCTCGTTTTCTGTAAAATTCTCATATTATAACATGAATCTACAAGTACTTATTGTTTCATGTTACAATACAATAAAATGGTTTCAATTACACAATATATGGATTGTATTTATCTTTAGCTATGATAAAGTTTAATTTATCTTTGTTGCTTTTATCTTTGGAATTTATCCCATTGAAAAGATACAGTCATGTAATTTTGTCCAAGGGTTAGTTTTTTTAAAAAAATCATTCACTTATTTTTATTAACATGTAAAATTTGTACATATTTGTGGGGTACAGTGTGGCTTTTCAATACAAATAGAGTGTTCTGGTCAAATGAGGGCAATCACATTCCCATTTCTTTACCTTCACTTATGTTTGGAATCTCCAAGCCCCTTTTAGTTCTTAAAACAAAATATGTTCTTGTGAACTCTGTTACTCCCACTGTATCTATTTCTAAATTTCTTAGAATCCCTTCTCAGCTTGTTAGTGATTAACTGCTACACTGGTATTTGTTTCCTGTTACTGACACAAACTACCGCACACTGAGTGGCTTAACACCACAGAAGTTTCTCATTTTATGGCTGTATAAGTGAGAACTCCATTGGACTACTAACAAGGGGTTGGTAGGGCTGCACTCCTTTAGGAGACTTTATAGGAGAATCTATTTTATTACATTTCCCAGCGTGTAAAGGCTGCCTGCATTCTATGGTTCAAGGTCCCATCTTCAATCTCCAAAGCCAGCAGTGGAGCACCTTCAAATCTCACTGTGACCCCTGATTTTGTCATCTCATCTCTGACTGACTCTCCTGCCTATTCCCTTTTAGGGTCTTGTAGATGATACTGTACCTGGAGGGAGTCTGCCTGCCCTGCCCCTGCAGGAGGTTGAGAGCATGGCATACCATGCCTCCCAGGAAGGACCCCCACAACCTGACTGCTGGCAGGCAGCAGGATCCCCAGGCACTTTTCTGCACCTCTGCTCCCTGTTAAAGGGCCCTGTAATTGCCAATCAGGTAAACAGCTCCTGGGTGTAGCCCAGGCCCATTAAGGCACCTGGACGGGCTAGACTGTGGCATAGTGGGTGAAGCCACCACCTGCAGTAACAGCATCCCATTTGGTTGCCAGTTCTAGTCCCAGCTGCTCCACTTATGATCCAACTCTCTGCTATGGCCTGGGAAAGCAGTAGAAGATGGCCCAAGTCCTTGGGTCCCAGCACCCACGTGGGAGACCCAGAAGATCCTGGCTCCTGGCTTCAGATTGGCGCAGCTCCATCATTTGCAGCCAACAGGAAGTAAACCAATGGATGGAAGCCCTACCATCCTGGAAGTGTGCGAGCCTCACTGGTCGAGCCTGCAATTGATGCCTGAACAGGGACCTGAACGGTAAGGTAGGCAAGAGTGGGGTCTTCCCTGATAGTTGAGGAGGCATCGCCCATTAGTCGGGCCTCCATTCCCTCTGTGCTTGGTGAAGAAGGTACCTAAGTTCATCCCATCCCAGGAACCACCGCTGTACACTGGCCCCCCCAACCCCTCTCTGCTAGATGAAGAGGGTATTTTTGTCCCCTCCTGGTGCCCCCACCACAGTCGTCGGCTCCTCATATGGATTTTCTTTTGCCCCCCATGGCCGCCCCATTGAATCTGTCTGATTCTGTCCTAGCCTTGCCTTTGGCTTTCTTGGTTAGTTGCTTACTTTCGCTCCTCACTATGGGCTAGACCCCAAGTAAGACCCCCAGGCCTAAGCGCTTACAGGCTTTGCTAGAAACTCGTGCTCTTAAGCTAGAATGGGAGGAAGCTGAAAAAGTTGGGAAACCACCACAGGCATGTGTCTGTGACTTGAGGCAGCAGGCAGTTATGATCTGCTCATCTGGGAGGTTTTACAAGCCACCCAGTGGCAGAAGGTGGACGCCAGCATACCTGTCCCCCTCCAATTCTGCCCTGTAGTTACTGCCATCTTGCAATGCTTAGCGCCCCCTACCGCCATTTTCCCAACATCCATGCCACCAGCCAGATCTCCGTGTTCCACCTCCGATGCCATAAACATCTACAGAGTTTCATTGGTGAGCTCCCCCTCCCCTGACTCAGATAATGATTCTGACTTGGAGCCTCCGTACCAAACCAAAGATAAAAACTCAGAGGTCATGGGCCTGATAAAGGACCCACAGGAGAGGCAACTGTGGCTTCTGCTCCCTGAGCCTCGTCAGAGCCTCCCCTTCCCCCCCATTCTTGGTCCCTGTTAACCTGGCCATCAGCTCTTCCTCTGGGGAACAGGGACCGCCCCCTCCCTCATCCTCTCTGGCTCACCCCCAGGCTCCATCACCCAGACAGGCTCATATCCTGCTGGACCAGCCCAAACCACAAGTCCTGCCCTGGCCAGGGGTGCCGCCTCCCGTTCTGCGCTGTGCGCCTCCTACATGCCCGCCCCCTGCGGCTCAGGTTCCTTGGGGCTGCTTTCCACCTAGAGGCACTTCCTCTGCATCTCTGCAGGGGGTTCTAACGCGGTGCTTTGCAGTCCATTGTCTCCCCTCACCCCGCCCTTGGAATCTGAACTTCCCCCTTAGGTCAATTAATAGGAGGCCGTCACTATCAATACTTTGCCAGCCCCTCAACGTCCTGTGAGTGCTATCCCCACAATTATTCCATTCTTAAGGATCTGTACGAGGCAGTCATGAAAATGGTACTCATGCCCCCTACACTGAGCAACTACTGGAGACTATAGCCATTGGTCTTAACTGTCCCCAGGATTGGAAGGACCTTGTGCAGGTCTCTCTGGAGCCCACAGATTTTCTAAAATGGAGGGCATTTTATTAAGATGAATGCGAACAGCAGGTGGCCCGAAATTTGCAAGCTGGGGCCGCCTGCCAGGCTGCTCAGTCTTCAGAAAGAGGGCCCGGGGCAGACCCCATTGACCAGTCCCTACCCCCCAATTCTCTGAACAGGTAAAGCTTTGCGCCCTCCGAGCTTGGCATAAACTGCCAGTAGGAGGGGCTTCGGTCAATCTCCAGGGGCTACATCGGAAGGCCTCAGAGGATCTTACTGACTTCCTTCCCAGAACAGAACAGGCTGTATGTAGCAAGGTGGCTCATGAAGAGGCTAAGAGGGCCCTGATCTGCGACCCAGTGTGGGAAGGCTTAAACAAAGAGCATCGTGCTGAGATTGCCCCGGTGCATATGAAGTCATTACATGAGTAGATTCTAGCATGTCAGTGTACTGGGGTGCACTCTCCCCAAACCGAGAAGCTCACTCAGGCACTTAATGCCCAGACAGACGCTTTCCCAGGCTCTGACAGCTCTTCAGAGTCAGTTGACCCTGTGGGAGAGTAGGACCCCAATATGCTGAGGTTGTGGAGCACAAGGCCAGATGCAATGTAATTGCCCTGCTGTGGTTTCTCTGAGTTGCATCCCACAGCCTCTTCCTCAGACTGTTCCTCCTCCCTTTTCCAGTTCCTATTCAGGGTGTCCCTGCTGTAGGAAGGGCTACCACTGGGCAAGGGATTGTAGGTCCCAGTACGACAAAGAGGGTAAATATTTTAAATGGGTATCTGGGCAGCCCCCAGCTCCGTCACCCCAAATGTGAATAGAAGTCCCTGGAGCCTACTGGACCATTCCTCTGGAGTCACAGATCAAGACTCGCACACATGTTTGGATTAATGTTAAGGTCTTCAAGGGCATAGCTGACTCAGGGGCAGATGTCACTGTATTGAGAGAGGAGGAAGTTCCCTCAGAGTAGGAAACTATCCAGGGCGCTGACATGCAAGGGGTGGGAGGACTTTCTCCCAGTCCGCAGCTAAAACATCCTGTTGCTTGGAGAGACCCAGAGTGACACAAGGGCCATGAGAAGCCACTGATAGCTGTAAGCTTGTGTAATAATTTGTTTGGGCATGACCTGCTTGCTAGCATGGGAGCTATGCTAACTACTGGTGATAAGTTTTGTCTGGAAGACCTGCTACAAACTGGCCATAAGTTCCCCAGATTCGATAAGCACCCCCAGACCTAGGGGCCACTGTTTACACCATTCCCCTTATCCAATTACAATGGACTGATAATACCCCCATGTGGGTAGAACAGTGGCCTCTGCCTCAACCAAAGCTAAGCCATCTAACTGCTTTGGCTCAACAACAATTAGACTTGGGTCATATAGAATCTACAATTAGCCCTTACAATACTCCTATTTTTGACATCCACAAAAAATCTACATCTTCTCACTCCTCCATGATTTGAGGGCTGTCAATACCTGCATGAAAAAATGGGCACCACCCAGCCAGGATTCCCCAGAGCTACTGCACTTCCCACTGGTCATGCCATTCGCATTCTTGATATAACAGACTGCCTCCTTAGTACCCCCCTTTACCCTGAGAATAGGGAGCGTTTTGCCTTCACAGTACCTGTGCCCAATAACACAGTGGTTTCAGTGGGCAGTCTTGTCACAAGGCATGAAAAATAGCTCGACTATTTTTCAGATTTATGTTTCTAAGGCTTTAACACCTTTGTTTGCCATTTCTGGCTTGAATATCATCCACTACATGGATGCCATTTTGCTAGCTCACCGAGACCCTGTCATCCTTAAAGATGCTTTCCCTCAAGCTGCACAAAACCTCTGGGCAATAGGCCTTGTCATAGCCCCTGAAGAGGTTCAACATTCTCCTCTTTTTCACTTCCTGGGCACTGAGATACTTCCCTACACTGTTCACCCTGTTCCATCCCACATTTCTATCCCAAAGAAAACTACCTTAAATGAATTACAGGTCCAATTAGGACATATAAAATGGGTGCATCCCTGGCTAAAGTTACCTACTCACAAACTTACTCCCTTTTTACATGTCGATGTGGCGATCCTGATCCTACCTCCCTTAAAGTGCTTACTGAAGAAGTTGAGTGTGCCCTCACACTAGTTAACTGAGCCATTGCCTCCTTACAGCTCCATAGACGGGATAATGAAAGAACTCTGAGCCATTGTTCTTGGCTCTGCTAGGACACATACAGGCATGCTGTGGCAGCCTCACATCAATGTTTTGGAATGGGACCATCTGTCCTCCACAGCCATGCCAAAGATCCAGTCTCCTCTGTATATGCTTTCTTCTCTTAAAAGGAAATTACGTTTGTCCTCCATCAGACAGTTTGGCTGCAAGCTGGATTGCCTAGTTATCCCAATTCCTAAGTTGTCACTGGATTTTGCTTTCCTCAATGATGATTCCCTCATGGCTGCCCTTGCTGGCTATACCGGCCAGATAGGTAGTCACATGCCCCCAAGCGAACCTCTCCAAGTAATGCATCAGCTGCCTCTTTCTGTCCCTTCTGTTACCTCAGCTAAACCCATCCCTCAAGCCCCACTTGTTTTTACAGATGCTACTGTTTCTGGGACATTGCAGCTGTCAAATTTATCTCAAACCAACAGTCAACTCAGTTCATCTGCTCCCGCCTCACACGATCCCCACAGTTTCTTGCACTCCTCACTATCTATCAGGTTCTATGCCTGACTCCTGAGCCCTGCAACCTTTTAAGTGACCACATATATTGCGCTCAACTCCTCCTCCAGCTCCCTCGTGCCTACTGTAAATTGGATCTCTCTTCCCCTTTAGACACCCTGCTTGCCTTGCTACAACACCTACTGGAAGCCCTCATGTCTCCTCTCTTTGTTCAACATATTAGAGCATACTCTGGTCTGCCTAGTCCTCTATCCTCCCTTAATCTACAGATTGATGTGCTGACCCACCCCAATGTGCTCACCGCTGAGTGTGCTGCAAGAGATCTTCACTCTCGGTTTCTTCAATCAGCCCACTCTCTTGCTGCTTTGTTCCCTGACCTACCTATCCAACAAATGCAAACACATAGTCCATCAATGAACTAGGTATACTCCGTATTTATCTTTGGGACTGCTACCATCTATGGGGGTTAATCCAGTGGCCTTAAGGCCAATGCTCTGTGGCAAATAAATGTTACTCACTTACCTTCCTTTTGCAGACAAAAGTTCCTCCAGGTCACAGTGGACACTTATTTGGGGTTTACAATGGCAACTCCTTCCACCAGTGAAAACACCCCTAAAGTTATTGCCCAACTAAAACACCCCTAAAGTTATTGCCCAACTCATGTCCTGCTTCCTTGTTATGGGACTTCTTTCCATAAAAACGGATAATGGCCCTGCTTATGCATCTAAAGCGTCCACCCCTTTTTGCATTACGTATGCCATTCATCATATCACAGGCATACCTTATAACCGCCAGGGCCAAGGCATCATAGAAAGAAAACATCAGAACCTTAAGACTATGCTTGAAAAACAGAGGGGGGAGTATGTTACCCACCACGAGCCCATTATATTTGCTCTTTTCACCTTAAATTTCTTAAAGTCTCACCCTCTGGAGAGAGCTGCCATTAGTAAGACACTGGAGACCTCTCACAGGCCTAACTCAGCTTCCCCTGGTTCGATGCAGGGACCCAACCACCCAAAGATGGAAGAGGTTTAGCTTGTGTCTTTCCAGAGATCACTCCACAGCCTTGTGGAAACCAGCCCAAAATGTGAAACCCTGGACCCCAGTCGAAAGCTGACCCTACAACAAGCCACTCCAGCGCCTTTCCCTGAACGAGCCACCAGCGAAGAGACACCAGAAGAAGGGGCTGCCTACCCCCTCCCAACATCAAATGACATAGAGGGACCTCAAGGGTCTGGTAGACCAAGCCCAACACCTGTCCCTGACCCCCAATCCAATGGGCTCACTGTTGTTAGTTGCTGATCTGTGCAGCACTGAGGTCAAACTCTCAGGCTGCCGGAGACCAGGCTGGATCCTAGGATGAACCCAGCAATTTAATTTCCTGTCCAAATGCACAGTAACTGGACCAGACCCTGGAATCAGCCCCTCAAGGATGTGGTCAGGCAACTGGTAGAGCAGACTAAAGGTATCCTTGGACTGGTCACTACAATAGCTGGTGCAGCCATTGCCACAGTCTCCCTTATCCAACCATGCACCCCAGTGTAACACTCGCTTCACAGCTGTTTGTATCACCAATGTGCCTGTACTGGACTGGGAAACTCAATATCATACCTTGTCAGCTTGTATCAGGGGCCCTTGGGATGGGAAGTTTTCTCACGCACTCTTCAATTTAACCCTAAAGCTTAATGCCACTCATGTTTCTATCCTAGAAGTTACAGAGGGACTGCTGGGACTGGTGTGCTGGGACTGGTCAATTACTGGTGGGGATTCATTTAATTTTGGTTCCATCTCTATGCATTGATTATTGCAGTAGTGGTTATTGTTGGTTGCAGCTTATTGATCTGTCTTTTCCATGCTACGCCAAACAGGGTCACATTTGACAAGTGAAAGACTACCCTGTTGGCTGAGATTTTGGCTGCAAAGATAGCCCACCCTAAAACAGAGGGAAGAGATGTGGGTGACACTGTACCTAGTGGGAGTCTGCCTGCCCTGCTCATGCAGGAGGTTGAGAGCATGGCACATGATGCCTCCCAAGAAGGACCCCACAACCTAGCTGCTGGCAGGCAGCCAGCCCCAGGCACTTTTCCCCACCCCCACTCCCTGAAAGGGTCCTAATAGTTGCCAATCAGGTAAACAGCCCCTGGGTGTGACATGGATCCATTAGGACCACCTTGAAAGCTATCTTTGGAAATCACTCAGACCAAAAAGAGAAGAAGAAATTAGAAAAGCTAAAAACAGCATTTGAAATTTATGGAATGCTATGAAATGACTCAACATATGGGTCTTGGGAATTCCTGAAGGTGTGGAAAAAGAGAATGGACCAGAAGGCCTATTCAGCTAAATAATAACAGAAAATTCCCCTAATTTGGAGAAAGGAAGGGACATCCAAATACAGGAAGCATACAGAACTGAACAGAAAATATCAATACCATGACATACAAAGTCAAACTTTCAATAGTAAAACCTAAAATGTGCATGAGAGAAATGCCAGTTTACCTTCAGAGGATCTCCAATTAGACCAACAGCTGATTTCTGATCAGAAAACCTTCAGGCTAGGAGGAAACGGAGAGACATAGTCCAATTCTTAAAAAGAAAACAATTGTCAACTCAGAATACTGAAACCTGCAAAGCCTTCATTTATAAATGAAGATGAAATAAAGACCTTCCATAACAGAGATAAATAGAATTTGTCAACACTCATCCAGTCTTATCAATGATGCTTAAGGATGTGATACACACAAAAATACAGAAAGGTAGTCATCATTAGGAAAGAATGTGAAGGCAGAAAATCTCCCAGTAAAAGTATAAAGGAAATCCAAAAAGCAATGGAAATATTTATGTGAAAATGTCAGGGCCAAGTCATTACTTATCAGTAATAACCATGAATGTAAATGTATTAAATTCTCCAATTAAAAGATATGAACTAGCTGAATGGATTTATTAAAAACACAAGATCCATCTATTTGCTGTCTGTAAGAAACATCTCACCAAGAAAGACACAAACAGACTGAAAGAGAAAGGATGGAAAAAATATTCCATGCTAACAGAAAGCAAAAAAGAGCATCAGTACCCATCCTGATATCAGACAAAATAGACTTTAACACAACAACTGTTAAAGACAAATAAGGGCATTATATAATGATTAAGGGATCAATGATTATGAGATAAAATCAAGGAAGATGTGACTATTGCAAATGTATATGCACACAATGCCAAGTGGCCTGGCTATTTAAAAGCATTGTTAATGAATCAAATGGGAGATATACACTCCAATACAATAGTAGGAGACTTTAACACCCCACTATCATCAACGGACAAGTCAACTAGACAAAAAAATCAACAAAGAAACAACAGGGCTAATTGACACTATGGAATGGACCTAATAGAACATTTCATGCACAGTTGAATGAAAGGCTTTCTGAAAAAATAAAACTATTGATATGTCATTGGACAAAGTAACCAAAAAAGACAGAAGATCCAAATTAATAAAATCAGAGTTGAAAAAGAAAATGTTACATTGGTTACCTCAGAAATAAAAAGAATCAAGGGTTACTACTAACAGCTACATGCCAACAAATTGGAAAATCTAGAAGAAATGGATAGGTTTCTGGATATATGTAATTAACAAAATTGAGTTATGAAGACATAGAAAATGTATATAGACCAATAATCAAGATGGGAGATTGAATTAGTAATAAAGAACCTCCCAAAAAGGAAAAGCCCAGGACCAGATGGCTTCAATGCTAAATTATGTCAAACTTTCAAAGAAGAACTAATTCAACTTCTTCTAAAACAGTACAGTACAATTGAAATGGAGAAATTCCTTCTAAACTTCTTTTACAAGGCCAGCAACACCATACTTCCAAAACCAGAAAAAGATAAAAGAAAAACTATAGACCACTATTACTGATGAATATAGATGCAAAAATCTTTTACAAAATACTGCCTAATCAGAGGGGCGGAGCCAAGATGGCAGATAGTGAGGACGTGCACCGAGAGCTTGGGAAAATAAAGTTTCATAAAAGTGGAATTACTGTAGCCTCAGGAAAAGACTCAAGAAAAAAACTGTAGAGGAAACGCTTCCAGATCTACTGGATGTGACACAGAGGACCTACAGGGAGCCCACCGCATGGAAACCCAACCACGGGAGCCGAGCCGCAGAATCTCGCCAGTGTGGGCACGGACAGGAGGTAAGACAAAAACGTCAGAAACCCGAGACATTGGTGGGGAAAGGCAAGGCCTCTCTCTTCACTCACCGAGCAAAACAAAGAGCAGGCGCCATTTTACATATGTAAAGTGCAGCCAATGAGTACACAAACTCAGTAACTATGGAAATTTGGCGAAACTTGAGAACACATTGAGGGCTGCATAAACTCTTTGTGTGGTCCCAGGGGTAGATCAAACGAATACTCACAGAGGCCAGATTTCAACTACCCTCAATTCCACTCACCTGTGCGGAATTACTTCCCAACTGAGTAAAAAAAAAGAGAGAGAGAGAGAGAGATCCAGCAAAGAGCAAGGGAGAGAACAATCTGGGAGAGTCACTTTTGGAACAGCCTTAAACTTGAAGAATCAAACAGAGCTCTCTGGCCACACCCATCACAGCCTCTAAGGATCGATCAAAGCAGACAGTACACTTAATCTAAAGGCATAGTATAACAAGAAAAAAACACCACAGCAAAAAAACCATAAATTATCTCCAATATGCCAAACAACAAACGCAGAAACCGAGGTAACAAGAGCAAGGAAGACACTATGATGCCCCAAATGAACAAGACACCCCAATCCAAGATTATGAAGATGAAGAGATAGAGGAAATGCAAGAAGCAGATCTCAAAAAATTGATAAGAACATTAAGAAGTTCTCAAAAACAAATTCTTGAACTACAGAATTCCTTAATGGACAAGATAGAAAATCTCTCTCATGAAAATGAAATATTAAGGAGGAATCAAAATGAAATGAAACAACTAGTAGAACAAGAAACTGTGATAGGCCGGCGCCGTGGCTCAACAGGCTAATCCTCCGCCTTGCGGCGCCGGCACACCGGGTTCTAGTCCCAGTCAGGGCACCGATCCTGTCCCGGTTGCCCCTCTTCCAGGCCAGCTCTCTGCTGTGGCCAGGGAGTGCAGTGGAGGATGGCCCAAGTGCTTGGGCTCTGCACCCCATGGGAGACCAGGAGAAGCACCTGGCTCCTGCCATCGGAACAGCGCGGTGCGCCGGCCGCAGCGCGCTACCGCGGCGGCCATTGGAGGGTGAACCAACGGCAAAAGGAAGACCTTTCTCTCTGTCTCTCTCTCACTGTCCACTCTGCCTGTCAAAAATAAAAAAAAAAAAGAAACTGTGATAGTGACAAAAAACCACAATGAAATGAAGAATTCAATAGATCAAATGACAAACACATTAGAGAGCCTTAAAAACAGAATGGGTGAAGCAGAAGAGAGAATATCGGACTTAGAAGACAGAGAACAGGAAAGGAAACAGTCAAATCAAGGAAAAGAAGAAGAAATCAGAAATCTAAAAAATACTGTCAGGAATCTACAGGATACTATTAAAAAACCCAACATTCGGGTTCTAGGAGTTCCTGAAGGCATGGAGAGGGAGAAAGGATTAGAAGGCCTTTTTAGTGAGATACTAGCAGAAAATTTCCCAGGTTTGGAGAAGGACAGAGACATCCTAGTACAGGAAGCTCATAGAACCCCTAATAAACGACACGTCGTAATCAAACTCACCACAGTGAAACACAAAGAAAAGATCCTAAAATGTGCAAGAGAGAAATGCCAGATTACTCTCAGAGGATCTCCTATTAGACTCACAGCAGACTTCTCAGCAGAAACCCTACAAGCTAGGAGAGAATGGCAAGATATAGCCCAGGTACTAAGAGAGAAAAACTGCCAGCCCAGAATATTATATCCTGCAAAGCTCTCATTTGTGAATGAAGGTGAAATAAAGACTTTTCATAGCAAACAGAAATTGAAAGAATTCATCACCACTCGTCCAGCCCTGCAAAAGATGCTTAAAGATGTGTTACATACAGAAACACAGAAACACGGTCACCAATATGAAAGAAGATAAAGGAAGGAAACCTCACAGCAAAAGATCACAGGAATCTCAAACCATATATTAGAAAGTATCTTTGGCAAATGACAGGGCAAAGTTACTCCTTCTCAATAGTCACATTGAATGTTAATGGCCTGAACTGTCCAGTTAAGACACTGATTGGCTGATTGGGTTAAGGAACAAAACCCATCTTTTTGCTGCTTACAAGAAAATCATCTTTCCAACAATGATGCATACAGACTGAAAGTGAAAGGCTGGAAAAAATATACCATGCCAACAGAAATGAAAAAAGAGCGGGCGTAGCCATCTTAATATTGGACAACATAAACTTTACCACAAAAACTGTTAGGAGAGACAAAGAGAGGCACTATATAATGATTAAGGGATCCATTCAACAGGAAGATATAATGATTATCAATGTATACGCACCTAATTACAGGGCACCAGCTTAATTAAAAGACATGTTAAGGGACATAAAGGGAGACTTAGACACCAATACAATAGTACTGGGGGACTTCAACACTCCACTCTCAGAGATAGACAGATCAACAGGACAGAAGATCAACAAGGAGACAGTAGATTTAAATGACACTATAGCCCAAATGGATCTAACAGATATCTACAGAACTTTTCATCCTACACATAAAGCATTTACATTCTTCTCAGCAGTACATAGAACCTTCTCTAGGATTGACCACATACTAGGCCATAAAGCAAGTCTCAGCAAATTCAAAAGAATTAGAATCATACCATGCAGCTTCTCAGACCACAAAGGAATGAAGTTGGAAATTAGCAACTCAGGAATCCCTAAAGCATATGCAAACATGTGGAGACTGAACAACATGATCCTGAATGAACAATGGGTCATAGAGGAAATTAAAAGAGAAATCAAAAATTTTCTGGAAGTAAATGAGGATAAAAGCACAACATACCAAAACCTATGGGATACAACAAAAGCAGTGCTAAGAGGAAAGTTTATACCAATAGGTGCCTACATCAAGAAATTGGAAAGGCACCAAATAGATGAGCTTTCAACTCATCTCTAGGATCTAGAAAATCTGCAGCAAACCAAATCCAAACCCAGTAGGAGAAGAAAAATAATTAAAATCAAAGAAGAAATCAACAGGATTGAATCCAAAAAAACATTACAAAAAATCAGCCAAACGAGGAGCTGGTTTTTTGAAAAAATAAACAAAATTGACACCCCATTGGCCCAACTAACTAAAAAAAGAGAAAAGACCCAAATCAATAGTATCAGAGATGAAAAAGGAAACGTAACAACAGACACCACAGAAATAAAAAGAATCATCAGAAATTACTACAAGGACTTGTATGCCAGCAAACAGGGAAATCTATCAGAAATGGACAGATTCTTGGACACATACAACCTCCCTAAATTGAGCCAGGAAGACATAGAAAACCTAAACAGACCCATAACTGACACAGAAATTGAAACAGTAATAAAGGCCCTCCCAACAAAGAAAAGCTCAGGACCAGATGGATTCACCACTGAATTCTACCAGACATTTAAAGAAGAACTAACTCCAATTCTTCTCAAACTATTCAAAAAAATTGAAAAAGAGGGAATCCTCCCAAATTCTTTCTATGAAGCCACCATCACCTTAATTCCTAAGCCGGAAAAAGATGCAGCATTGAAAGAGAAGTACAGACCAATATCCCTGATGAACATAGACGCAAAAATCCTCAATAAAATTCTGGCCAATAGAATGCAACAACACATCAGAAAGATCATCCACCAAGTCCAAGTGGGATTTATCCCTGGTATGCAGGGATGGTTCAACATTTGCAAAACAATCAACGTAATACACCACATTAACAGACTGCAGAAGAAAAACCATATGATTCTCTCAATAGATGCAGAGAAAGCATTTGATAAAATACAACACCCTTTCATGATGAAAACTAAGCAAACTGGGTATGGAAGGAACATTCCTCAATACAATCAAAGCAATATATGAAAAACCCACGGCCAATATCCTACTGAATGGGGAAAAGTTGGAAGCATTTCCGCTGAGATCTGGTACCAGACAGGGATGCCCACTCTCACCACTGCTCTTCAATATAGTTCTGGAAGTTTTAGCCAGAGCTTTTAGGCAAGAAAAAGAAATTAAAGGGATACAAATTGTGAAGGAAGAACTCAAACTATTCCTCTTTGCAGATGATATGATTCTTTATTTAGGGGACCCAAAGAACTCTACTAAGAGACTACTGGAACTCATCGAAGAGTTTGGCAAAGTAGCAGGATATAAAATCAATGCACAAAAATCAACAGCCTTTGTATACACAGGCAATGCCACAGCTGAGGAAGAACTTCTAAGATCAATCCCATTCACAATAGCTACAAAACAATCAAATATCTTGGAATAAACTTAACCAAGGACATCTCTATGATGAAAACTACAAAACCTTAGAGAAAGAAATAGAAGAGGATACCAAAAAATAGAGAAATCTTCCATGATCATGGATTGGAAGAATCAATATCATCAAAATGTCTATCTCCCAAAAGCAATTTATACATACAATGCAATACCAATCAAGATACCAAAAACATTCTTCTCAGATCTGGAAAAAATGATGCTGAAATTCATATGGAGACATAGAAGACCTCAAATAGCTAAATGGTGCTGGAAAAATTGGATTTCCATGTGCAAAAGCTTGAAGCAAGACCCCTACCTTTCACCATACACAAAAATTCACTCAACATGGATTAAAGACTTAAATTTATGACCTGAAACCATCAAATTATTAGAGAGCATTGGAGAAACCCTGCAAGATATAGGTACAGGCAAAGACTTCTTGGAAAAGACCCCAGGAGCACAGGCAGTCAAAACCAAAATTAACATTTGGGATTGCCTCAAATTGAGAAGTTTCTGTATTTCAAAAGAAACAGTCAGGAAAGTGAGTAGGCAACCGACAGAATGGGAAAAAATATTTGCAAACTATACTACAGATAAAGGGTTGATAACCAGAATCTACAAAGAAATCAAGAAACTCCACAACAACAAAACAAACAACCCACTTAAGAGATGGGCCAAGGACCTCAATAGACATTTTTCGAAAGAGGAAATCCAAATGGCCAACAGGCACATGAAAAAAATGTTCAAGATCACTAGCAATTAGAGAAATGCAAATCAAAACCACAATGAGGTTCCATCTCACCCCTGTGAGAATGGCTCACATTCAGAAATCTACCAACAATAGATGCTGGAGAGGATGTGGGGAAAAAGGGACACTAACCCACTGTTGGTGGGAATGCAAACTGGTTAAGCCACTATGGAAGTCAGCCTGGAGATTCCTCAGAAACCTGAACATAACCCTACCATAAAACCCAGCCATCCCACTCCTTGGAATTTACCCAAAGGAAATTAATATGGCGAACAAAAAAGTCGTCTGCACATTAATGTTTATTGCAGCTCAATTCACAATAGCTAACACCTGGACCCAACCCAAATGCCCATCAACAGTAGACTGGATAAAGAAATTATGGGACATGTACTCCATAGAATACTATACAGCAGTAAGAAACAATGAAACCCAGTCATTTGCAACAAGATGGAGCAATCTGGAAAACATCATGCTGAGTGAATTAAGCCAGTCCCAAAGAGGCAAATTTCATTTGTTTTCCCTGATCGGGGACAACTGAGCACCAAAGGGGAAACCTGTTGAAGTGAAATGGACACTATAAGAAACAATGACCTGATCAGCTCTTGTCCTGACTCTAGATGTACAATGTAATACTTTATCCTTTTTAGTATTTTTTGTTGTTGTTGTTGTTCTGGTACTAGTGGTTGAACTCTGTAATTAACACACAATTATTCTTAGGTGTTTAAATTTTAACTGAAAAGTGATCCCTGTTAAATTTAAGAGTGGAAAAAGAGAGGGAGGAGATGTACAATTTGGGACATGCTCAATCGGACTTGCCCCAAATGGTAGAGTTAGAAATGTGCCAGGGGATTCCAATACAATCCCATCAAGGTGGCATGTATCAATGCCATCTCACTAGTCCAAGTGATCAATTTCAGTTCACAATTGATCACTCTGATAGGTCTAAGAGTCAAAGGGATCACACAAACAAGACAAGTGCCTGCTAATACTAACTGATAGAATCAAAAAGGGAGAGAAAGATCCAGCATGGGAAGTGGGATACACAGCAGACTCATAGAATGGCAGATGTCCTAAACAACACTCTGGCCTCAGAATCAGCCCTTAAGGCATTCAGATCTGGCTGAAGAGCCCATGAGATTATTGTAGGCATGGAAAGCCAAGATACCATGGAAAAGGAAAAAAAAAAAAAAAAAGAAGACCTAAATGAAAGATCTCTGTGAGTGAGATCCCAGTGGAAAGAACGGGGCCATCAAAAGGAGGTACCTTTCTCTGAAGGGAGGAGAGAACTTCCACTTTGACTATGACCCTATCGGAATAGGACCAAAGTCAGCGAACTCTAAAGGCTTCCATAGCCCTGGCAACTCATGACTAGAGCCTAGGGAGATTACTGACGCCATGAATAGGAGTGTCAAATTGTTAAGTCAGCAACAGGAGTCACTGTGTACTTACATCCCATGTGGGATCTGTCCTTAATGTGTTGTCCAATGTGCAGTGATGCTATAACTAGTACTGAAACAGTATTTTTACACTTTGTGTTTCTGCGTGGGTACAAACTGATGAGATCTTTACTAATTATATTCTGAATCGATCTTCTGTATATAAAGATAATTGGAAATGAAAAAAAAACCTGGTGTTAAATTGGAAATGGCATAGAAAATTAATTTTTTTAAAAAAAATATTATGTAGGATCTCTGTCTTTAATGTGCTGTACACTCTTATTTAATGCTATAACTAGTACTCCAGCAGTATTTTTTTTCACTTTGTGTTGCTATATGGGGACAAACTGTTGAAATCTTTACCTAATATATACTAAACTGATCTTCTGTATATAAAGAGAATTGAAAATGAATCTTGATGTGATTGTAGGGGAGAGGGAGCGGGAAAAGGGGAAGGTTGTGGGTGGGAGGGAAGTTTTGGCAGGGGGAAAGCCATTGTAACCCATAAGCTATACTTTGGAAATTTATATTCATTAAATAAAAGTTTAATAATAAAAAAAAAACAGAAAAAAAAATACTGCCTAATCAAATCTAACAACACATCAGAAAGATCATTCACCCAGACCAAGTCAGATTTATCCCTGGTATGCAGGGATGGTTCAAAATATGCACATCAATTAATGTGATATATAGCATTAACATATTGAAGAACAAAAACCATATAATTATCTCCATAGATGAAAAGAAAGCACTTGATAAAACACAACACCATTTCATGTTAAAATCTTAAACAAATTTGGTATAGAAGGAACACTCCTTAACACAGTCTAGGCAATATATGACAAAAACCTAGCCAGCATTATATAAATGAGTAAAAGCTGGAAGCATTTCAACTTATATCTAGAACCAGACAACGATGTCCATTTTCATCATTTCATTCAATATAGTCCTGGAATATATAACTAGAGCTATTAGGCAAGAAAAATAAACCAAAGTGGAACTAACAAGAAAGGAAGAAGTCAAATCAACCCTGTTTCACAATGACATGATCCTACATATAGGAGAACCAAAAGACACCATCATGGGCTTTTGCTGTAGCTTAGCAGGTAAAGCTGCCACCTGCAGTGCTGACATCTCATATGGGTACCTGTTCAATTACTTCTGCTCCACTTCCACTGCAGTCTCTACTATGGCCTGGGAAAGGAGTAGAAGATGGCCCAAGTCCTTGGGCCCCTGCACCCATGTGGGAGACACTGAAGAAGCTCCTGTCTCCTAGTTTCAGATCTGCACACTATGGCCATTGCAGCCATCTGGGGAGTGAACCTGTTGATGGAAGACCTCTCTCTCTCTCTTGTTCTCTGCCTCTGCCTCTAACTCTACCTTTCAAATAAATAAATAAAAGACATGATTAAGGCAATAATGGAACTGATAACTGAGTTTGGAAAAGTTTCAGAATATAAAATCAACACATAAAAATCAATAGCTTTTGCATACTTAGAAAATGCCATGGCTGAGAAAGAATTATGAAATCAGTACCATTAAAAATAGCTATTGGGGCCAGAGAGTAGCATAGTGGGTGAAGACACCGCCTGTGGTGTTGGCATCTCATATGGGCACTGGTTTGGGACCCAGCTGCTCCACTTCCTATCCAGCTCTCTGCCTTGGCCTGGGAAAGCAGTGGCAGATGGCCCAAGTCCTTGGGCCCTTGCACCCACATGGGAGAGCCAGAAGAAGCTCCTGGCTCCTGGCTTCAGATTGGCACAGCTCTATCCATTGCAACTATTTGGGGAGTGCGCCAGCAGATGGAAGACCCTTCTCTCTCTCTTTCCCTCTTTCTCTCTCCCTCTCTCTCTCTCTCTCTCTCTCTGCCTCTCCTTCTCTCTGTATGTAATTCTGACTTTTAAATACATAAATAATTTTTTTAAAAAAATAGACATTAAAAATTTAAATACTTTGGAATAAATATAGCCAAGGATGTGAAAGATCTTTACAATGAAATTACAAAATATTAAAGAAATAAATGAAACCACAAATAAATGGAAGAAACTTCCATGTTCATGGATCGGAAGAATTAACACTCAAAATGTGGACACTATCCAAAGCAATTTACAGATTCAATCAGATCTCAAATAAAATACCAATGACATTCAAAAGACTACACATTGTGATCTATTCATACGACATTCTGGAAGAGGCAAAAGTATAGGAATAGAAGATTTATCAGTGGAGCTGGAAATGAGGGCAATAAAATAACCCCAAAGGGGTACAAGGGAACTTTTAGGATGATGGGAATATTTTGCATCTTAAGTTGGTGGTAGTCACATGACCATTATATTTTGCCAAACTTTAACTTGTTACCAGAGTAAAATTGATCTCAATATAACCTAAATGAGTGGCACAAACTTTGACGTTAAATCCTTTGATATTATCTGCTCGATGCCTTCATTACCATGGCACTATACCCCTAAAGGACAGTCCTCATTCTAAATTCTCCCCTCTCTCAACAAATGGAGTGCATTCGTGAGAGACTTTGTTGCACATCTGCCGAGTCCCTTCACATTGCCTTTAGTGCTCTGCTCTCACCAGTTTTTTGTTTTGATATGATTTTACTTGTTTGTCGATTTTAATGGTTTGGACACTGTAAAGAGATTAGGGTCATCATAACTGGCTTCTAATCTTATAATACTTTTAGATATGTTGCTCTCTGTGTGTTATCTGTCCTAAGCGATTTGTTGAAACTTTATTTTTGTCTGTTCTACAGTCAAATTTCATAAATTTTCTATATGTTCTTGATAAGAAAATAAATTGCATTTTTATTGATCAAAGGAACTTAATAAGTTTAGTGATAATTTCTTCTGAAGTTTACTACTTTTTCTGCTTAAAGAATTTCTAGTAAGTATATTTTATAACCCATTATTTTATTTTTAAAATTGACATACCATAATTGTTCAAATGCATGTGATATATTATCAAATTTCAAAACAAATATATAAACTTGCAATAATCAGATCAGGTTAATTGGATTTTCTGTCACCTCAAACATATGTCGTTTCTTTGCAGCAAGAATATTCAGAATCCATTCTACTAGCTATTTATATATATACAATTATATATAATATATATATAGTATATACTATATATTATATATTACATATAAAATAATATGTAATATATATAAAATAATATATATTATATATTATATATATAATTGTTGTCATCCATAGTCATCCTACTGGCTATAAAACATAATAATTTATTCCTCCTATCCAATCGCATGCCTGTGCACATTCGCCATCCTCTATCCTTCCGTCCCTTGCCCAAACTTTCACCAGGCTCTGGTTAACTACTATGATTACTATTAGAGAATATACTATTCCCCTATCTTTGAGAACAACCTTTTAGATTTCATATATAAGTGAAAACATTCAGTATTTATGTTTCTGTTTCTGGCTTTCATCACTTAACATAATGCCCCCCAGCTCCATTCATGTTATTACAAATGAAAGAATTTTATTTTTACCTATGTCTGATTAATATTCCATTATGTATATATATGAATCACATTTATTATCTATTTATCTGTAGAGGGACACCTAGGTTGATTCCACATCTGGGCCATTGAGAATGCCATAATAAACATGCAAGTGTTAATGTCTTGTCTACATAATGATTTCAACTCCTTTAGATATATACCCAGTAGTGAGATTGCTGGATCAAATGTAGAACTATTTCTAGTGTTTTCAGAAACCTCCCTACTGTTTCCCTTAATGAGCATACCAATTTGCTTTCCAACCAACACTGTACAAAAGTTCCCTTTTATCTGCATCCTTGCCAGTTTTGTTATTTGTCTTTTTTGATAACAGTCATTCTAGCTGGGATGAGATGACATCTTTTTGTGGTTTTGATTTGCATTCCCCTGATGATAGTGATATTGAACATTCTCTCATACATTTGTTTGGTCATTTGTATATTTCCTTTTGTAAAATGTCTATTTGGATCCTATGCCAGTTTTTGAATTGAATTTTCTTTCCTATTGAATTGTGTAAGCTCTTTATATTTCTGGAAACCAATACCTTGGCAAATGAGTGATTTGACAATATTTTCCACCATTCTGTAGTTTATCTGTTCACTCTATTAATTTTTTCTTTAAGGCAAAGAGGAATTTTAGTTTCATGTTCTCTATTGTTGAGTTTTTTTCTTATTTTGTTCTTATTGCCTCTGCTTTTGGGGTCATAATGAAAATTTTTCTGCCCAAACATTCAGAAGAATTTTCCTTATATTTTCTTGTAGTAACTTTGTAGCTTCAGATCATAAATTTAACTTTCGTCAATTGTGAGTTGATTTTTGTATATAAAGAGATAAGGGTTTAGTTTCTTTCTCCTGCAAATGCATATCCAGTTTTCCCAGAACCACTTATTGAAAAGATTTTTCTTTCTGGAATTATGTCCTTGCTGCTTTTGTTGAATATCAGTTGGCTATAAATATGTAGATGTATTTCTGGATTCCTTCTGCTATTCCATTGATTTATGTGTTTTTCTATGCCAATACCATACTACTTGTTTTGGCAGCATGTTGTAGTATAATTTGAAGTCGGATATATTAATCCCTCCAGCTACATTCATTTTGCTCAGGATTTCTCTATCTTGGATCTTTTGTGGCTCCATACAACTTTCAGAAGTGTTTTTTCTTTTCTGGTTTTTGCAAAGAATGCCATTGATATTTTAATAGTAATTTCATTGAATCTATAGGTTGCTTTGGTAAAACAAACATTTGAACATTAATTTTAAATTCATGAACACGGGATACCCTTCCATTTTTGTGGCCTCTTCAATTTCTTTAATTAGTATTTTGTAATTTCCTAGATATCTCTAACGTAGTTGATAAATTTATTTAGCTATTGTGTGATTGCCTTTTTTTTAAAAAAAAAAAGATTTATTTATTTACTTGAAATTCAGAGTTACACAGAGAGAAAAGGAGAGGCAGAGAGAGAGAGAGACAGAGAGAGAGAGAGAGAGAGAGACAGAGACAGAGAGAGAGAGGAGAGAGGAGAGAGAGGTATTCCAACTGCTAGTTCACGCTCCAGTCGCAATGGCCGGAGCTCTGCCGAACTGAAGCTAGGAGTCTCTTCTGGGTCTCCTAGGTGGGTGCAGGGGCCCAAGGACTTGGGCCATCTTCTACTGCTTTCCAAGGCCATAGCAGAAAGCTGGATCAGAAGCGGAGGAGCCAGAACTCAAACCAGCGCCCATATGGGATGCTAGTATTGCAGGTACCGATTTATCCACTATGCCACAGCGCTGGGCCCATGGGATTTTTTTCTTTTAATTTTTACTTATTTGGTACATTTGAAAGGCAGAGTCACAGAGGAAAACATTCTGGTTCACTCCCACAAATGCCTTTATCAACCATGAACTCTACTCAGGCGTCCCATGTGGGTGGCAGGTAAATTGAGCTATCACCTGAGGTTTCCCTGGGAACACAATTAGCAGGAAGCTGCAATTTGGAGAAGATCCAGGACTCCAATTCAAACACTCCTGTATAGGATGTGGGCATCTCAATCCTCTTAACCACTGCACTGCACAAAACACCTGCTCTGGGATTTGGTTTCTCAATAATTTTTTGTTGAATGTCCATAAAAAAGCTACTGGTATTTGTATGTTGCTTTTGTATCCTGCAATTCTATTTAATTAATTTGTCAGTTCTAACAGTTTTTGCTGGAGTCTAAATTCTATTTATAAAATCATTTTGTCTGTAGCGATATTCTGACCTTTTCATTTCCTATTTGAATGTCATTTTCTTTTTTTAAAAAATTTTTATTTATTAGAAAGAGTTACATAGAGAGAGAAGCAGAGTCAGAGAAAGGTCTTCCATCCACTGGTTCACTCCCCAATTGGCCGCAATGACTGGAGCTGCACTGATCCGAAGTCTGGATAGAATGGCTTTCATACAGAAATCAACAAACAACAAATGCTGGCGATGAGGGGAAAAAGGTATACTAATCTACAGTTGGTGAGAATGCAAACTGGTAAAGCCACTATGGAAGACAGTTTGGAGATACCTCAGAAAGCTGAATATAGCTCTACCACATGACCCAACCATCCCACTCCTCAGAATCTACCCAAGAGAAATTAAATTGGCAAATAAAAGAGCTATCTGCCCCTCCATGTTTATTGCATCGCAATTCACAGTAGCTAAGACATGGAATCAACCTATATGCCTATCAACAGAAGATTGGATAAAGAAATTATGGGATGTGTACTCTATGGAATACTACACAGTGGTAAAGAATATGAAATCTGGTCATACGCAACAAAATGGAGGAATCTGGAAAACATGATGCTGAGTGAAATAAGCCAGCCAAAAAGGGGCAAATATCATATGTTCTCCCTGATCTGTGACAACTAACTGAGCATGTGAAAGAAAACTTGTAGAAGTGAAACTGACACTATGCGAACCAATGACTTGATTAGCCCTTGTCCTGTCAAGAAATAGCTTACTATTTTATTGTTTTTAGTATTTTCTGTTTCTACTTAATACCATTGGCTGAACTCTTTAACTCAGAATTATTCTTAGGTGTTTAAATCCAATTGAAAACTGATCCCTGCTAAAAATAAGAGTGGGAATAAGAGAGGGAGGAGATGCATAGTTCAGTACACGTTCCCTTGGACTTATCCTTATTGGTAAAGCTAAAACTTGCCATGGGATTCCAAATTCCACTAAGTTGGCAGGTACCAATGGCATCTTACTAGTTAAAATGATCAGTTTAAGTTCATAACTGATCATAAAGATAGGATTAAGTGTCAAAGGGTCACATAAATAAGACCAAATCTCTGCTACAATATTTGATAGAATTAAAAAGGAGAGAATGATCCAACATGTGAAGCAGGCCACACAGCAGACTCATAGAATGACACATGCCTGAAGCAGCACTCTGGCCTCAGAGTCAGCCATTAAGGCATTCAGATCTGACTAAAAAGCCCATGGGAGCATTTCAGGCATGGAAAGCTAAGAGACTCTGGCAAAAAAAAAATGACCTAAATGAAAGATCCCTGTGAGCAAGATCGTGGTGGACAGAAGGGGCCTTCAAAGAAGGAGGTGGCTTTCTCTGAAGAGAGAAAACTTCCACTTTGATTATGGTCCTGTCTAAATAAAATCAAAGCTTGTGGACTCAAGAGGTTTCCATAGCCTTGGCATCTCATAACAAGAGCCTCGAGTGATCACTGATGTCATAAATAAGAGTGTCAATTGTTAAATCAATAACAGGAGTCACTGTGCACATGCTCCTCATGTAGGACCTCTGTCCTTAATGACTTGTACTATGAGAATTAATGGAAAAACTAGTCTTCAAACAGTACTTTATACTTTGTGTGTCCGTGTGAGTGCAAACTATTGAAATCTTCACTTAGTATGCTTAGTATAACTTAGTATAACTCTATACTTAATATAGAGTTGATCTTCTGTATATAATTAAAAATGAATCTTAATGAAGAATGGGATGGGAGAGGGAGTAGGAGGTGGGACAGTTTGGGGGTGGGAGGACAGTTATGGGGGGAAGAACTCCTATAATCCAAAAGCTGTACCTATGAAATGTATATTTATTAAATAAAAGCTTTCTAAAAATAGAATGTAAATGATACTTTCCTTCCTCCATACTTTTTTTATATTTCTTTAATTGATATGGTTATTTTAAAGACCTGTCTTCACGTCCTAAGTTCTTTCTTCTGCCTGAATACTTCTGTTGTTGAGGTTCCCAATAATATATCTTATTTTATTTATTGAATTCTTTACCACTAAGATTTCTGATTGTTTTTTCTACAGTCTCTCCATATTTGCTTAGTTTTCCATTCATATCAGGAATTTTCTTATGAATTTATTTGAAATATCCCTCTATTCTCTTGTATTTCATTAAGTTTTCTTAAAATCATTCTTTTGAATTATTTGTCAGCCAGCTCTTCAATTTCCTTTACTCTGGAGTCTATTGCTAGTGAGTTATTATATTCCTACAGAGGTATCCTCTTTCACTGTTTTTCAATACTTCTTGTATCCCTATATTGGTATTTGTGTACCTGGTGAGTCAATTGACTCTACAAATTTAATAGGATTACATCCATAGTAACAAACTTTCTTGCCATGTTGCTAGGGTTTTGGCTGGATATGATATATCAGTTTTGTTCCCAGGTAAGTTTGTTAGCATAGTGTCCACAAAGCTTCTTTGGCAATACTCAAAATTGGTGATGTCCGTGGGTATCCCAGTGGCTTAGGATTCAGTTTTAAGATTATATGCTAGTAGCATGCAATCCACATAGGGAGGGTGGGTTCACTGGCAACTCTAGGTTCATATTATGAAAGGGTATAATCACCATGTTGAACCCAGTGAACATGGTGAGCTGCCCAATAGCATAGTGGGGTGCCTGCTAACATCAAGTTCATGTGGGAACTGAGCCATATCAGTGGGACCAGATGAGGCATCTTTCAGTATCTGAAGCCTGCAAAGGTGATTTCATACAGCCTCTAGAGTTAATCGCTTTCAGGGATGTCTGTTATGTAGCCTCCTGGGCTATGTGTCGGTGGGTGGGACTAAACATCTGCTTCCTGGAGATTCAGAAGTAGAGCTTCAAGAACAGATTGCTTATCTGGTCTTTGGGGCCTCAGCATGATGAATCACTCAAAAAAGACTGCTCAGTTCCTTCCTAGAGTCATATATAGATGAAGCCACTTGTGTATTTCCCTGTTTATTGTCCAAGCCACTCACGTCAGACTACTTGATGTGTCCTAAGGTTGAGTGCAGGGCTATCAGAATGCTTTAGTAGTGTAGCTTCAGCTTGCCCAGATGCTCAAAGTTGAGTGCTTGGTTGCTTATCAGGACAGAGGCTATAGGGTCAGCAATACTTAGCTGCTTCCAGGGCAGGAGAGTGCCTAGAGCCTTCTGACTATTTCCTGGGACCAAGAGTTGATTAAAAGGGCTATGGTATTTTGGAAGCAACAGGAGGGTTAGCATGTTGCCTAGTGCTTCTTGGGCTTCTTCGAGGATGAATGGGGCTTCCTAGATGCTCCCAGGAAAGTAGATTCTTTGCAGACTAAGCCACTCAGAGTAGGCTGCCTGAGGCTATGGGAGAAGAGGCAGGGCATCCTGGCTGGTTTATCAGGTTGCATCAGAAGAGCTGCTGAGGGCAGCAGTCCTGCTGCTTCACAGGATCCTGGATAGGGGAAGCCTCAAAAATGGTTGCATACAGCAAGATCCTCCAGGGAGAGGGAGAAGAGCATATCAGCATATCGGGCTTGGTTCCTTTTCAATGGTAATGTGCCACTGTGGTAAACACTAGCTCCCCAAACTGAGCAGGGACTGTGAGAGCTACACTGTTCTCCAACAATAAATGCCTTAGGTGTCTATGGCATGAGGGGGATTCCCAGAGGCCCTTTTCTGCTTTCACTTTTCCTATTTAGTAATGCCTGTCTCAGTGCAGAGTTCATGCCAAGAGACAGAATGGTAGAGTCTATGTGCCTAACTGCCTTTTTTTTAAAGACCAAACATCTCTGTACTACTCAATGTCTCTGCCACATCCACACTGCATTCCAATACTCTGCCTAAAATACCTGTGTAAAATAACCATTGGTTTTTATTTGCTTTTGCTCTTTCTTGTGGAGAGAAGCAGGCTAGGATCCTGTAGTCAGAAGATCTTGTAAGACAGAGTCCAGGTTTTTCAATAAAGCCATGCATAACGTTAGAGTGGCTGAGTGAATGATAGGTGATACTCACAACAGTGGTCATACCATACATCTCCTAATGGTATCACAGCAGTCTTAGTTTGTGGATGTATACTCCATGATGTTCACACAATGACAAAATCATCTAATAATGCATTTCTCAGGATGTATCGCATAGTCAAGAAATGTATAATTGTATAATGTATGCATTTGCAAAATAACCTACTTGTAGTAACTCTTAAACTATGAATGATACATACATTTATTATATTTATCACAGAAATAAAAGAAGATATATGATAATGCTTGGCTTAAAAGTACCAACTAAAAGTGTCCTAGAAATAATTTATTTTAGATATAACCATTTGTATGATAAAGGAGATAATATTAGCTAAAATACTCCCTTTAAAACTCCATAATATGAGTCAAAAGTGATATTAAACTTGATGTAACTGAGCTGCCAGTAGATTTTTATCTTGGTGTTCATTCAACTAGAATGAGACTGCTCTCAGGGAATATCATAGATATGTCATTTTAGCTCTGTCTCTTCCAATAGTCTTTATTTGATTTCAATAAATATCAGATAACCTTTTGGTACAAAATATAATACTCTAAGACTTAAGAATATCAAAGCAACTTTTGCTAGCCATTTAAGAAAGTCCCAGGGAACCTGAACTTGGAGCACTTTTTGAGCATTGCTTTTACTCATGCAAACAGAATAGCTGGCCATGAGATTTGTAGCAGAGAATTCTGAAAAAATACATTTTAGAAGTCATTGTCAGGGGTTCCAAGATGGCAGAATAGTGACAGGATGTTCTGATTTAAGCTGGGAGAAATTAATATTTGAAAGTGGAGAAAATACACTATCAGGATAAAAGCTGCAGGGGAACTGTAATGGGAGATCTTGCAAAAGAAGTAGAAATGGCCTGGACCTAAGACGAAAGAGCAGACATGCAAAATACCCAGCAGGCTGGATCTGGTAAAGAAATCTTTTCTCTCCCTTTAAAAGAAAGTTATAGACAATAGATAACTTGGCATTACTTTTATATCATCAATTTTCAACAATGTCTTAATCCAAAAGAGCAAAAATTCAATAATTAGGTCACATAACAAGCTGAATGATACACATCTTGATTAAGAAAGTAATACTGGAATATTATCTAAATCATAAAGCAAGCACACACTCAATTATCACATTCCCTATATATGAGAAGAGGCATTCAGCATTCAAGTCATAAGTTTATTTACAAACACATTTAGTATGCTATGAGTTCAAAAGTTTGATCCATTTTCCAGAGACTGCACCTCTTGAAATGCTGTTATCTGTTAAACGGATGACCTAAAACATCCTTATTTCTTAAGCAGTTGGTGCCATACTATGAAGAAAGGGGCAGCAAATCCAGATCCAAGATACAAGGTCATCATAGCTAGCAACCTCCACTTGTTTTCCACTGAAAATGGCAAATTCTTCCCTGGGCCCTCCTCATAGTGGCTCCTACGGACCACGAAGGTTGTGAACCCCCGGATGCTCTGTACCAACATGGCGCGGCTGGAAGCTCTGTGCGAAGAGACCGAAGAAGGAGAAATGGCGGAACCACACAAAACCTTGCTCCTTGCACGACCTTGTTCCCCTGTGTCTCTATCAGACATTTAAAAAAGAACTAACTTCAATGTTTCTCAAGCTATTCAAAACAATTGAAATAGAAGGAATCCTCACAAATTCCTTCTACAAATCCTGTATCACCTTAATTCCTAAGCCAGAAAAAAAGATACAACACAGAAATAGAACTATAGACCAATATCCTTCATGAGCATAGATGCAAAAAAACTCAACAAAATACAAGCCAATCAAATCCAACAACACATCAGAAAGATCATTCACTTGGACCAAGTGCAATTTATCCGTGGTATGCAGGGATGGTTCAACATCCAAAAATTAATAAATGTGATAAACCACAATAACAAACAGAAGACCAAACCCATATGATTATTTCAATAGATTCAGAGAAAGTATTTGACAAAATTCAACACCCTTAAACCTTAAGCACTGAGTATAGAAGGAACATTCCTCAATATAATCAAAGCTATTTATAATGAAACCACAGCCAAAAACCTTCTGAATGGGGAAAAATAGGAGGCATTCCCATTAAGATCCAGAACCAGACAAGGATGCCCATTCTAACCATTGCTATTTAATATAATCCTGGAAGTTTTAGCAGCCATCAGCCAAGAAAGAGAAATCAAAGGGATACAAATAGGGAAGGAAGAAGTCAGACTATCCCTGCTTGCTGATAACATGATTCTATATATAGGGAAGCCAAAGGGATTCCACTCCACAAAAAGAATACTGGAACTCATAAATGAGTTTGGAAAAGTAGCAGGATATAAAATCAGCACACAAAAATCAACAGCCTTTGTATATACAATGTCATAGCTAAGAGAGACCTTCTAAGATCAATCCTATTCACAATAGCTACAAAAAATTGAAATATCTTGAAATAAATTTAACCAAGGACATCAAAGATCTCTATGATAAAAATTATAAAACATTAAAGAAAGAAATGAAAGATGACATTAAAAAGTGAAAAAAATCTTCCATAAGCATGGTTTGGAAAAATCAACATCATCAAAATGTCCATATTACTGAAAGTAATTTATAGATTCAATGTGACCCCAATCAAAATACCAACAATATTCTTTTCAGCTCTAGAAAAAGTGATGTTAAAATTCTTGTGGAAACACAAGACATCCAAATAGCTAAAGCTATCTGTCTAACTCTGCCTGGCAAAAAAAAAAAAAAAAAATCCCTACCTTATAACTTATAGAAAAATCCACCAAAATGGTTCAGAGACCTAAATCTGATATGATACCATTAAACTACTAGAGAACATTGGGGAAACCCTACAAGACACTGGCTTAGGGAAAGACTTCTTGAAAAAGACCCCAGAAGCATAGGCAATCAAAGCCAAAATTAACAAGTGGGATTACACCAAACAGAAGCGTCTGCACTGCAAGAGAAACACTCACCAAAAAAGCACCCAACAGAATGGGAGAAAGTATTAGCAAACTATGAAACTTAACTTCCAGAATCTATAAATAGCTCAAGAAACTCAATAACCACAAAATAAACAACCTAGTCAAGAAATGGGCAAAGGACCTGAACAGACATTGTTCAAGAGAGGAAATTCAAATGGCTGATAGACAAATGAGAAAATGTTCAGCACTGCTAGCCATCAGGGTAATGCAAATCAAAACCACAATGAAATTTAACCTCAACCCCTTTTGAATGGATCTCATACAAAAATCAATAAACAACAGAAACTGGTGAGAATGTGGGGAGAAAGGTACCTTAATCCACTGTTGGTGGGAATGTAAACTGGTACAGCCACTGTGAAAACAATATGGAGATATCTCAGAAAGCTGAATATAGACCTACCATATGCCCCAGCCATCCCACTCCAGGGAATATATCCAAAGGAAATGAAATCAGCATATGAAAGGTTAATCTATACCCCTAGTTCATTTCATCTCAATTTACAACAGCTAGGATATGAAATCAACCCAGATGTCCATCAACTGAAGCCTGGATAAAGAAATTTTGGTATATATACATTATGGCATACTACACAGCAGAAAAAAAGAAATCCTGTCATTTGCAACAAAATGGATGCAACTAGAAACCATTATACTTAGTGAAATAAGCAAGTCACCAAAAGACAAATACTACAGATCTGAGAGACTATATGGTAACTAATAGAGTACCTAAAATCTAATCTCTAGAAGCAAAAATGACACTTTCAGGTGGGATGATTTTGAATAGCCCTTGCCTTCACCATCGAGGAACAGTATTTTTTCTTTTATTTGATTGTCTCTTTTATCTTTTCTTCATACTAATTGGTAAACTCTCTACTTAGGATAGGGTTAATTTTATGAGCATAAAATTAACTGAAAATTGATCTCTGTAAAAAATGAGAAACGGAAAGGAAGAGGGAGGAAGAAATGTGGAGGTATGGGTGAGAGGGAGGTGGGGGTGAGAATCATTATGTCCCCAAATATGTAAATATAAAACGCAAGAAGTTGTATTCCTTAAACAAAATTTTAAAAAAGAAATGAAAGCAATAAAAAAAAGTCATTGTTTTCTGTGTGATAAATAATATGGCATTAAGTACAAGGCTTTCCCAAGTCACTGTGGCAAGAAAAATGACCTAAATGAAAGATCTCTGTGAGTGAGAACCCAGTGAAAAGAACAAGCCATCAAAGAAGGAGGTACCTTTCTCTGAAGGGAGGAGAGAACTTTCATTTTGAATATGGCCTTGTCTAAATAAGGTCGGAGTTGGTGAACTCAAGAGGCTTCCATAGCCTTGATAGTTCATGACAAGAGCCTCGGGTGATTATTGATGTCATAAATAAGAGTGTCAATTGTTAAATCAACAACGGGAGCCACTGTGCACCTACTCCCCATGTAGGATCTCTGTCTTTAATGTGTTGTACTATGCGAATTAAGAGTAAAACTACTACTCAAATAGTACTCTATACTTTGTGTATCTGTGTCAATGCAAACTGTTGAAATCCTTACTTAGTATATACTAAGTTGATCTTCTGTATATAAAGATATTGAAAATGAATCTTGATGAAAAATGGGATGGGAGAGGAAGTGGGAGATGGGATGGTTGCGGGTTGGTGGGAGGTTATGGGGGGAAAAGCCGCTATAATCCAAAAGTTGTGCTTTGGAAATTTATATTTACTAAATAAAAGTTAAAAACAGTACAAGGCTTTCAAGCAGGCCTTTCAGAGTCACTACAAGAGCTAATGATGTCATGAGAGGAGGGAGCTAAGCCTTTAATGTTACCCCTAAAATGTCTAATCTACCATTCATGAACAATGACAAATATGGGAAATGAACATAGGAGAGGGATATTTGTCTCTTTCTAATGATTCTGTATTTCCCTGTGTGCAAGTGGGATATCTTTCTTATGTGACAGAACACTAATTACTTTTTCTCTAATGTAGAAAGGACTTCAATAAATCCTGAAGACTATATAGTCTCAGATCCCATAGGAGAGACAATTTTTTGAATGTGCACATATTTGAATTCTGAGTCCTGTCTGAGTAGGTATCTTGAACTAACAGAGGGAAAGATGATATTCTTTGTGCTTTTAAATTCAATCACTGTTAGACAGTACATGATTCCAATAAGTTAGTGATGGGATTAGAAGCAATAGCTCAAATGGTCCTGTCTAGACAAGGACATTAGTGGTCATAAACTATGATTATGGGTCAGTTATCATAGTCTATGTGAATGGAATTGGGGTGGTAATCCAGGGCCAGGTGACCTAGAGCCCACTTTGACAGTTTTCTCGAAGAGCAGTGTTCACAGTCTGGAGCGAAAATAGTGTTTCAAGCCAAGGAAGCACTAGTAAATTCTGAGAACAAAATGAGAAGATAGTATATCTCCTAATGTAGTGCACTGACCAGCCTTAGTTTCAAGGAGAGGATGTTATGATAGCAGAGAATATAGTCTCAGATCCCGTAGGAGAGACAATTTTTGTCAGGCTTGGGGGGTGAGTTGCTGGGAACAAACTCACCTGTTTTCCTTAGAGGTTGAACTGAGTTTGAAAATATATTTCCTTGATGAAAAGCTATTATCAGATAATACTCCTGTTATGTTAATTGTGTATTTTTTTTTTCATTAGCCACAGTTCATTTTTCAAAATGAGAGGGAGGTTGGTCACAGCGTTCTTCTGGTCACTGTGAATCCTTAGCTTCCTGTCTGCCTCAGAGACTGTGGCTGTCATCACCCACTAGACTGTATTTCCTTCTTGTTTTGTGGGGAGGGGGTTCAGAAGGTGGTGAGGAGCAGTAAAATCAAAACTAAGCTCTCCAGTTACCATATCTGCCATTGTTTTCAATGTAAAAAGAAACAAAAGATATTTTGGAACCAGCATTGTGGTGTGGGGAGTTAAGCCACCATCTGCAATACTGGCGTGCCATATGAGCGCTGGTTCAAGTCCCAGCTGCTCTGCTTCCAATTCAGCTCCTGGCCAACACACCTGGGGAAGCAGCAGCAGATGGTCCAACTACTTGGGTCACTGTCACCCATTTGGAGGACCCAAATGAAGTTTCTGGCTCTGGGCTTTGGCCTAGCATTGTCCTCACAGTTCTGGCCATTTGAGGAGTGAATGACCTGACAGAAGATTATCTTTCTCTCCCTCTACGTAACTCTGCCTTTCAAACAAATAAAGAAATTAAAACGAGGAAAAAAAATGGGAAAAATTTCACTATCCTTTTAAGTTTTTCAAATATACTGTTTCTTACCTCTTGAGAATTAAAAAAAAATGTTACCCCTTCCTGGCCATTTCTTCTTCTACTGTATTTATTTACATTGTCAGGTGAATTTGATTTTCATTACCTGAATCAGGCAAGATAGAAGGCCCATTATTTGAGCAGATGTCTGAAAACATCACTGGGAGTAAGGGTAGCAATATGTCATGCTGAATCAGTAATTCTAATTCTGGATTTCTTTCCTCCAAAGAGGAGACAGAGAATGTCCAGCCAAAGGGCCACACAATCATTAGGTCTGGCCCTGCCAACACAACCACAGGCAGCACTCAAATTTTAATAAATGTATAGCAGGCTAATTTTTAAGTTGACAATTTTGTATGGCTCAAGAATGATGCTATAAATATCCAAATTATATTCTTACAGTTGTACCTTTGAAGTATATTGAATCTGTTAAAAACTAATTCAGAAAATAAAACAAATAAAAAAGGTTCCCTACCTCTGCTCCATAGAATCCATAATTCTTGAGTTTACAATATTTTTGAAGTTATAGAATCTGCCCAACTACAAGAAGATTCTAGAGAACCATATTTAGGTATATAGAAAAAATGTAATGTAATAATAGTGATGGTTCAACTACCTTATCAGGGAACAAATTACCTGCTATTAAAGAAGTGTAGAAATGGAGCTTGGAGATGAGAGGCATAAGTTGGGGGAGGAAGGAGGAGACTGGAAAAATTATTAAATTCTATTAAAGCAGTTACCCATTGATGCATATTTTCTCATCTACATTGTTCGAGAACAATGATCATGGATTGGACCATTTTTATGCCTGCCTTAGTTCCTCTCTCCTTGTGAGTTCATCCATTTCCATGACTCAACTGCCAATATTGGGATTTAAATGTGTAGCTTTCAAATTTTCATCACATGGAGCTCAAATCATTGAAATCCATGCTAGTATATCTAACCACCTGACATTTCCACTTGAATATTAGGAATCTAAAACAAACTTGTCCAAAGCAAAATTCTTTATTTTCCCTCTAAAAACCTGCTTTACACAGCACTTTCCATTTCTGTTCATGGATCCACTACCCAATTACTAAAGCCCCAGATGCAGATGTCATCTCAATTTAGCATTTTCTCTTATACCACCACCCACTCAGTCAGTCCATCAGCAACTTCTATTGGCTCTATCTCCAAATTAGTATCCAAATCCATTCATAGTTTTATATGTTCATTCATGTATCTTTTTATCTAAGAACCTTCATTTCTTGCCTCTTCTACAGCAGTGGCATCATCTCCTAATTCTCATTCTCGACTTTAAACAACTTTTACGCACAGTTATTTAAAATGTAAACCAAGTAATGTTACATAGAGGAAAAAATAATCCAAATTCATCACCTTCATCAACGAACCTCTACCTAAGCTAACCTTAACCAGGCCTCCAGGGTATAATATCATTAGTAAGATAGCAGAGGGAGAGCTTAAAACCCAGGTTGGTAAGTGAGTCAATACAGTTTTTAAAACTCTGAAAAGCTTTCATTCAGGGACAATCTGCTTAGGGTGGGCAATTCTCAGCTACATTTCTAAGACTGAGTAATTTTCACCTACAACAAAATTAACTTTGATAAGAGAAAAATATTCAAGAAAAAGTAAATGAAAAAAGATAAGCGGACCAAATTTCAATTCTTCTCTAGCAGAGGATCATTAGTAAAACTAACATGAAACCAACCAACAACTCTGGGACCCCACATTCCTTCAGAACACAATGTTAGCTCCAACTCTGACCATTCCACACTAAAATATACCTCCTACAAGAAAACTGTGAAAACTGCCCAATTCAACATTTTATTTCCTGTCAGTATCTCCCTTACCTTTATGAGTCAGTTTATAATGCAGTAAAAGTTTGTATCTTGAGTGTTCTTGTTAACATTAGCAGTATCTTCTGTGCTCTTGCTAATATTAGCTGTCCTTCATATGGCTCAAATTTTTTTACCACTTATTTACCTAAACAATATTTAATGTGGCCTAAAATAGGAAAGTTTTTTTTAATCAAATCCAGATGAATAATGGACACTTTTTGAATGTGGCTCCAAATGTGCCTTTACTCATAGTTGTCGATATGTTCCTTGTCAGATGTTTCAATGGTGTTGAGTATCTCAAAAACTGCCCTAAGACTTCTCCTACAGTGTGTCCTGCAGTATCACTGGTGAGCCTTTTTCAAAAGTATAAAACATAGCAAACGCCCTCCCTAAAGTGATGAGTGTGATGGTCTTCTAGGGCCTCCATAGCTAAATGCCAAAGACAAGGTGGAATTAAGTGCTTTTTAATCTGCTGTCCATTCAAGTACCTTGAGTCAAATCAATCTTTGTTGATTCCATGTTGTAACACAACTATGCAACCACACTGATAACCTTAGTAATAACCAAAACTATCTCAAATTTATGAAAACATTAGAAGTTTGCAAAGCCATACATTTCCACTGGCGCCAAATATCTGTTGGTGCTAAACAACATATTTTACTTTCTCACAATTCTTGAGGCTGGAAATCCAAAAGAAATGTTAGTAGGTTTGGTTTTTGGTGAGGCTTGTCCTTCTTACTTGTAGATGTCTACCTTCTCACTGTGTTAGCACATGGCTTTTCTACATGCACAAAGAGAGAAGTCTCTGGTGTCGCCCCCTCATTCTGATAAGAACACTAGTCCTATCAAATTAGGGTCTCATCCTTAACACCTCATTTAGCTCCATACAGGCTCTCTATAAAAATACAGTCATATTGGGAATTATAACTTCAACATATGAATTTGGGTGGGACACAATTTTGTCCATAGATTTTGTAACACTTAAAAGGTGTCTTTAAAATGTCCAGTTAATATGAAATAATCCAACACAATAAGTTGTGAACTAACAATTGTGTCACCAGTTGGTATCAGTAGTAGAAACTGAGAACCGCATAGACAGCATTGTAACTATAGTCAATGACAAGTAGAACAAAAGAAAATCACAACTTTAGCTTTTTGAAGATTTGTTTGTTTGAAATAATTACAGAGAGGGAGAGAGAGAGACAGAGAGATCACCCATCTGGTAGGTTTACTTCCCAAAAGGCCACAATAGCTAAGCATGGACCTCACCAAAGCCAGGAACCTGGAACACCATCCAGCTATCCCACATAGGTGGTAGGAGCCCAAGATCTTAGGCCATCTTTTATTCCTTTCCCAGGCTCATTAGGGGGGAGCTGATTCAGAAGTAGAGCAACTGAGACTTGAACCAGTGCTCATAGGCGACAGCCCAACCTATCGTGCCACAGTACCAGCCTCACAATTCCAGCTTTAAATGAAAAAAATATGCCATGTTTCATTGCCAATAGCAGCTCAGATCATAAACTAAGGGTAAACTATGTTCCTTGGAAGACAAAAGTTACATTATGTACCTAGAGAAAAGATCATCTAATTCACTGCAGAAGTGATTTAATAAAGAGTACGCCAGCATCTTACTAACTAAAGAATAACTCTGGTGTCATATTCAAGCACACAGAACCCCAAATGTCTCAAAAATCAACAACTTTACAGAAACAATACTGTTTCGTACTGCATGTTAAACATTTAAAAAGTTCAACTCCTCTAGAATACATGTTTTGTAACTTGCACTCCATTCCAATTATCTTGAGCCAAGGGGAGTTGGCTGGTATATGCTTTTTCTTTGGTGATTCTGTGTTATAACACAACTACTCGATCATACTAAAACTTTTACATCATCCAAAACTATCTCATCAAATTTACAAAAGAACAGAACTTTGCCAAATGACATCTCTCATTGAGTTTCTTTCCTACTCAGAGTTGCCTACCGAAGTGTTAGAACTCATTTACTTAGGTGATGAGAACAGTATACCACAGATTTAATGTATCTGAAAATGAAAGCAGCAAATATAGCTGAGGGTACTTTAAAAACTAGTGAGAACTGGGGCAGGCACTATGGCTCACTTGGTTAGTCCTCCCACCTGTGGCACCAGCATCCCATATGGGCACTGGGTTCCAGTCCTGGTTGCTCCTCTTCCAGTCCAGCTCTCTGCTGTGGCCCGGGAAGGCAGTGGAGGATGGCCCAAGTGCTTGGGCCCTGCACCCACATGATAGACCAGGAAGAAGCACCTGGCTCCTGGCTACGGATTGCTGCAGTGCGGGCCGTAGCTGCCATTTGGGGGGTGAACCAACAGAAGAAGACCTTTCTCTCTGTCTCTCTCTCTCACTGTCTAACTCTGTCAAATAAAATTTTAAAAAAACTAATAAGAATTAAAAATATACTGATTAAAAGGGAGTTAGTTTAGGTTTTACTAGTATTTGCAGCATGCATATTCTTGCATGTATAAAAGATGAGACCAATGCGTAGTTAGTCACAACTAAGGAGGCTGTTCACTCATTATATAACTCCCAGGTTAACATTCCAGCTGAAACTTGACATGTCTAAAAATTCCTTCTAAAATATCCCAAGTACCCCACAAGAAATTGAAGCTGGGGGAGGGACAGAGTATTTGCTTTTAAAATAGAAAATGAAAAAATTACTAGCTACTTTACTGTCATTTTCAGTTAGGAATGCTTTAAAGTTTCCAAGGATATTTTGTAAATAAAACTAGGTCTTCAGTATCTAAAACTATGAACCTTTTCACATATTAATTTATATGAGAATTAATACATTTCTGAATGTAGATTATGTTATGTTGCCATCTCTGCATTACAGGAAGAGATCTTGAAAAACCTCCTGGTAATTGTGTACTATGAAAAACAAAACCCAAAACCCATGCAAGGATTTCAAAAATGTTTGCACCAAAAAACTTATCTTTTTATTCTACTTTTCCATGAACTTATGAGGGTACCCTCATACTGTCAACCGCATCTCATAGCAGAGATGTGATTTAATGCCCATCATCACCAAATACTGAAAGCTCTTCTGTGGCAACACTGATCTGTGTGTTGGAGTTGACAATCCAGTGAAGGAAATAGACAGTAAGTAAGTAAAAAAGTATTTCAGATGGTGGTGATTCATGCAATGAAAACATAAAAGAAATAAGCTAATGAGTGATGGAGTAGGAGGACAACACTATAAATAGGTGGCCAGGGAAGCCCTCTCCCAGCCCACGGTGCTGAAACTGAGAAATGAAGGAACAACCCATGTTAAGGATATAGAGAAAGGGTATTCTAGTCTTCTGGGAAGACTTGAAGTGGATATAACACATAATTTTTGAAGATAAGCAAGAGGGTCAATATGGCTGGAGTTCAGAGTACAAATTATGAGTGATAGAACTAAGTTGAAATGAAGCAGCTAATGCAATGTTACTGTGTGATCCAACCCTAATGTTTAAAGGTAGAAACTCCACTGGGAAATGGTATCTTTTCAAACTCCCTCCCAGAAAAAGGAAGGGGCAAAATTGGAGCTTCAAAGGGACTATAAGCAGGGAATGCACTCCTGCACTGCCCTAATATTGTGACTATTTTTCTTACTAAAGAAGTGGTCAAAAAACTTTTATTTCTACATAAAGGATCAGTAAAATTCCACATAGTAGATATTTTAGGCATTTGAGGAGTGAACTAGCAGTTCTATATGTCTGTCTCTTTCAAATAAATATTTTTTTTAAATCATAACTGTCAGTGGATTCCAAGACGGCTAAATGGAGAACACATGTGCTCTTTAGATGAGAAAATATCAGAAGAAAAGGGGAGGAAGTGCATTCCTAGAGAAGAATTAGAGAGAAGGTTGTAGGGGGGAATTCTAGGGACGAAAGCATGATGCTGTAAACAGCACAGAAGATGCAGACATACAGCATCAAGCAGAGAAACCACAGGCAGTCCTCACAGCTGGGAACTGGAAGTGTTACTAGCTTTGAAGATCAAAGTGAAAGACTGGAAGCCCACACAACTGGTAATACTGCCTGAGGGAGAGCCATGTGAACCACACTATTTTGAGTCTATCATGGAGCCCTAGCTGGGGACAGGGTATTCACCTAATCCAGCAAAAGACAAGATAGTCATCACTATGAAAGAATGTGGGGGGCGGCGCCAGGGCACACTGGGTTAATCTTCCTCCTGAGGTGCCAGCATCCCATATGGGCACTGGTTCTAGTCCCATTTGCGCCTCTTCCAGTCCAGCTCTCTGCTATGGCCTGGGATAGCATATGATGGCCCAAGTGCTTGGGCCCCTGGACCCGCATGGGAGACTAGAAGAAGCTCCTGGCTCCTGGCTTCGGATCGGCGCAGCTCCGGTCATTGCGGCCATTTGGAGAGTGAACCAATGAAAGGAAGACCTTTCTTTCTGTCCGTTTCTCTCACTGTCTGTAACTCTACCTGTCAAATAAATAAATAAATAAAATCTTAAAAATAAGAAAAGAAAGAATGTGAAGGCAGAAAATCTCCCAGTAAAAGTACAAAGGAAATCCAAAGCAAACAATTGGAGTATTTATGGGAAAATGGAAGGGCCAAGTCATTATTTAGCAATAGTAACCTTGAATGTCATGGCCCAAATTCTCAGTTAAAAGATACATACTCGCTGAATGGATTGAAAAACAAAAACCATGTATTTGCTGTCTACAAGAAACATACCTGCAGACTAAAAGTGAAAGGATAGAAAAAAGATAGTTGATGGTAATAGGAAGCAAAAATGAGCAGAAGTAGCCATCCTAATATTTGAAAATATGGACTTTAACACAAAAAAATGTTAAAGAGATGAAGGTGGGCATTTTGTAATGATTAAGGAATCTATTCAACAAGAAAATCTGACTATAATAAATGTAAATGACCCAATGCCATGGCACTTGGCTATTAAAAACAAATGTTAATGGATCTAAAGGGAGACATAGACTCCAATACAGTACTGATGGGGGACTTGAACACTCCACCTTCATCAATGGACAGATCAACTAGTCAAAAAATCAACACAGAAACAACAGAGCTAATATACACTATGGACCAAATGAGCCTAACATATCTACAGAATCTTTCATCCCACAGTTGAAGCATACTCATTCTTTTTATCAGTGTATGAAATTTAATGTGGGATAGACCATATACTAGGCCATAAAGCTTGTTTCAATACATTTAAAAAATGAAATCATAGGCCGGCGCCGCGACTCACTAGGCTAATCCTCCGCCTTGCGGCGCCGGCACACCGGGTTCTAGTCCCGGTCGGGGCACCAATCCTGTCCCGGTTGCCCTTCTTCCAGGCCAGCTCTCTGCTGTGGCCAGGGAGTGCAGTGGAGGATGGCCCAAGTGCTTGGGCCCTGCACCCCATGGGAGACCAGGATAAGTACCTGGCTCCTGCCATCGGATCAGCGTGGTGCGCTGGCCGCAGCGCGCCTACCGCAGTGGCCATTGGAGGGTGAACCAACGGCAAAAGGAAGACCTTTCTCTCTGTCTCTCTCTCACTGTCCACTCTGCCTGTCAAAAAAAAAAAATGAAATCATACCATGCATCTTTTATGAGCAACAATGGAATGAAGCTGGAAATTAACACTTAAGAATCTTTAGAAAATATTCAAACACGTGGAGACTGAACAATATGCTCCTGAATGAACAGAGGGTCATAGAAGAAATCCAAAAGGAAATAAAAAAAAAAATCTCTGGAAACGAATGAAAATGACAGTACAATATATAAAACCCAATATGATACAACAAAAGCAGTGTTAAGAGGGAAATTAAGAACAAATCATGCCTATATCCAGAAATTGGAAAGACATCAAATTTATGAACCTTCAATGCATCTAAATGATCTAGAAAAACAACAAACCAAACCCAAAATTAGTAGGAGGAAAACAATAATTAAAATTAAATAAGAAACAAAATTGAAATCAATATAATAACACAAAAGAATATAAAGACCAGTGAAATGATGAGCTGATTATTTGAAAAAATAAACATAATTGAAAACTAATGGCTTAACTAACCAAAAAAAAAAGGAGGGAGAAGATCCAAATTAATAAAATCAGAGATTAACAAAGAGATGTAAAAATGGATACCACAAAAATAAAAAAATAATCATCAGGAATTACTACAAATACCTATATGCCAACAATTGGAAAATCTAGAAGAAATGGATAGATTCCTTGATATATACAGCCTACCAACATTGAGTCTGAACACACAGAAAACCTAAACAGATCAATAACCAGGATGTATATTGAATAATAAAGACCTTCTCAACAAAGAAAAGCCAAGAACCAGATGGTGTCACTGTGGAATTCTATCAGACTTTTAAAGAACCAATCCCAATCCTTCTCAAGCTATTCAAAAACAATCAAAAGGGAGGGAATCTTCCTAAATTCCTTCTCTGAGGTAAGCATCACCTTAATTCCAAAACAAGAAAAAAAAAATACAGAGAAAGAGAATTATAGATCAATATATCTGATAAACATAGACACAAAATCCTCAACAAGATTCTAGATAATATAATCCAACAACACAACAGAAAGATCATTCACCCAGGTCAAGTGGAATTTATCCTTGGTAATCAAGGATAGTTCATACTATGCAAATCAATAAATGTGATACATCACATTAACAAATTGAAAAATAAAAACCATATCATCTCAATAGATGTAAAGAAAGCATTTGATAAAATACAACATCCTTTTATGATAAAAACCTTAAGTATATTGAGTATAGAAGGAACATTTCTCAACACAATCAAGGCAATTTAGACAAATCCACAGCCAATATCATATTGAATGAGTAAAAGCTAGAAGCATTTCAATAAAGATCTGGAAATTGACAAAAATGTCCACTTTCACCATTGCTATTCAATATAGTCCTGGATGCAACTGTAAACCATTATGCTTAGTGAAATAAGCAATCCCAAAAAGACAAATACCATAGGTTTTTCCCTGATCTGTGGTATCTAACAGAGTACAAAAAATATAACATATAACAAAATTTACATTTTTGTATTTGATTATTGTTTACAGCACTTGTCTACAAGAAACAGTGTTTTTTTTTTCTTCTTACTATTTGTTGAATTCTTAGTAGGCTGTTAAGCTTATGATTATTAAATAAACTAATTATACCATTGTAAAAATTAACAGAAAAAAAGAAAGGAAGAGAAAGGGAGAGGGAGCATAGGCAGCATGGAGGGTAGGGTGGGAAATATCATTATAGCCCTAAATCTTTATCTATAATATACATGAAATTTGTTCACCTTATATTATTAATAATAACAATAAAAGAAACAAAAAAATGAATCCCTGAGTTCTCTGAATTCATTCCATTACTCCCCAGTGCATTCTGCCATCAAGAAATTCTCTGCATGAGGAAAAGGTAAATCTTTTTCAATTGGTTTTGGAGATGATGCAAGTATCAAGAATGTAAGATATGAAACTAATCTGACTTGCCATGGACCTACCTGGGCAAGGATATAATCACTCAAAGCATTTTTCATTTTTTCTTTTGTACTTAATAATTGTACTACAATTATTTTTAAATTTTTGTTTCAGAAACCATGAATAAGCCAAATAGCAAAAAAACCAGTCTATTACCTGACCAAAAAACTTAAATTTTCTCTTTTAATGGTAGGCAATATAATTCAACTTGAACATACATTTTTCCCCTCTTAGCAGTTGCCTCCAAATTACTTCTATTTATATCTAATTAAAAAGAAGTAACGTGGCTATAATGGTCATTAGGAGAGAGAAGCACAGAAAAATGATTCCAAGAATAGTGGTATCAGTGGAGTATGTAATTGGTATTCTAATAAGACTAACTTGAAAGATGATACCTACATGAAGGTAAATGGTCTGGAGAACTTTGTTCTTCTTGATAATATTACATTATTGTTCTACTGTTTTCTTCATTTTACTACAAAGTTAAATAAAAATATGCAAAAATACACCATCTCTAAAGTCTTATGGAATAATTGTACAACTGTCCAGATGACTACAAATGGAGGGATAAATATTGTTCAATATTACAAACACTATCCTAGGTTTTGCTTTAAAATATTTACTTCTATAACTAAGAAATCTTGACTATCATCTTTATAAAAGCAAATATCTGCTACTCACAGACCATAAATAAGAACTAAGTATGCATTTATGCCATAATATTTGCAAATTTTATTCTAATAATATAAGAATTTTAGCTACATTTATAGTGAAGTTAAATGGAAAAATTGAGAAACCTGATATGTATATCCTGGTGCTGCATGCCCATTAATGCTCACCTCCTCTGATTCCCAATAAAGTCACCCACAACTCAGTGATTGTTTTTCTCCCGAGTCCATAAGTACCATCACAAATATTCCCAACATAGCAATAGCAGCTTCCATTATTAATAGATTTAAGTAGGCATTAAAAATGATGCGCATTTTTTAGCCCAGGAGCAGGTACGTGGTCATCATTGGATGACCATCCTGAGGTCATTCAGTTTGTATTACCTCAGCCAATGCCAGATATGAATCAACACAGAGAGGTGTGGTAATATTTCATATTCTTAGAGAAAGCACCAGGGCAGAGAACCAGCACCTATTAAATAACTACCATATTTACTCATTAGAAAACCCTTTAAGCTAGAGATTATTTTCTGCATTTTAGAGATGAGGAAAATAAGGTGCAAAGTGATTATGCTAGGTCACAGAGTTGGAGACTTTCATAAACACATATAGTGACCTCTACATAACTAAGTAGTATAATTTGCAAATATAAAAACATTTGGCATATGTATATTATTTGCATGCTTACTCATCTAACTGGATTTTAATATAGTTTTTAATTTCTTTCAATTTTTTTAAAGATTTATTTATGTATTTTAAAGTCAGAGTTACAGAGAGAAAGGAGAGAGAGAGGTCTTCCATCCAATGGTTCACTCCCCAATTGGCTGCAACAGCCAGAGCTGCGCCAATCCGAAGCCAGGAGCCAGGAGCTTCTTCCGGGTCTCCCATGTGGGTGCATGGACACAGGGACTTGGGCCATCTTCTACTGCTTTCCCAGGCCATAGCAGAGAGCTGGGTCAGAAGAGGAGCAGCTGGGACTAGAACTTGTGCCCATACGTGATGCTGGAGCTTCAGGCCAGTGCATTAACCCACTGCGCCACAGTGCCAGCCCCTCTCTCAACTTTTTTTACATTTTCTTTCCTTTTTTTATATTTATTTGACAAGTAGAGTTATAGACAGTGAGAGAGACAGAGAGAAAGGTCTTCCTTCCGTTGGTTCACCCTCAAATGGCTGCTACGGCCGGTGCTGCACCGATCCGAAGCCAGGAGCCAGGTGCTTCCTCCCAGTCTCCCATGCGGGTGCAGGGCCGAAGCACTTGGGCCATCCTCCACTGCCTTCTCAAGCCACAGAAGAAAGCTGTACTGAAGAGGAGCAACCAGGACTAGAACCCGGCGCCCACATGGGATGCCAGTGCCACAGGTGGAGGATTAACCAAATGAGCCACGGCACCAGCCCCTTTTTTTACATTTTCTATAGCTACAATAACAGCAGCTATACATAGTGATAACTTTCCCTTATCTTTTTCAAATTCTGATTCTCTAATTTCTTTTTATTTATTTGCTTTTATTTATTTGACTGGTAGAGAAACAGTGACAGACAGACTTCATCTACTGGTTCACTATCCCACATACCTGCAACAGACAGGTCTAGAATTCAATCCAGGTCTCATACATGGGTGGCAGGGACCAAGGGTGTACATTGTCCAGAATCAGAAGTGGACCTGAGACTTGAAGCAGAGCACCCCAACTTGGAATATGGGGTTACCACTGTGCCAAATGCCCACCTCTTCTTTATGTCTCTTGTCTAATTCCATTGACTTGTCTCTCTGAGCAGTGTTAAATAATTTTAATAGTGAATATCTGTGCCTTGTCCCAATTGTTTATAGAGAAAAAATATTGCTACCTCTATCAAGTTGGTATTATTTATGAGACTGAAGAAGATGCAGTGTTTTCTTAATCAAGTTAAAAATATTTTATTTAAAGTTTAAAATTAAATTTTAACAGCTACATTAGCATATAGTTAGTGTACCATTACAATTCACCCACTTTAAGTGCATAGTTCAATGCCCTTTATTTTATTCACACTTGCACAACCAGTCCAGGCAGAGTGGATAGTGAGAGAGAGAGAGACGGAGAGAAAGGTTGTTCCATGGCTTTTTAAAAACATCAGGGGGTGATCGTTAGATTCACTTATATCTCTTATAAAAATGAAATGAATTGATTTATTTCATAACACCATGTCAGCCTCAGTCTTGAAGTGATCTCTCTTAATTGACTGCCAGATTTTCCTTACTAACTCATTTCTGACTTTCACATAAACACTGTATTGCATATTTTTTATGCTACCTTTCGGTAACAATGCTATGCTACATACACTACTTCACACAATGGTTTGAATAGCTTTTCCTCTTCATTTAGGTTCTGGTGCAATTTGAGAGCATTGGATTTATCACCTATAAAACCGTCCAGACAGTGTCCTTTTCACATAATTAGCTCTTTTTCAAATGTATCTCTTCTTTGTTTAGTTTCTTTCAGATTTCTCTCCATTTTATAGAATTTGTTAATAAAATCAGAGATGAAAAAGATACTACAACAGATACCATAGAAATGAAAAGGATCAGGAGTGAGTGTTTACACTGAGTTGAGATGATTGCTCCCACGTGGAAGTACCTAGGTTCAGTTTCTGGCTCTGACTCCTGACTCCAGGTTCATGCTAAAGCAAACCTTGGAGGCAGCAGTGATGGCTCTTCCAGCCACATGGGAGACTGAATAGCATTCCTGGTGCATGGCTACAGCTGCAGCCTGGCCCCAGCCATGGTAGACATACGGAGAATTAACAGGTACATAAACACACTATCTTGCTCTATCTTGCTGTTGCTTGCTCTCTCGCTCGCTTGTTCTCTTGCTTTTTCTCTTTTTGTCTCATTGCCTTACAAATAAATACAAAAACAACTATAAACTAACAACACTGAACCATGAAAACAGAGAAAACCTCAACAGGCCAATAAAAAATAATGAGACTGAATTAGTAATTTCTTAAAAAAAAAAAAAAAAGTCTTCCAACAAAGAAAAGCCCAGGATCAGATGGCTTCATGGCTGAATTCTACCAAACATTTAAGAAAAAACATGTTGTTTTTTTAAGAATGCAGTTGTTTTCATTTTACTTATTTTTATTATTACTACTTGAGAGGCAGAGAGACAGAGACACTACTTCCATCTACAAATTCACTCCCCAAATGCCAGCAACAACTGGGGCTGAGCCAAGCCAAAGCCAAGAACTTGAAATTTAATCTTCCTGCTCTCAAGTGTGGCAGCAACACAAGGATTTGAATCATCACCTGCTATCTCCCAGGGTGTGCACTGGCAAGGATCTGGACTAGAAGCAGAGCTGGAATTCAAACCTAGATATTTCAGTATGGGATATCCTATCTCAGCCACTAGGCCAAATGTCCTCCCTAAAATTAACATCAATTCTTCTCAAAGTGTTCCAAAATACTGAAAGAGGTAACTCTTCCAAACCCAAGCTATGAGACCAGCATTACCTTGATCTCAAAATCAGACAAGGACACAACCAAAAAAGCACACTGTAGACCAATATCCCCAATAGATCTACCATATAATCCAGCCATCCTACTCCTGAGAATTTACCCAAATCAAATGAAATCAGCATATGAAAGTTATCTGTACCTGCATATTTATAGAAGATAATGCACAATATCTAAGCACAATAGCTAAGATATGGAATCAATCCAAATGTCCACCAATGATAACTAGATAAATAAAATGTGGTATATACACACCATGAAATATTGCTTAGCCATAAAAAATGAAATCCTGTGTTTTGCAACAAAATGGATGCAACTGGAAACCATTATGCTTAGTGAAATAAGTCGAAAAAAGAAACATGTTTTCTCTGATCTGTGGTATCTACTATAGACAGTACTAAAAATAATGGGGTATATATTAATGAAACTTCTATCTTGAGATCTGGTTATTGTTTATAGCACTTCTCTTTACTCTTGAGGAACAGTGTTTTTTCTACTTACTACTTGCTGAATTCTTTAATGGAAGATTATACTTGTAAGTATATCACCGCAGAAATTAAAAGAAAAATAAGAAGGGAAGGAGGAGGGAGAGGGTATGTGAGTGGAAGGGATGAAGTATAATTGTGTTCTGAATACTGCATATATGAAATACATTAAATATATTTCCTTTATATAAATAAATAATGTTTTCAATTAGATGTAAAATTCTAAACAAAATACTACCAAGTAGAACCCAAAAACAAATCAAAAAAAATCATTCATCATGATCAAGTGCAATTTATCCCATGGATACAGACATGGCTCAGCACATATAAATCAATAATCATACATCAACATATAAAAGGTGAAAAATTATGTGATCATCTCAATAGATGTACTTGAAAAAGTTTGTAACGCATTTGATAGAATTCAACATTATTTTTTTAAATCTGAAATTATATAATAAATGTATTTCAGCATAATAAAGGCTATATATTATAAATTCACAGCCAATATCATGTAGAATGGAGAAAAAATGAAAATATTTCCTCTAGCATCTCTAATCAGATGAGATTTTTCCATTCACACCATTCTTAATGATTCTTATTCAATATAGTAGTAAAACTTTTAACCAGAACAATTGGCTAAGAAATAAAAGGCACATAAATAGGAAAGGAGGAATTCAAATTATCCCTGCTTGCAGATTATATGCTTCTACATAAAGAGAAACCTAAACATTCCACCAAGAGACTAACAGATCTGATTTTTTTTAATCCAGCAAATTTACAGGATACAAAATCAACATTCACAAATAATTATCATTTTTATACACCAGTAACAACTTACAGAAAAAGAAATTATAATGGCAATCTCATTCACAATAGCTGAAAAAAATAAAACACTGTGGAATAAATTTAATCAAGAATGTGAAAGACCTCCACAATGAAAACCGCAAAACACTAATGAAATAAAATGACAATGCACTGGATAAATTAATATTATGAAGATGATCATACTACCCAAGGCAATTTACAGGCAGTTCCCAAAGTTTCCATGGTATTCTTCATAGAACAAGTAAAAACAATCCTAAAATTCATATGAAAGCAAAATGTTCCCAAATAACCATAACAATCTTGATCAAAAAAAAAAAAACTATCTGGAGGTTTCACAATACCTTATTTCAAAACATACTATAGAGGTCAGCCTTATGGCCTACTGAATTAAGCTATCACATACAACGCCAACATCTCATAGTTACTTCTGATCCAACTTTCTGCTAATGTGCCTGGGAAAGGAGGGAAAGACAACCCAAGTCCTGGGCCTGTGTCACTCATTTGGGAGACTAGGATAGAGTTCCTGGCTCCTGCCTTTGGCATGGCCCAGACTAACTATTGTAGTCATTTGGAGATTACACCAGCAGATGGAAGAGCTCTCACTCTCTCTTCCTTTCTCTCTTCTTCTCTCTCTCTCTCTCTCTCTCTCTCTCTCTCTGTGTGTGTGTGTGTGTGTGTGTGTGAGACTCTGCCTTTCAAATAAGTAAATCTTGTAAAAAAGCACACTACAGAGCTATTTTAACCAAACATCTTGATGCTGGCATAAAAAGACACAAAGAACTATGAAACAGTATAAAAATCAAAAAATGGGGGCCGGCGCTGTGGCATAGTGGGTAAAGCTGCCGCCTGCAGTGCCAGCATCAAACATGGGCACTGGTTCAAGTCCCAGCTGCTCCACTTCTGATCCAGCTCTCTGCTATGGCCTAGGAAAGTAGAAGATGACCAAAGTTCTTAGGACCCTGCACCCACATGGGAGACCTAGAGGCGGCTCCTGGCTTCAGTTCAGTACAGCTCTGGCCATTGCAGCCAACTGGAAAGTGAACCAGTGAATGGAAGACCCCTCTCTCTTTCTTTCTCTCTCTGCTTCTGCTTCTCTGTAACTCTACCTTTCAAGCAAATAAATAAATATTAAAAAAAAAACAAGAAATGAATTTGCACATGTACAGTCAACTGATTTTCACCAAATGTATCAAAACATATGATGCAGAGAGGACAGTCTTTTCAATTAATGGTGCTCTGAAAACTGGATCTCCATATGCAAAGTATTAAAGTTTGATCTCTACTTCTCAACCCATATAAAAATCAATCCAAATGGGATCAAAGTCCTAAATATAAGACCTGAAACTATGATACTATTCCAGGGAAACAGAGAAACATTTCAAGATATCAGTATAGGCAACGATATCCTCCTATGTAAGATCACAGAAGCATAGACAGCAAAAGCAAATCTAGACAAATGAGATTTTACCAAACTAAGAAGCTTTTGTACAGCAAATGAAACAATGGGCAGAGTGAGGAGACAATTGAGTGAATGGAAGCAAATATTTTCACACTATTCATTGACAAAGGATTAATACTTGGGATATTTGAGAATCTCAAAAAACTGAACAAAAAATCAAGCAATCTAGATAAGAAATGGGCAAAGAATGAGAATAGACATTTCTAAGAAATACAAATAATCAATATATGGGAAAATATGCTATTATCATTAACCACTAGGAAAATGCCAATCAAAATCATATCCTCTCACTAGATAGGAGGGCTAATATCAAAAAGACAAAAAAAAAAAAGATCACAAATGTCATTAGACATGAAGAAAAGGGAAAACTTATATACTTCTGATGGAAATGCAAATTAGTTAGCCATTATGAGAAATAATGTGAAAACTGCTTAAAAAACTAATAGACTTCTATGAATTCTATGTATATATCCAAAGGAATGAAGACAACATATGAAAGAAATACCTGTGTTCCCATATATATTGTAGCACTATTCACAATATCCAAGATGTAGAATCAACCTAGATGTCCATCAATGGATGAGTGGATAAAGATAAAGGCATATATACATAATGAAAGTCATTGACTAATAACATTTAAATAAATTTTGACACTTGCAGCAAAGTTGATAAAACTGTAGATCATTGTATTATGTGAAATAATCCAGATAAAGACAAATACTGTATGGTCTCTCTCATATGAAATTAAAAAAAAAAAAGTTGATAGCACAGAATAACTCTTCCTAAATTCTGGGAAATGTGGGAGAAAAGTACATAAGGAAATTGAGTAATGATGACCAAAATATGGAAGTACTAAGTTCTGCACCACAGGATAGTAGGGCAATTATAGCTCACAATAATGTATTTCATACTACATAAAGAGCTAAAGGAAAGGAGCGGGTAAGCTCCTAACAAAGAAAAGATAAGGGTAAAGAAATACTATTTGCCTTATTTGATCAGTTTATGCTATATACATGTGTTGAAATATTGCACAGGAACCCATTAAAACGTTCAAGTATCTTAAAAATTTTAATTAAAAATTTTTTGAAAAACTAACCAATAATGTTAATTTTATTCTGAAAATTAAAATTTGGAGTGATTTTTAAGCTCATAAAAATGTATGTTATGAAAAACTATGCAAAAATTTCAAAACCTGTAGCACATAAAACACCTTTAGTTTTTTTTATTTATTCAAGAGGAAGAGAGAGAAAGACAGACCAACAGACTTCTCCTTTCCTCTGGCTCACTCCCCAGGTTTCTGCAATGGCCAGGCCAAAGTCACAAATGAAGAGCTAATTAGTTTGGGTAGCAGAGACCCAATTACTTCAGCTATCACCACTGCTTCCCAGAATATGTGTTAGCCAGAGGCTGGACTAAGGGGCTACAGATGGACTTGAATCCAGACACTCCAGTGTGGGACCCAGGCATCCTAACTGCTAAGCCAAATACCCACACATAATTTTATTTTGTAATTGTATTTTCCATGAACTTTTTGAAATCAATATAAATACACAACACTGTGATTTATCTTCTGACCCTACATTTCACTATAAACCCTATTTGCTGTTATATAGCTTTAATTATCAATATGCTCTGCTATTTCATGTGTATGAGTTGTTTAAAAGAGTTTCTAAATATATGTAACACAACTTTGATTTTCTGATTTTATTAAGTTTTGATTAGATTTATATCTCATAAATTCATTGTTCATAGTCCTTGTTTATATTCCTACAGAACAGTGGTCTTTCCAATTTTTATTGAACATTTTGGTTAATGGTACATTAGGCTTGTGATTATAAAGTAAATTGAAATTATGTTATTACAAATATTAAAGGGTATAGGGGAAGGAAGGAGGGGAATTAAGAGAGAGAGAGAGATGAGGAAAGTATGGTTATCTTTTTAAAATTGTATTTATTAAATACATGAAATCTGTTCTTTTTATGTTAATACAAATTTTAAAAATAATATTCCTGGCCGGCTCCGCGACTCAATAGGCTAATCCTCCGCCTGTGGCACCAGCACACCGGGTTCCAGTCCCGGTCGGGGCGCCGGATTCTGTCCCGGTTGCCCCTCTTCCAGGCCAACTCTCTGCTGCGGCCCGGGAGTGCAGTGGAGGATGGCCCAAGTCCTTGGGCCCTGCACCCGCATGGGAGACCAGGAGGAAGCACCTAGCACCTGGCTTCAGATCAGCACTGTAAGCCGGCCACAGTGCGCCAGCCGCACTGGCCATTGGAGGGTGAACCAACGGCAAAAGGAAGACCTTTCTCTCTGTCTCTCTCTCTCTCTCACTGTCCACTCTGCCTGTCAAAAAAAAATATTTCCTTCATGGCATATGATATGGAATTTATATGTGACTATTACACTAGTCATTGAAAATAAGGCCTATCCTTTATTTTTAATATAGAAATTTCAGATAGAAAGTTTATTGTTAAGCTAGAAATATAGAAAGTTCTTAGAAGTCTACCCTGTACTTACTTACATATTTTATATATTTAATTGAAATTTTCCCTTGCTTTGGTATAGGCTGAGAATAGTAAGTTAAAGTCTTTTGTAACTAATGTAGTTCTATATCTATTTGCAATTTAACTGGCATTTCATTAATGAAAATTGATTGCTTTTTAGTATTAGTATCTATAATGGTGGCATATTTCTGGGAGATTATAGACATTAGTGTTTCTGGTAGCTCTTTGGCAAGTTTCTCTTGCCATAAATTATATTAAGGAAAAATCATTGCTCACTATTAGTGCATCTACCATACTTTTCCCTTCATTACCTTGAAAACTAAAGTTCATCTCCTATAATTTCTTAGGGAAAGATTAACAAAGATAATATTCCCTAAATTCTTACCCATTCAAAATATTCATCTTTGGTCTTCATACTTGGAGTGACAGTTTGCCTGAATATTTTTCCCTTGGGTCATATCTCCAACCTTTGAGGACTAGTATGAATGAATAGTTCAATTAGTATAAAATGTTGCTTTGCATTAATCTGAGGACTAGTTGATTTTTTTCCATTTTAAATGACTTCATTGCCTGGATTCCACAATGACTATTTTTTTATATCACATAACATGGCTAAATGATACTCAATATTTCCTGCTTTATTAGTTGGCATAAACTAAGTTCCTCACATTAGCTTCATGAATTGACTCAGTGTTGAGCAGTTTAAAAGAACAGAAAGTGATTTATTGCTCAGGGGATAAGCAATCTGGTTTAGGATTTGAGGAGCTTATAATCATGTAGTCATTCATCTCTGCCTTCAACTTTGTAGTCATAAAAGCATCATTCATTAGGTGTTTAAGATACATGTATAAAAGTGGGGCACCTCACTTCTGTTCACATCCTACAGTCTGGCATATGATTAAACAGCATACAAGAGACTGGGAATGTGCTTGAGATTCCAGGAAGAAAAGCTTTTGTTGAACACTAGCATTTCCTGCCACTATCTGCTCCTCTGACTAGTACATGGCCATGCATAACAAACTGATCACACATGAAAACTATTCACTCTTCTCCAAAGAAAACCCAGTGTAGTGTTGTTCTGTTATTACTTCCAACTCCATGCCTCGGATTTCTGTGCAATTTGTATCCTTTCTATCAGTCCTTAAGGACTGACAGTCTATAGATTAAGAATTGAGTCATTAACACTTGCCCTGCAGTGCACATACACACAACATGTGTATACACACACACACTAAAAAATGGAGTATAGACAAGGCAGGCACAGTAACATTTCCCATTCAGAAAGGAAACAATGAGAAACCCACAGTAGTCATAGCAACAGGGGAATTTAGCTGGGCAAGCATTGTAAAGTCTTAGCAAAGTTGGAAGTTTGTTAATTATACCATGGACCTGCTCTCTATGAGGAATTTGTTATTTTCAATAGCTTCCTGATCCACCATCTGGAAGATTCTTCCTTGCCTCTTATCCGTGGCCACGTGTGAAGTGAGCACTGGGAAATATGATCTCCCTGGAAGCTATACAGTGGAACGGAATTGCGTTTCTTTCAGGCCCAGTAAATAACATTTCCTAATAGATTCCTCCAAGTTCTTCACCCCTTTATGTGAGCTTGAATGGCAATTCTGAAGAGTTAATAAGTGAGTCTTCATGAATCATATTGTTCAGTAGCCTTTGATGGAACAACAAACCTGGGTCTCTGTGTGACCAGGGATAAGGGTGTTCATCGTTCATCACCCTGAACATTTGAAATTGACTTTTACTATATGTATAAATAAATGCTTTTGTGTTTTACTATCACATTTTAAATGTATTTGTTTAACCTTCACTTAAATGAAAACAAGCAATAAGAATGGGATAATGCCATAACTCTGACACAACTTTGTGCGACATTCATTTAGTGACTAGATAGTGTCTGCCAAGGAATTTGACATTACCGGCTGGGAAACTGGAGTCCCATGGTTTGCTATGGCAAAGCACTAAGTAAATTTAATCCCATTGGACAGAACTGTTGCCTTCCCATGCTTAGTAAGCAGGAAAGTAGGGATGAATCTAGCTCCGTGCCTAGTAGGCTTTTGTAGACACTCTGTAGTCCCTGTCATTCCCATTATGCCTTAGCTTCTGAGGTTCAGCATGCCCTTTTATCCTGTAGATTTAATAACACTTTTTTATGTAAAGTATCTTCAGAAATCATTCATGTTTCTCTTTGAACATTTCCATTTTCTTCCCTAGAGACTTATGCTTCTATCTTATTTACTCTATGTTCCACATCAGCACCCACATTCAAACCTATTTTCTCATCAATATCCTCCAGGCCTCTCATATGATTTCTAATTTATCTAATGGATTTTTGTATTTTTTTTCATGTTTTACTTTTTTTCTTAGATCTGGGCACTCATATTTCACTCCTCTCTCCTGCTCTACTTCATGCTTTCTTATCAAGATCTTTTCATTCAGTGTCTTTTGTGATTCATGATGCAATGTGTAGCAGCATTTTTCTAGCTAGCTTCTTTATTCTTCTGCTTATTCTCTCCCTTGGTCTATTGTTTCCTTGATCAGTTTATTTTTTGGATCTTTCGATTTTAATGAAGTGTGTTGTTACTAGACCTATTAATTTAAACAATTTTCAGGGAAAAGGACCAGTAGTACTATAGGTTCCATTTGGTCCTTTCCTTCCTGCAAATAGGGTTTACCTTTGTCGATCTTCATCATCCCCTCTTATATTGTAGGTCACAGGAAGTCACCACCTCTGACCTCTGAAAGCTGCACCTAAATGCTCTGAATGCAGGATTTCATTTTGCAATTTAGAGTTACATCATCTTGAAGAAAATCTATTTGTAGACCTTCTCGTGGATCTGTGACCATGGCTATATTCTCAGCAACTTCTCCCACAAATCTACTTATTTCTATTGTTTTTAGTCTTCTATTTATCTATTCTGTAGTTCAAAGTTTTAACCGACTTCAACTTTTTCTGGAAGATACCTTAAACAAAGTTTATTTCTTTTCTCATTCTCTCTGCTACATTCACATGTTTTCAAAAAAAGTAAAAGCTTAATATTAACTTTACCCATTGTGCTCAAAGAGGCAGTCCATTGAAAAGTCTATACTGCCAGATGTCATTCTTGTGTGAGTTCTAACAGCTAGACATAAAAGAGAAAATGCATAAAGATGACTAAAGATTCCTGCATCATGGATTACTTCTGAAATATTATTTAAAACACGTTGCAGAAGATTGTAGAATCATAGTGTAGAACCATTTTGTATGATTGTTTTTTGACTGCCTTACACTTAATAGTTATTCCTGGAATATTCACATTTCTATGGCAACTTTGCTTCATATATGGTAAGGAATTTCTAACTGACCGAGTGCTGCGTGAGAAGTATCTTTGGTAACAGATTTTTTTTCCTTCCCTTGTAGCACACACACACACACACACGCACATACACACAGATATAGATAGATAGATAGATAGATAGATAGATAGATAGATAGATAGATATAAATATATCTATAGAGATACAGGTAGATATCTGTGCATGTAAGGTGCTATTACCTCAATGTATCTTAGTCTTTTCATTAGAAAACCACACTTTTAGCTTGTGAATTGCCCTTTTTAAAGCAAAAGGAAAAATTGGGTACAACTTTAGAGAAAATGATTGGTTTTTTTTTTCTAACTCAAATATACAGTGATAGGATGTTAGAACAGAGAAGAATTTGAAACCTAACATCATTCAACATCTTCATTTGATAAGATAAGGAAAGGTGAGGCTCATGAGGCCTCAAGCTAGTTGGTAGCAGGGTCAGAACTTGAACTCATACTTTCTATTTTAGGATACCTTCTATTGCACCGACCTCTATTCCTAATAGGAAACACTGTGATTTGGCAAAAGGGGTTCAGAGGCCTTCCTACAGAACCCTTTATTTTAACTGAAGTTGATTTGTGTGCGAAATACAATTTCCCAAACCAAACACCAGCCACTACATGAGATAGAGGGACACAAAGTTTCAGATACATTCAGGCAGTCACCTGTACGGAAGTTATTCAGCTTTAAAAGGGCTACACTTTATAAACCTCTTGACCACCTTAGTAATTACACCACAGTGAACTCAATGTCAATATATTTTAAGTGCGCTCATTGAAACACACAACTAGCATTGGCATTGTCTTTTGATAAATTTAGATAAGCAAATTAAAAAATGACCCTAATTAAAATTACCTTTCTACCAGTTATGTTATAGATTCAATCATTCAGGCTCCTTCTCAGTACCTCCCTTTTTTATACTAAACACTCCTAATCCTCTCACTCTGTCCCTCTATCTACTCATTCCCTTTCATCACTTTCTATCACACATTCAATTCTTTCATTCATTCACTCAGTTATTCAATTAGTTATTGAGAACTAGTTTCATTAAGGCGCTCTGCTTGGTGCTGTGTGGGAATAGAGTTATAGAAAACACTGTCACTGCCCTCAAATCTCCTATATTTGACTAGAAGATGAGAACAGATCAGAGCTAATGATGATACATTATAAAAAGAGTGGTACACAAGATATGAGGCAGAAGATAAAATTTCCAACAAGAAATAGTGAACAGGGAACAGTACTACAGAAATTCAAGAAGGCCTTGAAAAACCTGCTACTGGATCTTGAGGCTAGGATACACTCAGATTGCAATGGGTAGACCTGCAGAGGAGCCCTTTCTTTGCTTAAAACACATGTACTTTATAGACACATGCACACAACTTGGCCTTTTCCCACTGAGATCCACTCTACTACGAATCCTGCTCTTTGCCCTAATATATTCTTGCCATAACCAAATGTGCACTGTTTCTTACAATCAGATATAAGTGGAAAACATGGTCATTCAAGAAACAAGGGATAGGGTCATCACAACCTGGTGTCTAAGCATTTTCCCAGGAACTGATGATTTCAAGTTCATTGAGATGTGACCCAGCCAATGGAAATCTGGTCAAGTTATCTTTTTGGATGTTATTTGTTCCTTTCGTTGAAATTCTCTTAAGTTCCACCAATAGTAGACTACACCTTTCTCTATAGTTCTTAGAGGAATTCCTCACATTCTCAGAACATCCAAATGAATAAAACATCCCCATTCTGGAGAACTATAAAACAAGAAATATTTCCCAAAAACTCCTTAAGAAATCATATATAAGATGGTACAAGGTGCACATTTTGCTCAAACAAAAATCTCACCATTGATTCCTTATCTGCCTGAAGAATTGTGTTCTAGTTGCACTGCACAATGGTACACAAAGAGCAGTGGTCTGCTCCATCAAAGGCAAGAGCACATATAATGGCAAAGATTTAAAGAACAGATAAAGTAACACTCTAGGACAGAAAGACTGAAGGTCATGTTTATAAAACTGACTAAATGTTACTGTGGCCTAGAGCTCAGGTTACAAAGTGAGAGACAAAGTAGGAGGGAACTGGTTACAGAGTTCACTTTGCTGCACTAAATATTTAAAACTTTACCCTATAGCCATATAGCAGCAAGTAAAGGATCTTAAGAGACTTGGGGGATCAAATTTATTCTTTAGCAGCAAAGTAAAATGTGTATGAAAGGTATATTGAATGACATTGGAAAAAGTTTAAATTTTTTATAATCTTTATACATCAAATTTCTGCTCTTCTGAGAAAATATCAATGGCCTGAGCTGTGAGTAGCAATGAGAAATACAGAAGAAAAGCCAGAGGCAGATAAGAAATGTAAAGACTTCCAATGCTAACATTTGGATGACCAAGACCTTGAGTGATTCATTCACTGAGGCACAGTACATAGCACACAGGCCATCTCAGAGGATGGAAAAATACAAATGTCCTGGAGATAGCTGGTCCTACGGGAGTGGTGGTTTAGTTCCTTGCAAATTCCATTTTCCAAAATTCCTTCTGCTACATGATTCTGGGCTAAGACTGGCAACAGGAAACACTGGTGTGGAAGTTATGAAGCTAGAGGCAGTAAAGGGTAGTCACAGGGTGCCAGTGAATTCCAGTTTGTCCTAGCATTTCCCTGCTCCACATCTACACTGACAACAGTAAGCCGAGAGCCAATAAATAGAGGCAGAAACAATGAGGAGCCAACAATCCCCCATCACTAACTGCACTAACTTCCTCCATGGATCTACTTCAGGAGCTGGACGTACCTTGCTTATGTATCTACCACAAACTGCCAGGGTCTACATACAGATTTTATCATGAGATCTCTTTAGTATTTTCCCCCTTCATAATCAGGTCCCCTCTCCTAGCTTGTTATCTTTCACTAAAAACACCACAGTAACTTTCCTTCCTTTGGCTTAAACTGCCCTTTCTGATACACATTTCATGTAATTATATTCTTTCTAGAATACACAGGGGATCTTCAATGAAAATGTGTGCTATGAAGACACAATGCATGAATTTCAATAATTTTACACCAAAAAAATACATTTTAATTCCATCTTTCACAAACTTTTTAAAGTCCTCTTATAAATCTGATAACATCACTTTCTGCTCAAAATGCTTCAATTGGATTCCACTACCCAAAAGAAATGGAAATGTTTTCTAAGAACATAAACGCCCACCATGATTGTTTCTTCCCAGACATTCACCCATGAAGACTCCATACTTTTTCCTCCAACAACACCTGTTGAAAATAAAGAAGTCTCTCTAGGTTTTATGACTGACGATAGTAAGATTTGAATCTGATCTTGAAGATTGTGTAGACTTTGTGTAGGCAGAGAGAAATGGAAGGATGTCGCAGTATTATTGATGTTCTAGCATATTTGGTAAAATTCATAGAAATAGAATTAAAAATGTAAGTGTGTATGGGGGGTGCCATTTGGCAGGATTGCTAGGATGCCACATGGGATTCTTACAACCCATCTTGGACTGCCCAAGTTTGAATCTCAGCAGCTGATGATCTTATGATGCTAGCTTTCTGCTAATGTGTATCCTGGGATGCAGCAGGTGATGGATCAAGTACCCGGGTCCTTGCCATTTACATGGGATAATCAGAGCTCTGGGCTTCTGGCTTGAGCTCCCATTGTTGCAAGCATTTGCAAAGTGAACCAGCAGACAGAGCATATCTGCCTAGATAGATAGATAGATAATATACAGAATATATATATATATATATATATATATCTTTCTGTATCTTTACCTTTCAAATAAGTTGAAAAGAAATACATTTATGCACTTGTTTTGGCACAAAAATGGGGATGAAAAAGAGCTTATTTTCACAATACATGCAAAATGTATATTATAAAAAAAAACATGGATTCAAAATTTCTTACACAAAAATAAACTTTTAATTCCATTTCTCCACAAACTTTTAAGTTCCCTTGAGTAGGCTCCAAGATGTTCACAGGCAGCAGGCAAAAAGAAGTTATTAAGGGGAAATGGGATGTGAACCTGCAGCTTCCCTTCCCAGATTAGAGACAGCAAACCAGGAACCTAGGAGATTTTTTACACAGCAGTATTCTTTGAAGGGTTTCTGTACCAACATTTTTTATTATGATACAAAGGGGAAGAAAACTCACTGAGAGCTCAAATGATCACAGATTTACTTCATTGTGTTGCTACTTATTATTAGTGCTTATCAGCATCCCAGACACTGCAAAAGTGGTAAACAAACTTTCTTGTCCTCACATCTTTTTCAAAGAACACTGACTCTGGCACAACAGGTGCCACTGTGTACTGGTGCTAAACCACACAAGTGAAATACCATCCCTGCTCTGGGCAGATTATTCTACCATTCTATATAAATATGCTCATGATTCTCTACATAAAGGAATAGAAATAAGGCTTTGTGCTTAAGAAAAAGTATCTCAAAGGAAGGGCATATCTGCAAGTTGGAAGACAGGAAAGGTGAAAAAGAAATGCTAATTACACTACCTACCAGATTTGATCAGTTTGTGCTATGTATAGATGCTGAAATGTTGCACAGTTCCCCATCAAAATATACATGTGTACATGTTAACCAAAGCTTTTTTTACTATCTCAGAAATCATTTCCCTTCTGGTAGGAACAATCAATATTAACACTAACTCAAGTGTGATCTTGCTGGAGAAATGCTTCAACCCCAACTAGGTACAACTAATAAATAATCTGCTTTTAATCCCTACAAAAGTGTTTTGAATATGATTGAAGGAATGGTTTCCTTATTAAGGTTACAATACCCCAACAATATCATTTGTACTATTCTTTTTCCATGATATAAAGTTATATGAAATAAGGATTTATTCTACTTTGGAATAAGTGGTAGGGCCTAGTTAACAAATGTCCATTAACCTAAAGGAAACTAAGGGAATGTTGCAGAAAATGGAATCACTTTCAAGTACTTTCAATAACAGAAAAAAGCAAAGCTATATTTCCTCATTCAAAATGAGCTCTATTTGGGGGTAACACTGGGTGAGTATGATTTTTGAAGATTATAGGCATATGAATTCTATTTTTTTACCTTTCATTTAGTAACGATAAATTTCCAAAGTACAGTTTATGGATTACAATGGCTTTTCCCCCCTATAACTTCCCTCCCACCCGCAACCCACCCATCTACCACTCCCTCTCCCATTCCATTCACATCAAGATTCATTTTCAATTATCTTAATATATACTAAATTGATCTTCTATATAAAGATTTCATCAGTTTGCACCCACGCAGAACATAAAGTATAAAATATTATTTTAGTACTAGTTATAGCATTAATTCACATTGGACAACACATTAAGGACAGAGATCCTACATGAGGAGTAAGTGCACAGTGACTCCTGTTCTTGACTTAACAATTTGACACTCTTGTTTATGGCATGAGTAATCTCCCTAGGTTCTAGTCATGAGTTGCCAAGGCTATGGAAGCCCTTTGAGTTTGCCAACTCCGATCTTATTTAGACAAGTCACAGTCAAAGTGGAAGTTCTCTCCTCCCTTCAGAGAAAGGTACCTCCTTCTTTGATGGCCCCATTCTTTCCACTGGGATCTCACTCACAGAGATCTTTCATTTAAGTTGTTTTGTTTTTTGTTTTTGTTTTTGTTTTTGTTTTTTTTGCAGAGTGTCTTGGCTTTCCATGCCTATAATACTCTCATACTCTCATGGGTTCTTGAGCCAGATGCAAATGCCTTAAGGGCTGATTCTGAGGCCAGAGTGCTATTTAGGACATCTGCCATTCTATGTGTCTACTGTGTATCCTGCTTCCCATGTTGGATCATTCTCTCCCTTTTTTATTCTATCAGTATTAGCAGACACTAGTCTTGTTTGTGTTATCCCTTTGACTCTTAGACCTATCAGAGTCATCAATTGTGAACTGAAATCAATCACTTGGACTAGTGAGATGGCATTGGTACATGCCACCTTGATGGAATTGTATTGGAATCCCCTGGCACATTTCTTTTTTTTTTTTTTTTTGACAGGCAGAGTGGACAGTGAGAAAGAGAGAGAAATAGAGAAAGGTCTTCCTTTGCCGTTGGTTCACCCTCCAATGGCCACCACGGCCAACATGCTGCAGCTGGCGTATTGTGCTGATCTGAAGCCAGGAGCCAGGTGCTTCTCCTGGTATCCCATGAGGGTACAGGGCCCAAGGACTTGGGCCATCCTCTACTGCACTCCTGGACCATAGCAGAGAGCTGGCCTGGAAGAGAGGCAACCAGGACAGAATCCGGCACCCCGACCGGGACTAGAACCCAGTGTGCTGGCGCCACAGGTGGAGGATTAGCCTATTGAGCCATGGCGCTGGCCTCCCTGGCACATTTCTAACTCCACCATTTGGGGCAAGACAGCTTGAGCATGTCCCAAATTGTACATCTCCTGCCTCTCTTATTCCCACTCATATCTAACAGAATTTAACTGAAAAGTGATCTCTATTTTTAAAGATCAAGATGCCAAAATATTTCAATTCTAAGAATGCCATCAAAAGTCAATGAGACTTCAGCAAATGAGGTAGACATCTGTTAGAAAGATCTAGGGAAAGGAGAACACAACAGGGGATATAATCAAGAGACATCTAGCTAAAGTCCTCTAATATCAGCTTTCAGGATTAGGTCTACAAAGATGATTTAGAGCAAGGTATACCAGCTCTACATTCAAAAGCTTGTATAAAGTTCCTATCTCTCAGGTTTGAATACACTGAAATACAAAAAATAGACCTCAGTCTCTGTTCCTTAAGAAATCTCTACACACTTGTTTCATCTGTGCCTCTCTACTTACCTCTTCCTGAAATCCCGTCATCCAAGTCCAAAAGTTAATTTAATAGTGAGTAATTGATATACAATTTTTCCCTCTTAACACATGATATGCTACTTCTCGTTTACCTGTACTACAAAATAAATCATCCAGAATTCCAAGCAAAGTCCATTCACTGTCGGTCATTTTTGAAATGTCCTAAATGTGGTTATCAGGAAATAATACAAAACATCTAATGCCAATGAAGTTTCATAGGATGGGAAGGAATTGACTAGCAAACTCACTGGCAACCATCACAAGATTTCCTTATCTAAGTAAAGAAAGGTTATGCAGGAAAGTTGGTTTAGAGCTCTTCTTTCTTCACTACCTCTGTTTCTTGGATCCAATGTCATACTTTCTTACTAAAAATTATCCTATAATTTTTGCAGGATTACCTAGAATGTGGCCAACATATTGCACTCAATATGGTGCCTTCCTGCATAAGATGAAATCCAGTCAGTTTATTTATATCAAGGTATCAATAGCTTCACCAGTATCCCCTTTATAGTGGATTAATTTTGTTTAAATTTGCCACACACCTTTTCTCCCACTTTTACCAAATAAATGTCATCACTTTCTTCAAAGAATTTCCTTTCCACCATTCTGTACCCCACGACAGGCTGCCAATCCTACTATACCTTCCTTCCTAGGCACTGGGATTGGCTTGATTTGAAACAAAACAACATCTATTCAATCAGCCTTCAAATTAGGACCTGTATCCAAAATACATTTCTTTCACAGTAAGACAAATAAGCTCATTTAAAAAAAAACTTTAAATGGGCAAATGACAAAGAATATGATAAAATTCAACAGCATTAGTCAACATGGAAATGCAGGTTAAACTTATGCAATACCACAGATCCATTAAAATGACAAGAAATTCTAAAACAGAACATAATAAATACTAGATCATAGTATGGAGTAATTAGAAATCTGACACATTGGTGGTGGTAATGTATAATGGCACAATCACTTTGAAGAGAAATATGGCAGTTCTTTATAAAGAATACACACAACTCAGTATTTTTCCCCTAGGAGTTTATACCCCATTCACATACACACACACCAAAGTAAAAAGCATGTCCACACAAAGATTTGTACATGAATATTCATAATAGCCCAAACCTAGAAACAATCCAAATGCCCATAAACAGGGGAATAAATTTTAATTTATTCATATAACTGAGTATCACTTGGCAATAAAAAAAATTTACTGCCCTGCACCCCATGGGAGACCAGGAGAAGCACCTGGCTCCTGCCATCGGATCAGCGCGGTGCGCTGGCCGCAGTGCGTTACCGCGGCGGCCATTGGAGGGTGAACCAACGGCAAAAGGAAGACCTTTCTCTCTGTCTCTCTCTCTCACTGTCCACTCTGCCTGTCAAATATTTAAAAAAAAAAAAAATAGACCATCTCTCTGTCTCTCCCTCCGTCTCTGTCACTTTGCCCTCCAAATAAATACATAAATCATTTAAAAAAAAAAAAAAGCAACATGAGTCTCTAAAACACTGTGCTGAGCAAAACTCAAGTAAGAATGAATATATACTATCTGATTCCATCTGGTTCAAACTTAGAATACAAATCTCATCTACAGTTACAGAAAACAGATTAGAGATTGCCTTAGGTGGGAGGAGAGCGGTTTGAATGAGACAGGTCCAGGAAAATTTGTGAGTAAAGGATATGCACTTTTCTTTCATTGTGGAGTTGATTATATACCACATTTGAAAAAAATTCAACAATTTGTATCATCAAAGTGAATGAATAATATATAATTACTACCTAATAAAGTTGATTTTTAAGAAATACTATAGATCAAAACATTTAAGCACTTAGTACTGAATTTTTAGTGCTGTGTCACGCAGGGTCCTTTCAAAAAACATGGCAACCTCACTTGGAATTTGAAGAAGCTTTTGTGAAATGACTATTAAACAGGTATAGGCAGAATTAAGAAACATAATCAGTTTGTTGAAGCATTCAGGGACTGACAACAACAGGATGCCGCTACTAAACCTATACTTGACAGCACCAAGTCCAGATGAGGAGTTCCCCAGTACAACCAGGGACATATTGCTGGACACAGGACAAAAAGCAAGGTGGTGAAGAGAGGAGGCAGACATTGGGACACTGTCAGAGAATAGTAGCTAAGAAACAGGGACCACAGATGAGGCAAGATAGATTTTTTGTTTTTTGTTTGTTTGTTTGTTTGTTTTAATTTCTTTAGGGGATATATTGGTACTTAAGACCTCAGAAGCCAAAATAAGGAGTTTGGTCTTTCTCCTAGGTCTATTTGTGAATATCACATGGATTAAGCATTTTGCCTGAGTTAAAAGGCCTGTGTTTCTTACTGGACTACCAATGTTCAACTCCCAGCTCCAGCCAGTGCAGACCCCGAGAGGTAGCAGTGATGGCTCAAGTAATTGGGTTCCAGTCACCCACATGAGAGACTTGAGTTCCCAGCTCTGGCCCCAGAGAAGCCCAGCTATTGCCAACATTTGGGATAGGAAGCAACAGATGGAAGCTATCTCTTTCTCTCCCTCCTTCCCTCTTCATCCCTGCTCTCTCCCTTCTACTCCCACCTCTCAAGTACATAAATAAAATTAAATTTTAAAAGGGTATCATATAAAGCAATGCATGAAAATAATCTCATTTTCAATTGATTCCTGTGGTAATTTTCTTTCAATTCAAGAAATATAATCTTTATTAAACACATTTACTAACTACTCTTGACCTAGAAATGGCACATATTTCAACATCATGAATGATATAATTGGTATTTTAAAAGAATAAACATCTGATGAAATACTTTCTAGTTGTTGGTTTCTACTATTTGTCTCATTTTATTCTTTGGCTTGATTTGACTCAGGTGATTATCTTGAACTACAGTAATTTATTTTGTCAAAATTATTGAAGTTTGATTTACATGATTAAATATACTTCAAATTTCAGAACACTGATTCCAGTAATATTTTTTTCATTATTTAAAAATATTTTTCATTATTTAAAAATTCATCTCTTAATTTAATCAGATTTTCAGTCTGATAAAAAAATACATGAAGTAAAATGTTTGCAAGTAGAGTAACAAAGAAGCATTTAACAGCTCCCACACTACTTTACACATAATAGGTCTCAAGGATGGTTGTGTATAAAGTATTTGATTGTCAGGACCAATGATAACAGTTTGCCTATGTACTTCAATATTATAGACATCACTTTGCTCATTAATAACACTAGAATTCATAAAACATTGCAATAAGACAAGTAAATTTTAAAAATTAATGAATAAATGATGTATCTATCAATCATGATCAACCAGCTAAACATAACTTAAAGATAATGAGTTCACTATTTTAAAAATGTAATTAATTCATAAGTCATCTGAGAATTTTTGAATGCAGTGAGTTTTGTTGCCCTAAGTACAGAGAAGAAGGCGGCTATTTAGAATGCATCCCAATATACCTGAAAATATTTATTGTACTTCCACAAATTATTCAAAGCCAATGTCAAAACCCATGTTTTTATAAATCAGAACTTCTGTCAAAAACAGTCTCCGCTACATCACAAAAACACTAAAATTACCACAGTGGAGACATTTTTAGCAAGGTGACAAAGGAAAACTGTTTCTTCAGAACATCTCTGGTACTCTTCAGTGCAAAAGTTAACAAACACAAACATGAATCAGAAAGCTGCCAAATAATCCAAATTAGGCAGAAAGAGAAAATAAGCACTTGAGGTTGGTTTTGTGACACAGCAGGTTAAGTGGAGGTCAGGTTGGAGTTCCTGGCTTCCTCCTCAGCCTAGCCCAACCACCCCCCCCCCCCCGCCTCAGCCTAGCCCAACCCCCCAGCCATGCAGCCATTTGGGGAATGTACATGCACATAGAAGATAACTCTCTTTGCCCTTCAAATAATAAACTAATTAATTAAATCTAAAAAAGAAAAAGAAATGCTTATTTGCATCCTCATTGACTGTATTGTAACTAAGCATCCAACCCTTCACATCTCTACAACAAAAATATTTTTAATCCTGTCTAGAATGACTGGGAACTCCTCTCAGCTCCAGCTAACAGAACAAAACCACCCAGGAAAGATCCAGCCCAGAAACCAGCATCTAGGCAGTAAGTAGTTGGGGAGACAGACAAGAAGCCACAATTACTGGGCAAGAAACACAGTTGGAGAAAGTAAATGTTTTCTTCCCTTTATGTCTTTACATCCTTCTCTTTAGAATATTTTTATTTACGTCATCTTTAAGCATTCTGAGGCTCTCCACTTGAAGACAATGGGTATAGGGAAAGATACAACAAAGTTTCTGGCTATTAAAACAAGCCAGGGAATGATCAAGTGCAGAATCGAGCAGAGGGATGGTGTTTGGAGAATGTGGGTCGTGGAGACCCAGCCCAACTGTCCAAACAGATAGCTTAAGCTTCTGTGGTTTATAACCACAAAAGGGACAGGTAAGAATGGTGGGAGCAATCCTGAATAGTACCTGAACATCCATTGCCAGCACTGAAGATGTTTCTAAAGTTAGAAAGAAAACCCAACTCAATGGATGTCAACTTTTGCTTTGCCTCAGTGTTAGTCACAAACACAAAACAACTGATCTTGTTACATGTAACTATATACAAACAGGGGCACATATGCTCCCCCATCTACATAAAATGTTTGAGAATTTGGTGAAATTGTATCCAAAAAAAACATGAAAAATCAATCAATGGACTTCATTTTAAATGTGAAATACACTAATACTGCACAAAATTTAAGTAATACCAAAAGATACAGAAGCATATTTCAAAAACCTTTTGAAAAATGGAGTTAAAAGATAGGTTTATTTTTCTGAAGAAAAATTGAAAAACTGTTTTTCAAAGGAATTTTTCATGAATATCCTGAAAATACCTCATATGCTTGGCTTTCAAATTTTCTGCATCAAAATAAACTTACTTTTTACTTCCATTTTCCACAAATCTTAATTTCCCATAAAAAAATAAAAAGTTTTCTCCCTATTTTTGTCTCCAGTTGACTTCCGACAGCTACCCTTATGCATTTCTTGTGCATCTTGCCAGATACATTCTAATACAACATGAGCACATTCGCAAACTAAGTATTTTGTAACAGCTGAGAAAACTGAAAATCTTACTCATTTTGCTTTCAGCTGCTTAGAATTCCATCATATATATTTCCTGTATCATGGTATAGCTAGTTACTACTGATAGAATTTGGTTTCCAATCTATGGTTGTCACAGACAAGGTTGCAATGAATATCTATGTGCATTTACCATGCTTTGTATGTGTTAGAAAATCAATAGGATAAAACCTAAAAGTGGAGTTTCAGGTTAAAGGGATTTTGTATTTGTAATTTTTACTATACACCATGTAATACAGACTTTTCTGTCTGCATTACAGACAACAGCTGGGTGCAGCTTCTTGTATATCTTTACTTAGATCTCCTGGGTCAGTTTCTACTCTTGCTATGCAATCTTTGTGCCTGGGCAAGTTACCACCTTTTGAGACCTCAATTTTTCCATCTAAACTGAGACTAATAATTGTATTTGCTATAGAGGATTGCCATGAGAAATTAATCAATAAATTATATGTAGAATTCTGAAAAACTGAGACTGATACAAAATAAGTACTCTAATGATACTAGTTATTATTACTAAATCTATTATTTTTGTTTTTTGCTTTTATCACTGCTAAAAGTTATTTATTAATAGCCTTTTTTCTTCCACATACTCTTTACATAATTAAAGTCTTACCACATAACACTAATTCTTGCAGCCACCTGCACTCCCACAATCATTGTAGTACTACTAAGAGCAGCCAAGATATGGAATCAACCATGGCATCTATCATCAGATGAATGCATAAAGGTACATTTAAACAGTGGAGTGTTATTTAGCCATAAAAAATAATAAAATCTCAGTTGCAGCAAAATGGATAGAAATGAATGTCAATGAGTAAAATAACTTAGTCATAGATAGACAAATACCACACATTCTTGATGATATGAAGAAGTTTGTAAAAGTCAGTTTGATCGTAGAATAGTGATTACTGACAAGGTTTGGAGGAAGGGGGATGGGGAAAGCTAGATAAATGGGTACCCAAATACTTAGAAGTAATTCATTCTAGTGTTCCACAGTAGAGTAGACAAGCTATAATTCACAATCATGTATTATTTACTGTTTGAAGAATTCAAGCCTTCAAACAAAGAAAATAAAGGGAAATAGTGATATGCTAGTTCTAGCAACACACATGTGCATAATCTAATTTCTATCTTTGCCAATCTAGTAGGATTTTCACCTAACTCAGCTGTGTATTTTTTTTTAAGATTTATTTTATTTATTTGAAAGAGTTACAGAGAGAGGTAGAGAGAGAGAGGTCTTCCATCTGCTGGTTCACTCCCCAGATGGCCACAACGGCCGGAGCTGTACTGATCTGAAGCCAGGAGTCTCTTATGGGTCTCCCATGTGGTTGCACGGGCCCAAGGACTTGGGCCATCTTGCTTTCCCAGGCCATAGCAGAGCACTGCGTCAGAAGTGGAGCACCCAGGTCTCAAACCGGCGCCTATATGGGATGCCAGCACCTCAGGCAGGGCTTTAACCTGCTGTGCCACAGCGCAGGCCCCTCAGCTGTGTTTTTAATTTATAAATACTTTCCATTTTAAATACCTTAAGGTTAAGTATTCTTGTACTTTCTTTCCATGAACTGTTTATGATATTTTCTTATTTCTGTTGGTTTCTTATTTTCTTACTGATGAATATAATATCTTAAAATATTAAGGAAATTTGCCTTCTGAAAATGATACATTTATATAAAGATAATTGAAAATGAATCTTGATGTAAATAGAAGGGGAGAGGGTGTGGGAGAGGGGAGGGTTGCGGGTGGGAGGAAATTTATGGGGGGGGGGGGAGCCATTGTAATCCATAAGCTGTACTTTGGAAATTTATATTCATTAAATAAAAGTTCTTTTAAAAAAGAAAATGATATATTTACAAATATTTTTCCAAATTTCTTTATTTATGATTCCTTCTGCCCTGTAATTTTTGTTTCATTTTCTAGTCAAATTCATGAATTTTTTTTTCTTTTTTTGGATAGGTAGAGTTAGACAGTGAGAGAGACAGAAAGGTCTTCTTTCCATTGGTTCATTCCCCAAATGGCCGCCACAGCCAGCACTGCAGCGATCCGAAGCCAGGAGCCAGGTGCTTCTTCCTGGTATCCCATGTGGGTGCAGGGGCCCAAGCACTTGGGCCATCCTCCACCGCCTTCCCCTGTCCATAGCAGGGAGCTGGACTGGAAGAGGAGCAACCGGGACTAGAACCCAGTGCCCATATGGGATGCCGGCACCGCAGGCAGAGGATTAACCGAGTGAACCATGGCGCCAGCCCCTATGAATCATTTCTCATGTAGTTTCTCATTTTGTGTGACATTTTAAAATGTTTTCTTATTCCAAAAATTATTTTTTAGATTTTTGCAATGTTTTATTCTAGTAATTTTATGGATTGATTTCTATACTAAAATCTTTGCTTTGCACCAAATTATGGTTGGAGCCAATTTTACTTTTTTCCAGATGGCTATGCAATTGTCCCAGCATCACTTGTTGAATAATTCATCTTTGTTCCACCGATTTTTCCAATGCTACCTTTAACATATACCGAATTCACAAATGTATTATGCCTATTTCTGGGCAATTTACTCTGCTTTATTGAACAATACACACTTTATAAAAATGCCTGCACCAATTTTTAAATTAATATTAGTGCAATATATTTAATATCCCAAACCCTCCCATGAGAACATTCAAAAACATTCAAAAAGCAGTCACTGTTTTCATAAATTTTCCTAATAATTAATACAATTTTAACATAAGAAAATTAGAGTCGGTTTGTCTAATTATTTAGGAACATGTTAAACATACATATTCACTTGGAGAGAATAAACCTGATAATGTTACTGAATTTCCATACCTAAGAGGAGTAAAAGCTTTGATTCAAGTCTTCTTGGGGATCTCAGCGGCATTCTAAATCTTCATTCACTTACCTGCTTTACATTTCTTATTTAGTTTCTTCCTAGGGATTTAACTTTTCTCACTATGGTTAATAAGTGCTTCCCTTCAGCTATAGTTTTATCATGTTTTATTCAGGGAAAGTCTATTACTTTTGAAGATTTTATTTATTTCAAAGGCAGAGTGACAGAGAGGAGAGGCAGAGATTTTCCATCCACTAGTTCATTCCCCCAAGCAGCTGCAAGTGCCTGGTCTATACCAGGCCAAAGCTGGGAGCCAGGAAGTCCATACAGGGGCCCCCTTAGTGGTAACAGGAGTACAAGTATATTGCCATTATTTGTTGCTTTCCCAGGTGCATAAGTAGGGAGTTGGGTCAGAAGCAGAGCAGCCTGGACCAAACCAGTATACCCAAATGGGATTCTGTGTTACAGATTGTGCCTTAGCCCACTGCCCTACAACATCTGTTCCTGTTACATTTTCTTAATGTATTCCACTACCCTTCTGAATTATTGTTCCATTAGGTTTCAGCCGTTCCTCTCATAATACCTGCAAATATTTACTTTGTTTTCTCTTTTAGAACTTTCATATCCTTCATTTCTTCACAAACTTAATTACTTTATCTGGATTCCATCAAAGAACACAGTGATAATGAACTTCTTCCTCTTGCTCCTAATTGTAACATAAGAGTGTCCAAATATTTCAGATGCAATTCATTTTCTTTTTTTTTCTCTTACAAGTAGAGTGGACAGTGAGAGAGAGACAGAGAGAAAGGTCTTCCTTTTGCCGTTGGTTCACCCTCCAATGGCCGCTGCGGCCTGCGCGCTGCGGCCGGTGCACCACACTGATCTGAAGCCAGGAGCCAGGTGCTTCTCCTGGTCTCCCATGTGGGTGCAGGGTCCAAGCACTTGGGCCATCCTCCTCTGCCCTCCCAGGCCACATCAGAGAGCTGGACTGGAAGAGGGCCAACTGGGACAGAATCCGGCTCCCCAACCGGGACTAGAACCCAGTGTGCCGGTGCCGCAGGTGGAGGATTAGCCTATTGAGCCGAGCCGTGGTGCTGGCCCAGATGCTATTCATTTTTAAATATGGAACAACTACATTGTTTATTATGTGAAGGATATATGATATTAATAAAAATATATTGAATGTCTTGACAAGAATGGAAGCTTAATCTCATCAAATGCTTTTTCAGACATAAAAAGATGATCATGTGTTTCTCCTTTTATCTATTAATTTAATGAGTTACAGAAAATATACTTTAACATTAAACTATTCTTATACACATAGATTCTATAATTCAGCAGTATTTCTTAGTAGCTCTAAGATTCTATTCCCTTGATTTTACTCTATTCTTGAGGGGTTTTGTCAGGATATTGACTTGGGCAGAAGTTCCCCCAAGTAATAGAATGCCTTTAAGACACAGGTGCATCTTTCTAGATTATTTCAAGTGGTATAAACTACTTGACAGGACAAGTTAGTACAAGTTAGTACAAAAGAACAAGGACCATCTGCAGGACATTTTTACAGACCTAGCTAGCAAGTGTGATGAGGAAGCATGGGATTCAACAATTAGTTGGGGGGAAAAAAGTATTAAACCTATGAAATTTATATTTATTAAATAAAAACTTTGTAAAAAAATTTTAAAGAGAATTGAGCACAACAAAAAATCTTATTAAAACAAGTAGTGGGCCGGCGCTGTGGCTCACTAGGCTAATCCTCCGCCTTGCAGCGCCGGCACACCGGGTTCTAGTCCCGGTCGGGGCACCAATCCTGTCCCGGTTGCCCCTCTTCCAGGCCAGCTCTCTGCTGTGGCTAGGGAGTGCAGTGGAGGATGGCCCAAGTGCTTGGGTCCTGCACCCCATGGGAGACCAGGAGAAGCACCTGGCTCCTGCCATCGGATCAGCGCGGTGCGCCGGCCGCAGCGCGCCAACCGCGGCGGCCATTGGAGGGTGAACCAACGGCAAAAGGAAGAAAAGGAAGACCTTTCTCTCTGTCTCTCTCTCACTGTCCACTCTGCCTGTCAAAAAAAAAAAAAAAAAAAAAAAAAAACAAGTAGTGGATCCACTTTTATCTTAGACATTAATAGCCTAGATACTAAATTCAAGAAACAAAAACAATGTGTTCAGACTCTCATAGATAATGGAAGAAATGACAATACAGATGCCCGTCAACTTCCAATGGAATTATGTCACAATAAACCCAACGTAATTTGCAAATTTCATAAGTAGAAAATGTATTTCACATACCTAAACCCCCTAAATGTCCTCGTCTGCCAGCAAAGCTGTGGAATTCAGATTGGGAGCTGTGTCTTATTGCCGCTTTCCAGGATCATGACAGAGTGAGGTGCTGCATATCCCTAGCCTGGAAAACAAATCAACATGTAAAATTCAAAGTATGATTTCTACCAAGTGTGTATCCCTTTTGTAATATCTTAGAGTTGAAAAAATATCTTAAATTAGGGAACACATGTGTAAACATTTATTTTGGCTAGTAAGTGCACAAAATCTTTTTAGAGAGACAAGGGTTAAATGAAACCCTCAGCTTTCTTCAGCATATTAGGTTCTGAAAATGTTGTCTGTTGAAATTGTAAAACAGAGTTCATCCCACATTTTAGAGGATATTAAGCATTTAGGTTGCCCGAGTCCCTTGGTGGCATTCTGATGACTGTACCATAAATCAGATTCATAGTAAAATGAACCCCAAATTTAAAATTTAAAATCTGTAGGTAGAATGGGGGAATGTATTTTATTGATTTATTCTTTTCTTCCAGTTGTGCATATCTAAGTAATATATTCTAATAAAATTCAGTTAGACCCTGAAAGATAGCAAGGGAAGATCATCTACTAAGAAGAAATAATTGTGACCCTTCAAGTGCTCATACTTCTCTTCCACCTGAGAATATCTCAACAGTTGCCTGCAGCAGCACTTAACTTTGGAAGATGCAATGAGGGGGTCCTCAAAACTTTCATGGAACTTTTACATGAATTTCAAATGTTTGTATTAATTAAAAAAAAACTTATGCATGGAGTTCAATTTTTATAGCAAAATATGTTTATTTTTAGAAATATTTATTTGAAAGGCAGAGTTATATAGAGACATAGATAGATGGATCTTTCCTCCACGGGTTCACTCCCCAGATGGCCCCACAGACAGGACTGGAGCAAGTTGAAACCAGGAGCTAGAAACTCCATCCAGGTCTCCTATGTGGTGTGTAAGGACACAAGTACTTGAGCCATCATCTGCAGCTTCCCATACACAGCATAAGGAAGCTGATAATCTGCATTCCAGTGTGGGATGTGGGCATCCCAAGTGGCAGCTTAACCCACTTCAACACAGCACCACCCATAATTTTTTTTATTTCATTTTCTTACATGAATTTTGAGGTGTGCTTATATTTTCCTTCTAATGGCTGTCACAAATAACTATGAAATACATTTTTTCAACTTTTAATCATGAATGTGATAAAACACACGTAAAACAAAATTCTAACAAATATTCAAGGTTAACAAAAGGTAAGTGAAGAGTAAGCAAGCTGCTCTTGCTTAATGGGTACAACATTCTCACAAGTGATCAGGCTGTGTCTCATCCTGGAACATTAGGTGAGAGAGAACATTGATGAGTTTCTTCATTTCCATCACCAAATCCCACTCCCAAATCCTCCTCTCACTTGTTCCTGAATTACATTTATCGTGAATTACTTCATATCTCAGAGGAGAAGCCCCACAGTATAACAGTCACATGGCCGCATGGCCTCTTCCTAAGGGCAAAGATAATAGGAATGGCATTAGGATTCAAAAAGGAAACTTTAAAATGATTTTGGGGTGAGGTTTTGGCACAGCAGTCAAGCTACTGCTTGGGATGCCCACATGCCATATCAGAGTCTCATGATTCAAGTCCCAGCTCCACTTCCAATTCCAGCTTCCTGGTAGCCTATAGCCTGGACACGAGAGGTGTCATCCATTTAAGGAATGAACCAACAGACTGAAGATGTCTGTCTGTGTCTGTGTCTACTACCGCTATCTGCATCTCTCTGCCTTTAAAATGAATGAAAATAATCAAAAATGTTTTAATGACTTAAAATGATTTTCATGGAAGAATCCTATGCCTGTAATATCTTGGGTTAGTAAAATAATCCTTTCCCTTTCTATTTTGCTTAAGTTGAATTTTCTAACTTTCTGATAATTTACAACAAATTTTCTATTTTGAGGCTACAGTGTTATAATAAAGGTTTTTTTCCTGTCTCTCCCTGTTTATTTCACCCATCAGATTCCTGTTCTCACAATCACTAGGAAAATACTATCAGGTGTTATTGCTGACAATAACCTTTATCACCATCAATTCCCTGTGGAGTGGAACCTTCTGTTTAGTAGGTGCTCAGTTATCCCTCCAAACAACTTTCCATAATGATCAAAACAGACTCCCTGCACATTATTCATCAACTAAGAAAACTCTTAGCAAACCAAGGGAAGCATTGTCCCCTATTCTAAAGTGTGGCTATGAATAATAAGCAATAATGATGTAAAGTGCAAGTTTCCAAAAGCAAGTATCCTGCTGTAGGGAACTCAAAAAGAGCTGTGAAAGAGCAAAATATGTAGTGGGTCACTTTTTCACATTTTAGGCTGATTTGAGTAAATGAGGAAGAAAGAATGAAGATATAGGAGAAAAAATGTGTGATGGGGGGTAGGAGTATTACACAAATTCCTGAATTACTCAATCTATACTTCATATATGAAAGATTTATATTACCTAGTACATATAAAATGACACATAAAGATATGAACACACGTATAATATGCACACAAGAAAAATTTAAGAATGAATCATGAAATGACATGTGTCAAGTCCTTGGCCTCATTGAATATGAAATGAAAAGATCTTCAGCCATCAGCATACAGAGTGGAACAACAAATACACCATTCCCTTATTCTGAGTGCAGGAGCTAAAATGTGAAAATTCTCAAAGTATACATGAGCTGCTTAACATGAAATTCATATAAGTAAATCACACCTAGGGAATTATACCCAGAGATACCCTCTGCTTCAAGTATCTGAGCTAAAACTATCTTTCATTTTCATAGCTCAAAGACCTCAATCACAAATGTTAGTTTATTGGTATCAGTTCATCTATATAGTACAGCTACACTATGTATGAGAAAAGTTTTATGGGCTCATCTGGTAGCAATCTAGATTAATATCTCCCTTGGGTATCAGGGTCTAAATCCAACACAACTAATTTTAGAGAAAATTTTTGTAACACACAAATACTATAAATCAAAGGCTCTGAACTGATAACTCTTCATCCTCCGGAAAGCTACCCTAGAATGTGAGTGGCACTCTGTTGCAGAGTACCTGAAGTGTACTTTGAGTTCCAAACCAGTCACTGAGAGTTGCCATCCCTCAGTGTCTTCTAGCCAACTTTTTAAAGTTAAATTTTATGAAGCAAGAGACAGTATATAAGTTATAAATGCACATCAGAAAATAATTTTCTAATGAAAAAATGCAGATGATAAATTATTTGGGACCTTGTAAAATGATTTAGTAACAATATAATAACTTGCTCTGAGCCTTCTGAGTAACATCATTGTCAAGTCTGTAAGATATGAAGGTGTATTTTCACATAAATTGAGTAATTTCAGAGAAATTTTGTGAGATCCCCACATGCTTACAGAGCTGTGCCAGGGATACAATATCCATTTTAGACTTAGGAACCCAAGCCAAGAGTTCTTAGGCTCTTTTGCAACAAAGAGCAGGATGACAAGAAGAGACCAAGAACTAAGACAATTATAGACAGATCTTCATAATTCGAAAAGTGAAAGTGAAATTTGATCTTGTGGATAGGCATCTGGCTCCTGCCATCGGATCAGCGCCGTGCGCCGGCCGCAGCGCGCCAGCCGCGGCAGCCATTGGAGGGTGAACCAACGGCAAAAGGAATACCTTTCTCTCTGTCTTTCTCTCACTGTCCACTCTGCCTGAGAAAAAAAAAAAAGAAAGAAAAAAAAAAGAAATCAATTGAGAAAATCAATCAGGGAAGGGCAAGCACGTCCCTTGATAAATGGGAAAGAGTTATTATAAACTGAAAACTTAAGAGAAATGCCAGGAGAATATCCTGGTTGGGATGCAGTTTGTTCCCACCAAGCTCATAATGAGGCTCAATTCCTCAGTGAAGCGGTATTGGGGGGTGGCTCCTGGTGGGCAGGATTTCAGTCATCTGGGTGGATTCCTCCTGGGTGCATTAGCACCAATGCGGTCTCACAGGGACTCAACCAGTCACGTGACAATGGGTGGTTACAAGGCAGTCCACCCCTGTGTTCTCCATCTTCCTCATCCTTCCACCATGAGGCTCTCAACAAAAGACAAAGAGATGCAATTCTTTGATGTTAGACTTCCATCCTCTAAAACTGTGAGCCTTATAATTATCCTCTTTTCTTAATAATTTCCCAGGCTCAGGTGCTTGTTACAGCAACAACAACAAAAAAAGAAACAAGACTAAGTCAGGGAGTGATGGAAGGTCTAGCAAAATTCAAGTACAGTAGCAAATGATGGGAGTTGGCTTTACAGCATGACATATACCTGGTTACCCATGTCAACTGAATGCTCACCTCAAACTCGCCGAAATTGTGGGCCTTACTTCCATTATTTTTCCATATTTTCCCTGTGTCCTGGGAAAGCAGAAGATGTCCCACGTCCATGGGCCCCTGCACCCAAGTAGGAGACCCGGAGAAAGCTCCTGGCTCCCGGCTTCGAATTGGTGCAGCTCAGGCCGTTGTGGCCAACTGGGGAGTGGACCATCGGATGGAAGATACCTCTCTCTCTCTCTGCTTCTCTTTTGTGTAACTCTTTCAAATAAATAAATAATTTTTTTTTAAAAAACAATGAAATTGGCCTAGGTAAAGACTTCTTGGATAAGACCCTGGAGACACAGGCAATGAAGTAAAAAATAGACAAATGGGATTACATCAAGCTAAGAAGCTTCTGTGTAACGGAAGCACTCAAAGAGGCAACCAGCAGAATGGGACAAAATATTTGCAAACTATATGTCTGCTAAACACATAACTATAACAAACATATTTAAAATATATAAGGAGCTAAAGAAACTCATCAATAAAACAAGCAATACAGTTAAGAAATGGGCTAAAGATAAATTTTTGATGTTACCTTCATCTCTTGATATTCTCTTAGTGTTTTAATGTCATGGTTATGTGATTTTTAGTCTTCATAATAAAGCTATAAATAATATACACACCATGTTTACAATATAAGAGCTTTCTGAATATGTATAGTTATTTTCAGTGAGTTTTCTGCCTTCTGATATTTACTTCTTACTTGATAGCATCTCTTTTATTTTCCTTTGAAGAACTCTTTAGCATTTCTTATTACACAAGTATGGTGGTGATAAATTCTCCCAGCTGTTATTTGTCAGGGAATATCTTTATCTCTCCCTCATATCTGAGGGATAACTTTGCATGGACCATTAGGATCTGGTCAATGCTGGGTTTTATCATCCTGCACTGAGTTCTAAAATAGTACTGTTATTTCTTGCTATCTGCCAAGGTTGTAGAAGGGGTGATAGAGATAGCTACTCCAGTACCCAGGTAGACCCAAGGTGGGTCACACCTAAGTCTCCCAGTCACCAGGTATGTTGCACCTGAGTATCCCACTCACTAGTCCCTGTGGAATCTTAGGGGGGCATAAACCAGGCCTTCAAGAGGCTGGGGGCAATATATACCAAAATAAGTCTCTCTCACTCAGGTGTAGGTCTCCCCTGATACCTGGGAAAGTCCAGAGACTGTCCAGAGGCACCTGCCTCTAAAAGAAAAGCATTAGCATCTGCCCAGCATTGGGCTTTACCAGATTAGTACTGAATCTTAAGACACAGTCCTGGGGCTGGCGCCATGGCTCACCTGGTTAATCCTCCGCCTGCAATGCCGGCAACCCATATGGGCGTCGGGTTCTAGTCCAAGTAGCTCCTCTTCCAGTCCAGCTCTCTGCTGTGGCCTGGGAGGGCAGAGGAGGATGGCCCAAGTGCTTGGGCCCCTGCACCCACATGGGAGACCAGGAGGAAGCACCTGGCTCCTGGCTTTGGATCGGCATAGCTCTGGCTGTAGCGGCCATTTGGGGGGTGAACCAATGGAAGGAATACCTTTCTCTCTCTCTCTCTCTCTCTCTCTCTCTCTCTCTCACTGTATAATTTAAAATATATATATATATATATATATATATATATATATATATATATACAGTCCTATAGTCCCTTGCTATCTACCCAAGGTTAAATGAAAGTGATAAAAACAGTCCTCTGGCTAACAAGACTGGCCCTAGACCAGTTACCACAGTCACAGGTCAAGCCCACCAAAGGTGGGTAATGACACACATCAAAAAGAGTCCCTCAGTGTAGATCTCTGTCTGGGGCCAGGCAGGTCTAGAGGCTCAATCTAGGGCACCAACTGGGGGCCAGAGGCCCTTGGACTTTTTCCAGGTGTTCTGTCTCAACATGGAAGGCATGGCTCCGAGCCCCAAGATGTGGTCCTAAGCTCCCTCTCTTTGCCTTTCCTCATGGCTGAAGTTTTGGGAGCTCCAAATTTTCACTCCACAGGTATGGGCCTGACTGGGGAATAGGCCAAGGTGGCTCAGACTGACTGTATCCTTTAAGATTTACTTATCTGGTGGAGATAAATAAATTTATTTGAAAGGCAGAGCAACAGAGAAAAAGAAAGAGCAGAGACAGAGAACTTCTATCTTCTGCTTCCTTTCTCAAATGGCCCCAGTCGCTGGCACTGGGCTAGGCCAAAGCCAGGAAGCAGGAATTGCATTCAGGTCTTCTATATGGGTGGTAGCAGCACAAGCACTTGGGAGCTGGCTCTAAAGCAGAGTAGTTGGGACTGGAACAGGTACTCTGATATGGAATGATGGCATCATATGTGGCAGCTTTACCTACTGTGCTGCAAGGCCAGGCTTGACTATACTTTTCTCAGTGGGTTTGGCACTTTGATTCATTTCTTTCTCTTTCACAAGCTGGAGGTATATCCAAACCACACCTCTTGGAGCTGAAGGAGAGGTGACATAGGCAACTCTTGCTTGCTTGCTTTCTTCAGGGTGACTTTCTTATGATTATAACAAGACAAGACACTGTGGTCCCTCACCTGGCTTCCATAGCTCTTGTATAGATGACAGGATGTGTGTATACCTACTCACATTAGCATCTCTGTAGGGAGGTTGTGAGCCTTTTACTCATCCATCATCTTGGTTCTCTCCAGATACTTAGTAGTTAAAATGTTACTAGAAAGTAATTTCCAACTAGTGGTGCCCCAGGCCTGACAGAATCAGAGATACATGTCTTATGCTTAGCAAAGTATTCAAAAAAATGAAGAGGCAAAAAACAGAAGTTAGGAAAATATTTACAAACTATTCATTTGATAAAGGATTAATATCCAGAATATATAAGGTGCTCAAGAAACTCTACAAAAACATAACAATCCTAACAAGAAATGAGTAAGAAGGAACGAGGGTGGAAGCACTGGCAGAAGGGAGGGTAGGGTAGGAAGTATTACTATGCTCCTAAATCTGTATATATGAAATTTCTTCATCTTGAAAAATTTAAAAATAAAACTCTTTAAAAAGAGATGAGTGAAGATATGAACAGGCATTTTCAAGGGATAAAATTAAAATGGCCAATAGACACATAAAAAGCTATCCAGGTTCACTAGCCATCAGGGAAATGCAAACAAAAGCCACAATGAGGTTTTACCTCACCCCAGTTCAAAAGATTATTATCCAAAAATACAAATGCTGGCAGGGATATGGAGAAAAGGGTATACTGTTCATGGGAATGTAAACTAGTACAACTATTATAGAAGACAGTATGGAGATTCCTCAGAAACCTGAAAACAGATCTATCATATGACCCAGCCATCACACTCCTGGGAATTTACTCAAAAAAATGAAATCAACATATGAAAGACTTGTCGGCAACACCATGTTTATAGAAGCTCAATTCACAGTAGCTAAGATATGGAGTCAACCTGGATGTCCATCAATTGATGACTGAATAAAGATATTGTAGTATATATAGATGATGGAATAAAACTTAGCCATAAAAAAGAAATCCTTTCACAACAAAATGGATGGAATTGGAGACCATTATTCTAAGTGAAATAAGCCAGGCCTAAAAAGACAAATATCATGTTTTCTCTGATTTGTGGTAACTAATTATATAGGGTACAAAAATGTAATAAATAAAATTGACATATTGAGAATTGGTTATTGTTTGTAGCCTTCGTCTATGCTCCATAGGAACAGTGACTTTTCTACTTACTACCTGTTGAATTATTTTAGTGGAGGATGTTTTTGTTTTCCCCGATCTGTGGTAAGAAATAGATTACCTACAATGTGATATATTAGAGTGTAATGGCCATTTTGAGATATTTATGATTGTTTACAGCTCTTACCGCTTCTGTTGAAGAACAGTGTTATTTCCTTCATATGACTTGTTGAACTATTTACTTCATGTAGGGTTAACCTTATGAGTATAAGGTAAACTGAAAATGGAACTTTGTAAATATTGAGAGTGGGACTAGGAGAGGGAGGAGGAAGAAGGGTTGGAATGTGAGCGGGAGTGAAGGAAGAAGGGTGGGAAGTATCACTATGTTCCTATACTCGTATATATAAAAATACATGAAAGTTGTATAACTTAAATAAAATTTAAAAATAAAATAAATTGAATATATGCCATTGCCAATAGTAAAAGAAAAATAAGAAATGAAGGAGAAGAGAGAGTGTGAATGAGGGAGGTACAGTAGGGTGGCAAGTATCATTATGTTCTCAAAATGAATCCATGAAATCTGTTTCCTTTGTATAAATAAGCAATCAAAACACAGCTGGTTAGGACCTGCCTCCTGATAATGCAGAACCTAGAGGCAGCAGTGACGACCTACGTGGCTGGATTCCTGCCACCAACTCAGAGACTTGTGCTGAGATCCCAGATCTCAGCTTTGGTCCTAGCAGGAGCCACTGTGAGCAATTAAAGAATAAACCACTGGATGATAGTAGCCTCTCTTGCTCTCACTCTCTTCCTCCTGTTGTTTCTCTTTCCCTTCCTCCCTCTCAAGTAAGAAAATAGAGGCAAAAATGCTAGCAAATCGAATCCACTAATATCTAAAAGAGAATCAGACATAATGACCAAGTAGGACTTCTCCCATGTATGCAAGTACAGTTAAACAGATGAAAATTAAAGCAATCCATTACTTAACAAGCTAAAGTAAAACCACATAAGCAAAACAACTGATGCAGAAAGACCATTTGATAAGATCCAACACTCATTTGTGATAAAAATTCTTAGCAAACTAGGCATATAAGGGAAAGGTCTCAATTTGATAAAGATCTAAAAGGAACTAAACATCATATTAATAGTGAGAAACTAGATATCATCACACTAAACGACAAGATAAGGATTTCTCTTTTACTATTCACATTCATATATTGGAAATCCTAGATAATACAGTAAGACAAAAGGTATACACACAGAGAAGGAAGAAATAAATTTGTCTTTGTTCACAAATGACATCCTTGGCATAAATCCAAATAAGATAAAAAATGTCCATAAAAGAACCTACACATGAATGTTCATAGCAGCTTCATTTATAATTGTTAATACATAAACGTAACAAGATGTCCTTCAATACTCAAGTAGATAAACAAGGTGTGGTTCATCTGTATAACAGAATATTATTCACCAATTATAGAACCACAATATCATTACCCACCACAGAAATGCAAATCAAAACCACAATGAGATATCACCTCACCCTTGTCAAAATGGCTATTATTCAAAAGAAAGAATGACAAATCCTGTCAAGGATTTGGAGAAAGGAGAACTCATATATACTGTTAGTGGAGATGTAAATTAGTGCAGCCACTGTGAAAATATGGAAATTTTGTTAAAAACTAGAAATAAAAATGTCATATGATCCAGAAATCCTACAAGACATGAACTCAATATATCAAAGATATGCTTGCACTACCAAATTTATATCAGCACTATTCACAATAACCAAAATATGAAGTCAACCACGATATCATTACACGAATATATTTTTAAATGTGGGGTGCACACACACACACACAATAGAATATTGCTCAGATATTCAAGAAGAATGAAGTCCAGTCACTTACAGGGAAATAGTTAGAACTGAGGACATCATGTTGAGTGAAACAAGCCAGACTCAGAGAAAGACAAATACTACATTTCCACCTTCATATGGAGGAGCTACAATAAAAAAAAAACACTCAATCTGAACACAGAATGTTGATTAGTAGATGATAGGAGGGTATATAGACTAAAAAATAGGGGAAGCTGAAGTGCAGTTCATTAATTGTGACAAAGATACTAGTACAAGATGTTTATAGAGGAATAGAGCGAGGGGTAAATAGGAACTCTATTTTTTTACCTCACAAATTTTGTTTTGTAAATTCAAAACTATTCTGAAGTGTAATGTAAAAATAAAAGTGTAGGAATTATCAAGCCATGATAAAACTTGAATAAACCTCTGAATCATAGTGTTAATAAAAATAAGCAAATATTAGAAGACTGTATGATTCCAACTAGATGACATTCTGGAAAATGTATAAAGAGTCAAAAAAGTCAATAGGTTCATTGAGTAGAGATGTGGAACACAAGTGATTTTAACGTAGGGAAATTATTCTGTATCATTCTGTAATGAGAAGCACACAAGATTAACACATCTTTTATAATCTATAGAACACACAAGACAGTATATTCTAACATAAACTATAATCTTTTGCCAATAATACAACATTGATTCACACATTATAACAAACCATACTTATGCAAATTTTATAAACATATACTGCTAAAAACATTCACTCTTGTTTTAAAAAGAGAAAACAAGCACAAGTGAGAGGTAGAGACGCAGCAATATAGAAACCAAAATAGAGATTAAGACACAGGGAGGACAAAGTATGATCTAATAATTATCTATTTGGAATTCCAGAAAGGAAAGAGATATAAGAAAAATTTGAACTGAGAACTTCCCAGAACTAATGAAACACACCATTTCATGTATTCAAATACAATAAATCCCAAACAACAAAATAAAAAGAAATCCACCACGCACACATCTAGTGAAATCACAGTTCAAAGACAAAATGAAATTTCCTTAAATACCCATTAAAATATCTATTATCTTCAATTTTAAAAATCTCTTAGACTGGCCGATGCCGTGGCTCAACAGGCTAATCTTCCGCCTTGCGGCGCCGGCACACCAGGTTCTAGTCCCGGTCGGGGCGCCGGATTCTATCCCGGTTGCCCCTCTTCTAGGCCAGCTCTCTGCTATGGCCTGGGAAGGCAGTGGAGGATGGCCCAAGTGCTTAGGCCCTGCACCCAATAGGAGACCAGGATAAGCACCTGGCTCCTGCCTTGGGATCAGCGCAGTGCACTGGCCACAGCGCGCCCGCCGCGGCGGCCATTGGAGGGTGAAGCAACGGCAAAAAGGAAGACCTTTCTCTCTCTGTCTCTCTCTCACTGTCCACTCTGCCTGTTAAAAAAAAAAAATTAAAAAAAACCTCTTAGACTGATTATTTGTCTCCCAATAGACAGAAGAGAAGCCAGAAGCCAGTGAAATGTACCAAGGCAATGGAAGAAAATAACTACTGGCCTAAAATACTATACCTGATTAAAATACCCTTCAAGAACAAGTATGTACTGAAGACAGGGAATTAGCCAGAGTTCTCCAGAGAAATAAAACCAATACAATGTGTATATACAGAGAGAGAAAGATTTTTTTTAAGAAATTGGTTCATGTGAACATGGAGACTGGCAAGTCCACAATCTGCAGAGTGGGACAGAAAACCAGAGACACAGAAAATCTGATGTTACAATTCAAGTTCAAAGGCAATCTGGCGGCAGAAACCCCTCCTCTTTTTTTAAAAATTTTATTTAATGAACATAGATTTCCAAAGTACAGCTTATGGATTACAGTAGCTTCCCCCACCACATAACTTCCCTCCCACCCACAACACTCCCCTCTCCCACCCCCTCTCCTCTTCCATTCACATCAAGATTAATTTTCAATCATCTTTATGTACAGAAGATCAATTTAGCATATTTTAAGATTTCAACAGTTTGCACCCACACAGAAACACAAAGTGTAAAATACTATTTGAGTACTAGTTATAGCATTAATTAAACACCTAAGAATAATTGTGTATTAATTATATAGTTCAACCAATAGTTTTAAGTAGAACATAAGAAATACTAAAAGGGTAAAGTATTAAGTTATTTTTTTCTTGTTTTTTTTTTGTTACATAGTTTTATTTAATAAATGTGAGTTTACAAAGTGCAACTTTTGTATTTTTGTGGCTCTCCCCCCCCAACCTCCCTCCCTCCTGTGGCCCTCCCCTCTCCCACTCCCTCTCCCATCCCGCCCTTCATCATGTTTCATTTTCAATTACCTTCATATACTGAAGATCAACTTAGTATATACTAAGCAAGGATTTCAACAGGCTGCACTCACACAACCGCACAAGGTATAGGGTATTGTTCGACTAGTAGTGTTTTTAAGAGAAACCCCTCCTCGTAAAGGTGATGAGTCCTCTGTCTTAGGCTTTCAACTCATCAGATGAGAAATCTGCTTTACTCAAACCTATTGATTTAGTTGTTAATCTCGTCTAAAAAAATAACTTCAGAGCAACATCCAGATGTTTGACTGAATATCTGGGTATCATATCCCACCAAGTGGATACACAAAGTTAACCATTGCAGATACACTTAAGCAGACAAAATCCAGTAATAAATTAATCCCACAGGACCATTTGTAAAGGATGTTTAAAAGGATGTGTTTTAAGGAAAAGGAAAATAATCCCCATAAAGCAGTCTGAGAGCCAACAAGCAATGAAGAAGAGCAAGCTAACCCATTGCCCCTGTGTTTGAACAAAGAGGGAGTTAGATATCTTGGGGTTAATCAAATCTCAAGAAGACATTAAATACTTCTAAATTGAGATAAGACAGTGTTTTCATAAGTCAAATGTATCTTTCTACTTTGGTCTTTGCTTTGAAAACTTTACTTTTGCATTTTGCGTCTTATCCTTCAATATCCCAAATTCAAGTAAATAATAATTTTTCTAACAATCATTTATGAGTATGTTAATTTCCACCTGCTCTCTAATTCTTTGTTAAAAGAAGGGAAGCAGCTGTTTTTCACTCCTGGGAAATTAACAGGAAATATTCATATACAAAATTCCTAAAGCAATTATAGCTGGCTTGCCTGGCAGACTAATCGGAGAAATCAATAGATGCCTGTGTGGAGTTTATCTCCACAGGCCGAGAAGGCAAAGGCTGAATATGGCCTAGTTTGTTCAGTTCTTTGTTGATTTCCCCCTTTAAGCTGATAGCATGAAAACACCTGGACCAAAGGGGAAATATTACTATTCCATTAAGCAAAAAATAGCTGCTCCTATTGATAATTTTGGCAAGCAGAATGTGAGAGATTAAAAATACCTTCATTTATTCAACAAAGATTCATTGAATATCTAACACGAGTCCCTGTGTGCTAGGTTATGGGGATGAGTCATAAAATGAAGCATAAATTCTACTCAAAGTTAACACATTAGTGGTAGAGAAAAAGAAGTAAACTAGAAGCCATAACCCCTATGAATATGAGTGCTTTGAAAACAAACTTCAGTACATGACAAGATTGGATACACCTACTACAACCAGGGCATCCTTTAAGGCCTCATGGACATGAAATCTGAAGCTTAAGTAGGAGGTCCTCAGGCAAATAAGAAGTAGGATTAAGGGAGAAAAAATTAAAGATAGAGAAAATAGGAAAACCCAGAGTTAAGAGAAAAAGAGGTACTTTCAGTCAATTACAAAACAAATCACCCCCATTAAGAACTCTAAAATGTTTAGGCATTAGCAAAATTTTCATTAACAAAATCTCACTAAAGAAATATAATTGTATTAAATGCTTTAAAACAGCAAAAATTATTGGTCGCAAATATTACTTTGTTAAAATTTTGTCTAACAAATTCTTGATGGTAGAAATATCAAAAATGTTCAATGAAAATGGGCAAATAAAACTGGGATATGTTCATACAGCATGAAAATGTATGAATGATAGCTACCCGCAATAATACACAAACACCTTAAAAACATAAAGGTCAGCCAAATAAGATGTTCCAATAAATGATAGAGGAAGATACCAATTTTTAGAGTTTAATAACAAAGGTTAATATATATCAACATACTAAGACATATATAAAGTGAAACTTTGAAAGAAACAATTTGATGATAAATACTAGAATATTTTTGAGGTATGGAATGATAGAGGTGTCAGGTGGGTAGAGAGATGGGAAAATGGAAGATAATAGAAAACTAAACAGCTTTTAAAGTTATTGGATTGAGAAGAAAGTTTATATGTTGCTTATGCAATTGTTACGTATGACACCACTTCAGAACATTTGAAGAAAATGGAAGTAAAAGGTAATTTTAGGGTCCAGTGCTATAGCACAGTGGGTTAAAGCCCCAGCCTGCAGTACCAGCATTCAAAATGGGCGCCATTTCAAGTATAGGCTGCTCCTCTTCCAATCCACCTCTCTGCTATGGCCTGAGAAGATGGCCCAGCTCCTTGGGCCCCTGCACCCACGTGGGAGACATGGAGGAAGCTTTTGGCTCCTAGCTTCAGGATCAGCTCAGCTCTGGCTGTTGCTGTCATTTAAGGAGTGAATCACTGGAATGGAAGAGCTCTCTTTGTCTCTCTGGCTCTACCTCTCTCTCTGTAACTCTTTCAAATAAATTTATTAATATAAGATAATTTGAAACAAAACCTACAAAATACCTTCAAAAACTTTGGGGAAAAGAAGTATTATGCTAAAACTATGCATATATTTCAAAAATTTTGTGCCAAAATGAAATATTTTCATTCCATTTTCCAAACATTGAGGTATGCTCATATAAGGCACATATGCAATACAGGATTTTTTATTTTTGCAAATAAAATACTATTTTATAAGGTACTATTTTATACTATAATACTATTTTATAAAGTAAAGGAGGAAAAAAAATATTTAAATCCCAGTCCTTCTGAACTGAATTCAATTGTTCAGAAAAATTCCACAGTTTGCATGTTTGCTAGTGATATTGAACATTTTTCCATAGATTTAATAACCATTTATATTCCTTCTTTTAGGAGTTGTCTATTCAGCTCCTTTGTCTTTTCTTACCCTGATTGGTTGCTTTTTATTGTTGTTGTTATGTGTTTTGAGCTGCCGATATATATTCTAGATATAAATCCTGTGTCACATAATCTCCTTGCAAATATTTTCTCTCATTCTGTCAGATGCCTTTTATTTTATTGATTATTTATTCAGTTATTCATTTTAACTTTATTTGAAAGACAGAGACACAGACAAACACGAAGATATCCCAACCACTGGTTTACTCTCCAGATGATACCCACAGCCAAGTTTGGGCTGAAACAAATCCAGGCAAAATTCAACCCCAGTTTCCCACATGGATGGCAGGGACTCAAATGTTTGAGCCATCAGCTAATGCCTGCAAGGACACTCAGAAAACTTGATCAGAAGCAGAGAAGCCTGCAATCAACCCAGCTCCTCCAAGATGGGACAACATATCTCAACTAACAGGTCCACTACTGTGCCAAGTGCTCACCCCAGATCTGCACTTTAGAAACTTCATTCTTACTATGCATACAGAGTAATATTTACTTTCCTTTTATTACAGCAAATAAGTTCTTCCTCTTTCATGTAAGCTCTGATTAAATGGGGCCTGAGGGAAAGGTAAGAAAGAAGAAAACGGAAAACCCAGGAATTGCTTGTACTTTTCTTTCTAGCATATAGACTGTAGAATCAGCTACAAGCCATGCAGGATAACATGTTTCCTTTTGAGGTAACGTATAGAAATGCTAACGACAAAGCAGGATGTGCAAGTATAACCACAAAAGAGGCAATAGGAAAGGCAATGGAAAAGAGAAGAAATGCAGAAAATAACTCTAGCTGGCATGATGCTTCAACCCTATACCTCACCTTGTTTCTTTTAAATTAATCTTCTAAATGAAAAAAATACACTTCATTTTGGAAGTTCAAATATCGACAAGGCCCCCATTTGTATTAATTACTTTCTTTAGCAAACAAAGGATCATTACCTTGGAATTCTCAAAATATAATATTGGGGGATTTCCAGAGCACATTTTTGAGAAATATAATGATGTTTATATTTGATTTCTTAGAATTAAGAAGTATCTCAAAATTGGAATGTTACCTTACGCTCAGGTATCAGTACCCGAGTGTTCTCTCTGGGTCTCAGGCTGTGAAGCTCTGGTTCTTTACAAAGTTCTGCTAAGCCAGCTGCTAAGAGCATAATGAGTCACATCAGAGAGCAGCCCATGGAGTGATTTATACCAGAACAGCTGCTCTCTACCTGGCTGAGGTAAGCTCTGAGGTATACTTATCCAGCTGTCACTTGCAGCAGCAAAATTAGAATCAAAATTCTAAGATTCTAAGCAGAAAACTTACTGCAATGCTTCCAATTTACTTTAAGATAGAACTGTTTCTACTCTACTGTCCTGGTAATAGTATATTTGACAACCCAACTACAAGCAGTGGTTCTCTCAATTCAGTCCTGCAGGGAGAGCCATTCTTCTCTCTCCTGGGAGTCCAAAATATTTAGTAAATAGAAACCACTGGATGTGAATTTAAAAAGAAAAAAAAAAAAAGACCTAGTTTTTCAGGAAAGTTGAAACTCAATGACTAGCTCTGGACAAGCCATTGAACTTTACAAATTATACATTTCCAAAGCTATGAAATAAGCACAAAAAGACCTCATTCGAGGGAATTTTAGAAACCTAATAGAATGGGACCAAAGTTGTAGAACAGGAGGTTAAGCTACCACACAGGCACACCACATCCAAGTCCAGGCCCAAGTCCCAACTATTCGTCTTCCAATTAAACTTCCTGCACCTGGGAAGGCAGCTGATGATCAGGGCAACTACCAATAAAAAGAAAATAATTTTACGTTTTTATTTTTACTTAGGTTTTTAACAAATTCAATATAGTTCACAGATGCAATTCTATGAACATAATGATATTCCCTTCCTTCCTTCCTAGCTCCCTGTCTTTTAGCTTTTGAGATAACATTTTAAACTTATATTGGTGTAAAAAGGGTTAATGTGTCACTAAATAAGTTAAACAAGTAAAAAGCAAAAAGATTGCAGTTTAGTGGAAATATAGGCAATGGTTATAAACAATAATTGAATGGAAAAAATGACCATTTCACCCATATGCAGTAAATTTTAAAGTAACCACTGATCATAAAGACTATAATGGTGTAACATTCTTAACCATTGGTTTGACAAAAGTATAAAACAAAGTTTTATAATACTATATTTGCAGCAGTACTGATACACAGAGATATTTTTTTTTCTTGTTATATCAGGTCCCACATATAAGAGAGAACACGCGGTGTTTGTCTTTCTGTATTTGGCTTATTTCTCTCAACACAATGTCCTCCTATTATAACCATTTTGATACAAATGGTCTAATTTCATTCTTTAACAGCTGAATGATATTCCATTACATATATATACCATATATATCTATAAGAAAATATCTATTTGTCCAATAAGGACATAGAGAAAGAAACAGAAAGATGAAAAAATGACATATTACCCCTACCTTAGCAGTGAATACATGAAATTTTAACAGATTAAATTCCTTAAATAAGAGGAAGATATTGCTAGGATGAATTTTTAAATGGTCTCAATATACATTGTCTACCAAATACATACATTAGATTGAAAGATATAATTAGGTTGAAAAGACAGAAATACATAAAATGTATAAGTAGTAAATAAAAAAACAGAGCTGGAATGGCTGTACTAATATCCAGACAAAACAGAATATAACAATTTAATCAGAGACAATAACAAGCTAAGTGCATCAGAAAGTATGTAATAAATATGCCTTTGTGTGAGTCTTGTGTTCAAGTCTCAATTATTATTTACTCCTTATCAGACTTACACATTACTTAATCAAGTGAAGGGAGGTTTTCATTTCTTTTTTGAAGTGGTGCTAGGGGTGCTTGCTGGTTTTGAGCTCACTATTATGCCAATTGAAGATTAGAGCAAATAGAATCAAGAATACAAATAGAAGAAGCAATCCGGGAAAGACAAAATAATGAACTTTTAAAAGGGAAACTCTAAGATAGCACATGAGTGGAAATATTAAGTGAAAATTGCCTTTTACTAGAGTAGAACCAATATATGTTGCTTACACAGGGATCCTCAAACCCTTCCTAAGACTGAAGGAGGCAGTGAGGGTCTGACTTTCTAGTAACATCAGAATATAAAGTCCAGTGTTCTCTAGCTCTTATTTCACTATAGCCCATTCACCATATGGGAAGTAAAGTGTTACAATCTACATTCTAAAAAAGGAAATATGTGAGTGCTAATGTCAGTTCTGGAACTATTCCATTCGGTAACTTTTTAAAAATATTGGAATTGGCAATATACACGTCTCTAATATTTTCAAAAAGAAATGGTATTGCTTATGTTTACATATTAACACAGGGGAAAATTATCTATTAAAGGACAGAAAGAGGTTAAGTGATAATTATACTAAAGAGCTGCCTGTTACTAAAACTTGAATGTTCCCATATGTGCCAACCAAAACAGCTTTTACATATTAAGTGAATAAATGCACCTTTACTTATTTGAGGAAAATCTATATTCTTTCACAGGGTGCAAGAGAAAAAGAAATCTGGAAGTATCTCCTTTCAACAAGGCATTTCTTTCCAGATCCTAAGATGAGGGGAGTATGACAAGCTGAGAAATGCAGGTGCTAGTAATTGACTAGGCCAGTGTTCTATTGTCGTAGAAGCAAAGCACATCAAATTAATGAGGCCCATAGAGACCCAGAAGACTGGAGTCAGTCAGAAGCCTGCCTTGGCACGCTGCAGCTGTGCTTTGGGCAACCTGGCAGTCCTTTTGTTTGTATCCCAGACAACCTGAAAAACTCAGGAAGGGGAAATCACATTCTTACTGTATGCAAGTTAGGCTTTTAAAAAGCAAATATTTAAAGTCCAAAAGTCATTATTAAATCTCCATGCTAATTATAGGGTGAAAATAATTTAACTAAAAACTTGTTTAGCTTTTCCTTGTTGATGTTTGTTAGTGCAAAGTATATTGTTAAACATGTAAGAAAACATCTAGAAGTCAGAAAAGTTGAAATCTCCTAATTTTGCTATTGGCCAATTTTCCCTTTCAGAAGTCATGTAATCTCCTTGGGCCTCTGTTTCCTCTTCTGTAAAAATTAAATAATTGCATTGATCATCTTCTCCTTCCAGCTCAAAATTATACCAACTACAAAAACTAATTTCCTAAAAGTACTATTGCAACTTTTTTTCTCCTTTTCTAAAAAAGTGGGCAATGAAGTTTTACATCTCCACTTGTGGTCTAAAAGAAACAGGGCACAAAGTGTTTAAAAATTAAGTTTTCAACAATCCAAGAATTATTTGCATATGGGCAAAAATAAAAACACAAAAAAGTGGAAATTATTTTTATAACGTGTTTTGTTCTTTTAGTTGATGTTAGTCACAATAACCTATTGAAAACACTCTCCCAGACAAAGCAAAGACACACATGGGGTCTTTTGATGGGTTTTATCCCCGCCTTTTAACTGATTGAAAAAAAAAAATTGACAATCAGCTACCAAAGTCGTGCTTAAAAACCACTATCTCCAGCCACTTTGGATTTTAGAAGCCCCCTCAGGAGGTCTCTGACTTAAAAAAAAAATCTTGCTTTTATTAAAAAATTTTTAAAAAATGTCTCAGGTCTTTGAATTTTGGAAATGAAATGGTGAATCTGGGACACAGACCTGAATCTTCACCGGGCTGGGCTTCTACATACACCTGCATATATTGGCCCCAGCTCACTTCCTGGTGAAGGCTAACACTGCAGCACATCCCTGAAATAGTGCTGCTGCCGGAGCAGATCCAGGCCCACCGTGAGCTTTAGGTTCTAGTAGCCAAAACAATACCAATGGAGACCAGCTGCCACTTCTCAGGGCCAAAAGGAAGGGATATGAAGAAAGAATATTTTTAATGCCTTTCTCATAAAAGATGAATAACACAACACAATAAGCACATGAAAAAATGAAGTTGACTTTCTAGGGATTTAAAGAGCCATGAAAGTAGCCCAGAAGATAGATTCCATGCTTCTTCTCGGGACAAAGTAAGACATAACTAGCCATTATCTTTGTGATATTAGTAGCTCATTAATGAAATGGTCCCAAATAAAAACCCTGGGATTGAATAACTAGTAGGTCAGTTATTAATTATGTGTCCTTAGGAATGACACAAACCCGCAATGCTTTCACTTCTCCTATTTGTAAAATAGGACAACTGCTCAACCTAGTCTGTGCCTTAATAAAGATGAAATGACCTACTAAGTTGTAAAATTCTTCAATAAGAAAAAAATGCTTTTAAAAAAGGCAAGTAAGGAGAGCGGCAAGATGGCGGAATAGGCAGGGCGCACACTATTAGTCCGGGGGAGAAACAGTTTAATATAAGTGGAGATACTGCAGGGTCAAGTAAGAGTAGGGGAAGAAACAGCAGAGGAAACTCTTCTGGAACTAGTGATTCACAGTGGACCTGCGTGGAGAGCGTGGGAGCCCAAGTTCGGGACACCAGCGGCAGACTCAACGCACCAGCGCTGGAACGCGAGGTGAGCCGAACCTCAATAGCCCGAGACACCAGCGGGCAAGCGGAAAGAGGAGGCTAGAGGCTTGAAACTCCGTGGGGAAAAATTCACCAGGCTAACTAGAAGAGAGAGAAAAAAAATTTAAAAAAGTGACTGATACGGACACAAGTTTCTCTCTCTCCGCTCACCTCTCAAAGACGAGCAAGACAGAGCAGGCGCCATTTTGGACATACGTCATAAGCAGGGCGACCTCAGGTCTGTACCGGCCCTGAGCCTAGCAGAAAAACCTGACTCTGGGGGGAGGGGTGAAATAACAGGAGATTAGCATCTAACTTGGCAACCCAGTGGGAGACTGCAGGAGAATTGGAGCCCACCCTGAGGGCAGCAGAGATTCCCTGTGTGGTCCTTGGGAAAGAGCTTCCGATCTCTGGCTCCTGTGGGTATATCATTTGCCTGCTAACTACCTCCAATTACATTCAGCTGTGCGGAATACTTCCCTTTTGAATCAAAAAAAAAAAAAAAAAGGGAGAGATTTACCACACCTAACCTGGGAGTGTCATCTTTGACACACCCTCAACCCTGAGGAACCAAACACAGCTCTCAGTCCACACTCATCTCAAGCCTCTAAGGCTCCACTGAAAGCAGACAGTCCACTTAATATAGAGCCATAGTGTAACAAGAGAAAACACCACAGTGAAGAAACCAAATATCTCCAACATGCCAAACAACAAACGCAAAAACCAAGCTAACAAGAACAAGGAAGACACTATGACGCCCCCAAATGAAAAAGACACCCCAATTCAAGATTATGAAGATGATGAGATAGAAGAAATGCAAGAAGCGGATCTCAAAAAATTGATAAGAACATTAAGAAGTTCTCAAAAACAAATTCTTGAACTACAGAAATCCTTAATGGACAAGATAGAAAATCTCTCTCGTGAAAATGAAACATTAAGGAGAAATCAAAATGAAATGAAACAACTAGTAGAACAAGAAACTGTGATAGTGACGAGAAATCATAATGAAATGAAGAATTCAATAGATCAAATGACAAACACATTAGAGAGCCTTAAAAACAGAATGGGCGAAGCAGAAGAGAAAATATCAGACTTAGAAGACAGAGAACAGGAAAGGAAACAGGCAAACCAAAGAAAAGAAGAAGAAATTAGAAATCTAAAAAATATTGTCGGGAATCTACAGGATACTATTAAAAAACCTAACATTCGGGTTCTAGGAGTTCCTGAAGGCATGGAGAGGGAGAAAGGATTAGAAGGCATTTTCAGTAGGATACTAGCAGAAAATTTCCCAGGTTTGGAGAAGGACAGAGGCATCTCAGTACAGGAAGCTTATAGAACCCCTAATAAACATGACCAAAAGAGATCCTCACCACGACATGTTGTAATCAAACTCACCACAGTGAAACATAAAGAAAAGATCCTAAAATGTGCAAGAGAGAAATGTCAGATTACTCTTAGAGGATCTCCAATTAGACTCACAGATGACTTCTCATCAGAAACCCTACAAGCTAGAAGGGAATGGTGAGACATAGCCCAGGTACTAAGAGAGAAAAACTGCCAGCCCAGAATACTATATCCTGCAAAGCTCTCATTTGTAAATGAAGGTGAAATTAAGACTTTTCATAGCAAACAGAAACTGAAAGAATTTGTTGCCACTCATCCTGACCTGCAAAAGATGCTTAAAGATGTGTTACACACAGAAACACAGAAACATGGTCACCAATATGAAAGAAGGTAAAGGAAGGAAACCTCACATCAAAAGATCACAGGAAGCTCACTTTCTCTTTGACATAGAATTAAACTCTGATGCTCTGTTAAAGCAATGTGTTAAAGTAATCCTTATGTTCTCTTGATGTCTGTTAAATTCTAATTGTTCAAAAACAGCTGAATTTTTATTAAGAGCTATGGGTTATTTAAATATGTGCTTATTTTCAAAGATTTGAATAATCACCTTGTAACAATGATCAAATTTGGTCTATGTTATGTCATGATTTTAAGAAATCTTATTTCAACCAGATATTTTGGATTTTGAGCCTTCTTGGCATTCTTGACAGGCATTCAAAAAATCAAAGTTTCAAACAATCTGGTCTCTAAAATTTCCAGTAAATCCTGGACTTTGGTTTTTCCAGTTTGGGCCCAACTGAAAAAATCGAAGGACCTATGTCTCTCATCTTATAGAGACACCAACTAATCAGGCTATTTGGATTATATTAGAAGGACTGTCAAGATGTGATGTGGTACCAGACTTTAAGTTTCTATAATGGAAAATGCTATTAATACAAATGTTTGAGAATTAAAAAGTCTAATGATCTTGTGTTACTAGACATGATAGTTATCTTAATGAGAAAGCCCCAGAGGCCTAAAGGGTTAAATACTTGTAAAATCCTACAGGTGCTTTCAAAAATACTGTGAAGTAAGCAAGTGCCTCTTGTTGGTCGATGAGTTTATAATTTTAAACATTGCGACTTAAAGTCTTTTGTCATCCATAGTTATATATGATGTGCTGCTCATAAAACTAAAGCCTTGTTGGTTCTGTGTTTAGCTGACCTCCTATAGGTTCCTATGGACTTTTTCCAACCACTTTTATTGTATTCAGCACTTTGGGATGGCTCTGTAAACAGATGAAGCCAATAATGTATTAACAGTACCAACTGAGAGAAAGTATGGTTAACTGAGGTTACTAAAAACAAAAAGCAATTCAAATCAATTGGCAATCTACAAAAAGAGTCAAAGATTTTAAAAGCTATTATTAAAATTGCTATATTGGTCTATTATGCTATATTATATTTGTGTACATATTGTATGTCCACATGGGGAAATTTTATTAAGAGTTTTATTTTAATTGGCTTATAGATAAGATTCTCCATAAATTTAAGCTGCTAAAATCAAAGATACATTTTAATTTGTGTGACCTGAATCTGTGTATCATATGTTTTAAACGTGTTGGTAGAAAGAAACTAAAAACATTTTAGATGGTTGTGCTTAAGTTTACTGGCTAAACAAACTACACCATGTTAGATATTTAAGACGTGTTTTCAAATACATGATTCTTAAAATTTATAGAAGGCATTGGACCTTCTGGTAAATGTTTTCTTAAGTTGTTATCTAATGGTTGAAACGGTTTGCTTAGTATTCATGTAATATTGCTATTGTCAGCAAGCGATCTAGGACTTGCTCCCTCATTTCTCTATTCTAAGCCCAACTTCTTCTTTCATTTCTCTATTCTCTTCAAGGTAGGAAACTAATTCTATTATGAAGGAATCTGTAGGACGCACAATTTAATCTTTAGACCTTATAAAAGAGATGGCTAACTTTTTTCTGTAATAGCATAGCCAAAATAAGGACTTAAATAATAATCTCATAGCTAGATTCACTTCGCCATCAGCGAAGTATACAGTAAGCAGAAAAAACCTCCCTTTCAGACCAAAGGGAAAGAAAGTTTTTAAGTGAGAATATAATTTTCCTCATGGGCATTGTCTACCTTAGAAAAACTACTACAGAACATGCCTGTGACTATAGACTTGTAGTTCAGGCCACCGAAGATTAGAGATGGGACACGGGCACTCCCTTGACTTGCATCCTCTGGTCTGCTTTAACACAAACCAGGAGGAAAAGAAAGCTAGGCATCAGAAGAAATGGTGGCAGGCCTATTAATGGCTGATCTGTACAGTGATCTGTCCTCAAAGAGACCCAACAGGCCAGTCCACTGCAGTGGCTTTCAATGTGGTAAGCCTGGGCTTCAGCAGAAGTCAGCTTGTGAAGAGCTCTGGCAGCTCTGCCAAGAGTTGGATCACTGGAAATGGACCTGCCCTGGAGTCGAAGGATGCCCAGGTCAGAGCCACAGATCTTATTGGCTCTAAGCTGAAAAGCCCTTCACTCAGCCCAACTTCCAAAGTGACCACTGCAGCTGAGGTTATGGCCAAGTAGGGTCAGCAACATTGCAGGCAGAACTGTAAATTTCTTGTTAGAGATGCCACCTGCCTTTACCTGGCCAGCTCTCCTCCCAGGCCAGCCAAGTAATGAAAGTCAACAGAGTGCCTTCCCCTAGGAGGTTCACACCTCCCTTAGGATGTACCCCATGTGAAGAGATAGGTAGGTCTGGGCCTCTGAATTTACAAGGCCTAAAGCCCACCAGATTATTATCAAGCCCCTTCTATCAGGTTCTATTTGCCTCTCAATCAGAAAACTTAATTGTAGCTTAGACAGCACCTTTCTTAGCTCCTCTAATAATGACTCTGTCCTTTGTTCTAGACCCTGTCTAGCACACTTGGGCCTCATTCCTTTGTAATCATAACCTCTACTCTACCACCAATGGCTCTACTCCCAACCTGTGTGTACTGATGGTCCTTTTCCCCACTTAATGCTGTATAATTGTTCAGACCTGGTAAATGCCACTCTTAGGATCATTGGTTTTATCCTCACTCTGTCTTTTATGACCTTGTCTAAATATGATCAGAGTCGGTAAACTTGGAAGGCTTCCATAGCCTTGGCAACTCATGACGACAGCCTAGGATGGTTACTGGCGCCATAAACTAGAGTGTCAATTTGTTGGGTCAACAACAGGAGCCACTGTGCACTTGCTCCTCATGTGGGATCTCTGTCCTTAATGTGCTGTACATTGTGATTTAATGCTATAACTAGTACTCAAACAGTATGTTTCACTTTGTGTTTCTATGTGGGTGCAAACTGTTGAAATCTTTTTATATACACAAGATCAATTTAGTATAGAGAATTGAAAATGAATCTTGATGCAAATGGCAGGGGAGAGGGAGCGGGAGAGGGGAGGGTGTAGGTGGGAGGGAAGTTATGGGAGGGGGAAGCCATTGTAATCCATAAGCTGTACACTGGAAATTTATATTCATTAAATAAAAGTTAAAAAAATACAAAAAAAGGCAAGTTTTTGAGGCTGGCACTGTGGCACAGTAGACTAAAGCCAACACCTGTGGTGCCACGATCCCATATCTGTACCAGATTGTATCTTGGCTGCTTCTCTTTTGATCCAGCTCTCTGCTATAGCCTAAGAAGGCAGTAGAAAATGGCCCAAGTGCTTGAGATCCTGCACCTGTGTGGAAGACCTGGCGGAAGCTCCCGGCTCCTAGCTTTCGAATGGCCCAGCTCCGGCTGCTGAGGCCATTTGGTGAGTGAGGCAGCAGATAGACGAAGACCTTTCTCTGTCTTAACCCTGCCTCTCAAATAAATTAATAAAATCATTTTTAAAGGCAATTTTTTTACAATTATATAACTTAATTGTGGGAGGCAGTGAAACCTCTGCACAAAAAAGAGATGTCAATTAAGTTGGTCAAAATGAACAAAAATGAGTATTTTAAAACTCTGAGACTAATCAAAGGGCTTACAAACTGAGGAACATTCATTCAACAAATCTATGGAAGCTGTAAGAACAGCGGGAGACTTTAGCATTCAGGCAAGGGACCATACCCATCCACCTCGAGCTCTGACTTACAGAGAGTTTCAGTGGGTTTGGTAGCTTCATGGCAGTTTCCATCTGCCAGATTTCTCAGGCAGAAACCATGTGGCTGCTGGTAAGTCCCAGGACTTCCCCTCCCCGCCTACAGGATTATAGATGTTTAATGGGTGATGGCCATTAAGCGTGGCACCTGGTTTTCCTTCCCCCCACCTCACTCCCACATGCACACCTCATTTGTACAGGTAGGTCCAGGTGAGCTGTCAGCAAAGACCTCATCCCTGGAGATGGTGACCTGTAAGGCTCGGGAGATGCCCACAACAATGACTTCTGAGAAAATATATCAGAAACCGCATATTATGAAGGAAATATTATCTCACCCCATTTGTTCAGCCAAGTCACTAAGAAAAGAAGCAAACAATAAGCCTCAACTAGTGACAGATCAGTACCAGGAGTTGATATAATGTACTAATTAAAATAACATCAGTTCTCCCTCCTCACTAGCACTGAATTATAGAAGACGCTGAATGGGTGGTGGCCATAGACAGGAGGTGGCTCCAGTTTTTCCTCCCCACCATACCCCACAGACATAAAACTTCATCCTTACAAGGAAGAGCCTGGTGGGCTGTCCAGTACAGACCAAGATCACCCCAAGAACTCCTTCTCCACAACATAGAAGCAGGCATTAAGCCACCTGTTAGGACTCCCACATCCCACATGGGAGTAACTAAGGTCAATTCATGGCTCCAGCTGAGTACAGCTTCCTACTAACTGCAAACCCTGGAAGGCAACAGTGATGGTTCAAATAGTTGTGTTTCTGTCACCTTTATGGGAGATCTGGATTGAGTTCTAAGCACTCAGCCTTATCTCTCCAGCCATTGTGGCGATTTAGAGGGTAAACCTCCTCACAGGAGTGCTCACTCTGTGTGTGTGTGTGTGTGTGTGTGATCTCTGACCTCTCAAATTAGAACGTCTAGTGATCTAAAGTATATAAAATATTCAAGAAAACAAGAATGTGTGATCTATACACTAGAAGGTGGGTAGAGCCATCAACAGATTATCTAAGGGGCAGGTACATACAGTGAGTTATGATGCTTCTTGGGCTGTACACATCCCATATGGGTGCCAGTTCATGTTCCAGCTACTAAAGTTCTGATCTGGTTTCCTGCTGATGCTTCCTGGGAAGAGGCAGATAATAGCTCAAGTGCCTGGGCCATTGCTATTCACATAAAAGGCTTGGATGGACTTCCCATTCCTGGTTTTAGCCTAGCCCAGCTCTGGCAGCTGTGGGCATTCAGGGAGTAAACCAGTGGATGGAAGAGATATATACCTCTTACTTGCTGTCTCACCCTCTTGATCTCTCATTCTTCAAGTAGATGAAAATACATAAACTTTTTTTAAAAACAGAAACTATGAGAGGACACAGATGTTAAACTTCTCAAACACTTGAAAACAACTGTTAAACATGTTCAAAGATCTAAAGAATTGATACTTAAAGAGTTAAAGAACACATGACAATTTATGATAATATCAACAAAGAGATAGGCATTAATTTAAAAAAAGTTTCTGAAGTTGATAAGTGCAATTACCAAACATGAAAAATTCCCTAGAGGAGCTTAACATTGTTTTGAGCTGTCTGAATTAAACTTGGAATACATCAACAGAAACTGTGCGATCTGAAATCCAGACATAAAAATGTGAGATATCACTAACACACCAACATCTTTATAATGGTACTACCATAAGAAAAAGAGAAAGCAAAAGAAAAGGAACAGAAAATACATTTGAAGAAATTGTAGCTAATCTATTTCTAAATTTCATGAGAAACATGAATACAAACATCCAAGAAGCCCAGTGAATTTCATGTAAAATAAATGCAAGAAGCTGTTATTGGCATATCATAGTCAAGATCTCTAAACAGAATTTCTAAACAAAATCTTGAAATCAGTAAAGGAAAATGTGATTCGTGTATAAGGCAGCCTGAATAAGGTTAACAGCTGACTTCTCATCAGAAACCATGGAAACAAGAGGGCAATAAGACATAATCAAATCTTCAATGATATAAATACTACTGCATATGTACCCAGATGCCTATAATCGAAAAGAGACAATAAAATGTTTTGGGGAAAAAAATTCAAGTAAACTTAGAAGCAACATATTGTTGGTGGGAATGTAAAAATGTACCTTTTATAGAAACCACCTGGGCAGATTACCAAAAATTGAACATCAAGTTACCATAAGGTCCAGCAATTGTACTCCTAGGTTCATACATAACAATCTCTACATATATATTCATAATAGTATTAATCAAAATATACAAAAAGCAATCTATGGTTGAATGGATAAACAAATTGTGGCATATCCATAAATAGAATATTATTAACCGTAACAAAGATAGAAGCAATGATGCATGATACAACATGAAAGAACCTTGGAAAGATGCTAAGTGAATGAGGAAACAAAAATCCACATATTGTGTGAATCTTCTTATGTGAAATATCCAAAATAGGCAAACACACAGAAATAGAAAGCAGTCTCCAAGCATCAGTAATAAGTGCTATTTGGCAGGAGTGGGGGTGGGGGGTTCTTCAGGAGGCTAAGGAAAATGTTCTGAAATTATATATTACATTTCCACAAATATATATGTGTATAACTTTATTATATACTTCAAAGGTGAAAGTTTTATGGCTAATGAAAAATGATTCAATTTTTTAAATGAGGGCAAAACATCTTCCTAGATACATATGAACTGAGAAAATACATTGCTAGCAGATCCACTTTATAGTAAGCACTAAAACAAAAAGTTCAGGCTGAAAGCAAGAGACACCAGACAGTGATTTTAAATGCACAAAACCACACACACACACACACACACATACACACACACACGAGTCAAGAAAGTTATTCTGTAATTGGAAAATAAAGTATAATTGCACATTTCTTTTTTCTCTATATTAACTTTAAAAGAAGTTCCAAGATGGCTGAATAGGATATAGCCACAATTACTTAAGCTGCTCTAAGGCATGAAAAGAACAAAGGAAGGACTACATTACAAGTGGTCTAATGGAATTTTTCAGCAAAGAAGTGAAAAATAAATAGATAAATAAACCCAAGACTCTGTGAAACAAGATAAGACAAAGACATTGGCGCAGCTCATGTGGCTATGAGCCGGCATCTTACCATGCCAAGGTAGGAAGCTATCACTGCACATCTTGCAGCTTGCAGTTTTAGCTGAGAGGGAATTCCGCAGTTATCCACTTTTACTTCAGCCTGAAGAGCTGACTGGGGTCTAACAATTGCTGGGCTTGGAGCAGGTAAGCCAACTTGCTTCCTTCCTCTCCCCCACTCTTCCAGAACACTATACTTGGCAGCAGAAAGTCACACAGTGTGCCTGCTCTACTGCCAGCATCACAGAGTCAGGGCAATGTGTAGGGCAGAGGACAAATCCCCTGAATCCTGCAACAGTGGGAGTTTTTGGGCAATTGATGTCACAAGTCCCAGCATCACTCAGGCTTGCCAGTAGGACAAGGGGGCAGTCACCCCTGTCTGCATCAGCACCAGGAACAAGACCTGGACTGTCACAGTCACCAGGGAAATTGTCAATGAACTCTCTGTGGGCTAAAGACACACACCAAAGGAAACTCTTATTCATATCTCTGTGAACTGCAACAGTTTACTGTGTCACTTATAGACACAGCTCTCACTGATCAAGACAAAAGAAATCACTGAGAATACACTCCTGGGCTCACCTGGAACCAAAGCCAAATCATCAAGCCAAGGGGTGCCTTATATACTAGGTAAACCAAAAACTCTTACAATAAAACTTACTCCATAGAGAAGAATGAACAAAAACACCAGACAGACATCAATGTAAGGACACAGGAGATGTGAACAAACAAAGTAGCATGATGCCTCCAAAAGAACACAATACTCTTGCAGAACGAGATCTTTAGCTGAAGGAAATCTATGAAATTACAGCTATAGAATTTAAGATAAGGATTGTAAGCAAACAATGAAATGTAAGAGAATACAGATAGATTAAGGAAATGAGAAAAGGGGCTGGCGCCATAGCTCACTTGGTTAATCCTCAACCTGCGGTGCCGGCATCCCATATGGGTGCCGGGTTCTAGTCCTGCTTGCTCCTCTTCCAGTCCAGCTCTCTGCTCTGGCCCAGGAGGGCAATGGAGGATGCCCCAAGTCCTTGGGCCCCTTCACCCACAGGGGAGACCAGGAGGAAGCACCTGGCTCCTGGCTTTGGACTGGCACAGCTCTGGCTATTGTGGGCATTTGGGGAGTGAACCAACGGAAGGAAGACCTTTCCATCTCGCCCTCTCACTGTCTATATCTCTACCTGTCAAATTAAAAAATTTTTAAAAAAAGAAATGAGGAAATTCATAAGTGACATGAATAAAAATATTACTAAGGAGATAGAACCCATTAAGAAGAACCAAATAAAAATTTTGGAGATGAAATCTTCACTCAGGGAAGTATAAAAATATGATTAAGAGCTTTAATAGCAGAAAACACCAAATAGAGGAAAGAATTTTGGACCTTAAGGACAAGAGTTTTGAAATAACTCAAACCAAAATAAAGAGAAAAGAATTTAAAATGAAGAAAACCTACATGAAATATGAGACAGCATTAAATGAAGAAATATTCACATTAGAGGTAATCCTGAAGGACAAGGAAAAGGCATTGAGAACCTGCTAAATGAAGTAGTTGAAAACTTGCCAATCTTTAAAGATATGTGGGCATCTAGATATAAGAAACTCAAAGAATCCCAAGCAAACTCAACCAAAAAAGGTCTTCTACAAGGCATATTGTCATCCTTAATGTGTTGTACTATGTGAATTAACAGTATAACTAGTACTCAAACAGTACTTTGTACTTTGTGTTTCTGTGTGGGTGCAAACTGTTGAAGTCTTTACTTAGTATATACTAAATTGATCTTCTGTATATAAAGATAATTGAAAATGAATCTAGATGAAGAATGGGATGGGAGAGGGAATGGGAGATGAGATGGTTGTAGGTGGGAGGGTAGTTATGGGGGGGAAAGCTGCTATAATCCAAAAGTTGTACTTTGGAAATTTATATTTATTAAATAAAAGTTAAAAAAAAAGTTAAAGACAATGAGAGAATACAAATCCTAAAGACAGTAAGAGAAAAGCATCAAGTTACATAGAAGGAAGACCAATTAGATTACCATCAAACTTCTCAGCAGATGCCCCAGAGGCCAGAAGAGTGAGATCATATTCCAGGTCTTAACAGAAAAAAAAAAAAAAAAACACTTCCAACCAAAAATATTATATCCAACCAAGCTATCCTTTAAAAGTAAGGGAGAAATAAAGTATTTTCTAGATAGGCAAAAATAGAATTTACCACAAGACCAGCCTTACTAGAAAGTCTAAAGGGTGTCCTGCATTGGAAGTAATCATCATTCCAAGATAGCCGAATAGGGAAAATACTGCTTTTGAGGAGAGGAAAATAGAAAAAAGGCAGAGGAAGTGCATTCCCAGGGGAGAGTGGGAGAGAAATTTGCAGAAGTTCTACAGAAGGAAGAGGGATGCCATGGAACAGCATGCAAAGTGCAGACATGTAGCAATGAGTGAGGACACCACTGCCTCCAGATGACCCCACAGCCGAGAGCTGGAGGATACGCCAGCTTTGGAAAGTGAGGTGAGAACAAACTGTGGCAGCCCATTTCATGAGCCCTATTGCAAGACAGAGAGGCTGGCAGATTACACTGTCTTTGAGTCAAACCCTAAAGGTGAACAGGTTACCCATCTAATCCAGTGAAAGAAAAGCACATTTCTTTATCCCCATTCTCCTACAAAGGTTCCAAGCACTGGAGTGAGAAGATGCCATTTTGAAAACTGTAACAGCTCTTGTGCACATTGGTGATCATGGGATTTTACAAGAAGAAAAATTCAATTTGCCCCATTAATTTGAGCCTAGCTGGGAAGTTGACAGGGGGATGGGCACCCAGAGAAGACTGTGAGGCACCCCCATCTTCTCAACATATCATAGGCTCCGGAGTTAGAACTGCCTAGGTGGAGCAGCACAGGCAGTTGGCTCTGGGAACACAGCTACTCTCTAAGAATGGGACAGGTCTGCAGGACAGAGTCAGCACCCCAGAAATCAACAAACAGCAAATGTTGGCAAGGATGTGGGGGAAAGGTACCCTCATCCACTGGTGCTGTTACTAGGGAAGAAAGTATGGAGGTACCTCACATATTTGATCCAGCCATCCCACTCCTGGGAATTTACCGAATAGAAAAGAAATCAGCACATGAAAGAGTGATCTCTACCCACAAGTTTATTGCAGCTCAGTTCACAATAGCTGAAAATTGGAATCAACCCAGGTGTCCACCAGTGAAGGATGGATAAAGAAATTATGGTGTGTATACACACACACACACACTGGAATACTATACAATGGTAAAAAATGAAATCTTGTCTTTTGCAACAAAATGGATGCAACTGGAAACCATTATATTTAATGAAACAAGCCAGTCCCCAACAAACACCATATGTTCTCCCTGATCTGTGGTAACTAATAGAGTACCTAAAAGCTAATCTATTTGAGTAAAATTGACACTATGAAATGTGATAATTTTGAACAGCTCGTCTTGACTGTAAAGGAGGAGGGAGAAGAAAGAAGGGCGAGAGCATGAGTAGGAGAGAGGGTAAGGTGGAAAGTCTCACTATGTTCCTGAATCTGTATATATAAAATGTGTATACTTTAAACAAAATTTAAAAAATATTTTGAATCCATGCATAGTTTTTCTATAATATATATTTTCTGTGCACTACTTACTCCCTGTTACAAAATTTCACATTGTATTTGCAATAATTTTTACTTTCTTACCTTATAGTGTGAAGAGAAAGCCAATATGACAGTTTACACCATTCATTGCATAGTAAGCAATAAACATATAAATGCTCTAGATTTCTAAAAGTGAGAAAAAGTCACACATTTTCACCTAAAAATTTCTCACCTGATAGACCAAATATCATTACTGATCAAGATAATGTAAAATATATTTGTGTATTCTTATGTTTTGTATAAATCTAAGGTATGAGTATTCTGACTAATGCTGCAATAAATAACATTTAAAAATCAAGGTGTCCATTATCAGGTGAATTAAAATGTGTTATATGTAGACAATGGAATATTAATTAGCCATAAAAAATTAATCCTTTCATTTGTAGAAAAATGGATGAAAGGAAAACATCATGCTAAGTGAAATAAGCTAGTCAAATATAGAAACTAAAAAATAAAAAACTTAATTTAAACACACAATTTGATTACTAGAGACTGGGAATGGGGAGCAGCAAGGAGGTGAGGGAGTTTAGATATCAGGTACCAAATTAGAGTTAAAGCAAAGGAATAGGTTCCTAGTAACACAGCATGTTTGTGTGACTGTAGTTCACAATAACCTTTTATGTATTTTATCAACAAATGAAATGTGGCTCCACTCATGCATTCATTGAAATGTCACACTATTTTCTGTAAATATGTACAAATACATTGACTTTTAAGAATTTTAAAACCTGTGTTTGTTAATCCAGAATTTCACACTTCAACAAATTAGAGATTACTTATACATGCTTCGCTAACTAGGATCTACCGGTATGACTTGAAAGACATCCCCATAGGAGTTATATGACCAGCCAAGATAAAGAGAACATAAGTATTGCGAAAAGCTGTGTAATTTTCATTTTTTAATTGTTGCAGTCTAGAGATGCACAGTAATCCACATATTAAAACAAGGAGAAAACACTAAACTCTTAGTTTCAAATGTGTGTCAAACTTTTTATGAGATTTCATCTGGGTTCAGTGCCCAAAAGACAGTAGTTTTGGTGATGTTTTAATGCCTTCAGGTATTTATAAACTATTTGTTATAATAAGTATTTAGGGACTCCTTCAAACAAAGCATTAAAGTTACATACAGTCTATGAGAGTATTTTAGGCATGGAAAGCCAAGACACTCTAGAAAAAAAAGAAGAAGAAGACCTAAATGAAGGATCTCAGCAAGTGTGATCCCAGTGGAAAGGACGGGGCCATCAAGGTAGGAGGTACCTTTCTCTGAAGGGAGGAGAGAACTTCCACTTTGACTATGACCCTGTCGGAATAAGATTGAAGTCGGCAAACCCTAAAGGCTTCCGTAGCCTTGGCAACTCATGACTAGAGCCTAGGGAGATTACTGCCGCCATAAACAAGAGTGTTAAATTGTTAGATCAACATCAGGAGTCACTGTGTACTTACGTCCCATGTGGGATCTGTCCTTAATGGGTTGTCCAATGTGAAGTAATGGTATAGCTAGTACTGAAACAGTATTTTTACACTTTGTGTTTCTGTATGGGTGCAAACTGATGAAATCTTTACTTAGTATATACTGAATCGATCTTCTGTATATAAAGATAATTGAAAATGAAAAAAAAAAAAAAACCTTGGTGTTAAATTGGAAATTACATAGAAAACTAATCAATCTTTTTAAAAAAATATCATGCAGGATCTCTGTCATTAATGTGCTGTACACTGTTTTTTGATGCTATAACTAGTGCTCCAACAGTGTTTTTTCACTTTGTGTTACTGTGTGAGGGCAAACTGTTGAAATCTTTATATATACTAAACTGATTTTCTGTATATAAAGAGAATTGAAAATGAATCTTGATGTGAATGGAAGGGGAGGGCGAGTGGGAAAGGGGAGGGTTGCAGGGGGGAGGGAAGTTATGGGAGAGGAAGCCATTGTAATCCATGGGCTATACTTTGGAAATTTATATTCATTAAATAAAAAATAAAAAAAATTTTAAAAAGTTACATACAGTCATATTGCAAAAATCCATCACCTACAGTAGTCGCAGGACCTGTCGCTGGCGAAGTTTTCTAGCATCGAATCTCACCGATTTAATAAAGAGTAATGGAAGATCCTGTTTTTTAACAGTAACAGCACCGAAGAAGTAGAAAGGAACAAAGCTCTATGGGGACGATCAAATTACATCAGATGGCTGACTTCTAGGGTGTTCTCTAAATTCATCCCAAGGCAACCCATGTATTCCTGTCTTTGAACTAGTACTGTTGGGAATAAATCACCTTGAGTTTTGTAAATGAAATCTTGATCAATTTAACCTCACCTTGAATGGGAAGAATCAAGTTTAGCCATTTGCCCTTTTTTCATTTTTTTGAAATTCTACCTTAAAAATGTATTCCCTGGCCGGCGCCGCGGCTCAACAGGCTAATCCTCCGCCTTGCGGTGCCGGCACACCAGGTTCTAGTCCCGGTCGGGGTGCCGGATTCTGTCCCAGTTGCCCCTCTTCCAGGCCAGCTCTCTGCTATGGCCCAGGAGTGCAGTGGAGGATGGCCCAAGTGCTTGGGCCCTGCACCCACATGGGAGACCAGGAGAAGCCCCTGGCTCCTGCCTTCAGATCAGCGCGATGCGCCGGCCGTAGCACACTGGCCGCGGCAGCCATTGGAGGGTGAACCAACGGCAAAAAAAGGAAGACCTTTCTCTCTGTCTCTCTCTCTCACTGTCCACTCTGCCTGTAAAAAAAAAAATGTATTTCCTAATAATCAAAGAGAGAGAGTAATAACTATTATATCACATGATAATTTTTCCTCAAACCCCTTAAGGGCTTTACATGTATATAATATGTATTAGCTCATGTAATCATCCAAAACTATCATAATGGATAAGTATACTTCCATTTCCAATTTCTTTACCATATGAAGAAAGACTAAGTGACTTGTTAAAGGCCATACAGTTAATAAAGGGTAGAGACAGGGTTCTGGAACTCAGGCCACCTAGTTCCAAAGTTGCATTATTCCTTTCCTTCTACTCTGTTCCCCACCACATGTAAGCACCCCACATTTAACTCATACACAGTAACTCTTAAAAAAAAAGGTAAAATAAGTAAGGACATGAAAATAAAAATATCAAATAGTTAAAGTAGAAGAGAAAGAACACTTAAGCATGAGGAATCAATGTTAGAAAGTGTAAAGAATTACAGTAATAAAAATATAGATTAAAAGTTACATATTTATGTTAAATGAATTACAACCTAATGTTACAAAGAAAATATCCAAAGAGTGAAAATTTGCCATTAATATCACTTGGTTTCTTAAAATAAATCGCTATTTTCACTTTTTCCATCCCTTCTTCAATAAGTGCTTGGCAAGGTATAAAACACAGCCCTTGGAACTGAGGAAACACAGCCCCCAGGTCCTCATGAAGCTTGCTATCAGTCTGGAGTCAGAATCACATAACTACACTCAGCTGTCACACGGGATAATGGACTAAGCACAAGAGGCCACTGGGACACAAGGCAAGTTACCTAAAATAGGTTGCAGGTGGTTAGGAAGGCACCCAGAGGAAGTAAGACACAAACAAGATCTGAAGTATAAATAGGAGTTGACAAGGTATGGAGTAGTTCAGGATAAAGCATGCATTCTGGGCAAAGACTCAGATGTGAAAGAGTATAGTATTGTACGTCAAAGACAAGTTCATAAAGGCTGGTCACTAACATGCATGTATTATTTTATCCTCATATTTACCACTTTCCATTTCAAAGAAACATGTGGAGAAAGATCCCAGGTTTGGAACCAGACAAGCTCAAATTATGATTTTGATTCTGCCACATGCATCTTGGTATTACACAGTAGCTCACCCTCCTTAAGCCCCAGGCTCATTATTGACCAAACAATATAAACACTGAAACTGAACAATTCTCATTAAAATGTATGAGTCCTATTTGGGAAAATGGCCAGTAAAGAAATATTCAATAAATGATAATCTTCTTTCCTAATAAACAAGTATTTTCATAAACCACCTTTGCCTCAGGTGTTTTATAGAAACTTCAAGTGTTTCTTTGTGTCTACAGTTCTGGATTTATGCAACCTGATTTTTTAAGATAATCTATTATTGTTTTTATCATTTGTGTAATTTGAACGTGGAAATGGAAGAATCCTTGAGAATCATCTGCCACTTCCTCCAACTTGGGTCCTGATTACAGTCAGTTGAAGAACAACAATCCTTATTTATGTTAACCTGGTCCTGGGCATTGCAGGATGTTTCACAATACTTAGGTTGGTAACCAGAGGTTGTCACTAATAACCTAAGTCACTGACACAAGTAAAAATGTTCCCACTTTTCCCAACACCTCCTAATGAAGTGGTATCACCATATTTTAGAACCCAGTGATTATCTCCCCTGCCCCCCAACACACACTCTTTTTGCCAGTGGAAAACTTGATTAGAGGCTAATAAAAGTATTTTGACCAAGGTAAAAAATGATCAAATATCAGAAATAGAACTTGATTCTACTTCTCTCGATTGTTAGTAGAGGTTTCTTCTAATTAGTTCCGTGTTGTAATTAATTTTTAAATTTATATATCAAACTGTATATATTTCACTTCACAAATGCATGGCAGGATTTCCAAATGGGAAAGAAAGGGAAAGAAAATGGGACATTGTTTTACTCCATCAAAAGGAACTTAACTAACCTGTTTAATTTTCCACTAAGAGCATTCTGTTCTAAGATTAAGAGATATGTGGACACAAAAAGCCTGAGAACTTTTAGAGTCTCCTTCTCACCAAGAATCATGTCTTGCACAACCTATGCCCTTTGGGACCAAGCTGCTATTGGAGGAAATTCAATCTAGTAGTGCACCACAGCATACTACAAAAAACATCACTCCTTAGCTACTGTTCAGACAAATTTACATAGCATATTGTACTAACATTAAGCAAATGTAGTTCCCCAGGATACAACCCTTTCGTATCTTCTCCACATACCACAAAACATAAATGTTTATGTTCCTTAGATGCATAATATAAGACTTGTATTTTCAGGTAATACATCTTAAGGTGTCTACTCTGGGTGGAAGAGCCACAATTGGCGTCAGTTTTTAAAAACATCTCCAAACTCCACTGAGTATCTGAATATTATGTGCATACATTTGCTTAAAATCAGAATACCTGAGGACAGCTGCCTTTCTTCAAATCCCAGTCTTGAGCGATGTGAGTATTCATGAGTGTCAGTGAACTACAGAATCTATGGAGATTTTCAGAAGACAGAAGGTTAGTGTTAACTCCATGAATTCAGAAAAAGATGTCAAACTGCTTTTCATTTTCCCCTAAGATTGAAAGAGAGGAAGACTTAAGCAACACACTGCTAACAAAGAAAGATTCCCATAATTTCAGTGATAACACACAGAAGGAAGTTTGTAAGAGCTCTATTTAGAAAGTTCTATCTTTATCACAAGACAGACCCCATCTTCTCAAATAATTCCCAATATCATGATTCTGGGAGACTTTATGGATCTCTCCATCAATAATACCATGAAATTATCGTCAGGACAAAGACAGACAACAGACTACATTTGTTATCTAAAGTCACCACACCATGGTAACTTCATAGTAACATAGTAACATGACCTTCATAAAACATAGTAATATGTTTTAAAACATATGTGGGCAAAAGATCTTTCAAACTCCTCATCTGCTTCGAACTTTGACACTGACCTGTGTCTCTCATTAGGATTCCTATCCTATTCACTTCAAAAGCAGAGGATGGGATAGAATCAATCTAACAATTAAGCTGTTTTCCTCCAAATTTCACTCTTACCAGTACAACCAAATCTAAACAAAGAATGTAAAAATATAGCTCATATCTTTTTTCTAGTGGTACAGTTAAGTGTAAATGTGATTTTCAAAATATATACATCTCGCCGGCGCCATGGCTCAACAGGCTAATCCTCCACCTTGCGGTGCCGGCACAACGGGTTCTAGTCCTGGTCGGGGCGCCGGATTCTGTCCCAGTTGCCCCTCTTCCAGGCCAGCTCTCTGCTATGGCCCAGGAAGGCAGTGGAGGATGGCCCAAGTCCTTGGGCCCTGCACCCCATGGGAGACCAGGATAAGCGCCTGGCTCCTGCCTTCGGATCAACGTGGTGCGCTGGCTGCGGCGGCCATTGGAGGGTGAACCAATGGCAGAAGGAAGACCTTTCTCTCTGTCTCTTACTGTCCACTCTGCCTGTCAAAAATTTAAAAATTAAAATTAAAAAAACAAAATATATATCATTTTTGTGTTTATATTTTACAGGTTTTTAAATTTAGCTTTAGTCTTTAAAATGCAGGTATTCAGCCTAGTGGTTATTATGCCCGTGTCCCATATCAGAGTATCTAGGTGAGATGCCCAGCTCCAGCTCCTCACTCCAGATTCCTGCTAATTGGAATCTGAGAGGCAGCAGTATTGCTTGAGTAATTGGGTTCCTGCCACCCACATGGGAGACCCGGATTGAGTTCCTGTCTCCTTCTTTGGCCCCAGCCCAGCCCCAGTCATTAGAGACATTTGAGTACTGAACTAGCAGATAGAAATCCATCTCTCTGCCACTCGGCCTTTCAAATAAATAAATCTTAAAAAAAAAAATGTAGAAATCAGCAATGAAGCCATCTGCCCTTGGGTGTTTGTTGGGAGAATCTTTGGTAATGATTCAATCTCCATGTTGTACCTATTTCAGTTTTCTATGTCTTCATGATTCAATGTTGGTAGATTATGTGTTTCCAGAAATCTAGCCATCCCTTGTATATTTTCCAATTTATTAACATATAGCTATTGGTAGTAATTCCTGATGATTTTTTATTTCTGTGCTATACATTGTAACATCTCCTTTTTCATCTCTGATTTTATTAATTTGGGTCTTCTCCCCTTTTTGTTTGATTAGTTGGGCCAATGGTGTATCAGTTGTTTATTTTTTCAAAAAAAAAAAATCAGCCCTTCATTTCATTGATCTTTTATACAACCTTGGGGGGGTTCAATTTTGTTTGTTTATTCTCTACTCTTTATATTAGCTCTCCTATATGCATATGCATTCAATATTTATATATTAAGGTAATATTTTATATCAATATATGTTCAATAAATAATGAGATATCTTTAATTCAAAGATGTTTAAAAAGGCAATAGATTAAGGTGAAAGTAAGCCATAAAAAACAGAATAGGCCGGCGGTGCTGTGGCTCAACAGGCTAATCCCCGCCTAGCGGCACTGGCTCACCAGGCTCTAGTCCCAGTCAGGGTGCAGGATTCTGTCCCGGTTGCCCCTCTTCCAGGCCATCTCTCTGCTATGGCCCGGGAGTGCAGTGGAGGATGGCCCAAGTGCTTGGGCCCTGCACCCCATGGGAGACCAGGATAAGCACCTGGCTTCTGCCTTCGGATCAGTGTGATGCGCTGGCCTCAGTGCGCCAGCCACGGCGGCCATTGGAGGTTGAACCAATGGCAAAAGAAGACCTTTCTCTCACTGTCCACTCTGCCTGTCAAAAAAAAAAAAAAAAAAAACAGAATAATACTTCATACCCATTAGGATGGCTATTATCAAAAAAAAATACAGTAATAAATGTCAATGAAGATTTAGAGAAACTGTAACCTTTGTTTCTTGTTAGTATGAATATAAAATGGTAAAGCTTTTGTGGTGGATATCAGCATAGCAATTCCTCAAAAAATGTAAAACACAGAATTTGTGATCCATCAATTTTGATTTATGCCAGAAAGAACTGAAAGCAAGGACTCAAATAGATGTCTGTACATTTGTGTTCATAGCAGCATGATTGGGAAGAGCAAAAAATGAAAACAACCCAAGTCTCCATCAATAGATGAGTGGATTAATATAATGTGCTATATACATACAGTGAAATATTAATCAGACTTGAAAAGTTAGGAAAGTATGATATATCCTTTTTTTCTTTTTTTCTTTTTTTCTTTTTTCCTTTTTTTTTTTTTTTTTTGACAGGCAGAGTGGATAGTGAGAGAGAGAGACAGAGAGAAAGGTCTTCCTTTTTGCGGTTGGTTCACCCTCCAATGGCCGCCACGGACGGCACATCGCACTGATCCGAAGCCAGGAGCCAGGTGCTTCTCCTGGTCTCCCATGCGGGTGCAGGGCCCAAGGACTTGGGCCATCCTCCACTGCCTTCCCAGGCCATAGCAGAGAGCTGGATGATATATCCTTGAAGATGGATGAACCTTAGGGCATGAGGCTAAGTGAAGTAAGATAGAATTGTGGCTGTTTCTGCAATGCCCACAACCCCAGTCTGAGTACTTGGTTCAAGACCTGCCTACCCCTACTTCTAATACATCTTCCTGTTGATGTACCTAGGACGCAGCAGATGATTGCTACACACATGGGAGTCCCAAACCAAGTTTCTTGTTTCTGACTTTGGCCTGACCCATTCGTGAACATTGCAGCCACATTGAGAGTAAATCTTTTTTCTCTCTCCATCTCTCTCTATCTGCCTTTCAAATAAATAAATCTTTTTTAGGGCCAGCATTGTGGAATAGCAGATTATGCTGCCACCTGCAGAGCTGGCATCCCATATGGGTACATTTTCAAGTCCCAGCTGCTCTACTTCCAGTCCAGCTCCATGTTAATATGCCTGGTAACCTCAAGTACTCAGGCCCCTACACCCATATGGGAGACGTGGAAGAAGCTCCTGGCTCATGGCTTTGGCCTGGCCCGGCCACAGTGCTTGTGGACATTTGGGGAATCAACCAGTGGATAGAAGGTCTCGGTCTCTCTGTCTCTCTCTCTCTCTCTCTCTCTCTCTGTCTCTCTCTCTCTGTCTCTGCGTGGGTCTCTCCCTCTGTGTGTGTGTATGTGCGCGCACATCTGTGTCTCTCCCTCTCCGTGTCTCTCCCTCTCCGTGTCTCTCCCTCTCCGTGTCTCTCCCTCTCCGTGTCTCTCCCTCTCCGTGTCTCTCCCTCTCCGTGTCTCTCCCTCTCCGTGTCTCTCCCTCTCCGTGTCTCCATTTTTCTTCTAATAAATATTTCCAGGTGAAATGTCAAAACAATGATGACGACATGTCATGCAATCATAGTTAAGAAAAGTGCAATACAGTGTGAACAACCAAATGTCATTTCTGTGGTCTACATAGAAGGTTAAATACCTTTCTGAAGACATGTAATCAAAATTGCAGATACTAATAGAGTACCTAAAATGTAATTTATTGGAGTGAAATTGACATTTGAGATTTGATGATCCTTTATATCCCTTGTCTCTATTGAAGAATAGTGTATTTTTTCTTCATACTAAATGTTGAACTCTTAACTTAGTATAATCTTATGAGTATAAAGTAACCTGAAAATAGGTCTTTGTAAAACTTAAGAGTGGGAATGGGAGAAAGAGGAAGAAGAAGGGTGGGATCATGGGCAAGAGGGAGGGTAGGGTGGAAAGTATCATTATACTTCTAAATCCACATACAAATTACATGAAATTTTTGAAAATTTTTATTTAAGGTATACAAAAGAAATCAATAAGAAAAAAACTGATGAAGAGAGGAGAAGAAGGGAGGGGGCTTGGGGACGAGATGGGGAAGGAGGGAAATATGGTTGTCTTCTTAGAACTGTATGTATGGAATGCATGGAATCTTTATCTTTTTAATTAATATAAAGAGAACAAAGTGAAATGTACCTACAAACTGTAACGAATGTTAGATTAAAATTGTTCTAAATAAAATTTAAAAATTGAATGCATACTTTGAGGATATGCACACATTATTAAATTGCATACCAAATAGCATCCATAATAGCAGATGATAGCCCAAGGAGTCCCTGCCATCCACCTGGAAGACTTGTAATGAGTTTGGTGCTCCTGGTTTTGGCCTGCTCCAGCCTCCTCCAGCCATTGCAGATATTTGGGAAGTGAGCCAACATATGGAATATACCCATCTGTCTAACCATCTGTCATGTATCTGTCATTGCTTTATAAAATAAAAACAAATAAGTTTTAAAAGGAGCCATGAGAGTCAGTAACAGATAAAGGAAACCTGAGCTGCATTAAACTTCAGGGATAAAAAAAGCACTTTACAACTAACAGATGTAGCACCTTTGAAAACTATTATACAAGTGCATCTTCCATATCCTGTGTCAGGTAAAACTTCATTAGAAGCATCTCTTATTTGAATAGTTTACAATAATTAAATCTATACTTTGAAAAGCCCATCTCATCTCAGTTAAAGGTGTAAAGCCCTGCAACTCGGCAGCATGCAAAATTCCAAACTCTTTCTACAAAGAGGGGAAAGTGAGATCAATTTCCTTATTTGGCACAGTCAGCACATCACACATGAGCAAGCCTAAGTTATAGTCACAGAATAATTTTGTATGAACACTGAAAAACCTAGAAGATTTGCCTCAACTTAAACCCAGATGAAACTATACATACTTTTGCTCACTTTTCTCACTTTCCCATTCTCATTTTACCTACATCAAAGTACTTATATTTGTTTTACATGCGCAGTCTCTAATTTTCCTCTATGGGTCACCCTATACATTTTGTTCTTAATTTTGCACACAATGGCCAGACAGAAAGAAATGGTTCACCTGGAAGCTTTAGCCCAGTCCTCTCTTCCCACAATAAGATTACCTACAACCACAAATAAACATCATAAAAATAGCCAACACTCATTCTTTTAGCCCCGTTTTAAATGCTTCACATGTATCAACTGCTTGTATCCCTATAACATTTACACAAAATAAATGTCACTATCACCTCCACAATAAAAAAAAAAACTGAGCTATAGAGAACTAAGATAGATACTTGCCTGATGTCCAACCACTAGGATAGTAATACTGGAATTGGAACTGGCATTAAAAATTGTATTCATTTTTTTAAAAAGTTACCAGGAAATGCATGTAAGTATACAGATGGATGAGCTTTTTGTCCTCTGAGCACATTCATAACACACAAATTAAAAATATTACTAGTACCCCAAGAGTCCTCACTATTCATCATTCTAATTGAAATACTAGATACAGAAAGACAAATATCATATTTTCTCTTAATTGTGGAAATTAATAGAGTACGAAAATGGTGTGGATGGCATATCATTTGGCATTTAGCTATAATTGCTTTACTGAGTCATACCATGAATGCCAATATACCTTCTTTACCCATGTTAAAAAAAAAAAAAAACAGAAACCATATTCTTAGTAGCTATGTTATTAACTTAAAAAGTGCTTTTATTCAAAAAATCTAGTTAATTCTGTTATTTCCCATAGATTTGTGTACTCCATCTACACTAAATTCTGAAGTTTACGGTGGTCATTTGGTATTCATCCCAGTGATGAAAGTATGGTTCAGCACAAGCAAATCAAAAAACCATGAGAAACTCTATCAACAAAAGGACAAAAATCATATGATCATCTCAATAGGTTCATAAAAGCTGTTTGAAAAATTCTGTATCGTGAGGTTTGCCTTGAGGGAGAGGGCAGGAAGAGGAGAAAGTCGCTACTGGGAAGGGTTGGGAGCAGGTGGAGATTATGAGCCCACATAGAATGACCGTGGGTGGAGGGAGAGTGGCAAGATGGCGGAATAGGAAGGGAGCATACTGATAGTCCGGGAAGAGACAGTTTAATAAAAGTGGAGATTCTGCAGTTTCCAGGAAGAGTAGGGGAAGAAACAGCAGAGGAAACTCTTCCGGAATTAGTGATTCACAGTGGACCTGCGTAGAGAGCGTGGGAGCCCACGGTTTGGGACACCAGTGGCAGAATCAACACACCAGCGCTGGAACACAAGGTGAGCTGAACCTCAATAGCCCGAGACACCAGCGGGAAAGCGGAAAGAGGAGACTAGAGGGAATGAGGCTTGAAACCCCGTGGGGAAAAGTTCACCAGGCTATCTAGAAGAGAGAGGGGAAAAAAAAGTGACCAATACGGACACGAGTTTCTCTCTCTCTGCTCACATCTCAAAGGTGAGCAAGACAAAGAGCAGGCACCATTTTGGACATATGTCATAATCTGGGCAACCTCAGGTCTGCACCAGCCCTGAGCCTAGCAGAAAAACCTGACCCTGGGGGGGGGGGGGTGAAATAACAGGAGATTAGGACCTAGTGAATGTGTGGTGCTAATGAACTGAGACTGTGAAAAAAAGAGACGGTTTGGGGAGAGAACGCACAGAATTCACATGAGTGCTCTCCAGAGACGCTACAGTTCGGTAACCTTGGCAACCCAGTGCGAGACTGCAGGAGAATTGGAGCCCACACTGAGGGCAGCACAGATTCCCTGTGTGGCCCTTGGGAAAGAGATTCCGATTGCTGGCTCCTGTGAGTATATCACTTGCCTGCTAACTACCTCCAATTCTGCCTAGCTGTGTGGAATTACATCCCTTTTGAATCAAAAGAAAGAAAGAGAGATTTACCACGCCTAACCTAGGAGTGTCACCTTTGGCACACCCTTAACCCTGAGGAACCAAACAGAGCTCTAAGGCCACACACATCTCAAGCCTCTAAGGCTCCATCAAAAGCAGACAGTCCACTTAATACAGTCATTGTATAACAAGAAAAAACACCACAGTGAGGGAAGAAGAATCCAAATAATTCTCAACAATGCCAAGCAAAAAACGCAGAAACTGAGGAAACAAGAACAAGGAAGACATTATGATACCCCCAAATGAACAAGACACCCCAAGCCAAGATTATGAAGATGATGAGATGGAAGAAATGCAAGATACCGATTTAAAAAAATTTATGATAAGAACAATTAGAAGTTTTCAAAAACAAATGCTTGAGCTACAGAATTCCTTACTGGACAGGATAGAAAATCTCCTTCGAGAAAATGAAATCTTAAGGAGGAATCTAAATGAAATGCAGAAACTAGTAGAACAGGAAAGTATGATAGTGAAGAGAAATCAAAATGAAATGAAGAACTCAATAGATCAAATGACAAACACATTAGAGAGCCTTAAAAACAGAATGGGTGAAGCAGAAGAGAGAATATCGGACTTAGAAGAAAGAGCACAGGAAAGGAAACAGGCAAACCAAAGAAAAGAGGAAATTAGAAATCTAAAAAATATTGTCGGGAATCTATAGGATACTATTAAAAAAGCCAACATTCGGGTTCTAGGAGTTCCTGAAGACATGGAGAGGGAGAAAGGATTAGAAGGCCTTTTAGTGAGATACTTGCAGAGAACTTCCTGGGTTTGGAGAAGGACAGAGACATCCTAGTACAGGAAGCTCATAGAACCCCTAATAAACATGATCAAAAGAGATCCTCGCCGGCGCCGTGGCTCAACAGGCTAATCCTCCGCCTTGCGGCGCCGGCACACAGGGTTCTAGTCCCGGTCGGGGCACCGATCCTTTCCCGGTTGCCCCTCTTCCAGGCCAGCTCTCTGCTGTGGCCAGGGAGTACAGTGGAGGATGGCCCAAGTGTTTGGGCTCTGCACCCCATGGGAGACCAGGATAAGCACCTGGCTCCTGCCACCGGAACAGCGCGGTGCGCCGGCCGCAGCACGCTACCGCGGCGGCCATTAGAGGGTGAACCAACGGCAAAGGAAGACCTTTCTCTCTGTCTCTCTCTCTCTCACTGTCCACTCTGCCTGTCAAAAATAAAAAAAAAATTAAAAAAAAAAAAAGAGATCCTCACCACGACATGTTGTAATCAAACTCACCACAGTGAAACAAAGAAAAGATCCTAAAATGTGCAAGAGAGAAACGTCAGATTACTCTCAGAGGATCTCCAATTAGACTCACAGCTGACTTCTCATCAGAAACCCTACAAGCTAGAAGGGAATGGCGAGACATAGCCCAGGTACTAAGAGAGAAAAACTGCCAGCCCAGAATATTATATCCTGCAAAGCTCTCATTTGTGAATGAAGGTGAAATAAAGACTTTTCATAGCAAACAGAAACTGAAAGAATTTGTTGCCACTCGTCCATCCCTGCAAAAGATGCTTAAAGATGTGTTACACACAGAAACACAGAAACATGGTCATCAGTATGAAAGAAGGTAAAGGAAGGAAACCTCACACCAAAAGATCACAGGAATCTCAAACCATATATTAGAAAATATCTTTGGCAAATGGCAGGGCAAAATTACTAAAAACAAATAGCAATTCAAATCAATTGGGAATTTACAAAAAGAGTTAGAGATTTTAAAAGCTATTATTAAAATTGCTATGTTGGTCTACTATGTTATGTGTGTACATATTGTATGTCCACATGGGAAAATTTTATTGAGTTTTATTTTAATTGGCTTATAGATAAGATTCTCCATAAATTTAAGCTACTAAAATTAATCAAAGATATATTTTAATTCGTGTGACCCGAATTTCTGTATCATATGTTTTATACTTGTTGGTAGAAGAAAATAAAAACATTTTATATGGTTGTGCTTAAGTTTACTGGTTAAACAAACTACACCATGTTAGATATTTAAGAGGTGTTTCCAAATACATGATTCTTAAAATTTATAGAAGGCATTGGACTTTCTGGTAAATGTTTTCTTAAGTTGTTATCTAATGGTTGAACTGTTTGCTAAGTTTTCATGTGATACTGCTATTGTCAGCAAGTGATCTAGGACTTGCTCCCTCATTTCTCTATTCTAAGCCCAACTTGTTCTTTCATTTCTCTATTCTCTTCAAGGGAGGAAACTAATTCTATTATAAAGGAATCTGTAGGACGCACAATTTAATCTTTAGACCTTATAAAAGAGATGGCTAACATTTTTTCTGTAATAGCATAGCCAAAATAAGAACTTAAATAATAATCTCATAGCTAGATTTACTTCGCCATCAGCGAAGTAAACAGTGAATAGAAAAAACCTCCCTTTCAGACCAAAGGGAAAGAAAGTTTTTTAAGTGAGAATATAATTTTCCTCATGGGCATTGTCTACCTTAGAAAAACTACTACAGAACATGCATGTGACTATAGACTTGTAGTTCAGGCCACCGATGATTAGAGATGGGAAACGGGCACTCCCTTGACTTGCATCCTCTGGTCTGCTTTAACACAAACCAGGAGGAAAAGAAAGCTAGGCATCAGAAGCAATGGGTGGCAGGCCTATTAATGGCTGTTCTGTACAGTGATCTGTCCTCAAAGAGACCCATCAGGCCAGTCCACTATAGTGGCTTTCAATGTGGAAAGCCTGGGCTTCAGCAGAAGTCAGCTTGTGAAGAGCTCTGGCAGCTCTGCCAAGAGTTGGATCACTGGAAATGGACCTGCCCTGGAGTCGAAGGATGCCCAGGTCAGAGCCACAGATCTTATTAGCTCTAAGCTGAAAAGCCCTTCACTCAGCCCAACTTCCAAAGTGACCACCGCAGCTGAGGAGATGGCCAAGTAGGGTCAGCAACATTGCAGGCAGAACTGTAAATTTCTTGTTAGAGATGCCACCTGCCTTTACCTGGCCAGCTCTCCTCCCAGGCCAGCTAAGTAATGAAAGTCAACAGGGTGCCTTCCCCCAGGAGGTTCACACCTCCCTTAGGATGTACCCCATGTGAAGAGATAGGTAGGTCTGGGCCTCTGAATTTACAAGGCCTAAAGCCCAACAGATTATTATCAAGCCCCTTCTGTGAGGTTCTATTTGCCTCTCAGTCAGAAAACTTAATTGTAGCTTAGACAGCACCTTTCTTAGCTCCTCTAATAATGACTCTGTGCTTTGTTCTAGACCCTGTCGAGCGCAGTTGGGCCTCATTCCTTCGTAATCATAACCTCTACTCTACCTCCAATGGCTCTACTCCCATCCTGTGTGTACTGATGGTCCTCTTCCCCACTTAATGCTGTGTAATTATTCAGAATTTCTCTACAGACAAACCCCTCTAACTCAAAAGATGAGTGACTTTTCTCCCAGTCTTGGCTAGAATCAGCTTTAAGCCACATCCATCAAACTCTCCCCACAAGGGTCCAGAGACACCCCCCCCCATTTCCTCTCCTCTATGAAATCCTCTCATTACCTGGTTAATGCCATTCTTAAGATCATTTGTTACTATTCTCACCCTGTCTTTTATACTACAGTGTCTAAGTGTTTACAGCAGGTTATAATGGAACAAACAAAGGTCTTCAACAACCAGGCGGTCAACCAAATGCTGCTACAAGGATATACTCGGCTCCCCACCCAGGAGACAGCAGCCTGAATCATCGCCCCATGCCAGCGAGGAGTGCCTCGTCACACCATGTCAGCAGGAAGTAGCTCTAAAGACAGATCATCGTCCCTCTACCCCTCCTGGACTTTTCTGACTAATGTAATCCCATACAATTCCTGCTTTATAAAAATCAAAAGGGGGGAATGTTAGGAAACTGGGGCAGTTTTAGCCAGGTTGCCGCATGGCCCGCTACCTGAGCCAGGCTCCACCCCCCATCCTAATGTGATTCACTGCTCCTGCTTTCCTGCCCGCCCTCAGGCAAACTTTTAAAAGGGCCTGTTCCTGAACAGGTGCTCTCTCAGCTCTTCCCTCCTGATCTCTTGGTTCTTCTCTCTTGGCCCTTCTCTCCTGCGCTCTCTTGGCCTCTCTTGGCTCCTCTCATCTCTCTTCTCTCTCCTCTCTGCTCTCTCCTCTCTCTTAGCTCCTCTCCTCTCTGTTTCTCTCTTATACTCTTTTCCTTCGCCACCCCTTCACTCCAGTCTGTTGGGTGTTCACCAATAAATTCTTTCCCTTAAAAAAAAAAAGAGGGAGGTGCCTTTCTCTGAAGGGAGGAGAGAACTTCCACTTTGACTGTGACCTTGTCCAAATATGATCAGAGTCAGCGAACTTGGAAGGCTTCCATAGCCTTGGCAACTCATGACAAGAGCCTAGGGTGATTACTGGCACCATAAACTAGAGTGTCAATTTGTTGGATCAACAACAGGAGCCACTGTGCACTTGCTCCTCATGTAGGATCTCTGTCCTTAATGTGCTGTACATTGTGATTTAATGCTATAACTAGTACTCAAACAGTATGTTTCACTTTGTGTTTCTGTGTGGGTGTAAACTGTTGAAATATTTACTTAATATATACTAAATTAATCTTCTGTATATAAAGGGAATTGAAAATGAATCTTGATGTGAACGGAAGGGGAGAAGGAGCGGGAGAGGGGAGGGTTGCAGGTGGGAGGGAAGTTATGGGGCGGGGAGCCATTGTAATCCATAAGCTGTACTTTGGAAATTTATATTCATTAAATAAAAGTTAAAAAAAAAAACTTTATGGACTCACAAAAGATTGACAAAGGAGCTATGAACATACATTGGCAAAATGCAGTCTTTCTGATAAATTATGCTGAGAAAACAGGATATCCACATACAAAAGAAATAAACTAGACCCTCATCTCTCACTATGTACAAGCATCAACTCAAAATGGAATAAAGATCTAAATGTGGCTAGTGCCTCAGCTCACTTGGCTAATCCTCCGCCTGCGGTGCTGGCACCCTGGGGTTCTAGTCCCAGTTGGGGCGCTGGATTCTGTCACGGTTGCTCCCCTTCCAGTCCAGCTCTCTGCTGTGGCCCGGGAGGGCAGTGGAGGATGGCCCAGGTTTGGGCCCTGCACCAGCATGGGAGACCAGGAGAAGCACCTGGCTCCTGGCTTCGGATTGGCACAGCACACAGGTCATGGCAGCCATTTGGGAGGTGAACCAGTGGAAAGGAAGACCTTTCTCTCTGTCTCTCTTTCTCACTGTCTAACTCTACCTGTCAAAAAAATTTTTTAAAAATGTTGAACTGACTACAAGAAAACAGAGGAGGCACAGCAAGACATTAAAATCTGTGCCCATTTCATGGGTCAGTTTCCAAAAGGCCAGGAAACAAAAGCAAAAATAGGCAAATCAGATTTTATCAAACGGAAGAGCTTCTACACAGCAAAGGAAGCAAACAACAGAGTGAAGATTCAGCCTACAGAATGGGAGAAAATATTTCCAAGCTATATGTCTAACAAAGGGTCAATATTCGTAATGTATAAAGAACTCAAAAACTCAATAGCAAAAAAACAAAACAAAAAAATATAATCTAATTTTTAAAGTGGGCAGTAGAACCGAACAGACTTGTCTCAAAGGAAGACATGCAAATGGCTAACATGGAAAAAATGCTCAACACCAACAATAATCAGGGAAATGCCACAAAACTATGAGATATTGCCTCACTTGAGTTTGTTTTGCTATTTTTCAAAAGATAAAAAATAACAAATGCTAGCAAAGAGGTAAAGGAAACCCCTGCATGCGATTGGTGGGAATGTAAATTAGGATAGCCATTGTAGAAAGCAGAATGGAGGTTCCTCAAAATACTAAAAATAGAACTACCATCTGATCCAGAAATCCCACTACCAAATATATACCCAAGGGAAATAAAATCCATCTGCTGAAGACATCTGTACTCCCATGTATAATGCAGTATTATTCACAATAGTCAAGAAAAGTAAATAACCCAATGGTGCAACCAATGATAAGTGGACAAAGAAAATGTCATACATATACATAATGGGATACTACTCAGTCATAAAAAGGATAAATCTGATCATTTGCAACAGCATTGGTGGAACTGGAGATTTTTATGTTAAGCAAAATAAGCCATTCATCTCAGTAGTCTAAAAAAAAAAAAGCTGATCTGATAGAAGCTGAAAGTGTAATAGTAGCTATCAGATGCTGCAGAGGGAGCTAAGGGATGCAGGGGTAGTTAACAAAGATTAACAGGCCCCAACAGTTGCAACACCACATTGAACACCCACATCTCATATTAGAACGCCTAAGTTCAAGCCTCGTCACTACTTCCAGTTCAAGCTTCCTACTAATATGCACTCTGGAAGGTAGTGTGTGATGGCCAGATACTTGGCTCCCTTCCATTAATGTGGCAAACTCAGGTTGAGTTATAGACTGCTGACATCTGCCTGGGCCAGACCTGGCTGTTGCAGGCATTTGGGAGTGAAGCAGCAGGAAAAAATGTCTCTCCCAGCCTGTCTGCCACTCTCCCTCTCCCTCTCCTGTTGTCTCATTAATAATTTTTAGAGCATATGTAATTGACAAAATATGAACCAGATGAACTGATGGTTAACTGATTGCCCTTGCAGAGTTCTACTATCTCACTTTTTTTTTAATCAATACTCAGATGTCTCCTAAAAACAAACAGGAATGGACTGCTATATGTAATTATCTGTTCTAGAAGGATAGAGTAAATCAAGGACATTTTTCCATGCTTCAGAATGTAGGAGCTCCATGGTGTTAATAACTAGCATCAGCTCAAGGAAACATCAAGAGAGAACTCGCCGTATCAACCTGTGCTAAGAAAACACAGTGATGCTGGATACACTTGGTCGCATGCAAAAAAGATTGTGAAGAGCTTATTATTATGGAGAAAACAATGGCCAAGGGACTGAGAATCAGGTTTTAGCTAGTTACAGGTCACCAAGAAGTTATGTAATCTGAGTGGTCTTTGTCCAGACTGGGTCTGTTTCCTCACTAGTGATAATGAGACCACTCATACTAAATAAGCTCTAAAATATCTATTTTTTTAGAAAAAAAATGGTTATTATAGATTTAAAAATTAGGGCTCAACTTATTTTAACTGCATACATTGCCCCCCAAATTATTTATGCTGATCACATTTTCAGCTGAGATAAATGTCACTTTCTCAGAGAAGTCCTTGTGACAACTTAACTAATGAATCTTTCTTCCGGTCATCTTTTATCCTATTTATTTTCCCTAGTACTTTCCAAGTAGATGCTTGTCTATATTCTATCTTCCTCTTGAAAAGGGCATGAACTCAGATCTCTTTTGTTCTGATTTATCTTCACTATATGGGACAGTGCCTAGTATTGATTAAAATAGTGAAATTTATCCCATCCTAATTATTACTTTGATTTCAGCAATCTGATTTTTAATATGACCTCTTCCAAATAACAATCTAATTTAACTGAAAACATTGCAATCTCTTGATTATTACATATTTCATTCCCAAAGGTCAAATCAAATATAATTTAATAAAAATGAAAAGATATCAACTTCTACATAAAGTATAAAAATATTTTCAATGGGATATAGTTGGAGATAAAAAAGCTTGAAATTAGAGAAATACTGCTTAGCCCTGCTCTTCAAGTTTGGTTTCTTCCTTGAAAGTCAACCATGAGGTTGATGCTAGAAGGTCAAAGATAAATAAGATACAATCCATGCTGGAAAAAAATGGCTGAGTATATAGGGAAAACAAAGAGGTAATTTATACTACCTCGGAAGCAGACAAAAGACAAATTTGAAATACATGGAAATTTCTTCCTACAAGTGTCATTCCTGAAACATAACCAGTCCATTTCACAAAACTGATGTAAAGGAGCTAGTGTTATAACACAGTGGTTTGCAATGCCAGGATAATATCACAGTACCAATTCAAGTTCTGGTTGCACCACTTCTGACAATGTGTCTGGGAAGAAAGCAGATGATGGCCAAGGTACTTGGGCCCCTGCCACCCATGTGGGAGACTGGATGGAGTTCCTGGTATACCTGACTATTGTAGCAATTTAGGTAGTAAACCAGCAGACAAAAGATTTTTCTTTCTTTCCCTTTCTCTCTTTCCCTTTTTCTTTCTCTCAGCCTTTTAAATAAATAATTATTTTTAAACAAACTGATGTAAGATTTTCTTCCTTTACTGGATACATGAAACCTCAAGTAGAAAAGTTATTTAAAATTCTCTTTTGTATCTGTATATGGTCTTTATTATGCATTTTAGCATCCAGTTGTTTTACTCCCATTAGTCTTGTAGGAGGAAGTCAATATTGCAGTAACTGCCACGCTGGGAGAACAAAAAAATTGAAGGATAAGCACTCGTCAATTCAGATGATTTCTCCCCAACTTTTTGAATTTTGAGGATGTTCCTCAAGACATCTCCAGATACTGTTCAAGAGAAAATTTAAGTGCACTCTGAGTATTTTGCCACTTAGGCATTTGAGTAAAACAGACAATTGAGCTCCTTCTAAGATTAGGAATTTGACTATTTGTGAATTTCAATTTTTCTTCTATAATTATCATGAATTAAAAAAAGATCTAGAAATTTTAACATTAGGTAACTGGTAGAGTCCACTTAGAAGGGCCTGTTAATTTCTCTTGGCCTAAGGTTCCGTATCTGAAATAAAAACCAAATGAACCACAGAATTTCTATGGTTTCTTCAAGCTCTAAGATGTCTATGCATGTGTCATGAATAATTTAAAATGTGCTATTATCTCTCCAAATTATTGAAGTACAAACCACCACTTGTGGCCTGTGAATAATCCAGTATTTTTCCCTGTGTAAACATCTTCAGCAATAATATTCCATGCAAGCTACTTCGTGTAGAGACACAAAGCTCACAGTAGCCCTGAGAATATTTTTTAAAACATGAAAAATGATCTATCAGTACAACTTAAATATGACCAAAGGATATCAGAAGACGCATAAACCAGCATTATCCAAATCTGAAAAGTCATTTGAATCATCAGGTATTTTTAAAAACATAATAAATTTCATAACACATGGAATCCCAGTATCTCAGCATGGGATCCAGGATTTTTTTATTTCCTCCTGTGATTTCGATGTGTTGCCAAGTTTGCAATCCATTATTATAAACAATAAATGTTATGAGTTCTGAACACTGAGGGACCTCTGTGTTCTAAATTAGTTTGGGAAAGCTAATAATAACATGTATTATTGAAATTGATTCATAATTTTTCCTTGATCAGCCAGTAATTGTTTGAACAAAATTGACAACAGTGATTCCTTAGGGGTATGATAATCAACCAAACTTTTCATATAGCAGGTGAATTGCATTCAAATAGACTCATGCACTCTCTCAAATCTCCAAACAATAATCATTATACCTTATATTTGTAAATTGTTTAATGGATCATGCTCCACATGAATTCTCATTTGAACCTCCCTTAGTTATATTATCCCCCTCTAAAAAATTAGGAAATTAAAGTTTACAGAGATAGTAATTCAAGGATCACACAAGTACATGATTGAATATAAAAGGTAGAAGGTTTTTTTTTTTACTCCAAGTCCTTTTTATCTAATCTCATAAATAGAAGTTGCTCTTCACATTCAAGATACCATCTAAAGCCATTCATAAGTTTGTATAACTTAAACTAATTTTATTTAGTTAGGCAGGCTAAAAGTTTTGACCAGTGAGAAGATTTGCAAATTTTTTAATTTATATGACTCCTGAGTTAGATTTGCTCTATTCCAACAATTTATATTAATATTTAGAGTCACCTTTCTTCCAAATTGTAAGCTGCGTCCCAAAACCAAAAGAAAACTTTCACTAGGCATGGCAGTTAGGTGGAAATTATTTCTTCTAAGAATCAAACAAATCAGAATGTAACAGAAGAAAAAAAAAACTAAAAACTTTAGCTACCATCAAAGAGAAAACTCAACATCCTCAACTAAAAGCAGAGTTCCCGAAACAGAGAAGAATAACCAACTTTGGATCCAATCAACCTGGGTTTAAATACAAGCTAGGCCTCTGAATGGTCATGGCAAATTTAGCAAGTTATTTCACAAAAGGAGCTACACAGGATAAACCCTGTGTATTAGTTTTCCATTGCTGTGATAATATAGTACAAAGAACTGCCACAAACTAGGGAGCTAAAAACAACACAAATTTATCTTACAGTTCTGGAGATCAGAAGTAGGATGTGAGTCTCACCAGATTAAAATCAGAGTGATCAGAGCTTCACTCCTTCTGAAGCTCCAAGGAGGAGTTTTCTTGATCTTTCTAGTTTCTAGCAGCTGACTGCATTCCTTGGCGTGTGGCCCTTTCCGTCTTCGAAGCAGCCATGACAGTTAAGTCCTTCTCCTCCTGTGACACTCTGACACGGACTCTCCTCCCTCTCCACAGCCCTTTTAAGGACTGCTCTAATTACATTGGACACATCTGGATAACCCAGCGCACTCTCCTTACATCAAGGACAGCTGATAAGCAACCTTTACCTCCTTCCTTAATTCCCCTTTCTCACATAACGTTGCAAATTCATTCCCAGGTTCCAGGTGATTAAAATGATTAAGACGCCCAAGCAGAGCAAGGAGGGGTTTGAAGAACTGTCTGGTTCATTGGGTTCTTCCTTGCTGTTTTGAACATGTGCTCTCTGGTTCAGAAAAACAGATGAAATCTCTAAAATCATTCCGCATACTAGAGATCATTTAAATTATGAAACGTCTGCATTTTATACCACATTTATCAGAAAACCATGCCACAGAAATCCATATTTGTTGGTTTACCATAAACAATCCCAAACCAGGGATAACCCACTCAAGGCACCCTTAGATTATGAATATCTTCCTACAACATACCATTAATCTATTTACCTGGAGGTCCATTTTGTTACATAAGATTATACTGGGCCACTTCCCTTCTCTTTCTCTTCAGGAGGCTTCGTCCAGTAATTTGGGAAGACTGGGTTATAGGCCAGAAACTCAAGTGCTTTCTCCCAAGCAGGATATTATGGAATGAAAAATAATTTACCTAAAGTGCCTAACATGATGTCATATGCATAAAAAATGCTCAACATGGTATTATTATTATTACCACTTCTTCTTATTACTATTACACATAATGGATTATTATTATATGCATCTATTATTATTATTACCAATATTATTACCAATCATCACACTTGATGAGAATCTACTACTTACTTAAATTATTTATTGAATAAACTTTTTATGCAGTCATGCATAAGAAAAGATATTTAAGACAGACTCCTTTCTTCCATAGATACAAACTCTAGTGGTACAGAATATATATATATATATATATATATTTATATATATATACACACAGTATATATGTATTATATGTAATATATATAACATGTGAGAATATTAGTGTATATATGTAATATATATTACAATTGGCAATCATATGTTGAGACATGTAAGAAATGTAAGCTTGGAAAACAACAAAAGTTAAAAGAATGAAGCACATGAGAAATGTTTCATAAAGATGGCGGTGAAGGTTGTGGTGATGGCTGGTGGAGGGAAGAGGAAAGAGAAAAGCAGAGTGACAGGTCAGGACACAGTGGTTTCCTAGTGGAGAGAGAAGGGAAGGAGAAGGGAGGGGAGAGAAAGGGAGGGGAAGGGAGGGGAGAGAAAGGGAGGAGAGAGTAGGGCAGGGGAGGAGGAGAGGGGAGGGGAGGAGAAGAGAAGAGTGGAAGGGAGGGGAGGGGGGTAGAGAGGAGGGGAGGGCAGGGGAGGGGAGCATAGCAAAGGATAGCACAGGATGATAAGATAGGAGCACATTCAGAAGCTGAGTTCATTTAGGCTAAGGACTTCTAAGGCCAATCTAAATAGTGTAGACTTCCTCCTAAAGGGGACTCACTGAATATTATTAATTGAAGCATCATGAAATACATTGGGTTTTCATTTCATTTACTAGCAAATAATGAGAAATCTCTCTAAGCTTTAATTTCCTGTCTATAAATAGAAATAAGACTGCCTATGTTGTAGGATTTTGATAAGGACAGAAATAGTGATGCTTCCTAACACCATTCTCAGCACATATTGGCAGACAATAAATGATGGCCATTACCTTCCCCTATGAAATAGATCATTAGTCCTTTGAGGCTGTCCCACTTGGCTTCAGTTTTATTATCTCCAGTGAATCTAACCATACCTAAGTACAGAGCCTCCAGAAACATCACCCTCACATTCGTTGGGGAATAGAAACCTCCCGAACTCCTTTAGATTTTACCTTCTGCCCTTAAGAACAAGACACCAAAATCAATGACTAGATGTTAAATGAAAGTGACCTTCTTTAAAACTAGTCTGGTGTTGCTTTTCCAAAGAACTATTCCTTGCTCTTTCAAAGGGTTCACAGGGCTTTTTGTGTTGCATTGCGTTTCTCTTGACACAAATAGATAAGGTTAGCAAAATTGCCTTAGAATGCCTGGACAGCCACCATCCCAAATCCAGTTTCATTCTAAGCATAATGAAAAACGAGCTTACCTGAGACCTCTTAATAATTTTTTTTAGGAATGAGCATATGCTTCTTGCATGTAGAAAACTCAAGTCTCTTACCCAAGTGATTTTAGCCTCTTAAACTCACAACTGTTATCAGAGAGAAGAAAAGTAACTGAGATACTAAGACAGGGAAAAAATATGTTAAATTATCAAATATTGGAAAATATAAGGAAATATTTATTGTTGCTTTTTGTTCCCCACTTTCTTATGCCTAAATTGTTTTTTTTAATAATGTACTAATCATAGTACCAGGCCCTTTGGTTCATATAATTATTTTGAGTTAGAATTTGACCAATGTCAAGGCACAGTTCCAACACAGCTACTAGCCTGAATTCTTCATGGCTATATACAGAGCCATTGGTCACTGCCAATGGTCTAAAATTCCTAGAAAGAGAATTTGACTGTCCATTATCAATGCATCTAGTGGCTTTGGGTCAGGAATCCATCTTGGTCCACTACTGAATTTAAAAGTGAAACTACAGGAGACAGACATTACAAAAAAGAAAAAGACTTTAGAATTATAGACTTGAAATTGTCTGAAAAATAAGATTAAATAAAATAATTCGAATATGAAGAGTACCTCATACAGTAGATAATGATTGAACTGATAATGCTTAAAGTGCAAAAATGGTCAACAGTTTTTTGATCATGGTAGCATAGTGTGCTATGAATGCTTAAAAGTAAAGAAACCATTTCCATGTACTAGGATAAATCATAAGATTTTCCTGAAGGAGTTAGTTTTCCATGTGATAGTTTCAGAAAATCTTTCCCTGTCAAAAGTTATTGGCTCCCCATGAGATTTAAATATTACCACCCACTCCCACCATTACACCAGGTGCACAGAGGATCCACCAAACAGATGACATAGGAGTGTAGGAAGCCACTACAGAATCAAGGATAGCCCCCACATTAACCCAGAAGGGAGGGTCTAGCAAAACCCTGGTAACAAAGAATTGATCTAAAAGGATCCACAAGACTATTAAACTCCCTACAATTTTTTCTATCAACATAAACCACAATTCTCTAGAGGTCAAAAGCTAAAGTTTCAAAAGAAATAGCTCAAGACATTGTGGAATGTATAGTATAGAGGAAGATCCCAGAGAAGTGAGCCAACAAAACATGTGCTCCATTAAGGAAGACTGGCTACTTGGAGACAAGCCAAATTTCTGTATATGGTCTGAAAAGTTCACAAGGCAAACAAGGACATGGTATTATTGTACAGCTTCATAATCCTCCACAAAGTGTGAGAATCAAGTAAGTTTCATACAAACCCTCTTGCTAATAAGCACTGCCTCAAGTATCTTGTTCGGTGTTGTGGACATAATATAACCAGACCTAAGTGGGCCTAACCAACAATATCCTTTCTAGGGTGGTGTGCTTGGAAAAACTGAATCATCCTAATTGACTCTACCTCCACTTCCACCTCCTGGGTTTGTAAAGATAGAAAAGTCATCAAGAAAATGTTTTGTCTCTCTTCCTAGTAACTAAAAAACAGGTGCTTATAATTTCTTGCACTAATGTTTTTCAGCTTGGGTTATTTTGGTTAATAGGAATCACTGCTGAGTGCTTTACACAATGTATTTCTGTGAAATAAGACATCATTCATAACCTTGAGTAGCATTTCTTAACTACATTGTGAGTTACATCTCTAAGAAATATAACAAAAACTAGCCCAGGTGGGTGTGATAAAGTTATTGTCTCATGAATATGCCATTTTTCAATCTCGGCTGTTGCCACTAAGAAACTGTTGATTGTTTTTTATCTACTATCTGTGTATGCATATGAGGCATTGTTTAAATATTTTCAGATAAATAACTCCCTAACACCTTTATCCTAGCACATACCTCCTCTTGCTTGTTTTCATTAACAAGCACACTTTAGAGAATGCTTTCTACAAATGTATGCCTGAAGCTAGAAAGACATGGGGAAGATAGCAGGGAGGATATTGCTAATACAAGTTGAATATATAAATACATTAATCACACAGACCACACTCAGTTATTCAGGAGCTGACATTATACTGTGAGATTAGCTCAGCCCCTGGTTTTGTCCCTGTCAGCAGAGCACCCATTTATGAAGCACTTACCCTACACCTAGCAGTGGTCAGTGGTGACATGCTCAGTGGGGGCAGGGAGAGAGAAAGACCACGACCAAAGTGGAGAAGATCAGACGTGCGCATGAAAACAACTGAACGGCCAGCTCACTAGGCTAATCCTCCGCCTGCGGCGCCGGCACACCAGATTCTTGTCCTGGTCGGGGCGCCGGTTCTGTCCCAGTCGCTCCTCTTCCAGTCCAGCTCTCTGCTGTGGCCTGGGAAGGCAGTGGAGGATGGCCCAAGTCCTTGGGCACTGCACCCGCATGGGAAACCAGGAGGAAGCACCTGGCTCCTGGCTTCGGATCGGCGCAGTGCACTGGCCGTAGCAGCCATTTGGGGGGTGAACCAATGGAAGGAAGACCTTTCTCTCTGTCTCTCTAACTCTGCCTGTCAAAAAAAAAAAGAAAAGAAAAAGAAAACAACTGAACAACGTGGCCCCAGTATCACTGTGTGCCTAATTCTCTGCCAGTAACTTTTTAGGGGAGTTCATTTTCTCTCATTATTGCTACCACAGGCATTTAAGAGAATTGGGACTTGCATAAGTTTTTCGCCTTGGTAATAAATCTGGGAAAAGATTTAACGGGAAGGATGAAAAGAGAACAAAACTATTGGCAAAAAGAAAGTATGAAATTATCTACAAATGTCCCTTCCTACATCATAGCATTGCCACATTAGCACAGAAAATCTAATTATCATTTTATTGAACACTAATATATTAAAACATGATACATGAAATGTGATATATATACATGATCTACATATTCAAAACTCACTTTTTGAAGTTCTAACTCTCTTTAAGAATTACATATTGAGAATATGGTAAAAACACATGGTCTTTCCTATTGGGCAAGCCTCAGTGTAAATAATGATTCCTGGCATTCCTTAATTATGACTGTGGGGTCCAGGGGAGATACATTAACATTCCTTAGCCTCAATTTTATTCTTCTGTCAAACAAGGATAACTGCTTGACTCAACAAAATAATGAAGATTAAAGCAAATGATCTGAATAATTTCACCTATAGCAGTGCCAGGCACATAACAATTTACCATCCTGCAGCTTTTGAGAACTGTTTTTCTTTGGACATTTATAACATCACTTGTGGACCATACGAAATTATCAACTTAAAAATTAGTCGGCTGGCTTCATGGCTCAACAGGCTAATCCTCCACCTAGCGGTGCCGGCACACAGGGTTCTAGTCCCGGTCGGGGCACCGGATTCTGTCCCGGTTGCCCCTCTTCCAGGCCAGCTCTCTGCTGTGGCCCGGGAGTGCAGTGGAGGATGGCCCAAGTCCTTGGGCCCTGCACCCCATGGGAGACCAGGAGAAGCACCTGGCTCCTGCCTTCGGATCAGCGTGGTGCGCCAGCCGCAGAGCGCCGGCCACGCCGGCCATTGGAGGGTGAACCAACGGCAAAAAGGAAGACCTTTCTCTCTGTCTCTCTCTCTCACTATCCACTCTGCCTGTCAAAAAAAAAAAAAAATTAGCCGACTGGGGTCAGCACTGTGGTGTAACAGATGAGGCCACTGCCCGCGACTCCGGCATCCCATGTATATGCCTGTTAATGTCCCAGCTGCTCCACTTCTGATCCAGCTCCCTGCTAATAGCTTAGGAAAAAGGGGAAGATGGCCATATGCTTGAGCCCCTGAACCTATTTGGGAAACTCAGAAGAAACACCTGACTCCTGGCTTTGGTCTGGCCTAGCCCTGGCCTTTATGGTCAAGTAGGGAGTGAACTAGTGGCCGGGATATCAAATTCTGTCTTTCTATCTTTCTCTCTTCCCCTGCCCCATAACTCTGACTTTCAAATAAATAAAGTTATTCTTAAAAAAAAGCTTTAAACATTATCCTGCTATTACTTTGTTGAATTTCAAATTCTGTCTGTAGTTGCCTTACGAGAGCCAGACCAGCAATTTCACAGGCCATACACCAGATACTCCATACCCTGGGAAGAGGTAAGAAACCATGTAATCTACAACTTGCAGTTACAGATATTAATGAGAAGTAATAATTCATCCAAAATGAAGTGTTTATGTTATGAAAAATTAAGAAAAGAACACAACCATATTTAATTTAAAATAATCATTCTCCAACAAGCCATTTAGTTTTAGCAAAAATTCATGGGTTGTTCTCTCACTGTATTTATAATGATTAGCCTAGATCTCTGTTACAATACTTATTATTCTCTTTTTGTTGTTAATTATATGCATGTGCATCTCTTTCATCCTATGATGAGTGACATCTGATCCTTAAATACAGCTTTGCATTGTTAACAATGACTGCTGCACCTATAATCGTATATGGATGAGGTGCTAGGAATCCTGAAACCATCCCTATATGAAAAAAATGCACTGCCATGCAGCAAATAAGTTCCTACAAATTTACTGTTTATTCCACAAAAACTAAATAAAATGTAAATTTAAAATAAAGTCATTTCAATAATGAATAAAATTTTGTGTTAAAAATATTACATGGAAGCCGGCGCCGCGGCTCACTAGGCTAATCCTCCGCATTGCGGCGCCGGCATACCGGGTTCTAGTCCCGGTCGGGGCACCGATCCTGTCCCGGTTGCCCCTCTTCCAGGCCAGCTCTCTGCTGTGGCCAGGGAGTGCAGTGGAGGATGGCCCAAGTCCTTGGGCCCTGCACCCCATGGGAGACCATGAGAAGCACCTGGCTCCTGCCATCGGATCAGCGCAGTGCGCCGGCCGCAGTGCGCCTACCGCGGCAGCCATTGGAGGGTGAACCAATGGCAAAAAGGAAGACCTTTCTCTCTCTATCTCTCTCTCACTCTCACTGTCCACTCTGCCTGTCAAAAAAAAAAAAAGATACTTTAAATAAATGCTCATTTGATCATCTTCCAAACGATGTTCAGAATGTTTTTCTATTGTACTCATTTTTCCTAAGCAAATGTTTAAATTCATTTATTCAATCAACAAATTAGCATATATATTTAGCTGTTTCCCAAATGTCAGGTAACTGGCCAGATGTTAGATATTGGATATGCAGAATGAACAGTCCCTTCCCTCACTCTTCACAACAAAAAAACATTTAGTAGGGTTCTGAAGATTAGCAAAGTTCTCACTGTGCGAGGAGAGTGCCTAATGTACTCAGGAATGAGAGAAAACTTCTTAGGGGAAGTAACAAAGTATTCAAAGAGGTTGGCATTGAGGAAAAGAATTGAAAAAGAAAACTAAGAAGAAAAATATTTCTTTGGCTTTATGTGCCATCTTGTATGCACAATTACCACAAAATGTGAAAATTGGAATAAAATTGGAATAAAAGTTTTTCTTGGTACAAAAATAGTTTTAAATTCATACATATGAGGTTTTCAAAAGTTTATGAAAATATATATTATGAGAAAACTATGAATGTATGAAAAACTTTTTGAACCAAAATAAACTTTTCATTCCATTTTTCCATAAACTCTTTGAATTAACACTCAACTCTGAGTCACATTTCCAGCTCAGAAAAATTTTATTACCTCCAAGTTCACCTATAGCTATCATTGGCTTGAGAGTCAGTATGTCCAAAATGGAATTGCTGGTCTGTATTTCCTGCCCACTACTTTCAAAAACATTAAAAAGTCATGTGTACTTCCTATTCCCAGTCCTTTTGATCAATAAGATGAAAAGCTTACATTGCTCTAAATTTCTCTCCCTCATCCTCCACATTCCATGGGCCACTAAATGTTACTCTAATGCTAATCTCTCAAAACTCTCCATCTTGCTCATCCCCACAATCATAGTTCTAACTGAAGTCCTCATCACGTCCTGAAAGAATTATCAAAAAATTTCCCATTAAATTGGCAAATAGAAGAGCTGTCTGTACCTTAATGTTTATTGCAGTTTAATTCACAAAGGCTAAGACATAGAATCAACCTAAATGCCCATCAACAGAAGACTGGATAAAGAAATTATGTGATATGGACTCTATAGAATACTATATAGCAGTAAAAAAAAAAATGAAATCCAGTCATTTGCAACAAAATGGAGGAATCTGGAAAACATCATGCAGAATGAAATCAGCCAGTCCTAAAGGGACAAATATCATATGTTCTCCCTGATCGGTGACAACTAACTAAGCACCTAAAAGGAAACCTGTTGAAGTGAAATGGACACTATTAGAAACAATGTCTTGATCAGCCCTTGTCCTGTCAAGGAACAACTTACTATTTTATCCCTTTTAGTATTTTTTGTTTTACTTAATACCATTGGTTGAACTCTTTTTTTTTTTTAATTTATTTATTTATTTTGACAGGCAGAGTGGATAGTGAGAGAGACAGAGAGAAAGGTCTTCCTTTTTGCCGTTGGTTCACCCTCCAATGGCCGCTGCGGCCAGCGCATCGCGCTGATCCGAAGCCAGGAGCCAGGTGCATCCCCCGGTCTCCCATGCAGGTGCAGGGCCCAAGCACTTGGGCCATCCTCCACTGCCTTCCCGGGCCATAGCAGAGAGCTGGTCTGGAAGAGGGGCAACAGGGATAGAATCCAGCGCGCCAACCGGGACTAGAACCCGGTGTGCCGGCGCCACAAGGCGAAGGATTAGCCTGTTAAGCCACGGCGCCAGCCAGGTTGAACTCTTTAATTAACACACAATTATTCTTAGGCATTTAAATTTAACTGAAAAGTGATCCCTGTTAAATATAAGAGTGGGAATAAGAGAGGGAGGAAATGTATAGTTCGGCACATGCTCAATTGGACTTGCCCCTAATGGTAGAGTTAGAAACGTGTCAGGGGATTACAATTCAATCCCATCCAGGTGGCATGTACCATCGCCATCTCACTAGTCAAAGTGATCATTTTCAGTTCATAATTGATCATAATGATAGGATTAAGTATCAAAGGGATCACATAAACAAGACTAGCTTCTGCTAATACTAACTGATAGAATTAAAAAGGAAGAGAAGGATCCAACATGGGGAGTGGGATACACAGCAGACTCATAGAATGGCAGATGTCCTAAACAGCACTCTGGCCTCAGAATCAGCCCTTAAGGCATTCAGATCTGGCTCAAGAGCCCATGAGAGTATTTTAGGCATGGAAAGCCAAGATACTCTGGAAAAAAAATGACCTAAATGAATGAGTGAGATCCCAGTGGAAAGAACGGGGCCATCAAAGAAGGAGGTACCTTTCTCTGAAGGGAGGAGAGAACTTCCACTTTGACTATGACCTTGTCTAAATAAGATCGGAGTCGGCAAACTCAAAAGGCTTCCATAGCCTTGGCAACTCATGACAAGAGCCTCGGGTGATTACTGACGCCATAAACAAGAGTGTCAAATTGTTAAGTCAACAACAGGAGTCACTGTGCACTTAATTCCCATGTAGGATCTCTGTCCTTAATGTGTTGTCCAATGTGAAGTAATGCTATAACTAGTACTGAAACAGTATTTTATACTTTGTGTTTCTGTGTGGGTGCAACTTGTTGAAATCTTTACTTAGTATATACTAAGTAGATCTTCTGTATATAAAGATAATTGACAATGAATCTTGATGAAGAATGGGATGGGAGAGGGAGTGGGAGATGGGATGGTTGTGGGTGGGAGAGAGGTTATGGGGGGAAAAAGCCACTATAATCCAAAAGTTGTATTTTGGAAATTTATATTCATTAAATAAAAGTTAAAAAATTCTCTACCCCCTTAATTGCTTTCCCTGCTTCCAATATCATTTCAACCCCAACCCATCTACACACTTACTGTAGACTTATACTCAAAATTGCTAATCTGATCATATTCCTCCATGATTACTTCAATAGTTCCCTATTTCTTATAAATAAGTCTAAATTCTGCATGATTTAACATCTTTCATCTTCTGTTATCTGCCTAGTCCTCCTTAACATACCACTGCTACCCTTTTCTTGTTTTTGACTGCTGCTACACCAAATGACTGATCTCTAAACAGTGTAGATAAAGCTTCCTTCCACCTTCAGCATACAGTCTGCTTCCTAAAATTTGTATCCAGCAAAATGTTCTTTCTCCTTCAAAGCTTAATTATTATCCCTTCTGTAAATCATTCTCTGACTCTCCAAGATTGAAGTTAGTGTTTCTTTCTGTATATTCCCATTGTGTTTTCCATTTTCTTCTTTGGTAAAGTGATTGTTCTCTCTGTCTACAACATTCCCAACAAAAACTCTTATTCTAACACATTTGACCAGTTTATTTCTCCCCTATCTTCAGATCCCTTCAACCATCACTTACTAAGAAAGGTTCTGAGAAGCCAGTCTTGATCAGACCATTTTAATAAATTATCCTAGAATTGCGTTTCTATTTCTTCCTTTCCTCAATTGGTAATTATATACTTTATTATTGTCTCTTTCCCATTAAACTATTATATAAAGGTAGGTATTGGGTCTTTGTTTACCATTTCATGATGGATATTTGGTCCCCACAACTCAAAATTATTGTTATTATTTCCAAGTTTATAGGTACAAAAATTGAGATTTTGAGAGATCAGAAGCTTTCCCTAAATCAGATATTAAATTGGGTCAGACTTTAACTACAGATAAAAATTGCTATCATATAAACACATAGAATAAATTATTAATCTCTCTTTTCCATTAATTATATCCAATGTATAAGACTATAGATGAATTTATCTTCTTCATAAATTTTTGTATTTTCCTAATTGTCCACCATGATAATGTATCAATATGTGATAGAAAAAGTAAATTTTATCCTCTTAGAATACTTTTTTTAATTTTGCAAAAATTTTATTTATATAAAGGGAACAAATTCCTTGTCTGATCCCAGATCTTAGTGAAAATGTTCCAACTATTCCCCCATTCAATATGATGCTGACTGTCGGTTTGTCATTTATTTCCATGATTGTGTTGAGTTGTGTTCCTTCTATATCCAATTTGTTTGAGGTTTTTTATCATGAAAAGATGTAAATGCTTTCTCTGTTTCTATTGAGATAATCATGCAATTTTTATTCTTCAGTTTCTTAATGTGATGTGTCACATTTATTGATTTGCATATGTTGAACCATCCCTGCCTATCCTGGGTAAATCCCATTTCATCCTGTTGAATGATCTTTCTGATTAGTATGATCTTTTAATTAGCTAATATTTTGATGAGGGTGTCTAGATCTATGTTCATGAGGTATGTTGGTCTATAGTTCACTTTCTTTGGTCTTCCTCTTTCTTGTGCCTTTTTCTGGTTTTGGAACTAAGGTGATACTGGCCTCATAGAATGAGATTGGGAAGATTCCCTACCTTTCAATTGTTTTGAATAGCGAGAGGAATTAGGACTAGTCTCAAATAGTTTGATAGAGGGCCAGTGCTGTGGCATAGCAGGTAAAGCCACCGCCTGCAGTACCAGCATCCCATATGGGTGCCGGTTCAAGCCCCAGCTGCTCCACTTCCAATCCAGCTCGCTGCTATAGCCTGGGAAAGCAGTAGAAGATGGCTGAGGTCCTTGGGCCCCTGCACCCATGTGAGAGACCTGGAAGAAGCTCCTGGCTCCTTGCTTCGGCATGGCACAGCTCTGGCCATTGTGACCACCTGAGGAGTGAACCAGCAGACAGAAGACCTCTCTCTCTCTCACTCGCTCTCTTCTCTAACTCTACCTTTCAAATAAATAATTTTAAAAAACAAATAAAAATACATATTTTTAAAAAGATAGACAAGAGGACAAATATTGTATAATTCTGCTGCTATGAGATTCCTAGAGTAGTCAAATTCACAGAGACAGAAAACTGAATGTGGTTTCCAGGGTTTGAGGAGAAGGATGAGGAAGTTAGTGTTCAATGGGTACAGAGTTTCAGTTTTGCAAGATGATAACATTCTGAGGGATCATGATGGTGATTGCGCAGCAATATAAATATATAATGACACTGTAGACTTGAGGTGTTTAACATGCTAAATTGTTTATATATCTTACAATTTCTAAAAGACAGCATATGAAACTAATAGAACAATATTTCCAATGGAAAACAAAAACCGATAAACATGTTAAAGACCTGGGAAATTTTTCTACCAGGAAAAAAACACCACAAAGGACAGAGTGGGTGGCAAACACTGCCAACATCTGCCCTTTCCCTCCCCCACCAGCACCCACCGCTGCCTGTTGAAGAGCACTGACCTTACATACTGGTGTCTTCATTTCTAGGAGCATTTGCCAGCTCCACTGTGATAAAGGCAGGCTGGAAAACTGTGAATGGTCCCAGAAAGTAGCTCACAGCTACCATTGGATAGGGATAAACGCCTCAGCTGCCCAGCACCATCTGAGGACAACTGAGGGTGTGTTCTATATGTAGCCCAGAGATTCTCTGTGGGACTAAGCCGCAGTCACACACTGCAGTGACCTGCTGTATAACGCATCATTCCCTTCCTTTGCTTCTCTCTCTCTCCCTTCCTCTTGCCCCAAACACCGTTCCCTAGGATTACCTCCCAAATAAATTGCATACCCTCAAATGCTTGTCTTGAGGTCTCCTTCTGCATGATGCTAAATGAAGATACAATAAAAATTCAACACTCAGTCTGGGTATTTGGCAGTGGTTATAATGCTGCCTAGGATGCCCACATCCCCTTCAGAAGTGCCTGGATTTGAGTCCAGGATCTACTACTGATTCTAGCTTTCTGCTAATGCACACCCTGGGAGGCAGCTTGTGGTGGCCCAAGTTGTATCCTCGCCACCCTAGTGGGAGACATAGACTGGGTTCCAAGCTCAAGGCTTTAGCCTGGCCAAGCCCCAGCTATTGCAGGCCAGTAGATAGGAAATCTCTCTCTGCCTGCTTCTCTCTCTCTCTCTCTCATTATCTCAAGTAAGTTAAAGAAATATTTTTTAAATCAATGCTTTAAAAAAGTGACCCCACAAACATCACAGATGGAGAAAGTATAATGATGTTCATTTTAATATTCTAGTGGTCCAGGTTTGGATAAAAACTAACATGTGACACAAAAATGGACATAAACAAGGTGACTCCAAGCAATTAGTCCATAAAGTAAATGACATATTAAGCTGCAAAACTTGGAAGAGTGCTTTGTCATATCCTTATTTACTTAATATATGACAGGCTTATTCAAATGTTGGATGTATAATGCTATTTTATATCCTTTAGAGAGATCTTTTTAAAGACAGAGCTTTAAAGAAATATTTCATTCTTTTTGTGGAACATTTTTAAATAGCTATACAAGGGCCTGACCTTACTGCAGCTTGCTTTAAGATCCCTTTGCTCTATACACTGAAAGTAAAACCCATAGTCTATTTAGAACTGAAAGCTCACTAATATAAAATACCTACAATGGATTTGTTGTCAGACCCATGTGCTCCTTCTGTCAGAGAACAAAACCATACTGGGAAGATCTTCATTTAAAAGGTGCTTTAAAGGAAAACACTACTACAATAGAAGCCTTAACAGATCTCCTATCCTCAGATTAGTAATCAATCCCCATTTCCTCTGCAGTCATCTCCGTGTCAGGATGGAGAAAGGGCTCTGCAGGTAATTATCTCCTCGGGTCTGCAATTGTAGTCTCAATATCCAACTACCTCTAATTTACCACTAAATCCCTGAAGTCAGTGCTGATCCAGGAGAAAAGGTGAACACCAGATGTGCTGCTTAAATGGAGGAATGATGTTCCTGCACTTTTCCCCACCATCCCCTCCCCTACTCTCCCTTACAGATTCATCATTCCTGACAGTCCCTCTGTGCAGACACAGAGAGAGGAACTATCTCCATTGGACAAGGGATTTAACCAACTACTGAAGAGCCAAAAGGGGAATGGAACCAGAACAACTGACTCACACATCACAGCTTGAACCACTAGACCGAGCTTCCGTCCTGAGCGGGAGATGAATCAGCCCGCAGTGATTCATCTCACCAAGGAAAATGCGTTTTCCCTGGGACAGAAGAGTTCATTTTAAAATACAAGAATGCAGAGATGTGAAAGTTAATGAAAAGCACAGACTATTTAAATTCAACAGCCATGTAGACTCTTCAATTACAACATAGAAATACTTGTATGTAGTGTCCCATGATATGAAAAAGCTTGATAATGGATGAACACTGTTCATGGAGACGTCTGGAACAAATGTTAATTTTTTAAAATATTTTTGTTGATATATTAAAATGTATGCATATTTATGGTGTGCAATGTGATGTTTTGATATATTCAAACATACTTCAAACAATTTGTGGAAAATGGGCATTAAAAGGTAAGTTTATTTTAATGCAAAAAATGTTTGAAATCCATGCATGGTTCTTTAATGATATACATTTTTCATGAACTTTCTGAAGGCCACCCAAATACATGTTTATATAGATACAAATATATATATATATATATATACATATATACATACATATATGTATAATATAGAATGATTAAATCAAGCAGATTAATATATCTATACCTCAAATCCTTTTTTTTTATCTTTTATTTCATAAATGTGAATTTACAAAGTGCAACTTTTGTATTGTTGTGGCTTCCCCCCCAACCTCCCTCCCTCCTGTGGCCCTCTCCTCTCCCTCTCCCATCCCGCCCTTTATCGAGTTTCATTTTCAATTACCTTCATATACTGAAGATCAACTTAGTATATACTAAGCAAGGATTTCAACAGGCTGCATTCACACAACCACACAAGGTTTAGGGTATTGTTCGACTAGTAGTGTTTTTAAGTTTCATAGTAAAACACATTAAGGACAGAGATCCCACATGGGGAGCATGTACCCAGTGGCTCCCGTTGTTGATTTAACAATTGGCACTCTTATTTATGACGTCAGCAATCACCCAAGACTCTTGCTATGAGCTGTCTAGGCTATGGAAGTCCCTTGAGTTCACAGACTCTGAACTTGTTTAGTCAAGGCCGTGTCACAGTGGAGGTTCCTTCCTCCCTTCAGAGAAAGGCACCTCTCTCCTTGATGGCCTATTCCTTCTGCTGGGGTCTTGTTCACCAGGGTCTTTCATTAGATTGTTTTTTGCCACCGTGTCATGGCTTTCCATGCCTGTGAGACTCTCATGGACCTTTTAGCCAGATCCGAATGTCCCAAGGGTTGATTCTGAGGCAGGAGTGCTGTTTTGGGCATTTGCCATCCTATGAGTCTGCTGTGTGTCCTGCTTCCCCCACAGGATCATTCTCTCCCTTTTAATTCTACCCTTCATTATTTGCTTACACTGGTTTATTTGTGAAATCTTTTCGACACATACCCTATCTTTTTTGATCGGTTATGTATTTATACTTATCATATCTATTTATACTTATACATATCTATACCTCACATCCTTTGAAGGTTTTAAAAACATGTTTAAAAATCATCAAACAATAAGGAAATGTACACTATTTTTTAAAGATTTTATTTATTTGAGAGGTACAGAGTGTTGGGGGGGAGACAGAAAATTCTTCCATCTGCTGGTTCAATCCCTAAATGGCCGCCATCATCAGAGTTGGACCCATCCAAAGCCAGGAGTCTGGAGCTTCTTCCAAGTCTTCCATGTGGATGAAGGATTCCAAGCACTTGAGCCATGTTCTACTGCTTTTCTGGGCCATAAGCAGAGAGCTGGATTGGAAGAGGAGCAGCCAGGACTCAAATAGGTGCCCATATGGGATGCCAGCTTATTCTATTACACCACAGCACTGGTCTCAAAATTTGTACTTTAATGTACAATTTGGGATATGCTCAATCAGACTTGCCCCAAATTGTGGAGTTAGAAACGTGCCAGGGGATTACAATACAATCCCATCAAGGTGGCATGTACCAACACCATCTCACTAGTCAAAAAGATCAATATCAGTTCACAATTGATCACACTGATAGGTCTAAGAGTCAAAGGGATCACACAAACAAGACAAGTGTCTGCTAATACTAACTGATAGAATCAAAAAGGGAGAGAACGATCCAACATGGGAAGCGGGAGACACAGCAGACTCATAGAATGGCAGATGTCCTAAACAGCACTCTGGCCTCAGAATCAGCCCTTAAGGCATTCAGATCTGGCTCAAGAGCCCATGAGAGTATTTTAGGCATGGAAAGCCAAGACACTCTGGAAAAAAAAAAAAAAAAGAAGACCTAAATGAAAGATCTCAGTAAGTGAGATCCCAGTGGAAAGAACGGGGCCATCAAAGAAGGAGGTACCTTTCTCTGAAGGGAGAAGAGAACTTCCACTTTGACTATGACCCTGTCAGAATAAGATCGAAGTCGGTGAACTCAAAAGGCTTCCATAGCCTTGGCAACTCATGACTAGAGCCTGGGGAGATTACTGACGCCATAAACAAGAGTGTCAATTTGTTAATTCAACTACAGGAGTCACTGCGCACTTCTCCTTTGGGATCTGTCCTTAATGTGTTGTCCAATGTGAAGTAATGCTATAACTAGTACTGAAACAGTATTTTATACTTTGTGTTTCTGTGTGGGTGCAAACTGATGAAATCTTTACTTAGTATATACTAAGTAGATCTTCTGTATATAAAGATAATTCAAAATGAATCTTGATGTGAATGGAATGGGAGAGGGAGTGGGAAATGGGAGAGGGAGTGGGAGATGGGAGGGGTGCGAGTGGGAGGAAAATTATGGGCGGAAAGCCATTGTAATCCATAAACTGTACTTTGGAAATTTATATTTACTGAATAAAAAAAAGAAAGATCCCCAGTGGAAAGAACAGATCATCAAAGATGGAGGTACATTTCTGTTCATGAATGTAGGAGAGAACTTCCACTTTGACTATGACCTTGTCTAAATAAGATCAGAGTCGGCAAACTCAAAAGGCCTCCATAGCCTTGGCAACTCATGACGAGAGCCTAGGGAGATTACTGACGACATAAACAATAGTGTCAATTTGTTAATTCAACAACAGGAGTCACTGTGCACTTACTCCTCATGTAGGATCTCTGTCCTTAATGTGCTGTACATTGTGATTTAATGCTATAACTAGTACTCAAACAGTATTTTTCACTTTGTGTTTCTGTGTGGGTGCAAACTGTTGAAATATTTACTTAATATATGCTAAATTGATCTTCTGTATATAAAGAGAATTGAAAATGAATCTTGATGTGAATGGAAGGGGAGAGGGAGCGGGAGAGGGGAGAATTGCGGGTGGGAGGGAAGTTATGGGGGGGGGGCATTGTAATCCATAACCTGTACTTTGGAAATTTATATTCATTAAAAAAGTTAAAAAAATAAAGCTCTAAGAACATTTTAACTTTAAAAATTTAAACTTTAAAAATTTAAACTGCCATTTTAGCTTATTTTTTTATAATTTTTTAAATTTATTTGAGAGTCAAATAGAAACCAAGATGGGCAGATAGAAGAATTCACAACTACTGGTTCTCTTCCCAAATGGCTGTAGCAGCCTGGGCTGGGCCAGGCTAATGCAAGGAGCTGGGGACTCAATCCAAGCCTCACAACTGGATGATGTGGGCGCAAGTATCTGAGCCATTACCCACTGCCTCCCAGCGTGTGCATTCACAGAAAGCTGAAATAGGAAATGCAGATGGGACTCAAGCCTAGCCACTCCACTATGGAATACAGGCATCCCAACTGGTATCTTAACTGCTAGGTCCACAACCCACCCCTTAGGTAAAATCTTTTAAGGAGTAATTTTAACCCTCAGCAAAATCAATAAAGAAGAGAATTTTATTGTGAACAATTTTGGTATAAATTACTGTATGAATTAATATTTAATTTAATAGTACAATATCTGCCATTTATTGAATGCCTACTAGGCACCAACTCTATTTTTTATAACAAAATTTAAAATAAATATCTGCATTTTACTGGAACTGTATCAGAGGTTCAAATAAGTTCCATGACTCACCCAAGAGAAATGAGCTTCCATTCCAAAATTTAAACTTAAGTTATTCTGATTCTAAAATAAGCTAGACAATCCTCAACTAACCATACTCTCTCCTAAGACATCTGAAGCCAATCTGCACCTTAAGCAAAGGGTTGTAAATTGTGGCATTCAAAATGACATCAGTGAGGGCAGGTACTGAGGTACACCAGGTTAAGCCACATACTTTGGATACCCACATCCCATATCAGGGTGCTGACTGGAGTCTCAGCTGCGCTGCTTCCCATTCAGCTCACTGCTGATATACCTGGGAGGCAGCCATCAGCAAATTGTTCTGTATTAGTAAGAAAAGAAAAGAAAACCCTTCCCTCTCTCCTAAACACACACATACACACCCCTAAAACACTCATGAGTAGTGATTGAAATGTGTGAGTTTTATAGCAAACTTGTCACTGTTGCTACTCAACTTGTTAAAATACCTTTAATTATACTGTACAGTAAACTCAAATAGACTTGTTTTGGGTTATTTCCTTACACAGCTAAGAAGTACCCAAGACTAAAAGAAGTTAATCACTATCCCTAAGTTGAAGCTGACAATCAAAACGTTGGCTACCAATTATGACAGCATGTTTGGACCTCCATGTTCATAGTAACAATTTTAAATTTACACTAAAAATTTTTAGTCACAATTATTTTTATTCAGGCCAAAACTTAGAAGCTTTGTCACACTTCTCTCATGTAAGAAGTATTTTACCCTAACTTTTGCAAAGACTTTTATATAAATAAGACTGGAAGACTTAAGGTATCCATCAGAATCCTGGGGCCCACCTGATAATGATGCTAGTTTTGAAAATTTTGATGGACTAACTATAGCTAAATAGTAAATGTAATATGCCATTCTAATAATTAATATTAATAATAAATATTCCCATTTAATCCTCTCAAAAACCCTATAGTATAGCACTATTATTATTATTCATGTGTTATAAGCAGAGTGTGCTCATGATACAGACACTGTGCTTTGGAAAGCTTCAGGAAATCAGATAACTGGGAAATAGAGCTGATATTCAAAGCCAGAAATACCTGTGCTCTTAATCATCATGATTTACTGCCTCCCAGTTTCCATAGAGATCTACAGGATATTATCATACTTCTTTGCTTCTTTTTTATTAGAGTAAAAGTTTCTTTATTCAATTTAATGTTTTTTTGAGATAACATATTTGTGATTTACATTATAGTCAAAGACTTATGGCTCCACTATGTAAAGAGTTCAACAAATAAAAGTAGAAAGACTTTAGTCCAACAGGAAAATAGTCAAGGGCTATAAGCAATAATAAAATGAAACTTTGTTCAACCTCACTCATATAAAGTAAATTTTAAAATAGTTACAAACTCATTAAAATTATAGTAGAGGGGCTAGCATTGTGGTGTAATGGGTTAAGCCACCTCCTGCAATGCCGGTATCCCATATGGGTGCCAGTTCAAGTCCCAGTTGCTCCACTTCCCTTCCAGCTCCCTGCTAATGAACCCAGGAAAGTGTGGAAGACAGCTCAGTGCTTGGGTCCCAGTGATCACACCATAGCTGCATTTCTGGCTTGTATTCTTGCAAATCAACTACCACTGCCTATCTAAGGGACTCTTTATGAAGATTTACTAACAAATAGTGAGAACATTGAGATTATCTTTATCATTTGTTTCTTTTTATATTGTTTAGGATGTGTGCAAGTTGTAAATGGCAGGGGGAGGAAGGGAGTCAGTTCTAATAATCACAAAACTCCCAACCAAGTATTATGAGAAATGGAGTCCACAAGAAAGAGAGAACCTGGCTTAGAAGACCCTGATGCAGTTGGCATGAGTTGGCATAGGGAACAGGAAACAAAAAGAAGGCTTTCTGAGGAAGCTAACACTAAATCATGCTACTCAATTTCCAATGGATATTGGAAGCTGAGCCTCAGAACCTAGTGAAAAGACATTAAAGAGGTAAAAATAATTAATAAGTGATTTCTCATAGATGAGATAAAAATCTAAACATCTTATCATTGCTTAAGATAATTACTATTTGTACAGTACAGTAGTCAATATAAAGAAACATTCTCACCTTTGCTAACAAATTTCCAAGACTAACTTAATAATAGAAAGTTATCTCTCATTAACTTGAAGTGTCTGGTACAAAAATAACTTTCACAAACTAATTCAAACTAACAATCCATGACACTATCTCAGAGAGAGTGTGAAATGTGCTTTCAAAACTGCTACTGGCTTCCAATAATTATACACTGTGATATTGCAGCAGCTTGGCCTCCATCTTAAATTAGAAAATGTTAAGCCAATAAAAAAAGAAAAGATGTAGCAGCATGATATCACCCTAGCAAATGCATAAATGCATTTAAATTTATTTAACTAATTGCCCCCTTGATATCCAGGTATTTATAGCCCTAAATGGTTTGCTATTTTTTTGACAATATCACTGTGGGAATCATCCCATGATCATTCTTCTTACTGCATAACAATTTATTCTAGTCACAAAGCTGGATGTTTTGTTGCAGATGGGTTTATCCTAATGACCACTGCTCTGCACTAATAATTAGCATTTTAAGAAAATTTTGATACTAATAATGGATAAAAAGAACTCTCCTGTTGTTAGAAGAAATACAAAGATACAAAAATTAGTGTAGAATATTTGAGACTCTTAATATAAACTCTACAGTACTGGGAGAATCTTTGAAGAAAATAGGAACTGCAGAGAAATATTTCATCTTCTGAATGACCCTAAAAATAGCAGGAAAATTTTTTTCAATGTTATGACATTCAGATGTGAAACCCAAATGAGGGGCCATATTGCCCTTCACAGGCTTTGTATGTGTTACAGGGCATCAGAGATGTCAAGTAATGTCTCCTTCTGATGACAACTTTGTTTCCATCTGCAATACACTTATGGAATTCTCCTGTGCAAGTTCCATAATGCTCACCTAGGATAACGTTTCATGTTTCAGAGAAAAAGTAAAAGCTCAGGGTTACCGAATGGTCCTTCCAAGGTTACACAGGTAAAACTAGAGCCTACTACATTCAAAAATGAATACAATGTTCTCTTCACTATATCATAGTGTTTCATACAGAACTGATATTTCCAGACAACTTTTAGGTAAGGTTAATTGTTGCTGTGTAGATCTGCTAAATAGGAAAAAAAAATCTATCATAATTACAGATTACATAATTGCTGAACATTAAATTTAAACTATTATTTTTGTTATATTTCAACTGCCTTTGTGCCAGCCACCCCTTTATCTGAATCTATTTAAGAGCAGGCACTGCTTCTTAATCATTGGTTTTTCCAAACAACCAGAACACAGTGCCTGGTGCACCACAAGCTGTCAACTATCTGAATAAATGAGCATCTCTATCACAACACTTATGTTCAAATCTGATCATTTCTATTCTGCCTGTCCCTTCAGGATAGAATGGATCACAGTCATCCTTCTCACTCTGCATTTAACTCAAGTTCTGGCAAAGAACATGCACTCAATAAATATTCCACAAATTAATAAATGAATGAAAAGCTCTTCCCTTCCAACTCTTTATACAGACCAAATCTAAGAAGAATGATACAGAGAGGAGTCTCAAAATGTGCTTTGAATTTTGGAGTAGTGATGGTAATAAAAGTGACATCACAATTGAATAATTTTGTCTCCTCTGCCCAGCAACTTAATGCTGGGCATTAAGTCTCTCTATGCTGTACACTGGGAATAACTGTATCAAGTATTCTTAATAGTAATTGTGCCGTGAAAAATAGGAGACCACCTAATGTATAGGAAGAACAATCAGTTCATGTTCCTGCTGCTTCATGGTTGTTGCCATTATCTGCTAGCAAAAAAAAAAAAATGTACAAAGTATATTCAATAAGCATATCAATGTTTCTTCTCTTTATAAAACAGAAGAAAAAAAATGGACCAAAAGATGAAGAGATGCAGTCAGAAATCCCAGCCAAAAAAGCAATTTAAAAAACCTTCTAGTCCTTTGAATTTTTTTCAATCATTCACCATTCTAGCTCTCAGTATTATCTATTTATTCACTTAACAAGTATTTATTGAGCAACTATTATACAAGGTATTTGTTGACTAACTACTATACTAGGTGTATCATGGTAAATAATTCAGGCATGAAATTCACAGACTGGCAAGCCCAATTCCTTCCACTCTTATGTGAGAGTGTAGGTTCAGAGGTTCAAAATAAGAGTGTCATTTCCTCAGGATGCTTGCACACTGTTTCCAAAAACCAGGCTGGTTTTTCATCACTGTAAAACCAACCTGCTGTACTGAACCACTGCACTGATGTGAATTTGGCATATCCTCCAAATGAGCCTTGACAGGAGAGGTAAAGAATTGCTAGGTCAGATGCTCTTTGGAATTCATCCCACAGTCATACTACCATGACTAAATTCTGCCACAAGTTATGATTCCAAGCTCACATTATTGCCCTCTCAACATAACTTTCACATACAACTACCAACCCACAAACACATGCCACTGCTCACAAGAAAGATGAATCTAAGAAAATTAGACAGTGAAAAAAATCCATTTTTTTCTTTGGGGAAAAAAAACTATTCAAAGTGTCTACTCCTTTGTGAGTGGAAGAACTTACCCTTCTACACACACAAATACAACACCAAAAATAGACTGTTGACTAATGGAACAGAATAGAAACTCCAGAAATCAATTTATGCATCTATGACCAACTAATCTTTGTCAAAAAAGCTAAATAAATCCCTGAAGAAAAGATAGTCTCTTCAACAAATGGCACTGAGAAAATTGGATCTCTCCATGCAACTTATACAAAAATCAACTCAAAATGGATCAAGGATCTAAATACGTGACCTGATACCATCAAATTACTAGAGGAAAACACTGGGAAAGCTCTGCAAGACATTGCCATAGGCAGTCTTCTTGGGAAAGACCTAAGAAGTACAGGCAATCAAATCCAAAATAGACAAATGGGATGACATCCAACCAGCTGAGAAGCTTCTGTACTGCAAAGGAAACACTCAGCAAAGTGAAGAGGCAATTAACAGAATGGGAGAGGATATTTGCAAACTATGAAACTGATAAAAGATTAATATCCAGAATCTATAAAAAATTCAAGAAACTACAAAAAACAAAACAATCCCATAAAGAAATGGGCAAAGGACTTGACAGGCATTTTACAAAAGAGGAAATTCAAAGGGCCAACAGACACATGAAAAATGCTCATGATCACTAGCTATCAGGGAAATGCAAATAAAACCACAGCATGGTTTCACCTCACTCCAGTTAGAATGGCTCTCATACAGAAATCAACAAACAATAAATGTGGGTGAGGGTGTGGGAGAAAAGGTACCCTAAAAATAAAAAAGAAAGAATAAGCTTTATCCACTATCTCCATATACTCAACATTGTTTCTCTTTTCTACCCACTCCTTTTGGGCTCTGAACTCCACCACTCCATAGCAATAGCACTTACGAAGGTTGTCGCTGATCTCTATCGTGCCCAGACATCTCAGCAGCATTTGACATAACTGTTCATTTCCTCGTTGAAACACTTCTCTGGGATTCTGGGCACCACATCTGCCTGAGTTTCATTTCCTTCACTGGCCACAACTTCTCCATCTCCTTACAGGCATTTCACCTTCCACCAGATCACCAATTGTTGGAATTCTCAGGACCTCTGACAGACTTCTCTACATATGGCTCTGCCTATGGGAGCCCATCCAATCCCATGACTTGAAATGCTTCATCCATATAAGATAACTAAAATTTTTGTCTCTACCACATAACTGGCAGAAATCTCAAATGCAAACTGGTGAGGATAGAACTAACCAATTCTGACCTCTGTAACCAGCTACCCTCCATCCTTTTCCATCTCAGGTTGTAGAAGTGACAATAGCTAGGTGCTGAGGTCCAAAACTCAGAAGTCAGCTGGTGCCGCGGCTCACTAGGCTAATCCTCCGCCTGCGGCACTGGTACCCCAGGTTCTAGTCCCGGTTGGGGCGTCAGATTCTATCCCAGTTGCTCCTCTTCCAGTCCAGCTCTCTTCTGTGGCCCGGGAAGGCAGTGGAGGATGGCCCAAGTCCTTGGGCCCTGCACCCACATGGGAGACCAGGAGGAAGCACCTGGCTCCTGGCTTCAGATTGGCGCAGCGCGCTGGCCAGCAGCCATTTGGGGGGTGAACCAGCGGAAGGAAGACCTTTCTCTCTGTCTCTCTCTCTCTTACTGTGTAACTGCCTGTCAAAAAAAAGTACAAAACTCAGAAGTTATCTTAATTCCTCTGTCAACCCCAAATACAACTCATTAATGAGTTCTCTCAGCACAACCTCTAAAATGCATGCAGATTCTAACCTAATCTCACTATCCCTTCTCTGTTATCTTAGGCCTGGTCACCATTATTTCTTTTTTTAAAAAAAATATTTATTTTATTTGAGAGTTAGAGTTAAAGACAGTGAAAGGGAGAGACGGAGAGAAAAGTCTTCCTTCCAATGTTCACTCCCAGATGGCTGCAATGGCCGGAGATGCACCATTCCGAAGCCAGAAGCCAGAAGCTTTTTCCAGGTCTCCCATGTGGGTCCAGGGGCCCCAGGATTTGGGCCATCTTCTACTGCTTTCCCAGGCCACAGCAGAGAGCTGGATTGGAAGTGAAGCAGGCAGGACTAGAACTGGTGCCCATATGGGATGCCAGTGCCACAGGCGGAGGATTAACCTACTGCGCCATGGCATCGGCCCCCACCATTATTTCTTATCTGAACTGCTGGAACAACCTCAGAACTGGCTTCTTTGCCTCTGCTCTTGCTCCCTTGCAATCTATTATTTACACAACATCTGAAACAATCCTTATAAAGTGTTAGTGTCCCTATGATTTCCCTACTGACTTCAGGTCACTTAAAGCAGAATAAAACCAACCTCTTTACAATGACCTGCACAAACCTACGTGATCTGGGTCTGTCTTCCTCTGTCCTCATTTCAGTCCTGTTTTCCCTTTGCTCACTGTGATACAGATACACTTTCATTTTGTTCCTTGAATCTGCTAAGTTTCTTTCCAGGTCAAGGCCTTGGCATCTCCTGTTCCTCCAGCTGGGGATGATCTGCTCCCACAACAACCTCAAATTTATCAAAACGTATGCACATATTTGCCAAGCCCTACTCTAAGAACATTATATGCATTAACTTATTCACATTAGACTGGGTCTTCAAAAAGCAGAAGACAAGATAGGGTTAAATGTGTAAGAAATTTGTAGGATGGGGAAAGATATCTATAGAAAAAAAAGGAAGAAAGCATTTTTCAGAAGAGCTGTCAGACTCTAAAGCTACTCTGATCTCAGTGAAGGGAAGAAAGCGAAAAGGGAAGAAGGGAAGGATGGATGAATCTTAAATCTCCATGCGTTCTTCAAAAAGTTGGTCAAGGCTCAAGACAAATCCATCTGGTAGGGTAGTCATGTCTCTAAGAAATGAGTCTGCCTTAGTGTCCCTGTCATGCTCAGTTGTTGGCTGGGAAGATCCCAATGGGAAGTGGCATCTCAGTGCAAATGCGACAGTGGGCTTCAGCATGCAGCAGCCGGGCCCCCTGTGTCAGATATCTGAGAAGCACCTGCTCCTGGATCCCACATCCTTCAATCTGCCCAATAACCATGTCAAGAAGGTTTTGTTATCCTCATTTATGACATGAAGAAAGGAGGTACAGAGGTCAGCTGCTCGGCAGGTGGCAGTCAGGATTTGGGTTGCTGTGGTCTGCCCGCAGATCTCTCATTTTTAACCAGTAAAATTTAATTCAGGTCACACCCTAAATGTCACTTCCTTGAGAAAAGAAGGTATTAAAAAGAAGTAGGCCTTGCCCTTTCCAAACCATCGCTGTGATTTATCTTCCTACAACTTTTAATTTACATTACAAGCTGTTCTGTCTATCCTCCTTCAAGTAGGAGATAACATATTGGCAGATGAGATTGAGGGGGGAGAAGTGAAAGGGAGTTGAAAGAAAGGAAGGATGTGGCCGATGCTGTGGCACAGAATGTTAAAGCCCTAGGCCGGCGCCGCGGCTCAATAGGCTAATCCTCCGCCTAGCAGCGCCGGCACACCAGGTTCTAGTCCCAGTCAGGGCACCGGATTCTGTCCCGGTTGCCCCTCTTCCAGGCCAGCTCTCTGCTGTGGCCAGGGAGTGCAGTGGAGGATGGCCCAAGTACTGGGCCCTGCACCCCATGGGAGACCAGGAGAAGCACCTGGCTCCTGCCATCGGATCAGCGCGGTGCGCCGGCCGCAGCGTGCCGGCCGCGGTGGCCATTGGAGGGTGAACCAACGGCAAAGGAAGACCTTTCTGTCTCTCTCTCTCTCACTGTCCACTCTGCCTGTCAAAAATAAAAAAAATTAAAAATAAAAAAAAAAAGAATGTTAAAGCCCTAACCTGCAGTGCCAACATCCCATATGGGCGCCGGTTCTAGTCCTGGCTGTTCCACTTCCAATCCAGCTCTCTGCTATGGCCTGGGATTGCAGTTCTGGATGGCCTAGGTTCTTGGGCTGCTGCATCCACATGGGAGACCCGGGGGAGGCTCCTGGCTTCAGATTGGCACAGCTCTGATTGTTGCACCCAATTGAGGAGTGAACCAGCGAATGGAAGACCTCTCTTTCTATCTCTCTCTTTCCCTCTCTCTGCCTCTCCTTCTCTGTGTAGATCTTTCAAATAAATAAATACATCTTTAAAAAAAAAAAACACATGCCTAAAAGCCCATACTCACTTCCATTATTACAGATCCTTCTAGAACTTCCATGCAATCAGAGATAAAATTTTCATAAGTGAATCTATCAGAAAGAAGAAAAACAATCATTTGTTGGTGATGTTATTTCTAGTGAAATCCAAGAGAATTAGCACACACAAAAAACTATACAAAGGACTGAAAAGTTTTCATAAATACCAATAATAACCATTTAAAGTATAGTGGAGAGAAATGTAGTCATAATATAAGCAAAAATAGATATATATTATATAAATATATAGTTAATAAATATATTAGCTTCTAATGAAAGTAACCAAAAAATTAAAACCTATCTGAAGAAAAACACCACAACTCACAAAGAATTTAAATGTTTTTATTTTACATTTAATACATAATACTCTAAAGATATGGATGCACTTAATACTCTAAAGATACATAAACGCCTCCTAATTTTATAGATATCTCAATTATAATAAACATTAGCAAAAATTCTTTTATAACTGGATAAAAAATTTTGAAGTTCTTTGAAAGACTGAATAAATAAAATAGCTAAGAAAAAATTTTTAATGACAAGCTCTGAGGATGGTTTTGTCCTATAGGATTTCAAATGTATTATAAGACAGCAACAATTCAACAATCAGCTGCATAATTCTCACAGTCAAAACAATGACATAGATAAGATGATACAAAAAATAGAGTCAATCATACAGCTTACATAAAAATTTTGTACATGAAAACAGGATAAAATTGGTAGAGGAAATCCACAAATAACATTCATTGAAGAGAAATGGTAGGTGATTAACTCAGAAGTCACACTCGTTATCTTTCAGGTAGATGCAAATGTTAAAAGTCATAAAAAGCTGAAAGTAAAATTAATATTCCAACTCATAAAACAGAAATACAGTTATATAACAGAATATAATAGTGGTACTAAAATCATATTGATGAAAAATATTTTAATACCTTCAGAAAATGTGATTGAACTGAGAAAATAAAATTACAAAATAGTACACAGAAAATTCTTTATTAAAGTTTGCAGAAGGAAGGGAAATTCATCAAAAAATGAAAATATTTCTTCATTAATTAACCAGTGAAGTAGAAATACCCCTTGGTACTTAATACTATGTCTGTACTGATCACTCAAAGCTAGTAAGCATATGTCTATATACCTTAATTCTTTAAAAAACTGATAAGCCCTCATTTTTACATGAATAATAGCCTTTTTTAAGATTTATTTATTTATTTGAAAGTCAGAGTTACACAGAGAGAGGAGAGGCAGAGAAAGAGAGAGAAGTCTTCTTCCATCCACTGGTTCACTCCCCAATTGGCAGCAGTTTAGAGCTGTGCTGATCCGAAGCCAGGAGCCAGGAGCTTCTTCCAAGTCTCCCATGCAGGTGCAGGGGCCCAAGGACTTGGGCCATCTTCTACTGCTTTCCCAGGCCATAGCAGAGAACTGGATCGGAAGTGGAGCAGCCGGGACTCGAACCAGCACCCATATGGAATGCTGCCACTGCTGGCGGTGGCCCTACCCACTATGCCATAGCATCAGCCCCACAAATGATAACTTTTCCCTGTCGGGGGCAGGATTCTATGATGGCCTTCTGAATCCTGCTCCCTATTGTCCACGCTGGTACAATCCCCTCCCACAAGGGTAAAATGGCCTTGAGAACATGATGGGCTGCATCTCCCATCATTATGTGCCAAAAGAAATTTGTGCATGCATTAGGGTCCTAATCAGCTGACACTGAGTTTATCAAAAGGAAAAGTATCCTGGATGTGCCTGACTTCATCAGATGAGCCTTTAAAAGAGGACAGAGAGATTCTCTCACTTGTCTTGAAGATGCAAACTGCCACATTGTGATGAGGGCCAGGGGCCAGGGAACCAGCTTCTGAAGCTGAGAATTGCTCCCAACTGACAGCCAGCAAGAAAGCAAAAACCTTAGTCTTACAGCTTCAAGGAACAAAATTTTTCCAATAACCACAGAGCTAGGAAGAAGGCTCCAAGCTCCATAAGAGATTGCAGTCCCATCTATCACCCCAGTAACCTGTTGAGACACTGAGGACCCAGCATAAACACGCCCAGACTCTGGTCTCACAGAGACTGAGAAATAATACGTGTGTGTTTCTTCAAGCTGCTAAGTTTGTGATACTTTGCTACACAGCTATAAAAAACTATAACACCCCCACTATTGACGGTGATATTTCAATCCCCATTTTAAGTATATATTCATATTAGGTGTTGCTTGATGCCTTATATCTGTGAGTTATTTGATGATTATCTCTGCCTCTCCACATGAGCTTTCAAGCTCTGGTGGGGGCAGAACATAGTAATTACTCTGCATGTTCAATGAAGAATGTTCTCATTATGATTTCATTTTTCTCACGAGGCTCTGAAACTACCTGTTACTACAAAAAAAAATGTGTGGGTGCAGAAAAATTCCTTCCATCCTCTTTCCAAAGGATCCATAGCCTTGCTTTGAAAATCTGGAAAACACATCATGCAAGAGACCCATCAGCAACCTGCAATCAGAGAAATGGCTTGGTCCCAGGGAAGGCCCTGAGTGACCTTAGGTAAAGTGGCCAATACTGCCAGGTTGCAAAAAAGCAGCTTCAGCTGTGAGCCTAAAGACAGATGTAACAGACACATCAGCCCTGTTTCTTAATTTCCTTACAACTGGCATCAACTTTTAGCCATAAACATTCCAACCTGTGGGGCAGGTTTAGCCTAGTGCTTAAAAATGCACTTAAGGTGTCTGCTTGGTGCAGTGGTGGGTTGAGCCAGTGCCTGTGGTGCTGGCAACCCATATGGGCACCAGTTTGAGTCCCAGTTGCTCCATTTCTGATCCAGTTCCCAGATAATGGCCTGGAAAAAGCAGCAGAGTGTTTGGGCCCCTGCACTCATGTGGGAGACTCAGAAGACACTCATGGCTCCTGGTTTTGGCCTGGCTACAGGTGGCCTTTGGAGCCATCTGGGGAGTGAACCAGTAAATGAAAGACCTTTCTCTGTCTCTCCATCTTTCCTTGTAATTCCGACTTTAAAACAAATAAATAAATCTTAAAAAAAAGCAAACAAATGAAATATTAAGGAGGAATCAAAATGAAATGAAACAACTAGTGGAACAAGAAACTCTGATAGTGACAAGAAATCATAATGAAATGTAGAATTCAATAGATCAAATGACAAACACATTAGAGAGCCTTAAAAACAGAATGGGTGAAGCAGAAGAGAGAATATCGGACTTAGAAGAAAGAGAACAGGAAAGGAAACAGGCAAACCAAAGAAAAGAAGAGGAAATTAGAAATCTAAGAAATATTGTCGGGAATCTACAGGATACTATTAAAAAACCTAACATTCGGGTTCTGGGAGTTCCTGAAGGCATGGAGAGGGAGAAAGGATTAGAAGGCATTTTCAGTGAGATACTAGCAGAAAATTTCCCAGGTTTGGAGAAGGACAGAGGCATCTTAGTACAGGAAGCTTATAGAACCCCTAATAAACATGACCAAAAGAGATCCTCACCACGACACGTCGTAATCAAACTCACCACAGTGAAACACAAAGAAAAGATTCTAAAATGTGCAAGAGAGAAACGCCAGATTACTCTCAGAGGATCTCCAATTAGACTCAGAGCTGACTTCTCTTCAGAAACCCTACAAGCTAGGAGAGAATGGCGAGACATAGCCCAGGTGCTAAGAGAGAAAAACTGCCAGCCCACAATATTATATCCTGCAAAGCTCTCATTTGTGAATGAAGGTGAAATAAAGACTTTTCATAGCAAACAGAAATTGAATTTGTTGCCACTCGTCCTGCCCTGCAAAAGATGCTTAAAGATGTGTTACACACAGAAACACAGAAACATGGTCACCAATATGAAAGAAGGTAAAGGAAGGAAACCTCACAGCAAAAGATCACAGGAAGCTCAATTTCTCTTTGACATAGAATTAAACTCTGATGCTCTGTTAAAGCAATGTGTTAAAGTAATCTATTATGTTCTCTTGATGTCTGTTAAATTCTAGTTGTTCAAAAACAGCTGAATTTTTATTAAGAGCTATGGGTTATTTAAATATGTGCTTATTTTCAAAGATTTGAATAATCACCTTGTAACAATGATCAAATTTGGTCTATGTTATGTCATGATTTTAAGAAATCTTATTTCAACCAGATATTTTGGATTTTGAGCCTTCTAGGCATTCTTGACAGGCATTCAAAAAATCAAAGTTTCAAACAATCTGGACTCTAAAATTTCCAGTAAATCTTGGACTTTTGTTTTTCCAGTTTGGGCCCAACTGAAAAAATTGAAGGACCTATGTCTCTCATCTTATAGAGACACCAACTAATCAGGCTATTTGGATTATATTAGAAGTACTGTCAAGATGTGACGTGGTACCAAACTTTAAGTTTCTATAATGGAAAATGCTATTAATACAAATGTTTGAGAATTAAAAAGTCTAATGATCTTGTGTTACTAGACATGATAGTTATCTTAATGAGAAAGCCCCAGAGGCCTAAAGGGTTAAATACTTGTAAAATCCTACAGGTGCTTTCAAAAATACTGTGAAGTAAGCAAGTGCCTCTTATTGGTTGATGAGTTTATAATTTTAAACATGGCGACTTAAAGTCTTTTGTCATCCACAGTGATATATGATTTGCTGCTCATAAAACTAAAGTGTTGTTGGTTCTGTGTTTAGCTGTCCTCCTATAGGTTCCTATGGACTTTTTCCAGCCATTTCTATTGTATTCAGCACTTTGGGATGGCTCTGTAAACAGATGAAGCCAATAATGTATTAACAGTACCAACTGAGAGAAAGTATGGTTAACTGAGGTTACTAAAAACAAAAAACAATTCAAATCAATTGGCAATCTACAAAAAGAGTCAAAGATTTTAAAAGCTATTATTAAAATTGCTATATTGATCTATTATGTTATGTTATATGTGTGTACATATTGTACGTCCACATGGGAAAATTTTATTAAGAATTTTATTTTAATTGGCTTATAGATTAGATTGTCTATAAATTTAAGCTGCTAAAATCAATCAAAGATACATTTTAATTTGTGTGACCTGAATCTCTGTATCATATGTTTGATACATGTCAGTAGAAAGAAACTAAAAACATTTTATATGGTTGTGCTTAAGTTTACTGGCTAAACAAACTACACCATGTTATTTAAGACGTGTTTTCAAATACATGATTCTTAAAATTTATAGAAGGCATTGGACCTTCTGGTAAATGTTTTCTTCAGTTGTTATCTAATGGTTGAAACGGTTTGCTAAGTATTCATGTGGTATTGCTATTGTCAGCAAGCAATCTAGAACTTGCTCCCTCATTTCTCTATTCTAAGCCCAACTTGTTCTTTCATTTCTCTATTCTCCTCAAGGTAGGAAACTAATTCTATTATGAAGGAATCTGTAGGACGCACAATTTAATCTTTAGACCTTATAAAAGAGATGGCTAACATTTTTCTGTAATAACATAGCCAAAATAAGAGCTTAAATTATAATCTCATAGCTAGCTTTACTTCGCCATCAGCAAACTAAACAGTTAGCAGAAAAAACCTCCCTTTCAGACCAAAGGGAAAGAAAGTTTTTAAGTGAGAATATAATTTTCCTCATGGGCATTGTCTACCTTAGAAAAACTATTACAGAACATGCCTGTGACTATAGACTTGTAGTTCAGGCCACCGAAGATTAGAGATGGGACCTGGACACTCCCTTGACTTGCATCCTCTGGTCTGCTTTAACACAAACCAGGAGGAAAAGAAAGCTAGGCATCAGAAGCAATGGGTGGCAGGCCTATTAATGGCTGATCTGTACAGTGATCTGTCCTCAAGGAGACCCAACAGGCCAGTCCACTGCAGTGGCTTTCAATGTGGTAAGCCTGGGCTTCAGGAGAAGTCAACTTGTGAAGAGCCCTGGCAGCTCTGCCAAGAGTTGGATCACTGGAAATGGACCTGCCCTGGAGTCGAAGGATGCCCAGGTCAGAGCCACAGATCTTATTGGCTCTAAGCTGAAAAGCCCTTCACTCAGCCCAACTTCCAAAGTGACCACTGCAGCTGAGGGGATGGCCAAGCAGGGTCAGCAACATTGCAGGCAGAACTGTAAATTTCTTGTTAGAGATGCCCCCTGCCTTTACCTGGCCAGCTCTCCTCCCAGGCCAGCCAAGCAATGAAAGTCAACAGGGTGCCTTCCCCTAGGAGGTTCACACCTCCCTTAGGATGTACTCCATGTGAAGAGATAGATAGGTCTGGGCCTCTTAACTTACAAGGCCTAAAGCCCAACAGATTATTATCAAGCCCCTTCTATCAGGTTCTATTTGCCTCTCAATCAGAAAAATTACTTGTAGCTTAGACAGCACCTTTCTTAGCTCCTCTAATAATGACTCTGTCCTTTGTTCTAGACCCTGTCTAGCGCACTTGGGCCTCATTCCTTTGTAATCATAACCTCTACTCTACCACCAATGGCTCTACTCCCAACCTGTGTGTACTGATGGTCCTCTTCCCCACTTAATGCTGTATAATTGTTCAAACCTGGTAAATGCCACTCTTAGGATCTTGGTTACTATCCTCACCCTGTCTTTTATGACCTTGTCTAAATATGATCAGAGTCGGCGAACTTGGAAGGCTTCCATAGCCTTGGCAACTCATGACGACAGCCTAGGGTGGTTACTGGCGCCATAAACTAGAGCGTCAATTTGTTGGGTCAACAACAGGAGTCACTGTGCACTTGCTCCTCATGTGGGATCTCTGTCCTTAATGTGCTGTACATTGTGATTTAATGCTATAACTAGTACTCAAATAGTATGTTTCACTTTGTGTTTCTGTGTGGGTGCAAACTGTTGAAATGTTTACTTAATATATTCTAAGTAGATCTTCTGTATATAAAGAAAATTGCAAATGAATCTTGATGTGAATGGAAGGGGAGAGGAAGCGGGAGAGGGGAGGGTTGTGGGTGGGAGGGAAGTTATGGGAGGGGGAAGCCATTGTAATCCATAAACTGTACTTTGGAAATTTATATTCATTAAATAAAAGTTAAAAAAATTAAAAAAAAAAAAGAAAGCAAACAAAGAAAACAGATCTGGTGTCCCACAATGGAGTGCCTGGGTTAAAAACATGGCTCTTGTTCTGGCTCCTGACTCTAGATTCCTGCCAATGCAAACTCTAGGAGGCAGGCAGCAGTGATGTCTCAAGTGACAGGGCTTCTACCATCTACCTGGGAGACCTGAGTTCCTGGCTCCAACTCTCACCACTGCAGGCATTTGGGAAATGTCGATCTCTCTCTCTCTCTCTCTCTCTCTCTCTCTCTCTCTCTCACACACACACACACACACACACACAAAATTAAAAGACTCTACCCCATATACCTCAAGACAATCTGTCTATTGATGATTGAATTCTTAAAGGAGGTTCATTGTTGTGGTATACCTTTTGTTAGCAGAATTGGATGTGGGGTGGGAAGTCTGCAAGTCTTTGCGTGGCTTCTGGCATGAAGAGGTGGACTGGAAGCAGAAGAAACTGAGGTCAGTTCAGGGCTCATTTTTCGTGGAATAATTGGGCATTATTTCAAAATATCCACGTACTTTTTCTCCTTTCACTAACCAAGATATTATTAACTAGTTTCACCTGTCTACAGGAATTTAAAACACACACACACAATGATTCTCAACCTTACGACACACAAGACTGACTTTTCTGAGGTGTTAAGGCTCACAGTGATCAGGTGCAGACCTGATGCAGACCTGCAGACCTGCACACACCCACGTGGGAGATGAGGTACAGTTCCTACCAACAATTTCACACTGCTACATCCAGGTGCGTACAGATGAGGCATCAGGTCCCCGCTGTGCAAGCTGGGCTTTAGGTTCAGAGATCACATTTTAGGTTCTCGAAAATCTTGCCTCACCTGTTAGGTCATATGCCTGCATTTAACAGGTACAATTTGTTATGGCAGAAGCTCAGAGACATCCTACTCAAGTCACACACGCATTCACATTAACCTATTTGGTGAAGATTCTTTTTTTCTGATCGGAGTATAGAAATTGCTATATTTGAAATGAATAAGCATATTGACATCATCTCGGGAAGCTCCCTGTGGACACTTTCCCTTCTGCAGTCCTCTGAACTGTTCCCCTTCAAGAACTCAGGGTTCTCATGCTCAGTACACCCCTTCTCCCTACACCTATTCTTCAGAAGTGACTCAGAGAGAGTCATCTACCCACTGGTGTGTGTTGAACTTGCTGTGTTGCCTTCTCTTTGGCCTCCAACTTTTAAAAAAGGAGTCTATGCAGGTAAAGGTTTCTTTGGGATAGATAGGCCTGCCTGGCATTTTTGAATCAGCATCCAATAGAGAGCTATTGTCTCAGACACAACAGTGTAGATCTACTAGTCAGTTAACTCTGCACCAAATCCAGAACAGTAAGTGGAAAATTTTTTTAAAAAAAGGAAAAATGTTATTAATCTGTCAAGTTGTCTAGTTAGTTCCAACTCAAGAAGGCTCTGGAACTTCTACTGTCACTGTTCAAATTCCACTGTTCCCAGAACAAATATTCTAATGTTGCCCAATGAAAAGTACTTTACACAATGTAGGAAATGAAACTATGTGAAGAAAGGACCAAAAGATTATCAAACTTCATTTTCAAACATTTCCTTGCTGCAAATATTAGGATAGAGAAAACCATTTTAATTAGAAAAACACAGGCGAAAACTCACAATAAGCACTACCTAAACCAATTTGCAGAGAGATTTCCTGCAGGCATACAGTTTCATTGTCAATAACTTAGGAAAAGAGAACTTCTGGGATGCATTGCTACGGATTTTTTACAAAATGGGGGAGTGGCAGATTTTAAAATAGAAATATGATCCACTTTTATTAGAATAGCAATTTGGGCTAAATGTAATCATATTTTCCAGTCTGTTTTTCCTTCAACAATTAACTTCCTTTACTCAGGTATAGCTTTTTTATTTATGCCATACCAGTTTTATTTTATTCTTCTATGCCTAACAAATAATATCGCTATCCATTCCTCTACAATCTTTCTAGATTCAGATAGCTTCCTGATAGAGATAGTTATATATTGGGTACATATTCACACATTATATAAAAGTCAATATAATTCATAAGTGCTTCCATGAGTTGCTAACGTTGTATGGTTGATGTGTATCCCCATTATTAACTTTGATTTACAAAATTGCTATAATGATAATGAATTTATTTTAAATGCCAACATATACTTTGATGTATATATATATACACGCATATATATATATATATATATTTCAAAAAGAACCTGCAAATTGAATTTATCTGCCAATTCAGAAGAAATTCTCATCCAAAGTGTATGTGTAAAAATATATAGAGATATCTATAATATTCATACACACTTTACACTTTCTCTAATTTCTTCACATCAATTAATATTTATAAGCATATTAATTTGAAAGTCAATCTGAGACAGGGATACAATCTTTAGATAAGACAACACAGATGGTGGCATGTATTCTTGCAGACTATTTTTATATTGATTCTCTTACAGGCAATCTGGTTTATCAGCTTTCCAATGGGTCCACAGTGTGAAGAATTCCAAAAATGAAAATTCCAACATTCTCAAAACACTTGGCTGCAAACAGATTTAGAGGGTATTATCTTCTCCCCTTGCCAAATTTCTGGCATGTAAAAACCAAGAATATGGTCCAACATTCCCTTCCCCCATCCTGTGTAAGGACCTTGTTACTGTATTGCTAGATGCTGATACAGACTCTGACAAAGGAGACACATGAGCTTTGGGCTATAAGGATAATGGAAATTTGCTATGGGGTGTGATGAAAATGTATTAAGCATAAGATCTGTGTAATCAAGAATGAATTAACAAACAAGATGACACTAAACAAGCCATATGATAGGGTCAAGGTTCAGGAACAATCTGGTTGCAGATTGTTATCTGGAAGTGATCGCATGCTGAACAGACACAGAGCCTTATTTGTTACAGCACATGTAGTAAATGAATATGTAATCGCTAGGGTAACATCAGGAGGACAGCCGGCTTCATGTCTAACCATTAATGATCAGTAATAAAAGTGACAATGTTTGTTCAGTAGGGGAGAAAAAGCTGTTTCCTATTGAGGCAAACACAGCACAGTTTAGTCAAAAGCCATTCATCTATGCAGGGACAGTGCCAACCTTGCCTAATTCAAAATAAATGAGTCTGAGGCTAAACCATGCTTTCAGTGGTTAAAGATGGGCTTCGTCAGCACATTGAGGCTTTGAATTTTAAAGTGAGGTAACGAAATGCAATGAAAACCAGTGAAATACAAAGATGAAAGCATGACTAGGGACTGTGGGTTATTATCATTAACTAGAAATAATGCGAGCACTTAGGATCATGAGCTAACAGTTCTAATGTCACTCTTCTAGATGAGAAGATTGAGCTCTGTTAAATAGCTAAATAATTAAAGAAGTTATTAAGAAGTCATTTCACCATTTAAATAAATAACTCAATTAGTAGGAAGGCTGAGCTCAGAGCAATTATGATATGCTCAGGAAAATGAAATGAATTTTATTGGTTAGGAAAAATATTCTAACTAAATATTAACTCATGATATCTTGGCTTTCAACAAATATCTATAAAAGTAATTGCGGAAACAAAGTGCCATACATTGGTGTAAATAAAACATCAGTTTTTTAAAGGTTTACAAGGAATCTATCTACATATATTAGTACTTTATTTCAGTTATGCATCTCAACATAACTATAATCATTTCAAGGAAATTTATTTTTAGATGAAGGAAGTTGTTATACAGAGTCTAAAATTTCTAAGATTAGTGGAAAACTCATGAACTGGATGACTGAGTGGTAGTTGAATTAAGTGATCTCAAAATATCCCAACTTAACTTTTGTGATTCAAAATACATCAGGGGCATGCACTTGTTGTAGTGGTTAGGACACTGCTCTGGGACACCTACAACTCGTATGCAAGAGGCCTGGTCTCAAGTCCTTGCTCTACTCCCAATTCCAGTTTTCTGGGAAGCAGCAGGTGATGGCTCAGTGAGTTTGGTCCCTGGACCCCTAAAGTAAAACTATACTGATTTCCTGGCTCCCAGGTTTGGCTTTGTTCAGCCCTGGCTCCCATAAGCATTTGGGGAATTAACCAATGAATGATAGTAGATCTATCTCTCTATCTCTATCTCTCTCATACACTCTCAAATAATAAATTTTTTAAATCAATTTAATTTTAAGACAAATAATGCTCCAATTTACTCAAATATTTCCCTATTGTTGAAAAAAATTTAAGAATAAAAATTAAGTAAATTAACAAATATGTATTAAATTTTTAGTATAGCAGGGTTACTGTTAATTGCTTGGAAAGACACACCAATACAACACAATGCAATTAAAAAGGACACTGAGTTTTTATTTCAAAGTATGTGTGTGTGGAAAAACCTACAATTCTTACTTGATTGCATTCTATAATATACTGAAATAAGATGTCATATACGAAAATTTGTTTATTGACAAAATGCATTACTTTAGAGTCAAATCATTGCCTTACCTAGATGTGGACATATGTTTGCTGCACCTGCTGTTCACCCTTTAGTCGCTCATGACCTCCTGTGTGCCAGCAGGGGGCCTACAAGCATATCTATTACTTGGCAAGTACTTCAATAGCACTATGAGTACTAGTGTCACATTACCCAGAGAACTCTCCAAACAAATACCCAATACCCATCCCTGTCTGAAGAGAAATGGAACAGAATTGCTGTCTGACAGAGGCTAGGAAGGGTTCACTACATGATTCATAAGCCAGAACCACATATTCTGCTCTTTAGATGACCTCTTCCAAAAGATCAACAAAAATGAAGTATATCTAGGATGGTCAATTAATTATTTTTCAAATTTAATGTTTATGTGTATTTAAGGTAGTATTCAGTAAATACTTGAAAAGCATGTAAATTGCTCATTCATACCTGTGCATGAGTTGTATTCTTTACAGAAACAGAGTCCAGTTAAATATAACTACAAGTATATTATTGCAATATGTTTAGATAAAACTTTCTCTAGTCAGTTTTTCTTTTAATATAAGTGCCTGTTTGACTTTACCTGTTTCTTTTTCTAAATAAAGATTGTAGGAGCCAACATTGTGGCGTAGTAGGCTAAGCCCCCACCTGCAGTGTCAGCATCCCATATGGGCACCAGTTTGTGTACTGGCTGTTCCTCTTCTAATCCAGATCTCTGCATATGGCCTGGGAAAGCAGTGGAGGATGGCCCAAGTGCTTGGGTTCCTGCAAACACATGGGAGAACCAGAAGCAGCTCTGGATGCTTCTGGCTTTGGATCAGCTCAGCTCTGGCTTTTGGAGCCATTTGGGGAGTGAACCAATGGATAGAAGACCTTTCTCTCTGTCTCTCCCTCTCTCTGTAACTCTATTTCTCAAGTAAACAAATAAATAAATCTTAAAAAACATTGTATGTCGCATTCTTTTAAAATATATACTACAATGGCATTCTATGCTGTTGCTTCTCACAAAATCGGATTCTTTATTATGTTAAAAGTATACCAAAATTTGAGAAAGGAGGGTGGATCCCACCAGCGGAGCTTAAGACCGAGTGCGGCGTCTCCGGCGGCTGGGCCCGAGCAGCCGGCGCGTCTTCGTCTTCCCTCAGGTGCGACAGGAGCATTCGGGGCGCGTCGCGGGGGCCTCGACAAATGTACTAAGTGCCAGGACGCCTGTGAACAAACGAAAGAGGCCTTCGACCACATAGAGCTTCCCTGCAGTCTAGCAGAGGCGGCAAGATGGCGGAATAGGAACGGAGCACACGATTAGTCCGGAGAGAGAGACAGGTTAATATAAGTGGAGATACTGCAGGGTCAAGGAAGAGTAGGGGATGAAACAGCATAGGAAACTCTTCCGGAACTAGTGATTCACAGTGTACCTGCGTGGAGAGCGTGGGAGCCCAAGTTCGGGACACCAGCAGCAGACTCAACGCACCAGCGCTGGAACGCGAGGTGAGCCGAACCACAATAGCCCGAGACACCAGCGGGGAAGTGGAAAGAGGAGACTAGAGGGAACGAGGCTTGAAACTCCGTGGGGAAAAGTTCACCAGGCTAACTAGAAGAGAGAGAGGAAAAAAATAAAAAAAACGACCGATACGGACACAAGTTTCTCTCTCTCTGCTCACCTCTCAAAGGCGAGCAAGACAGAGCAGGCGCCACTTTGGACATACGTCATAAGCAGGGCGACCTCAGGTCTACACCGGCCCTGAGCCTAACAGAAAAACCTGACTCTGGGGGGAGGGGTGAAATAACAGGAGATTAGCATCTAACTTGGCAACCCAGTGGGAGATTTCAGGAGAATTGGAGCCCACACTGAGGGCAGCAGAGATTCCCTGTGTGGTCCCTGGGAAAGAGCTTCCGATCTCTGGCTCCTGTGGGTATATCATTTGCCTGCTAACTACCTCCAATTACGTTCAGCTGTGCGGAATTACTTCCCTTTTGAATCAAAAAAGAGAGAGATTTACCACACCTGACCTGGGAGTGTCATCTTTGACACACCCTCAGCCCTGAGGAACCAAACACAGCTCTCAGTCCACACTCATCTCAAGCCTCTAAGGCACCACTGAAAGCAGACAGTCCACTTAATATAGAGCCATAGTGTAACAAGAAAAAACACCACAGTGAAGAAACCAAATATCTCCAACATGCCAAACAACAAACGCAAAAACCGAGGTAACAAGAACAAGGAAGACACTATGACACCCCCAAATGAAAAAGACATCCCATTTCAAGATTATGAAGAAGAGGAGATTGAAGAAATACAAGAAGCAGATCTCAAAAAATTGATAAGAACATTAAGAAGTTCTCAAAAACAAATTCTTGAACTACAGAAATCCTTAATGGGCAAGGTAGAAAATCTCTCTCGTGAAAATGAAATATTAAGGAGGAATCAAAATAAAATGAAACAACTAGTGGAACAAGAGATGGTGATAATGACGAGAAATCATAATGAAATGAAGAATTCAATAGATCAAATGACAAACACATTAGAGAGCCTTAAAAACAGAATGGGCGAAGCAGAAGAGAGAATATCAGACTTAGAAGACAGAGAACAGGAAAGGAAACAATCAAATCAAAGAAAAGAAGAAGAAATCAGAAATCTAAAAAATACTGTCAGGAATCTACAGGATACTCTTAAAAAACCCAACATTCGGGTTCTAGGAGTACCTGAAGGCATGGAGAGAGAGAAAGGATTAGAAGGCCTTTTTAGTGAGATACTAGCAGAAAATTTCCCAGGTTTGGAGAAAGACAGAGACATCCTAATACAGGAAGCTCATAGAACCCCTAATAAACATGACCAAAAGAGATCCTCACCACGACACGTCGTAATCAAACTCACCACAGTGAAACACAAAGAAAAGATCCTAAAATGTGCAAGAGAGAAACGCCAGATTACTCTCAGAGGATCTCCAATTAGACTCAGAGCTGACTTCTCTTCAGAAACCCTACAAGCTAGGAGAGAATGGCGAGACATAGCCCAGGTGCTAAGAGAGAAAAACTGCCAGCCCAGAATATTATATCCTGCAAAGCTCTCATTTGTGAATGAAGGTGAAATAAAGACCTTTCACAGCAAACAGACATTGAAAGAATTTGTCGCCACTCGCCCAGCCCTGCAAAAGATGCTTAAAGATGTGTTACATACAGAAACACAGAAACACGGTCACCAATATGAAAGAAGGTAGGAAACCTCACACCAAAAGATCACAGGAATCTCAAACCATACATTAGAAAGTATCTTTGGCTAATGGCAGGGCAAAGTTACTCCTTCTCAATAGTCACATTAAATGTTAATGGCTTGAACTGTCCAGTTAAAAGACACCGATTGGCTGATTGGGTTAAGGAACAAAACCCATCCTTTTGCTGCTTACAAGAAACCCATCTATCCAACAATGATCCATACAGGCTGAGAGTGAAAGGCTGGAAAAAGATATACCACGCCAACAGAAATGAAAAGAGAGCGGGCGTAGCCATCTTAATATCGGACAACATAAACTTTACCACAAAAACTGTTAGGAGAGACAAAGAGGGGCACTATTTAATGATTAAGGGATCCATTCAACAGGAAGATATAACGATTATCAATGTATATGCACCTAATTACAGGGCACCAGCTTATTTAAAAGACTTGTTAAGGGACTTAAAGGGAGACTTAGACCCCAATACAATAGTACTGGGGGACTTCAATACTCCACTCTCAGAGATAGACAGATCAACAGGACAGAAGATCAACAAGGAGACAGTAGATGTAAATGACACTATAGCCCAAATGGATCTAACAGATATCTACAGAACATTTCATCCTACATCTAAGGACTTTACATTCTTCTCAGCAGTACATGGAACCCTCTCTAGGATTGACCACATACTAGGCCATAAAGCAAGTCTCAGCAAATTCAAAAGAATTAGAATCATACCATGCAGCTTCTCAGACCACAAAGGAATGAAATTGGAAATTGGCAACTCAGGAATCCCTAGAGCACGTGCAAACACATGGAGATTGAACAACATGCTCCTGAATGAACAATGGGTCATAGAAGAAATTAAAAGAGAAATCAAAAATTTTCTGGAAGTAAATGAGGATAACAGCACAACATACCAAAACCTATGGGATACAACAAAAGCAGTGTTAAGAGGAAAGTTTATATCAATAGGTGCCTACATCAAGAAATTGGAGAGGCACCAAATAGATGAGCTTTCAAGTCATCTCAAGGATCTAGAAAATCTGCAGCAAACCAAACCCAAACCCAGTAGGAGAAGAGAAATAATTAAAATCAGAGAAGAAATCAACAGGATTGAATCCAAAAAAACATTACAAAAAATCAGCCAAACGAGGAGCTGGTTTTTTGAAAAAATAAACAAAATTGACGCCCCATTGGCTCAACTAACTAAAAAAAGAAGAGAAAAGACCCAAATCAATAGGATCAGAGATGAAATGGGAAACATAACAACAGACGCCACAGAAATAAAAAGAATCATCAGAAATTACTACAAGGACTTGTATGCCAGCAAACAGGGAAATCTATCAGAAATGGACAGATTCTTGGACACATACAACCTCCCTAAATTGAGCCAGGAAGACATAGAAAACCTAAACAGACCCATAACTGACACAGAAATTGAAGCAGTAATAAAGGCCCTCCCAACAAAGAAAAGCCCAGGGCCAGATGGATTCACTGCTGAGTTCTACCAGACATTTAGAGAAGAACTAACTCCAATTCTTCTCAAACTATTCAGAGCAATCGAAAAAGAGGGAATCCTCCCAAATTCTTTCTATGAAGCCACCATCACCTTAATTCCTAAGCCAGAAAGAGACGCAACATTGAAAGAGAATTACAGACCAATATCCCTGATGAACATAGATGCAAAAATACTCAATAAAATTCTGGCCAATAGAATGCAACAACACATCAGAAAGATCATCCACCCAGACCAAGTGGGATTCATCCCCGGTATGCAGGGATGGTTCAACATTCGCAAAACAATCAACGTAATACACTACATTAACAGACTGCAGAAGAAAAACCATATGATTCTCTCAATAGACACAGAGAAAGCATTTGATAAAATACAACACCCTTTCATGATGAAAACTCTAAGCAAACTGGGTATGGAAGGAACATTCCTCAATACAATCAAAGCAATTTATGAAAAACCCACGGCCAACATCCTATTGAATGGGGAAAAGTTGGAAGCATTTCCGCTGAGATCTGGTACCAGACAGGGATGCCCACTCTCACCACTGCTATTCAATATAGTTCTGGAAGTTTTGGCCAGAGCTATTAGGCAAGAAAAATAAATTAAAGGGATACAAATCGGGAAGGACGAACTCAAACTATCCCTCTTTGCAGATGATATGATTCTTTATTTAGGGGACCCAAAGAACTCTACTAAGAGACTGCTGGAACTCATCGAAGAGTTTGGCAAAGTAGCAGGATATAAAATCAATCCACAAAAATCAACAGCCTTTGTATACACAGGCAATGCCACGGCTGAGGAAGAACTTCTAAAATCAATGCCATTCGCAATAGCTACAAAAACAATCAAATACCTTGGAATAAACTTAACCAAAGACGTTAAAGATCTCTACGATGAAAACTACAAAACCTTACAGAAAGAAATGGAAGAGGATACCAAAAAATGGAGAAATCTTCCATGCTCATGGACTGGAAGAATCAATATTATCAAAATGTCTATTCTCCCAAAAGCAATTTATACATTCAATGCAATACCCATCAAGATCCCGAAGACCTTCTTCTCAGATCTGGAAAAAATGATGCTGAAATTCATATGGAGACACAGAAGACCTCGAATAGCCAAAGCAATCCTGTACAACAAAAACAAAGCCGGAGGCATCACAATACCTGATTTCAGGGCATACTACAGGGCAGTTGTTATCAAAACAGCATGGTACTGGTACAGAAACAGATGGATAGACCAATGGAACAGAATAGAAACACCAGAAATCAATCCAAACATCTATAGCCAACTTATATTTGACCAAAGATCCAAATCTAATCCCTGGAATAAGGACAGTCTATTCAATAAATGGTGCTGGGAAAATTGGATTTCCACGTGCAGAAGCTTGAAGCAAGACCCATACCTATCACCTTACACAAAAATTCACTCAACATGGATTAAAGACTTAAATCTACGACCCAAAACCATCAAATTATTAGAGAGCATTGGAGAAACCCTGCAAGATATAGGCACAGGCAAAGACTTCCTGGAAAATACTCCAACAGCACAGGCAGTCAAAACCAAAATTAACTATTGGGACTGCATCAAATTGAGAAGTTTCTGTACTTCAAAAGAAACAGTCAGGAAAGTGAAGAGGCAACCGACAGAATGGGAAAAAATATTCGCAAACTATACTACAGATAAAGGATTGATAACCAGAATCTACAAAGAAATCAAGAAAATCCACAACAACAAAACAAACAACCCACTTAAGAGATGGGCCAAGGACCTCAATAGACATTTTTGCAAAGAGAAAATCCAAATGGCCAACAGACACATGAAAAAATGTTCAAGATCGCTAGCAATCAGAGAAATGCAAATCAAAACCACAATGAGGTTCCATCTCACCCCAGTTAGAATGGCTCACATTCAGAAATCTACCAACAACAGATGCTGGAGAGGATGTGGGGAAAAAGGGACACTAACTCACTGTTGGTGGGAATGCAAACTGGTTAAGCCACTATGGAAGTCTGTCTGGAGATTCCTCAGAAACCTGAACATAACCCTACCATACAACCCAGCCATCCCACTCCTTGGAATTTACCCAAAGGAAATTAATTTGGCAAATAAAAAAGCCATCTGCACATTAATGTTTATTGCAGCTCAATTCACAATAGCTAAGACCTGGAACCAACCCAAATGCCCATCAACAGTAGACTGGATAAAGAAATTATGGGACATGTACTCCATAGAATACTATACAGCAGTAAGAAACAACGAAACCCAGTCATTTGCAACAAGATGGAGCAATCTGGAAAACATCATGCTGAGTGAATTAAGCCAGTCCCAAAGAGAAAAATATCATTTGTTTTCCCTGATCGGTGACAACTGAGTGCCAAAGGGGAAACCTGTTAAGTGAAATGGACACTATAAGCAACAATGAAGTGATCAGCTCCTGTCCTGACTTTAGATGTACAATGTAATACTTTATCCTTTTTAGTATTTGTTGTTGTTGTTGTTGTTCTAGTACTATTGGTTGAACTCAGTAATTAACACACAATTATTCTTAGGTGTTTAAATTTTAACTGAAAAGTGATCCCTGTTAAATCTAAGAGTGGAAAAAGAGAGGGAGGAGATGAAGAGCTATGGGTTATTTAACTATGTGCTTATTTTCAAAGACTTGAATAATCACCTTGTAACAATGATCAGATTTGGTCTATGTTATGTCATGATTTTAAGGAATCTTATTTCAACCAGATATTTTGGATTTTGATATTGGTCTATTATGCTATGTTATATGTGCGTACATATTGTATGTCCACATGGGGAAATTTTATTAAGAGTTTTATTTTAAATGGCTTATAGATAAGATTGTCCATAAATTTAAGCTGCTAAAATCAATCAAAGATACATTTTAATTTGTATGACCTGAATCTGTGTATCATATGTTTTAAACTTGTTGGTAGAAAGAAACTAAAAACATTTTATATGGTTGTGCTTAAGTTTACTGGTTAAACAAACTACACCATGTTAGATATTTAAGACGTGTTTTCAAATACATGATTCTTAAAATTTATAGAAGGCATTGGACCTTCCGGTAAATGTTTTATTAAGTTCTTATCTAAGGGTTGAAACGGTTTGCTAAGTATTCATGTAATATTGCTATTGTCAGCAAGTGATCTAGGACTTGCTCCCTCATTTCTCCATTCAAGCCCAACTTGTTCTTTCACTTCTCTATTCTCTTCAAGGTAGGGAACTAATTCTATTATGAAGGAATCTGTAGGATGCACAATTTAATCTTTAGACCTTATAAGAGATGGCTAACATTTTTCTGTAATAGCATAGCCAAAATAAGAACTTAACTAATAATCTCATAGCTAGATTCACATCGCCATCAGCAAAGTATACAGTAAGTAGAAAAAAAAACCTCCCTTTCAGACCAAAGGGAAAGAATGTTTTAAAGTGAGAATATAATTTTCCTCATGGGCATTGTCTACCTTAGAAAAACTACTACAGAACATGCCTGTGACTATAGACTTGTAGTTCAGGCCACCAAAGATTAGAGATGGGACACGGGCACTCCCTTGACTTGCATCCTCTGGTCTGCTTTAACACAAACCAGGAGGAAAAGAAAGCTAGGCATCAGAAGCAATGGGTGGCAGGCCTATTAATGGCTGATCTGTACAGTGATCTGCCCTCAAGGAGACCCAACAGGCCAGTCCACTGCAGTGGCTTTCAATGTGGTAAGCCTGGGCTTCAGCAGAAGTCAGCTTGTGAAGAGCCCTGGCAGCTCTGCCAAGAGTTGGATCACTGGAAATGGACCTGCCCTGGAATCGAAGGATGCCCAGGTCAGAACCACAGATCTTATTGGTTCCAAGCTGAAAAGCCCTTCACTCAGCCCAACTTCCAAAGTGACCACTGCAGTTGAGGGGACAGCCAAGTAGGGTCAGCAACATTGCAGGCAGAACTGTAAATTTCTTGTTAGAGATGCCACCTGCCTTTACCTGGCCAGCTCTCCTCCCAGGCCAGCCAAGTAATGAAAGTCAACAGGGTGCCTTCTCCTAGGAGGTTCACACCTCCCTTAGGATATACCCCATGTGAAGAGATAGATAGGTCTGGGCCTCTTAACTTACAAGGCCTAAAGCCCAACAGATTATTATCAAGCCCCTTCTATCAGGTTCTATTTGCCTCTCAATCAGAAAACTTAATTGTAGCTTAGACAGCACCTTTCTTAGCTCCTCTAATGACTCTGTCCTTTGTTCTAGACCCTGTCTAGTGCACTTGGGCCTCATTCCTTTGTAATCATAACCTCTACTCTACCACCAATGGCTCTACTCCCAACCTGTGTGTACTGATGGTCCTCTTCCCCACTTAATGCTGTATAATTGTTCAGACCTGGTTAAGGCCACTCTTAGGATCATTGGTTACTATCCTCAACCTGTCTTTTATGACCTTGTCTAAATATGATCAGAGTCGGCGAACTTGGAAGGCTTCCATAGCCTTGGCAACTCATGACGACAGCCCAGGGTGGTTACTGGCGCCATAAACTAGAGTGTCAATTTGTTGGGTCAACAACAGGAGTCACTGTGCGCTTGCTCCTGATGTGGGATCTCTGTCCTTAATGTACTGTACATTTTTATTTAATGTTATAACTAGTACTCAAACAGTATGTTTCACTTTGTGTTTCTATGTGGGTGCAAACTGTTGAAGTATTTATACTAAATTGATCTTCTGTATATAAATAGAATTGAAAATGAATCTTGATGTGAATGGAAGGGGAGAGGGAGCGGGAGAGGGGAGGGTTGCGGGTGGGAGGGAAATTATGGGAAGGGGAAGCCATTGTAATCCATAAGCTGTATACTGGAAATTTATATTCATTAAATAAAAGTTAAAAAAAAAAGTATACCAAAATTTAATGGGAATTTATTCTCTAATTTTGAAAAAATATAATCATTCCAGTTTTCAAGTAAAAATTAAATGCTTGGAGTGTCCCATTTACAGTGTTTCAAAGAAATATGCTAAGATTTTGTATTGCTTTAAAATGTTCAAATTAGGGGCCAATGCTGTGGCATAGCAGGTAAAGCTACTGCCTGCAGTGCCGGCATCCCATATGGGCGCCTATTCGAGACCCAGCTGCTCCACTTCCGACCCAGCTCTCTGCTATGGCCTGGGAACGCAGTGAAAGAAGGCCCAAGTCCTGGGGCCCCTGCACCCGTGTGGGAGACCCAGAAGAAGCTTCTGGTTCTTTGTTTCAGATCAGCCCAGCTCTGGCCGTGGTGGCCATCTGGGGAGTGAACCCAAAGATAGAAGATACCTATTTTTTTTTCTCCCTCTCTCTCATTCTCCCCCCCCCCAACTCTGCCTATCACATAAATAATCTTTTTAAAAAGGCACAAATTAGCACAGAAGACAGTTACACTATGAAACACATTAAACATATTTTTAAATAATTACAGATATAAAAAATAAATTCTCTATCCCTCTTATAGCTAGAAGTACAAAGATACATATGATTTTGACATTTCATCTTAGTCCTTATATTTGCCTAAATCCACAAATTATTAAGTTATGACTTAGTGTGAGTCCTAGACAAAAATATAGGACAGTTCTGTTGGTGGAATCTCTTGACTCATCTCTATTTATAAAGCAATCAAGTCCCACTTGTTTCCACTTGAGCAGGCTCCAAAAGGGTCACGGCAAAAGAAAGTTTTCGCATAGTACAATGGATACAGAATAGAGAGCACCCTGAACAGAGAAAGGCAGCGCTCAATTGTCCACCACAAAGGCACATTCCCAAAGTATGATAAATCTTGATTTCACACCTTTCCTATTGTTCCTTCTCTGTGTTCCTGGCTAATCCATCTAAACTTTTATATCATAAAATGTGAATATGTACATTACATATTCCGAAGAATACAATGATAGGGGCCAACGCTGTGGCATAGTAAGTTAAGTCTCCGTGTGTGGCAGCAGCATCCCATATGGACGCCAGTTCAATTCCAAGCTGCTCCTCTTCTGATCCAGCTCTCTGCTAAAAGCCTGGGAATACAGTGAAGATGGTCCAAGTGCTTGGGCCCCTGCACCCATGTGGGAGACGAGGAAGAAGCTCCTGGCTCCTGGCTTTGGATCAGCCCAGCTCTGACCATTGTGGCCATTTTGGGAGTGAAACAGGGGATGGAAGACCTTTCTGTAACTCTGCCTCTCAAATAAATAAATAAATATTTTTTTAAAAAAGGAAAGAATGCAATGATAAGCTCACTGATGAGATAAAATAGCTGTACCTTTATGTGTCTAGTTTTATAGATTTCTCTCTTCCCTTGCTCTCAAGCTAGCCACAGTCTTTCCTTGATTCTTTTTTTAACCTTAACCTTATAAATCTTTATTTTTTTGTTTTTTTAATCAACTATAATTATTGCTTATACTATTATATCTGCCAACTTCTGTTTATTAGTGCTTTGTCTAAAGCATAGATTTGAAGTCAAGTACAAGGACTCTAGCATCAAATACATAATATATAGACATTGACATATGAACTTTGAAAAAACTATTCACTCAACATTTCTTTTTTGAAAATTGTGACTACATTTTCAAATTGAAGTGGTCAAAATCTGATCATTAGTTACTGTACTGCAATTATATATACATATTTGTTTCTTTAATCAGTTTCTATCTTTCAAATTTCTTCTCAGGTTTTGGGCCTTTTCATTCTTGACATTTATTTTTAAAAAAAGTGATCAACAGAGTAAACTTAAAAATTATTGGAAGACATCATAAGAGTATTTTTTGAGGAATAGAACATTGTGGGCAAAATATGACTAGCTACAGCAACTATAGTTTTTCTAACTTGAGAAAAAGATGCTCATAAAATCTATAGGCCCCGGTGAGAATGGCTCACATTCAGAAATCTACCAACAACAGATGCTGGAGAGGATGTGGGGAAAAAGGGACACTAACCCACTGTTGGTGGGAATGCAAACTGGTTAAGCCACTATGGAAGTCTGTCTGGAGATTCCTCAGAAACCTGAACATAACCCTACCATACAACCCAGCCATCCCACTCCTTGGAATTTACCCAAAGGAAATTAATTTGGCAAATAAAAAAGCCATCTGCACATTAATGTTTATTGCAGCTCAATTCACAATAGCTAAGACCTGGAACCAACCCAAATGCCCATCAACAGTAGACTGGATAAAGAAATTATGGGACATGTACTCCATAGAATACTATACAGCAGTAAGAAACAACGAAACCCAGTCATTTGCAACAAGATGGAGCAATCTGGAAAACATCATGCTGAGTGAATTAAGCCAGTCCCAAAGAGAAAAATATCATTTGTTTTCCCTGATCGGTGACAACTGAGCGCCAAAGGGGAAACCTGTTAAGTGAAATGGACACTATAAGCAACAATGAACTGATCAGCTCCTGTCCTGACTTTAGATGTACAATGTAATACTTTATCCTTGTTAGTATTTGTTGTTGTTGTTGTTGTTCTAGTACTATTGGTTGAACTCTGGAATTAACACACAATTATTCTTAGGTGTTTAAATTTTAACTGAAAAGTGATCCCTGTTAAATCTAAGAGTGGAAAAAGAGAGGGAGGAGATGAACAATTTGGAACATGCTCAATCGGACTGGCCGCAAATGGTGGAGTTAGAAATGTGCCAGGGGATTCCAACACAATCCCATCAAGATGGCATGTACCAATGCCATCGCACTAGTCCAAGTGATCAATTTCAGCTCACAATTGATAGCTCTGATAGGTCTAAGAGTCAAAGGGATCACACAAACAAGACAAGTATCTGCTAATACTAACTGATAGAATCAAAAAGGGAGAGAAAGATCCAACATGGGAAGTGGGATACACAGCAGACTCATAGGATGGCAATGTCCTAAACAACACTCCGGCCTCAGAATCAGCCCTCAAGGCATTTGGATCTGGCTCAAGAGCCCATGAGAGTATAGCAGACATGGAAAGCCAAGATATCATGGAAAAAAAAAAAAGACCTAAATGAATGATCTCTGTGAGTGAGATCCCAGTGGAAAGAACGGGGCCATCAAAGAAGGAGGTACCCTTCTCCGAAGGGAGGAGAGAACTTCCACTTTGACTATGACCCTATCGGAATAAGATCAAAGTCAGCGAACTCTAAAGGCTTCCATAGCCCTGGCAACTCATGACTAGAGCCTAGGGAGATTACTGACGCCATGAATAGGAGTGTCAAATTGTTAAATCAGCAACAGGAGTCACTGTGTACTTACACCCCATGTGGGATCTGTCCCTAATGTGTCGTCTAAAGCCAAGTGATGCTATAACTAGTACTGAAACAGTATTTTTATACTTTGCGTTTCTGTGTGGGCACAAACTGATGAGGTCTTTACTAATTATATACTGAAGTGATCTTCTGTATATAAAGAGAATTGGAAATGAAAAAAAAAAAAACAACAACCTGGTGTTAAAATGGAAATGGCATAGAAAATTAATTAATTTGAAAAAAAATTATGTAGGATCTCTGTCTTTAATGTGCTGTACATTGCTATTTAATGCTATAATTAGTAATCCAATGGTAGTTTTTTCACTTTATGTTGCTATATGGGCAAAATGTTGAAATCTTTACCTAATATATACTAAACTGATCTTCTGTATACAAAGAGAATTGAAAATGAATCTTTACATGAATGGAAGGGGAAAGGGAGCGGGAAAGGGGAGGGTTGCAGGCGGGAGGGAAGTTATGGGAGGGGGAAGACATTGTAACCCATAAGCTATACTTTGGAAATTTATATTCATTAAATAAAAGTTTAATAAAAAAATTCACAAAAAAAAAGAAAAAAAAATCTATAGGCCAATGGTAGAAAAATATATCTCCATTATTTTCTATTCTTAGATTATTGACAGCAAGATAACATAGGTATTCCTTTTATTTTAAATCAATGGCATTTAAAGTCTCAGCATACTCTTTAAGAACTACTGTAAAGTAATATAAGGTGTTGCTATTGCACTTTTATGACCTTTTATTAAGTTGAGAAATACAAATATGAACAAAATCAACCAAATCAAACACCAACTCAATTGATTATATTCTTAGAATTGTACATATGATTGAAATACATGAAATCTGTTTATATTAATAATTTTTAAACATATTTATTTAATTTTAAAGGTAGAGTCACAGAGAGAGAGAGAGAGGGAGATAGACAGATGTTCCATCCACTGGTTCACTTCTCAAATGGCCACAATGGTCAGAGCTGGAATGATCCAAAGCCAGGAGCTAGAAGCCTCTTCCAGGTCTCCCCCGAGGATACAGGGACCCAAGCACTTGGGCCAACCTCTGCTGTTTTCCCAGGTACATTAGCAGGGAGCTGGATTGGAAGTGGAGCAGCCAGGACTTAAACTGGCCCCCACATGGGATGACAGCACAGCAGGCAGCAGCTTTACCCACTACACCACAGTGCAGACCCCTAAAAATTTTTAAAAGAATAGCTAAGATATGGAATCAACCCAGATGTCCATCAACTGATGATTGGATAAAGAAATTGTGATATATATACACTATGGAATACTACTCAGCCATAAAAAGAATGAAATCCTGTCTTTTGCAACAAAAATGGATGCAACTGGAAACCATTATACTTAGTGAAATAAGCCAATCCCAAAAAGACAAATACATATGTTTTCCCTGATTTGTGGTAACTAATAGAGTACCAAAAATGCAATGTATAGGAGTAAAACTGACACTTTGAGATTCAATGATTATTTATAGCATTTGTCTCTACTGTTGAAGAACAGTGTTTTTGTCTTCTTAATATTGGTTTAACTCCTTACTTAATGTAGAGTTAATCTTATAAGTATAAAGTAAACTAAAAGTAGATCATTGCAAAAATTAAGAGAGGGAATAAGAGAGGAAGGAAGAGGAAGGGTGGGAGTGTCGGTGGGAAGGAGGATGGATAGGGGGTATCACTATGTTTCTTAATCTATATATATGAAATTTGTTTACCTTAAATAAAATTTTAAAAAGATTTAGAAAAAATAGGCAAAAAATAATAGAAAAAACATATAAATATAGCTTGTCCGATATACAGTAAAATACATAAAAAGTAATTAGTAAATTATGTGTTTATCACATAATCTTTTACAATGGATTCATCAAAATTTTAGAGAAACTTCCATTCCATTGCTGATGGATCACTGACTATTTTCAATTACGGATACAAGCTTTGGAATGTTCTTCTATGTGTAAAGTCATTCTCACTTCAAGCTGACATTCATTATTACTGCTTTTCAATGCTAATGAGTATATTAAAACCTTACACTCATAAGTCAGTCTTTATTTCCAAGTTGAAGTAACATTTAACTATCACCCAAGAAAGACAGAAACTTCTCTAAATACAGTTAATAAACATAAGCATTTAAAAATTAGTTCCAGGCCAAATAAGCTTAATGCTCCACTAAATAAGGAGTTCAACAAGTAAAAAGTAGAAAGATCACTGTTCTGCCAGAATACAGACAAGAGTTATAAACTACAATCAAAATTCAGGATGTCAATTTCACTCATATACATTAAGACTTTTGTATTCTATGGACTAGCTAAAACAAATCAGAGAAAACTTAACCATATTTGTCTTTCGGGGTCTGGCTTATTTAAGCATAATGCTCTCCAGTTGTATCCATTTTGTGGCAAAAGACAGGATTTCTTTCATTTTATGACGTAGTAATATTCCACCATGCATATATACCACATTTTCTTCATCCAGTCATCAGTTGATGGACATCTGGGTTGGTCAATAGTGTATCTTAGCTATTGTGAATTGAGCTGCTACAAAGGAGGGGGTGCAGATAATGCTTACATGCTGATTTCACTTCTTTTGGGTAAATTCCAACCAGTGGGATGGGTGGGTCATCATATGGTCGATATATTTTTAGATTTTGGAGGATCTCCATGCTTTCTTTCATAATGGTTGCAGCCGTTTACATTTCCATGAACAGGATAAATCCCATTTTGTCCAGGTGGATGAGCTTTTTTGATGTTTTGGTGAATTCAATTTGCTAGAATTTTGTTGAGAATTTTTACATCTATGTTTATCAGTGATATTAGTCTAAAGTTCTCTTTCTTCTTATTTTCTTTTTTTTTTTTTTTTTTTTGGTTTTGTAATTAAGGTGACACTACTCTCACAGAAAGGGTTTTTGGAGGATTCCCTCCATTTCGATTGTTTTGAATACAAGAATTTGCATTGGTACTTCTTTAAAACTTTACAAAATGTTAGGAAAGAAATAGAAGACATAGAAAAATGGAAACATCTTCCATGTTTATGATTTGAAGGATTAATATCAAAATGTCAACAGGGGCTGGTGCTGTGGTTAAGGAGGCTAACACCATGGCCTGCAGTGCCAGCATCTCATATGGACACTGCTTGGAGTCAACATCTGATCCAGCTACCTGTTATTGTGCCCGAGAAAGTAGGAGAGGATGGTCCAAAAGCTTCAACACCTACACCTACATGGGAGACCCAGAAGAAGCTCACGGCTCCTGACTTCATCCTTGCTCACTCCAGGCTGTTGTGGCCATTTGGGAAGTAAACTAGCAGATGGTAGTTTCTCTCTCTCTCTCTCTCTCTCTCTCTCTCTCTCTCTCTCTTTCTCTCTCCCCCCTGCTCTGTAACTCTACCTTTCAAATAAATAAATAAATCTTTTTTAAAAAGTCCATACTACTCAATGCAATTTACAGATTCAATGTGATCCCAATCAAAATACCATGGACATTCTCCTCAGATCTAGAAAAAAAGACCCTAGAATTCATATGGAAACACAATAGATCCCAAGTATATAAAGCAATCTTAAACAACAAAAATAAATTCTAAGGCATTATAATACCAGATTTAAAAACATAATTCAGGTCAGTTATCATCAAAACTGCCTGGTACTGGCACAAAAATAGACATATGGAACATATTGCAAACCCTGGAAATTAATCCACAGACCTACAACTAGCTAATCTTCGATAACCATAAACTAAAATTACTCCCTGGAGAAAGAACTGTCTGTTCAATACATGGTGTTGGGAAAATTGGATCTCTGTATGCAAAAGTATGAAACAAGACCCCATGCAAAAAACAACTCACAATGGTTTAATGATCTAACTCTAAGACTTAAACCATCAAATTAGTAGAGGAAAACATAGGGGGAACATTGCAAAACACTGAACTAGGTAGACTTCCTGGATAACACCCCAGAAGAACAGGCAATAAATGAAAAAATAGACAAATGGAATTACCTCAAGCTAATAAGTCCTTTGCTGCACAGCAAAGGAAATACTCAACAATGTAAAGAGAAAACTGACAGAATGGGAGAAATGATTTGTAAATTATACTTCTGATAAAGGATTAAGATCTAGGATCTAAAAGGATCACAACAAACTCAACAACAAAAAAATCCAGTTAAGAAATGGGCAAAGGATACAAAAAGCCATTTTTCAAAGAATGAAATAACAAATGATCAACAGACAAATGAAAAGATGCTCAGAATCACTAGCCATCAGAAAATGCAAATAAAAATCATAATAAGGTTTTAGTGGCATCCAGTTAGAAAGGCTCTCCTCCAAAAATAAAAAAAATAATAATAATAAATGCTTGTGAGGATGTGGGAGAAAATGGACCTGTGGGAATTTAAACTAGTACAAACATTATGGAAAACAGTATGGTGTTTCCTCTGAAATCTGAAAATAGGTGTACCATCTGACCCAGTCATCACACTCCTGGGAATTTAGCCAAAGGAAATTAAATCATAATATGGAAGGGTTATCTATAGCCCTATGTTTATAGTAGCTCAATTTGCTGGGTCTTAGTCCACCCGTACAGGATGGACTGGGTCTGAGGAAAGGTAAGTGCGCCGCTCGCCCGTTCCCCAGCCTCCTGATCTCGGAGACAATCAGACGCAGCGGGGAGCCAAGTCTAGCAAGGACTCATTTACTTCGTGCGAAACAGAACCTTTTATAGCACAAAACTGCAGAGTCATTGGGGCAGGGTTAAGGACCAACCAATCACTTAAACGGTCATTTTACGGGGGGATTTCTATAGGACTAGCCATATGTCTATACACTTGTTACTAGTTTTGTTACCTCCCCTAATGTTGCACAGCCAATTAGTTTTAGTGGTAAACAACTTTGGATTCCGCCCACCTTACTTCCTTTGGGCGCCATCATGTAACTAATTTCCCCACACAATTCACAATAGCTAAGACATGGAATCAACCCAGATGTCCATCAACTGATGACTGGATAAATAAAATGTGATATGTATACATGATGGAGTACTACTCAGCCATTAAAAAGAATGAAATCCTGTCTTTCTTTCACAATAAAATGGATGCAACTCGAGACCTTTATGCTTATTGAAATAACCCAATCCCAACAAGACAAATATCATATATTTTTTCTGATTTATAGTAACTAATATAGAGAGTACTAAAAAAGTAATGTATATGAGTGAAATTGACATCTTGAGATTCGATTATTATCTATAGCCTTGTCTATACTCCTGAGTAATGCTGGTTTTTTCCACTTATTACTTGTTTAATTCTATATTTAATGAAGAATTAGCTTGTGATTAAAAAGTAAATTGAAAGTATGTCATCACAAAAATTAAAATAAAAATAAAAAGGGGATGGAAGAGAAGAGGTGGAGGGTGGGAAGTATCATTATGTTCTTAAAACTGTATATATGAGATCATTAAAAACTTAACTTTTTACACATACACAGATTTCTGGAAAGTCACAAATTCCTAAATATCACTCAAATGAAATAGAAATACATTATATGAATATCTATATAAGCAACTGAATTCTTAACTAAAAACTACAGGATTATAAAACTTCAATGGTGACTCTAGCATTTAAGAATGAAATGCTGGGGCCCATGTCATGGCGCAACAGTTTAAGCCACCTGTGAGGAAGCCAGCATCCTATATCACAATGCCCATTCACATTCTGGCTGTTCCACTTCCAATCCAGTTCCCTGTTAATGTGCCAGAAAACAGAAAACAGCAGGAGATGGACCAAGTACTTGGACCCCTACCAACCCTGTGGGTGACCCAAATGGAGTTCCAGGCTCCTGGCTTCAGCCTGGCCCAGCTGCAGCCATCGCTGCCTTCAGGGAGTGAACCAGTGGATGGAAGATGTATTTCTCTGTCTCTCCTTCTCTCTGTGTGACTCTCCTTTTGAAATAAATGAAATAAAATGAAAAACAAAAAAGCAAAATGCTACCCATTCTGCAAAAACTCTTCCAGAATATTGAAAGCCAGGGAACACTTCCCAACTTATGTCAATAATATCCTGATAGAAGAACCAGAGGCAGTGCAAGTAAACAAAACTAACTACTCACATCCCTCCTGAACATATATGCAAATGTTCTCAAAATTTGAGCAAATTTAATCCAACAGTATATTAAAAGGATAATATGTTTTGACTGTCTCGGTTTGTTTTCTGCTGTTAACAACACAACACCAGACTTACAGTTCAGGTCCAAGGGCTGGAGGCCACACCTGGTAGTAATTACTGTCCAAGTTACAGGACAGTGTAGGACATCACATGGCAAACTACAGGGAGTGTGTGTGTGTGTGTGTGTGTGTTCTGGTATCTCTCCCTCTTCTTACAATATAACCATATTGTATCATATGGCCCTGCCCTGATGGCCTTCTTAAATCCTAATTACCTTCCAAACGCCCCATCTGTAAATACTATAGTCAGCCCATATTCCCACCTTTAAATTCATATTCAACAGGAGTTACAGAGAAACAAATCCTATTCCAATCATAGCAAGGACCTTGTAGGAATTATCTCCAGAATGTAAAACTGTTTTAACCTGTCTAAATCAACCGAAAGATTTCACCAATTTAGCGTACTACTATGGACTGAATGTGCTGCCACTCTCCCCCACTTTCAATACTCAAAATCCAACAGTTGCCTGAAAGTGAGAAGGGGGATGGTTGTACTATACACTTTAAATATAAGTACTTTAGGGGGCCGGCACTGTGGTGCAGTGGGTTAAAGCCCTGGCCTGAAGCCCCAGCATCCCACATGGGCGCCGGTTCGAGACCCAGCTGCTCCACTTCCTGTCCAGCTCTCTGCTATGGCCCGGGAAAGCAGAAGATGGCCCAGCTCCTTGGGTCCCTGCACCCACGTGGGAGACCAGGAACAAGCTCCTGGCTCCTGGCTTCGGATCAGCACAGCTCTGGCCGTTGCGGCCAGTTGGGGAGTGGACCAGCGGATGGAAGATCTCTCTCTCTCTCTCTCTCTCTCTCTCTCTCTTTGCCTCTCCTCTCTCTGTGTTACTCTGACTTTCAAATAAATAAATAAATCTTTAAAAAATAGATAAATAAATATACGTACTTTATTACAAGTCAATAAAGCTTTACAAGATAACTATATTTTTATGACTTTAATATGTAAAACTTACTCTAGGACTAATATATACATATTGACAAATTCAATATCCCACATTACTAACTAGTTTTTATTCAAGCTTTGTTTCCATCCTTTACAACTTTGGTCACAATTCTATCTACGTAGTTAGTCCCTCGGACTTAATTAGAATACCTTTGCCTTGGCCTGGATTGATAACCATGTAATTATGCCTGAAAATAGGGATATTAGTAAAGACTATTTTCATGTTTCAACAACCAAAAATCAACTCTGATGGTACATGTAACTGCTTTGGGAAATAAGGAAATAATAAACATTTCTAAAATTTTTCATACTAGTATAGCTTTAAGATTCCCCAAATTACACTAAAAGTAGTACAGGGCATCACATGGAAAGAGACAAAAATACAGATTTTATTATAGTAATTTTTCTAAAGAATATAATCATCGAGTACAACATAAGCAAGTATATGTTACCTATACTCCAAAGAATATATTTTGTCTTCCTAAGAGAATATAACTAAATGGGTTCAATATTTCACTGTTTGAAAGGTTAGCCCTGGCTTGAACATCACTGAGATTCCTAATGTTCTTGGGGAGAACATTGCAACACAATCATTTGCCCAAGTGAATTGAGTCACAATCATCCAAATTTATTAGCTAAATTTAGTAAGTTAATAACATACTGGTAAAACCATGAGAATGGAAACATTGTTCCTAGAATCTTGAGTTGTCTCACTAGTTGATCAAACCAGTATTGCACAACAGGCTCAAACTCTTCTTTGCTGATTGTGCCTGATTATTCAGTTGAAGACTCATGCCAATATCTTAGGTGTCTGCTACATTACAAGGATTGCAGAAGATGGTGGGATGGAAGAAAACTGAAAACACCACTTTAGCACATCTTTTAAAGATTTATTATTTATTTATTTGAAAGGCAGAGTTGGGGAGGCAGAGAGAGAGAGATATGTTCCATAAGCTGGTCCACTCCCCAAACGGCCACAACATTTAGAGCTGAGCTGATCCGAAGCCAGGAGCCAGGAGCAGCTTCTGGGTCTCCCACGTAGGTTCAGGGGTTCAAGCACTTTGGCCATCTTCTACTGCTTTCCTAGTCCACAGCAGAGAGCTGGATCGGAAGTGGAACAACTGGGACTGGAACCAGCACCCAAATGGGATTCTGTCACTGCAGGTGGTGGCCTTCCCCATTATGCCACATTGCTGACACCTGTTTCATCACTTTTTATCTCTTATTCTGTTTCACTATCTTAAGAGCATTAACTAAAACATCCTCACATATCTCCTCAAAGAATAGCTTAAATGATTCTTCAGTCTAAGCAAGTACCCATCTCATTCCTTCAGCAAACTTTTTGAGAACAAGGTCATTATCAGCAAGCAACACATCCTCACTGGGGCTGGCTCTGCGGTGCAGCAGATTACCACCATGGCCTACAGTGTCAGTATCCCATTTGGCTGTCGGTTTGAGTCCCAGATGCTCTACTTTCCATCCAGCTCCCTGTTAATATGCCTGAGAAAGCAGTGGAAGATGGCCCAAGTGCTTGGGCCCGTGCTCCCACATGGGAGACCCAGAAGAAGCTGCTGGCTCCTGGTTTTGGAATGGCCCAGTCCTGGCCCTTGCAGCCATTTAGGGAGTGAACCAGATGATGGAAGATCTCTCTCTATTTCTCCTCTCTCTGTAACTCTGCCTTTCAAATAAATAAATAATTTTTTTTTAAAAAAATCTTTGCTTCAGAAGTTTGTATAAGTACTATAAAAGATAAATGAAGAGGAATATACTAAATTTTTATATTAAAAATTCTCTCCTTTTCTTGCTTATAAATATATATGTTTCTTTCTGGGGGGAGGGGCAGGAAGTTGATAAGTCTATTTTCTGCTGATAAATAGAATTTCTTGTTCTCAATGGAAAGGAGCCATTCTAAGGTATCTGAAGACGATTGCAATTGCAGTTTATTGGGTACATATTAGAAGAGTGAGAATATTTTTAAAGTTTTAGCTTTTCCATGAATCTGATGCAGGAATAAAATGAAAAAGTCCAAGTTATACACAAATATAAAAAGTCTTGACTTGTCCATGTACGAGACACATCAGTGCTTATCAGGACATAATGCACACTCGATCAGCAGAATGTTGCAGCTGCTGCCTTACATCATTAGTACTGCCTTAACAAAATAGTACAGATTGGTAATTTCTAAATAATATAAATGTATTTCTCATGGTTTTAGAAGTCCAAGATCAAGGTGACTACTGATGGGTCTCTTCAAGATGGTTCCTGCACCTGTTTTCTCCAGAGGGAATAAATGCTGAGTTCACCCAGTCAACTGCAGTGGCTTTCAATGTGGTAAGCCTGGGCTTCAGCAAAAGTCAGCTTGTGAAGAGCCCTGGCAGCTCTGCCAAGAGTTGGATCACTGGAAATGGACCTGCCCTGGAGTCGAAGGATGCCCAGGTCAGAGCCACAGATCTTATTGGCTCTAAGCTGAAAAGTCCTTCACTCAGCCCAACTTCCAAAGTGACCACTGCAGCTGAGGGGATGGTCAAGTAGGGTCAGCAACATTGCAGGCAGAACTGTAAATTTCTTCTTAGAGATGCCACCTGCCTTTACCTGGCCAGCTCTCCTCCCAGCCCAGCCAAGTAATGAAAGTCAACAGGGTGCCTTCTCCTAGGAGGTTCACACCTCCCTTAGGATATACCCCATGTGAAGAGATAGATAGGTCTGGGCCTCTTAACTTACAAGGCCTAAAGCCCATCAGATTATTATCAAGCCCCTTCTATCAGGTTCTATTTGCCTCTCAATCAGAAAACTTAATTGTAGCTTAGACAGCACCTTTCTTAGCTCCTCTAATGACTCTGTCCTTTGTTCTAGACCCTGTCTAGTGCACTTGGGCCTCATTCCTTTGTAATCATAACCTCTACTCTACCTCCAATGGCTCTACTCCCAACCTGTGTATACTGATGGTCCTCTTCCCCACTTAATGCTGTATAATTGTTCAAACCTGGTTAATGCCACTCTTAGGATCATTGGTTACTATCCTCACTCTGTCTTTTATGACCTTGTCTAAATATGATCAGAGTCGGCGAACTTGGAAGGCTTCCATAGCCTTGGCAACTCATGACGACAGCCTAGGGTGGTTACTGGCACCATAAACTAGAGTGTCAATTTGTTGGGTCAACAACAGGAGTCACTGTGCACTTGCTCCTGATGTGGGATCTCTGTCCTTAATGTGCTGTACATTTTGATTTAATGCTATAACTAGTTCTCAAACAGTATGTTTCACTTTGTGTTTCTGTGTGGGTGCAAACTGTTGAAATCTTTATACTAAACTGATCTTCTGTACATAAAGAGAATTGCAAATGAATCTTGATGTGAATGGAAGGGGAGAGGGAGCGGGAGAGGGGAGGGTTGCGGGTGGGAGGGAAGTTATGGGAGGGGGAAGCCATTGTAATCCATAAGCTATACACTGGAAATTTATATTCATTAAATAAAAGTTAAAAAAATAAATAAATTTCAGGTACTATGCCAGGCCCTGGGGATTCTGGAGTAAGAGTAACTTCTCTTAAGACGAGATGACCAAGCTTCTGGAGGCAAAATGATTTGAAATACATTAATAGGAAATAATCTCTAAATAAAGCTGTGAGAATCAAAAAAAAAAAAAAAAGAAAGAACTCCCTTTGAACTCGAGCCTTTTACAATGATACTAATCTGATTCATGAAGATGAGCCATCATGATTTAATCAGCTGCAAAAGCCCACAGATTTCAATACTATTTCATTGAAGATCAAGTCTCAACAGGAATATTAGAGAACACAACATCACTCAAACCATAGCATTAGTTCATGAGAGTCAACTATTAAATTTTTGGACATTTGAAAGCTGGCAGTTAAATCATTTGCTCCTCAAAATAGGCCATGGAGGATTCATTCACTTGCATATCAGCAAATGCTGAAAATCGGGAATTTTATTTATTTATTTTTTATAAGTCATTTATTAAACATTTACCAGCAAAATCCCTGAATAGAGGATAACATTAGTGAGGCAAAGACTAACTCTACTGGAAAAATAAATAAAGTGAATCTTACTTTAGGTCCCAAGTTAACTTAAAGGTAGAGTTCTGTAAGATCATAACACTTATATTTTTTAATTAAAAACAGATTGATAACCTGACACATTAAGCTATTTATTTAAAAACTTGTAATTATAATACAATGACAAACTCTACAACATGAGGTAGTGTTGTAATATTATTCAAGCATTTCAAATTTCTGAAATATGATTCAAGCATTTCAAATTTCTGAAATTTTCTTCCAAAAGTCATATTCCCTGGAACTATCCAAACCACCAGTTCTCAGTTCTGATTTCCAAATTTGGAAAAAGTTTAATTTTTGCAGGTGCTGATTATTGAGTGTTTGGCTGAGAATCCATCATCTGTAAATATTTCAAGAGATTCTGAAAGAAAAATATGCTTTGAAACAGCCACTGGACAAAACAGAACCTTTATAGAGCCTAAAAGTAATCAGGAGACAGATATAAAGTTTTTTAATGCTACATAAAATTAAAGAATTTTAACTAGACTAGCCAAGAAATAAATAGGAGTTAAATAAATAAAAGTATATATAGAAGAGGAGACATTACTTACTACTGATATCATGGAAATACAAGGAAACCTGCAGAATCTATAAACAATTAGACACTAACACATTGGAGAATCTAGATGAAATGGATAAATTCCTAGAAACACCCCACCTCCCAAAACTGAGTCATGAACAAACAGAAAATATCAACAGACCAGTAATGAATAAGAAAATTGAATCAATAATCAAAAATCTCTCAACAAAGAATAGCTCAGGGTCAAATAGCTTCCTGGGTGAATTTTGCCAAAGAATTATACAACAGCTAGCACAAATCTCTCTCAAGCTCTTTAATAAATTAAAGATTCTGTCCCGGTTGCCCCTCTTCCAGGCCAGCTCTCTGCTGTGGCCAGGGAGTGCAGTGGAGGATGGCCCAAGTGCTTGGGCCCTGCACCCCATGGGAGACCAGGAGAAGCACCTGGCTCCTGCCTTCGGATCAGCACAGTGCGTTGGCCGCAGCGGCCATTGGAGGGTGAACCAACGGCAAAGGAAGACTTTTCTCTTCCTTTCTCTCTGTCTCTCTCTCTCTCACTGTCCACTCTGCCTGTCAAAAAAAAAAAGAATAAAACATAAAGAGAATAGCCTAAAATGTATGATAAAATGCTAAATCACTTTTGAAGAAACTCCCATCAGATGGACAACAGGTTTCTCAACAGAGACCCTACAGGCCAGGAGAGAATGGAAAATTATACAAGTCTTAAAAGAATTCTTTTAAATAATTGCCAGCCAAGAATACACAGCAAAGCTCTCATCCACAAATAAAGATGAAATAAAGACCTCCCAAGACAAGCAAACATTGAATTTGTCACCTCCCAGCCAGCCTTATAAATGATAATTAAGGATATACCATACACAAAAACAGAGAAAGAAATTCAACATCATGAAAGAATGTGAAGGCAAAAAAAACCTCCTAGTAACAGAAAAAATGACTTCAAACTAAACAATGGTAATAGAGTAAAATGGCAAGATCAAGGCACTACTTATCAATAGTAATCTTGAATGTAAATGAACTAAATTCTCCAATTAAAAGACACACACTGGCTAAGTGGATTTAAAAAAATAAGACCCACCTAAATACTGTCTACAATAAACACACTTCACCACTAAAGAAACACATAGATTGAAAATAAAAGGATGTAAAAATATATTCTGTGTAAACAAAAATAAAAAATGAGCAGGAGTGGATCCTCTCATATCAGACAAAATACATTTTAAGACAAAACTTATTAAAAGAGACAATACCATGTAATGATTAGGAGACGAATTCAACAATAAGATGTAACTGTAGTAAATGTATATGTACCTAATTCCATGCACCCAGCTTTATAAAATAAATGTTAACAGATCTAAAGGGAGATATAAACTCCAATACAATTAAAATGGGGGATTTCAAAACCATGTTTTCATCAACGGTCAGATCAATCACACTAAAAATCAATAAAAAATAGATCTAATCTATGCTATGGACAAAACGAACCTAACAGATATCTGCAGAACACTTAATCCCACGGTTGCAGAATATACATTCTTGTAATCAGCATAAGGAACATTCTCTAAGATAGACCATATACCAGGCCATAACACATAGAAAACTCTCAGCAAATTAAAAAAAATAAAAATGAAATCAGATCATGTATCTTGCCTGACTACAATGGAAGGAATCTGGAAATTATCAACAAAAGAAACTCTAGAAGAAAAAAAATGTGTAGACTGAACAACATGCCCTTGAATGGACAGAAGGTCATAGAAGAAATAAAAAGGATATAAAAAAATTCCTTGAGGGGTCAATGATGTGACTTAGTAGGGTAAAGCCACCACCTGCAATGTTGGCAACACATATGGACACTTGTTCAATCCTGGCTGCTCTGCTTTTAATCCAATTCCCTACTAATGGCCTAGGAAAGCAGAGGAAGATGACCCAGCTCCCTAGGCCCCTGCACCCATATGGGAGACCTAGAAGAAGTTCCTGGTTCCTGGCTTTGTGCCGGCCCAGTTCCAGATGTTGCAGCCATTTGGGGAGTGAACCAGAAGATAGAAGATCTCTCTCTCTTTCTCTCTCTCTCTCTCTCTCTCTCTCTCTCTCTCTGTAGAACTCTTTCAAATAAATTAATAAATCTTTTGTAACAACAATTCTTTGAAATGAAGGAAACTGGAAACACAACATATCAAACTTCAGGGATTCAGCAAAGGCAGTGTTAACAGGATAGTTTATAGCACGTGTCTACATCAAAAAGTTGGAAAGATATCAACTAAATGATCTAACAATGTATCTCAAAGACCTAGAAAAACAATAACAAATCAAACCCAAAACACTAAGAGAAAAGAAATATAAAAATTAAAGAAATAAATAAAATAGAAATAAATAATCTATGTGAAATATCAATAAAAAGAGCTAGTTCATAACCAAAAAATGGAGATGATCCAAACTAACAAAACCGGAGATAACATCTGATAACATCAATACAAAGGATCATCGGGAATTATTACAAACAGCTATATGCCAACAAACTGGAAAAATCTAGACTAAATACATAGACTTCTGGATGCATATAATTTACCAAAACTGAGGCATAAATATATAGAAAATCTGAATAGACCAATTACAAAGAACTGAATCAGGATTGGTTTCAAGATGGCAGAGTAGGGAGGGAGCTTACTGCTGTAGCCCAGGAGAAGGTAGTTTAAAAAAAGTGGAGATAGTGTAGTCTCAGAAAAGAGTTAGGGAAAAAATGGCAGAGGAAGCACTACCGAAATTAGAGGGACACAGTGGCCCTACATGGAAGGTGTGGGCACCCACGGCTCAGGACTCCAGCAGCTGAAACCTATGCACCAGCACTGGAAAGTGAGGTGAGACAAGACCACAGTAGCCAGAGCCACTGTCAAAAAAGCAGCAGGAAGAGACTAGAGGGAACGAGGCTTGAAGCCCCATGGGGGAAAGTGTACCAGCCAAATGAGAGGAGAGAATTAAAAAAAGGATGGTATGGACACATTTCTCTCTCCGATCACCTCACAAATGCATAGAAGTTGATAGAGCAGGTGCCATTTTGGACATATGTAACAGCTGCACCAGCTTGTGTCTGCACCCAGCAATTAGCTGAGCAGAGACTCCTGACTCTGATGGGGAGAAATAACAGGGGGCTAGGAGCTTGTGACTCTGAAACTTCTGAACTGGGACTGTGAAAAAAAAATGAGGGTGTGTGGGAGAACTCACAGTGTGGTTGAGACTTTGAGCAGTCTCAGAGGGAGACGCCACAAGCTCAGGAGTTCCTGGTTACCTGATGAGAGAAATTGCTGGGGAATCTGAATTATACTGAGGACTACACAGATCATTTCTGTGGCCCTTGGGACAGAGCAGACAAATATTATACCCACTGGGCAAGCACTCAGGCATTGGTCTCCATTAAGAAGAACAGATAAGCTGAGGAGAATATACTTCCTTCTGATTAAAAAAGAGAGAGAGAAGATTTACCAGGCCAAATCATTTACCTTAGGTACACCCTTACCATGGAGAACTGAACAGAGATCTCTGGCCACACTCACTGCAACCCTCTAGAGAGTCACTGAGAGCAGACCGTCCACTTATCTACAGAGTCATAGTACAATGATAAAAGTCATCACAGCGGGGAAAAACAACAACAACAAATATCTCCACAAATGTCAAACAACAAACACCACAATCCAAGAAACAAGAATAAAGAAGGCAACATGGTGCTCCCAAAAGAACATGACAGTTCAATACTAGATTATGAAGATGATGAGATAGAAGAAATGCGAGAAATGGAACTCAAAAAATTGATCATCAGATTACATAGAAGTAATCAAAAGCAAATGCATGAACTACTGAAATCCATGTAGGACTGAAAGAAAATTTCTCCTATGAAATTGAAATCTTAAGGAGAAATCAAAATGAAAAGAAGAATTCAATAGAACAAATAAAAAATGAAGTGGAGAGCCTTAAAAGCAGAATCAGTAAGGCAGATGAGAGACTATAGGACTTAGAAGACAGAGCATAGGAAAGTATACAGTCAAACCAAAGACAAGAAGAGGAAATTAGAAATCTAAAAATCACTGTTGGGAATCTACAGGATACTATTAAAAAAAAAAAAACAATATTTGGCTTCTAAATTCCCAAAGCATGGAGAGAGAGAAAGGATTTGAAGGAATTTTTAGTGAAATACTAGCAGAAAACTTCCTGGCTATGGAGAAAGAGACATCTAAGTACAGGAAGCACACAGAACTCATAATAGACATGACCAGAAAATATCATTGCCACACATGTTGTAATCAAACTCACCACAGTGAAACATAAAGAAAAGATTCTAAAATGTCCAAGAGAAAATGCCAGATTACTTTCAGAGGATCTCCAATTAAACTCACAGCAGACATCTCATAAGAAACCCTGCAGGCTAAGAGAGAATGGCAAGATATAGCCCAAATCCTGAAGAAAAAAAAAACACAGCCCTCATTTATGAATGAAGGTGAAATAAAGACCTTTCATAGCAAACAGAAATTGAAAGAATTTGTCACCACTCATCCAGCCCTGCAAAAGATGCTTAAAGATGTGTCACACACAGAAACAGAAAAACATGGTCATCAAATCAAAAGATGACAAAGGAAGAAAATCTCTCAGTAAAAGATCAAAGGAAGTTCAAAGCATAAATAAGGAATATCTTTGGGAAAATGGCAGGGCAAAGTCATTACTTATCAATAGTCACATTGAATGTAAATGGCCTCAACTCTCCAGTTAAAAGGTACAGATGTGCTGAATATCCATAATAAAACCCATCTCCTTGCGGCTTATAAGTAAAACATCTTTGCAACAAAGGTGCATGCAAACTGAAGGTGAAAGGATAGAAAAAGATATTCCATGCCAAGAGAAACCAAATAAGAGCTGGTGTAGCCATCTTAATATAAGACAAAATAGATTTTAACACAAAAAAAATGTAAAAAGAGATAAAGAAGAGCAATATATAATGATTATGGATCAATTCAACAGGAAGATGTACCTATTATAAACATATATGCACCTAATTACAGGGCACTGGTTTATTTAAAAGATATGTTAAGGGATTTAAAGGGAGACTCAGACTCCAATACAATAGTATTGGAGGACTTCAATACTGCATTTTCAGCAAAGGACAGATCAACCAGACAGAAAATCAACAAGGACAGCAGATTTAATTGACACTATAGCCCAAATGGATCTAACAGATTTCTAAAGAACTTTTCATCTTACACTTAAAGAATACACATTCTTCTCAGCAGTACATGGAACCTTCTCTAGGATTGACCACATACTAGGCCATAAAGCAAGTCTCAGCAAATTCAAAAGAATTAGAATCATACCATGCAGCTTCTCAGACCACTATGGAATGAAGCTGGAAATTAACAACTCAGGAATCTCTAGTGCATATGCAAACATATGGAGATTAAACAACATGCTCCTGAATGAACAGTGGGTCATAGAAGAAATCAAAAGAGAAATCAAAAACTTTCAGGAAGTAAATGAGGATAACAGCACAACATATCAAAACTTATGGGATGCAGCAAAAGAAGTGTAAAGAGGAAAGTTTATATCGATAGGTGCCTAATCAAGAAATTGGAAAGGAACCAAAAAAATGAGCTATCAGTGCATCTCAAGGATCTATAAAAACTACAGCAAACCAAACCCAAAATTAGTAAGAGAAAAGATGCAATTAGAAGTGAGAGGAAATTAGCATAATTGAATCCAAAATAAATTACAAAAATCAGCAAAATGAAGAGCTGGTTTTTTGAAAAATAAACAAAATTGACACACCATTGGCCCAACTAACTAAAAAAAGGAGAGAAAAGACACAAATCCATAAAATCAGAGATGAAAAATGGAATGTAGCAACAGACACCAGAGAAATAAAAAGAGTCATCATAAGCTACTACAAAGAGTTATATGCCAACAAGCTGGGAAATCTATCAGAAATGGATAGATTATTGGACACATACAACCTACCTAAATTGAGCCAGGAAGACATAGAAAACCTAAACAGACCCATAACTGACACAGAAATTGAAACAGTAATAAAGACCCTCCCAACAAAGAAAAGCCCAGAACCAGATGGATTCACTGCCGAATTCTACCAGACATTTAAAGAAGAACTAACTCCATTTCTTCTCAAACTATTTAAAACAAGTGAAAGAGAAGGAATCCTCTCAACTTCTTTCTATGAAGCCAGCATCACCTTAATTCCTAAACCTGAAAAAGATGCAGCATTGAAAGAGAATTACAGACCAATATCCCTGATGAACATAGATGCAAAAATACTCAATAAAATTCTGACCAATAGAATGCAGCAACACATCAGAAAAATCATCCGCCCAGACCAAATGGGATTTATCCCTGGTATGCAGGGATGGTTCAACATTCACAAATCAATCAATGTGATACACCACATTAACAAACTGCCGAAGAAAAACCATATGATTAGCTCAATAGACGCAGAGAAAGCATTTGATAAAATACAACACCCTTTCATGATGAAAACTCTAAGCAAACTGGGTATGGAAGGAACATTCCTCAATACAATCAAGGCAATTTATGAAAAACCCACGGCCAGCATCTTATTGAATGGAGAAAAGTTGGAAGCATTTCCACTGAGATCTGATACCAGACAATGATGCCCACTCTCACCATTACTATTCAGTATGGTACTGGAAGTTTTAGCCAGAGCTATTAGGCAAGAAAAATAAATTAAAGGGATACAAATTGGGAAGGAAGAAGCCAAACTATCCCTATTTGCAGATAACATGATTCTTTATTGAGGTGATCCAAAGAACTCCACTAAGAGACTATTGGAACTCATGGAAGAGTTTGGCAAAGTAGCAGGAAATAAAAATCAATACACAAAAATCAACAGCTTTTGTATACACAGGCAATGCCACAGCTGAGAAAGAACTTCTAAGATGAAACCCATTCACAATAGCTACTAAACAGCACTCTAGCCTCATAATCAGCCCTTAAGGCATTCATATATGGCTAAAAAGCCCATGAGAACATTTCAAGCATGGAAAGCCAAGACACTGTGTCAACAAATGACCTACATGAGAGATCTATGTGAGATCCCAGTGGAAAGAAGGGGCCATCAAAGAAGGAGGTAATTTTCTCTGAAGGGGAGAGAGAACTTCCACTTTGATTATGGCTCCCTGCTAATATGCCTGAGAGAGCAGCATATGATACACCAAGTTTGTGGTCCCCTACTCCCCACAGGAGACCTGGACGAACCTCTTGTCTTCTGGCTTAAGGCTATCCCAGCCCTGGGCATTGTGGTCATTTGGAGTGAACCAATAGATGGATGATCTCTCTCTCTCTCTCTCTCACTCGCTCACTCTTCCTTCCTCCCTCCCTCTCCGTAACTTGCCTTTCAAGTAAATAAATCTAAAAACAAAATACTAGCAAATTGAATCCAAATACACACCAAAAATATCATCCACCATGACCAAGAGAGATTTACCCCAGGGATGTATGAATGGATCAACATATGCAAATCAATAAAAATTATCCATTACATCAAAAAATGAGGGATACAAACCATATGATTATCTCAACAGATGAAGAGGAAGCATTTGATAAAATACAACATCCCTTCATGATAAACAAAAACCTTTAAAAAAAAGAGTGCAGAAGGAACATATCTCAACACAATCAAGGCAATATAAGACCAGCCCACAGCCAGCATCATATTGAATGGGGAAAAGTTAGAAGTATCCATAACCAGACAAGAATGCTCACTCTTACCACTATCATTCAGTATAATTCTGGAATTTTTAGCCTGAGCCATTAGACAAGAAAAAGAAATCAAAGGGATTTCAATGGGAAAGCGGGAAGTCAAATTATCCCTATTTGCAGACAATATGATCCTATAATAATCCAAGGACTATTGGAACTTATAAGATAATTTGACAAGCTTGCAGAATACAAATAAACACACCAAAGTTAATACCATTCTGATACATTAACAATGCTCTTGCTAAAAAAGATTTTGTAAGAATCGCATTCACTACAAAAAAAATTTAAACCTCAAGGTAAGATTAACCAAGGGTGTGAAAGATTGCTGCAATGAAAATAACAAAGCATTAAGGAAAGAAATATAAGACATGGAGGGCCAGCACTGTGGTACAGTAAGTTAGTCCTCTGCCTGCAGTGCCAGAATGCCATATGGGTGCTGGTTCTAGTCCTGGCTGCTTCTCTTCTAGTCCAGCTCTCTGCTATGGCCTGGGAAAGCAGTGGAAGATATGGCGTAAGCACTTAGAACCCTGCACCCATGTGGGAGCTGCAGAAGAAGCTCCAGGCTCCTGGATGATGATCAGTTCAGCTCTGGCCATGTGGCAATTGGGGAGTGAACCAGTGGATGGAAGATCTCTCTCTCTCTCTCTGCTTCTCCCTCTTGCTATTTGTTACTCCACCTCTCAAATAGAAAAATAAAATCTTTAAAAAAAAAAAAGAAGAAGAAGACATAGAAAAAGAGGGAGATCTTCCATATTCATAGACTGGAATAATTAATGTTATCAAAATATCCATATTACTGAAAGAAATTTACAGATTCAATACATGCCCGATCAAAATACCAAGGACATTCTTCACAGATCTAGAAAAACAGTCACAAAATTCATAAGGGAAACACAAAAGACCCCAAATAGCAAAAGAAATCTTACATGATAAAAAGCAAGCTAGAGGCATCACAATATCAGATTTCAAGATATACTAGAGGGTTATTATTATCAAATCATCCTGGTACTGGCACAAAAACAGAAATGTAGACCAATGGAACAGAATAGGAGCCTTAGAAATCAATTCATACATCTACAAACAATTAATCATTCACACTGAGTTAAAATCATTCCCTAGAGAAAGAACAGTCTCTTCAGCAAATGGTATTGAAAAAATTGGATTTCCATATGCAGAAGTTTGAAACAAGACCCCTACCTTACACCCTATAGAAAAATCAAATTACAGTGGATCAAAGATCTATACCTAAGACCTGAAACCATCAAAGTTCTAGGAGAAAAGATAGGGGAAATGCTGGAAGATATTAGCCCATTCAAAGACTTTTTGAATGAGACCCCAGAAGTACAGGCAATAAAAACAAAAATTGATAAATAGAACTACATCAAGCTAAGAAGTTTCTGCACAGCAAAGGAAACAATCAACAAAAAGGCAATAGACAGAATGGGAGAAAATATTTGCAGACTATCTAATAAAAGGTTAATACTCAGAATAAATGAGGAACTCAAGAAACTCAACAACAGCAAAACAAACAACCCCATTAAGAAATGAGCTAAGGATATGAAAAGGTATTTTTCAAAGGATGAAATACAAATGGCGAACAGACATGAAAAAGGCTCAGAATCACTAACCATAAGGGAAATAAAATAAAAACCACAATGAGGCTTCACCTTACCCCAGTTAGAATGACTATCACCCAAAAATCAAAAATTAACAAATACTGGAGAGGATATGGAGAAAAAGGTACTCTAATCGACTATTGGTGGGAATGTAATCTGGTACAACCATTATGGAAGATAATATAAAGATTCCTCAGAAAACTAAAAACCTATCTACCATGTGACCCAGTTATCCCACTCCTGGAAATACATCCAGCATTTGACTACAAGCAGCATATGAAAGAGTTAACTGCACTCCCATGATTAAAGCAGCTCAATTTATAATAGCTAAAATATGAAACCAACATAGATGTCCATCAACTTATGACTGGATAAATAAAAGATGGTATAAATATATGATGGAATATCACTCAGTCATAAAAAAAGAATAAAATCCTGAAATCTGAGACAAAATGAATGCAACAGGAGCATATTATTGAAGTGAAATAAGCCAAACCAAAAAAGAAAAAAATCACATACTTTCTCTTATTTCTATTAGCTAATAGACATAGATACACTACTATAGTTTTAATGTGATTGTTTTAAAATTTGCTGTTTATGTGTGAAAAGAATACCTTTTCACTTGATTATTTTTATAGCCTTTGTCTATATTCCTTCTTAACTATCGTCTTTTAATTTTTTACTTATTGAACACTTTATGTAGTGGAGCATTAAGCTTTGTCTATTGTGTAAATTAAAATGTATTATCTCAAAAATTAAAAAAAACAAATAAAGAGACAGGAGAGAAGAGAGGAAGTGAAGGAGGGAAGGAAATAAGATTATATTCTTAGAATTGTATCTATAACTGCATTGAATCTATTCTCTTTGTATTAATGTCATATTAACATGAGAATTGATGAGAATTGTGTTCTAGTAATTTTTTTTAACTTTTATTTAATAAATATAAATTTCCAAAGTACAGCTTATGGATTACAATGGCTTTGCCCCCACCCCAAACTTCCCTCCCACCCACAACCCTCCCCTTTCCCGCTCCCCCTCCCCTTTCATTCACATCAAGATTCATTTTCAATTCTCTTTATATGCAGAAGATCAGTTTAGTATATATTAAGTAAAGATTTCAACAGTTTGCCCCCACATAGCAACACCAAGTGAAAAATACTGTTGGAGTACTAGTTATAGCATTAAATCACAATGTACAGCACATTAAGGACAGAGATCCTACATGATATTTTTAAAAAATTGATTAATTTTCTATGCAATTTCCAATTTAAAACCAAGTTTTTTTTCATTTTCAATTATCTTTATATACAGAAGATCGATTCAGTATTTACTAAGTAAAGATTTCACCAGTTTGCACCCACACAGAAACACAAAGTGTAAAAATACTGTTTTAGTACTAGTTATAGCATTACTTCACATTGGACAACCCATTAAGGACAGATCCCACATGAGACATAAGTACACAGTAACTCCTGTTGTTGATTTATCAATTTGACACTCTTGTTTATGGTGTCAGTAATCTCCCTAGGCTCTAGTCATGAGTTGCCAGGGCTATGGAAGCCTTTAGGGTTTGCCGACTTCAATCTTATTCTGACAGGGTCATAGTCAAAGTGGAAGTTCTGTCCTCCCTTCAGAGAAAGGTACCTCCTTCTTTGATGGCCCCGTTCTTTCCACTTTGATCTCACTCCCAGAGATCTTTCATGTAGGTTTTGGTTTTTGTTTTTGTTTGTTTGTTTGTTTGTTTTGCCAGAGTGTCTTGGCTTTCCATGCCTAAAATGCTCTCATGGGCACTTGAGCCAGATCCGAATGCCTTAAGGGCTGATTCTGAGGCCAGAGTGCTATTTAGGACATCTGCTATTCTATGGGTCTGCTGTGTCTCCCGCTTCCCATGTTGGATCATTCTCTTTTTGATTCTATCAGTTAGTATTAGCAGACACTTGTCTTGTTTGTGTGATCCCTTTGACTCTTAGACCTATCAGTGTGATCAATTGGGAACAGAAATTGATCACTTGGACTAGTGAGATGGCATTGGTACATGCCACCTTGATGGGATTGTATTGGAATCCCCTGGCATGTTTCTAACTCCACCATTTGGGGCAAGTCAGATTGAGCATGTCCCAAATTGTACACATCCTCCCTCTCTTTTCCCACTCTTATATTTAACAGGGATCACTTTTCAGTTAAACTTTAAACACCTAAGAATAATTGTGTGTTAATTACAGAGTTCAACCAGTAGTACTAGAACAAAACAAAGCAAAATACTAAAATGGATAAAGAATTACATTGTACATCAACAGTCAGGAGAAGAGCTGATCAAGTCACTGTTTCTCATAGTGTCCATTTCACTTCAACAGGTTTCCCCTTTGGTGCCCAGTTAGTTGTCGTTGATCAGGGAAAACAAATGATATTTGTCTCTTTGGGACTGGCTTAATTCACTCAGCATGATGTTTTCCAGATTCCTCCATCTTGTTGCAAATGACCGGGTTTCATTGTTTCTTACTGCTGTATAGTATTCTATAGAGTACATGTCCCATAATTTCTTTACCCAGTCTACTGTTGATGGGCATTTGGGTTGGTTCCAGGTCTTAGCTATTGTGAATTGAGCTGCAATAAACATTAATGTGCAGACGGCTTTTTTGTTTGCCAATTTAATTTCCTTTGGGTAAAATCCTAGGAGTGGGATGGCTGGGTTGTATGGTTGGGTTATGTTCAAGTTTCTGAGGAATCTCCAGACAGACTTCCATAGTGACTTAACCAGTTTGCATTCCCACCAACAGTGGGTTAGGGTCCCTTTTTCCCCACATCCTCTCCAGCATCTATTGTTGGTAGATTTCTGAATGTGAGCCATTCTCACCGGGGTGAGGTGAAACCTCATTGTGGTTTTGATTTGCATTTCTCTGATGGCTAGTGATCTTGAACATTTTTTCATGTGTCTGTTGGCAATTTGGATTTCCTCTTTGGAAAAATGTCTATTGAGGTCCTTGGCCCATCTCTTAAGTGGATTGTTTGTTTTGTTGTTGTGGAGTTTCTTGATTTCTTTGTAGATTCTGGTTATCAACCCTTTATCTGTAGTATAGTTTGCAAATATTTTTTCCCATTCTGTCGGTTGCCTCTTCACTTTCCTGACTGTTTCTTTTGAAGTACAGAAACTTCTCAATTTGATGCAATCCCAATAGTTAATTTTGGTTTTGACTGCCTGTGCTCCTGGGGTTTTTTCCAAGAACTCATTGACTGTGCCTATATCTTGCAGGGTTTCTCCAATGATCTCTAATAATTTGATGGCTTGGGTCATAGATTTAAGTTTTTAATCCATGTTGAGTGAATTTTTGTGTAAGGTGAAAGGTATGGGTCTTGCCTCATGCTTCTGCACGTGGAAATCCAATTTTGCCAGCACCATTTATTGAATAGACTGTCCTTATTCCAGGGATTAGTTTTGGATCTTTGATCAAATATAAGTTGGCTGTAGATGTTTGGATTGATTTCTGGTGTTTCTATTCTGTTCCATTGGTCTATCCATCTGTTTCTGTACCAGTACCATGCTGTGTTGATAACAACCGCCACATAGTATGTCCTGAAATCTGGTATTGTGATGCCTCCGGCTTTGTTTTTGTTGTACAAGATTGCTTTAGCTATTCGAGGTCTTCTGTGTCTCCATATGAATTTCAGCATCATTTTTTCCAGATCTGAGAAGAAGGTCTTCGGTATCTTGATTGGTATTGCATTGAATGTATAAATTGCTTTTGGGAGAATGGACATTTTGATGATATTGATCCTTCCAATCCATGAGCATGGAAGATTTCTCCATTTTTTGGTATCCTCTTCTATTTCTTTCTTTAAGGTTTTGTAATTTTCATCGTAGAGATCTTGAATGTCCTTGGTTAAGTTTACTCCAAGGTATTTGATTGTTTTTGTAGCTATTGTGAATGGGATTGATCTTAGAAGTTCTTCCTCAGCCACGGCATTGCCTGTGTATACAAAGGCTGTAGATTTTTGTGCATTGATTTTATATCCTGCTACTTTGCCAAACTCTTCAATGAGTTCCAGTAGTCTCTTAAGTTCTTTGGGTCTCGAGAATTGTGTTTTAGTAATTACATGAATTTGCTGTGACCCTCAGAATTAAATTAAATTCTTTAAAAATAAAAATCAAAGACATGTAGACTGTTGGAACAATATAGAGAGCCTAGAAATAATCTCATCTATATATGGTCAACTAATGTTTAACAGGAATGTCAAAAATAAAAAATTAGGAAAGGATCTTCTCTTCAACATATGGTGCTCAGACAACTGGATGTCTACAAGCAAAAGAGTGAAATTGAACCCTTATCTTATACCATTTACAAAAATCAACTTGATATGGATTAAAGACTGAAATATAGGGCAAGCGCTATGATGCAGCAGGCTAACGCCCTGGCCTGGGGAAAGGGCATCCCATATGGGCACTGGTTCGGGACCCAGCTGCTCCACTTCCGATCTGGCTCTCTGCTGTGGCTTGGGAAAATAGTAGAAGATGGCCCAAGTCCTTGTGCCCCTGCACCCTCGTGGGAGACACAGAAGAAGCTCCTGGCTCCTGGCTCCTGGCTCCTGGCTCCTGGCTTTAGATCAGCACAGCTCCAGCCATTGCGGCCTATTTGAAAGTCAACCATTGGATGGAAGGCTTCTCTCTTTCTGCCTCTGCTTCTCTCTGTAACTCTGACTTTCAAATAAATAGATAAATTTTTTAAAAGGACTGAAATATAACACCTAAAAGTATAAAACTCCTAGAAGAAAACATAGGATGAACACTCCTTGATACTTACCTTGGCAATAATTTTTTGGATATGACACCAAAAACACAGACACCAAAAGGAAAAACAAATAAGAATCACTATTTCAAACTTAAAGGCTTTTGCACAGCCAAGGAAACAATCAACAAAATGAAAAAGCAAACTACAAAATTAAAAAATGTTTACAAACTAGATATCTGATAAAAGGTTAACATCCAACATATATAAGGAACTCAGGCAATTCAACAGCAAAAGGAAAAGAAAAATCAAAATAAAAAAATTTATAAATGGGCAAAAGATATGAAAAGAATTTTTTCAATGAAGACATTAAAATGATCAATAAGTATATAAAATGTGTTCAGCATAACTAGTCATAAGGAAATGAAAACAAAAGCTATAATGAGATAACACCTCACACCTGTTAAAATAACTATTATCAAAAAGAGATAACAGCCAGCGTCGTGGCTCAATAGGCTAATCCTCCGCCTTGCGGCGCCAGCACACCAGGTTCTAGTCCCGGTCGGGGCACCGGATTCTGTCCCAGTTGCCCCTCTTCCAGGCCAGCTCTCTGCTGTGGCCTGGGAGTGCAGTGGAGGATGACCCAAGTGCTTAGGCCCTGCACCCCATCGGAGACCAGGAGAAGCACCTGGCTCCTGCCTTCAGATCAGCATGTTGCGCCAGCAGCAGTGCGTTGGCCGCAGCGGCCATTGGAGGGTGAACCAAAGGCAAAGGAAGACCTTTCTGTCTCTCTCTCTCTCACTGTCCACTCTGCCTGTCCAAAAAAAAAAAAAAAAGAGAGAGAGATAACAAGTTTTTTTAGGATGTAGAGGAAAGGGAATACTTGTACAATTTTGGTGGAAATGTAAACAAGTGAAACCATTATGGAAAATAACATGGAGGTTCTTCAAAAAAATTAAAAATATTACTACCAGAGGATACAGAATTCCTACTTTCAAGTTTATGTCCAAAGAAAGTAAAATCATCATCTCAAAGAAATTCTGCACTCCTATTTTCATGGTAGTACTATCCACAATACCAAGGATAGGACAACCTAAGTGTTAATTTATGAATGATTTAAAAAAGTATTCTGTTTATCAAAGAGAACAATCAATAGAGTGAAGACACAGCTGACAGAATGGGGAAAAATATTTGCAAGCTATTATCTATCAAAGGATTAATATCCAGAATATATCAGAAACTCCAAAAACTCAACAATAAACAACAACCAATTCAATTAAGAAATCAGCCAAGGACCTCAAAAGACAGTTCCCAAAGGAAGAAACACAAATGAAAAGCAAATATATGAAAAAAGCTCAATATCACAAAACCATCAGGGAAATGCAAATCTAAACCACAAAGGCTGTGAACAGGTTTTTTTTATTATTATTATTTTCATACTATTTATTGAACTCTTTATTTAACAGAGAGTTAATAATATGTGTATAAAGTTAATTGAAAATAAGAGAGGGAGGAGGATGGGAAGTGGGAGTGTGGATTGGGGGGGGCACAATGGGAAGAATCACCATGTTCCTAAAGTTGTAATTATGAAATGTATGAAGCTTGTAACTTCAAAGCTGTATAGTTCTGCATACATTCCTAAGGACTTACTTTTAAGGGTACAGTTTAAAAACATACCATTGGACACCAACTCCCCATAAGCAGAGTGGTAAAAAAGCATTTTAAGTATTAAAGTGATCATAGGGATAGGATTAAGTGTTAAAGTGATCATACAAATAGGATTAAGTGCTTGGTAATAATAATAGAATTAAAAAGTTGTGAACATTCCAACATAGGAAGCAGTCCATACAGCAGACTCATAGGAAGACAATCACTTAAAGTAGCACTCTAACCTCAGAATCAGCCCTTAAGTCACTCTGGTCTAGCTGAAAAGCCCACAACAGCATTTCAAGCATGGAAAGCCAAGATACTGTAGCAAAAAATGTCTTGCATAAAGGACCTTGGTGGGTGACACCCCAGTGGAAAGAAGTGACCATCAAAGAAGGAGGTACTTTTCTCTGAAGGCGAAAGAGAAATCCCACTTTATTTATGGCCTTGTCTAAATATTGAAGGTGTTTGTGGACTCAAAAGGCTTCCACAGAGTAGGCAGCTCATGTCAACAGCCTCAAGTGATCACTGAGGTCATACTTAAGAATGTTAATTGTTAAATTAACAACAGGATTCACTGTGCACTAACTTTCTATTCAGGACCTCTGTCCTCAAAGAGTTGTATTATGAGAGTTAATAGCAAAACTTGTTCCAAAAGATTTACTTCATTTTAGTGTATAAAGTGCAGGATACCCTTATGTCTCATAAGTTTTAAATAAGCCTAAGTGCCCAATTCTATTGCCTGTTTCCTTGTGTGCTTCTTCAATTAATGATAAAACTTGTTCTCAAAGGAAAAAAAGCATATTATCACAAAAATTAAAAGAAAAATAAGAAAGGAAGCAGGAGAAAAGGTGGGAGTAAGGAATGGAGGGAGGATGGGTGGAAAGTATCATTATGTACTTAAAACTGCATGTATGAGATACATGAAATTTTTTCCATTTATATAAATTTTAAAAATTAAATAATAAAAAACCACACCTCATCCTTGTCAGAATAGCTAAAATCCAAAAGACAGAGTTACAAATGCAGATGAGGATGTGGATAAAGGGAAACTCTCATACACTATTGGTAGTATTATAAATTAGTTCAGCCACTGTGGAAAGCAGTATGAAGAATTTTTTTTAAATAAAAACTAAAAATAAGGGCTGGCACTGTGACATTGTGGATAAAGGCACTGCCTAAAATACCAGCATCCAATATGGGTGCTGGTTCAAGTCTCGGTTGCTCTACTCTTCATGCAGCTCTCTGCTATGGCCTGGGAAAGTGATAGAAGATGGTTCAAGTCCTTGGGCTCCTGCACCCGTGTGGGAGACCCAGAAGAAGCTCCGGGCTCCCGACTTTGGATCGGTGCAGTCCTAGCCATTGCAGCCAATTGGGGAGTGAACCAGAGGATGGAAGACCTCTCTTTCTGCCTCTCCTTCTCTCTCTGTGTAATTATGACTTTCAAAGAAATAAATAAATCTTTAAAAACAAACTAGAAATTGACTTCCATATAATCCAGTGATTCCACTACTGGATATATACCCAAAAGACATATACATATTATATCAAAGAGATACCTGCATCACCATGTTTATAGTAGCACTGTTTACAATAGCCAAAATATGGAATCATTCAAGGTGTCCATCATCAGATGAATGGATAAAGAAAATGTGATACATATATAAAATATACCATTAAATAGATGTATATGTATATCCATATATGTATATGTATTTATATATTTGTCAAATTGGTAAGAATGCTATATTATCATAGTTTTAATGATATGTGATTATTTTAATTTTACCGTATATGAATCAAATTGACATCTTTCATTTGATATTGGTTATAACCCTGGCGGTATTCCTACTGAAGTATGATCTATTTATTTTTTACTTGTTGAACCCTTTATTTGATGAAGCACTAAGTCTTTGGATATAATGTAAATTATAAATATGTTATCTCAAACATAAAAAAATTAAGTTTAAAAAATACATAAATGATGTCCAACTTCAAATTTTAAAATAATAAAATGTGGTATACTTTTATGTATGCCATGGAGCATCATTCAGGCATAAAAAGAAGCAGCAAATCTTTGCATTTGGGACAGCATGGGTAAACCTAGAGGACATAATAAAAAATTAAATAAACTGGAAATAAAAGGAAAGATACTGGGTAATCTTAGTACATGTACATGCCAAAAATCTCAAACATAAGAAACAGAGAGCAGAATTATGCTTGCCAAAGGCACAGTAATGGGGAAAGTAGAAAATATTGATCAAAGGATAATGGGGGGCGGAGCCAAGATGGCGGATAGTGAGGACGTGCGCCTTAGTTTGGGAAAATAAAGTTTCATAAAAGTGGAATTACTGTAGCCTCAGGAAAAGATTCAAGGAAAAAACTGCAGAGGAAACGCTTCCGGATCTAGTGGATGTGACACAGAGAACCTACAGGGAGCCCACCGCGTGGAAACCCAACCGCGGGAGCCGAGCCGCAGAATCTCACCAGCGCGGGAACGAGCGGGAGGTAAGACATAGGCATCAGAAACCCGAGACATTGGGCGTGGGGGGAAGCAGAGGCCTCTCAGATTCACTCACAGAGCAAAACAAAGAGCAGGCACCATTTTACATATCTAAAGCGCCGCCAAGGAGTTCACAAACTCAGTAACTTAGAACTTTGGTGAAACTTGAGAACACATTGAGGGCTGCATAAACTCTTTGTGTGGTTCCAGGGGTAGATCAAACAAATACTCACAGAGGCCAGATTTCAACTACACTCAATTCCACTCACCTGTACCAAATAACTTCCCAACTGAGTAAAAAAAAGAGAGAGAGAGAGAGAGAGAGCAATCCAGCAAGGAGCAAGGGAGAGAACAATCTGGGTGAGTCGCTTTTTGCACAGCCTTAAAACTGAAGAAACAAGCGGAGCTCTCTGGCCACACCCATCACAGCCTCTAAGGATCCATCAAAGCAGACAGCCCACTTAGAGGCATAGTATAACGAGAAAACAACCACCACAGCCAAAAAAAAAAAAAAAAAACCATAAATTATCTCCAAAATACCAAACAACAAACATAGAAAACAAGGTAACAAGAGCAAGGAAGACACTATGATGCCCCCAAATGAACAAGACACCCCAATTCAAGATTATGAAGATGAAGAGATAGAGGAAATGCAAGAAGTGGATCTCAAAAAATTGATAAGAACATTAAGAAGTTCTCGAAAAAAAATTCTTGAACTACAGAAATCCTTAATGGACAAGATAGAAAATCTCTCTCATGAAAATGAAATATTAAGGAGGAATCAAAATGAAATGAAACAACTAGTGGAACAAGAAACTGTGATAGTGACAAAAAACCACAATGAAATGAAGAATTCAATAGATCAAATGACAAACACATTAGAGAGCCTTAAAAATAGAATGGGTGAAGCAGAAGAGAGAATATCGGCATTAGAAGACAGAGAACAGGAAAGGAAACAGTCAAATCAAAGAAAAGAAGAAGAAATCAGAAACCTAAAAAATACTGTCAGGAATCTACAGGATACTATTAAAAAACCTAACATTCGGGTTCCAGGAGTTCCTGAAGGCATGGAGAGGGAGAAAGGATTAGAAGGCCTTTTTAGTGAGATACTAGCAGAAAATTTCCCAGGTTTGGAGAAGGACAGAGACATCCTAGTACAGGAAGCTCATAGAACCCCTAATAAACATGATCAAAAGAGATCCTCACCACGACACATCGTAATCAAACTCACCACAGTGAAACACAAAGAAAAGATCCTAAAATGTGCAAGAGAGAAACACCAGATTACTCTCAGAGGATCTCCAATTAGACTCACAGCAGACTTCTCATCAGAAACCCTACAAGCTAGGAGAGAATGGCAAGATATAGCCCAGGTACTAAGAGAGAAAAACTGCCAGCCCAGAATATTATATCCTGCAAAGCTCTCATTTGTGAATGAAGGTGAAATTAAGACTTTTCATAGCAAACAGAAACTGAAAGAATTTGTCGCCACTCGTCCAGCCCTGCAAAAGATGCTTAAAGATGTGTTACATACAGAAACACAGAAACACGGTCACCAATATGAAAGAAGATAAAGGAAGGAAACCTCACAGCAAAAGATCACAGGAGTCTCAAACCATATATTAGAAAAAATCTTTGGCAAATGACAGGGCAAAGTTACTCCTTCTCAATAGTCACATTGAATGTTAATGGCTTGAACTGTCCAGTTAAAAGACACCGATTGGCTGATTGGGTTAAGGAACAAAACCCATCCTTTTGCTGCTTACAAGAAACTCATCTTCCCAACAATGATCCATACAGGCTGAAAGTGAAAGGCTGGAAAAAGATATACCATGCCAACAGAAATGAAAAAAGAGCGGGCATAGCCATCTTAATATCGGACACCATATACTTTACCACAAAAACTGTCAGGAGAGACAAAGAGGGGCACTATTTAATGATTAAGGGATCCATTCAACAGGAAGATATAACGATTATCAATGTATATGCACCTATTTACAGGGCACCAGCTTATTTAAAAGACTTGTTAAGGGACTTAAAGGGAGACTTAGACCCCAATACAATAGTACTGGAGGACTTCAATACTCCACTCTCAGAGATAGACAGATCAACAGGACAGAAGATCAACAAGGAGACAGTAGATGTAAATGACACTATAGCCCAAATGGATCTAACAGATATCTACAGAACATTTCACCCTACATCTAAGGACTTTACATTCTTCTCAGCAGTACATGGAACCTTCTCTAGGATTGACCACATACTAGGCCATAAAGCAAGTCTCAGCAAATTCAAAAGAACTAGAATCATACCATGCAGCTTCTCAGACCACAAAGGAATGAAATTGGAAATTAGCAACTCGGGAATCCCTAGAGCACATGCAAACACATGGAGATTGAACAACATGCTCCTGAATGAACAATGGGTCATAGAAGAAATTAAAAGAGAAATCAAAAATTTTCTGGAAGTAAATGAGGATAACAGCACAACATACCAAAACCTATGGGATACGATAAAAGCAGTGTTAAGAGGAAGTTTATATCGATAGGTGCCTACATCAAGAAATTGGAAAGGCACCAAAGAGATGAGCTTTCAAGTCATCTCAAGGATCTAGAAAATCTGCAGCAAACCAAACCCAAACCTAGTAGGAAAAGAGAAATAATTAAAATCAAAGAAGAAATCAACAGGATTGAATCCAAAAAAAAAAAAAAAACAACATAACAAAAAATCAGCCAAACGAGGAGCTTGTTTTTTGAAAAAATAAACAAAATTGACACCCCATTGGCTCAACTAACTAAAAAAAGAAGAGAAAAGACCCAAATCAATAGGATCAGAGATGAAAAGGGAAACGTAACTACAGACACCACAGAAATAAAAAGAATCATCAGAAATTACTACAAGGACTTGTATGCCAGCAAACAGGGAAATCTATCAGAAATGGACAGATTCTTGGACACATACAACCTCCCTAAATTGAGCCAGGAAGACATAAAAAACCTAAACAGACCCATAACTGACACAGAAATTGAAACAGTAATAAAGGCCCTCCCAACAAAGAAAAGCCCAGAACCAGATGGATTCACTGCCGAATTCTACCAGACATTTAAAGAAGAACTAACTCCATTTCTTCTCAAACTATTTAAAACAAGTGAAAGAGAAGGAATCCTCTCAACTTCTTTCTATGAAGCCAGCATCACCTTAATTCCTAGGCCGGAAAAAGATGCAGCATTGAAAGAGAATTACAGACCAATATCCCTGATGAACATAGATGCAAAATACTCAATAAAATTCTGGCCAATAGAATGCAACAACACATCAGAAAGATCATCCACCCAGACCAAGTGGGATTTACCCCTGGTATGCAGGGATGGTTCAATGTTCGCAAAACAATCAATGTAATACACTACATTAACAGACTGCAGAAGCAAAACCATATGATTCCCTCAATAGACACAGAGAAAGCATTTGATAAAATACAACACCCTTTCATGATGAAAACTCTAAGCAAACTGGGTATGGAAGGAACATTCCTCAATACAATCAAAGCAATTTATGAAAAACCCACGGCCAACATCCTATTGAATGGGGAAAAGTTGGAAGCATTTCCGCTGAGATCTGGTACCAGACAGGGATGCCCACTCTCACCACTGCTATTCAAGATAGTTCTGGAAGTTTTAGCCAGAGCTATTAGGCAAGAAAAATAAATTAAAGGGATACAAATTGGGAAGGAAGAACTCAAACTATACCTCTTTGCAGATGATATGATTCTTTATTTAGGGGACCCAAAGAACTCTACTAAGAGACTACTGGAACTCATTGAAGAGTTTGGCAAAGTAGCAGGATATAAAATCAATGCACAAAAATCAACAGCCTTTGTATACACAGGCAATGCCACGGCTGAGGAAGAACTTCTAAGATCAATCCCATTCACAATAGCTACAAAAACAATCAAATACCTTGGAGTAAACTTAACCAAGGACATTCAAGATCTCTACGATGAAAATTACAAAACCTTAAAGAAAGAAATAGAAGAGGATACCAAAAAATGGAGAAATCTTCCATGCTCATGGATTGGAAGGATCAATATCATCAAAATGTCCATTCTCCCAAAAGCAATTTATACATTCAATGCAATACCAATCAAGATACTGAAGACCTTCTTCTCAGATCTGGAAAAAATGATGCTGAAATTCATATGGAGACACAGAAGACCTCGAATAGCCAAAGCAATCCTGTACAACAAAAACAAAGCCGGAGGCATCACAATACCAGATTTCAGGACATACTATGTGGCGGTTGTTATCAACACAGCATGGTACTGGTACAGAAACAGATGGATAGACCAATGGAACAGAATAGAAACACCAGAAATCAATCCAAACATCTACAGCCAACTTATATTTGATCAAAGATCCAAAACTAATCCCTGGAATAAGGACAGCCTATTCAATAAATGGTGCTGGCAAAATTGAATTTCCACGTGCAGAAGCTTGAAGCAAGACCCATACCTTTCACCTTACACAAAAATTCACTCAACGTGGATTAAAGACTTAAATCTATGACCCGAAACCATCAAATTATTAGAGAGCATTGGAGAAACCCTGCAAGATATAGGCACAGTCAATGAGTTCTTGGAAGAAAACCCAGGAGCACAGGCAGTCAAAACCAAAATTAACTATTGGGATTGCATCAAATTGAGAAGTTTCTGTACTTCAAAAGAAACAGTCAGGAAAGTGAAGAGGCAACCGACAGAATGGGAAAAAATATTTGCAAACTATACTACAGATAAAGGGTTGATAACCAGAATCTACAAAGAAATCAAGAAACTCCACAACAACAAAACAAACAACCCACTTAAGAGATGGGCCAAGGACCTCAATAGACATTTTTCCAAAGAGGAAATCCAAATTGCCAACAGACACATGAAAAAATGTTCAAGATCACTAGCCATCAGAGAAATGCAAATCAAAACCACAATGAGGTTTCACCTCACCCCGGTGAGAATGGCTCACATTCAGAAATCTACCAACAATAGATGCTGGAGAGGATGTGGGGAAAAAGGGACCCTAATCCACTGTTGGTGGGAATACAAACTGGTTAAGCCACTATGGAAGTCTGTCTGGAGATTCCTCAGAAACCTGAACATAACCCTACCATACAACCCAGCCATCCCACTCCTTGGAATTTACCCAAAGGAAATTAATTTGGCAAACAAAAAAGCTGTCTGCACATTAATGTTTATTGCAGCTCAATTCTCAACAGCTAAGACCTGGAACCAACCCAAATGCCCATCAACAGTAGACTGGATAAAGAAATTATGGGACATGTACTCTATAGAATACTATACAGCAGTAAGAAACAAAGAAACCCAGTCATTTGCAACAAGATGAAGCAATCTGGAAAACATCATGCTGAGTGAATTAAGCCAGTCCCAAAGAGACAAATATCATTTGTTTTACCTGATTGGTGACAACTGAGCACCAAAGGGGAAACCTGTTGAAGTGATATGGACACTATAAGAAACAATGACCGGATCAGCTCTTGTCCTGACTCTAGGTGTACAATGTAATACTTTATCCTTTTTACTATTTGTTTTTATTGTTGTTGTTGTTGTTGTTCTAGTACTAGTGGTTGAACTCTGTAATTAACACACAATTATTCTTAGGTGTTTAAATTTTAACTGAAAAGTGATCCCTGTTAAATTTAAGAGTGGAAAAAGAGAGGGAGGAGATGTACAATTTGGGACATGCACAATCAGACTTGCCCCAAATGATGGAGTTAGAAATGTGCCAGGGGATTCCAATACAATCCCATCAAGGTGGCATGTACCAATGCCATCTCACTAGTCCAAGTGATCAATTTCAGTTCACATTCGATGGCTCTGATAGGTCTAAGAGTCAAAGGGATCACACAAACAAGACAAGTGTCTGCTAATACTAACTGGTAGAATCAAAAAGGGAGAGAAAGATCCAACATGGGAAGCGGGATACACAGCAGACTCATAAAATGGCAGATGTCCTAAACAACACTCTGGCCTCAGAATCAGCCCTTAAGGCATTTGGATCTGGCTGAAGAGCACATGAGAGTATTGTAGGCATGGAAAGCCAAGATACCATGGAAAAGAAAAAAAAAAAAAAGAAGACCTAAATGAAAGATCTCTGCGAGTGAGATCCCAGTGGAAAGAACAGGGCCATCAAAGAAGGAGGTACCTTTCTCTGAAGGGAGGAGAGAACTTCCACTTTGACGATGACCCTATCGGAGTAAGATCAAAATCGGCGAACTCTAAAGGCTTCCATAGCCCTGGCAACTCATGACTAGAGCCTAGGGAGATTACTGACGCCATGAACAGGAGTGTCAAATTGTTAAGTCAGCAACAGGAGTCACTGTGTACTTACATCCCATGTGGGACCTGTCCTTAATGTGTTGTCTAATGTGCAGTGATGCTATAACTAGTACTGAAACAGTATTTTTACACTTTGTGTTTCTGCGTGGGTACAAACTGATGAGATCTTTACTAATTATATACTGAATCGATCTTCTGTATATAAAGATAATTGGAAATGAAAAAAAAAAAAAACCTGGTGTTAAATTGGAAATGGCATAGAAAATTAATTAATTTTTTAAAAAAAACAATATGTAGGATCTCTGTCTTTAATGTGCTGTACACTCTTATTTAATGCTATAACTAGTACTCCAACAGTATTTTTTTCACTTTGTGTTGCTATATGGGGGCAAACTGTTGAAATCATTACCTAATATATGCTAAACTGATCTGTATATAAAGAGAATTGAAAATGAATCTTGATGTGATTGAAAGGGGAGAGGGAGCGGGAAAGGGGACGGTTGTGGTGGGAGGGAAGTTTTGGGAGGGGGGAGACATGTAACCCATAAGCTGTACTTTGGAAATTTATATTCATTAAATAAAAGTTTAATTAAAAAAAAGGATAATATACCAGTTCTGGGGACCTAATGTACAGGATGTTGACTAGCATAATAATGCTATATTTGTATTGTTTTAATTGAATATATTTGTGGACTACAATGTAATAACTTGATATTGATTCAATGGGTGATGATCAAATCTGGTTAATTAGTTTTATCACATTTTTTGCAATTTTTCATTAACAACAACTGGACATGTCTATGGGTACAGTGTGACATTTCAACAAATGTACAGAATGTGTATTGAACAACAAAGCAATCAATGTTTTCTTCTACTTGTCATTATAGCATACTTGCAACCATTGAGCACCTCTCCTTTATCCATTCATAAAACATATGATAGCTTATTGTGAATTACAGTCACCCCACAGTTACATAGAATATGAGGACTTATTCTTTGTGTCAACCATGTTTGGGTATCCATTATTCAACAGCCCTTCATCTCCTTTATCCACCCACCAACCCTCATCTCCTTCCAAACTCAACAATACTATCCTACATTCAGATTGACTTTTTTTAGCTTCCACATACAAGAGAACACACAGCATCTTTCTGAATCAGTCTCATTTTTTAACATTATGTCCTCCATTTCCATTCATTTTGCTGTCGATTATAGGATATTGTTCATTTTCATTGCTGAATAATATTCTATTGTATGCATATACCCATATTTTCTTTATCCATTCATCTATTGATTAGCATGCAGTTGGACTCCATATCTGAGATATTGTGTATAGTGCAAAAATAAAAGTGGGAGTAGAGCTATATCTTTGATATGCTGATTTCATTTCCTTTGAATGTATACTAAGAACCAGAATGAATGGTTCATTAGATAGCTCAATTTCTATTTTTCAAGAAATTTCCATAATGTACTCCAAAAGACTATTAATTTAAATTCCAAGCAATAGTATGTAAGAGTTCTGTTTTCTCCATAACCTTGTCAGCATTTGTTATTTTTGGTCTTTCAGATAATAGCCATTTTAAGTGGGATGAAATGAAATCTAGCTGTGGTTTTGATTTACATTTCTCTGATAGTTAATTATGTTGATCATTTTTTCATAAATGTATTGACTGTTTTAATTTTTTCTTTTGATAGGGTCTATTCATATCATTTACCCATTTTTAATTGGATTATTTGGAGTTTTTACTATTGAATTTTTTAGTTCCTTATGTATTCTGGATATCAATTTATTTTCAGATGAATCATTTCTTAACATTTACTTAACATTTAATTATTAATTTGAGAGACAGAGAAAGAGAAAGGAGAGAAATCTTCCATCTGCTGGTTCAATTCCCAAATGCCACAATGGCAGGGGTTAGAACAGGCAGCAGCCAGGAGCCTGGAACTCCATCTGGGCCTCATACATGGGTAGCAGGAGTCCAAGTACATGGACCATCTTCTGCTGCTATTCCAGTGCAGTAACAGGGAACTGGATGGGAAGCAGAGCAGCAGGGATGTCAAGGCACTCCCATATGTGATATCAGCATTGCAAACAGTGGTTTAACCCACTGTGCCACAATGCCAGCCCCAGATGAATAGTTTTCAAAAACATCTCCCATTCTGGCCGGCACCGCGGCTCACTAGGCTAATCCTCTGCCTTGTGGCGCTGGCATACCAGGTTCTAGTCCCAGTCAGGGCACCGGATTCTGTCCCGGTTGCCCTTCTTCCAGGCCAGCTCTCTGCTGTGGCCAGGGAGTGCAGTGGAGGATGGCCCAAGTGCTTGGGCCCTGCACCCCATGGGAGACCAGGAGAAGCACCTGGCTCCTGCCTTAGGATCAGCGTGCTGTGCCAGCCGCAGCGGCCATTGGAGGGTGAACCAATGGCAAAGGAAGGCCTTTCTCTCTGTCTCTCTCTCTCACTGTCCACTCTGCCTATCAAAAAATAAAATAAAATAAAAAACATCTCCCATTCTGTAGCTTGTCAATATCTCTGTTGTTTCCTCAGCCATTCAAAATCATAAAGCAATTTATAGTAAACTAAAAATTTTAATTGTGTTAAAAGTGTTAGTCTTTGCTACAGAAACCATGTAGAAATGCATACATGTTTGATTCTTAGCTTTTGTCTTGGAGTGTGAAAGGTAAGTATCTTATTTGAATCATAGAGGCCCAAACTTATCCCTCGTGGTAGGCAGAACTGTAAGAATGGTCTCCAGTGGCCCTCATTCTGCATAATCTACTCCTATTTAAAGGAGGGTAGAACCATGAACAATAAGATGCTTCCTGTGATTATATTACCATATATGGCAAAAGGGAGATTAACCTGGTAGTCCCAAAATAATCACACTGACCCTTTAAATGTAGTTTTCTCCAGATTACAACACAAAAGGAAATTGGAGAGAGTCTAAGAGTATAAAAGACTTGAAACACTGTCATGGCAGTGAAGATGGAGAACACCATGCGAGAAGGAATGTGGTGGCCTCCAAGGGTAGTGAGCAACCTGTGTCTGACAGCCAGCAAGGAAACCAGGATGTCAGACCTATAGGCACAAAAAACTGAACTCTCCCAACAACCTGAATGAATTTAGAGGAGTTAAGTCTTCCCCAGAGTTTCCAGATAATAACTCAACCCAATGACACTTTGATCTAAGCTTTGTGAAACCCTAAACAGAGAAACTCATTCCCACTTCTGAGCCACAAAACTATAAAAATAATAAATGGGCATGTTTTTAAGATGCTAAACTTATGGTAATGTTTTCATAGCAACACCCCTCATGCTGTACCATAACTAAAGACTGATTTTTCAGGCAGAATAATCCCTTCAAATAAATTCTGTTCCAAAAAATAACATTTATTTTAAAAAGGAGAAAAAAGTTTCTGGGAGCATTTTTGCATTTTGAGACTTGAGGTCTAGATTTTACATGGTTTTACTTCAATATAATATGAGTTTCTAAAAGGCAATAGAAAGTTTTATGTGCAAAGTTTTTGTTTTGTTTTAAATATAATGTTGATACAAAAAATTTTTCCCTGAGAGTTTATTACCCTCTCATTATACCAATCATGGTGAAAATAATTTCATGATCTCATGATCTGAAATTTGTTTTACAGTCAGTGATGAGAAATAAACCAATGTGATTAGTCAAGGAACATTTGAATATGGCTTTCTTTTTAAAAATAGAGGGCTGAACACTCTTGAATTTTAGCAGTAGAGTGGAATAATAGGATAAGAAATACTCTGACAACTTTTACTCTTGTGGCATTAACAATTGTCACCATGATTCTGCAAGCCAGTCTTTAGGGCCTTCCATGTTAGGATTTCAGCTACTGAACCTAACATCTTTAAGGCTATTTGCTACATTGCATCTGTCCAGTTACCCTCTTCAGAGGTGTTCCTTTAGACTTCTTCAGCTTTCAGTTCTCCTTGCTACCCTTTTTTTCTTTTCAAATCTAAGCCTCTCTAGAGAAGAGCTATACTTTACTCCAGGAGTAACTTCTATCCATGATTCCATTTCTTGAATTCTGTTGGATTTTTTACCTAAATCTAGCCCTCAAATTGCAAGCTTAATACCCCCCTTTTCCATAAGCTTCCCCCTTGATCTGCATTACATGAAATCTAAGATCCCTTCCAAATATAATATTAGATTAGTCCTTTTTAATTTATTTACTTAATGGAAGAGGAAAGTGACAGAGAGGGAGGGAGGGAGGGATGAAGAGAGGGATGAAGGCAGAGAGAGGTCTTCCACCTACTGGTTCACTTCCCAAATGGTCACAATGAAGAAAAGGGGCTTCCTCCTGAAGCCAGGAGCCAGAACTCCATCTGGGTCTTTCGTGTGCTTGGCAGCAGCCCAAGTACTTGAACTGTCCTCTGCTGCTTTTCTGGGCACATTAGCAAAGAGCTGAAACACAAAAGGAACAACCAGAATTTGAACCTGCTCTCCAATATGAGATGCTGGTATTGTAGATATCAGCTTAACTGTGTACTACAATGCCAGCCCCTAATTGGGCCTTTAATATAAAGTTAGAATATAATACATTTTTACAAGATTTAAGCTAGGAAGGCAAAGAAATAAGAAATGTCTCCTCATAACCTCATAATCGTTATGTCATAACAGATGTTTGGTGTAGCAATTAAGATGCCACTTTCAATGCCCATAGCCCACACTGGAGTGCCTAGGATCAAGTTCCAGCTCTGCTCAAGACTCCAGCTTCCTGCCAATGCAACTCTTGGAGGCAGTAGGTGGTGGCTTCAATGGCTGGGTCCCTGACACCCATGTGAGAGACCTGAATTGAGTCCCAGTTCTATTTTCAGCCTGACACAATCTTGGTCCTTGTAGGCACTTGGGGAATGAACCACCATGTAATCTCCTCTTCTGTACTCCTCTTCTCTTCTCTTCTCTTTTTTTTTCTCTTCTCTTCTCTTCTCTTTCCTATTCTCTTCTCTCTCTTCTCTCTCCTCTCCTCTCCTCTCTTTTCCTCTCCTCTCCTCTTTTCTTCTTTTTCTCTCTCTCTCTCCCCCCCTTCCTCTCTCTCTCCCTTCCTTTGTTCCCATCCTCTCCCTTTCTCCCTGTCACTCTCTTTCATTCTCAAGTAAGGAATTTATAAAAAGAAATGTCCTCAGTGATAATTTAATAAAATCCTTTTAAGACCTCAGAGAATGGTAAACAAGTATTGGCTAGGTTTTGCAGACCACAACCACCTCCAGGCTTTAAAACTATTTTTTTGACATCTCCTTCCCCAACAAGATAGTATGGGCACAAAATATGGAACCTTGAGGTAAGGAAATGCCCCTTTTATTTTATGTACTTTTCCTTCAAATATTGTCAGCTTCCCCAAACCTAAACAAGGGTTGTTAACAAATATTCCATAGGCATTTTGACTGATCTTGCCATTAAATATAAGGTCAAGATATCTATTAGCACCTTTGATTTCATTTAGCAGTAAGGCAGAAGACTGGCAAGAGAGAAGGGTGCAAAGCTTAAAGGCTGCTATGAGTCTGATTTTAGCATGTAGAATTGGATGGCTTGTAGTTTTATATTGCTAGGCTTTAAGAGAATTATCACATAATGACTGATACTTTGGGGAAATCATCAGGATATGAAATTAATTTCTTAGCCTGGAACTTTAATATTGCACATGAAGAATTAAGACATAACTAAAATCAAATATCCTTTATTAGCGATAATTCTCCTTAGCAAGAATGTCTTTGTACTCCCTCCTACCAAACCCCAACTCCACTCTAAGGTATTGATTCACAACCTGGCATCATCATCACTTACCTTTATTTCTAAACTGCAAGAAGTAATATAATTAAAACCAATTTGATTTGTCACTCCTGCCTACAGAATCAAGTCAAGAATTAAAAATAAGACTGAGAGATCCTTGCCCTACTAGATTTGGTTAAAAATATCTGCACAATTAAGTATTTTATGCCAGGAAAAAGAAACAAAGATTTAAGGATAAAATCACCAAATTGTCAAAAAAAATTTTTTAATCTTCCAAAGGTAACTTTTCCTGCATAGGTTATTTACAAAAAATGGAATTAAACAATGGGCTTATTTTGCTGCAAAAAATTAGAAATCCAAGAAGAATTTTTCAACAAACTTTTGGAAGACCCCTCATATGCCTCATATTCTTGTATGCTCCCATGTGTTATAAGCAACCTCACCTTCAGCCCCAACACTCCCAATCCTCACCCCATTCTTGTTAACCACACACTTCATTCCTAAAGCTCATTCAAAATAAATTGCCCTTCCTGAAAACATCCTCCATCACCAAATCACAGATCAAACTTTCTAGTTCCCACTCTCATCTTTCCTGCCCCTGTATGGATTAAGCATAGGGATTCAAAAAAAGTAATTGTTAAGAGCCTCTGTGACCGCATTTGATAATATAAGGAGATAAATACTGCTGTGGCATGATAAGGCCAAGTCATTCCAGAGAAATATTAGGAAGAGCTAGTTAAAATAATTCATAGATATTGATTATTAATAATTAATGTTTAAAAATTAATTCTTCCTTTAATGTGAAAGAAAAAATAAATCTTCTGATAAAGGGGAACTGCCAAACAAAGTAAACATCCTTTATGATCTCTTTCCCTCCCCCTATTCAATCCCCATTCATGGGATCATCCTCACCTCTCCCCTCCACAGGGACAAATATAACTGAACATAGGGAAAAGTCTGGCATCACTGAGACAACAAAGGGGATGAAATCAACAAAACTCAAAGAGAGAACAAATAGATTGAGACTCACATATATCAGAAGACAGAAGGGAGAAATGTGGGACAGCCCAAGATAAAACCAGTTCAACAGAAAGGCACTGAGGACATCTGCAGGAAATGAAAGTAGTAAGGGGAAGGACGAGTTAGGGAACAGACAGGAGGGAGGGTGGGAGAGCAATGTCCAAGACAGGAAAGGTTACAAACCTTCACTGTGGTTATCTGTTCCATCTGCTCACCAGAGACCACTGAAGATCATGTAGTACAAACCACTGAAGAGAATTCTGAAGACAACCAGCAAAACTAACGCCAGGTACCAAAAGAAAAGGGCACCTTGTGGTTTGTACTTCTATCTGACATTCATGACTTCTTATCCTTATTTATCTCACTCACTAAATTTAGAGAAGTCTTGTATATCTTTTTCTCTTGGTATCACACTGCGCCCTTACCCCACAGTAATTATTTGGGGTGGACACTGTCATTGCCCATCAATGTCCACTCTGTCCTTCCTCCATCCCAGTGGAACCCTGACTTGATTCAGGTAATACCAATTCTCAATTCAAGTAGGGCCCGTCACTGGGAAAGGATGACAGGGTATAGGGCAAGCTTTGGGATTGAGTTTATTTTTGGTCTTCTTGGAGATTTATGGATTCATTAGTGCTGCTAACTTGGATGCAAATGCCCTAAATTGAAGATCTGAAGATATTTTTGTACCTTCCCTCATCCTGGGATAAAATTTGATTATTCCAGCTGTAAGGATAATAATGCCCCAGACTAAAACACTCCCTGGTGATGGAACTCAACAGTTACCAAGTCACACATTCTCTCATTTCCAAGCAAGAAGTTGTGCTGGATTTCCAAAGAGAGATAAAATGTTCAACTCACCTAAGTTAAAGGAAAAAGCACAGAAATTAGTCAAAGCATTTTTAACAAAAATAAATGCACAAATTCCCTCCATTTATTTTTTTACTTCTCTTTTTGTGTGGTTTTCTTTCTTTTGAAGGCATTCTCCTCCCCATCTCTCTCTCTCTGCTGCTCTGCCTCCACCTTATGATTCTTCCTCCACCCACTCAGTATTCCCTTATTTCTGCCTACTTAATCAGAATATTAAACTTAAGTATATTTATTTTGTGAATAAAGCTTTAATAAATACCTGTTTTTAAAAAAAAATCAGGTGTATTGAATATTTTATGTCTTGGAAACCCAGTAAGATTTCTTTTTTGTATGTAAAATCTTTTCCATTGATTTTCTTTTTTTAATTATTTATTTATTTGAAAGGCAGAGTTATAGAGAGAAGCAGAGAGAGAGAGAGGTCTTCCATCCGCTGGTTCACTCACCAAGCCCACAATGGCTGGACCTGCGCGGATCCAAAGGCAGGGCAAAGAGCTTCTTCTGGGTCTCCCATGCAGGCTCAGGGGCCCAAGGACTTGGGTCATCTTCCACTGCTTTCCCAGGCCATAGCAGAGAGCTGGATCAGAAGTGGAGCAGCCAGGACTTGAACCGGTGCCCATATGGAATGCTGGCTCTGCAAGTGGTGGCTTTACCTGCTACGTCATGGCGCCGGCCCCTCTCCCATTGATTTTCTTCCCCAAAATCAGGAATACTCAATGGGAAAAGAAATCCTTCTAAAGAAAGATATCACTCTTGGCAGAAATGCCAGCAACTCTGTTATTAAATAAGCATATGGTGTACAACAAAATTTAATTTATCTAACCTTAGTAATGAAAATTCACTTAAAAATTTAAAAAATATGGGGCTGGCACTGTGGCATAGTGGTTAAAGCTGCCACCTGCAGTGCTGGCATCCCATGAGTGCTGGTTTGAGTCCCAGCTGCTCCACCTCTGATCCAACTCTCTGCTATAACCTGGGAAAGCCATAGAAGATGGCCCAACTCTGCAGACCCCTGCACTTGCATGGGAGACCCAGAAGAAGCTTCAGGCTCTTGGCTTCAGATCTGCCCAGCTCTGGCCCTTAAACCATTTGGGGAGTAAACCAGTGGATGGAAGACCTCTCTCTCTGCCTCTGCCTCCCTGTAACTCTTTCAAATAAATAAATAAATAAATCCTTTTTAAGAATTTAAAAATATGTTGTAGACTAAATTGTACAGAAAACCTCTTTTCTCGGAGATAATCAGGAAGTTCCACATCTGTAACTATAGAGTAGGAGGGCTGGCCCCCATATATGCACAGATTTTAAAGACACTATCAGATGTTTAGACTCTTACCTAAGGAATATTTTCTGTTTTTCAAAGAGTGGTGAAAATATTTACACCCCATGTGGGATCTGTCCCTAATGTGTCGTCTAAAGCCAAGTGATGCTATGACTGGTACTGAAACAGTATTTTTATACTTTGCGTTTCTGTGTGGGCGCAGACTGATGAGGTCTTTGCTAATTATATACTGAAGTGATCTTCTGTATATAAAGAGAATTGGAAATGAAAAAAAAAAAAAACCTGGTGTTAAAATGGAAATGGCATAGAAAATTAATTAATTTGAAAAAAAATTATGTAGGATCTCTGTCTTTAATGTGCTGTACATTGCTATTTAATGCTATAATTAGTAATCCAATGGTAGTTTTTTCACTTGATGTTGCTATATGGGCAAAATGTTGAAATCTTTACCTAATATATACTAAACTGATCTTCTGTATACAAAGAGAATTGAAAATGAATCTTTACATGAATGGAAGGGGAAAGGGAGCAGGAAAGGGGAGGGTTGCGGGCGGGAGGGAAGTTATGGGAGGGGGGAAGCCATTGTAACCCATAAGCTATACTTTGGAAATTTATATTCATTAAATAAAAGTTTAATAAAAAAAAAGAAAAGAAAATATTCTGCATTTATGAACAAGCTTCCTCACTTGAAATCTGGAGACTAATGGGCTCCCTGTCTGAGAGGAGAAGATCTTTACAGAGAGTGAGAAGTATACTCTTTCCTTGACAAAAGGTCATCTCTTAAACTAGGTTGATAAGATTGATTTTTTAATGAGTTTTCCCAATCCATAACAACAATTCATTTTCATTTGGGGACAGGGAAACCTAGTAAAACTTGATGCATGGCTCTACTTAGCTAAGACCCTAATTAAAAGTCAAATTTTTTCTTCCTTACTCATCCTCCACTAAATCACTACATACAGGCAGGCCTGGGATGCTCATCCCTGACCACATGGTGCAGATCATGCCAAACTGCGCTAATTGGATAATAATGACAACCACTTATTAACTGACAGGCACTTAATGTGAATTTGTAAATTCACAATTGTAATGAGAGATATAGACTTTTATCTCTATTTCATAAATAGGGAAAGAGAAACCCAAAATGGTACGAAGTCATTTGAGGCTACACCACAAGGAGGTATTAGAGTTGAAAGTTGGGCCGGCGCCGTGGCTCAACAGGCTAATCCTCCGCCTTGCGGCGCCGGCACACTGGGTTCTAGTCCCGGTCGGGGCACCGATCCTGTCCCGGTTGCCCCTCTTCCAGGCCAGCTCTCTGCTGTGGCCAGGGAGTGCAGTGGAGGATGGCCCAAGTGTTTGGGCTCTGCACCCCATGGGAGACCAGGAGAAGCACCTGGCTCCTGCCATCGGAACAGCGCGGTGCGCCGGCCGCAGTGCGCTACCGTGGCGGCCATTAGAGGGTGAACCAACGGCAAAGGAAGACCTTTCTCTCTGTCTCTCTCTCTCTCTCACTGTCCACTCTGCCTGTCAAAAATAAAAAAAAAAAAAAATTAAAAAAAAAAATAGAGTTGAAAGTTGAACCCGGGGCTCCTGACTCCAAAATCTGGATTATCTCCTGTATGACATTGGGCTGCCAACTTGACCCAATACAGTCCAATTCAAGAACAACTTTGACTCTTGTACTTGGAAGAGTTTTTACAGTTTCAGTTATACAAGTTCCCACCTGCTTGCATATGCTCCTAGTACAGGACAGAAAGGCTGCTAAATCTTGAGGCAGTCAACAAATCATGGTGGGAGATTTTCTTTGGGAGATTTTGCTTTGGGAGTGAAGAGCTAAATCCTGGAATCGGGCTCCCTGAGCCTCAGTTGTGGCTCTATCAATATTAGAGCATAGCAGGTTTCTCTCAAAGCCTTTATCTATAAAGTAGGTTACAGTGTCCATCTATTGGATTAATGTTAAAATTTAAGAAAATAAACTACACAGAATGTTTTAGCACAGAACTGGTACACAGCAGGTATCAATAAATATTAGCTATAATTATTGCAAAGAGTCAAAATTAATTTCATTCTAAGAATTATCTACTCATTCACCTTAGTTGGGCTTTCTGGGAGAACACAGGTTAATGTTCATATGGCAATTAAGCCCTTCAGAGTCATCCCATTCTCATTATTATTCTTCAAATGACATTATATCTTGTTTTCACATATTGCTATTTGGTGAGAAATGGACTGGAGGGATTACTGGACAATTGGTTTCTATTAGCTATGGTCAGCTTAAATGTTTTTCACTACAACGATGTCAAGCCAACTCACTTTGTAAGATACATTTAAAAATTATTTGTGAATTTAAATGAAAACAATTAAAAGCTTATTTGCTAAATACAAGCATCACCTCCCTACCCTGAACAAAGTAGATTCACAAATACCCTCAAATGACCCAGGTGAATAACTATGTAGCTTTTGTGGAGCTAAAGGCAGATACTCAATATAAGTCAGCCATTTCCTCCATAGAATCATAGAATTACTTTTAACTATTGCCACTCTAACAGCATGGAACACACCACAGACCACAGCACATTCAGATGTAAGAATACAGACCTCTGAAGCTATTGTTGGATGCTGTATAATTCACCCCATGGAGTCCTAAATGATCATTTCAATCCATGTGGAAAAGAAGTTCCAGCCTGGATCTGTTTGTTGACCTCATGAAAACAGGCCATTTATAGAAATAATTTGTCTGGGCACAGACTTCTCATGGAGAGGTTTCTTTACAGGGGCTAATCTGTGACTAACATTTTTGACTTTGTGCTTCAAGCTTCATTGTGCATTGGTTAGCCAAGAAATAGCCAATGTCACTTTATCTTCCTACATATGAACTTTAAAAAATATATTAGCTACAGCTAGAGACCAAACGCTTGAACTGCATCAGGAGTTGTAGAGATGGCTGCACATTAGAATCACCTGGGGAACTTTTAACAAACACCATTGTCCAGGTCCTGTCTAAAAACAATCAGATCAGAATCTCAGCACTGTTTTTCAAAAGCTCCCCAAGGGGTTTTGATCTGAGTCGAGACTAGATGATCTCTAATGACCCTATCAGTCTTTGCTTCATTTTAGATATACATTATGTATTCTCCTCCTTGGGATGTTTTTCATAACCTTAAACATTCAGAAAAATACTCCACTCTCAAGAACGCTCTATAAACATATTCCCTAATATGTTTGACTAAACAAGTGCCATTTTCAGCAGTTCTTCCAAACAAAGCACTCTTAGCCAGAGTAAACTAAGCAGCTCCCTATTTTTCCTTTCTCAAATAAGAAAGTACAACCCAAACCCCATTCCTCTTTGCCTGTATTGCTGCATCACATCCTCCTCCTATCTGAATTCTTAAACCCTCCCACATGTTCACTGTGGAATCCTCAGGGCCCCATTATTTTCCCAACCCCAAAGAAGAAATGAGCTACAGATCAAGACTGTTTCCTCCCTCAACTCCTACCCCTCACAACAAAAATGTTGAAGTCCAGACTATGAAATGTTAAAGCAAGGAATCCTAAATTCAAGCACTATGTTCCAATAATTTTCATCTTATCTCTAGAAAATATGCATATATCTTCCTAACACCATCATGCATCTGATTTTAGAAATCAAGAACACTAAAGGAAAGACATACATCAAAGTAGACTTGTGAATTAGGGTATGAATGCCTACAGTTTACTTCAAATTGTGTCAAAACCTGAATTGAGGGATGGATAGATCTTGTAGGAAAATGATGGCAATGTGGAATATGGGCGGTGAATAGGTTGCGTTCATTGCATAATTCTTTAAATGTCTCAGTATATTTGAAATTTGTTTAAAATAAGATATAGTGGGTAGAGTGTACTGGAGGACACCTTGAATGAATTGTAGATTCATAATAACCAGTAAAAGAAGCCAAATAGTCAAAGAGTACATATTTTATGATTCTATTTATATGAAGGTCAAAAATAGTGAAATAATATCTGTAGGGACAGAACCTTAAATAGTAAAAGCCTCAGGGTGGGAAAATACTGATTTGGAAAGATAAGGGAAAAGCCTTCTGTAATTCTGGAAATAGTCTGTATCTTGATTTATTTCTTGATACCTGTATGGAGAAACAACAGGGATGGGGGAGGAAGAGAAGGGAAGGAAGAAGGACTTCCACAGAGTTCAGGAAAAAAAAAAGACTTCAGGAGAGGCAAGGCTTTGGGCACAGCAGATATCATATCATATCACAGCCCATATCAAGTCCTTGGGTTTGAGTCCTGGCTCTCTTTCCAATTTACCTTCTTGCTAATACACATCATGAGAAACAGCAGACTCAAGTGCTCAGATACCTGCCACACATGTGGGAGATGCAAAGTAAATTCTTGGCTCCTGGCTTGGGTCTGACCGAGCCCTGCCTGTTGGGGGCAATTGGAGAGTGAAGCAGTGGATAGGTCTGTGTGTGTGTGTTTGTGTGTGTCTGTGTGTTCATGTGTTTGTCTTTCAAATAAATACAGTAAATGTTAAATAATTTCTTTAAAAGTTTATCTTGGTACAAAAAATTAAAATTTATGTATTGTTTTTCATAATATATATTCTTCATGAACTCTGAAAATTCCTCATATGCATAGATTTCAATTTTTTGTACCAAAATAAACTAATTTTTAAATTTTACTTGCCATGAGCTTTTTGAAGTATCCTCATAGATAGGTATGTGGGTAGGTAGGTAAATAACCAGATATACATGGATAGATAGAAGTATATATGAAAAATTATTGAGCTGTACTCTTAAAATTTGTGCAATTCAATGTAGTATGCTATCTCAATTTTTAAATGTTTAATAATATATTAAAGAAAAATAGTCATAAGAGTTTCTGTATTCTTTAATAACTCAGCATTGTTTGCATAGTATTAATTTGCATTGTGGAGCAAAGAGTCCCTTGACTACATAAATCATACTAAGGCCCAGAACCCACCACATTTGTGAGCTGGTGGCCTAGAATGGAGAGGTGACCATTGGACATAAGGATCTGCTTATCTGCCTCTCCTGAGACCTGAAAATATTTCCTAAATAACAGTATTCCTAGAGATAACCCCAAAGTTCAAAGTAACCCCAGTTTAGAAACTGTAGATGAAGAGAAAGGAGAGAAAATGAAGAGAAGCAAATATAGAATCAACCACAGTCACAATTCTGGTCTGTGATATTCATTCTGTTGTGTTATTCTTTGTTTAGTCTCTATGCAAAGGGAACAATCAGCAACATTGTTATTTCCCCCAATCTGTCACCTTACTGCCTCCCTAGCTCCTCCTTAGAGAAGTTTGGTAGAGCAGGCTTTAGCAACAACAGTGGTTCATCAAGGCCAGGCTCTCAGAACAAGCTCCAAGGTGGACGGTGAAAAGGAGAACCATTTTCCATCAGTATTTTTCACCTAAAAATCTAAAGGAGATGATGTGAAATCCTGAATGATAGGCAAATCAGATCATTTCTTGCTAATATATCTTTCTGAGATACTGTGATAACAAAATACGGGCAGAAACAAAACAAAGGATGGCAGAAAAGCATGCACGATACTGCCAACAACTAACTTACAGATAGGTCTCTTGTAATTGCACAGACACCGTAATGACAATTAATACCATCAGGAACACTCAAATATTTCTCTTCTCAGTATTTTATATCCTTCAAAATTTTGTGTAGCCTCAACCATATTTCACACAAATCTTAAGCAGTCTGAGAGCTAAGATGTTTTCCCACTGAAAGCAAAACTCCAAATTGATGTGGAAGAAACAAATGTACAACATTCCATTCCTTAGGGAAAGAGAAAAGTTAATGAAAATTCCTGATTTTTTGCTTAAATGAGAAAAGGTTTTGGAGATATTTTTATTTGAGGGGGAAATGCTCTGGAAGGAAATTTGATATCTACATGAAAGGAACAAGATGAATCTGATCAATCTCTACCAAGCTGTGCTATATTCAGCTTCTTACTTTTCAGCATGCAAAGCATGATCTTGTATTGTCTACTAAGAAAAACTCTGCAATAATCAGTGTACTCATTAGGAGCTGACCTGAGCTGGTGAGGGCTGAGTTGTCAGGTGTCAGAGTAGCTGATTAAGACAAGTCCAAATGATGGTAACAGACAAGCTGTCAGTCAGTTCTTCCAATAATCTCAGCAATAAGCTAAACCAGAAGAATCTGAGGATACATGTAATGAAGCATCACACTGTACTCAAAAATCTACACTTTAGAAAAATAGTATGAACTACTTTTACATTCACAGAAAGTTTTTTGAGAATTTCCAGCAGTGATTTAAAAGGAAGAAAATATATCCTATTCCTGATTTTTGCTATAGCATTTAATAAAAATTCACATATATTCTTTGGTTTTAAAAATTATCTAACATACTTAGCTTTCAAGATGGCAGATTAGGAAACAACATACTAAGTTAACCTAGAGATAAAAAGTAAAAAACAAACAAAAAAAAGTATAGGAAGTGCACTTTCAGGTGATAATTGGAGAGGAAACCGTACGAGAAATCCAGTAAGAGGAAGAGGAACGTTGTGGACCTGAGTGGAGAGTGCGGATGCACAGCATCAACACAAACTCAATGCACAATGGCAGCAGCTAAGAGCTGAGGTGGGCAGCAGCTTGGAGACAGAGGTGAGACCAAACTGCCGCAACCCATGATGATATAGCCAGAGAGAGAGTGAGGCCTGCGTCCAGCCTGGAGACCTGGGGGCTAGCTGTTGCTAGTGGTTGCCAGTGAACCCAGTGGAAGTAGAGGGGGAATTGTTATCTCATGCAACCTCCCCACAACAGCTCCCACTGCCTGGATAAAAAAGGGCAGGCACCATTTTGGGTTTAAGTGGAAGCTGCAGAATGTTTTGTGCATGTATGCACAGCAATGGGTTGAGAAAGGACACCATCTCCTTGGCAGTACAGGCAGCGGAGGTGGGGAGAGAGCAACATTGGGCAGGTGGCTTTTGTGTATGCCTGTGATCTAGAGATTCTAGCGGAGGGAACAATCCACAGTCTAAGTAGAGGAAGCACATAGAATTCCTAACTGACATGACCAGAAAAGATTTTCACCACGACACATCGTAGTAAAATTCTCCTCAGTAAAACATAAAGAAAAGATTGCTAAGTGTGCAGAAGAGATATGCCAGATTATTTTCAGAGGATGTCCAATTAGACTCACAGCTGACTTCTCATCAGAAACCCTACAGGCTAGAAGGGAATGGCAAGATATAGTCCAAGTCTTAAGATTAAAAAAAAAGTCAACCCAGAATACTACACCCTGCAAAGTTCTCATTTATGAATAAAGGTGAAATAAAGACCTTTCATAACAAACAGAAATTGAAAGAATTTGTCACTATTCACTGTTTCTCATAGTGTCCATTTCACTTCAACAGGTTTCCTTTTTGGTGCTTGGTTAGTTGTCACCCATCAGGGAGAACATATGATATTTGTCCCTTTGGGACTGGCTTAATTCACTCAGCATGATGTTTTCCAGTTTCCTCCATTTTGTTGCAAATGACCGGATTTCATTGTTTTTGACTGCTGTATAGTATTCTATAGAGTACATGTCCCATAATTTCTTTATCCGATCTACTGTTGATGGGCATTTGTGTTGATATTCATCCAGTCTTTCAAAAATATGCTTAAAGATGTGCTACACACAGAGTCATAGATAGCCATCATATGAAACAATCTGATGGCAGAAAATCCCCCAGTATAAGTACAAAAGAAATCTAGAATAAACAATAGCAATATTTATGGGAAAATGACAGGAACAATTCGTTACTTTTCAATACTCATCTTGAATGTAAATGGCCTTAAATCTCTAGTTAAAAAATATAGACTGGGCCGGCGCCGCGGCTCACTAGGCTAATCCTCCGCCTTGCGGCTCCAGCACACTGGGTTCTAGTCCCGGTCGGGGCACCGATCCTGTCCCGGTTGCCCCTCTTCCAGGCCAGCTCTCTGCTGTGGCCAGGGAGTGCAGTGGAGGATGGCCCAAGTGCTTGGGCCCTGCACCCCATGGGAGACCAGGAGAAGCACCTGGCTCCTGCCATCGGATCAGTGAGGTGCGCCGGCCACAGCGCGCCTACCGCAGCGGCCATTGGAGGGTGAACCAATGGCAAAAGGAAGACCTTTCTCTCTGTCTCTCTCTCACTGTCCACTCTGCCTGTCAAAAATTAAAAAAAAAAATACAGACTGGTTGAATGAATTAAAAACATGATCACCTGTTTGCTGCCTACAAGAAATACGTCTCACCAACAAAGATACACATGGACTGAAAGTGAAAGAATACAAAAAGATATTCTATGCTAATAGAAAATAAAAAGGGGCAGGTATTGCCATCCTAATATCAGACAAAATAGACTTTAACATAAAAACTGTTAAAAGTGATGAAGAAGGGCACTAGGTAATGATTAAGGGATCAATTCAACAGGAAATATCACTATAATGAATGTATATACACCCAATTACAGGGTACCTAGCTATTTAAAGGAAACATTAATGGATCTAAAGGGAGACAGACTTCAATACAATAGTAACAGGGGACTTCATCACCCTACTTTCATCAATAACAGATTAAGTAGACAGAAAATAAACAAAGATACAACTGAGCTAATTGACATTATGGACCAAATGGACCTAATTGACATCTACAGAACTTTTCACTCTACAATGGCAGAATACACATTCTTCTCATCAGTGCATAGTACTTTCTCTAGGATAGACCAAATGCTAGGCCATAAAGCAAGACTCAGCAAATTAAAAAAAAAAGAAAAAAAGAAAAAACATCATACCATGCATATTCTCTGACCACAATGGAATGATGCTCAAAATGAACAACTCAAGAATCTCCAGATTCTTGATGAACAGTGGGTCATAGAAGAAATCAGAAGATAAATCAAAACATTTCTAGAAACAAAGAAATACAATAATACATCATATCAAAACTTATTTGATACAGCAAAAGCAGTGTTAAAAGAGAAGTTTTTAGCAACAGTGCCTACACAAAAAAATTGGAAAGGTACAAATAAATGAGCTATCAATGTATCTCAAGGACCTAGAAAAACAACAACAAATCAAACCCAAAATTAGTAGTAGGAACGACATAATTAAAATTAGAGAAGAAATAAGCAAAATTGAAACCAAAAAAAAAATACAAAAGTTCTGTAAAATGAAGAGCTGGATTTTTGAAAAGATAAACAAAACTGATATACCATTGGCCCAACTAACAAAAAAAAGGAGAAGACCCCAATCAATAAAATCAGAGTTGAAAAGGGAAATATAACAATTACCACAGAAATAAAAAGAATCATCAGGAATTACTAAAAAGATCTGTATGCCAACAAATTGGGAAATCTGTAAGAAATGGATTCCTAGACACATGCAATTTACCAAAATTGAGTTATGAAGACGCAGAAAATCTAAACAGACAAATAACCAAGATGGAAGTTGAATCAGTAATAAAGACCTACCCAACAAGGAAAAGCCCAGGACTAGGTGAACTCACTGCTGAATTATATCAAACATTTGAAGAAGAACTAATTCCAATTCTTCTAAGGCTATTCAAAACAATTTAAATGGAGAGAATCCTCCCAAACTCCTTCTATGAAGCAAGCATCTCCTTAATTCCTGACAGAGAAAGAGAATTATAGATTAATTTCCCTGCTGAACATAAATGTAAAGATCCTCAACAAAAAATTAGCTAATTCAATCCAACAACACATCATTCACCTGGACCAGGTTGGATTTATCCCTGGTATGCAGGAATGGTTCAACATTCACAAATTAATAGATGTGAGATATCACATTAACAAAATGAAAAACAAAAAACATGGTTATCTCAATAGATGCAGAGAAAGTATTTGATAAAGTACAACATCCTTTCATGATGAAAACCTTAAGCAAATAGGGTATAAAAGAAACATTTCTCAACACAATCAAGCTAATTTATGACAAACCACAACCAGCATCCTATTGAATGAGGAAAAGCCGGAAGCATTCCCCATAAGATCTGGAACCCACTCTCACCATTCCTAAAACTAGAAGTTTTAGCCAGAGCTGTCAGACAAAAAACAGAAACCATATGGATGCAAATCGGAAAGGAGAAAATCAATCTATCCCTATTTGCAGATGACAAGATCCTTTACATAGGGGAACAAAAAGACTCTACTGAGAGACTATTGGAACTCATAAAAGAGTTTGGTAAAGTGGCAGGATATAAAATCAACACATAATAATCAATAGCCTTTGTATAAACAAACATTATAATGGCTGAGAAAGAACTTCTAAGATAAGTTCCATTCACAATAGCTCCAGGGGCTGGTGCTGTGGCACAGTGGGTTAAAGCCCTGTCCTGCAGTACTGGCATCCCATATGGGCACTGATTTAAGTCCTGTCTACTCCACTTCCAGTCCAGCTCTCTTCTGTGGCCTGGGAAAGCAGTGGAAGATGGCCCAAATCCTTAGGCCCCTGCACCTGTGTGGGAGACCCAGAAGGGGCACCTGTCTCCTAGCTTCAGATCAGCTCAGCTCTGGCCAATTGCAGTCATTTGGGGAGTGAACCAGCAGATAGAAACCTCTCTCTCTTTGGCTCCACCTCTCTCTGTAACTCTGTCTTTCAAATAAATTAATTAATTAAATCTTTAAAAAATAAAAAGTAGCTCCAAAAAGAATTAAATACCTTGGAATAAACTTATCCAAGGATGTCAAAGACTATCTGATGAAAATTACAAAACACTAAAGAAAGATAGAAATGTTAAAAAATGGAAAAATCTTCCATGTTCATGAAAGAATCATCAAAATGTCCATACTACCAAAAGTACTTTAAAGATTCAATGAGATACCAATCAAAATACCAATGATACTCTTCACAGATCTAGATTAAATCATGCTAAAATTCATATGGAAACACAAGGGAACCTGAATAGCTAAAGCAATCTTATACAACAAAAATAAAGTCAGAGACATCATAGTACCTGATTTCACGACATACTGTGGAGCAGTTATAGTCAAAATAGCCTGGTACTGGCACAAAAATAGACTTGTAGACCAACAGAATAAATAGAAACTCCAGAAATCAATCCACGCATCTACAATCAATTTCTCTTTGATAAAGAAGCTAAAATCATCTCATACAGCGCCGCAACTCAATAAGCTAATCCTCCACCTGCAGCGCTGGCACCCCGGGTTCTAGTCCCGGTCGGGGTGCCAGATTCTGTCCTGGTTGCCCATCTCCCAGTCCAACTATCTGCTGTGACCCGGGAAGGCAGTGGAGGATGGCCCAAGCCCTTGGGCCCTGCACCTGCATGGGAGACCAGGAGAAGCACCTGGCTCCTGGCTTCAGATCAGCGTGGTATGCCAGCTGCAGCGAGCCAGCTGCAACGGCCATTAGGGGGTGAACCAACGGAAAAGGAAGACCTTTCTCTCTCTCTCTCTCTCTCTCTCTCTCTCACTGTCCACTCTGCCTGTCAAAAAAAAAAATCATCTCGAGGTGGATTAAATACCTCAGTGTAAGATGTGAAACTATGAAATTGCTAGAAGAAAACATGGGGTAAATGCTTCAGGACATTGGAGTAGGCAATGACTTCTTTGGATCACACCCGAAAAGCATAGGCAACAAAACAAAACTAGGCAAATGGGATTATATCAAATTCAGAAACTTCTGCATAGCAAACAATCAACAGGGTGAAGAGACACTTGACAGAATTAGAGAAAATATTTGCAAGTTAAGTTATCCAACAATGGATTAATATCCAAAATATATCAGGAATTTAAAAACTCAACACCAAAAAAAAAAAAAAAAACTTATTCAGCTAAGAAATGTGGAAATGACCTGAATAGACAGTTCTCAAAAGACAAAATACAAATGGCCAACAAATATATGAAAAAATGCTCAATAACAGTAGCCATCAGGGAAACACAAATCAAAACTATAGTGAGATATCACCTCACCCCTGTCAGAATGGCTATTATTTAACAAAAGTGAGAGTAACAAATGCTGGCAAGGGGAACTCTTATACACTGTTGGTAGAAATGTAAATCAGGGCAGCCATTGCAGAAAGCAGTCAAGGCAGATCAAGAATGGATTCAAGGGGTTGGTGCTGTGGCACAGTGGATAAAGCCGCCGCCTGCAGTGCTGGCATCCCATATGGCACCAGTCCAAGTCGCAGCTGCTCCAATTTTGATCCAGCTCTCTGCTGTGGCCTGGGAAAATAGTAAGGGATGTACCAAGACCTTGGGCCCCTGCACTCACATGGGAGACCTGGAAGAAGTTCCTGGCTCCTGGCTTCGAATAGGTGCAGCTCCAGCCATTGTGGCCAGCTGGGGAGTGAACCAGTGGATATAAGACCTCTCTCCTTCTCTCTCTCTGCCTCTCCTTCTCTCTCTGTATAACTCTAACTTTCAAGTAAATAAATAAATCTTTAAAAAAAAGAATGATTCAAAAGTTTTCCATAGCCTAGGCAGCTCATGTCAAAAGCCTCAGGTGGTCACTGACGTCATACATGAGAGTGTTAATTATTAAATTAACAACAGGAGTCACTGTGCACTAACTTCCCATTCAGGACCTCTGTCCTTAATGAGTTGCATTATGAAAGTTAACTGTAAAACTTGTTCTCAAACAGTTTGTGTGTGTGTGTGTGTGTGCAAATTGTTGAAATCTTAGTATAGAGTTGGTCTTCTGTGTACAAAGTTAACTGAAAATGAATCTTAATGGAGAAGGAAGAGGGAAGGGGAGAGGGAGGAGGAGAAGGGGTGGGAGTGTGGATGGGAGGTGGGAGTATGGTAGGAAGAATAACTATATACCTAAAGTTGTACTTGTGAAATTTGTATTCATTAAATAAAAGGTTTCTTTGAGGAAAAAATAATGCATTCTGTCACTCTACAATTTAATGGTTTTCAAACACAGAATGAACTGAATGCATATCAGCCATTCTCCACTCAGGAGCATCAGTACTCCCTGGAGAACTATAAAGTCTTACTGAGATTCACATGCACTAGAATTTATGAAAAGCAAACCTTGCCTATTCCTTCTTCTCTAGAGAAAGACAGGAGCAATTAAGGTGGGGAAGGGGGGTGGCCAGATCATTCAAAGACATCTACATTTGGAGAACATAATTTTTTTATACAACTTCTGAATTTACCCAGTACCAAACTGCTTATTTTGGCAAGGCACACTGGTATGAGCAGGTCATGCTATGTTATTATTATCCCAGATTAAGAATTTAATAGCTCTTGATAAAATTAAGTATCCTTTTGAAGCAATCTGTTTGTTCTTACCATTAAGTGTCTTAACCACAAGATGGAAGGAGTAGAGGAAGGGAAATATTTATTTAACATTATGTACTTTTGGTGAAGTGGAGAATAAGATTCAAATGAAAGGTCTAATTGATGTGGAATGAGTAATTTTCAGGTAAAAAAAACAGAATGTGGATTTTAAACTGATGCTGTAACAAGTTGTTGGCACAAAGTTTTGATACTGTGTCCTCATTCTTATGAATGATGCATAGAACATAACATTCCGAGGCAAAGTACACAGCAGCTAGTGATATGCTCCCAGCCTGATATATCTGTCCTGATCACAGCAATCAGCACACATTACCTGGACCTCCATCAGACTGCAAGTGCTCTGAGGCCCCCACCCAGAACCTATTCATCATTGGATTCCAGTGTCTGCTACAGAGCAAGCATTCAATATGATGCTAAATCATGAAGCATGAATGAAAGAAAATCACAAGGGACAGCTCTCATTTGAAAAAGGCTTATTCCAAGGACAATGTTTCCAGCAGTCAGCTCTGTTTGGCCAGAACCAAATAACAGATTGATCCCATTTACCATTTCCCAGCTACTCCGAAGGATGATTACATTCAGATTGGGTCAGTAAATGTGCCAAGTCCCTCAGTCAAAAATTGGAACTTTGATTGACCAGATTGACACAGGTGCACTTTTTAGAATCACTAAAATTTCTCCAGGCAAGGATGTGAGAAAGAGTAACTCTTATAGACTGTCAGTAGGAATGTAAATTAGTGTAGCCACTGTGGAAAACAGTATGGAAAGTTCTTAATCTAAATATAGGGGCCAGTACTGTGGCATAGCAGGTAAAGCCACTGCCTGTGATGCCAGCATCCCATATGGGCACCATCTGGAGTCCCAGCTGCTCCACTTCCAATCCAGCTCCCTGCTAATGTGCCTAGGAAAGCAGCACAAGATGGTCCAAAAACTTGTGGGCCCCTGCATACAAAGGGGAGACCTAGAAGAAGCTCCTGGCTCCTGGCTCCTGGCTTCAGATTGACCCAACTCTGGCTATTGCAGCCATTTGGGGAATGAACCAGCAGATGGAAGATCTCTATCTGTCTCTCCCCCACTCTCTATGTAACTTTTTCAAATAAATAGGTCAATCTTTTAAAAAAAATCTAGATATAGAACTTCCATATGATCCAGCAATCCCTCTAATGAATATATATTCAAAATACATGAAATCATTGTATCAAAGAGATGTCTGTTCCACTATGTCTATCACTGTACTGTTCACAACTGCCAAAATACAGAATCAACCAAGATGTACATTATCAGATGAATGGATTAAAAATGTGGTGTATATCTACAATGTAATATCATTTGGCCATGAAAAAGAATGAAACCCTGTTGTTTTCAGCAAAATGGATGGAACTGGAGAACATCATGTTAAGTGAAGAAAGTCAGACACAGAAAGGCAAATATAACATGTTCTCTCACATGAGTAGGAGCTAATAAATAAATAAAACTTCAGCCTGAGTACAGAATGCTAATTGCTAGAGGCTGAGATAATGGAACGGATAGAAAGAGCTTGGATTTTTAAAAAAAGTTAGGGGAATCTAGATATGGTTATTGATTGTGACAAATACATTATACTAATATGAGATGTTATTGATAGGGGAAACTGGATATGGTTATAGATTGTGACAAATATATCATACTAACATAAGATGTTAACAATAGAAGTTGGATATGGAGTACATGGAAAATCTATGTATTACTTCACAATTTTTGTTTTATAAATTTAAATACATAAATATTCTGTTCTAAAAAATTTATTGAAAAAACTGCAAAAATTCTCTAAGTTATTGAAAGTCTAGATATTTGTGAAAAGTTACAATTGAGTGGGAATTTTGAAAATATTCCTGTTTTAATTCATGAGTTGTTTACATCCAAGGCAGGTCATCCTTAACATCCAGGATATTAAGGAAAAGAATGTAAACGCAGGTGCATACACCCTGTGCATAATACATACCTGTCAGGAATCAAGCCAGCAAACTTAAGTAAAATACATTCTGTTTTCATACCTTAGCCAATAATGTCTCCAAAGGCTAGATTCAAATACAGAAATCTTTAGTTCCTTGGAATTCCTCCACAGGAGGTGGTAGTGTGGTAAGAACCAATCCCTGACCTTCTAACAACCTATCATCAGGCATACACCTCTTCTCTTCTCACTCCTGGTCCTATCATTTTGAGACATTAACACCAGTCCTTGGTCTTCCTAGCACACACATCCAACTTCAGTTCACAGCAACCCCCTCCCAAGAGAAATAACTGCTCCTTATCTTTGGGCCTGGAGTCCATAGGTCAATGACAGTCTGAGAATAGAAGGACAGGCTAGGAGGAGCAGTGCTGGCTCAGACATATGCTGAGACTTCCACAGTCCCTCCATCTGGAACATGGTTCTAAAAGAAAAAACCACAGGTTCCTTATCACACCTCCTAGGTAGGAATGGGGTCAGAGATCAACAGAGCCCAGAACCTAAGTACTGGTCTAAGTACAAAAACTTCCTAAGACTGGGTTTAGGGTTTATGTTCATACCACTACATTCATTCCACACCCTGTGAAGATTGCTGGGGATGCTTACTGGGAAAGATTTTAAGAAACTACTATTGGTCAATGACCAAGGAAGTGTATGATTTAAAAAAAAAAACTTACTGCATTTATTTTTAAAGCTGTCTTTAATGTATAGAATATCCTAATTTTATATAGACATTTTAAGTACTCCATCTCCTGGAAATGTGAAAATGCAACAATTTTTGAGTTAAAAATAGAGTATGTAAAAAATCTATTCATTCTCCAATGTCTCATATTACAGTTTTTCAAGGAAGAGCCAGAAATTTTCTGCAGGAATACCAATTCTGTGGCTAGTCTATCATTTTTTAAAGAGCAATTTACATAATAAAAGTGAAATGTTTCATGGTTAAGATTATCAGATCCATTTTTAAAGAAAAATGGCAATCGTAACAAGAGTAAAATAGTAAAATAGATTCCAGGTCAGCTCATCTAAGAGTTCCACAATTACCAGGACAAGTAGGATCATCTGCAGAACATTGGCTGAAAGATACCCCCACCAGCTTGATGAGTGCTTTTCAAACCAAGTGCCAATTTGAAGTATGTAACAGGACAGCTCCTTCCTGAGAGGTAATTTTCCATATTTTACTCCTGTAACCCAAGCTATTTTCAAGAATCCTGCATTCAAAAAGAAGAAAAAAAAAAAACAACTCTTCTTAAATTTGATATTAAAATATAAATTCACATACACACAACCAAGTACACAAATCGTCAATGTAAAAGCTCAATGAATTTTCACTAACTGGCCCCAAGGGCAGGAAACAGAGCATCATCTGTACCCCAAGAGTCCTCCTAATTCTCTCTTCTACTTACTGGACACAACCAGAGTAATCACCATCGTGAATTCTAACACCTACATGTGTTTTGCCTACTCTTGATTTTTATACAAGTTATAGTCACTTGTATTGTAGGGTTTTTTTCATAAACTGTTCATTTGCATTGCCGAATAGTATTCCCATGCTTGGATAGAACAGAGTTTATCAAGTCTACTGATATGGGAATTTACATATTTTCCCATTTGGAGCCAGAATGAAAATGCTGCTATGACTACTCTAGTGCATGTCTTTTGGTGAAGATGTGGACATACTTCTCTTGGGAGTCACAGGAACACCTACCTTTAGCCTTAATGGATAAGGTAATTTCTCTAAAAAGGTTGTACCAATTTATACTCCCAATGCAGTACTCTCACATCCTTAATTCATATATTTCAATGATCAACACCCCTGTGCAGCTCTCTATGTGGTTAATAAAAGGACAAAGGGAATGATTGAAGGATGCCATCTGACATAGGAAACAGATAACAGTCTCTTTATATGAAGGAGAAAAAGCATCTGGACACAGAGCAGGGGACACAATGCAGTCCCAAATAGGAGGAGGGAGCATCAGACAGGTGTCCATGGTCAAGAGTCCCCAACAGGACCCAAAGAACTCTACTAAGAGACTATTGGAACTCATCAAAGAGTTTGGCAAAGTAGCAGGATATAAAATCAATCCACAAAAATCAACAGCCTTTGTATACACAGGCAATGCCACGGCTGAGGAAGAACTTCTAAAATCAATCCCATTCACAATAGCTACAAAAACAATCAAATACCTTGGAATAAACTTAACCAAGGACGTTAAAGATCTCTATGATGAAAACTACAAAACCTTAAAGAAAGAAATAGAGGAGGATACCAAAAAATGGAGAAATCTTCCATGCTCATGGATAGGAAGAATCAATATCATCAAAATGTCTATTCTCCCAAAAGCAATTTATACATTCAATGCAAAACCCATCAAGATACCAAAGACCTTCTTCTCAGATCTGGAAAAAATGATGCTGAAATTCATATGGAGACACAGAAGACCTCGAATAGCCAAAGCTATCTTGTACAACAAAAACAAAGCCGGAGGCATCACAATCCCAGATTTCAGGGCATACTACAGGGCAGTTGTTATCAAAACAGCATGGTACTGGTACAGAAACAGATGGATAGACCAATGGAACAGAATAGAAACACCAGAAATCAATCCAAACATCTACAGCCAACTTATATTTGATCAAAGATCCAAAACTAATCCCTGGAATAAGGACAGCCTATTCAATAAATGGTGCTGGGAAAATTGGATTTCCACGTGCAGAAGCTTGAAGCAAGACCCATACCTTTCACCTTACACAAAAATTCACTCAACGTGGATTAAAGACTTAAATCTATGACCCGAAACCATCAAATTATTAGAGAGCATTGGAGAAACCCTGCAAGATATAGGTACAGGCAAAGACTTCTTGGAAAAGACCCCAGGAGCACAGGCAGTCAAAACCAAAATTAACATTTGGGATTGCATCAAATTGAGAAGTTCCTGTACTTCAAAAGAAACAGTCAGGAAAGTGAAGAGGCAACCGACAGAATGGGAAAAAATATTTGCAAACTATACTACAGATAAAGGGTTGATAACCAGAATCTACAAAGAAATCAAGAAACTCCACAACAACAGAACAAACAACCCACTGAAGAGATGGGCCAAGGACCTCAATAGATATTTTTGCAAAGAGAAAATCCAAATGGCCAACAGACACATGAAGAAATGTTCAAGATCACTAGCAATCAGAGAAATGCAAATCAAAACCACAATGAGGTTTCACCTCACCCCGGTGAGAATGGCTCACATTCAGAAATCTACCAACAATAGATGCTGGAGAGGATGTGGGGAAAAAGGGACACTAACCCACTGTTGGTGGGAATGCAAACTGGTTAAGCCACTGTGGAAGTCAGTCTGGAGATTCCTCAGAAACTTGAACATAACCCTACCATACAACCCAGCCATCCCACTCCTTGGAATTTACCCAAAGGAAATTAATTTGGCAAACAAAAAAGCCATCTGCACATTAATGTTTATTGCAGCTCAATTCACAATAGCTAAGACCTGGAACCAACCCAAATGCCCATCAACAGTAGACTGGATAAAGAAATTATGGGACATGTACTCCATAGAATACTATACAGCAGTAAGGAACAATGAAACCCAGTCATTTGCAACAAGATGGAGGAATCTGGAAAACATCATGCTGAGTGAATTAAGCCAGTCCCAAAGAGACAAATATCATTTGTTTTCCCTGATCGGCGACAACTAACTGAGCACCAAAGGGGAAACCTGTTGAAGTGAAATGGACACTATAAGAAACAATGACCTGATCAGCTTTTGTCCTGACTCTAGATGTACAATGTAATACTTTATCCTTTTTAGTATTTGTTGTTGTTGTAGTAGTTGTTCTAGTACAAGTGGTTAAACTCTGTAAATAACACACAATTATTCTTAGGTGTTTAAATTTTAACTGAAAAGTGATCCCTGCTAAATTTAAGAGTGGAAAAAGAGAGGGAGGAGATGCACAGTTTGGGACATGCACAATCAGTCTTGCCCCAAATGAAGGAGTTAGAAATGTGCCAGCGGATTCCAATACAATCCCATCAAGGTGGCATGTACCAATGCCACCTCGCTAGTCCAAGTGATCAATTTCAGTTCACATTCGATGGCTTAGACAGGTCTAAAAATCAAAGGGATCACGCAAACAAGACAAGTGTCTGCTAATACTAACTGATAGAATCAAAAAAGGAGAGAAAGATCCAACAGGGGAAGTGGGATACACAGCAGACTCATAGAATGGCAGATGTCCTAAACAACACTCTGGCCTCAGAATCAGCCCTTAAGGCATTCGGATCTGGCTGAAGAGCACATGAGAGTATTGTAGGCATGGAAAGCCAAGATACCATGGCAAAGAAAAAAAGAAGAAGACCTAAATGAAAGATCTCTGTGAGTGAGATCCCAGTGGAAAGAACGGGGCCATCAAAGAAGGAGGTACCTTTCTCTGAAGGGAGGAGAGAACTTCCACTTTGACTGTGACCCTATCGGAACAATATCAAAGTCAGCGAACTCTAAAGGCTTCCATAGCCCTGGCAACTCATGACTAGAGCCTAGGGAGATTACTGACGCCATGAACAGGAGTGTCAAATTGTTAAGTCAGCAACAGGAGTCGCTGTGTACTTACATCCCCTGTGGGATCTGTCCTTAATGTATTGTCTAATGTGCAGTGATGCTATAACTAGTACTGAAACAGTATTTTTACACTTTGTGTTTCTGCGTGGGTACAAACTGATGAGATCTTTACTAATTACATACTGAATCGATCTTCTGTATATAAAGATAATTGGAAATGAAAAAAAAAAAAACCTGGTGTTAAATTGGAAATGGCATAGAAAATTAATTAATTTAAAAATATATATATTATGTAGGATCTCTGTCTTTAATGTGCTGTACACCCTTATTTAATGCTATAACTAGTACTCCAACAGTATTTTTTTTTCTTTTCTTTTCACTTTGTGTTACTATATGGGGGGCAAACTGTTGAAACCGTTACCTAATATATACTAAACTGATCTTTTGTATACAAAGAGAATTGAAAATGAATCATGATGTCATAGGAAGGGGAGAGGGAGCGGGAGGGGGGAGGGTTGTGGGTGGGAGGAAAGTTTTGGGAGGGGGAAGCCATTGTAACCCATAAGCTATACTTTGGAAATTTATATTCATTAAATAAAAGTTTAATAAAAAAAAAAAGAGTCCCCAACAAAGTGCACAGCAGTCGGTGAAACAATGTGAGATTCTTCCAAGAGTTTCATATACCTACCTCATCCTCAGGGAATCGTGACACATTCCTAGGCCACAACTACTTTGGAAGTTCTGGCTGAATAACTGCTTGCTCACCTTGGACTAGTGGCTGGAAATAGTCTGAATTCCAACAAATTCTTAAGGACTTATAATTATTATGAGAATGAGAAAAATCAAACCAATTCCTCATTCAAATTCAAAACCATATTCCCAGCAAAAATCAGCTTGAGATATTATCTTAGACTTCTCTAGTGAGCTGTAACTCCTCAAATATAGCATATATGTTATTCGTCTTTTATCCCAAAATCAATGTGCTTCATGGAACATAATAGGTGCTCAATAAATGCTTTTTAAACAGAACTTCCTAAAGCAATTAATATTACTCACACTTTCCACAAGATGAGCACATTAGGCACACAGTAAGTAAGCCCCCAATTGTGGGAGTTGCGACTAGATTTTCTTCCAGAGCAAGGCTCTTTCCAGTGTTCCACACTGTATCTGACAGTGCCATTCTGGTAATTCATTTATTGTATGACTCCATGGAACAGAATTAGGGAAAAGTATTTTACTGCAATTTAAAGAAAGCATTTCTACTGAAGATTTCTTAATATCAATTGCTTCAGGTATAACTAATAATAAAAGTACACTTATAAAAAAGTACTCCTATGCTTACTCCACATGAGAATTTTTTATTTATTTATTCATTTCTTTATTTGAGAGACAAATAGAAAAATAGCATGCAATTCCATCCATTGGTTCACTCCCCAAATACCCACAACAACCAGCACTTGGCCAGGCCAAAAGCAGGAACCAAGAACACAACACAGATCTCCAATGTGTGTGGCAGGAACCCCATTACTTGAGCCATCACTGTTGCCTCCCAGGATCAGCATTACCAGGTACCTGGAATCAGGAGCCAGAGCTGAGTACTGAGTACAAGCATTCTTACATGGGATGCAGGCATCCTAACTGGCAACTTAACTCCCCAGCCAGTCACCTGCCCCTCACTTTGAGAGCATACTATAGCTGTTGAGAGTACAAGGAAAGGCATAATCAATATGTATTCAACAGGGGCCAGCACTGTGGCATAGCGGTTAAGGCTGCTGCTTGCAGTGCTGGCATCACATATGGGCACCAGTTCAGGTCCCGGCTTGCCCACTTCCTATCCAGCTCTCTGCTATGGCATGGGAAAGCAGTAGAAGATGGCCCAAATGCTTGGGCCCCTGCACCCATGTGGGAGACCTGGAGGAAGCTCCTGTCTCCTGGCTTTGGATCGGCTGTCTGGGGAATGAAACAGTAGATGGAGTGTGGGGCATGAGCGCGGCCAGGCCAGGCCAGGCCAGGCCCGGAGGCTCCGCATGCGCAGTTGCTCCAGGGTGCCCCCGCCCGAGCTGTGCGGAACGAAGCCATGCGGAGCCAAGTAAGATGGCGCCCAGAGGAAGTAAGATGGGCGGAATCCAAAGTTGTTTACCACTAAAGCTAATTGGCTGTGCAACATCAGTAACTAGTAACAAGTGTATAGACATAGGGCTAGTCCTATAGAAATCCCCCCATAAGGTGATTTTTTAAGTGATTGGTTGGCCCTTAGCCCTGCCCCAATGACTCTGCAGTTTTGTGTTATAAAAGGTACTATTATGTAAAAGGTGACTGAGTCCTTGCTAGACTTGGCTCCCCGCTGCGTCTGATTGTCTCCGGGACCAGGAGGCTGGGGAACGGGCGAGCGGCGCGCTTACCTTTCCTCGGACCCAGTCCATCCTGTACGGGTGGACTAAGACCCAACATCTGGCGCCCAACGTGCGGCATGAACAGTTACTTTTCGGCCGAGGCTAAGCGGTCTCTCAGGGTAAGTGAAAACCTTAGTATGGTTTATGCAGTTTCGTCCCAAAAGGACCTGGCCTTAAAGGCCTTAGGCTATATGTTAAAAAGTGTCTGGGTAGCTGTCATAACCTTGGCCCTTTGGATTCAGACGGCCAATCTCTTTTCTTGGAACACTTGGTTATGGGTGGAAAAACTCACCCTTAAGAGGGAGAGACACTTTGATACTGCCCTTAAAGCATCCTTCCACCCAGACGCTATAACCCTAGCTTCGGAGGGCGAGAGGGAGAAAGAGGAAGTGCAGGACTTGGGAGAGCCTAAAGCCTCAGAGGAAGATGGCGGGGAGAGAAAATGGGCTAAGTTTGATCAGGAATGCAGAGAGCCTGTGGAGGCACGAACTGTTGAGGTAAAAACGAAAGTAAAAATCGTCCCGTCTAGCCCATCCACCCTAGAAGGGCCGGGACCACCCCCATACCTCCCCGGGGCAGAGGCAGCCTCCCCCTATGTAGAGCCACGGAGGGAGCTTTGTGATCGGGGCACTTATGATTGCCCAGGAGGGGAGAGGAGAAATGAGGCGACCTTTGCAGAAGCTTATCCGGTGGACATAAAGCAGCATAGGGAATTGAACTCTGGGCCAGGGAACCTGCTGCTTCAGGCCTACCCTGTTAATTTAGCTCCAGGCGGCAACAGAGCTCTGGAGTGGTATCTCTGGGAAGCGAAGGACTTAAAGGAGCTTCTCAAGGCAGTGGTGGAAGACGGGCCAAATTCCCCCTGGGCCCAAACATTGCTACAAGATATAGCTTATCACCCATGTGTCCCCGAGGAGTGGTTGGACGTGGCCAAGGCAGTCCCCGGGAGTTTCCAGTTCATAAAGTGGTGCGCCTTCCTTAAGGAGGAGTGCTGGGTGAGAGCCAAAGCTAAGGAAACAGCCCAGCCAGCTATCCCCATTACATATGCTATGCTGGCTGGGATGGGGGAAGGGTTCTCTATGGGGATCCAGCAAGCTGCACTACCTGCTCCGTACCGTGAACAAGTGAGGCAGGCAGGACTTAATGCTTGGTACAAGCTGGATGAGGGGCCCACTGAATCTCCCATCGCAGGGGTGCGACAAAAGCTGGGAGAGTCATTGCCAAATTTTGTAGTTAGGGTCGAACACAGTCTCCGTTGTAAGTTGCTGGCTGGGGACCTTCGGGATCAGTTTGTTAAAATGCTTGTTTGGGAAGAAATGAATGCTAATCATCTGAAGGCCTGCGCTGGCCTGAGGGAGGCTCATAAATCCCCAGAGGCAGTTAAAACTAAGGTGGAACTTTCAGGTGTGGCGGCAACCCCTCAACGCACTGCGCCTCCAATTCCGCCCATGTGGCCACCCCTTTATGGTTATTCACCTCCCTTGAATCGCCCGCCGCCATCTTGTAAACAGCGTGCCTACTCAACCCCACAGCCAGTCCTACTAGGCCCCTGCGTGCAGTCTTCCCTGTAAATGGGGGACCACGGCCTTTCTCTGCACTCTCTTCCAGTCAGCGTAGCCTGTTGCACCCGTGCAGGCCAAGGCCAGATACTCTAGGGAGACTAGTCCCTAGGACTGCTTTTTGTTCCTCTCCATTTACAATTCAATGCTGTCCTCACTAGGAGGGGGAAGAAAAAATGCCTTTGGCTACCACTGGCCTTACCTAAAAGAACAAAAAAACCTTCATCCATTAACCCTTTCCAACCTAATGAGTCTTTATTTGCAGTTAATAAAACTTTTTCTCCAGCACTATGGAAGTCTCTCATTCCCTGCCGCTTTGTTTCAGATGTGTTTCCCTGTCCTAAGCAATGGGCTCCTATGCTGATGACCAGCTCTTTTCTGTGCTGCTGTAGTTAACTTATCTGAGAGTTTGCACGTGTCTTGAAGGTTTTGTGTTTTATTGGATTTGTCTGTCTTTAATGTTTGAGTGATTACCTAACTCTGATCAGATCTACCCCACAGCTTTGATTAAAATACTCAGGTTATACGTGCTAGTTTTTGGCTGAGTGGTTTGACTCTCTAACAATTTAAATTCTCAAATGGAGTCTAACAACTTTGGGACTTCCAGTAGGATCCCTGGAACTCTCAAAGGATGGGGCTCTAAATTTGTTAAAGTAACAACTGTTTGAGTCAATTCAAATTACGCAAAGTATATTAAAATGTTGTAAATGGTGTCAGACCTATGCTGTATTCATGTTTTTGCTTTCCAGCTAGAGTGGTCTTATAAAAATAAGAGTAAATTTGTGTGTATAACATTGGTTCAGAGAATTAAGTTAATGCCAAAGCCCTTTGGTTTGCTTGGTAGCTCACTTGCTCGGTTTTACATGTCTTTGATATGCTTTAAACTTGTTTCTCTTAACGATGAAGATCTTTTCAAAGTTGTAAACATGTACTAGTGTCCATGTTTGCTGTCCAGGAGGAGTTAATGGTGTGGTATTCATTAATAACTCAGTGTCTTATGTATTGTGTACTTTTCACATCTTAAATTCAATAAGAGAAACTTTTTGAGTTTGTTAGCATGTATTCTCATAGATTGTCCATACATGACAATTCAAGACTATGTAAAAGTAACTACAGGTATAAAGTTTCAGAAGGTGTGAGCAAGTCATGGAAGGTTTTAAAAAGTTTACAACTTTAAAATTGTTTACAGAGTTTTCTTTAAGTTACGTGCTAATGCCAAAATTACATTGACCTAAAGTTGAAGTAAAAAATGTGCACTAATGTTAGTAAATATCTGGAAATGGTCTAAGTCGTAAATCTTGGAATCTGTGTTTTTGCAAAAACTGTAACGTCTCTTTTTAACAGTGTCTGCTTAATGGGTTACTCTGCCATTTCTAAAGTTAGGTCCTTTTTAGCTCTGTTAAATAGTTCTAAGTTATGTGAGGATTTTGTGTACTAACTCTTATGTTCAAGGTGTTTATTTCTGGTTTATTCAATAACAAAAAACATAAAATTCATGTTCTGTCAAGGTAATCTATTGTGTACTCTACTGTCTCTGTTAAGTTCAAATTAATGAAAAGCATTGCTAAATACCTTTATGATTAAATCTGCTCTAAAAGTGTTAAGATCATCCTGTCTAATAAAGGGTTATCATTTCAAAATGTTAAAAAATTCTATTCTAACCAGATACTCTAAGTTCTCTTGGCACCTTTAACAAACTTTCTAAAAATCAAAGTTCTAAATTCTCTAAACTTTTGGTATCTCCAAAAGGGCCCTTGGAGATGTCAAAAGATATATCTCTCATCTTACAGAGATAATAACCAATTGGGATGTTTAACAGTGCTGCCAAGACATAAAATAATTCAACACTCTACTAAAATTCCTCACAACCCACAGAAACAGGCTATGGTGGAAAAAAACCATCAATGCCTCAAAAAACAGTTATTAAAACAAAAAGGGGGAGTGGCTACCCCCCATCTACAGTTACATAAGGCCTTGTTCACCATCAATATTTTAAATTTTTCAAAAGGGTCAAGGGAGTCAAGGTTCCAAAAACACTGGGGACATTTAAGCCCTAAACCACAAATGCTCGTTAGATGGAGAGACCCTCTCACTCGACTCTGGAGAGGGCCTGACCCGCTGATTCAGTTGGGAAGAGGATTTGGCTGCGTGTTCCCCATAGGGGAGTTAACTCCAATTTAAATACTGGCCAGAAATATCAGGCCTATGCCCGAGGCAAGTAACAACCCACCCAGGGAGCAGTTTGCCCCTGAGGGAGATCCCCTTGTCTTTCCTCTTCCAGAAATGGATGGAGATCCAGAGGCAGGTGATGATGCACTGTGATCCTGACAAGAAGTGCCCAGCCCAGTGACGGGGGATTCGATGACCCAAACGTGATCATCAAAACACTTCAGGAGGAACTGAAAAAGAAAACTACAAAAAGCCTCTTTTGGACGAGCCTTAATGGACTCTTTCCCTACCTCTTCTCTCTTCTTGGACTGCTTCTTGCCCTGCTTTTAATCCTTGCTATTGGCCCATGCATAATAAATAGGCTTATACAGTTTATACAACAGCGCATAGAGGCAACAAGGGTAAGACAGGTTGAGGTTCATTACCAGAGGCTGCTAGCCACAGAGGGCTACGATCCCCTGAACTGGGGAAGCGCCCCCGGTGCCCTCCACATTGCCAATGACGGGTAAGATTCTGGATGGACCGGAACAACCTAAGACAGGCGGTGGAGAAAGCTCACCACGCCCCCATAATTACAAGTCACGCGACACCCCAAGACGGGTAAAGCACCCAGCGTCCTGCACCAACCTAAGACAGGGCTCATGGCCAAGCTGCCTGGGTTACCAATGACGGGTAAGGGCAAGGACGGCTGGGGGCAACCTAAGACAGGGATCGCGTGCTAAAACAAAAAGGGGGAATCTGTGGGGCATGAGCGCAACCAGGCCAGGCCAGGCCAGGCCAGGCCCGGAGGCTCCGCATGCGCAGTTGCTCCAGGGTGCCCCCGCCCGAGCTGTGCGGAACGAAGCCATGCGGAGCCAAGTAAGATGGCGCCCAGAGGAAGTAAGATGGGCGGAATCCAAAGTTGTTTACCACTAAAGCTAATTGGCTGTGCAACATCAGTAACTAGTAACAAGTGTATAGACATAGGGCTAGTCCTATAGAAATCCCCCCATAAGGTGATTTTTTAAGTGATTGGTTGGCCCTTAGCCCTGCCCCAATGACTCTGCAGTTTTGTGTTATAAAAGGTACTATTATGTAAAAGGTGACTGAGTCCTTGCTAGACTTGGCTCCCCGCTGCGTCTGATTGTCTCCGGGACCAGGAGGCTGGGGAACGGGCGAGCGGCGCGCTTACCTTTCCTCGGACCCAGTCCATCCTGTACGGGTGGACTAAGACCCAACAATGGAGGACCTCTCTCTCTCTCTCTGCCTCTCCTCTCTCTGTGTGACTCTGTATTACAAATAAATAAATAAGTCTTTAAAAAAATATATGTATTCAACAAAGTGGCAACAAATTTATAAATACAAAAGTAAATGTAAAACTGGAATTAAAATAAGGTACATGCTCCGTGATATACCAGAGATATGACATAAAAGTGGCAGCATAAGATGATATGATTCTTTATTTAGGGGACCCAAAGAACTCTACTAAGAGACTACTGGAACTCATCAAAGAGTTTGGCAAAGTAGCAGGATATAAAATCAATGCACAAAAATCTACAGCCTTTGTATACACAGGAAATGCCACGGCTGAGGAAGAACTTCTAAAATCAATCCCATTCACAATAGCTACAAAAACAATCAAATACCTTGGAATAAACTTAACCAAGGACATTAAAGATCTCTACGATGAAAACTACAAAACCTTAAAGAAAGAAATAGAAGAGGATACCAAAAAATGGAGAAATCTTCCATGCTCATGGACTGGAAGAATCAATATCATCAAAATGTCTATTCTCCCAAAAGCAATTTATACATTCAATGCAATACCCATCAAGATCCCGAAGACCTTCTTCTCAGATCTGGTAAAAATGATGCTGAAATTCATATGGAGACACAGAAGACCTCGAATAGCTAAAGCAATCTTGTACAACAAAAACAAAGCCGGAGGCATCACAATCCCAGATTTCAGGACATACTACAGGGCAGTTGTTATCAACACAGCATGGTACTGGTACAGAAACAGATGGATAGACCAATGGAACAGAATAGAAACACCAGAAATCAATCCAAACATCTACAGCCAACTTATATTTGATCAAAGATCCAAAACTAATCCCTGGAATAAGGACAGCCTATTCAATAAATGGTGCTGGGAAAATTGGATTTCCACGTGCAGAAGCTTGAAGCAAGACCCATACCTTTCACCTTACACAAAAATTCACTCAACATGGATTAAAGACTTAAATCTATGACCCGAAACCATCAAATTATTAGAGAGCATTGGAGAAACCCTGCAAGATATAGGTACAGGCAAAGACTTCTTGGAAAAGACCCCAGGAGCACAGGCAGTCAAAACCAAAATTAACATTTGGGATTGCATCAAATTGAGAAGTTCCTGTACTTCAAAAGAAACAGTCAGGAAAGTGAAGAGGCAACCGACAGAATGGGAAAAAATATTTGCAAACTATACTACAGATAAAGGGTTGATAACCAGAATCTACAAAGAAATCAAGAAACTCCACAACAACAGAACAAACAACCCACTGAAGAGATGGGCCAAGGACCTCAATAGATATTTTTGCAAAGAGAAAATCCAAATGGCCAACAGACACATGAAGAAATGTTCAAGATCACTAGCAATCAGAGAAATGCAAATCAAAACCACAATGAGGTTTCACCTCACCCCGGTGAGAATGGCTCACATTCAGAAATCTACCAACAATAGATGCTGGAGAGGATGTGGGGAAAAAGGGACACTAACCCACTGTTGGTGGGAATGCAAACTGGTTAAGCCACTGTGGAAGTCAGTCTGGAGATTCCTCAGAAACCTGAACATAACCCTACCATACAACCCAGCCATCCCACTCCTTGGAATTTACCCAAAGGAAATTAATTTGGCAAATAAAAAAGCCATCTGCACATTAATGTTTATTGCAGCTCAATTCTCAACAGCTAAGACCTGGAACCAACCCAAATGCCCATCAACAGTAGACTGGATAAAGAAATTATGGGACATGTACTCCATAGAATACTATACAGCAGTAAGGAACAATGAAACCCAGTCATTTGCAACAAGATGGAGGAATCTGGAAAACATTATGCTGAGTGAATTAAGCCAGTCCCAAAGAGACAAATATCATTTGTTTTCCTTGATTGGTGACAACTGAGCACCAAAGGGGAAACCTGTTGAAGTGAAATGGACACTATAAGAAACAATGACCGGATCAGCTCTTGTCCTGACTCTAGATGTACAATGTAATACTTTATCCTTTTTAGTATTTGTTGTTGTTGTTGTTGTTGTTCTAGTACTAGTGGTTGAACTCTGTAATTAACATCCCATCAAGGTGGCATGTACCAATGACATCTCACTAGTCCAAGTGATCAATTTCAGTTCACATTCGATGGCTCTGATAGGTCTAAGAATCAAAGGGATCACACAAACAAGACTAGTGTCTGCTAATACTAACTGATAGAATCAAAAAGGGAGAGAAAGATCCAACATGGGAAGTGGGATACACAGCAGACTCATAGAATGGCAGATGTCCTAAACAACACTCTGGCCTCAGAATCAGCCCTTAAGGCATTTGGATCTGGCTCAAGAGCCCATGAGAGTATTGTAGGCATGGAAAGCCAAGATACCATGGAAAAGAAAAAAAAGAAGAAGATCTAAATGAAAGATCTCTGCGAGTGAGATCAAAGTGGAAAGAACGGGGCCATCAAAGAAGGAGGTACCTTTCTCTGAAGGGAGGAGAGAACTTCCACTTTGACGATGACCCTATCGGAATAAGATCAAAGTCAGCGAACTCTAAAGGCTTCCATAGCCCTGGCAACTCATGACTAGAGCCTAGGGAGATTACTGACGCCATGAACAGGAGTGTCAAATTGTTAAATCAGCAACAGCAGTCACTGTGTACTTACACCCCATGTGGGAACTGTCCTTAATGTGTTGTCCTATGTGCAGTGATGCTATAACTAGTACTGAAACAGTATTTTCACACTTTGTGTTTCTGCGTGGGTACAAACTGATGAGATCTTTACTAATTATATACTGAATCGATCTTCTGTATGTAAAGATAATTGGAAATGAAAAAAAAAAAACCTGGTGTTAAATTGGAAATGGCATAGAAAATTAATTAATTTTTAAAAAAATATTATGTAGGATCTCTGTCTTTAATGTGCTGTACACTCTTATTCTATGCTATAACTATACTCCAACAGTATTTTTTTTTCACTTTGTGTTGCTATATGGGGGCAAACTGTTGAAATCGTTACCTAATATATACTAAACTGATCTTTTGTATATAAAGAGAATTGAAAATGAATCATGATGTGAATGGAAGGGGAGAGGGAGTGGGAAAAGGGAGAGTTGTGGGTGGGAGGGAAGTTTTGGGAGGGGGAGACATTGTAACCCATAAGCTGTACTTTGGAAATTTATATTCATTAAATAAAAGTTTAATTTAAAAAAAAGTGGCAGCATAATCTAAACTGCCATTCTCTCTAAGAAGTTGAGGCTCAATTGGATATCCATGGGTTGGGTAAGAGCTAACTGGAACAAATTAAAGGAGCACCAGTTGGGGTCAGCATTGTGGCATGGCAGGTTAAGCCACAACCTGCAATGCTAGCATCCAATATGGGTGCTGGCTCATGTCCCAGCTATTCCACCTCCATTCCAACTCCCTACAAATGGCCTGGGAATGCAGCAGAGGATGGCCCGAGTGCTTGGACTCCTGCCACCCACATAGGAAAACAAGATGAAGCTCCTGGCTCCTGGCTTCAGCCTAACACCACTGACTGTCCTGGCCATTTGGGGAGTGAACCAGCAGATGGAAGATATTCTCTCTCATGCACATGCTCTTGCTCTTGCTCGCTCTCTCTCTCTCTCTCTCTCTCTCTTTCTCTCCCCCACCCCTTTCTGCAACTCTGCCTTTCAAATAAATAAATAAATCTTAAGGAAGGAAGGAAAGGGAGAGGGAAGAACGGAAGGAAGGAAGGAAGGAAGGAAGGAAGGAAGGAAGGAAGGGAGGGAAGGAGGGAGGGAGGGGATAGACAAGGAAAGGAAGGGAAGGGAAACAAAACGAAATGAAAGGAAATGAAAGGGAAGGGAAGGAGGACTGTTCCAAGGCAAGGCATGTAACCAGCAGGGAGAGTGATGTGTTTGAGGAGACAAACAAAGGCTGGCATGGCAGAAACAGAGGGCAAGAGGAGAGACAGACACTAGACTGCACTGGCCCCCAAGGGGTCCTGCAGATCTTATGAAATATTTTGGTCTTTATCCTGCCAAGAATAAGTATAAGTTTACTCAGCATAACACCCTGACTTTTTCTGACAGTTTTTAGCAAGCAGCAAATGAGAACAGGACAAATACAAGGTGGGTAAAGTGAGGTAAGGAATTTTAGAATTCTGGTGAGGACATCATTGCCAAGGCCAAGCACAGAGCAGGGCTGGCAGGGAAACAAGTTATAGTTGTTCCTTGGTACCCACAGGAGATAAATGCCAAGAACCACCCTCCAGGGAACTAAAATCCACAGATGCTCAAGCCTCATTTAAGATAGCACAGAGTGTGTGCATTCAATCTAAACCTTCTCTGTACTTTAAACCATCTCCAAACTATTTATAATATCTAATAATTGCCAATTCTATACAATGAGTTTTTAAACCATAAAACTTATTTAAGCTCCATGACAAGAAGAATTTGCACAGATGCTATTTTTAAGGATTTTTTTTTTTGGTTGGATGGATGCAGAATGAAATATACAGCAGTATCGATAGTAAGTCTCAAAAACCATGTAGTAGTGGACAAAATCATCAAAGTGTGACAATGAGCAGAAATAATTCAACAAATAAGAGGAAGCAGAAGTCATTAAAACAGAAAGGGAACTATTTCAACAAGACATGTTGGGTTTCAAAGCCCAAGCTTCAGAATAATTTTTATTGAGAAGCCCAGAGTGGATATGAAGATGAATAGAGATAAGGACGTTCAGGAAATAATATGAAGCCACAGGTTCAGAAGTGCTGACTCCATAAAATCAGCAACAGAGAACAGGATTGAGGAAAGACAGGACAAATAGCTTTCAGATGGATGCTGAAGCCACGGAGTCCTGAGTTGAGAACATCTTTAAGAACAGAGACTTAGTGATGAGGGTGGGAAAGGACAAGTACAGCTCAAAAAGCTCATGAAAATATACGTTATCTTTTAGTTCCATTTTCCAAGAACTGTTTTAAATTCTTATTCATTCCAATTTGTTTATTTGAGAGGTACAGAGACAACAAAGAGAGCTCCATACCCTGGTTCACCCCCCAACTGCAACAGATAAAGGGTTGATAACCAGAATCTACAAAGAAATCAAGAAACTCCACAACATCAAAACAAACAACCCACTTAAGAGATGGGCCAAGGACCTCAATAGATATTTTTGCAAAGAGAAAATCCAAATGGCCAACAGGCACATGAAGAAATGTTCAAGATCACTAGCAATCAGGGAAATGCAAATCAAAACCACAATGAGGTTTCACCTCACCCCGGTGAGAATGGCTCACATTCAGAAATCTACCAATAATAGATGCTGGAGAGGATGTGGGGAGAAAGGGACACTAATCCACTGTTGGTGGGAATGCAAACTGGTTAAGCCACTATGGAAGTCAGTCTGGAGATTCCTCAGAAACCTGAACATAACCCTACCAGACAACCCAGCCATCCCACTCCTTGGATTTTACCCAAAGGAAATTAAATTGGCAAACAAAAAAGCCATCTGCACATTAATGTTTATTACAGCTCAATTCACAATAGCAAAGACCTGGAACCAACCCAAATGCCCATCAACAGTAGACTGGATAAAGAAATTATGGGACATGTACTCTATAGAATACTATACAGCAGTCAAAAACAATGAAACCCGGTCATTTGCAACAAGATGGAGCAATCTGGAAAACATCATGCTGAGTGAATTAAGCCAGTCCCAAAGGAACAAATATCATTTGTTTTCCCTGATTGGCAACAACTAACTGAGCATCATAGGGGAAACCTGTTGAAGTGAAATGGACACTATGAGAAACAGTGACTTGATCAGCTCTTGTCCTGACTGTTGATGTACAATATAAACTTTATCCATTTTAGTATTTTTTCTTATTCTAGTACTATTGTTTGAACTCTGTAATTAACACACAATTATTCTTAGGTGTTTAAATTTTAACTGAAAAGTGATCCCTGTTAAATATAAGAGTGGGAAAAAGAGAGGGAGGAGATGTACAATTTGGGACACGCTCAATCGGACTTGCCCCAAATGGTGGAGTTAGAAACGTGCCAGGGGATTCCAATACAATCCCATCAAGGTGGCATGTACCAATGACATCTCACTAGTCCAAGTGATCAATTTCTGTTCACAATTGATCACTCTGATAGGTCTAAGAGTCAAAGGGGTCACACAAACAAGACTAGTGTCTGCTAATACTAACTGATAGAATCAAAAAGGGAGAGAAAGATCCAACATGGGAAGCGGGATACACAGCAGACTCATAGAATGGCAGATGTCCTAAACAACACTCTGGCCTCAGAATCAGCCCTTAAGGCACTCGGATCTGGCTGAAGAGCCCATGAGAGTATTTTAGGCATGGAAAGCCAAGACACTCTGGCAAAAAGAAAAAAAAAAAAAAAACCTAAATGAAAGATCTCTGCGAGTGAGATCAAAGTGGAAAGAACGGGGCCATCAAAGAAGGAGGTACCTTTCTCTGAAGGGAGGAGAGACTTTCCACTTTGACGATGACCCTGTCGGAATAAGATCGAAGTCGGCAAACCCTAAAGGCTTCCATAGCCTTGGCAACTCATGACTAGAGCCTAGGGAGATTACTGACGCCATAAACGAGAGTGTCAAATTGTTAAATCAACAACAGCAGTCACTGTGTACTTACACCCCTTGTGGGATCTGTCCTTAATGGCTTCTCCAATGTGAAGTAATGCTATAACTAGTACTGAAACACTATTTTTTTTTATTTTTTTTAACTTTTATTTAATGAATATAAATTTCCAGTGTACAGCTTATGGATTACAATGGCTTCCCCCTCCCATAACTTCCCTCCCACCCGCAACCCTCCCCTCTCCCGCTCCCTCTCTCCTTCCATTCACATCAAGATTCATTTTCAATTCTCTTTATATACAGAAGATCAATTTAGTATAAAGATTTCAACAGTTTGCACCCACATACAAACACAAAGTGAAACATACTGTTTGAGTACTAGTTATAGCATTAAATCACAATGTACAGCACATTAAGGACAGAGATCCCACATGAGGAGCAAGTGCACAGTGGCTCTTGTTGTTGACCCAACAAATTGACACTCTAGTTTATGGCGCCAGTAACCACCCTAGGCTGTCGTCATGAGTTGCCAAGGCTATGGAAGCCTTCCAAGTTTGCTGACTCTGATCATATTTAGACAAGGTCATAAAAGACAGAGTGAGGATAGTAACCAATGATCCTAAGAGTGGCATTTACCAGGTTTGAACAATTATACAGCATTAAGTGGGGAAGAGGACCATCAGTACACACAGGTTGGGAGTAGAGCCATTGGTGGTAGAGTAGAGGTTATGATTACAAAGGAATGAGGCCCAAGTGCACTAGACAGGGCCTAGAACAAAGGACAGAGTCATTATTAGATGTGCTAAGAAAGGTGCTGTCTAAGCTACAATTAAGTTTTCTGATTGAGAGGCAAATAGAACCTGATAGAAGGGGCTTGATAATAATCTGGTGGGCTTTAGGCCTTGTAAGTTAAGAGGCCCAGACCTATCTATCTCTTCACATGGGGTATATCCTAAGGGAGGTGTGAACCTCCTAGGGGAAGGCACTCTGTTGACTTTCATGACTTGGCTGGCCTGGGAGGAGAGCTGGCCAGGTAAAGGCAGGGGGCATCTCTAACAAGAAATTTATAGTTCTGCCTGCAATGTTGCTGACCCTACTTGACCATCCCCTCAGCTGCAGTGGTCACTTTGGAAGTTGGGCTGAGTGAAGGGCTTTTCAGCTTAGAGCCAATAAGATCTGTGGCTCTGACCTGGGCATCCTTCGACTCCAGGGCAGGTCCATTTCCAGTGATCCAACTCTTGGCAGAGCTGCCAGGGCTCTTCACAAGCTGACTTCTGCTGAAGCCCAGGCTTACCACATTGAAAGCCACTGCAGTGGACTGGCCTGTTGGGTCTCCTTGAGGGCAGATCACTGTACAGATCAGCCATTAATAGGCCTGCCACCCATTGCTTCTGATGCCGAGCTTTCTTTTCCTCCTGGTTTGTGTTCAAGCAGACCAGAGGATGCAAGTCAAGGGAGTGCCCGTTTCCCATCTCTAATCTTCGGTGGCCTGAACTACAAGTCTATAGTCACAGGCATGTTCTGTAGTAGTTTTTCTAAGGTAGACAATGCCCATGAGGAAAATTATATTCTCACTTTAAAACTTTCTTTCCCTTTGGCCTGAAAGGGAGGTTTTTTTCTACTTACTGTATACTTCGCTGATGGCGAAGTGAATCTAGCTATGAGATTATTATTTAAGTTCTTATTTTGGCTATGCTATTACAGAAAAATGTTAGCCATCTCTTTTATAAGGTCTAAAGATTAAATTGTGCATCCTACAGATTCCTTCATAATAGAATTAGTGTCCTCCCTTGAAGAGAATAGAGAAATGAAAGAACAAGTTGGGCTTAGAATAGAGAAATGAGGGAGCAAGTCCTAGATCGCTTGCTGACAATAGCATTATTACATGAATACTTAGCAAACCGTTTCAACCATTAGATAACAACTTAAGAAGACATTTACCAGAAGGTCCAATGCCTTCTATAAATTTTAAGAATCATGTATTTGAAAACACCTCTTAAGTATCTAACATGGTGTAGTTTGTTTAACCAGTAAACTTAAGCACAACCATATAAAATGTTTTTAGTTTCTTTCTACCAACAAGTTTAAAACATATGATACACAGATTCAGGTCACACAAATTAAAATGTATCTTTGATTGATTTTAGCAGCTTAAATTTATGGACAATCTTATCTATAAGCCATTTAAAATAAAACTCTTAATAAAATTTCCTATGTGGACATACAATATGTACACACATATAACATAGCATAATAGACCAATATAGCAATTTTAATAATAGCTTTTAAAATCTTTAACTCTTTTTGTAGATTGCCAATTGATTTGAATTGCTTTTTGTTTTTAGAATACTTTAACACATTGCTTTAACAGAGCATCAGAGTGTAATTCTATGTCAAAGAGAAATTGAGCTTCCTGTGATCTTTTGCTGTAAGGTTTCCTTCCTTTACCTTCTTTCATATTGGTGACCATGTTTCTGTGTTTCTGTGTGTAACACATCTTTAAGCATCTTTTGCAGGGCAGGACAAGTGGCAACAAATTCTTTCAGTTTCTGTTTGCTATGAAAAGTTCTTTGTTCTTGTTAGCTTGGTTTTTGCGTTTGTTGTTTGGCATGTTGGAGATATTTGGTTTCTTCACTGTGGTGTTTTTTCTTGTTACACTATGGCTCTATATTAAGTGGACTGTCTGCTTTCAGTGGTGCCTTAGAGGCTTGAGATAAGTGTGGACTGAGAGCTGGGTTTGGTTCCTCAGGGTTGAGGGTTTGTCAAAGATGACACTCCCAGGTTAGGCGTGGTAAATCTCTTTTTTTTTTTTTTTTTTTTTTTATTCAAAAGGGAAGTAATTCTGCACAGCTGAACGTAATTGGAGGTAGTTAGCAGGCGAATGATATACCCACAGGAGCCAGAGATCGGAAGCTCTTTCCCAAGGACCACACAGGGAATCTCTGCTGCCCTCGGTGTGGGCTCCAATTCTCCTGCAGTCTCCCACTGGGTTGCCAAGTTAGATGCTAATCTCCTGTTATTTCACCCCTCCCCCCAGAGTCAGGTTTTTCTGCTAGGCTCAGGGCCGGTGCAGACCTGAGGTCGCCCTGCTTATGACGTATGTCCAAAATGGCGCCTGCTCTTTGTCTTGCTCGCCTTTGAGGGGTGAGCAGAGAGAGAGAAACTCGTGTCCATGTCGGTCACTTTTTTTTTTCTTTTTCCTCTCTCTCTTCTAGTTAGCCTGGTGAACTTTTCCCCATGGAGTTTCAAGCCTCGTTCCCTCAAGTCTCCTCTTTCCGCTTGCCCGCTGGTGTCTCGGGCTATTGAGGTTCGGCTCACCTCGCGTTCCAGCGCTGGTGCGTTGAGTCTGCCGCTGGTGTCCCGAACTTGGGCTTCCACGCTCTCCACGCAGGTCCACTGTGAATCACTAGTTCCAGAAGAGTTTCCGCTGCTGTTTCTTCCCCTACTCTTCCTTGACCCTGCAGTATCTCCACTTTTATTAACCTGTGTGTCTTGCTGAACTATCAATGTGCTCCCTTCCTATTCCGCCATCTTGCGGAAGCTTCTCCTGAAACACTATTTTTACACTTTGTGTTTCTGTGTGAGTGCAAACTGATGAAATCTTTCCTTAGTATATACTGAATCAATCTTCTGTATATAAAGATAATTGAAAATGAAAAAAAAAACTTGGTTTTAAATTGGAAATTGCATAGAAAATTAATCAATTTTTTAAAAATATCATGTAGGATCTCTGTCTTTAATGTGCTGTACATTGTGATTTAATGCTATAACTAGTACTCCAACAGTATGTTTCACTTGGTGTTGCTCTGTGGGTGCAAACTGTTGAAATCTTTACTTAATATATACTAAACTGATCTTCTGCATATAAAGAGAATTGAAAATGAATCTAATGTGAATGGAAGGGGAGAGGGAGCGGGAGAGGGGAGGGTTTGGGTGGGAGGGAAGTTATGGGGGGGGGGAGCCATTGTAATCCATAAGCTGTACTTTGGAAATTTATATTCATTAAATAAAAGTTTTTAAAAAATGTAAATCAAGGAAACCAGCAGAAATATTTGGAAATAGTCTTAATCTCTTATTTTGAAAACTGTTTAAAAACAACTGCTGCATATCCTTTTAATATTTTTTTGTTTAATTGGTGACTTTTTGTCAGTTTTCTAATCAGCTCCAGTAAGCTCTCTTCCCTTCCCTAGTTCTGACACTGTTAAAATTGTTCCAAGTTATGGGATGATTCCATGTTCTAACTCTTATATTCAAGGTTTTCATTTCCCATTTTGACCTTAATTCAGATAAAGGCACGATATAATATTAGCATCTTAAGTCATCTAGGTATAATTGTTAAATGTATATTGGGGGGCTGGCACTGTGGCCTAGTGGGTAAAGCCACCACCGCCTGTGGTGCTGGCATCCCATATGGGCACTGGTTTGAGAACAGACTGCTCCACTTCCAATCCAGCTCTCTGCTATGGCCTGGGAAAGCAATACAGGATGACCTAAGTCCTTGGGCCCTGCACCCATGTGGGAAACCTGGAAGAGGCTCCAAGCTCCTGGCTTGGGATCTGCCCAGCAGTGGCTGCTGTGGCCACTGGGGAGTGAACCAGCAGATGGATGACCCCTCTCTCTTTCTCTCTGCCTCTGCCTCTCTGTAACTCTGTCTTTCAAATAAATAATTAAATCTTTTTAAAAATGTATATTGGGTAATGGTAAGTAAGATAAATATGTCTAAATGTAAACTTCGGTACTCTTAGCACCTTATATTCATTCTATGGAAAAACTATTTGGAGCCAACGAGACATCAATTTTGTTTCCTATTGAGGTAATCTTTGAGTTCTCTATCTCTCCTTAAGTTCTGATTGTTTTAAAACAGCTGAGTTTTTATTTAAAAGTTATGGCTTTGTTGAATATATACTTTTTCTAAAACTTTTTGAGTGATCACTTTGTAACAATGATAAAATCTGGTGTATATTATGTCATGATATTAAGAGATCTTATTTTTACCAGATTTTTTTTAAAGATTTATTTGTTTATTTGAAAGTCAGAGTTACACAGAGAGAGGAGAGGCAGAGAGAGAGAGAGGTCTTCCATCCAATGATTCACTCTCCATTTGGCTGCAATGGCTGGAGCTGTGCCAATCCGAAGCCAGGTGCCAGGAGCCTTTTCCAGGCCTCCCACGCAGGTGCAGGGGCCCAAGGACTTGGGTCATCTTCTACTGCTTTCCCAGGCCATAGCAGAGAGCTGGATTGTAAGTGAAGCAGCTGGGTCTTGAACTAGCACCCATATGGAATGCAGGCACTTCAGGCCAGGGAGTTAACCCACTGTGCCACAGCACCTGCCCCTCTACCCAGATATTTTAAGCCTTCTTGGCATCTTTGACAAGCATTCAAAAAATCAAGTTCCAAATTCTTTAGACTTTTATATTTCCATTTGGGCCCCTGGAAATGTCAAAGGATATATCTCTTATCTTTAGAGACACCAACTAATTAGGCTATTTGGATTATATTAAAGGTGTGAATTAGTGCTAAATTTTTAGTTATGGCATTATAAAATGCTACTGATAAAAGTGTCCAAAACTTACAAAAGGCCCAAAGGCCTAAAAGGGATAAATGTATATAAAATCCCACAGCTTTTCAAAATACTGTGTGAAGTAAGCAAGTGCCTCTTCTTGTTGGCTAATGAGTTTCGTGATTTTAACCATAGCTATTTAAAGTCTTTTGTCATCCACAGTTTTGTATTTTCCTCTAAACACAATCTGATTTATGAAAAGATTTGAACAAATGTTCTTAAATGCAGGTTTAATGACAGCCTTAAAATCAAGAGACTAGCTAATAGGCCGCAAAATTCTGAAAAAGAAAAATTCAAAAACAAACTACTTATGGAAATTAAAACATTATTGGTTCTGTGTTTAAATGTGTCTTCTTCTAGGTTCCGAAGGGCTTTTTCTGTGACTTCTATTGTATGAAGTACTTTGGGACAATTCTATAAACAGATAAATCTAAAGTTTAACAAAGGACTACAGGATGCAACTGAGAAAAAGTATGGTTAATTCAGGTTACCAAGAACAGGAATTAATTCTAACAAATTGATGCTACCTTTTAAAAGCAGTTAAAGATTTTAATAAGCTATTTCTGAAATTGTTTTATTGCTTTGTCCTGTAATGTATGTTATATATGTTATATGTATGTACATATTGTATGTTCATGTGGGCAAATTTATTGAGAGCTCTATTTTAATTGGCGTATAGATAAAAGATCACTCATAAATTAAAACTGCTAAATTAACCCAAAAATACCTTTTTTGCTCATGTGACCTAAATAAATATCTGATAGGTTATCATGAATTTGTTGGTAGAAAGAAACTAAAAATGCTTAAGTCATTCACATGTTTGTGCTTGAGTTTGCTGGTCACATAAGTTATACTTGCATTAGATATTTTAGAAATGTATCCAAATACATGTACTCTTGTCTTAAAGTTTATAGAAGCATTGGTCCTTTTGGTAAAGATCTTCATAAGTTGTTATTTGACAGATAAGATTTCTTGCTAAGTTTTCATTTAATAGATGTTCAGCTACTGACAGTTAAGCAATCTGGAGGCCTGACTTGTTCCCTCATTTCTCCTCTATTCTCTACAAGTGGCCACAGGCATGTTCTGACTGTTTTTCCTGTGAGATAAGATATGCCTGTGACCACCTAGTTCAGGCCACCAAATATTAGAGATGGGATTGAACATCCCTTGGCTGACATCCTAAAGGCTGCCTCTGTGGTCTACTTACACAGAGGCCAGGAGGAACAGGAGTGAGCTAGGCAGCAGAAATAACGTAAAGGTAGGTAGCAGGCCAATTAATAACAGTATTACACAGTGACCTGCCATCAAGGAGACTCAACAAGGCCAGTCTCCCCCAAATCACAGTTTTTGATGTGAAAAGCCAGGGCACTAGACAAACAGCAGCATGACAAAGGCCAGCCTCTGAGGATTCCTGTTAGCTCTGCCAAGAGCTGGGCCACAGGAAAAAGAACAGCCCTATGATCAACTGACTGACTCCTGGGTCAGTACTGCAGAGCCTGTTGGCCCTCCCTAAGCTAAAAAAAAGTCCTTCACTTTGCTCAGCTTCCAAAGTAACCACCACCATCAGGGGGATGGCCTAAGGTCAGTAACATTGCAGGCAAAGCTGTTCATTTCTTTTTAGAAATGCCAACTATTCCATAGTAACCTCCTATTCAGGCCAGCTCTCCATCCAGGCCAGCTAGGTAATGGGAATCAACAGGGTATCTTCCCTAAGGAGATTTATCCTTATGATATATCTTCCAGTACCCCATGTGAAGAGACAGATAGGTCTGGATGTCACATATACCTGTCTAAGCCTTAATATCCAATGATTATTAGCAAGCCCCTTCTGTTAGTTTCTATTTGCCTCTCAATGGGAAAACGCCCTTCTCATTTGGATAGCACCTTTTCTAGGTCCTCTAATAATGCTCTTTCTTTGTTTCAGACCCTCTGTATTTTATCTGCTTGTTACATCTGGTTCCTCTAGACTTGAAGCAATGAAATTGTAGATGCCCACACACATGAAACCTCAAATGGAGGCAGCTTCTGTGAGTTGGCTCTGTGGCCTCCTCAAGAGGCCACCTCCTACTAGAACCCTGTCTTGACTACATGTCCCTACTTCACCCCTACTTAGCTTGAAGAAGCCAGAGTGGTTATCACCCTAACCCCTGATAGCAGCCAGGGGTTCCATAAACAGAGAGAGGAACTGAGAGTGCCTGGACTAGAAGCAGGCCAGACTAACTCCATTCCACAGCTCCTTGCCAGCATGTACACAGAAAATAAAACAGGAGCATTCTTTCCCTGTGGCAACCAGGCGTGCATCTATCTTCCCACCAACTGGATAGGGACTTGTACTCTGGCCTTCCTATACTCTAGACCAGTCTCTATTTTCTATCCCTCTAACCCACCATGTCAAGAGGGATTTGGATTTATAGAAGGCATTGGACCTTCTGGTAAATGTTTTCTTAAGTTGTTATCTAATGGTTGAAACGGTTTGCTAAGTATTCATGTAATAATGCTATTGTCAGCAAGCGATCTAGGACTTGCTCCCTCATTTCTCTATTCTAAGCCCAACTTGTTCTTTCATTTCTCTATTCTCTTCAAGGTAGGAAACTAATTCTATTATGAAGGAATCCGTAGGATGCACAAGTTAATCTTTAGACCTTATAAAAGAGATGGCTAACATTTTTCTGTAATAGCATAGCCAAAATAAGAGCTTAAATTATAATCTCATAGTTAGATTTACTTCGCCATCAGCAAAGTAAACAGTAAGTAGAAAAAACCTCCCTTTCAGGCCAAAGGGAAAGAAAGTTTTAAAGTAAGAATATAATTTTCCTCATGGGCATTGTCTACCTTAGAAAAACTACTACAGAACATGCCTGTGACTATAGACTTGTAGTTCAGGCCACCGAAGATTAGAGATGGGACATGGGCACTCCCTTGACTTGAATCCTCTGGTCTGCTTTAACACAAACCAGGAGGAAAAGAAAGCTAGGCATCAGAAGCAATGGGTGGCAGGCCTATTAATGACTGTTCTGTACAGTGATCTGCCCTCAAGGAGACCCAACAGGCCAGTCTACTGCAGTGGCTTACAATGTGGTAAGCCTGGGCTTCAGCAGAAGTCAGCTTGTGAAGAGCTCTGGCAGCTCTGCCAAGAGTTGGATCACTGGAAATGGACCTGCCCTGGAATCGAAGGATGCCCAGGTCAGAGCCACAGATCTTATTGGCTCTAAGCTGAAAAGCCCTTCACTCAGCCCAACTTCCAAAGTGACCACTGCAGCTGAGGGGATGGCCAAGTAGGGTCAGCAACATTGCAGGCAGAACTATAAATTTCTTGTTAGAGATGCCCCCTGCCTTTACCTGGCCAGCTCTCCTCCCAGGCCAGCTAAGTAATGAAAGTCAACAGGGTGCCTTCCCCCAGGTGGTTCACACCTCCCATAGGATGTACCCCATGTGAAGAGATAGATAGGCCTGGGCCTCTTAACTTACAAGGCCTAAAGCCCACTAGATTATTACCAGGCCCCTTCTGTCAGGTTCTATTTGCCTCTCAATCAGAAAACTTAATTGTAGCTTAGACAGCACCTTTCTTAGCTCCTCTAATAATGACTCTGTCCTTTGTTCTAGACCCTGTCTAGTGCACTTGGGCCTCATTCCTTTGTAATCATAATCTCTACCACCAATGGCTCTACTCCCAACCTGTGTGTACTGATGCTCCTCTTCCCCACTTAATGCTGTATAATTGTTCAAACCTGCTTAACGCCACTCTTAGGATCATTGGTTACTATCTTCACCCTGTCTTTTATGACCTTGTCTAAATATGATCAGAGTCAGCGAACTTGGAAGGCTTCCATAACCTTGGCAACTCATGACGAGAGCCTAGGGTGGTTACTGGCGCCATAAACTAGAGTGTCAATATGTTGGGTCAACAACAGGAGTCACTGTGCTCTTGCTCCTCATGTGGGATCTCTGTCCTTAATGTGCTGTACATTGTGATTTAATGCTATAACTAGTACTCCAACAATATGTTTCACTTTGTGTTTCTGTGTGGGTGCAAACTGTTGAAATCTTTACTTAATATATACTAAACTGATCTTCTGCATATAAATAGAATTGAAAATGAATCTTGATGTGAATGGAAGGAGAGAGGGAGCAGGAGAGGGGAGGGTTTGGGTGGGAGGGAAGTTATGGGGGGGGGGAGCCATTGTAATCCATAAGCTGTACATTGGAAATTTATATTCATTAAATAAAAGTTAAAAAAATTAAAAAATAAAAAATTGGGAATACACACACACACACAAAATAAAAGAGGGATTTGGGGCTAATCTTGTTGGATGTCTTGGCAGGAATTGGAACAGGAATACCCAGACTAGCCATTTTGATAGACAAGGCAAGTAAACTGGAATTCTTATCCCTCACTCTCAAAGAAAACATAAACAACCTAGTGCAGCAACTATCTCATCTCCAAGACCAGGTGGAGTCATTGGTGGCAGTAGTTCTTCAAAACTGCTGGGGACTAGACCTCCTCTCTCCTGGAAAAGGAGGACTTTGCCTCTTTTTGGGTGAAGAATGATGGATTTACATCAATAAGTCAGGTGTGGTAAAAGAAGGGATTGAACACATAAAAATATATTAATGAAATGTATTCCCAAAATAAGCCTGCCTCATTTTGGCCATTGTTTCCACCCTAGGAAATGTCTATTATGTTATTTTATCCTCATAATCATAGTGACTCTATTCTTACCTTGTATAATTAACGTATTTCAAAAGTTCTTATGGGAATGAATGACTGCTACATCTTAAGCGATCATGCAGGAACAACACAAAACAGCTCTTCTTAATCACTCCGATCCAGTGTATAGATATCCTGCCCTGTGTCAACACCCTGTATCAGTAGGAAGTAGCCAGAAAGAAACCAACACCCCAACTCCTTATCTGTACTCAGAGTCAGGATTAATGCAACAAGGACAAAAGCCTCAGCCATTTTAGCTCCTTGCCTGAAAGCAGATAAAAATCCATTTTACCCATTTACCCCTGCCTTCTTTCAAGAGACCAGCTCAGTTCCATGCCCTATATTGTTCCCTCACCCCATCTCCTGAATTCTTTTCCAGGTTTGAAAGCCAACAAAAACCTGTAAGAAGAAACTCACCTCCACCCCCTGCCATTCCCTATGGACCCTCAGCCCACCCTAAGCTATATAAATAAGAGCCAGCCTGCTGAAAGACTGTGTCCCCTGCCACATGTTCAGTCTGTGTGCACACCAGCTGGGGACCACCTCTGTGAATTTTTCTTTTGAGTAAATTTGTTTTGCTGTGAATTCGTATCCTGTCTCCTCTCTGTCCTGCTCCCATTTTCCTTACACATAGGAAAGTTAATTCAACTCCTGAATCCTTTACTTCTGATTATAGGTCCCTTCTAATGCACCTGGGAAAGCCAAAGAAGATGGCCTAAGTACTTGGTCTCCTGCACCCACATAGGAGACTTAGTTGGAATTCCAGGCTCCTGGCTTCAGCATGGCCCAGCCCCAGTCTTGTAGCCATTTAGGGAATGAAGCAGCAAATTCAAGATCTCTCTCTCTCTCTCTAACTCTAACTCTGCCTTTCAAATAAATAAATAAATCCTAAATCAAAAGAAATAGTAAGAAAGGAGTTTTCTACAAATTAAACATCCACTTATGTGCATTCTTGACTATAGAGAAAACATAGACTCTATTATCCCAACTGTAAGCCTTTGAGGAATAGAGACATCACACTCGGGCTGCCAAGTAAGTGATTATTTGCCACACATGGCTTAAAAACTGTAAATTGACACTGTCTAAGGCACGTCCTGGAAACTATTCGAAATGCAGGAAGTGTCTGCTTCCAGCCGGCATATTCGTTTCCTGGCTTCAACTCCAAGCACCCCATATTCCTCTGAGGCCATAGCTGATAAATCAGATGAGATTGGTCATCTTGCCACCAAATGGATTTTTAAAATGTGATTTTGAAGAGATTGGAAAGTGTAATACAACAGGTTTTTCAGTCTCAAATGTTGAGAAATGATCGTTTTATTGATGGCTCCATTGAGAATGTGATACTACTCCAGAAATACATAGACCTGAAACATTTCCAAGAGTCATCTCATTAGATGTTTTATTCCAGGGCCTAAATGGTCTGATACCAATTATGTGCTTTACTCCAAAAGATGGAATAATGATGATTTACAGGCTCTAGGCACTGCTTTTATTTCAGAGCTACACATGATATTTTTGACAAATCCACAAAGGATAGCCTGAGTGATAAGTTCTAGTGGAATCTGAATATTCTGAAACACGTATATGGTTGATTATAAGATAAATAGGTGGTTCACACTTCAAATGTCAGTATTAGTAAAGAAAAAAAAAATCTAAACAAAGGAATTGTATCCCAAAGTGACTATACCTCATTCATAAACACATAGTATATTTCTGGCCTTCATATCAACATACACACAATAAAGAACAGTTTTAAGGCCAATAAATTGACCTTTCCAAATTTATTCATTGCTGCCTTTTCAGATGTCCAAGCCCTAGGGGGCCTCTCCCTCCTCCCCCACCACCACCCTGCCCCTAGCAAGCAGTTCAGAGAATATGCGCCCTCTTCATCTCCCCTCACCCCCTGGCTTGCACTTAATGACTAAAATTCATGCAAACTGGCTGTTCCTACAGGCTCATAAGGAGATGACTAAATCTGGAACCAGGTGGAAGACAGCCAGTTAATTGGATCTTTCTTCTCCAAACACCAGGGGACAGCTGGTTTGCATTGTTGGTCTAATGAGCAATGCTGAAATTGAAGCTGGGCACATTAGTTGAAGCTCTTCTGGTGCTATGCACAGTCTTGGAAGTCACACTTATCACTGCCACAGGATTTTATGTGGAAAAGAATAAATATTCTATACTTAAAAATAAATTTGCAATCTGATATTGAGAGAAAGCAGCAGTATGTCTTGTTTCTCTATTCAATCTTCACATTTCTAAACAGACATATGTTCCCTTGTATGGACATACATGGGGGGTCATTAGGAACTAATGAAAATATGTATTAAAAAAGTATGCACAGATTACAAAAAATTTTGCACCAAAATAAATACATCTTTTTAAAGAAGATTTTCTTTATTTATTTGAGAGGTAGAGTTACAAACAGAGAGAGGGAGAGACAGAGAGAAAGGTCTTCCATCTGCTGGTTCACTCCCCAAATGGCCACAACGGCTGGAGCTGGGCCGATCTGAAGCCAGGAGCCAGGAGCTTCTTCCGGGTCTCCCACATGGATACAGAGGCCCAAGCACTTGGGCCATTTTCTACTTCTTTCCCAGGCTATAAGCAAAGAGCTGGATCAGAAGAGGAGCAGCCAGGAAACAAACAGGCACCTATATGGAATGCTGAAACTGTAGGCAGAGGCTTAGCCTACTATGCCACAGCACCGGCCCCAATATATATATATATATATATATATATATATATATATATATATATATTTTTGACAGGCAGAGTTAGACAGAGAGAGACAGAGAGAGAGAGAGAGAAAGGTTTTCCTTTTTCCATTGGTTCACCCGCCAAGTGGCTGCTATGGCCGGCATGTTGCGGCCGGCATGCTATGCTGATCTGAAGTCAGGAGCCAGGTGCTTCCTCCTGGTCTCCCATGCGGGTGCAGGGCCCAAGCACTCGGGCCATCCTCCACTACACTCCCAGGCCACAGCAGAGAGCTGGACTGGAAGAGGGGCAACCGGGACAGAATCTGGCGCCCCAACCAGGACTAGAACCCGGTGTGCTGGCGCCACAGGTGGAGGATTAGCCTATTGAGCCACGGCGCCGACCCCAATGTATATTTTAACTCCATTTTTGAAGTTGTGTATCTGACATGGATGTGTGTGCTGCAAGTCACATGCACACACTCAGCTTGGTAATCAGTCCCCTGGGAGAAGAAACAGCATGAGTTCATGATAAGAGAGGCGATGAGAATTTTAGCTTGTAGACCCCAAAGCCAGAGCTAATGGCCAAAAGCTATTCTTAACAACACAAATAAACTTGGAAGCATTTGACTCAGCAGTTAAGACACCAGAATGTCTGGTTCAAATCCTGGATCCACTTGCAATTCACCTTCCTGCCAATGTACATCCTGGGCAGCAGCAGATTATAGCTCAAGTATACTTGGGTTCCTGCCACCCATGTAGGAGACCCAGACTGAGCTCCAAGCTTCTGGCTTCAGCCAGGCCCCGCCCTGGCCATTGTGGCCATCTGGGGAGTGAAGTAGCAGACACGCTCGCTCTCTCTCTAACTCTTTCAAATGAGTAAATAAATATTTGTAAAATATTTCAGAATGAAAGAAAAGGAAATCAGTTGGAATATTTCCATTTTAAGTGTAAGATCTACTAGTTGTTAGTAAATTAACAAAAAAAAAAGTAGTTTGATTAAAGACCAAAATTGCTGGACTCTCTACACTTAAAAAATCAAAAATCAGGTCTGATGAGACTGTCTTGTAGTCAATCTTGGCTAAAACCTAAAACCACTGTAACTGGGCCTATGGTCTCATTTTAAGTTTGTAGAGAGATAAGAGATGTCTTTTTTGTTTAATATGAAGTATTGAAATGGTTCCAAATAATGCCAAAATATAAAAGTTGTAGTAAAGTACTGAAGTTTTCAGTGCTTTTCTTTATCCTTCAGGACAGCCAGAGATGTATAAAGAATGTCAAAGGTTAAGCAACTATAAAAATATTGAAGAAACTGGAAAGTTTTCAGGCAATGAACTTTACCAGCGCTCTGACTCTCATTTCATTTTCACAAATTTCTTTTTGATTTTTTTTTTTACTTTGAAATTTAAGACCTTAACATTTTCACTTGAAGCACATAAGTCTTCCTGTTCACTACCTGGAGGAATGATGTGTTACTCAGCATTAAAATGCGTCATGCTGAAACCATTCCCTTATAAGAGACTCATCTAAATGATAATGAGCATGAAAAATTGATTATCTCCTAGGTTGAACTGGTTTTGTGTTTTTCATCTGGCAAATCTAATAGTGCTAGAATAGGTCTCTGAACATAAACATGCCAGCGGTCCAATTAATAGAATAGTGAGAGCCAATCTACAGGATGTTACCTATTTTAGGCATAAAGCGTCCCAAGTAATAGTGATTCAGATCATAATTTCAACAGATAAAGGCCACCGTGAATTTTTAACTTTCTATTTAAAGTTGTATGCACACTGTTTTCTTCAAATCCTCTAATCCAAAGCAGAAGGTGGATTACAGAGTTTCCAAGCCATAGTAAAACATGAATTGCAATGACCCAATTCCCAAATAAATAAACTGATTAAAATACTTGATGAGAAAAATAGTTCTTAAATGTGTATGGATTTCTATATCTTCATCTTATTTCCAATTCCTTTTCAATTTTTTTATACTTATCCTTTTTTAGAAAACATATCCGTTCCAAGATTTCCACCTTCTACTGTTTATAAGATTTCCTGAACTATGGCATTCTCTCTACTCTTACTCCAGACCTATCCACATGCCCACAGGAAATCTCCACCTGATTTTTTTCATGACCAAAGCACATTCCAACTCAGCCTCTGTAAACCCTATCTTCCTGGTCTCCCCATATCTCTGAATTTTATCCTATAATTTCCCATTACCTGGCAGTTTTTCTCTGTCATAACATGTTCTGCTTCTGGTGGTTTTCTGCCTACTTGCATGGATACAACTGGATTGTGAAATCTTCACAATAAAGAATACTATCTGGGGCAGGAGCAGGTGTTTGGAAGTGGTTAAGACACCACTTGTGGGGAGGCATTATAGTGCAAAGGGTTAAATCCCTGCTTGGGATGCCCAGATCTCATATCGGAGTGCCTGTTTCAAGTCCCATCTCCTTTGCACTTCCATTCCAGCTTCCTGCCAATGTATCTGGTAGGCAATGAGTGATAACCCAAATACTTCAGTTCCTGTCACCTACATGGGAGACCAAGATGAAGTTCCTGGCTCCTAGCTTTAGCATGGCATGGGCCCAGCTGTTGCAGACATTTGGGGAACAAACCAGTGGATGGAAGAAATCTCTGTCTCCTTATCTATTATACTGCCTTTCATATAAATAAATCTTAAAAAAAAAAAAAACCCTGCTTGGGATGCCCACATCTCATACCTGTGTTAAAGACCTGACACTCTTTTTGGTCCATCTTCCTGCTCATGTACACCGTGAAAAGCAATAGGTGATAGTTTAAGTACTTGTGCCCCTACTACCCATGTGGGAGACCCAGACTGAGTTCTGGGCTCCTGGCTTCAGCCTGGACCAAGTCCAGCTGCTATGGGTATGTAGGGAGTGAGCCAGAGGATGGGAGATCTCTATATTTTCTCTCTCTCTCTCTCCTTCAAGTAAAATGAAAATAAATAAAAATTTTAAAAATACTATTAAGAGAATCTATACCCCCTAGAAGTTGGTTTCTTATCCCTAAATATTTTTATCTAATAATATTAAATGAATAAGTATAAATTAACTCCCATATAATGCTTTATACATACTACAACTATAAGATTATCACATCTAAGTTCAAAAATGATGTGAAAATCCATATCCATATCATTATGAAAAATAAATAGCAGTGAAATCTGAATCCAGACTGCATACTTCTTAATATTATCTCAATGCTAACTTTCCTAAATCTTATCATTGTAACATGTTGGAATGTACAATAATGTACATGTTAGAATATATGACGGGGTCAGTGCTGTGGCATAGCGGGTAAAGCCGCTGCCTGTAGTGCCGGTATCCCATATGGGCACAGTTCGAGTCCCGGCTGCTCCACTTCTGATCCAGCTCTCTGCTATGGCCTGGGAAAGCAGTGGAAGATGGCCCAAGTCCTTGGGCCCCTGCACCCGCATGGGAAGACCCAGAGGAAGCTCCTGGCTCCCGACTGCGGATGGGTGCAGCTCTAATCGTTGCAGCCAACTGAGGAGTGAACCAGCTGATGGAAGACCTCTCTCTCTCTTTCTCTCTCTCTCTCTGCCTCTCCTTCTCTCTGTGTGTAACTCTGACTTTCAAATAAATAAATAAATCTTTAAAAAAAAAAGAATGTATGATTGTACTTTTAGACTTTCTTTGTCCTTAGGAACTATGTGCTGCAGTATTTAGGAGTGAAAATATTAGGAAACCCAGAAGTCATGTGGTAGTTATCATTATTGTTTCTATGGGACTGACTTTCTTTTTAAAATAAAACTATTAAATGTTCTAAATTAAGATCTCATGCAATCCAATGCTGTACTAAACGAGGACAGTTCTGGAATCTACTTAAGGCTTGATACCTACCTAAAGGAGTTCCGTCATGCCTGATCTCATATCAGTCCAACATAACAAACAGCTAGCATCGCCAAAACAAAGAATCAGGATTCCAGTGACTGTTTTGAGTAATTAAATGCAGTAATAGGCCGGCGCCGTGGCTCAACAGGCTAATCCTCCGCCTTGCGGCGCCGGCACACCGGGTTCTAGTCCCGGTCGGGGCACCGATCCTGTCCCGGTTGCCCCTCTTCCAGGCCAGCTCTCTGCTGTGGCCAGGGAGGGCAGTGGAGGATGGCCCAAGTGCTTGGGCCCTGCACCCCTTGGGAGACCAGGATAAGCACCTGGCTCCTGCCATCGGATCAGCGCGGTGCGCCGGCCGCAGCGTGCTACCGCGGCGGCCATTGGAGGGTGAACCAACGGTAAAGGAAGACCTTTCTCTCTGCCTCTCTCTCTCTTACTGTCCACTCTGCCTGTCAAAAAAAATAAAAAAAAATAAAAAAATAAAAAAAATAAATAAATAAATAAAAAATAAATGCAGTAATAAAACTAAAGCCTCCTGCACAATCTACACCACAAATCATACAATCTTACTCTGTGTCCCCGATTTGCTTGCCAGGACTCTGGTCAAACCTGTTAAGAAATGTTACAGCCTTTAAGTTGATGAATTCAACTTCAAAACTTCCTGAGCCAAATCTGAAGATTCCATTAAAAGCTAAAAAAAAAAGGAAAGAAATGGTATATATGCATTTAAGTTTATAAACAACATAGAATTAATTTGGGTATATGTGAAATAGGGTTCAAATATATTTTGTATGAATACTGAAAAAAAAAAGAAATGGAGTAAGGGGGAGGAGGAGGAGGTAGGAGGAGCAGGAGAAGGAGGAGGAAGAGGAGGGGAAAGGGGAAGGAGAAAAGAAAGAAAACTAGGCAAAACAACTTTGCACCTTAAAATTGGTTTCAGATAGTCTCCTCTCAAATGTCTGCCATGTTTCACCTGAGAATTTGAAAAGAAATACATAGCCTGGGCTTTTATCTTTTCTAGAAGAGAGAGAAGAAGAGAAGGAAAGGAGGTAGCAAGGGATGAGAAGTCAGCGGGAGGGAGGGAGGATGGGCAGAAACAGAAATAGAGCTACAAACAGACAACAGCAGAGAGACAGAGATAGATAATTTGATAGAAACAGAGAGAGGGGACAGAAACAGAGACAATAAGAGAAAGAGTAGGGAGGAGGCACCTCACCTGCTATGGCCACAATTCCAAACTTTCTAGGACTGAAAAGAACCATAGTGCTTACTCTCCTAGAGAGTTTCAGACTGTGTCCCAGAAATCCCTAGAATTCTTTGGCAGCCCTTACAGCCCATTTTGGGAACAAAAAGACAACCTGACCACTGCTTCCGCCAGAATGCCCTACTTTAATCTGCTAATATATGGGGGCTCTGAATAACATCTCATTCAAAGAATGGATTCAATCCCTTCACCATGCAGCTGACCAAACTGAGGCCAGAAAGGTTAAGTGATGTGTCAAGGACCACACCACATGGGAGCAAAGACTAGAACTCAGCTAGGAAACTCTTCAACTTCCTCATCAACAGTGAGCCCCAGGCCAGGCTTTGCAAGTAAATAATGAGATTATTCAGGTAAAGATTCCTGTGCCTCAATCAAGGTGATTCTGATTTGTTGGGTCTGGGAATCTTTTACATGCTAGTCAGGTGATTCAGATTCAGTTGGTAACAGGCCAGTATTTGAAACCATTGCTACCTCTGTGAATGTTTGCATTAAATACTGCAACAAATGTAATTTCTATTTAATCAATGCTGAGCACAGGGCTCACCATCCTGCCACCCAAGATCCAGCTATCAGCTTGTTCAGGGATTTAGGATGTTTAAATTTAATTTAATACCAATGAGAGGTGATTTATAGCACATTTGTGCACATGTGTGCACACACACCATGCACGCACTTATTCCAAAGGATAGCTCTCAGAGACCAGGGAAATAGTACATCCACTTGGCCCTAAGGCCTCTTCCAGATGGCTCCTAAATGAGCTGGAGGAATCAAAAGCAGCTTTTCAAAATCCTACTTAACCTCCCATGTGGTATAAGCAAAATGTGCGCTTTAAGGAAAAGAACCTACTGTGTGCAGGAAACAAACAAAGAGTTGCACCAATTGCTCCTGTCTGCTTTGCCTGCTCTCCATTCCCAAATTAGCCCATGGCAGAAACTGTCAAGGAAAGATGTAGCTGATCTCAAGTCCAGGGTGGACATCCCATCCTGTCAGTGCTAACCTGGCAATGAGGTTAAGTGTTAACCTGGCAATGATGGAGAAGATGGAAGGAGCAATTAGGATGCCCATGTCCCATACTGGAATACCTGGGTCTGTCCTGAATTCTGGTTCAGCTTCCTGCTAATGCACACCCGAGAAGCAGCAGGTGATGGCAGAGGCACCTGGGTTCCTACAACCCACGTGGCAAACCTGGACTGCTATTTCAATTCCCAGCTTCAGTCTTGCCCAGCCCTAGTCACTGTGGGCATTTGAGAAGTAAACCAGTAGAGTGGTCTCTCTCTCTCTCTCGCTCTCTCTCTCCCTCCCTCCCTCTTTCCCTGTTTCTCTCCCTCACTCTCAAATAAATCAAATAAAAAAAACATAATACTTGATGGGGATAACATTGTAGGAAAATGGAAACCCCACTTACAATGCAGGAGCCTTAGTCCTATTCTGCTAGAGCTTGCATTGGGTAAACATGACCATGGGTCACAAATACCAGGGTCTACTCTCATTCCAGGAAGGAAATAACTTCTCCCAGCCTCCAGACGGAGCTGCTCTGTAAAGCAACGATCTCGGCAAGATGCTACACATGCTCAAGAAACAATTCTTCACTGAATCAAGCCTCCGAGATTGAATTTTTAATACCTTCCTGAAGCATTACGTGGCCTACCCTTACTCGGTGCCTCCTCTTCCCCTCCCACCACCCCTTGCTCCTGGCTGTCAGAACAGGGCTGGCTGCCCACACAGGCATCTTCCAAGACTGCTGCATCAGAAACAGCGGTTTCGCTCTCACTGGTCAGCTCTCTGCAATACCTCCTGAAGAATTGGAGTCCGAAGTATTATTGGATCATCTGCTTTGTGGTGTTATTTTCTGAGGTAGCTGAAAAACTACAAGGAATAAACACCTGTTTTAATCTATAAATTGAAGAAAAGAGAACACAGAAGTCTCTGTGAAGTCCAAACATTATAATACTAGATTTAGGGTATGAAGCAGGCTGATTGTTCTAAGGAGAAAAACGAATAGTGCAAAGACCAGACAGGCTCAGGGCTGCTCCAAATTAACCCTTCCCCCAGGTCAGTTCAGGATCCTTAATTTCACAGATGACACAAATACTGGATTCAGATACTATCCACTCACTCTCTTCCTTCACACTGGTGATAACAGATCTCCTAGTTTTCCTGCACAATGGGGGACTCCCAGGCAGACCTTAGGAATAGCTTTCACATTTTCCTTCAAATTTTCACTTCCCTTAGGAATAGCTTTGCTGGAGTCAGAAAATAGGGGTTGGATACACTGACGTGCTACAAAATTATACCAAAAAAAGTGATCTTCCATAAACAGTACTGGGGGAATGATGGATCATGCTCCTGCAGTATGCCGTGTAAGAGAAGGAACCACCATTCACAAGAGCAAGAAAATCACTCCCAGGATGTACTGAAGCAGGGCTTCAAACCCCTCACCAGAAACAGCAGCAGCAGCGGTTCCGCATGCAGAGGTGGCCCAAGAGATGAGAAGGCAGGGCCCGGGTCAAAGTGTGCTGTGAGTCTCAATGACCTGAAAACACATCAGAGTTTTGGCCACTCTCTCTCACAGACATCATCTGAGCCAATCCTGTCTCTGAACATGTTGCAGACTGTTAATCAGAGACAAACAAGGGATTGCTGCGTCCTGCCCAGCAGTGTGATATACTTTAGTAGAATCAATTCCCAAATACTATTCACAATGCAACTACACAGGAAAGAAGTGCATAACCCAGAAGCCAGAGTGAGTGCTCTGGTGTGGCTCCAAATCTCAAACCAAACTAATAGCAGGGATGACCTGGTAGTAGGGTCCATTCTCACAGGACAAGGATTCGAGCCTTCTAGAATCAAGGTATTGGCTCTAAAGCCAGGGTCAACAAAGTCCCCATCTTCCTCAAGCTTCTCCTCTAGCTAACTGCAAGTTCAGCATGAAGTTAGTCTTCAACTACCTCACATGGATCATGGGGGCCAGCACTGTGGCGTAGAGGTAAAGCCGCCACCTGCAGTGCACACATCCAAAATGGGTGCAGTTCAGGTCCCGACTGCTTCACTTACAATCCAGCTCTCTGCTATGGCCTGGGAAAGCAGTGGAAGATGGCTCAAGTCCTTGAGTCCCTGCACCTGCATGGGAGACCCAGAAGAAGCTCCTGGCTCCTGGCTTCAGATGGGCCCATCTCCAGCCATTGCAGTCATTTGGGGAGTGAACCAGCAGATGGAAGATCTCTCTCTCTCTCTCTTTCTCTCTCTCTCTCTCTCTCTCTCTCTGCCTCCCTGCAACTCTGCAAATAAATAAAAAAATCTTTTTTAAAAAATTTAAATAAAAATTATGTATTATGAAAACAGCTATGCATGGATTTCAAAACGTTTGCACCAAATAAATGTATCTTTTAATTCCATGACCTTTTTGAAGAACACTGAAATCTCAGATATTCTTAAGTAAATATTCAGGAAGAAACTCTAGAGTCTCCTTCAAATATTTGGCACCCAGTGTCCTAGATTAGTACCCAGTATCCTAGATTTGGTACCCAGTATCTAGATGGTGCTCAGTGGCACTCTTTAGTACTTTTTATGATCCTAAGAAACATTTAGTTCAATACACATAACAAATCTGCTCTGATTTCTGCTAAGTCATGATGAAATTCAAATCAAAACCATGTGCTAAAGAATCATATATCACTGGAATCTTCTGATTCCAAAGCCCCTTTGCCAGGCTAACTCTGAAAACATCATTTTACTTGAATAATTATTTAAATGTGTGCTCAAAGGAAATATTATCAAATTATAGTAAATGAACAAATGCAATTAAATAAAACTATGGCTCCTCATGAGCACATAACGATCTGAGATGTTTGGCCCCAGGAAATGCGGTTACAGTGAACATTAATCTCTGTCTACTGACTCAGGTGTGCACAATAATCCAAGATTCAATAAATAAACTTAATTTCTAACTCAGTCTTCATCCTGCAGCTTGGTGGGGCATGCCCCTCTCACCAAGGTCATGTCGAGGTCATCTGTCTCCATAAATTATTGCTGAGATATCCACTGTCCTAGATTTACATGGTCGCTGCAGCTACAGAAAATTCTTGTGGCTTCAATGCTCTGCCAGAGGCAGAGAAAAACATGTATGGCTGAGATCCCCACGCTGAAAGCAGGTCCCTCTGCACCATGCAGCTATTCCCTTAGAATCATATTCTTTCATAAATTACCACCATAAATAAGTTCCTGGGTCCTCACTTGATGTGCTCTGGACCTACAAGTCCCAGCCAGGAGAATCATGTCTTCACTCTGGTAAATCCACATATAATTAATGCTCAGTACCCCCAGAGGAAGCCAAAACCCATAGATGCTCAAATACTTGATTTAAAATGTCAAAGTAGGGACCAGCACTGTGGTGTAGTGGGTAAAGCCGCCACCTGCAATGCCGGCATCCCATATGGGCGCCGGTTTGAGTCCCCGCTGCTCCACTTCTGGTCCAGTGCTCTGCTATGGCCTCGGAAAGCAGTAGAAGATGGCCCAAGTCCTTGGGCCCCTGCATCTGCATGGGAGACCCGGAAGAAGCTCTTGGTTCCTGGCTTCAGATTGGCACAGCTCCTGAAGTTGTGGCCAACTGAGGAGTGAACCAGCAGTTGGAAGACCTCTCTCTCCCTCTCTGACTTTCCTTCTTTCTCTGTGTAACTTTGACTTTCAATATAAATAAATAAATCTTTTAAAAATAAAATTACATAAAATGTCATACTATTTGCGTATAACCTCCTATGCACTTCACACATCTCTAGATTACTTTTAGTACCTCAAAAAATATGAATGCTATATAAATAATGTTGTAGTATATGGTTTAGGGACTAATGATACACAAGCTATCTATACGTATTCAATCCAGATGCAATTTTTTTTAATATCTTCAATCCACCATTCGTTGAATCAATGGATGCAGAACTGCAGATGTAGTGGATCAATTATATTTCTCTCCTGCTTCTTCAAAGCCAGTCTAATCCTTCCTAGAAACCTTCTCTTCTCCTTTCTATTAACTCAACAAATCACTTCATCCTCTTATAAACTTTAGTAAGAAACATGATGACTTATAAGAGTCTACTTTCAAGCTCAATGACCCAACTCAAAATCAAAGTAAGTCCTGATTTAAAAACATGAAAGGGGGCCAGTGTTTTGATATAATGAGTTAAGCCTCTGTTAAGCCACCACCTGCAATGCCAGCATCCTATATGTGTGCAGGTTTGACTTCCAGCTGCACCATTTCCAATCCAGCTTCCTACTAATGCACCTGGTATAAGCAGTGAAAGATGGCCGAAGTCCTTGGGCCCCTGTACTCATGTGCGAGACCCAGATAAAGCTTCTAGATCCTAGCATTGGCCTGGCCTACCCCAGCCAGGCCATTTGGCAGAGCAAACCAATGCCTGGAAGATTCTCATATTCTCTCTCTCTCTCTCCCCCCCCCTTCTGCAATTCTGCCTTTCAAATTAATAAAAAAACAATATTTTTTTTTGACAGGCAGAGTGGACAGTGAGAGAGAGAGACAGAGAGAAAGGTCTTCCTATTCCGTTGGTTCACCCCCCAATCACCGCACTGATCCGAAGCCAGGAGCCAGGTGCTTTTCCTGATCTCCCATGCAGATGCAAGGCCCAAGGACTTGGGCCATCCTCCACTGCACTCCCGGGCCACAGCAGAGAGCTGGACTGGAAGAGGAGCAACCGGGACAGAATCCGGCGTCCCAACCAGGACTAAAACCTGGGGTGCCGGCGCCACAGGTAGAGAATTAGCCTATTGAGCTGCAGTGCAGGCCAAAACAATAAATTTTTTAAAAAGCAAAATCCAAATATATAGAGCATCCCTTTATCAGTTGTGCTGTATTTCATAAATATTAGACTGTTTTTAGAAAATAGAGCACTGTTTTGTGTACACGGAGCACTGAAGAAGAAATGAAAGATATCAGAAGCAAATTAGAAAAATATATAAACTTGGAATAACTACCCTATACAGCCTATCCAATAGCCTTATCTTCACCAATTAGTGCCACTAGTTAAACCAGAACAATTTTCATTTAATCCACTGGGTTCAAGACTCATTAAAACAACTGAACAACTTCCATTGAGTTTTTTTCCTATTCATACACACCCTCATCAGATTGGCTCACAGGCCCACAGAGAGGCTGTTGGCAGCCTCAAATTAACTATGTTGAAGTTATTCTCCTATTTTTGTTCATTCAGTATAGAGTTTTTGGCTAAAAACACTATCTCCAAGTGTTCATAAATATTCATGTAGAAAACTTTTAAAACAGATTTTTTTAAACTTCTAGGAATTATTAAGTCATAGATCTCTAGGCTAAGAAGAAATACTTGTATAAGTAGTCAATGAACATGTCAAATGCACTAGAACTTGAAAAACTGCAAGATCAAACAAGAATGGGATACCTACAATTTACCACTTATAAAGTTGGCAACTTTTGTTAAGTTGTTGGTGAGACTGATGGGAGTAGGAAAGGGTGCTTCTTATGCTTTATGGAGGATCCACCTTATTGGAAGACAAGCTACCTGCACTGGATAAGGAAGCAGTATGTACTGTAACAGACGAATACCCAATGTCAGTGCTTTTACATCATGAGTTGTTTCTTACTTACCTAGTGTCTGCAATAAAGAATCCTGACTGGTGATAGGGAGCTTCTCATCCTCTCATTTATAGACAGGAAAAACCCGACTGACAACCTCCACGACTTTCAGTGGCTGCCGATACCTTCACAAACAACAACACTCTGCTGAGGAACAGCAGAACAACATCCTTGCCCAGGAAGTGACACACAGACTTCTGCTCAGTGTCCATGGATAAGAATCAGGCACATAATTCCACTGAGATGCAAGGAAAGCAGGAAGCAGCTGACTCCCAGCAAACGATCTATATAATCAATGGAGGGCATTAAGTTGTCTCTGCCGAGATGGCAAAATGAATATTTATATACACACAAATACTTATTTGTATATGAGTATTAAATATATATATATAAATTTGCACTGCACATATCTTTAAAAAATAGTGCTATCCTTTGGCTACCCAGTCCCATTTTTAGAAATTTATCTAAAGATTCATGCATAAAAGTGGTCACTAACATTTTGCTCATCGTGGCAAAAAAAAAAATATTAGAAGCAACCTAAACATTTATTAAGCAGGTTGATTAAATAAATTCTGCCACAGCACATAGTGGAATACTGTACAAATATCAAGAACAATGATATAAACACTTGCTTATTGGCTGATAAGAAATTTAAAAACCAGGATACACAAGATGAGCTCATCTTTGTAATAAAAATATTTGGTGAATATATAAGCTACCATGCTGAGTCCAGATTCTACAGTTTTTGTTCAGTCTCATCTGTTTAATCATATGTTGTTAACTTAGAAAAATTTCAGGTGTGAGAGATTTGACTCTGGCTATCAGGAATCTGACTGACAAACTGGAATACTGATTTATTCTTTGGCAGTAAAAATATACTTTCTGTTACTACATATGTCTGTGTCTTTTCTTTAAGAACATCTTTACCCTGCTCTCAAGAAAATAGGAAATCAAGTTTATCAGAAGTTGTTCGGTGAACTTAGTCCTCAAAAGAAAGATTTTGATACTCTTGGGACTTCTTGTTCCAGACTGTAGAATCAATCCCATTTCATGCAGTCAATCAACATTTAATGTGTTTCTACTCAAGGACATAAATTGTGCTAGACCCAGAGGACTTAAAAGTGAATAGCACAGAATCTGCCACTTCAGAACTCAAAGCGGAGCCAGGGAGACACAGATGTAAACAGCAATTGTGATCTGCAAGCAGAGCTTAACAAGTGACACCCACAAGGTGCTACGAGAAGCACCCAGCCCTTTTCCAGAGACCAAGAAGTACTCAGAGAGGGAGACAGTGTTAAAGTTAAATATAGGAGGCTGAGAATAGCTTCCAAATACAAACAAAGTGAGGACAGACTTCCAAGCCAAAGAAAATACATTTGCAAAGAAGTTAAGAAATCAAGGAATGTGAACACTGGAGAAATGTTAATAAGTTTCCCAAATTTAGATGATACAATACATGCAAAATACTAAATCTGATGCTTGGGACAGAGAATGCACTGAAATGTAAGTTTCTGCGCTCTTCTCCATCCCAAACTCAGAGTAACTGAAGTAGAATAATCTGGGGGAGGGAGGCTCTTTTCTAGGAAAAATAAAAAAGGACAAAATTAGGCTGAAAGTCTTGAAAGGGGTTCATGCAAGGGAGGATCCCTAAAGCTTAAGCTTCACTAGCTGTCATCCTCATGCCCTTGATATAAAGAAAATATTGTTGGTGGGGACAGAAAGCAGGCAAATGTAGTAGGAACACTGTGACGCATTGCCCCATCCTCCTTCAGGAATGAAGAACTTCATTGTGAGAATGCTGCAAGATGATCACCTTCTGCTGTTCATCTCTACAAGGATTGCCTCAGGGATAAAGATAAAACCACTTAACCAAGGCACAGAAATCCAGAAAAGTTAACTGTTATCATGGCCCCCCTGTCACAGTAAAGACAACTGAAGACCAGTAGTAAACAGGATCCTGACCCAGGTCCAGTGCACAGTGAGCTCAGTAGGTCCACTATTTCATCTGATGGTCATTTTCCTGGTCCCCAAACATATCACTGGGATGGACATACTTGCTGGTAGGCAGAACTCCTGCTACTGGCCCTTGGCAAGAACAAACCACAACCAATGAAATTATACCACCACCAAAACAGAAAATCAAAAATATTACTGTCCCTCAGGGACAATGGCAAAGATAGTGCCATGCTTAATTAATTTAAAGATAGAGTTTGATGAGAATCACCACCTCATATAATGGTCTTTAACTGATAATTCTTGTCCCTTCAGAAACTTCAAGTACCCCAGGGAATATTAGTGACCACAAATTCAACTAAGTAGAGGCCCCAGTTGCAACAATTATTCCATAGGTGGAATCTTTGCTAGAGCAGCTTTAGGTACATGGCATATGGTCATTGGTCAGGCTTATACATTCTTTTCCATGCCCATGCTCCCAGCCTTCCTCCTCCCTCTCCTATTCCTTCTCTTAATATTTACTTTACTTAATTTTTACTTTATACTCATAAAGTTTAATTTATACTCATAAGATTAATCCTACACTAAATAATGAGTTCAAATAATAGTAAGAAGAACAAAACACTTCTCAACAGTAGAGACAAAGGCTATAAACAATATCAAATCTCAAAATGTCAATTTCACTCCTATACATTACATTGTAGGTACTCTATTAGTTATCACAGATCAAGGAAAACAAATGATATTTGTCTTTTGGGGACTGGCTTATTTCACTAAGCAAAATAGTTTCCAGTTGCATCCATTTTTGTTGCAAAAGACAGGATTTCATTTTTTACAGCTGAGTAGTATTCCATAGTGTATATATTCCATAATTTCTTTATCTGGTCATTGACTGATGGACACCTAGGTGTCTTCCATATCTTAGCTATTGTGAACTCAGCTGATTTGAACATGGTGGTACAGACAACCCTTTCATTTGGTGATTTTATTTCCCCTGGGTAAATTGCCCTTGTTTTATGAAAGGTTGACAACTTCCACCAAATTGCCTTGTTTTATGAGAGGAACAAACAGGAGCTTTGGCATAGTGGAGAACTCTCTAGTGAAGCTTTCCTGGGAGTTTTCTGTTAAAGCTTTGACTAACTTTCCCAAAACACTCTCATAAGATGCATATGCGATTATTATTTGTCCCTCCAGAAAGTCAACAAGAAAATGCTTTGAATATCCCCTAAAACTGTTGCCACGAATTTTGCTTTTGATTGGTCTGCTTTTGCAGTGGCTGCACCACTTCCACCTCTTGGTAATCATTGCTTTACTTGTACTTTGTCTTCAGGTTCATACTGGTAAAGCCATGTTCCATCTCCTATTAAAATTCTTCAAAAAAATCCTTCAGGATATGGATCCCACTTGTTTAAGTTTTCCATTGAAAGTTCTGCTCCTGTCTACAGCTGATATGGGCACGAAAGTTCTGGTATGCACGAATCTGAAAGTTTGTTCCACTTAAATTTGTTCAGTCAGAATTGTGTAAACTAAAACCAGTTGAATGCCTATGGTGTTAGTTATTGCTTCTTCTAGTAATCATCAGTCTTGCAATTAGGCAAGAATAAGATGAATTTTTTCCTTGCAAAGTGATATGGATAGTCTGCTGCTATGGGTTGCATCATCAACGTTATTTTGTCTCTTCTTAAAATAAGTCTTCCATTTGTTAATTGCATATTTCTTCCTGGCATTGTCCTCATAAACTGTTAATAAAGCACCAATGGTTTACCTTATTCCCATCCAACCTTCACCATAAACTTGTTGCTTGTTTTTGCTTTAATTTTAGTAGAATTCAGGTTGCTCTGATAATAGTTCTTTTCTTTTTTTTTTCTTTTTTTTATTTAATGAATATAAATTTCCAAAGTACAGCTTATGGATTACAAAAGCTTCCCCCTCCCAAAACTTCCCCCCCACCCGCAACCCTCCCCTTTCCCACTTGCTCTCCCCTTCCATTCTCATCAAGATTCATTTTCAATTCTCTATATACAGAAAATCAGTTTAGTATATATAAAGATTTCAACAGTTTGCCCTCACATAGCAACACAAAGTGAAAAAATACTGTTGGAGTACTAGTTATAGCATTAAATAACAGTGTGCATCACATTAATGACAGAGATCCTGCAAGATATTTTTTAAAAAAAGATTGATTATTTTTCTATGTAATTTCCAATTTAACACCAAGGGGTTTTTTTTTTTCATTTTCAATTATCTTTATATACAGAAGATCGATTCAGTATACACTAAGTAAAGATTTCATCAGTTTGCACCCACACATAACCACAAAGTGTAAAAATACTGTTTCAGTACTAGCTATATCATTATTTCACCTTGGACAACCTATTAAGGACAGATCCCACATGGGACGTAAGTACACAGTGACTCCTGATGTTGATTTAACAATTTAACACTCTTGTTTATGGCGTCAGTAATCTCCCTAGGCTCTAGCCATGAGTTGCCGAGGCTATGGAAGCCTTTAGGTTTCGCCGACTTCGATCCTTGATAATAGTTCTTTTCAAAGTAATATTTTATCCTTCTTAGTGCCTTAAACTAGATCTGGCTTATACATGCAATAACAAGTAAGTACAAGTTCATTTTAGTGCAGAAAAATTTAATCCATGTATAATATTCATAATACATATTTTCCATGAACTCTTTGAAATCCCCACATATATCCAAAGGGAATGAAATCATTATATAATAGAGATAGCTGCACTCCCATGTTTATTGCAGCTCTAGTCAAGACATGGAATGAACCTAGGTGTCCATCAATGAATTAATAGATAACAAAAATGTGATAGATAGTTCTATATACATAGATTTATCCATAAAACATGAAATTGTCATTTGCAGAAAAAATGTATGCAATTGTAGAGCATTATTCTAAGTGAAATAAGCTATGCAGAGAAAAACAAACACCATGTTTTCACTCATTTGTGATCACTAAAAAATCTACCTCATAAAAGAATGGAATGTTGGTCAATAGAGACTAGGAAGGAATATTAGGGTACCAAAATACAGTTCGCTAGGAGGAATTGTTTCTTGTGTTCTACAGTGTACAATAGGGTAACTATAATCTACAGTGATTTATGATTTTTTCAACCCCAAAATGAATGAATGAATGAATGGTTTGAAGATCGGAGTTTGCCTTAGCCTGTAGGGCCTCAACCTACATTAACTCCCAAAGGTTTACAGAGTTTTTCATTCACTGGCAACATACCCTACATAATATTATATCAAACGAAGGAATGCATATTAAAGCAAAGGAGATGTAGGAGAGGGTAATGATCATAGAATCTACTTCTTATATAAAACACTGCAACACTCAGAAGTTGGGAGCCTGGCAGGATGATGGAACAGCCTGTCAAAAGCACAGCTGAGGAGTCAACTCACGAATGCTACTTTGCAAAAGTAGAGGGCAGTCCTCCAAGATGCTGTGTACATTTTAAGTCAATGATTTTCTTACACCTTCTGTAGGGAGAATTAGGTATGTGTCAGCTAAGAAGTAGAAGCAGGAGTGCTTCAAATACCAATATTTCCAGGAAACAACTTAGGTAAGGTATGCTTCCTGCTTCCACAACTTGGGGTGTTGTGGTTTTGCAGATTGTGGCACCCAAAGAAGGAATCCTTCCTCCAAAGGACACAGCAGAAGTTTCATTCATTCTTCTCACAAGGGACCAGCAGGCAAGAAAAGTCGCATTTTAGTAGGAGTACCTGGCTAAGGTCATCAGGAGACTGTGGGTTGCTATTAAACAATTAGGGAAGAAGGAATTTGCTTCACACACTGGTGATCAAGGTGAGCACTGCTTGGTACCTCCTTGTCCTATTTTGATAGTAAGCAGATTAATGCAGAAGCCTCTGCCAGAGGAAGACAAGATGACCAAGAGTGTGAATCCTTCAGGAATGAAGGTATGGATCACACCAACAATTAAGATCATTAGAGGTGCTAACTGAGGATGATGATAATCTAAAATGAAGGGTAGTGGAGAGAGACTATATTAATTGTAGCCCCATGACCAACTGCCAATGCAAGGACTATCATTTGTTCTTTTGCTTTTCTAAGTTTTCACAAGAGAGGAAGATCCACTAAAATCCTTCAGGACTTGTTTCCAGAACTTAAACAAGGAAGTTGATCCAAATGGCCCCAGGGGTAGACAGTGGTGACTGCTGTGATGAGTAGCCCAGCCCTCCTTCAGGAAAGAAATACTTAATCTCACCTTCTGGGAGTGCTGAAGGCAGAAGCTCTAAGCTCTCAAGGTCCCTGTATCAACTAAAAATAATTGTCTCAACCAATGTCACACCCCCTTTCTAGGATGGCCACCCTCTGATGACTGATCCACCTGGGAGTACAATGGCCTAGTCCTCAGAGCAACTCGGAACAACTCCAAAGGGTCATCCCTGCTTCAGAATTTCCCATATGTGTGACTGAAGCCATCCTGAAACTGCCTCACAGCTCAACCTTATTCCATGCCCAAAACTGCTTTCTTATCTTCCACAGATGTTGGTCTCAAAGGCATTTCATAATTAAACCCTCAATACCCATCTTCATTTCAGAGTCTGCTTCTCAGAGAACCTATGATATGCACCAAAATGTAGGCACCAAAAATATTTGCATTTGTCAGATAAGTTCCCTCATTGGAATGATACTTGATAAACACCAGTACATTTGCCAACCAACTGCATCATCATCTATTAAAAGATAAGTAAAGATACAATTGTGTTGACTACAGTCTCTTCTTATAAATGTAAATATTGATGATACACTACTTACTATGAGAGATCAGAATCTCACATTTTAAGGTGGCACCTGCTTATACAATTTGGTTAGCTGTATTTTTGTTTTCCAAAGATGAATCATTATCAACCTCAAATAAAATCACTGATTCACTCTTGTCTTAAAAGTTAGAAACTGCAAAGAGATTTATTTCACTTTCAGTGGGCTAGTCCTTTCCAAAACCAGGTTGCTCTCTGTTTCTCAGCAGTAATATTTGAGGGCAAATCATCACTTGTGATTTCTGGAAGTTCCTTGCTCTATGTCTTTCCATTGTGACTGTCCAAAGAAAACAGAAGGCACAAACAACTTTCTTCCATCTCTTCAGTTCATTCTATCCTGCCAGGTCCTCTCCTAATATTTAGGCTGATCCACAATTCACTTAAGTGCTCTAGATCTTTTAACTTCTAGGGAAGGGCTAGAGAACTACTATCTTTGCCTCCTCTATTCTTTGTTCCTCCAACATAGCACTGAAATAGAAATTAGTCAGGGCCAGTACAGTGGCATAGCGGGTAAAGCCGCCACCTATGGCACTGATATCTCATATGGGCACCAGTTCGAGTCCTGGCTCCTCCACTTCCAATCCAGCTCTCTGCTATGGCCTGGGAAAGCAGAGCAAGATGGCCCAAGTCCTTGAACCCCTGCACCCACATGGGAGACCAGGAAGAAGCTCCTGGCTCCTGGCTTCAGATCAACTCAGCTCTGGCCATTGCAGCCATTTGGGGAACGAAGCAGCAGATAGAAGACCTCTCTCTCTCTCTCTCTCTCCCTCTCTCTCTCTCTCTCCCTCTCTCTCTCTGGATCTACATCTCTCTGTAACTCTTTCAAATAAGTAAAATAAATCCTTTAAAAGAATAAATTAAATTAGTCTTTTTTTCCAATTGTAGAATAACATGAATTTATATAAGTTATTCAACTAGATAGAAAACTATAAATTTGTACAAAATAATAGAAATTTCCAAATATGACCTGTCTCTTTCTAAGTAAAAACAATGTCAGGGAAATTAGGCAAGTGAGTAATTTTCAGGGAGAATAGAAGATAAAAGGATGGCTTTGAATGTCATACTACTTATGTGACTTAGGGCTCACAAACATCCTAGGGTAAGAGATCCTTTGCTAAGAAATAGTCCCATTTGTGGAACTCACTAACAGATGTCCAACCAGCCCTTTATCCTTCTCAGCCTCTAGTAATCATTATTTTAGATTCATATCACCTATATACAACTAAATATATATTTAACTTCCATGTATGAGAAAAAATATGGTAGTTGTATTTCTGTGTCTAGCTTATTTCACTTAACAATAATGGTCTCCTAGTCCATCCATTTTGTTGTAAAAGTCAGGATTTCATTCTTTCTCATGGCTGAGTCATTTTCTATCATATATATATATATATATATATATATATATATCACAATCTATCAAGTCATCCATTGATAGATATCAAAGTTGATTCCATATTTTGAATATTGTGAATAGTGCTACAACATGGAAGTATAAATATCTCTTTCATACGCTGAATTCATTTCCTTTGGATATATTTCAGGAAGTGAGATAGCTGGATCATTTGGTAGATCTATTTTTAGTTTTTTGAGGAAGCTCCATACCATCCTCTATAATGGCTGTCAGGTGAAGGTAATGGGTTCTGGTGTCCCACAGAGCAGTGGGATAACTGCAGTTTGCAATAAAGAAATTAGAAGTGCTAATTAGTTGATATGATTGATTTGTACTATGTATACCTGTTGGAATAGTTCAGTAAACCCTATAAAATGTATGAGCATTTCATGTTAATCCAGGTTTTTAAAAATATCAAATAGATACTCTGAAGTTTATTGCAGCATTATTCACAATAGCAAAGATATGGAATCAACATAGATGTCCATCAATGGATGAATGGATAAAGAAAATGTGGCACACACACAATATAGAATATTCCTCATCCATGAAAAAGAATGATATCCTAACATTTACAACACAATGGATGGATTTGGAGACCATTATGCTAAGTGAAATAAGCTAGACACAGAAAGACAAATACCACATTTTCTCCTCCCATATGTGAAGTTGTGTGTGTGTGTGTTTAGGAAAAAATGCAGATGCCATATTACTTGGTTTATAGACAATTGTGAATGTTAGCTTCACTTAATTATACTCCTTTCATAATAAAATATTTTTTTCACTTTTCATAATCTTTTCTAGGAATTCCCCTGCTTTCAAAATAATACAACATAGATATTTATTTACATATGAAGTGATTATGACAAGGTGTTAAACTTTGTTAAATGTATCTGTGCTCACTGAATTCTTCTTTATACTTTCCTATATTGTCTGAAATATCTTAAAATAAAAAGACAAAAAATTCAAAAATAAATGCTTTTTAAAACAAAAAAAAATCATTAAAAGGAATCATAATCAAAACAATAATAGTAGAGGGTTGCTCTGTTTTCCAAAACCTTACTCTTCTATATCAAAGAAATGCCTAAATTAAAAACTATTTATGGTCATGATATAAAGCAACTATGATGGAGGGGTTCAGGGTTCTTGGGCCCACCTCTGCTGCTCAAGATGAGCCACTTAATCTCCAGAATTAAGTCTAAGCTCATCTGTTTACAAAAACAGGGAAGGGCAAGAGAGGGCCATCCCCTCCAAAAATGTTAATAAGAAGCATGTGTTACTATATGATGGAAATAATAGAAATATTACCATGAAAAAATTAAAGGTAACTTCTAAGTTTCCATACAATGCTTAAATTGTATGAACCTGCATGTGGTGATGTTGGACTAAACTGCTTTAGCCAGTTCATCAACCCAGACCCATGTCTCACCAAAATATGGTTTTAGTGACAGTCGATATGGCAACAACTTCCAATTGACAGCACCTAGCCAGACTTCTCTTAGCTCCAGACTTGCATACAACAGGGTACTCCTTATATACATTGGGAGACTTCAAAGCCACTTGAAATGCTGGTACCAAAACAAGCTTTGTGTCTTTGACCCCAAATCCAATTATCTTCCAGTGGTCCCTGTCACAGTGACAAGCAATATCACCCAACAAATAACAACAAACCAGACATTGGAATAAGACTTGACACCTCCCACCTCCATCATCTTCTATTTCCAATGTATCAAGTCCTATTATGTTACTGCTAAATAAACTACCCATTGATCTCTATGTCATCTCTACCACCTAATCTAATCCAAGATACCGTGATACTAACTGGTCTAGGCAAAGACTTGTACACAGACTTGCTAGCTGCTTAACTTTCTCTCTTTATCCATATCCATTCTAGACACTACAATCAGTGGTGTCTCGAAATGCATATATGATCATGCCATTTCTTGGTTAAAACTCTCAATTCCCTTTAGACAACCACAGAATCCTGAACTCTTACTACAAGGCCCTGGATAATCTGACTCCTGCTTATCTCACCAGCTCCATAATTCAGCCTTCTACTCCTTTCCCCAAGCTTCATCCACATTGGCCTCTCTAAGTTCTTAAGTGCACATGCTCCCTCTTACCCTAGGATCTTCTCACATGTTCCACAGCAGCAAAGCATTTCATTCCATTTTCTTTGCCTAGTTAATTCCTGCTTTTTCTTCAAGTCTAAGCTCAAAAACAACTTTCTCATGGAATCCTTCCCTGTCCACAGGCTAAATAAAGTCCTTCTATAACAAGTTCTTATGCTGACTTACATTTTTCTTATAGAACTTAATATGGTTGTAAGATGAAAATAGATGATTACTTATTGGATATCTGTCTTTCTATCAGATGTTTTATAGAACTAAGATTTCTGTTTCTTCATCATTCTATCCCTAGCATATCACTCAATGCTTAGCACATAGTAAGCACTCAAAAAATAGTGCTTTAATGGATGAGTAGAAGCAACAAAAAGGAATGAGAGGTGTTGGTTCTGTGGCATAATGGGTAAGGCTGCTACCTAACACACTAGCATCCCATATGTGCACCTGTCCAAGTCCTGGCTGTTCCACTTCTGATCCAGCTCTGTGCTAGTGTGCCTGGGAAAGCAGCAGAAGATGGCCCAAGTGCTTGGGCCCTTGCACCCACATGGGAGTCCTGGGAGAAGCCCCTGGTTCCAGGCACTGGACCAGCCCATTTCCAGGCATTGTGACCATTTGAAGAGTGAAACCGCAGATGGAAGACTTTTCTCTATTTCTCCGTAATTCTGCCTTTTAAGTAAATAAATCTTATAAAAAAAAAAAAAGGAGTAGTGAGAAATCTCTCCCATAATTACTTTATCCAAATAACCTGGATATTTGCCTATTAACTTTATTGCATTTTGACTGTGAAGGTGTAATTGGGAGACTGCTGCTCAAATTTCACCAGTTTTAGAGAAGAAAAGATATCTACTACCAAAGCAAATTATTGATTATAAAGAGGAGCATTTGGTGCAGGGGGTAAGAAGGGATACTTGCATCCCTGTGGAATCGCTGCCTTCAATTCAGCTCAACTTCCAGTTCCAGCTTCCTCCTAATGCACACCCTAGAATATATCTGTGATAACTCAAGTACTTAGGTACTTGATACCCACATGAGAGGTCCAGAATGATTTCCCAGCTCCTGGCTTTGGCCTGGCCCAGCCCTGGCTGTTGAAGGTATTTGGGGAGTGAAAGAGTAGGTGGAAGATCTCTCTCTCTCTCACTCTCACTCTCTTTGTCACTCTCTCTCCCTCTGCTCCATTTCCCTCCCTTTCAAATGCAATAAAAATAAAGTAATGAAAATTAAAATTAAATTGTTAAAGATGACTTGATATTTCCATGACAGTCCCATGATACAAAAGCAACAGTCTTGATATCTGGGAAAATTATTAGTTGGCCAAGAAAAATAATGATAAGGAAGTTTGGAATATTCTTCAGGAATGAGATGGCATCCCTGAATCTTTTTCACAGTTGAAAAGTCGTTAATTACCATCAGCTTTATTTTTCCAAAACTATTGTAGTCAAGTGTCTCCAATACTTAAATCTTGGACACTTAGTGAAATCCCCAAACTACTCTCTGACTTAGAGATCACTGGAAAGGGAATGAGGAATGTTTCTAGGGTGGGGAGAAAGACAAGTACATCAGTCTAATGAAAACCAGAGAAAACACATAAATAGAGTGTAAGTGAATTTTTTCTGATGTAAGTCACTGATAAGATAAACTCAACTCCTTAACCCTATATCCTTATAAGTGAATTATTTTGCTAAAGATTTTTTTTTATTCTTTATTTGAAAGACGGAGTTACAGAAAGGTAGAGGCAGAGAGAGAGAGAGAGAGGAGAGAGAGAAAGAGAGAGAGAGGTCTTCCATCGGCTAGTTCACTCCCCAGATTGCTGCAATGGTCAGAGCTGTGCCTATCCAAAATCAGGAACCAGAAGATTCTTCCAGATCTCCCATGCAGGTGCAGGGGCCCAAGGACTTGGGCCATCTTCTACTGCTTTCCCAGGCCATAGCAAAGAGCTGGATCAGAAGTAATACAGCCAGGACTCAAACCGGCACCCATAGAGGATGCTGGCACTACAGGCAGCAGCTTTACTGGCTACAACACAGTGCCAGCCCCATAAGTGATTTTATATGTAGTCTCCAACTATGAAAATGCATGGGACAAACATTGAGTTCATAGGAACTTGAGCCAATGACACTCTTCCCACTTAACTTATCCTTTCACTGCTGCCCTTTGGCCACTCTTGCCTGTAGGGGACAAAGTTAATGCCATTGCTCTAAATCATATCTTTCATCTGCACCAAATTCAAACTATAAAGACCTTCTAGTGTTACCTCCTCCAGCAAAAACACTCCAGATGGTATTTTGGAGGCAATTCATACCCAAATTGCATGATGTGTCTAACTGAATTCCGTAACTAACTTTCCCTTCATCCACCCTCTGTCACTTCTCTATATTTTTTAATTAAAGAGTAAGATACTGAATTACAGACAGACAGGAATCAATCTCCAAGGCCCACATTCCCTCCTCACAGAGCAGCAGTTACTGCCCTCACATGGTCTTCCAATGTGACTTGAATAAAGCTCTCCTCCTTTAGCTAAAGTGTCCATTGTTCCTGAACTAGACAGAAATTTGCACAAGGACATATACAAAAAAAAAAGATTCATTTGCATGTATGAAGCAAGACCAGCCACTGTTCTATTTAAGACCTTCTCTCCCAGAACGATCCAACATGGAAATCAGGATACACAGCAGACTCATAGAATGGCAAATGTCCTAAACAGCACTCTGGCCTCAGAATCAGCCCTTAAGGCATTCAGATCTGACTAAAAAGCCCATGAGAGTTTTTTAGGCATGGAAAGCTAAGACACTGTGGCAAAAAAAAAAAAAAAAAAAAAAACACACACACACCTAAATGAAAGATCTCTGTGAGTGAAATCACAGCAGAAAGAACAAGCCATCAAAGAAAGAGGTACCTTTCTCTGAAGAGAGGAGAGAATTTCCACTTTCACTATGGCCTTGTCTAAATAAGGTCAGAGTTTGTGAACTCAAGAGGCTTCCATAGCCTTGGCAGCTCAAGACAAGAGCCTTGGTGATTACTGATGTCATAAATAAGACTGTCAATTGTTAAATCAACAACAGGAGTCACTGTGCACTTACTCCCCATGTAGGATCTCTGTCCTTAATGTGTTGTACTATGCGAATTAACAGTAAAAATACTACTCAAACAGTAATTTGTACTTTGTGTGTCTGTGTGGGTGCAAATTGTTGAAATCTTTACTTAGTATATACTAAGTTGATCTGTATATAAAGATAATTAAAAATGAATCTTGATGAAGAATAGAATGGGAAAGGGAATGGGAGATGGGATGGTTGCAAGTGAGAGGGAGGTTAGGGGGGAAAAGCCACTATAATCCAAAAGTTGTACTTTTTAAATTTATATTTATTAAAGTTAAAAAAAAGATCTTCTCTCCCATCAACTCTAGGGTCCTCAGGATAAATAGTTCTCATAATTTTCCGATGCAGAGAATGAAACTTGCAGGGAGCATGGTTTTGATATAATTAATGAAAACGGAAGCTTAAAATCCCTTCTTTTTGAAGCCATCCATTACTTCATTAACATATTTAGCTGCCAGTGTGCACACACACACACACACCACTTGAACTATCATGGACCATTTTTTTTCCATAACTCTGTTGTATCACTTGTCATAGTATCAAGTAATCACTTCTTTTTTTAATTTTTTTTTTTTTTTGGACAGGCAGAGTTAGACAGTGAGAGAGAGAGAGACAGAGAGAAAGGTCTTCCTTCCATTGATTCACCCCCTAAATGGCTGTCACAGCCGCCGCACTGCACTGATCCGAAGCCAGGAGCCAGGTGCTTCCTCCTGGTCTCCATTTGGGTGCAGGGCCGAAGCACTTGGGCCATCCTCCACTGCACTCCCGAGCCACAGCAGAGAGCTGGACTGGAAGAGGGGCAACCAGGACAGAATCCGGCACCCCAACCGGGACTAGAACCCAGGGTGCCGGCTCCGCAGGCAGAGGATTAGCCTAGGGAGCCACGACACCGGCCAAGTAATTGCTTCTTTACATGTTTATTTATCCCATTGTACCAGGCTCTAGAGTCAAATAATATATCTTTATATCTATTTTATAAAACATGGTAAGTTTCTCAGTCTCTGTTGAATGAGTAAGTGAATTATTTTAACACAGGAATCTTATCAGAATTAACTAATTAAAACTCTATTTTTCTGTAATACAACAATTAGAGATTCCAAGATGGCTGAATAGGGAAATGACGTGCTGCCTCTGACCAGAGGGAAAAAGCAAAAGAAAAGCAGACTAAGTGCATTCCCGGGGGAGAGTTGGAGAGATGTTTGCAGTGGAAATTCTACAGAAAGAAGAGGGATCTCTGGAGCAGCGTGGAAGGTGTGGGGCACAGCAGCGAGCGCTGACACAGCCCACGGGGCTCTCACAGCCAGGGGCTGGAGGTGAGTGCAGACTTCTCAGCCAGTGCCCCTGGTGATGTTGCCTGAGGGAAAACATTGCGGACCACACAGACATTAAGTGTGACCCAGAGCCCTAACAGGAGCAAGGTACCCACATAATTCGGCAAAAGAGAAGCACGTTTCTTTCTCCTTGTCCCCCCACAAGGTCACAAGGTGCCATTTTGACAGCAGCATAGGCTGCAGATGGCCCTTATGTGCGCATGTGACCAGGGGGGTTACCAGAGGGAAAAAGATCTTCATTTCCCCACTGACTTTGAGTCTGACTGGGAGGGTTGACAAGGCGTAGGCACCCACACAGGACTGTGAGGTGTCCCCATCTCAGCATATCCCAGGCTCTGGGATTCAAACTGCCAAGGTGGAGCACCCACATGCAGTTGGCTCTGGGAACATCTCTGCTCTCTCCGTGGGTAGAGTAGGCTCACAAAACTGAGCAGATCCTCTGCACCCTGTGACTGTGGGAGCCTTGCACGCTTTGACTGTAGGAATTCTGTGACCGCACAATAGGAAAAGGGTGTAGCTGGGGCTCTGGGCAATCACTGTATCTCAGAGCTCCCTGACAGCCTGCAGTGGGTCATCAAGAGCGTTCCTTGCTCACACTGAGGCCTGCACAGCTCCTTTGTGTGGTTCATGTGCCAGTGTGGATGAGGGTTGTACCCACTGTGGGTTAATACCAGTCATTTATCACCTGGGGACAGAGGAGGTGAGTTTGTGATTACACCAATAGGTGTGACCAAACCCACTCCCCTGCTGACAATAGAGGAAATCTCCCATGCCCAGCTTGGGTGTTACCATGGATTCTCACCCCACCCTTCATTAACATTTCTGATATTTTCCCCTCAAAATGTTTACTTTACAAATAACAGGTTGAGGCTAGAGCTTATCTTTGGATGGAGATGGTGTGGGGATCAGGAAGAAGGGTACAAGAAACTTTCTGACTGTATTGGTGTTTCATTTCTTAAGAAAGGTGGCACCCTGATGTTCATAGTGCTAATTTTTACAACTTGTGTGTATTTAGCATTTCATAACTAAACACAATTACTTCCATAATTGGAAAACATTGAAAATAAAAGGAACAAATTGAGTATTCTAATTATTGTATTTCTTGTAGGCAGCGAATATAGGGGTAGGAAGGAATGATGAATATAATAGGTAATATAACCAAACATTGTCCCTAATTTCCAGTTTCTGTGTAAATGGGATGGAGATACAGAGAGAAAGGAATCAACTGAAACAAAGTATGGAATGATCAAGCAGCCCAATGTAAATACAAAATAAACAAGATCAAATTATGTCAAATGCGCCTAGTCCTTGAGGAGCAAATTCCACCCTAAGTGATGAAAGAACTTTCAGATTTTATTTATTGTTAAATAATATATCTGAACCACCAAAGATATCTTTTAAAGAATACTTTTTAAGTACTGCCCCAACATGCCAAAAGAGTGCAAAAGACGAATCCCAATAATACCAGAAAAATTTTGGATCAGCTTATAAAATAATAGATTCATGAATATACAGAAAATTATATGTAGTGATCTGTAAACTCATTGTTAAGTCATTAAGAATGTTATGGAGAATTATTCTCATTTTCATTTTTTTAAAAAGTGTTCAAAAAATTCTGTCATAATGCTTTTAATAAAATGATAAAATACAAGTTATATAATAGATTTATTGGATTTAAGCTAGTGGAAATAGAAAGTAGGTCTCCTGATAGATAAATAGGTAAGATATCTGGCAAAATGTGTTATAGAAATTGAAGGTCACTCCAAGCTGAAACTGTTCCGTTCCATATCTGATCAGACATTCTTTGGCTTTCTGTGCGCAATGCTGCTATTGATTGCCCATTACATTGTCATGTACCCAGTTCTTTGGTAACAAAACAATGATTTTGTTCAGGCAATAGTCTCGTTTTCCATTATCTATTATCTGACTTGCATTTTATCATTTTATTAAAAAACATTGACAAAATTTTTGATTGCTTTATTAAAGATGAAAATGAGTATAATTTGTCATAACATTATCAGCATCTTAGCAATGATTTTAGAGATAGCCACAGATTATTTTCTGTATATACGTGAATCTATTCTTTTGATTGATCTGTGTCAACTATAGCAATCCCAATGCATTTGGTCCAATGATTGACCAATGAGACATAAGGGAAAGTCTGCTGGGCACTTCTAGGAATGATTTTCCTCTTTGAAAAACAAAGATGTAAAAAAGAAAGAGAGAAAGAGAGAGGAGATGAAGAAAGAAAGAAAGAAAAAAGAAAGAAAGAGGAAGAAAGAAAGAGAGAGGAAGAAAGAAGGAAAGAAAGGAAGGAAGGAAGGAAGGAAGGAAGGAAGGAAGGAAGGAAGGAAGGAAGGAAGGAAGGAAGGAAGGAAGGAAAATGTACAAGGCAAAAGTTCTTTAGAATCTGATGGCTGGTACTGTGGCAGCCATCTTGAAACCATGAGGTCAGAAAGGTGAAGATGAAACAAATTCTATGAGGATAACAACAGAAAAAATAAAAAAGAAATGAGCTTTTTAATGACATCATTTATTTACCAATTAAGCCTGAGATCACATTTCTCCAGACTTATTAAATAGACATAAAAATCCTTATGGTTTGAACTACTATTAGTTGAGAATATCCTAACTGATATATTTGTCAACCCTAAAGAAATTTACACTTAGCCAGAAAAGTTTGGTGAGGTTTCCAAAACAGGAGAAAAAAGGTCTTGTTCTGGAAATGTATGTACCATGTCAATATGCAGCACTGGGGTATTCTGGAGAATTGTAGTCTCACTGTGGTCCATTGGGCCAATAAACCCTGTCAGGGAGGTTTTCTTCAAGTCAGGAGGCACATGGAAAAGTCGAATAGCAAATAAAATGATGAGGGACATAAATAAAGACATATCCGAAGGAACTAGATGAATTATTTTTAGGCTGAGTAATAAAAGACTAAAGGAATAATGATGGCTAATTCAAACATTTGAAGGTTTTAATGCAGCATAGACAAGAGAACAAAATGTTCTGCCCAGTTTGCCACAAAAGACTTCCTCCTGTATCCTCCTATCTTTATAGCTACATCATTCAGCCAATTGCCAGTGTCAGAAAACATTGAGTCATTTTTTGCTCCTTCCTCCCTTCACCTAACCTCTATCTTGAATACTACAAAGGCTTGGGGCTCTGACTTAAAATTAGGGTTTCTCAAACTTCTATTCTTCTTTCCCTGTCTAATGACATCTTTGGCACCATCACCTCACCTGGACACCGTAGTAGTCTCCCTCCAGGCTCCTGGCTCCCAGTCTAGCTCCCACAACCTCTGTAAGACAAGCTCTCTAAAGAAACAAGCTGCACCACGTGGCTTCCAGAATTAAAATCCTTCAGTGCCTTCCGCTTACTTCAGAGTAAAATCCAAAATTCCTAAGTTTTCACAACCTGGCCCCTGCATGCTCATCTTATTGCTTTCCCCCAAGTACCTGTGCTTGTCCCAAACTATTGCAGCCTCTTTCAAACTCTCCAAACTGTGTCAAGCTTCTATAGGTCTCTAGCTTCTCACTCCATAGCCACAAGAAAAACCCCAGCATTTCCTTCAAAATTCTCCTCAAAATTCTCAACCTGTAGAATCCCCAAAACTCTCCTCTCCAAGCAGAAAAGACCCAGGGATGTCAGGATACACATATGTGTGTAGTAAAGTACTCCAAAACTTTGGACCAGGCAGGAGAACACAGAAGGCATGGGCTGCTATAGAGGTGACCATCCAGGAGCCTGGAGGAGTCAGATGCAAAAAGCTGGAGAAGCTGTGTAAATAGACTTTACTCTCGTGCAAGCGGAAAGATAAAATTCAAGTAAAATCAACAGGATGGAAAGGGGAGACCACATAAAAGAACCGACATCTGAAAGGGTGAGTGGAATTGATGAACGAGCTGAGCCTATTTAGGAGTGGGAGAGGGAGCTGTTTGCAGCACCAACAATCGTTGCTCTCTGGGTGAGAATTCCATTGCACTGAAATTGCATGTTGCCATTTTTCCCCTCTTTTTCCCTATTCTTGTCTAGGGAAGAAACTGCCTCTTATTTCTCTGTTACCCATACTTCTCAAGCCACACTGGCATAGGAGTAAAAGTAGCATGATATTAACATGTATATCTCTGCTTCTGTCCATACAGTCTTTGGAGATGCCTTCACATCCCTTCAAAATCCTCCTAACTCAGGAGTCCCCTAGAGGCACTCAGCTAGTCCTCTCAGTCACCATGTGCTATCTGCCATTTTCCCTCCTTTGATCCTTCCCTGGCCCAAGGAATGGCAGCTTCTGCAGCTAGAAAGTCCCTCCATTGATGCCGCAAGCGACAGCAGAACTGCTCACTGAGCCAATCTTGTAGAATTCATCTAGAATGTTCCAGAACTCACCAAGGGCACCAATGTCCACACCCTCATCCATAAGTCAGGCCACATATATAGCTTCCTGCTGGACCGCCCTCCGCTGAAGCCACAGCATTTGCTCTGGACATTGTCCAGTGAGCTCCGGAAGCAGAGAACTGAACTCTTCATTGCCATTTGCCTGAGAGGTAGCATTTCAGTGGACTCATTACTGAAATTTTGATTAAATGGTTTTATGTCATATTTGTGGCTCCCTGTCCTCTGAGTGAGGATGCTGATTCATGGAAGACTAAACCAAAGTCCAGATGGGTTTTAGCACTGTCCTATCCTCCGCATAGCCTTTCTGCCCTCAAGTCTCATGGGCCATTAGCATGAAACCGTCGTGCAAATAGATACCTGAGTATTCCACCATTCAGCCTAAAATTTCTGCCATGCCTCTTTATGCCCCTAGTGTATAACACATCCCTGGCAATAAATGTGTCCTCAGTCAATGGTTACTAAGTAAATAAGAAAATGTTTTCAAAAACGAAAATATAAGACAGTTGCATTTCTCCACAGCATGTATACAAATGGGGGCTGGCATTGTGGTACAGGGGTTAAGCCACCATCTGCAACACTGGCTTCCTACAGAAGAGCCGGTTTGTATCCTGGCTGCTCCACTTCCCATCCAGCTGCCTGCTAATGTGCCTGGGAAAGAAGCAGAACACCCCAACCCACATGGGGGACCCAGATGGATTTCCTGACCCCTGGCTTCAGCCTGGCCCAACCCCAGCCATTGTAGCCATCTGATGAGTGAACCAGTGAATGGAGGCACTCTCTCGTTCCCTCGCTCGCTCTCGCTCTCTCTCCCCCCCCCTCCCTTCCTCCTTCCCTCCTTCCCTTTCTCTGTAATTCAGCCTTTCAAACAAATAAAATTAAGTGGAAAAATTATCAGCTGTTGCTTATGAGAATATAAAATAGTACCCTTTACTGTGGAAAACAGTTTGGCAGTTCCTCAAATAGTTAGGAAAAGAATTACTGCATGACCCAGTAATTCCATTCCTAGGTATATGCCCAAGAGAATTGAAAACACACTCACACAAAACTTAGAATATTTGAATGTTCATAGCAGCATGATTCATAATAGCCGAAAGGTGGATATAATCCAAATGCCTATCACCTGATGAAAAGAGAAGCAAAATGTGGTGTATCTATGTGATGGAATATTATTTGGCCATAAAAAGAAAAGACATATATGCTAGATGCTGCAGGCAAAAGTCCACAGACTGTAGGATTCCATTTATACAAAATGCCCAGAAAAGGCAAATGTAGAGAGACATAAAAAATAGATTTCTGGTTTTTCAGTGGTCCAAAGAAGAGAATGGGAAATGATTACTAATGAATATGGGGTTTCTTTTTGGAGTGATGGGCTTGATAGTAGTGATGGATGTACAACTTAGTGAATATACTGAAAACCACTGACCTGTATACTTTTAAAAAGTGAATTTTATACTATGCAAATGAAACTCCAATTTTTCAAAGTGCCCCTAAAAACATTAAAACAATTGGATAGGCATTGTATCATTATAAATTATAAAGTAGATTTAGGTTTAATTTTATTAAGTAACTTCTATTTTTTAAGATTTATTTATTTTAAATACAGAGTAACAGCAAAGGAAAGACAAAGGGGGAGAGAGAGAGAAAGAGAGAATCTTCCATCTACTTTTTCATTCCCCGAATGCCCACGACAGTCAGTGCTGCACTATGCTAAGCCAGGAGCCAGGAGCTCCATCCATGTTTCCCTCATGAATGGCAAGAACCCAAGTACTTGAGAAATCCTCTGCCACCTCCCAGGCATGTTAGCAGAAAGCTGGGTGGAAAACGGAGGTGGAACACAATCCCAGAAACTCCGATACAGGATGTGGGCATCTCAAGTGGTGGCTTAACCTGCTGCGCCACAACACCAGCCCCAATACTTCCTGGTTTTAGAAATACAAATGCTTATCTGTATAAATAAACTCTCATGCAGGTAGTGACTACATGTCTCAGGGATTAGTCAAGACAGGCTTGTCAGAAGGACTGTAGAAAGAACTCTTGTGTTGCACTTGAGAATAAACTATTTTGTAAATTTCATATTACATTAGGTATTTTGCCCTGGGCAAAGAGGACATTCAATTAATAAACAAGTACAAGAGCACTTCAAAAAGCTCATGGAAAATGAAATTAAAGGGTACGTTTACTTTGGTGCAAAAAATATTTGAAATCCATGCATAGTTTTTTTCAAAATATGCACTTTCTATGAACTTTTTTAACATCCCCTGTATGCCCAGACTTAGAAATTTTTGTACAAAAAAAAAAAAAACCTTTTCTTTTAACTTCATTTTCCATAAACTTCTTGAAGTTCCCTTGTAAATGTCAACAAATGCCTGGAGGAAAAGTTAACAAATCTTCACAAAGATTTATTAAGCAAATATTCACACAGAGGCTGTGCTGATCAGCAAATGTCAGCCGATTCGCTGGAAGTATACTGTGGATAGTGGCCAAGTCAGCCCTGGTAGGCAGAGAAGTGAATGCCACATACTCTCCTCTGTTAGCAAAATTATTTAGAATAAAACCAATAGTGCCCAATTGCCCAGCTCAGTGAATGCAAACCCTGCTGGACAGGGTTGCTTTGCACCCTCCTGACAATGAGGCCCACTGGACGGTCACCAGTAGCTGGGAGAGAGGAACAGGGAAGTCTGTTTCTGCTTCCTAATCTTGTAGACAGGAGACGTTATCAGAAGAACAGCATTCCCCAAACATCAGAACGGCAGCAAAGTCTTCAGGAGACTCTCCATTCTGACACTTACAATACCTAGCCTAGCACTGGGCAGAGAGTGGGCACTCATCATATTTAAAAAAAAAAAAAAAAAGTGTTTCTGCTTACATTCCCCTACCCTTATGTTCTATACGGAACTGCAACTCCTCCTCCCAGAAATGGCAATTGGAGTCCTAACCCCAATACTTCAGAATGTGACCTTATTAGTAGAAAGGTCTTCCAGACGACCCAGTTAAAATAAGGTTACAAGGTTGGGCCCTAATCCAGTATGACTAGTAGCCTCATAAGAAGTTTGGGCCCGACCTGGTAGTACAGTAAGGTAAAGCCGCCATCTGTGACTCTGGCGACCCATAAGAGCACTTGTTCAATTTCTGACTGCTCCACTTCCAGTTAAGCTCCCTGCTAATGTGCCTGGGAATGCAGTAAAAGATAGCCTGAGTACTTGGGCCCCTGCACCCCTGAGAGATACCAGGATGGAGTTTTAGCCTCCTGGGATTGGCATGACCCAGCCCTGGCCATTGTGGCCATTGGGGAGTGAACCAGCAGATGAAAGATGAAAGATCTCTCTCTCTCTCTCTCTCTCTCTCTCTCTCTCTACCTCTCCCTATCCTTTTCTCACTCCCTCTCCTCTCCTTCTCTCTGTCCCTCTCATTCTGCCTTCAAATAAATAAATAGATAGATCTAAAAAAAAAAAAAAAACAGGAAGAAGGAGCAGAGCTGGCATCATGGCATAGCAGGTTAAGCTGCCACCTGCGAGGCCAGCATCATTTATGGGCACTGGTTCATGTCCAAAATGTTCCACTTCTGATCCATCTCCCTGCTCAGGCACCTGGGAAAGCAGCAGAAGTTGGCCCAAGTTTTTGGGCCCCACCCACATGGGAGACCTGGATGAAGCTCCTGGCTTTGGCCTGATTCAGCCCTGGTCCTTGTGGCCACCTGGGGTGTGAACCAATGGATGGAAAATCTTTCCATCTCTACCTTGCTCTCTGTAGTTCTGACTTATAAATAAATAATCGTTTTCATAAAGGGGGAAGAAGGGGCTGGCACTGTGGCTTAACAGGTTAAACTACCACCTATAATGCCAGAATCCTATATGGATGCTAATTCTTATCTCAACTGCTCCACTTCTGATCCGGCTCCCTGCTATTTCACCTAGGACAGCAGTGGAGGATGGCACAAGTCCTTAGGCCCCTGCATCAAAGTAGGATTCCCAGACGAAGCTCCTGGCTTTGGCCTAGTCCTGCCCTGGCTGTTGCAGCCATTGGGGAGTGAACCAGCAGATAGAAGATCTCTCCCTCTCACTTGCTCTGCCTTTCAGATAAATAAAATAAATATTTTTTTTAAATGTGGAGGAGAGGTAAATTTAAACAGATACACACATACACACAGAGGAAAGGCCACATGAAGATGAAGGTAGAGACTGGAACACAGCAACTACAGTCAAGGAACAGCAAAGCACTGATTAAGCATTGACTGAGCATTCCCCTCCCGCACCCAGCCCTGGTATGCGGTGCTTTGTTCCAGCAGCCAGCAGACCATCCTCAGCAGCACTGGCCACCCTTGCTGCCATTGCCATTTTAATAGTCCTGACTTCCTCTTAGCAGAGGCTAAGCTGAAAACCATATGGAAAGTCCAGGCAGTCACCAGGGAGCAAACAACCCCACAAGCGGCCAGGATCACTCTCCCTGTGTGAGGACAGTCAGTGGCCTCTGATCATCTGTGGCAAATGAAAAGGACGACAATGTCGTGACCCCTCCCACCTCTGGTCTTTCTCACCGCACACCACTCATCTTCAGCAGAGTGGCAGAAAACTGCCCTTCAAATGGCAAGTTCATGTAGTTAAGCATGATTCTGGATAAGTGAGCCCCAAGGGTTCAACAAACAAATATGAACAGATGTTCCAAATTGGGGAAGGAACATGACAATAGACGAAGAGGGAATAGTGCTGCCAGACTGACATTTCATACCCAAGGCCGTGTCTGAGTTTCGAGTCACCAGTACACCTGCTGCAGGAACAGCATTTTGATGTGATTTAATATACTCAGTAATGAGTTCAAAAGTGCAGCATGCACATAACTTCATTCGAAGGCCTGTAGATTAGAGTGATCTTCTAATGAGGGATAATAAGTTGCATTTCCCAGCCTGCACTTATGAAGCCACAAGCTGTGTAAACTCTGCAGCTCAGAAAGGCCTGCCTTCTCCCTCCCTGTGTGAGAGCCTCCAAAGAGGTCAGCTGTCCGGGGAATAGCACCCCAGCCCCACTGCAGTCAAGTTCCTGCCTGCAGAGCCAGGCGTCAGCGGGTCTACAAAGATACAGGTGACTGAGTCTTGCCACACAAATATCGTCCTCCCTAGGCTCAAAAGTGGCCTCACAGTTTGCTAAAGGCAGGCACAGATCAAAAAGCTACATAGAGAAAGCAGAACAGTATGCCCTAGGGAGGGGAAAGTCTTGTACACACCCACGTTAAAAAAAGCTGCTTCGTAGAAAACAAATATAATTCAATGACGAATTTACTGCTCTAGGACAGGCTAAGTCTTTTGTGTCATTAGCAAGGCTCAGTCTGTTAAATCATCCCAGAATATCTACCTTGTGCCAAACGCTGTGCACAGTGCCAAGGGAAAGGAGAGAGTGAGACAGATGCAGTCGCTACCTGTGCAGGAACAGCAGTGGGAAAGAGGCTGGGCCTGGGAGGGGGATCCAGCCGGATTCCTACCGTGATTCTGTCACTTTCCAGCTGCATGAGCCTGGGGAGGTCACATGACCTCTGTGACCCTCAGTTTCCCTATCTGTAAAATGGAGACAGAAACACGCCCCCGTCACGTTTTGAAACATTTCTGGTACATAGGTAGATGGAATTGCTCTTTGCTAATGTATAAATGCTGATAAACCTATATTTGTAGATTTGTCTTTAAATCTTCATGACCACACAAGACTACTTCAAAAAAATCCATGGAAATGGTATGAAAAAATGTATTTTGGTGGGAAAACTGTTAAAATCCATGCATGGCTTTTTCATAACTTTCTGAAGGTCTCTTGTATATACAGTTTTAAAATTGTTTTGCACTAAAATAAACTTCTCTTTTGATTCCATTTTTCATTAACTTTTTCAAGTGCCCTCATATATTCTGTCTTCCGGGCCAGAGGCAAATATTCATAAGGGGAGAAATGTGCCTTCTTTTAATCTTGTATCCTCTAACTTCTCACAGCACAGTGCTGGCTGCCTCACTTCCCCAACACCAGTGTCCCTGAACATCTATGAGAAAAACTCCAGGGCAAGCACTGTGGTGCAACAGGTCAAGCAGCCACCTGTAACACCAGCATCTCATATCAGAATACCAGTTTGAGTCCTAGCTAATCCATTTCCAATCCAGCTCCCTAGTAACACACCTGGAAAAGCAAAGGAAGATGGTCCAAGTGCTTGGGCCCCTGCTACCCATGTAGGAGAACCAGATTGAGTTCTAGGTTCCTGGCTTTGGCCTGGATCATTCCTGGCCATTGCTACCATCTGTGAAACAGTAGATGGAAGGTATCCTCTTCTCTTCTCTTCTCTTCTCTTCTCTTCTCTTCTCTTCTCTCCTCTCCTCTCCTCTCCTCTCCTCTCCTCTCCTCTCCTCTTCTCTCCTCTCCTCTCCTCTCCTCTCCTCTCCTCTCCTCTCCTCTCCTTCCCTCCTCTCCCCTTCCCTTCGCTCCCCTCCCCTCTCCTCTCCTCTCCTCTCCTCTTCTCATCTCTCTCTCTCTCTTCCTCTCTCTGTCAGTCTGCCTTTCAAATAAATAAATTATAGATTTTAAAAGTGAAAAGAAGGGCCAGTGCTGTGGCACTGTGTTGTAGCAGGTAAAGCCACTGCCTGCAGTGCCAGCATCCCATACAGGCGCCAGTTCAAGTCTCAGCTGCTCCACTTCTCATCCAGCTCTCTGCTATGGCCTGGGAGGGCAGTGGAGGATGGCCCAAGTGCTTGGGCCCCTGCACCCACGTGGGAGACCCAGAAGAAGCTCCTGCCTCCTGGCTTTGGATAGGCACAGTTCTGGCCATTGCGGCCAACTAGGGAGTGAACCAGCGAATGGAAGACCTCTCTCTCTCTCTCTCTCTCTCTCTCTCTCTCTGCCTCTCCTTCTCTCTGTGTATAACTCTGACTTTCAAATAAATAATTTTTTCTTTAAAAATGAAAAGAGGGGCTGGTACTGTAGCGAAATGGGTTAAGCTGCTGCCTGGAGTGCCAGCATCCCATATGAACACCAGTTCAAGTTCCAGCTGCTCCAATTTTGACCCAGCTCCCTGCTAATGCTCCTAGGAGAGCAGCAGAGAATGGCCCAAGTGCTTGGTCCCCTGTACCGACTTGGAAGACCTATTGAAAGCTCCTCACTACTGGCTCCTGTCTTCTGGTTTTTGCCTGGGCCAGTCCTAGCCATTGCAGCCATTTGAAGAATGAACCAGTGATGGAAGACCTCTCTCTGCTTTTCAAATAAAAGGAAGGAAGGAAGGAAGGAAGGAAGGAAGGAAGGAAGGAAGGAAGGAAGGAAGGAAGGAAGGAAGGAAGGAAGGAAGGGAGAGAGAGAGAAAGAGAGAGAGGAAGGAAGGAAGGAAGGAAGGAAGGAAGGAAGGAAGGAAGGAAGGAAGGAAGGAAAGAAAAATGCCAGAAAACCACACAGCTGAGAATCAGAGGTTCTGATACTGCTCAGGAAGAATGAATGGAATAAGTTTAGAAGCAAGATTTGTAGCCTAGTGATTATCACGATTGGGTGTCTTGTTCCATTCTCAAAATAGAAAGCTTGGCTCTTCCCCCCTCCTTAATGAAAAGCAACCTAAATTTGAAACAAAACATTCTCTTGCCTCAGAGGCAATGAAAATATGACTAATATATAGAATGTCTTAGCACTGTATAAAGTTACTTAGCATGTGTTTGTTCCTATAGAATAGTAGCTTTGAAACCAACAGAGATTTTCCTATTCCTGAATCATATAAAATATTTTTGAGCAATTTCTTCACCCTGAAATGAGAAAATAAGCTGTTTCTCCTGAGAAATTCACAACTTTCCTATGATACCAAATGTTCTCCAGGACCAGAATCATTTGCCTTCCAAAGAGAGACTATTTTTTCTCTTTATCAACATGAGATAGAACCTACTACTTTTAACTCATAAGGTACATCTAATCTAAAATGGTTCAACCATGTTTGCATACATTGCTTGGCTATTTCAAGAGCTTACTGAAGAATATAGTTTCAAACATAATCAAATTGATGCATAGAATATGTTTTTCCATGTTTTATCCCCTAAAAGTTACATAAATTTTTTCTTAAGGAAGACAGTAATCAGCTATTATAAAATTTAATAAATTCCTCCTTTGCTCAAAAATGAGGTATTCCATGTATTTGACAAGAGAATAAAAAGATCTTAAACTGTTTCCAAGAAAAGCATTGAATGTAGAAGGGATTGCAACATATGTTTAGCCCTTTGAGAGGCTCGTGTCTCCCCTTAGATGCTCCTAAAAGAACTGGTAAGCATGGGCTCTGTTGGAAGTAGACCCCAAATTAGCTGGGCCAGTATTGCTACCTCTTGCTTCATTCACCATCCTGTTGCAGCTCTTCTGGCATGGCCCAGTGTGCCTCATGTACTCATCAGACCAAACCGTTCCAGACTTCAGTCAGCTTCCACCTCCCATCAACAGTAACGGACTGCACTGGCTTGGCCCATCCTCCCTGCACCTGGGCTCCAGGGGCAGCCCTGGCAAGGTTAGACCATGACCCAGAAGGGCTGATTCAGAAGGCCAACTGCTTGTTTTGTACGACTTAATCTGTTTAAGACTAGCAACTGGAATGGATAATACCTTGAGACTTCCAGTTCTGATTCTAACAATTTATGAATAAGTCTTCCCAAGAGAGCTGGATAGAGAAAACCCCTAACCATTTCAAACCCAAAACTAAGAAAGTAAACACGTAGCAGAGAAAAAAAAAAGATTTAACTTCACTCCAGACCTATTATCAGCAGAGTAGTGGGCTGCTTGTGACCCTTCCAAAGTGACTGCACAGGTTTTTCTACAACATGGATGTGTGACAAATTGGAGGAAGGGGGGAGAACAGGGGTGAGGCGAGTATCTTTATCTTAGTATAGCTAAGAGCAGATTATCTCTCACCTCTGAGGCTTGAACAAAAGGGAAAGCAGGCTGAGGAAAGCAATTAAGGCAGCTTAATAAGAGTCTGAAAAGGTTTTGCTGCGAGCAATAATAATACAGCTTGGATGGTGGAAAGCAGGAAGAACAATTCAATCCTATTTAGTACATCTGAAGCCAGATCTGCATGTGGAACTGAACACTGGTCATTTGTATTTGGATAATTCACCAGTTGCCACTAAGAAATTACCCTGGGGAATGCTTCCTGGGTAGGTTGGGGGGAGGGCAGCAAAGGACAGGCTGTGTCCTTTCACCTTATTGTTCGGAGCCTGGACTCATTTGCATAGCCCTCTGAGGATGAAGCCTTTTCTGCCATTTGGTAGATTGCCATCAAATTTCAAGTGACATGATGCACAGGAGATTGATGCACCGTGAAGCGGATACTGCAGGGGTTTGGTGTATTTGTGTTTCATTTCCAGTTAAACAATACACAGGGGGCTGTCACACTAACAAGGTTTATAATGATTGACTTGTTCGGCCGTATCGAGACCTTTCCTTCAATAGAGCAGAAGCCTCAATAAACAGGAAATTTATATTTGAACAGATGTCTGTCTAGAAGGGCGGTACCATATTTCTGCCTGACTGGGTGCAGAGTGAATCGTGTACATTCTCCTCCATGGCACGGGGCCTGGCTAAATTCGGGACAACCTGCAGAGTCTCTGGGTCATGAGCATCTTACTCTTATAAAATAGAATCCCTTAAAATATGTGTTTAAGTCCTCTGAAAGAGTTACCAGGCATAGTTCAACGTTTGGCTGTACTCATTTTTGAACATGAATTCACGATTTTGAAAAATGCTAACATCATACCAGAATAAAAGAAAGCAGTTTTATCTCTTTAATACAGGACAACTTAATTCCCTGAGCCTCGATTTTCTCACCTATAAAGTAGGAATAGCAAAACCCACTGTCAACGGTTGTCATGAGAATTCAATGAGAAAAAGTCTATGGGAGACTTGCCCATCCTTGTTGTCCAATAAATGTTTTTAGCCAAACACATACAGATGATATAAATGACCCTTGAGGTCCACCTGATCTTGCCTTTGGCAGACAAATTCATATTATTTGTGACAGAATTAAGAACAGTGAGAACATTTAGGGACAGAGCAGTACAGACATAAAGAGGAGAAAATGCTTTCCTGGAACCTGGTATATCCAGTGAGGTGACAAGTACGTCCCCTGCCAGGGACTGATTCCCTGAGATGCTCCATAAAGCTTGAAAAGAACTATCCAGATGGGTGATGCTGCTCACTGTATGGTAAAGTCTGGGGTCCCCACTGCCACCTGCATCACACCACAGCCCTAAGAAGACCACTGCCACCCGCTGCCTGGCATCCACCGTGCCTTGGGACCACCTGTATGATTAGTCACAGTCTTCAGTGACTGTGGTGTTCTGAAGGGCAGTGGGTATTACCACCCAGCACCGCATGACCTCTGTGCAGACAAGCAAACTGTAGAAATTCAGCACTACTCCACCCAAGACCCCGGAAAAGTGGTTAACCTGGATGCAGAAGAGTTGAATTGAAATCCACAGAGCATTTTACGTGAGCTCTGACCTGGATGGGGTAAACCTCTATGCAGTTCCCTTCTATTGCCTCAATATTCCTGGACTGAAGAATTGCTGCTTCTTGTTAGGGGGTTCACTCCATTTCCCATGACTTCCAATTTTACACCATAACACTTAAGAATTTCAAGTGGAGTATTTTGAAGTGGATTTTGTTTCTTTGCACACTTTCTGTATTCAATTTTTTAAATTCTCTTATAATCCTATTAACTGTTCTTTAAGGAAACTAACATGTCTCAAATGAACCACCCAGCTTCCATGGAAATCACATACAGGAATGTGAGATTTCTTATTACACATAATCCAACCAATGCCACCTAAAACATATGTATAGAGGAAGTTAAGATGTACAGAGTTGCCACAATAGCCAGAGTATGTGAAGCAACTTCTGACATTGCTCTTGGGGAGAAAGAAAACATCCATGTTCCTGATTAACCTTTTGATGAGAGTGCACTATTGTCCAATCAGATTGTTGGTGACTTGTGAAGTCTTGTAAAAATTAAATTTTGTGAAGAACCTGGGGGTTGTATTGATCTTCATTGTGTTGCAGGTCTTGAGAGAGCTCTAATGCTTGTCATCCTAGCATTAACTAAAGGTGGAATGAAATATGAAGATGCAGTACAGTTCATAGACAAAAGTGTTGTGGAGCTTTTAACAGCACACAAGTTTCATATTTGGAAAAATTCATCCTAAGATGCAGCTGCATTTCAAAGACCATTTCTATGACCATTGGGTCATAGAAACAACTTGCATTCAACAAAACTGGGGTGCCTGATGCTATTGCCTGGGAAGTAAAAGTAGAGACGGGCTCTAATCTGCCATACATATTAACCAACATGTTGATTTGGTGAATAAGTTTGGGTAATACTCCTTAGAAGTATTGAAAAGCAGTTTTACCAGGAAACAGGCTTAACAGAATTGCAAACTCTGTGTTTGGTTATAGTCAACCTATTTGGACAGTTAGAAAAAGAGTCTTGCTCTTTAGCATTTCAAATGCGCTTATCATTTGTACCAATTGACCTTTGCTGAAATCATTCAGTATTGAGTTGTTTCCTAAATATATTCCCATGCCAGAATCTTACCAATGCATAAGAAATTTAGAAATATCAGGTGCCAAAATACCCAGCACAATACTTGTAGGAACTATGAGCCTTATGTGGTTAATTCCTACAGTCATCTCAAACATAGAAAGTGGGACTATGTGGTTATTTGCCTGGTCACTTTATGTTTACATCTCCCACATTCACACCACCCTGAATTTTGCTTAACCATTTTTTTACAAGTTTTATGGATGATTATTTAATGTGTTTCTATAAGTCTTACTTTGTGCTATTGTAGAAAACCTCCATTTTGAAAATCTACATTGTTTAGAAGCACATGTCTTTACTGTCTCTAGACAAAAAAAAAAGCCTTACAATTAATTTAATGTTTGTCCTCTGAGGTGCAACTTAATAGGGAAGGCCTGAAAAAAAATGAGAGGGAATATTAAAAATTATAGTAAAATGTTGCCTTTGTCTTATGAAGAAAATGTAGAAAATGCTCCTTAACTTAGTCAATATTTTAAAGGCAGAGATGCTTTGTTATTGTAGTTTAAGACAATTCTTTGGTTTTTTTTTTAGAAATAGTTAATGTGGTATATTTTATTGAGATTTTTACCAATGTAAAGCATATCTGTCACAGAAATTTATTTAATATCTTATAGCTAAACGTGTTTGTGTGCCTCTTAGGCAATTTTTTTTAACTTTTATCTGATGAATATAAATTTCCAAAGTACAGCTTATGGATTACAGTGGCTTCCCCCCTCCCATAACTTCCCTCCCACCCACTTTCCTCCCCTTTCCCGCTCCCTCTCCCCTTCCATTCACATCAAGATTCATTTTCAATTCTCTTTATATACAGAAGATCAATTTAGTATATATTAGGTAAAGATTTCAACAGTTGCACCCATATAGCTACATAAAGTGAAAAATACTGTTGGAGTACTAGTTATAGCATTAAATCACAATGTACAGCACATTAAGGACAGAGATCCTACATGATATTTTTTAAAAATTGATTAATTTTCGTTGCAATTTCCAATTTAAAACCAAGGGTTTTTTTTTTTTTCATTTTCAATTATCTTTATATACAGAAGATCGATTCAGTATATACTAAGTAAAGATTTCATCAGTTTGCACCCACACAGAAACACAAAGTGTAAAAATACTGTTTCAGTACTAGCTATATCATTACTTCACATTGGACCCTAATTTAAGGACAGATCCCACATGAGGCGCAAGTACACAGTGACTCCTGTTGTTGATTTAACAAATTGACATTTTTGTTTATGGCATCAGTAATCTCCCTAGGCTCTAGTCATGAGTTGCCAAGGCTATGGAAGCCTTTAGGGTTCGCCAACTTCGATCTTATTCCGACAGGGTCATAGTCAAAGTGGAAGTTCTCTCCTCCCTTCAGAGAAAGGTACCTCCTTCTTTGATGGCCCCATTCTTTCCACTGGGATCTCACTTACTGAGATCTTTCATTTAGGTTTTTTTTTCCCAGAGTGTCTTGGCTTTCCATGCCTAAAATACTCTCATGGGCTCTTGAGCCAGATCCAAATGCCTTAAGGGCTGATTCTGAGGCCAGAGTGCTATTTAGGACATCTGCCATTCTTTGAGTCTGCTGTGTATCCCGCTTCCCATGTTGGATCATTCTCTCCCTTTTTGATTCTATCAGTTAGTATTAGCAGACACTTGTCTTGTTTGTGTGATCCCTTTGACTCTTAGACCTATCAGTGTGATCAATTGTGAACTGATGTTGATCACTTGGACAAGTGAGATGGCACTGGTACATGCCACCTTGATGGGATTGTATTGGAATCCCCTGGCACATTTCTAACTCCACCATTTGGGGCAAGTCCGATTGAGCATGTCCCAAATTGTACATCTTCTCCCTCTCTTTTTCCCACTCTTATATTTAACAGGGATCACTTTTCAGTTAAAATTTAAACACCTAAGAATAAGTGTGTGTTAATTACTGAGTTCAAACAATAGTACTAGAATAAGAAAAAATACTATAATGGATAAAGTATTGCATTGTACATCAACAGTCAGGACAAGAGCTGATCAAGTCACTGTTTCTCATAGTGTCCATTTCACTTCAACAGGTTTCCCCTTTGGTGCTCAGTTAGTTGTCGCCAATCAGGGAGAACATATGATATTTGTCCCTTTGGGACTGGCTTATTTCACTCAGCATAATGTTTTGCAAATTCCTCCATCTTGTTGCAAATGACCAGGTTTCATTGTTTTTGACTGCTGTATAGTATTCTATAGAGTACATGTCCCATAATTTCTTTATCCAGTCTACTGTTGATGGGCATTGGGGTTGGTTCCAGGTCTTAGCTATTGTGAATTGAGCTGCAATAAACATTAAGGTGCAGACAGCTCTTTTGTTTGCCAATTTAATTTCCTTTGGGTAAATTCCAAGAAGTGGTATGGCTGGGTTGTATGGTAGGGTTATGTTCAAGTTTCTGAGGAATCTCCAGACTGACTTCCATAGTGGCTTAACATGTTTGCATTCCCACCAACAGTGGGTTAGTTAAGACAATTCTTAATCATAAAATTTTGAAGCTTTGTAATATTTTTCCATAATTATCAAAAGTTGTTTACCCACTTATTTTTGTTTGACGTATTATTTTCTCCTTCTCTCCCCAACCTCTCTTACAAAAAAAATAGTGGCTTTCTGCTAATGAATTGAGCAGACATCTAATATTTTTATGCCTTTTGAACTGAGTAACAATATTTGAATATTTGATCATTTGTTTTATTATGTAATTGAAAACATGATGATGTGTATTAATACTAATTCAACCATATATCTACAGTGTCTGAGAATATGTGATTATAGTTCTATAGAGAAATAATTTGTCAGTGTTCATCATACTGTAAAAACCAAATGCAAGAGTTTAAACATCTAAATAAATAATAAAATGCAAAAACAAAAAAGTACCAAGATATGAAAGAATTGAGGGAAGTTGAGAACCATCGACTCTTGCTTTAGATTCAGAATTACCTAGATATGTGTTGAATTAATGAATGAGCAAAATGAACGTGCAAGTGAATGCACGCCTCCTTATATAATCACCTAGTTTCTAGGGTGTTTTATGAATGATTTATAGATTCAAAAAAGATGTTTGCCCTATACTATGTGTTAGACCATGCTAGGCACTGATGTGGAAAGTCAGGCTTCAGCCTTATCTTTCTAGAGCTCACAGAGATAGATAATTTATAAAGACATAAATTATGCTAAGTATTATGATAAGCAAGGAGAGAACACTATGAGAGTATCATACCATGAGAACCTCATTTCTGTGACCTGAGGTATGTAAAGGGGTATGTCAGGTAAGGGATTGGGGGAAGAGAGTTCTAGGCAAGGGAAACGGCATAAGGAAAGTCTCAGAGCTGGAGAAAATAGGAGGCATTCTCAAAACTGGAAGAAGACCTCAGTAGCTGTAATATCATAAGCAAAGAGAAGACTGGAAAGAACTAGTGGGAACCATATCAGGTAGTCTTATTGGTTGTTATTTATTTTGTATTTTGTTATAAAAGCAATATAAGATAAAGACTTGATCAAATTATTGCTTCTTAAAAAATCATTCTGACTATGGTGTGTTGAACGAATCACAGAAACAAAGTAGATGTGGGGGACTATTTAGAATCTATTGCAGGACAAGCATTTGTCACTTGGGATACCCATAGCCCATACCAGAGTGCCCAAGTTCAAGTACTGTCTCTGCTCTTGATTCCAACTTCATGCTAATGCAAAACCTGAAAGTCAGTGGTGATGGGGGTCCTGCCACCCACATGTAAGATTCCAACTGAGTTCCATGTTTCTGGCTTCAGCCTGGCCCAGCTCCAGCTGTTTCAGGCATTTGGGGAGTAAATCAGTGGAAGGGAGCTATCACTCTCTCTCTTTCTCTCTCTGTGTGTGTGTGTGTGTGTGTTTCTTCCCCTGCCACCTTTAAAATAAATAATAGTTTTTAAAAATTTATTAAAGCAATCCTAACAAGATGATTCTACTCATGCTAGAATATGGAGATGAATGTTATATGTAATATTGAGGTAGAATTGACAAACTTGACAAACTTGAAATTCAAGTGACCCATGACCTGAGCAGTTGCCAAGACAGTGGTATGATCTGCTAAATGACATTTACCAAAATAAGAGCCTGACAAGGGAGTGGCGCAGGATGGCTTTGGGAATGATACAAGAGTATAATTTGGGACAACTCAAGATGGAAATGTACACAACCACAAAAGTGGATGTATCTAGAATACAGTCATACTAGGGGGCTTCAAAAGGCTTGTGGAAAATTAAAGGATAAGTTTATTCTGGAGAAAAAGATAAAATTTGTGCATAATTTTATCATTATGCACTTTTTTTTCATGAACTTTTAAAAGATCCTTCACATGTATAGTGGGGGCATTGTGTTTTGTCATCAATGCCTTTGTTGTTGCTAAAATTACAATTGTTCCTAGTGAGAGACACCACACCATATTTTAATAGTGATCAGATAGGCCCAGATAGATGGAAAAGGCTAGCAAGAATGGGATTCAGAACACAGGAGGAGTAACTGGCCTTGGATAAGAGTAAAGCCATGTCCTCCATCATCACTGCTGTGAAAAGTGCACAGATGCACACTGCTATGCAGGTCAAGTGAAGGCAAGTGATGACATTTCTGAGATCACCTACCTTCCTTTTACATATGGAGCAATTTCATCTTCTGAAACGAAGGAACAGTGGAGAGTTTCAAGGAAAATGGAAAATGTGTGAAATAGTCTTTTTAAGGAAAGTAGAATGGAATTAATACTATTTGCCACATCATGGCAAGAAACCAATTTTGTTTGGTTACTGTGAGTACACGGTGTTACCATCTTCCAGATTGCATGATATTCTACAATACTGCCAAGCCTTGCAAGAGTAAGGCTCAGGAAGGTTGGTGGCTGTGTTCATCGAGATCTGGGCAGGACAGAAGAAGAAAATGAGGGTATCTGCAACAAAGGAACAGTCGTGAGGAACAGTGAAGTCTAAACTGGACAAAGAGAATGTATGACAGTCAATTTTTTGTTATATTAACTGAAACACTTGAAAGAAGATACTTAAGAAAGAGGAAACGGGGCCGGCGCCGCGGCTCAATAGGCTAATCCTCCGCCTAGCGGCGCCGGCACACCGGGTTCTAGTCCCGGTCGGGGCACCGACCCTGTCCCGGTTGCCCCTCTTCCAGGCCAGCTCTCTGCTGTGGCCAGGGAGTGCAGTGGAGGATGGCCCAAGCCCTTGGGCCCTGCACCCCATGGGAGACCAGGATAAACACCTGGCTCCTGCCATCGGATCAGCGCGGTGTGCCGGCCGCAGCGCGCTACCGCGGCGGCCATTGGAGGGTGAACCAACGGCAAAAGGAAGACCTTTCTCTCTGTCTCTGTCTCTCACTGTCCACTCTGCCTGTCAAAAATAAAAAAAAAAAAAAAAGAAAGAGGAAACGGGGTGCCAGATTCTGTCCCGGTTGCCCCTCTTCCAGTCCAGTTCTCTGCTGTGGCCCGGGAGTGCAGTGGAGGATGGCCCAAGTCCTTGGGCACCTGCACCCACATGGGAGACCAAGAGGAAGCACCTGGCTCCTGGCTTCGGATCAGCGCAGTGTGCTGGCCGCAGCACGCCGGCCACAGCGGCCATTGGAGGGGAACCAACGGTAAAGGAAGACCTTTCTCCCTGTCTCTCTCTGTCACTGTGCACTCTGCCTGTCAAAAAGAAAGAAAGAAAGAAAGAGAAAGAGAAAGAGAGAGAGAGAGAGAGAAGGAAGGAAGGAAGGAAGGAAGGCAGGCTTATTTTGGCTCATGGTTTGAAATTCAAAGTCCAAGTTCAAGGGGCCCCATTAGCCTGGCATCTGCTGGAGGCTGACAAAAGTGGAGCATGCGTGGAGGAAGCAGTGAGAGATAGGAAGCAGGCACTTCCTCCATGCCCATGTATCTCTGTAAACCCATCATGATTTGGTCGTAGGGTTCCACCTCTAGCAACCTAATTCAATCCAACCACTTGGCAAAGGCACCTTGAGACCATAATTGGATTAAGCTCCACCCTTAATCAATCAACCATTAATCTTGATCCTTTAACCTTTAACTTAAACTTTGGAGGTTAAATGTGTGCATGAGTTTGGGAAGTTAAATTCTATCCAAACAGTAAGGCAATGAGGACCCATAAAAGGGAGCTAACAGGGAGAGTAAATGGGTCAATAGACTGGAGAGGAGAGTATGAGAGGATGAGCCAGGAAGATACAAAGGCAGCTATCAGGAGTCGAGTCATAGACTTGAGAGTGTAGGAAGATGAAGTGCTCCAAAGTTAACTAGGATGACCGCAGAAGTTGAATTGCACAGAAGGATTGAGAGCCAGGTTCTAAAGTCTTCAGTAACGCAGAGAGAATACCGAAGAGACTTTTTTCTCAAAAAGTGTCATGAGGTTGGAGGGAAGACCCCCCAATTCCACTATCCAACCCTTAAATAAGTCAAACGTGAGAAAACAGACCCCTTTTGTAAGTACCTCAAAATAATAACAATAACTACAAATTTTTGAATGCCAACATTGCATTAAGAACATATTATACTTTATAAAAATAATTATTCCTATTGTTCAGTTGAAGAAATTGAATCTTGGGCAGAGTTAAAGTGACTTGCATTAGTTCTACATCTTGTAAATGGCAAAGTTGAAGTCCTAACCTAAAGGAAAAATTACACTCATCAAAATGTTCTTGAGGGCTTGTTATACTGAAATGCTGTGATGCTTCTTTCTGATTGGATATAGGGGCAGTCTTCTATGAATGAAGTGATCTTCTAGAAATGATGAAGTGATCAGAGTGTGGCCAACTGCCCCATTCAGGTGAAGATCATTTATCCTGGATCCTGGAGAAAATAACGAGGCTTCATCCCTCTCCTTCACTCGCTTCTCCTTTACCTCTCTCTCCTCGTAATATAAAAACTCATCAAAGCTCTGTCATGTTTATCTTTGTCTCCCAAGAGTCTAACATAGTACCCTGGCACACAGTGGTTGCTCAATACTGATTTGCCAAAGTAGAAAAAGGAAAACATCCAGACTAAACCAAAGAACTGTCCTTCTCTCACTCACTGAGACCAGAACAGGAGAGAAGAGAGGAAATGGATTCTCTTAATATCATTGTCCTGCCTCTCAAGAATGGGTCAGAAATGTGTCATTTTTTTAACTAATACAGAAAACTTGTGTGTTTATGGGACAACATGTGATGTTTCAATACGTGTATGCATTGTGAAATGTTCAAATCAGAATAAGCACATCTCTCTCCTTAAACACATGTCATTTATTTATGGTTAAAACATTCAAAATCTTTTCTGCTAGTTTCTTAAGAAATACATTTACAGTGTATTTTCATTATCTATGTTCACCCTATTGTGGAACAGAACAGCAAAGCAAAACTTCTTTCTCCTATCTAACTATAACTTGGTTCCCATTAATCAGTCTTTCTCCATTCTTTCCTCCCCCAACTCTCCCCAGCCTCTGATAACCACCATTCTACTCTCAATTTCTGTGAGATTAACTTTTTTAAATTCCCTATGAGTGAGATCATATGGCACTTGTGTTTCTGAGCCTGGCTTGTCTCACTTATCATAATGACCTCCAGTTCCATCCATGGCGTCACAGATGTCAGGATTTCGTCTTTTTATGGATGAATAGTATTCCATTGTGTGCATGCACCATGGAAACAGTCATTTTATCTTACACAGCAGTAAAGTGACCAAACATGTACTCTAGATTAGGGTGGAGGGGATAGGAGGCCCCAGGCCTCAGGAGAGCAAAGCAATGTCACGCTGGCAAAATTATCCAATTCTTAGAGTTTCGTCTTAAGATCTTCCCCAGTGCAAAAGGACAGAGAAAACACTCCATTCCCCTTTACTATACCTCTCCTATTCTACCCAATTTTCAGTCTTAAAATTTCTAGCTATTAAAATTAAAGAAATGTGGAAAGGCTAAGATAAGAGCCTACCACTACAAACAGCACAGCTCAGTCAATGATGATGTCGCATACCTAAAATAGGCGTTTTTGAAGTCAGGGTTTCGGCCTGGCCTGATTCAGAATACAGACAGTCCCCAACTTCCAGTGGCTCAACTTGAGATTTTTTGACTTTTTGATGGCACAAAAATAATACACATTCATCAAAAATCATACCTTGACTTTTTAGATTTAGATCTTTTCACAGGCTGGTGATACACAGTAGGGTTTTCTCCCATGAGACTGGGCAGGTGCAGCAGTGCAGCTCCCAATCAGCCTCAGGTCATGAGGAAAAACAACTAGTGACCACCACAATGTGCTGTGTTTCTGGGATATCATACTCCATCAATTGCATGAGTTAAATGCCTTTTGATGTAGGTTATTTTCAATGTACAATGAATTGATTGGGACATAAACCTGTTGTAAAACAAGGTGCATATGTACTAGTGTTGTGTTAGAACACTTCCACCTGTGGATCAGTCCCTCCCTGCAAAGCCACCCACAGGAAGTCCCTACTCCTCAGGAAAACGATGGCTATTCCGATATTTACATCCTTTACTTAGTTTGCACTTCCTCCCTATTTCAACTAATAAGCTCCAGAAGCTGATAAGGGCTAGAAGCCATGATTATGATTTATGTCACCGTCTGCCAACCCAGCAAGGTCTCTCTGACTGATGCTAATCCTAGAATGACAGCAGGAAAACTGAAAGTCTTCCACCTACTCATTTATGTGAATGAGAGCAGGTCATTTTATGTGGACATAAAACATGCCAACCATACCACCAAAAAGGGCAGCTCGAGGACCCCAAGGCTCAATCTCCATCCCTTAGGAACCTGAAATCTACATACACAAAACAGCTTTCTTTAAAATGTCATGGAGATGCCTTTTTCTCCTTTTTAATATCTCAGTATTTCAAGGGGAGTAAAGAGGTTGTCAGAAATTTCCTGCATCTGATCACTACCTGTCGGTGAGCTTGTTGTGCTGGTGAGACTTTGGCTGTGTTCTCAGGAAGAAGGAGGTAGCAGGGTGGTCCAGATCAAATATGGAAACTAAGGCCAGTGCTGTAGTGTACAGATTTAAGTCACCATCTGCCATGCCAGTATCCCATATGGGTACTGGTTCAAGTCCCGGCTGCTCCATTTCCAATCCAGCTCCCTGCTAATGTGCCTAGGAAAGCAGCAGAGGATGGCCCCTGTACCTACATGAGAGACCTAGAAGAAGCTCCTGGCTCCTGCCTTTAGCCTAGCACAACTTGGTTGTTGCAGCCATTTGGGGAGTGAATCTGTCAATGGAAGATATCTCCCCACACCCCTCCGCCTCTCTCTCTCTCTCTCTCTCTCTCTCTCTCTCTTTCTATAATGCTGCCTTTCAAGTAAATAAATAAATATTTTTTAAAAAAATAACACTATGACCCACTTTCTAACTTCTCGCTGTTACAGGTACAGTACTGTCACCATTGCTTCCTAAGTGCCAGACACTTCCCTGTGTGTTTCAATGCCTATCTCACATAATCGCTATGAAAGCTACCAGATCACACTCCATGTTTTGCATATAAGGAAACTGAGTCACAAAAGTACTGATAATAATTGTAGCTCAGATTCAAACCCATGCTTTTCTGGCTCCATGAACCTAGTATTTGCTGTGCAGTGGTGTTTCCCAGTAACCGACCTTGAAAGGCACAGACATGATTTGGCAGTAGCAGCCCTTTTTTTGTCAAGACTCAAAATTGACCCTTATTCCTCTCCATCTTTGCCTCTTATCTGCAACCTAAATGACAGAGGAGGCAGAAAAGACAGCGAGTTGGCCAAACACAAATTAGAAATTCCAGAAATTAGATTGTGAGCTTCAACAGAAGCATAAAGGTTGAGGTCCTTTGGAGCATTTCAGTTTCAGGATATACTAGGAAAAACCCCTCCAGATTCTTAGTGAACTTGGCCTTGGAACATGGTGGAAGATTAAGATCCATAGTCAAAAATTATCCCTCAGTGGGCTTTATCCCACAGAAACCATTCCTCCCTCCTGCTGCCTTCCTACCGAGCAGCAGGAAAGTGAAGGACATGGTGAGTCTGTTTTCTGTCACCAATCATGCCTTCAGACTCCGATGGATACTGATGACAAGAGGATCTCAGGCAGTAAGAAGAGGTGGGTGTCACAGCTTCGACAATGTGACAAAAAGAAAACAGATCCGCAGGAGCCTGGAAGAACAGAATGTAAGAGCATGAAACGTCCTGGGTTTCAGTCATATATATGAATTATGAACCAGTTGGGAATCAACAGACGTTTTTTTGTGGGCCAACTTTCCAGTGAATTGCCTTGTTGAGTCTGGAGAAGTGTGAAGAACTCACAGCTGACTTAAGATGGCTTGTATGGAGATTAAGTCTGGGTTCATCCCAGCAATTTTCCTCTCTGGGGCCCTCCAACAGCCAGTTGAATCAGCAACTGTTGCCACAAGACTCCCTACATAGAAGGTTGTCACTGGAGACATCACACTCAATTAAACTGCATTGCTGCTTTGAGCTGGTTCAAATCCCAGTTGCTCCACTTCTGATCCAATCCCCTGCTAATGGCTTGGGAAAAGCAGCAAAAGATGTCCCAAGTGTCTGAGTCTGTGCCACCCACATGGGAGACCTGGAATAAGCTCCTGGCTCCTGGCTTAAGCCTGGCCTAGCCTTGGCCATTGCAGCCATCTGGAGAGTAAATCAATGAATGGAAAGTGAATCAGTGAATGGAGGATTCTCTCTCTCTCTCTCTCTCTCTCTCTCTCTCTCTCTCTCTCCCTCCCTATTCCCAATTCTGACTTTCAAATAAATAAATAAATAAATTATTATTTTTTAACTTTTATTTAATAAATATGAATTTCCAAAGCACAGCTTTTGGATTACAGTGGCTTTCTCCCCCCCCCCCCGCCGCCAATAACTTCCCTCCCATCCACAACCCTCCCATCTCCCGCTCCCTCTCCCATCCCATTCACATCAAGATTCATTTTCAATTATCTTTATAATAAATTCTTATTTTAAAAAATACCACATTGCAGCTCCAGAAGAAAAGTTCTAAATAGTGTACTGCTTTCTAAATGCCCATAGGATGCCTTCATAAAGCCATTTGAATCACCCTACAGCTCCATCTCCATCCTGAATGCCTAGGTTTATACTAGTCACCTGGTGAGGGGCACCCAGCATCAGGTGCTAGGATCTGTGCCATACACATTTGCAAGATTATCTCCTTTCCCTTAGCAACTAACACAGCACTCATAGGAAGGCAACTAAGCTGGGGCACAGATAGGGTAACTGCCTTGCCAATAATGTCATTGAGGTCAGTAACAGAGCTGGGATCCAACTCACTGGCCAACACAGGTGAGGTTCTGCTCTGCAACAGGCACTGTGTCTATCCCAAGATGACTAAGACATTGCCACAATTCTTGAGAAACAGACAGTCTGCCAGGTTGTGCCAGATTTTCCTGCCACTTATTAACATACGACAGCTATTTCAAAACATTCATTGTCCATTGTATTTTTCAGGCACTTAGCACAATCTGGAATGGTGTTTATCTTCCCAAGTCCACGAGCCATATTTCTGACTGGATTTTAAGCTATTTGAAGGCGAAGGCATCCTCATGAACCTCGTGGTGCTTCCACACCTATCACTGGATCTTGCACTTAATGGCTGACTCTTAGGTATATTTTTATATTGGTGGTGGAGGAACTGGTATACGAGAGTGTTTGAGTTGGTACTAATTAGAAGAAAATGAGAGCATTCGTTCTCTCTGTACCAACAAAAAAGCATGTTTGTATGAATGTATTACATTATGAAGACTCATAGAAAACACTACAAACTAGTAACCTATAATTCAGAGTATAGTCAGTCCTCTATATCAGCTAATTCAATTAACTACAGCTCACAAATATTTTGGGGAAAAAAAATGTCTGCACTGAACATACACAGACTTTTTTCCTGTGGTTATTCTCCAAACAACACAGTAAAACTATTTACATGGCATTTATTAGGTATTATAAGTAATCTAGAGGTTATTAGAAATATGTAGGAGAATGGATGGCTAACATGTAAATACTATGCCATTGTGTATAAAAGAAATGAGTATGCATGGATTTTTGTACCCAGAGCAGGTCCTAGAACCAATACCTCATGAATACTGAAGGGCAACCCTGTTGGCTCTTGAGACAAATTAACTACATGTGAAATCATCCCCACCCTTAATTTTTATTCAGTAATGTTGCTAATGTCACAGAGTTTCAGTTTCCTTCTGTTTACAATGGGGGAATAATAACAGTAACAATTCATTATTGTGAACATTGTGTAAGTTAATGTGTGGGAAATACTCAATGGAGTCTAAAACCCACTATGTGTTCAACAAAGGTTAACTTTTATCATTATCTTTAGACAATTTTGCTCCAGCATAGTTAGGATGTAGTCATTTTATTTATTTATTTTTTAATTATTTGACCGGTACAGTTATAGACAGTGAGAGACAGAGAGACAGAGAGAAAGGTCTTCCTTCCGTTGGTTCACTCCACAGATGGCAGCTACGGCTGGCGCCGCACCAATCCAAAGCCAGGAGCCAGGTGCTTCCTCCTGGTCTCCCATGCAGGTGCAGGTGCCCAAGCACTTGGGCCATCCTCCACTGCCCTCCAAGACCACAGCAAAGAGCTGGACTGATAGAGGAGCAACCGAGACCAGAACCCGGCGCCCATATGGGATGCCGGCGCCGCAGGTGGAGGATTAACCAAGTGAGCCACAGCGCCAGCCCAGGATGTAGTCATAAGATTAGCAAACCAAAGTGTCAAACTCTGTGGATTTCTTCTAAGTGAGAGCTTCTGAGGGCTAATCTCAGCTCAGGATGCATTTAATCCAATGCTTTCTCATTCATGAAAAATAATGTATTCAATAAGTATTTAAAAATTCATTGTGTACTGGCCGGCGCCCCGACTCACTAGGCTAATCCTCCGCCTTGCGGCGCCGGCACACCGGGTTCTAGTCCCGGTCGGGGCACCGATCCTGTCCCGGTTGCCTCTCTTCCAGGCCAGCTCTCTGCTGTGGCCAGGGAGTGCAGTGGAGGATGGCCCAAGCCCTTGGGCCCTGCACCCCATGGGAGACCAGGAGAAGCACCTGGCTCCTGCCATCGGATCAGCGCGGTGCGCCGGCCGCAGTGCGCTACCGCGGTGGCCATTGGAGAGTGAACCAACGGCAAAAGGAAGACCTTTCTCTCTGTCTCTCTCTCACTGTCCACTCTGCCTGTCAAAAAAAAAAAATTCGTTGTGTACTAAAGATAAAGAACTAAGATATAACTTCTCTCAAAAAGCTCAAAATCTATGGGCAAATGTATCACAAAAAGCACTGATCAAGGGAAAATACAGACTATTCTGGGGCACAAAGAAGGGATAAGCAATCTATCCCAAGCGTGCCAAAGGAGGTCCCTTGGAAGGGCCACATCTGTACTGAATTTATAAGAACATGTAGAATTAAGAAGAGCCAGATACAGAAGGGATGGAGAAACTGGTGAGAATAATAATTGTGCCTATAATTTTAGTACCATGCATTGGCATACATCTTTTCATTTTACCAAATGGTGTTTATCAATAACTTCATTTCATGAAAACTGATCGATGGTTGGTCTAAAATGTTGGCACATAAGCTACACCAACCAGGGTCCTTCCCTGCCTAAGAACCATTATTAATTTGAGCTGGAAGGGAAGCATGTTTTTCTCTGTCTGGTCACAATCTAAAAAGGTAGAAGGACAGAGCTGCTGGCTGCCATGTACCCAGCTGAGCAGAGAAGTCATTGATAGGAAAGAATGAAGCTGCCAAGGAGAGACAGAAAGGAGAGAGAGGCAGTTTGATACGCTGGATCTAAATGCCCTAATATTAACTCCCTCTGCCCTTCTACTTGTGGTTATAGGCACTGATGATAGCAAATACTTATAATAATAATATTGCTAATAAGCTTTATTGCAAGTTTAATATATACTAAGGGCAGCACCAAGCTCCTATGCTTCCAATAGTGCAAGTGCTTTTGTAAAATTTGGGCCAGTACTCATACATACTAGTTGCCAGACAAAGGAGAAATCAGTTACTGTGTAACTGCCTATTGCTTATGATATTGAATTAAATTCCTGCTTAACTAACAGCTAAGAACTGTGTATCACTTAAGCAGCATCAAGCTATTTAATATAGACAGTGAAATCTGTTGCTTATTGGTATTTTTATGTTTATTTATGTATTTTTATTTGAAAGACAGAGTGACAAGAAGAGAGACAAAAAGAGAAAGAATTCCATCCACTGGTTCACTCCCCAAATCCCCACAACATTTGAGCTGGGTTAGGCCATAGACAGGAACCTGGAGCACCATCAGGGTCTCCTGTGTTGATGATAGGGACTCAAGCACTTGAACAATCACCTGCTGCCTCCCAGAATGTACATCAAAGGAAGCTGGCAGAAGTGGAACAGCCAGGACACAAACCAGGCACTTCAATATGGAATGCAGGCCTCCCAAGTGGTAGGTTCACCTGCTGGGCTACAGTGCCCACCTCACTTATTGCTATTTCTAATAATCTCCTTTCCTTTACTTGTTCTATAAGTTCATTGCTTTGTAGTATGGAAAAGACAATTGTTTAAAAATAGCCAATTGTTAGTCACTTGTAGCCTTTTATTTGGAAGGCACAGGAGACTGGGACTACCACAGTGCTTGTCACAGAGCATGTTTCCAAACCATTAGTACATTTGCTGCTCCTAGTGATTTCCCTCTGCCTTTTCTAAAGATTTACTTATTCAAAGAGTTACAGACATACAGGAGAGAGATCTCCCATCTGTTGGTTCACTCCCTAGATAGCCACAATGGCCAGGGAAGGGCCAGGCCAAAGTCTGGAGGCAGGAGCATCATCTGCATCTCCTACTTGGGTACAGGGGCCCAGCCACTTGGGCCATCTTCTGCTGCTTTTCCCAGGTGTATTAGCAGGCAGCTGGACTGGAAGTGGAGCAGCCAAAACAGGAACCAGCACCCATAAGGGATGCTGGCATCACACACAGTGGCTTTACTTGATACACCACAACGCCAGCCCATCCCTGGTGACTTCTGACACCCTCAAGGCCACCAGTCCCACTCCATCCTCATACCAAACTCATTTAAAAACAACCTGTCAGTAATAGCTACTCAGGCATGAACCTTAACTCTGTTCATCTATACTTCTCAAACGAGGTTTTACTTTCAAGTGACGCAGCCTGAGGGTCTTTACAGTACTGCTATACTCCCCCTGAATACTTTCCTCTTGCCAGGTGCAAATTCTTCCTTCAGCAGCAAAAGCAATGCACAATTCCAGATTACCTGTATGCTCATCTTCAGAAATACAAATGCTCCTTCTCCAATCCTACTGATTGTTGTTGCCAAAGACACCAGAAGCCAAGTCAGTTTCTACCCTACACAAAGCATTAGAAAAATAACATACAGCCGCAGGGTGGTTATCCCTCACTTGCATTCTGAATACATATGATTTACCTTAATGATTTTTTTTAATAATATGGGAATTCTGGCCGGCGCCGTGGCTCAACAGGCTAATCCTCCGCCTTGCGGCGCCGGCACACCGGGTTCTAGTCCCGGTCGGGGCACCGATCCTGTCCCGGTTGCCCCTCTTCCAGGCCAGCTCTCTGCTGTGGCCAGGGAGTGCAGTGGAGGATGGCCCAAGTGTTTGGGCTCTGCACCCCATGGGAGACCAGGAGAAGCACCTGGCTCCTGCCATCGGAACAGCGTGGTGCGCCGGCCGCAGCGCGCTACCGCGGCGGCCATTAGAGGGTGAACCAACGGCAAAGGAAGACCTTTCTCTCTGTCTCTCTCTCACTGTCCACTCTGCCTGTCAAAAAAAAAAAAAAATAATAATAATATGGGAATTCTGAAATGTGTGCTGGACAGATACTTTCATCCTATTTTACGGATAATGGAGTACAAATGGCTTACTCAGGGTTAAGGATTCTAAGTGACAGAACCAGACAAGAACTCCATGTGTGTTCCCTATTTTATAGAGAAGAGAAATCATTATAATTTCTAAATCCCAAAGCAATAATAAAGAACTTTTAAGTTTAAAAACCTTGATTACTTTCTCATTAGCATTCATTTCAGATCTATGATGCCCAACTCTAGTACTAGAGATATACTGTGTTTGGAGAGAAGTCATTCAGTATTTATCTCCTTTGGATAAATACTCCAAAATGTTATCAAAATAACAATGCATTTTCATCAAAGGGCTCAATGTGGAGTGAATGGCAATGGCTCATATGCAAACTACTGCTCATTTTGTACTTTGAAATTGAAAGAGAGAAGTAGCACAAAAGTGATCAATAAAAAATGTTTTTTCCAGAGTGAGAACTTCAGACATGCCTTTTGGAGTGAAATATCTGTCTCCCCACACTTTACATCATTGTTTCTTCCTGGCAAATAAGTCATAAAACTCCAGAGAAAAATGTTTTCTTCCCAATTCCTTCCCCAAGAGAGATTCTAAATGTTGATCACTTTCTCATTAGAGAAACAGTGTTCATTTGAAGGGAAGAGCTCTCTCATCCTATTCAAAACAATCCCTACATAACCCAAGAGACCAGGGCAACACAATCATCTGCTGGAACCATTTCCATGGTGTCCCTGGTGCCCTGAGAAGACACAATGGAAACAGACAATGACAGGATCCTCAAGCAGCAGCAGCAGCAGAGAACTGGGGACTGGGACAGCAAAGAGACAGCCAAGGAACACTTGCTTTCTTCAATTGAAAAGTTAAAAACAATAATAAAATATGACGTTCAACGTCTGGCCTCCAGAGGTCACTGTTAAATTCTATAGTTACTTCAAACCCCCAAGTCTCAAAGGAGTCATGTCGAAAAAGTTCTTTTCCAGCCAGAACTTTCACAACCATTGCCAAATATAGATAACACTTATTGACAGAATACTTTGGTACTTCATATTCCTTAACAAATCTATTAGTGCTTTTTGAAACAACCCTCAGTATCATGGTTTCTCACAAAGTTTGTTTTAATTTCAAGGCACAGAAAGTGATTTTCTTTAACTCATCACAAGAAATCTGCATAACATGCATAACTTAAGAGGTACCTATTAATGACACATACTGCTTCTTCCCCTAAATCATCCATTTTCCATTTCTCCACAGTTAATAAGCACATAGAAAAGAAAGGCCAAATTCGGACATTGGCAGAATAAAGGATCGGAAAATGATTTAATAGGATTATATTCTCTTTATATGTGCAGATATATGCATATGTATGTGAATAGAATATTCATATGCCTAAGAATAGAATCAGGTATTATATAGTCAGAATATTTACATATGTATGTAATGAGCAGGCTGTTAAAAATCCCACAGGAAGGACAATAATATACTATTTTTAAATTCTCCTAACTTGTCAAGTATACAAAAATAGCAAAATAATTTAATTTCAGTACTATTAATTACCAAGGACATGTAAACAACAAAAATTGTGATAAGCATTTAGCACAGGAGTTAAAATACCACCTGGGATGCCTAATCCCATATCAAAGTAAGCCTAGGTTGGAGTTCTGGCTCCACTTCTAACTTAGCTTCCTACTAATGTAGACTCTGGGAGGGAGCAAATGAAGCACTTGAGTCCCTGCCATCGCATGGGAGACCTGGAGTGAGTTCCGGGCTCCTGGCTCTGACCTGGCCCAGTCCTGGCTGGAGTGAACCAGCATATGGAAGGTCTGTCTGTCTGTTTCTCTATATATTTTTGCTTCTCAAATAAATAAAAATCACTTTTTTAATTTTCTTACAAACAACCAAATATTGAGAAGTCATTCTAAATATAAATTATTTAAATTTGTTTCTGGCACATAACAACTTTTTCACAACTTTGTTCTCCGGTAAAATAAATCTAGAAAGGCCACAAACCCTTTCTCTTTTTTGGAGAAGAAACATGCACAGGAAGAGAACTGTTTAATTTCTTTGTTCAACCTAGCATTTTTTAATTTTACTTGAGCACCAAACATTACTCATTGACTACTTTCTAATTTCTCATGAAATGTGTCATAACGAACAATAAAAATAAATTACAAACCTGGCTTGGAAAACACGGGCATAGGATTTTAGTTAGTGTCAAGAAGATTTAAGAATTTTTAAATGCTGCCTATAAATATTTTTATCATACTCTTCATTTTTGAAATACCTTTTGGAAGACCATTTTGTCATCCAGAGAAGGCACGTCAGCATATATTATATATCCAAGTTTGCCAATTTCACTTCCATTCATCACATTCTAGTGCTATAAAAATGCACACTCATATGCTAAGCTTTAAGAATTCCAGACAATGGTAATATTTTATATTTTTCCAAAAGAAGCTCCAAGTGTATTACAGGCATTTTGGAACTCATGATCATAACACCACTGTGACACAGGTGGAGATTAATTGTTCCATTTTACAGATGTAGAAAAGGCAGCTTAGAGTGAGTCACAAGCAAAGTTGGAAATGAAACTCACTTATTGAGCCTTCGGAATGTAATCTTTCATCCAGATGGCAATGTTCCTCTGCAAATTAAAAGCATGATTCTCTCTGTATGTGGCCATCTTCTTGGGACAAAATAACATTAAAAAGAACAAGCGAGAAATACTCTTAATGGAATCTTCTCCCTAGTAGAAATGTTTGATTCTAGCAAGGATTCTGAATAACAAGCTAAGGGAGCAACCCCTGGCCAGGAAGACAGAGCAATTGGTGATAGGAGTCTAATGGTAAGCCAAAGACTTAGCATCAATCATCAATTTACAACCATCTACTTCCTTCTCAAAGAGCTATAACGGGGATTTACATAGTCATTTGCCTTAGGTCACAAAATAAAATACAAAACAGCCAAATAAGTTCAAATAAGTTTAAATCTCTTTAAATAATTGAATCTTCTGATTCACTCAATAGGCTTAAAAGAGTTAATGGTTATTAAATCATAATTATGTCTGCTCTTCTCACTTTCAAATGGTTTGGAGGCTGTCATTTAAGGAAAAGCTTCCCCAGTTCTTTAAACCCTCCTCCTACAAAAAGCACATGCCCCTTATTTGCTAGTCCCTGCCAGGACATTGCTATTCCTTTCAAAATAAAAAAAAAATCAAAAACAGAAGCCATTGGGTTTTTTTGCTTTTGTAACATTTTTGTTTTTAACATTCCACCTTGCCTCCTGGTACATTCTGCTCAGCAGAACTGCTATACTGGCAGCCATTTGCTGTCTCCTCTCCTGTGTCATCATTCCTAATGGCAGCCCAGCCCACTGTCACTGGTGTTCCCATTGCCACATCTACAATCATTTGGTTCATCTCTATGCATAGGCCAATTCTGTTACTATCTTTAGCCTAAGGATCTATAGGCTAAGTTCAGTTCTGGAATAATTCTCAGTTCCTCTAACATTGGCGCTCTCTTGCCTTTGCAAAGCCTGCTGGGAACCAAAGTATTAGTCCTAGACTCTAAGCTCATGAATGGGCTCTTGGCTGTTCAGCCCTCTGAGGTGCTACTTACTGCCTTGCTGTTTCCAAGATATTTATATCATCGGTCACCCACAGCTCCTACAACCCTGTGCTTTGCCGATAACCAGGATCATCTCCAATCATCACCACCAAGCCCACTCCTCCAAGGCCTGGCTGCCCGGAATGCTGTGTCTGTTCTCCTGTCCCCTTGTCAGTCTCCTGAACAGTCTATCAAAGTACGAAGTTGCCAGCATTTCAGTATAAGCAATGAGAAATGTCCAAGTGCTCCAAAGACTGAGAATTTTAACCAGAGACTGGAAATTCCACTACCAGGACAATAGACACCCACAACACCTCATATAGAGCTGATGAGATGTGCATGTTGAAAGAATACTTGGGTGTCTATCACTACAGACTCCTCCCACACTGCCTTCCACACTCTCCTTGTAAAACTCAACCCCCAAAGGCTGCTTAAGAGAAGTGTGGTCCTCGGGTGTTAGCCTCAGAATGCCTTGGGTCCTTCATATGCCACTCCTGTTCCAGCTACATCATCTCTGGAACGTTACCAGGCCTTTCTAAACCTTAGCGTTCATATTGGTGAAATAGAGGACATAATCACTTAGCTCATTAGGTTTTTGTAAGGACTAAATGAAACGTCTACATAAAGTATTGAAAAGGTACTGAGGATTAGTTGTAATTAGAAAAGTATTAACTACTAATATTAAGCCCTTTCCCACAGTTATACTCAAACAAGGGAATAAGAAAATGCACAAAGCAATGGCTGGCACCCGAGAATATCAAAATAAGCAGATTGTGCTGAGCTTTGTAGTTTTTTCCCCTAACTTTCATTTCGATTCCTCACTTTCACCACATTTGCTACTGGTAGCTGGCCCATGACACCATGACAACTAGCAAGTCAACAACCTTGGCATTTCTCACAGTGAAATGTACCTGAGCAAACTTCATGAGCCGCTTGAGTTCTCCTCCATGTGCTACCAAAGGATGAGAAGCGGGTTTCTGCTTGAAGAACTATTAAAAATCCAAGATTACTTTTGCCCTTGAATACCCTTCAAGAACCCTTGCCCCAAGCAGATCAGGCTTTCAAGCCTTTATTCAGTGGCCAGATAGATTTTGTGCCATGTTAGATAGTATTCTGCTGGGACCCCAGTTCTAAGGTTGAAGTTCTCAGTGCCCCAAAGCAAACTAGATTTATAGCCTTGACCTCTTTCAGAGAGAGAATGCCACCTTCTTCAGAGTCCTCCAGCACTGATTTCACCTTGGCTGTTCCTCACCATTTGAAACAGCCTCTAGAGGGATGCTGAAATATACAAAACTGTGCAGAGTATTTCTGAAGAATTACAAACATTATCAAACTAGAGCACTATTTTTCAAAAATGTGGCTCTAATGCATTTGTGAGAAGTAAAATTTAGTTGACCACAAAAGACCTGTTTTTAGAAAAACAGAATAGGAATAAAATAGAATATAAAACAAAATATCAGATATCTACGTAGTAAGAGTGAAGTGGTGTCATGTTTTAAATAAATTACAAACATATGCACATATGTATATATGTAATGGGTCATAGCATTAAAATGCAATTCTAACTATAGATCAAGGGGAAAAATTTTTGGAAGTCACAGATCTAACAGGATGACTGAATCAGCATTGATCTATTCTTCTATACATGTTGATAAAACCTTAGAGTCTGAAGAAAGTTGAACAATGTAAAAATCCCTGGGAATATGCAGTAAAATTTAACTGCATGTCTAAAAGTTTTTCAAGCAAATTCAAGGAAACTTTTTTCAAGGCTTGGCTTACCTTGCATGACTAGAAAGCAAAAGAGCAGTTAATGTAGGTTTGACACCAAGTTTCCAGGGCTCAAATCCATGTCCCTGAGTGGTAGTATAATCACGGGTTGATAACTTGGTATTTTTAGGCCTAAATTTCCTCATCTGTGGAGTAAAGAGGTAAATAGAGTTACTGGAAGAAGTCAATGAATTATTTTAAAGAAATTATTAGAAGTAAATTTTATAACACTTAGCATCAGTGGCAAGCACATTGTAAGCATTTTTAGCTATGATGAGTTGAGTATACCTTACCTGAAATGGTGGGAACCAAAAGCGCTTCAGATTTCAGATTGTTTTCAGATTTTGGAATATCTGCAAATACATAATGAGATATCTTTGAGATGGGACTCCCAAAGTTTAAACAGGAAATTCATTTATGTTTCTTATACACATGTCCTGAAGGTAATTTTATGCAATACTTTTAGTGTGCCTGCAGTTTTTGTTTTGAAAGATAGAGAAAGTTCCCAATCATTGGTTCACTCATTCAAATGCCTGCAACACCCTGTTGAAGCCAGAAGCCAGGAACTCCACCCAGGTTCCCCATGTGGATAGCAGTAACCCAACTACTTCTACCAAAACTGCTGCCTGCCAGGGTCTGCATTAATAGGAAGCTGGAGTTAGGAGTCAGAGTCACTCATGGAACCCACGTATTCTAATGTGGGATGTGAGCATATTAACATAATATATTAACCATGGTATCTTAGCTTCTAGACTAAATGCCTGCCCAACACCTGCATTTTTTACTGTGAGTTGTCACATGAGGTCAAGTGCAGACTGTTCTACCTGTGGCATCATGACAGTGTTTAAAAACTTTGAATTTTGGAGTATTTTACATTTCAAATTTTTGGATTACAGATGCTCAATCTGTATTATATTTTCCATTGTGTGGTGGAATGAGAAGGCCATGCCAAGATGGCTGCTGACAACGGAGCCTGACTGGCAACAGGCTGTGATTGGATGGCTTCAGAAACTGCCTGACAACAGGTTGTGATTGGTTAGGGCATAGACTGCTCCTTGACCAGATTGGCTGCCTTGGCTATTTAAGCTGCTGTATCAACTGAAATAAATGAGTCTGCAGGCTGCTCGCCTCTGGCCTGCTTTCACCTGGCTCCCAGAGTCTGTGTGGTGACTCCAAGCCTCTTGCCCCCACCATGCTCCTCCTCTCAGAATGAATCCACCTCAACATCTGGCGCCCAATATGACTGAAAGAGAGAGAGCGTGTCAGACTCGGCGAGGTCCCCCCTTGATTTCGGCAAGTAGGCCCCTCGCTGTTTTGTGTGCTGTTCAGTTCTGTGAGGGTGAGCACAGAACCCCCTCCTATGCCCCTTTCCTTGTCCTTGTCCTCAGTCTAAGTGACCCCGGTTAGGTACACACCGCCCAGAAGTGTAATGCCGCTTCTCAGCTCCTCCGTTTACTTTCAGTTCACCCGGCGAATTCACATAAGGGACTGATCATCCCAGAATTTGGAACCAAGTCATCTTCCCTCACTCAAGAGAGGGGACACTCCGGAGACACTGTGTGGGTATACAACCTTGACCTAACGAATCAAGGAAGTCCTCCACTAAGCACAGGACATACTTACGATCTGATATACCACTGTCTGTTCGTCTAACGTAGGGAAACCCCTGCATAATGCCATTAGCCACTGAGGTGCTAGGAATCTGCTTTGTTATGGCAGCAGTGCTATGGGTGTCTTTCCTTTGGCTAGAATTGGCATGGTGTGCTGATCTTAACCATGCAAACATGGGAAAGATACTCCCTTCTCAGAAACCCCCACAGATTACCAAATATAATGAATCTGTGAGTGATAAGAGCCTGTCACTCTAGTCCGATGCCTCACAGGCAGAAGTTGACCAGCCAGAAACATCAAGCCTGCACCTGACAGTCAACCAGAACCAGATGAACAAGACTGAGAGTCCACCATTTTAGTGGATGCACCTGCCCTATCATCCTACCCTGAGGAACTGCCCATAGCCACATCCGTTACTGCTTTATACCCCACTTAACTCTGGTCAGCCACTCAAACGGCCCACAGTCTGTGTGCTGTCACACCATTCCTGATTACCATTGTTCCTCATTCCTACCCCCATCTGAGCAAGCACTCCTGTGGTCTCCCATTTTGAGGGCTGGTTAGTCAACAACAGGTAAGATCCCCTGGGGGACAACCTAAGACAGGCACAGCCACATACAGAGACCACATGGAAACTGAGTCAACAATGGTATGGCCAAGAATCATGCCTCCCGTTGCTCAAAAATAAACGAAACGGGGGAAATTTGGTGGAATGAGAAGGCCATGCCAAGATAGCCGCTGACAACGGAGCCTGCCTGGCAACAGTCTGTGATTGGATGGCTTTGGAAACTGCCTGGCAACAGGCTGTGATTGGTTAGGGCATTGACTACCCCTTGACCAGATTGGCTGCCTTGGCTATTTAAGCTGCTGTACCAACTGAAATAAACAAGTCTGCAGGTTGCCTGCCTCTGGCCTGCTTTCACCCGACTCCCAGGGTCTGTGTGGTGATTCTGTGCCTCTTGCCTTCACTTTGCTCCTCCTCTCAGAACGAATCCACCGCCACACCATTGAAATTGAAGTTATTATTATAATTATATGCAAAAATATAACTTCTTTTATTTCAGAAGATAACACCCAGTACCCACACACAAAGACCAAATAACTTTTTTCCCTCAATTAAGCCACTCAACCTATTAAAACTCCTCATAACTTAGAACACCAAATCTGCCTGCAAGAGAGACTCAGAGTTCTATCTCTAAGGAGAGCTACCCAAGTGGTCCAGGAAGAGGAGTGAATATCAGGATTTTTTTTTCTTGAATGGTTATGGCCAGTGTGGGTCCAAAAATAAATACAAATATGCTATTGTAGTGGTGCTATGTGATAACAAGTTGGTTTTAATCATTTTTTCACAAGATGCCAAAAGTTAATTATTTCATAGGCTTAATGGTTTACCTGGAATTAGTTGGTTTGGTTGTTTTGTTGTTTTTTGTTTTTTGTTTTTTGTTTTTTTTTGCAATAAAAATAAAAAAGTATTTTTCTTACCTCCCTGCTTCAGCACCTTCAGGACTTTGGTGTGGCTCAGTAGAAGCCCATGAGAACAGGGAGAGGAAGTAGCAGCCACCAACAGGAAGCCCACAGAGAGAAGCAAGCAGGCAGGAAGAGGTGAGAGGCCGGAAGCCTAACTGTGCCTGTACGTGGATAAGAACAGCATTTTCCCACTTTTTTTTATCGATTTCTACTCATGGCTGTGTTCTGCCTCACAAAATCATGTTAAATTTTCCTTCTGCTGGGTCGGCGCCGTGGCTCAACAGGCTAATCCTCCGCCTTGTGGCGCCGGCACACCGGGTTCTAGTCCCGGTCGGGGCGCCGGATTCTGTCCCGGTTGCCCCTCTTCCAGGCCAGCTCTCTGCTGTGGCCAGGGAGTGCAGTGGAGGATGGCCCAAGTGCTTGGGCCCTGCACCCCATGGGAGACCAGGAGAAGCACCTGGCTCCTGCCATCGGAACAGCGCGGTGCGCCGGCCACAGCACACCTACCGCAGCGGCCATTGGAGGGTGAACGAACGGCAAAAAAGGAAGACCTTTCTCTCTGTCTCCCTCTACTGTCCACTCTGCCTGTCCAAAAAAAAAAAAATTTTCCTTCTGCTATAGGATGGGCTGAATGTGAAAGCCTTTGGTTAAGAGGTTTCCTCATGCCCCTGACTGCATAAGCAGACCATAAATCAAATCAGGGTGGCTTAGACATGAATTTTTTTAATCTTTATTTATTTTAATTTTATTTGAAAGACAAGAGAAAGATAGAGATAGAGAGATCTTCCGTATGCTAGTTTATTCCCCAAATGCCTGCAACAACCAGAGCTGGGTCAAGCTGAGGCCAGGAACCAAGAATCAATCCAGGTCACCCATGTGAGTGACAGGGACCCAAACACATGAGCCATCATCTGCTTCCTCCCAGGATATGCTACCACAAGAAGTTGGAATCATAAGTAAATCCCATGTTGGAGCAGTCACTCCTTTTTAATTCTATTATTATTATCAAACACCTAATCCTAATTATATGATCACTTTAACATTTAATCCTACCCATATGCTCACTTTAACACTTACTGTATATCAACAAAACAAATAATTTAATGAAAAAGAAAATTAATTAACTAGAAAAAATAACTAAATAAATCCCAGGCTCAAATGCTGGCACTCCAGATATGGGATGTGGGTATTCCAAGTGGCATCTTAACCACTGCTCCAAACGCTGGCCAGAGGTGTGGACATTTTTAAAACACCATCCTCCTGCCGAGATGTGTTAATTCTAGCACAGAGCCCACAGGTCCTCTCAACAGCAGGCCCCAAAAAGCCAGTGAATCACATTCTTCATGTAACCTTCAAGTGAAGATTGACTTACACACATGCACAGAGGCATTTCATAGAGCAGAGGAAACACGGGTGATTCTGGTTCTGCTTAGGATACCTCGTTATGGAAATAAGCCGAGATGGAAAAGAGATTATGTGAGCAGCAGTGGAAAAGAGATTATGTGAGCAGCAGTACGCCAGGTGTTTTACATACATTCTCTCATCTTACCTTCATCCCATGACATACGCATGCCTGTTTCTAATTTACAGATGACAAAACTGAGGTTGAGAAAAGTGAAGGAATTTGTTTGAAGTCACAGAGTGTAGTGCAATCAACTTTACGAGCTGAATCAAAGAACTCCTTGTTACCCTCAAGGACCCCTCTTACCCAGTAAACACCCAAGTCATCACCCTCACTTTCAAATATCATCTCACAAAGCCTTGAGAACAGAGGGGAGGGTGCAGATAGGGAGATGATCTGAGCAGAGACAAATACCCTCCTCGATCAGGGTTTATGACTTCATCAAAGAGATCAATTTTCATCCCAGCCTTGCAAAAATATGTCCAAGGATAATCTGGCAGCCAGCCAGGTGAGTGTCACTGAGTCATGCTGCTCTTGGAAGTAGTGTGACACAGGTGACACAGGATAGGCTGGGACTTTCCAGAGGGTAGGGGGCTTCACTCCATTTTTAAAGAAATAGCACCAGAAATTATAGATCACATTAAAAAAAAAAAAACCTTGATTTACAAGTGTCTTGATAAACATCCCCTCTTTCACTTGAAACAATAGGCTGAAAATTTCATAATATCTAGTTAATGTCAAATAATAGTCACAATGTGTTATCCATGTTTGAACTGGAAACAATGTCATGAAATTTTAATAAAAAAAGCTTTCATTCACATGAAATGTCCTAATTGAAAAATGAACCCTCTGTAGTTCCAGAGAAACACACAGGATGCAGACCAGAGGTATCATTTCAGGAAGCAGACAATCCATATTAATGTTGTCTCAAGAATTCTTTTTCTGCTAAACACTTGCCATAACGGGGAAATGTTCACATAGCTCAGCATCATTCAAAATCAAAATGTGTATACAACCCAGTCTGAGCTCATGTCAAAGCCCGGCTCCTATCAGATGTTCAGACAGAGGAAGACATGTCTCACAAAGCCTCTATTCTTAATGGAAATCCATCTCTCTTTATTTCTCACATCTGGCTGATCACAACAAAAATGAAGCTTCTCCCTAAAGAGAGAGTGGCCTGAGTAGGGAACAGGGAAGAAGAAGTATCATAGGATTCAACCTTCTGCCTGCTGCCAGCTCCTGGGATTTAACTGGCTCTGAAATATAGATAAGCTGGGGTGACTGCTTCATCAAAGATTTATCAGACCTTTAAATTCAATTATATGTAATGACTATGGGACATTTTTTTTAAATAATAATAATCACAAAATGTGTAATAAAATAGATCTTTATTTTAAAATTCTCTCTAGGAAAGGAGAAAAACAGGATAATTGTCTAATGCTGACTTCTAGGCTTCTGGATTTAAAAAAATGTAGCAAGCTTCTTACATCCCCCAACACTTAGTTCTAAAATTAACAATTCCATCTGCAAGGGTCCCTTCTTCAACCCAGGCCCCCTTGCAAGCAGGGTTTACCAATAAAGAGTTAACAGTTTTATTGAGGAGAAAAACATCGTAACAAACCTCTGAAAAAGTCAGAAATATCCTTAAAAGAAGAAAAGGAATCAAGAACACTCTGGCATTCTTTTCCAATCCTGGCTTTCAGTTCTCATTTATTGATCGGGCTGGGGAACCTTTTTCTACAAATGGCCATTTGGATATTTATAACAGCATTCGCAGACCATATAAAATTTTCAACTTAAAAATTCACCTGCTATAGAGTCATTGAATTTCAAGTCCTGCTTGCAGTTTCTTTCGCAGGGCCTTGCCAAAGATGTCACAGTCCTTATACAGCACATGGACCAGATGTTCCCCACCCCTGAATCTAAGTGGAAGGGAACTTGGCAGACATCTAATGTGGCTTCCTAATTGTGCAGAGTTGATTGCACAGCTCTAATGCCACAGTTCTGAGCTCCAGCAATGCTACGACTTGGCCACAGTCACAGCCAGATAATCATATTCACTACTTTATGCAACCAATATTTATTGCATCCCTAATACATTCAGAGTACTGTATTCAACATCAGGCATTGTAGTATTCATAGAACAGCCTTGACCCCTGCCTTCCTGGGCTGAGTACAAGGACCACTAGGGTGTGGGGCTCCATGGACAGTCCACTGCCAGCCCACATCAGGCCCAGTTCATGATGAGGTTTGTGCCTGTCAGAGGCAAGAAAGAAAAAAATGCAGGCAGTGTGTGTTTCCATGAAGCTGAAAGTACTCAAATCTAAAAGGAACCCTTCCTCCTCACACTATCCTCCTTATTTCATTCTGTTAAAAATCTCGTTCTTTTTTATAAAATGACGGTTACAAAAGATAATAAGGGCTTACATCTACTGGTACATGAAATCCAAGCCTAGGACATTCTGTTTTATGTCACAATCCTCTTTCAGGCAGGACTAGTAAGTGAAGAGGTCTACAGATACTACAAAAGCAAGGGCAGAGTCCCTCAACTGCTGGTCAGCTGAAGAGTGCTGTTTTGGTCACTTTGTTCCTGTACCTAGAACCACAGCTTGTGAAAGTTTAAGAAGTGCAGCCCTTGGCTCGGTGACTATTACTGAGACTGGAGACATGGGCTGCCAAGACTGAGCCAAAAACTCATCTTTTATAAGCTGAAGTAGTTAATATGTCTGAGTGCTGAAAGTGGCAAAGGGTTATATGTGTGTTGCACACAATCAAGAATCCAGAAACATGGATTGTGGAGGCAAGTTAAGCTGCTGCTTGTGACACCAGCATCCCATATCTGAGGATAGAATCCTAGCTACTCTGCTTCCGAAGCAGCTTTCCTGTGAATGTGCCTAGGAATACAGCAGAAGATGGCCCTAGGACTTGAATCCTTACCACCCATGTGGGAGATCTGGATGGAGCTCCTGGCTCCTGGCTTCAGCCTTGCCCAGACCTAGCTGTTGCAGCCATTTGGGAAATGAAACCAGCAGATGGAAGATCCTGTTTTATCTGTCTCTCCCTTCCTCTCTGTCCCTCTTCCTTTCAAATAAATAAATAATTTTTTAAATTAAACAAACATGATTACAAACTGAAGGAAGCATGTATCTGCAGAGAAAGAATTTCAAGAAATCTCAAAGAGTGACATCATTCATCTAAACGTGAACGAGCAACTCTAAAGTTATTTCTTGGGTGTATTTGTCCCTGAGCCAAGGATCAAGTGTCCCTGCGTAGCTTCTCTCTTCTCTGGATCCAGAAACAGTAGCAGCCAGCTCTTGTCCCTCCTGCTAGATTTTCCAACTTAGCTCATACAAGTTCTGGGCCCTTCAGCCAGAGGAAATGGGAAGGCAAGGAGAAATGAAAAGGCAGGTTTATAAATGCCTCCATGGTGAATAGTAAGTGCAGCTCTTTTTCACCCTTTTTGTTCAATGGCCGCTTGACTCTACCGTGCTCCTAGCAGGAAATGCTTATATCCAAAAGTTGGGTCTTATAAACTCCTAAAATTGTAACAATAGCAACCGTTTACGGAGTGCTTACCAAACATCAGGCCGTGTATTAAGTGCTTTCTGCACAACATGCTATTACATTTTCACAGCAATCCTTCTAGATAGGCAGCATCCACCTTAATTTCCAGTTCAAGAAATTGAAACCTAAAGAAAAGAAGCATCCTGCTCAAGTCATAGAGCGCAAAACTTGAACTAACCCCAGAGTTCTGCTTCAACCCATTACAGTGTTCAGCCTTCTGCAAAAGTCCTTAAGCATAAGGAAAGAATGCAGGTCTTCTTTCCAAAAAGGTGGTGGTGCTATGATATCGCCTGGGTAGCTTTGCCCAGCTGCTGGGAGAGTGGTCTACTGAGAGTTCACAGCTCTGTCCTGCAGGAAATGCCCTCCACCAAAATGGAAGCAGCCTCATGGTCTCCCTGAGGCAGCCAGGATCTAGTGACCAGCTGATGTGAGAATGCAAAGGTGGGTGCTCTTAGCTCAGTGTGGGACAACTTTGAAAAGGCACTGCAGCAACAGAGTTCTCCATGGGGTCAGTTGAGGCCTCTACTGTAAGTTTAATACACTTCATACCCTCCCCCAGATGCCCATCCTGCCTTGATCAGCTCCTTATATGGGTAGTTCCTAAGAGCACTGCCCAATAAACCACTTGCCCACAAATCCATTTGAGTTCCCTTCCCAAGGAAGCTAACCCACAACATTTGTTATAAGGCATATTTCTATGTATAGCAAATGCAGACAACCTAAAACTGAAGATTCCAAATACTCCCACTTGGCCTATAAACATTGCAATATGATGTGCTGCCAGTACAAGAAAAACTCTGTCTCTCCTAGTGATTAATAGCCTACTGTTGATGCTCAAGTCATGAAAAGATTTAAAGATAAGATCCTTGCTGTAAATGTGGAGTCTGCAAAATGGAGGAATCTCCATGGGGGAGAGAAGGGATTTGAGTTCAGCAAAGTGAGGCAGCACTGAAGAAAATATAGGAAATCTTAGAGAAAGATTTCAATTGGGACCATCATCTTGCTGATCGCACTTTATCAATAAGGTCATTAAATCACAGAATTGACAATCTAGAACTGTACTACCCAATAGAGTAGCCAATCACACGCAGCTATTTTAAATTATTTTAAAATTAGTTAAATTTGTTTAAAGATTTACTTATTTATTTAAAAGACAGAGTTACAGAGAGAGAGGGAGAGACAGAGGATGAGATCTTCAAGATCTTCCATCTGCTGGTTCACTCCTCACATGAACCACAATAGCTGGGGCTGGGCCAGGATAAAGCCAGGAGCTTTATCCTCATCTGGGTCTCCCACATGGGTAGCAAAGATATACTTGTGCCATCTTCCATTGCTTTCCCAGGTGTATTAGCAAGGAGCTAGATCAGAAGTGGAGTAGCTAGGACTCGAGCCAATGTTCTTATGGATGTTGGCATTACAGGTGGCAGCTTAATCTGCTGTACCACAACTCTGGCCCTTAAATTCATCAAATTTTAAAAGCTAACAGTTCAGGTCCTCATTCACACACATCAAATTTCAGGTCATCAGTACTCATAGGTTCTAGTGGCTACCATATTGGACCATATCAACATAGAACATTTCCATCATTGTCAAAAAGTTCTATTGGTGCGCCTGGTCTAAAGGGAAAAACTTTGGGCCCTATACAGATATTAGTGAGCACTACTTTAAAAAAAGATTTGATTTTTCTTTATTTGAAAGGTACAGTTATGGAGTGGGGGGAGATGAGACAGAGAGAGAGAAAGAGAGAGTGAGATCTTCCATCTACTGGTTCACTCCCCAAGTGGCCACAACAGCTAGGGCTGGACCAGACCAAAGCCAGGAGCTTCTTGCAGGTCTCCCACATGAGTGGCACTTGGGGTACCTTCTGTTGTTTTCCCAGGCACATTAGCAGGGATCTGGATCAGAAGTTGTGCAGCCAGGACTCAAATGGTACCCATAAGGGATGCTGGTGTCCTGGGTGGCAGCTTTACCCACTATGCCAAGATGCTTGCTCCAGTGAGCACTACTTTTAAAGTAATTATGAATAAATGGTCTCCATACTTCTGTGGAGCAAGAACAGCATCTTGTGATTTGTCTTTACCACTGAGTTAAAGGGATCAGCAATGCCAGTCTGTAAACATTAACACTCAGCCAAGAATTCAGGCCCACCACAAGTAGAGAGCCCACCTGGTTAAACAGACAGTTCCCAATTATCTCTGTTAGAGATGTTACTAAGGAAAATAAAAGTCAGTCTTCAGATGGGCATGACCTTAACAGAGGATGCACAAATTCTTTGGGAAAAATAAAGCAGTAGAACTACTGTCTCTCATTTTAGAAAATGCTGTCTGGAACTGGCAGCCTATGGAATACTGAACAGAAAAGATTTAACACAGCAGGCCAGACTGCTAATATTTGCAAGACCTGCTTATAATACTGGCCCTTGCCTGATAGTCTAGGAACCTGAATTTCAGAAAGTTTCCCGTCATTCCCAGGACCAATAAAAAGTAATTTATTTATACAAACAATGTAGTTTATACAAGTATTCATGTATGTTTTGGCATGTGTCATGCAGAGGCTGCCCACATAATCAGCCCCAATATAAATCCTGGATACTGAGCTGCTTTTTTTTTTAAAAGATAAGATTTATTTATTTATTTGAAAGTCAGAGTTACACAGAGAGAGAAGAAGAGGCAGAGAGAGAGAGAGAGGTCTTCTATCCACTGGTTCATTCCCCATTTGGCTGCAACGGACAGAGAGCTGAATCAGAACTGGAGCAGCCTGGACTTGAACCAGTGCCCATATGGGATGCTAGCACTGCAGGCGGTGACTTTATCCAGTATGCCACAGTGCCAGCCCCAGATACTGAGCTTGTTTTACAACTCATTGTAGAAAAACATTTTTGCACCAAAATAAACTTACATTTTAATTCCATTTTTCCATAAACTTTTTGATGTACCCCCATATACCAGATTCTCCTGATGCATAAGAATAATTCAAAAAGTTGAAATTAGTGCAGAAAACGATTTTGAAATCCATGCACAGTGTTTCATTAAACACATTTTCCGTGAGCTTTTTGAATACCCCTTGTTCGTATGGCTTGCAAAATAAACTTATCTTTTCATTTCATTTTCCTTGAACCTTGTGAAGTATCCTCTTATAACCTACTTCTAGGAATGAAGTGGCCCATTTGACACAGGATGTCGGTGTTCTGTGTTACTAGGGCACCACTTGTCAGTAAACTGCTGCTTTTAAATACAAAATAACCTTGAAGGGAATCCTCCAGCTTTTCAAACCATGAAATTAAAATGTTTAAGTACTCACATGCAAACAGAACCAAAGAGTTTCAAATGACAGTGTGCAGAAATGTAAGGAGAAATGGAAGTGAGTCTAGAAAAGTGAAGGCCCTGACCTTCCCCTCCCACCACAAGAAATAGGTCACACTTTGAACCATCTGTGATCCATCATCTGAGGTCAAGGATGCCACCCGCATGACTGCTGGTGACAGAGCAGTTCCCAGAAAAAAGGAGTCACTGTGGTAGAACCGATTTCAACAAGGGGCCTGTGATACACAGAATTCTAAGATGGCCCCAAGATTCTCATCCCAGGGTAAACACACCTTCTAGGTGTTTCTATGAGGGGATTTTACAGTTGTACAGTAACCCCCCACAATCCACAGGGAATACATTCCCAGACTCCCTGTAGATGCCTAGAACTACAGAGTCGAGTTATATATAGAATATATATCTATCTAGATATATAGATATAGAATACATATATATAAATGGAATCATTGAAAGATTCACAGAAAATGTGTATCACAGAAAAAAACTATGCATGCATTTCAAAATTTTTTGCACCAAAAAAAACATGTTTTTTTTTAATTTTTACTTATTTGTTTTACTTATTTACAAGGCCGAAAGATAGTGAGGTTTTTTTCCATCCACTGGTTCACTCTCCAAATGTGTGCAATGGCTGAGGCTGGGTCAGGCCAAAGCCAGGAGCTGATAACTCAACCCCAGAGCTCCCCTGTGGGTAGCAGGGACTCTATTTAAGCTATCAACTGCTGCCTCCCAGGGAATGCACTAGCAGGAAACCACAATCAGAAGCAAAGCCAGGGCTTGAATCCAGGCACTCCCATATGGGAAGCAGGCATCCTAAGCAGAATAACTATAACTACATATCCTTCTAAAGTTTAACTTATAAATTAGATACAATAAGAGATTAACACAAGATCAATAATAAATTTGAAAACAGGCATCCAGTACCACACAGTCAATCTTATAACCAGAACAGCAACCACAAAATGAGTGAGTCCCAAAGACAGCATGGATACACTGAACAAAGGGATGATTCACATCGCAGGCGAGAGAGAGGGAAGAGTGTCTTAAGATACCATCATGAGGCTGGCACCATGGTTCACTTGGCTAATCCTCCGCCTGCAGCGCCGGCATCCCATATGGGCGCCGGGTTCTAGTCCCGGTTGCTCCTCTTCCAGTCCAGCTCTCTGCTGTGGCCCGGGAGTGCAGTGGAGGATGGCCCAAGTCCTTGGGCCCTGCACCCACATGGGAGACCAGGAGAAGCACCTGGCTCCTGGTTTCGGATCGGCACAGCACCGGCCGAAGCAGCCATTTCGGGAGTGAACCAACAGAAGGAAGACCTTTCTCTCTGTCTCTCTCTCTCTCTCTCTCTCTCTCACTGTCTATAACTTTACCTGTTAAATAAAAAAAATTTTAAAAAGGGAGAGAGAGACCCAGAGAGGATCAAAACAGCAGCAGGTATCCCCTATTAACCTTGGCCTTGAAGAAACAAATGGACTATAGGACAGGGGACAGCAGGCAGCTACCATGCAGCTTCTGCTCTACAACCACAGGAAACTGAAATCTGCAACAACCAGTGAAGTTTGAAGGGGACTCAGAGCCCAGCTGGTACCTTGACTACAGCCTCATGAGATCCTGGGTCAAAGACTAGCTCAACTACGCCCAGACTCCTAACCCACGGAAACTAGATAATAAAGGTGCATTGTTCTAAACCACTAAGTTTGGGATAATTTCTTAAGAAACCATTGTAAACTCAGAGGGTCTACATCAGAAGCACACAAAATTGGACACGGTGAGCTACATAGCTCAGGGGCACAGGTGTGTAGGATACAGGAGGTATGTGAGTAACCCAACTCTGAAAATATCCTTTCTCACCTATAATTGGATGCAGAGAACCAGTTAAGAACCATAGTGGGCAGAACCACTCTTCTGCTTGTTGAAGGAGCCGTGTATATTTGTTTTATTTACCTGTCTTAATAATCTCACTAACACCAGAGCTTTAGCAGCTTCCTCTAGGGACTGCACAATGGCATTGGCAGATGTCCATGAAGTGGGCCTGGTGCCGCTGACTTTGTCTAAACCATCAGCACTTGGGAGACAAAGCAAGGCTGTGTGTGATTTGCTGCTCACTGACTAAAGTGATAAAATGTTTGCAATCTTATCAAGTAAGTCTTCTGTTCATCTGAAAATTCCTAGGGCAAGACCTAAAATCCAAACTATATGTTTCAAGTCTCCAATGCATTCTTATAGCAATTTCCTAAATCTGCAACTTCACAACGCTTCCTGCTCTAGGTTCACAAAGAACTGCTTATTTTACCAATCTGTACTCAGAACAACTCTATCCTTATCTCTGAAATACAGGTGGAGAAATAAAACCCAGAACTATAATTAAGCTTATTAAGAATCATAAATAGGTACCAGGTAGGATGGAGTATACCCCAAATGCTCTTTTCTCTAAGTGGTTGCATAATGTGTGTGTGTGTGCATGTGCATACAGTTAGCTCTGTATCCATGTGTACAATGACACATGGGTACACGTGACACATCAAAAATATTTGAAAAAAGAAAATTATCTCTGTATTGAACATGTACAGTCTTTTTTCTTGTCATCATTCCTGACACAATTATTTACATTGTGTTAGGTATCATAAGTAAGCCAGAGATGATTTGGAGCATATGAGAGTGTGGGTACCAGTTTGAGTCCCAGCTGCTCCACTTTTGATCCGGCTCTCTACTAATGAGCCTGGGAAAGCATCAGAAGATGGCCCAAGTGCTTGGGCCTCTGCACCCACATGGGAAACCCAGAAAAAGATCCTGGCTCCTGGCTTCAGCCTGGCCCAGACTTAACTGCTGCTATCATTGAGGGAGTAAACCAGCAGATGGAAGATTTCCTTCCCTCTCCCTCTCTCTGTCTCTGTCTCTGTCTCTCTCTCTCTCTCTCTCTCTGTGTGTGTGTGTGTGTGTATAACACCAACTTTCAAATAAATAAATAAATCTTTTAAAAATGAAGTAAATGGGAGGATGCACATAGGATGCATATATATTTTATATATAAAGAATTTGAGCATCCTTGGAATTTTATTTTCAACAATTTATTTGAAAGGAAGTTACAGAGAGAGAAGGGGTGGGGGGAAAGAGAGAGAGAGAGAGATCCTCCATCTGCTGGTTCACTTCCCAAATGACCAGAAGCCAAAGCCAGGAGCCCAGAACTCCATCAGAGTCTCCCACATGGATGGCAGGGGGCCTACTATTTGGGCCATGTTCTGCTGCTTTCCCACATACATTAGAAGGGAGATGGATGTGAAGCAGAGCAGCCAGGATTAAAACCAGAACTCTGAAAAGGGAACTTGACATCACAGGCAGTGGCTAAACACGATGCACCACAACACTGGCCCCCATCCTAGGACTTTTTATATCCCTTAGGTGTTCTGGGACTTATCCCCCTTGAATACTGACAGATAGTGTTACATATTTTATTTGTTATTTCTTCAGGAGTTATTTCCATAGTCTGGGTTGCTATCTCAATGGCCTCTCTTTGCTTGTCTCAATCTACTGGGTTCAAGCCACGCTCAACACAGTTTGAGCTAATTATCAAAGGGGTGAGCAAAGGTGTCACTTGATAAGCAGCAATTCACAGGAGGTAAGGCAGGTTTTTAAATTACAAAGAAGGACATAAAAGGGTCAGGCAATGGGGCAGAGAATATAAATATTAGAGTTGCCCTCCAAACCTATAATATACATTTACATATATCCAGAGATTTATTTTAAATAAATTTGCACAATTTTATGTTCAACATCATCAGTAAAATTCTTGTTGAAAAAAGTCTATGTTTGTTGTATTAACTCAGTAAATAATTGATAACAGTGGTTTGTGTATGTATCTAAAAGTGTACTTCAAACAGTTCATGGAAAATGGAATGAAAAGATACATTTATTTTGGTGCAAAAAATGAATTTCATACATAGAGTCTTCAAAACAGTTCATGAAAATCATGTACTGTAAAAAAAAACTATTGTATGGATTTTGAAAGATTTTTGCACCAAAATAAGCTCATTTTTACATGAACTTTTCTAAGTACCCTCATAATTGAAAGTAAGTCAAAAATATCAAACTACCTAAATCCTGAAACTAATTAACATAAGGCAGACCAGTCTATTTTGTTTCTCAGGAAAGCCATTCTTCCTCCACTGCACTGCTGCTTCCAATCAGACATTCCCTTCTCTTTTCCATCCCAGTCAAATGGATCCATCCTCTCTTATAGAAGCAAAGTATACTAATGACGCAAAGCATTCCATGCACAGACAGCATACAGCATGTGTTTTAACAGATGCTTAAATACTGCTTGAACCTAATGGGACATTAGGCTTGTAGGCACCATGAAAGATTTGCAGAACTACACTAAGATCAGGGTTCAAAGGAATTCACTAAATTAGAGGCTTTGTAAATGATGCTGAGTTTTGTGTACTGTATAATATATGACATTACAAATATACAAAATATGCCATTACAAAGTAATACAAGCGAACTTTTAGGTTTAACTAAAACTAAATTAGCAAACTGTACACTGCAGATTCAGAATTAGATAGGCAGACTCAATTCATGAGTTAAAAAAAAAAAAAGTAGTGAAAGAATAGAAGCTATAGACTCTTCTAGAGATTTTGAAAATTAGGTTAACATATTTATCTGGTTGAGAACTACAGTGGAGATCATTGTGATTGTCCATTCCTGGCCCTCACACAGTAAGGTATATCATTGGTTCACAGCTTGAGAATATGGAGAAGTCTAGGCAGTCTCGTGTAAAAGGAGTGCAGATGACAGGATCAGCTCCAGAGCTGACAACAGAATCACCAACTACAGGGTTCGTAGATTAATTAATACATGCTGTTGTCAGTCTTTGCATATTTCCTTTTCTTTAAATCCTACCATAACTTAATGATTGGGCTTTAGATTTCAAATGTGCAGGCTACTGCTATGACCACTTCAGGAAAGAGCCCTGGGCTAGATATTGGGAGACAGAATCTAATCACACCTCTGCTATTAACTAGCTTTGTAAATATGGGCCACTTAACCTCTCTGGCCTGGCTTTTCTTTTCTGGTAAATGAGAGGGGTGCTTTGGGGAAACTCTATGATCTCTACTGGCTTAAAAATACAGTGATTCTGAACAAACTATTGCTATCTGCAACAAGGGTGAAACTTGCAAATGCAATGTTGAGCTGAGGAAATAGTTGTAAGTGAACACTTTCTATGTGATTTATAAAAAAGTGCAAAAGCAGGTAAAATAATTATCTTGTTAGATGTCAGATGGTGCTAGCTTTGCAGGAAAGTAAAGAGGCAAGGAGGGCCTCTGTGGAGCTGGTCACTTCTTCATCTTGGTACTAGCCAAATGGAGCTAACAATTCATGACAACTCACTGAATTGGTAATAATAATGAATAAGTAATTGGTGACAATTCACTGAATTAGACATTTATGATTTGCACGCATCTCTTTGTGAATGCAATGCTTCATTAAAGTCTCTTTTTTAATGACCAATGGTTCAAATCCATGGCACAGTTCTCAAACTCAGGAAATAACTGCAAACTCCCTTTTATGCTATGCTGCCTCTGTCTGAGGCAAGAGGATGAACACATGAGTCTTTACTGTGTGTCTGGCACTGTGCTATGTACATTCCACACTTTATTCTCACAGTAAGGGTGCAAAATAGCAATCACCATCCAGATGCACAGATAAGAAAACCGAGGCTTATAGAGTGTGAGAATCTTACCCAAGTTCACACACCAAGTGATCGGTGGAGACCAGCCTTAAGCCTAGGTCTGACTGGTGAGTTCTCTAATGCTCTTTCCTACATCTTGCTTCAAATCACTGCTATTTATGATTTATTTAAAAAAAAAACTTCAGTCTTGAAGTCTTATATACAAAAATAGTCTGAGGAAACTAGAAAATTACTTTCCTAAAGTTTAAAACCCTCTGCAAGGGTCAACATTTGCAGCAGGTCTTGGAAGTTACACATTGAGTATGGAAGTCAAGAGACATTTTGGCTTATCTAATAGGATGTGTGTTTAAAAATAAAATCCCTTATTTATTCTTCAGTTTTTATTTATTTTTGTTTTATTTGAAATGCAGAGATAGAGACTGACGGGGGAGGGGAAATAAGTTGGTTCTCACCCGCCGCGCACCAAATACCTGTAATAGCCAGTACTGGGCCAGGCCGAAGCTGGAGCTCCATCCAGTCCCCCAGGTGGGTGGCAGGCACTCAAGTATTTGAGCCATTACTAGCTGCCTCCCTGGGTGCACATCAACAGGACGATGTAATTGGAAGCTGAGCCTGGGACTCAAGACTCAAACCTAGGCACTCCCTTATGGGATGCAGGTACCCCAAGCAGTATAGTAACTTTTACCCCAAACATCATGCCTGACTATGAAATCTCATCTTGTGAACCATTCCCTCTCTAAGATGTAAGATATCTCTCAATATCTAAAAGATCCCCTTCAACTAAAAGAGAGTCATTAGTCACCTCATTAAACACACATACAGGATGCCTAAACACAGCTTGTTCACTCCAGGAACACCACTTAAAAGGCGAAGACTTTGCAAACCTCATTACCTATTAAATTAGGCATATCTGCCCATTCTGAAAAATATTGGAGGGGATCTGGCATTGTGGCACAGCTCATTAAGCCTCTGCTTACAACGCCAGCATCCTATATCAGATTGCCAGTTCAAGTCCTAACTGCTCTGCTTCTGATTCAGTTTCCTATACTTGGGTCTTTGCTACCCATGTGGAAGACAAGGATGAAGTCCCTGGCTCCTGCCTTTCTATTCCAATGACAGATAATAAATAGAGTAAAATGACAACTTGACATAGGACAATTCTGATTCTTTTTTTATTATTTATTTATTTGACAGGTAGAGTTATAGACAGAGAGAAAGGTCTTCCCTCCGTTGGTTCACTCCCCAATTGGCCACTACAGTCAGAGCTATGCTGATCCGAAGCCAGGAGCCAGGTGCTTCCTCCCGGTCTCCCATGAAGGTGCAAGGGCCCAAGCACTTGGGCCATCCTCCACTGCCCTCCCAGACCACAGCAGAGAGCTGGACTGGTAGAGGAGCAACCGGGACTAGAACTGGCACTCATATGAGATGCCAGCACCGCAGGCAGAGGATTAACCAAGTGAGCCAAGGCGCCAGCCCTGATTCTGATTCTAAATAATAAAGTTAGGGTACCAGTCCAGTGCTTAGGCCACACACAAACAAAAGACCTCACTTTCAAGGAAAACTGTAACTGACCTAAATGGCTTTAGTTCTTTGCAGTAATTACAATTACTCCCAATGGATCCAGTGCTCATTCATTTGCTCTAACTCAGGGTAATGGAGAGAAAAGGTAGCCAAGGGCAAGAACCAAGTGTCCCAGACCCAGTCAGCTGGTAGCCGGTGGTTACTGCCAGTGTATCATCTTGATGCTCACTTGGTTCTTTATCTAAATGAGAACACTGTAATCCACACCTATTAAAAAAGTGGAAAAATATTAGTGCCCCCCCCCCGGGGTTTTCGTCCCTTCTGTCCCTTGCCCACCGTGGGGAGTCCTAGTGCCTCAAAGAAGCCAGCACTCAGCACCTTCCTGACCTGCTTTCCTCGCACTACGTAGCAAACATTCCCACTTCCTCCCACCAAACTTCCACCATCTAGTGTAGCTGACTTCAGAGAGATGTTAGAAAGAACATGATAAGAAAAAAGAAACAGGGGCAGGCATCTGGCTTCGTGGTTAAGATGCCCCTTGGGAGTCCCACATCCTAAAATGAAGATAAAAAGTACAATTTACAAGAAAGAATGCTTCCAATCCTTTTTAAAGGACCAATAGAATTTTTTTCTTTTTTTTTAACTTACTTATTTGAAATTCAGACAGAGACATAGATAGAGAGAGATCTCCCAGCTGCTGATTCACTCCTCAAATATTCACAACAGCTGGAATTGGGCTGATTCACTCCCCAAATGCTCACAACAGCTGGAGATGGGCCAGTTAAAGCCAGGAGCTGGGTGGCAGGGACTCAACTACCTCAGTCTTTACCTGCTGCCTCCCAGGTTGGGCAGGAAGCTAGAGCCAAAAGCAGAGCTGAAATTCAAACCCATGCACTCCAGTATGGGATGTAGATGACCCAAGTAGCACCTTAAATACAGTGCCCCTAAAAGCATTCTTTCCAAGGTCAGTTTTTCAGGGCAGTCATATTTTAAACATAGAACTTACTTATCAACATATATTCCTATGATCACTGATATCATAAAAAAGATTGTTAAAGGAACAACAGTAGTCACTATGCACTTGCTCCCCAGGTAAGACCTCTGTCCCTAACGAATTGTAATATGAGAATTGACTGCAAACTTTCTCCCCAAACTGTACTCTACATGTTGTGTGTGTGCGTAGGTACAAATTGTTGGTTCTCTGTATATAAAGTCATACTAAAAACGAATCATAATGAAGAAGGAGATGGGGAGAGAGAGGGAGGTAGGATAGGAGATGGGGGGGGTAGTATGGGGGAAAGAACCACTATATTCCTAAAGTTGTGTCTATGAAAAAATGCATTCATTAAATAAAAACTTTAAAAAAATTCCTAATAGATTAAGCATGGATTTCAGTGCATGCCCAGCAAAACGAAAGACCACCGGTAGTGTGAGAATAGGAATGTCATTTTTATCCCTTGAAGAAGATGACTACTGCCCTTGTTACAAGGACCTGAACTTCTGGGTCTTCACAGCACCTGGGAGATGCTCTAACGACAACGGCAGCAGGTCACCCTCCTCTTTTCCTGGGTGATCTGATCTTTAACACTTTTTCCCTATTTCTGGACAATAAGTCTTTAATAAATTATAGGCACATACTTAGGTGATATTTCAAATGCCATACCACGATGCTGGCCCAAAACTGATATTCAAATAAATACTGAGAGAATTCTGCCTTGGCTAGAATATATGGCCATGATGTCTAAATGAGAGACTGTTATTCCATCTTCATAGCTCAACAGACTCATATATTTTGAGATTGCTTCTTTCTTTCAGTTTACACTGCTTCCCATATATATACATCAATTATTCAGCTTTTCTTTACTCCAAAAAAAATCTGAAGTAACTAACTTTATAAAGAGAAAAGATTTATTTCGACTCATGGTTTTGGAGGTTCACAGTCCAAGATTGGATGGCCCCATGGCCCCATTGGTTTGACCTCTGGTGAGGCAGCACAAGGTATCATGTTCTCCTTGTAAATACAATGCTTCTCCCTGTAAAGCCACCATTATTCAATCATGAGGGCTCCATTCTAAAAACTTAATCCAGTCTAATTACTTCCCATAGACCTCATCTCTACATCCTACAACTGAGCTAAGTTTCCATCCTCTTAGTATCATCAACTTATCATAAGTTAGAACTGCCACATGAGTTCAGGGGCCAAATCATGTTCAAACGTTTGCAACACACACCATAAATCAAAGCAAGAACTAGATTATGGTCATTGCAATGTCGGTGGTCCAGTACCCCTATTGATGAAAGGTTGCACTTTCATGACTGAATCTCGAGCATAGCGTGGGCTGACAACACCCAACAGGCTTTCACTAAGCACCAGCTCAGGGCCAACCATTAAGATCTGTCCTCAGAGCTACTATTGTATCTCAGTTCCTTCATCCCTGGAGAGAGATCCTGGCATTCACCTAAGTGCCTTTGGTCAGGCCACCACTGAGCCTCCCCGAGCCCCAGCATTACATAGTCTGATCACAGAACAAATAGAAGAGTCATTGTGGGTCTACATGCTTGGAACAAGACCCAGAGGGACACAACACATGGGAAGATAGATGGCAAGATTTAGAATCCACAAAGAAGAGCTACTTCAAGAAGAACACATCTAAATTCTATAATTCACATTTTTAAGCAAGTGGAAATCAAGTGGTAGTGTTAGAAAATAAAAGCATATTATGAATCAAGGAATATTTTCTAACCAACCTGCCAGAAAACTCTGAGACTTTTTCCCCTCTCTGGGCCTGAATCTTCAATTTAATGCCTTGAATCAACTGTTTATGAAATGCAGCACTCAACAAATATTTGTTTCATGAATGAATGAACTGCTGAAATCTGTGACTCATATTTTAGACAGTAAAAATACAAATGGTGTTTTTAATTAACTCAGCAACATATGGTATTGATTGTAAATGTGCTTTATTAAACTATAAGCAACACTGAGATACTGATACTATAAAAGTAATTCTGCTCCCAAAATACAATTATAGTAATATATTACTAGACTTATTTTTAAAATATAGACTATTAATATGCCTTAATCAGCCCTTCATTAAGTTTGTGCAGGAATTTTGAACCAGTTAAGTTGCTGGATTTCTCTTTCCTCGGTGGCAGCAGGTGCCTCCCTTCAGCCAAGGCAAAAGGGCTCTTGCCTTGGATCCTATTCTGATGCTCATCCAGCTACAACCCTCTCCAAGGACCAAAGAAATGTGTACACCAAAAGCCCATTTTCTTCTCCTAGACAATCCTCTGAGTATCTGGATCCCCAGACTTCCCAAACAACCCCAACCCTGCTTGCATAAGTTGTTCAACACTGCTTCCCAGCATCCTTCCTCTACAAGGTACAGCACAGGGCTAGACGGCCTCCCACAGGGCCCAGGGCAGGGTGCACAGTAGGGAACGTGCCTGATCATGTGCAAACAGCAGAGTCAGAGGTAGGGAGAGGCAGCTGGCCTCGGGCCAAGGACCAAGGCTTGCACTCCCTGGGCCACTGTATTACAGCACAGAGCACTAAAGAGTCCAGGAATTCTAAATACAAGGCTTCCTTCCAGATTGCCATGCAGAGGCATGTGTTGAGATGGCAAGATAGAACAGAATTACAGTTTGGTAACTTGATGGATAACTTCTCAGTATTTAGACCCATGCTTTGTGGACCTCTATTTATACCCATGATCCTGGATTTGCAAATTGTAGACATACTTTCTTTGAATTTATTTTCTTGAGCTTCGGATATCCAAACACAGCACATAAAAATAAAGGATCACAAGTGAGAACCTTCCCACACTTAAGTGAGATTTGCTGTGCCCTAAAACTTTACCAGCAGAGGTTATTGGTCTAAAGTAGTTTCTCTTGAAACATACCCTATGTACATCAACAGAGCTAACCTAGGGAGGCAATGATATTATCAAATAATGAAAAAGGCTTATTGAGCTTTTAGCATAGGCTGAGTACAGCATGAAATAATTTGCATGCATGATTCCATCTAATGCTCTCAACAACTCTAAGGTAGGTGATGACATTATTTTCTGTTTTAAAGATGAGGAAACAAACTTAAAGAAGTTTGATAAGTTGTCTAAATTTCCACAGCTAGGAAGAACTACATCCTGGATGCCCCTGGAGCCCTGCAGCCTAGAGTGCCTGCTCTGCCTCTCTCCTCTCTTACTGCTGGCACCATAATCCTCTACAATCTCTGCCTCCTCTCTTCCTTACCTTATCCTTACTGTGCCCCCAAGGGCTTCAGGTTTCTTGTGGTAATTGCCTATTCTACTAGCCATAGAGATGAATTGTGTGGACTGATGCTTGTAAACCCACAAACACACATGAAAGGAGAGGTACTTTGGAGTTAAAAAGTAACTTAAAGTCAGAGAATCTATTCCCTGTGATGTTCATGATGGGCTGAGTAACCAGGGCAAGGTGCTAATCTCAATTGTCAGAAGGGTGAGGTGCACACAGCGCCAGGAGTGTGCAGTGGGAATGCTTACCTGGGGATTGGGTGTACCCTGAAAGACAGAGACCCGAAGAGATCAGAACTGCGAGGACATACAGATATGTCAGCCTCAGTGCTAGGGTGGTGACGGGGTAAGGACATCCTCCAGGCTAGGGAGAACGTTTGGGTCAGAAAAAATAAGTACATGTCATCCTTTTTCATTTAACCCCACACCAAACCCAATCTTTCTGGTTTGCTAGTTTATTTAAATCAGATCTACAAGTGAACTTCAAAAGGTTTGTGAGAAAATGGAATTAAAATGTTTATTTTGTCGCAAGAAAATTTGAAATACATGAATAGTTTTTATGTAATATGCATTTTCCATGAACTTTTTGAAAATCCTCTCATATATCAGAAAAATGATCTGCATAATTTTAAAATATAGCAGGCATGCAAGGGAAAATATTTAAAATTTTCTCAAAACTGAGCCTGAGAGAGAAGAAAAAAAAATTTGCAGAAGCAAATCACTGGGTAAAATATTTTGAGAAGGAGCAAGAAGGAAAGAGGAAGAGAGGTTTTCTCTGTCCTTCTCCCTCCCCCCTCCCTTTCTCCTTTCATCTTCAAATTCGGTGACTGAATATGCTTACTTTGGGAAAATAGATTCAGGCACAATCATGACATCTGCCCTCTATATAGAAAGAGAGAGGTAAAAATGAGATATTTCATTTTAAGTCTACATTTCAGTTCAACCTTACCCTTCTCCTTGTACAAAGGCGTCTAGGGCACTCAAAAACTCTTACTTGCTCTTGTTCCTGTTACCATGACAACAGGCATCTGCTCTGAATGGACAGGAAGAGTAGGGAAACAAATATCTTTCAACCTACTTGAGAAATACTTCCTCGTTGATAATGCAATGCTTCCAGTGTTACTGGCTCCTAGGCGTGTTAAGTGGTTAATAGACATGCCTTCAGGAACTTGAGTCTCTAAGCTACATGGCTAAGGGACAACACATTCAGTGCAACTCTTCTGCTTGATGCAAGACACAGGTGCTCGCTTGTCAGCTCTCAATGGCAACAAGGATACAGGAGCCTAGGGCTCAGTGTGGGACCTAGATATGCACAGCCCTACTTAGGTATGGTTCACAGTCAAGGCACAAAAGTACTTGCTGGAAACAAAAATCAAATATTAGTATTAGTTTGTTTCCTTCTGCTATAATTAAATACCTGAGGCTAGTACTTTATAAAGAAAAGAATTTTATTTAGCTCACATATTTGACCTAATTATCTTGTACTAGGCTCCACCACTTAAAAGGTTCTGTCACTTTAGCATCACCAAACTGGAGACCAAGCTTCTAGAGTGCCCAACCTTTGAGGAATACATTCAAACCATAGCAAGGCCTTCACAGAATCTGAATCTGGTTATAACTCAAAGAGGAAATAACAAAACTCCACTCCCAGCTACCTTCCCATGGCTGTAATTTGCATACTTTATCTCATTCAACACTTTTTGAGTCTTGTTATATGCTAGATCCTCTACATAATTATCACATTGAGCCATCTCAACATCTTTTTACAGTAGGTGCTATTAGCTCCACTCTTTGCTAGGAAAACCAGTGCTAAAAGAGGTTAAATAATGTGTCCAGCAGAAAGCATTTGGCAGAACCATGAATATGCTCCTTGGGACACCACATCCCATATAAAAGTGCCTGAGTTCGAATCCCAGCTCCACTCCTGATTCCAGCGTCCTGATGAGGCACATACTGGGAGACAGCAAGTGATGGCCCAAGTGCTTGGATCTCTGCCACCCACTGGGTAGGCCAAAGGGAGTTCTGGGCTTCTGGTTTCTGGTTGTTACAGGCATTTGGAGAGTGAACCAGAAGATAGACAATTTTGGTAGCTCTCCTTCTCTCAAATAAATGAAAATAAGTAAAGAAAATTTAAAGAAAAAACCTGCAGGTTCACATAGACAACCCATTGAAGTCTAATGAGAGGAGGAGGTATTGAGCAGCCACTAACCAACTCAGGACATACTCACTGATCATGGATGAACTCATAGCTTGGTCCTTGCTCTCCTGTAGCTGACACGCTGAGGCAATTCAGACCAAAGACAAGTAAACAAAATATTACTTAATTACAAATCACAGTAACTGTTGTTAAGGAAATGATGCCCTAAGAAAGAATTGTGCCTCCTCCTTATTAAAAACTCCATCCTCTAGAGTCCTCTTCTATGCAAGACGAAGGCAAAGCCGTGATCCCCAGGCCTGAGAGGACACACAAAGGAACAGCTTCGCACAGTGACTAAGAACATGAGCTGCTTCTTAGCCAGCCATTTAAGACCCAGATCTGCCACAGCCTGAATGACCTGGGACAAGCTCCCTAAAACACAGTTGGCCTCAGCAAATGAAGAAATACGTGCCAAGCACTTAGCTGAACAGGCACATAACAGAAGAGTAAGTTTCAGTTATATTATCACTGTCATTTACTTTCCTCCCACACCCAAAAGTCCTCCCAGATGTCCCCTACAATGGTGATGCGCTATGGTGGCCTCTAGAGATTGAGTAACCAAAGCCAGGGAGAGTCAGCTCAGTTGAATGAAAACATGGACTTTGACACTCCCTTCCCTTATGCATTATCTATGGGCTGGTGTAGAAATTGCCATCGATGACCCACTCACCTGTGCTCAAATCCCTTCACAGTTCTCATTGGCTCTCATACAGTACTCACTGGCTCCCAGTGCACTTTCGTTCCCAACTACAAGCACCTGTGTCTTGTGTTTTATAGTCTCCAGCATACTATGCTACTGCATGGATTGTCACAAGTACCTGGGAGTTTATGTCTCCTGGGAAGCAGCCCTTTCCCAAAACTGACAGGTGCAAACAAAATTCCAGCTTCTCCACAGTCTGATGGAGACCACTCCATGTGCTCCCCTTTGGGCAACTTAGCTCCACATTACACTTTTGCTTGGCCTCTTCCTCTTCCAAAACCCACTCCTACTACTCTATAAGGCAACATCTCCTAATAAATAAGTCGCTTTCACAGGAATCCTCTTCCCAGGGTCTGCTCCAGAGAAAAAAACGTAAGACAAATTAGAGTAACTGGCCAAGGTACCTGCTTTCAAAACAAGGTCCGAAACACTTGGGTGAGAAATGTTCCAGTCTTAGCAAGACTTGACACACACAGTGTTGGTACTCTCCAAGTGTGGAGAGTAGTCATAGACACTTCTTTCTGTCCTTTGGTGTGATAGATGGAGGACCATTAGAATTGACAGGTGTAAGCACAGATACACATCTGGGGACAAGATGCACCCCTGAGCAGCAATTGCTCCTGAATTAGAGTCATCAAAATTTCCACTGTTGCTTGTTCCCAAATGAGCTGTTTCTTAAACACAATTCAGGATATGCCAGAACAAGCAAGACTTTCTGAAGTGCTCAAAATAACAAAGAAATTGAATCTTCTTAAGCGAAATACAATTAAAAGTATGAGTGAAATGTTCTTCATTTGAATGTTTAATGGAATTCTAACTGTAAGAATCTCTTTATGCTAGGAACTGTAGTTGTTATGGATACAACTTGTAGACATATGACGATGTTCTCTCTTCCAGGATGACTTTCAATTACATTATGATCTACCTAGGCTTTTATTTAAGAATAAAAAATAAGAATTCTAGTAGAGAAGATTTTGAGACCAGCCTCCTTTACCATGACTTGGCTATATGGCCTTAGATATGAAATATCTGATATCCTGAAATAACATTTAGAGCTTAAAGATAATATAAACTAAGGTTTTTTCTACTTTTCTAAACTTCCATATTTTCCAAAATGAATTTATATAACATGCTTACATAAACATACATATGTAAGTATGAGTATATGGATATCCATATATGCTTTATGTGTATATATAAATATACTTGTATTATACATAAGTTTACAAAGACATATTACTTTTACAATCTAAAATTTCTAAATTGAGCAATGTTCAACTGTAAGTATTCTTAGGAGATATATATTAGAAAAGTGAAATCGTTTCACTTATATATAATTAAAGTATTTTTTAAAGATTTTTTTTTTACTCATTTGAAAGGCAGAGTTACAGAAAGAGAGAGGGAGAGACAGAGAGAGCTTTCATTTGGCCAGGGTTAGCCCAGGCCAAAGCCAGGAGCTTCTTCTTGGTTCCCACAGGGGTGCGGGGGCCCAAAGACTTGGACCATCCTCCTATGTTTTCCCAAGTGCATTATCAGAGAGTTGGATTGGAAATGGAGCAGTTGGGACTTGAATCAGTGCCCATATGGGATACCCACACTGCAGGCAGCTGCTTAACACAATAGGCCACAACCCCAGCCCCTATCAAAGTATTTTTTAAATAATAAGATTCAGTGAAGATAATGAGACTATAAACTGATCTCCTTCTTTGAAAGCAATTTAACAAGAGTTTTTCTAGAGATCCCAAGATGGTGGATTAAGGAACAACATACTGTGCTAGGCTAGGAATAAACAGTAAAAAAAAAAAAAAAAAAAAAAAAAAGTATAGGCAGATAGGCAGTGCACTCTCAGCGGAGAATTGGAGAGGAAACCACACTGGAAATCCTACAAGAGGAAGAGGAGGCCATAGACCTGTGTGGAGCGTGTGAACACACAGCACAAATATGAACACAGTGCACAACTACAGCAGCTGAGAGTCAGAGCAAGCAGCAGCTTAGAGACAGAGACGACACCAGACAGCAACAACCCATGGTGATACAGCTGGAGGGAGAGTGTGCCGTGAGTGCAGACTGGAGGCCTCGGAGCTAGCAACTGCTAGTGGCTGCCTGTGGACCCAGTGGAAGTAGAAAGGTTATCGCATCCCAACTTCCCTACAACAGTGCCTGCTGCCTGGCTGAGAAAGGGTGAGCGTCATTTTGGGTGTGGGTGGGAGCTGCCGAAGACTTTATGCATGCACACAGCAACTGGCTGAGACAGGACGCTATCTTCTAAGCAGTACTGGTGGCAGTGGCAGCCACTGGCTCTTGTGTATGCCAGCGATCCAGAGAGTAAGCAGAGGGAAACAGCCCCCCTGACTTTGAGCCCAACTAATAAGTGGCTGGGCAATCGCATAGGACGGTGACGTGCCCGCATCCTCCCAGAATCAAGACGCCTAGGTGGAGCTGTCATGGGAAACATCTGCCTCCTTGTGACTGGACAGGCTGGCAGGGCAGACAGAAACATCTGCACCCAGCAGCCATGAGAGCTTTGTGTGCTGAGACCATGGGGACTCGGTGGCTACATGAGAAGGTGTGGGTGTAGCTGGGTCTCTGGGCAATCACTGGATACAGCTCCATTCATTTGGAGCTCCTTGGTTGCCTAGAGAAGGACATGCAGTGGGAATTGTGCTCACAGGGAGGACTGTGCAGATCATTTGTGTGGTTCATATGGTGGTGCAGAATACACTGTAGGCTAACACTCAGGTATTGCAATCTACCACATTCAATTTGGGCTATACCTGGATACTTGCCCCACAATGGACCACTAACAAGAGCCTCCTGGTGGGGCCCAGCACCGTGGCTCACTTGGTTAATCCTCCGCCTGTGGTGCCAGCATCCCATATGGGCGCCGGGTTCTAGTCCCAGCTGCTCCTCTTCCAGTCCAGCTATCTGCTGTGGCCCAGGAGAGCAGTGGAGGATGGCCCAAGTGCTTCGGCCCTACACCCACATGGGAGACCAGGAGGAAGCACCTGGCTCCTGGCTTCGGATCAGCACAGCGCCAGCCATAGCGGCCATTTGGGGGATGAACCAACGGAAGGAAGACCTTTCTATCTGTCTCTCTCTCTCTCTCTCTCTCTCTCTCTCTCACTGTCTGCAACTCTACCTGTCAAATAAATAAATGAAATCTTATTAAAAAAATTTTTAAAAAAGCCTCCTGCCAAAACCCAGCACACACTGCTCGGTATTCACTGAAAGTACAGATAGTCCACTAAGCTGCAGAGATAAAGCTCAAAGATAAAGACATCAGAGGAAAAAAACAAAACTCAACTCCACAAATGCCTAAAAACAAACACAAAAATTCAAGAAACAAGAATAAGGAAGACACTATAACCCACCCAAAGAATCACAACATTTCAATATTAGAATGTCAAAGAGATTGAGGAAATGCCAGAAATGGAATTCAAGAAATTAATAATAGGATTACTCAAAAGCAATCAGAAGCAAATCCATGAACTAAAGAAAATCAGACATGATATGAATGAAACTTTTTTCCATGAAATTGAGATTTTAAGACAAATAAAAATGAAATATTAGGAATAAATAATTCAGTAGATCAAATAAAAATTCAGTGGAAAGCCTTAACAGCAGACTTGGCAAGGTAGAAGAAAGAATATCTGAAATAGAAGACAAATGTTTGAAATCCTACAGTCAGACAAAAAAGAAGAAAATAGAAAACAAAAAAAGTATTGGGAGACTTGTGAGATACTATCAAACTACTCAACATACAGGTCTTGGGAGTTCCTGAAGACGTGGAAAGAGAAAATGGACTAAAAGGCCTATTTAGTGAAATAATTACAGAAAACTTCCCCAATTTGGAAAAAAGAAGGGACATCAAAGTAGAGGAAGCACATAGAATTCCTAACAGACATGACCAGAAAAGATCTTCACCACCACACATTTTAATCAAACTTTCCACAGTAAAGCATAAAGAAAAGATTCTAAAATGTACATGAGAGACATGCCAGATTACTTTCAGAGGACCTCCAAATAGACTCACAGCTGAATTCTCATCAGAAGCCCTGCAGGCTAGAAGGGAATGGTGAGATATAGTCCAAGTCTTAAAAGAAAAAAAAATTGTCAACCCTGAATACTATACCCTGCAAAGCTCTCATTTATGAATGAAGGTGAAGTAAAGTTATTAGAAAACATTGGAGAGACCTTGCAAGATATAGGCATAGGCAAAGATTTCTTGGAAAAGACCCCAGAGACACAGGCAGTCAAAGCCAAAATTAACAATTGGAATTATATCAAATTGAGAAGTTTCTGTACTGCAAAGAAACAGGAAAGTGAAGAGGCAACTGAAGAATGGGAAAAAAATTTGCAAATTATGCAACTGATAAAGGTTTAATAACCAATATCTACAAAGAGATCAAGAAACTCCACAACAACAAAATCAACAACCCACTTAAGAGATGGGCCAAGGACCTAAACAGACATTTCTCTTTTTTTTTTTTTTTTTTTGACAGACAGAGTGGACAGTGAGAGAGACAGAGAGAAAGGTCTTCCTTTGCTGTTGGTTCACCCTCCAATGGCTGCTGCGGCCGGCGCACTGCGCTGATCTGAAGCCAGGAGCCAGGTGCTTCTCCTGGTCTCCCATGCGGGTGCAGGGCCCAAGCACTTGGGCCATCCTCCACTGCACTCCCTGGCCACAGCAGAGAGCTGGACTGGAAGAGGAGCAACCGGGACTAAAACCCAGGGTGCTGGTGTAGCAGGTGGAGGATTAACCTATTGAGCCACAACGCCGGCCCTAAACAGACATTTTTCAAAAAAGGAAATTGAAACGGCCAACAGACACTTGAAAAAATGTTCAGGATCACTAGCCATCAGGGAAATGCAAATCAGAACGACAATTGGGTTTCACCTCACCCCAGCTTACATACAGAACTCAACTAACAACAGATGCTGGCGAGGATGTGGGGGAAAAGGGATACTAATACATTGCTGATGGGGATAAAAACTGGTAAAACCACTGTGGAAGACAGTTTGAAGATTCCTCAGAAACCTGAATGTAGCCCTACCACATGACCCAGCCATCCCACTCTTTGGAATTTACCCAAAGGAAATTAAATTGGCAAATAAAAGAGCTGTCTGCAGCTCAATTCACAATAGCTAAGACATGGAACCAACCTAAATTCCCATCAACAGAAGACTGGATAAAGAAACTCTATAGAACACTATATAGCAGTAAAAAAAAAAAAAAAAAATGAAATCCGATCATTTGCAACAAAATGGAGGAATCTGGAAAACATCATGCAGAGTGAAATAAGCCAGTCCCAAAGGGACAAATATCAAATGTTCTCCCTGATTGGTGACAACTAACTGAGCATCTAAAAGGAAACCTGTAGAAGTGAAATGGACACTATGAAAAACAATGTCTTGATCAGCCCTTGTTCTGACTGTCGAGGAACAACTTACTATTTTATTCCTTTTAGTATTTTTTGTTCTACTTAATACCATTGGTTAGACTCTTTAATTAACACACAATTATTCTTAGGTGTTTAAATTTAACTGAAAAGTGATCCCTGTTAAATATTAGAGTGGGAATAAGAGAGGGAGGAGATGTACAGTTCAGCACATGCTCACTCGGACTTACCCCTAATGGTAGAGCTAGAAATGTGCCAGGGGATTCCAATTCAATCCCACCAAGGTGGCATGTACCAATGCCATCTTACTAGTCAAAGTAATCAACTTAAGTTCATAGTTGATCATACTGATAGGATTAAGTGTTAAAGGGATCACATAAAAAAGACTAGTGTCTGCTAATAATAACTGATAGAATTAAAAAGGAGAGAACGATCCAACATGGGAAGCAGGATACACAGCAGACTCATAGAAAGGCAGATGTCCTAAACAGCACTCTGGCCTCAGAATCAGCCTTTAAGGAATTCAGATCCGACTAAAAAGCCCATGAGAATCGCTTCTCGGCCTTTTGGCTAAGATCAAGTGTAAAAAGCCCATGAGAGTTTTTCAGGCATTGAAAGCCAAGACACTGTGGCAAAAAAAAAAAAAAATGACCTAAATGAAAGATCTCTGTGAGTGAGATCCCAGCGGAAAGAACAGGCCATCCAAGAAGGAGGTACCTTTCTCTGAAGGGAGGAGATAACTTCCACTTTGATTATGGCCTGTCTAAATAAGATCGGAGTTGGCAAACTCAAGAGGCTTCCATAGCCTTGACAGCTTATGACAAGAGCCTCAGGTGATTACTGACGTCATAAATAAGAGTGTCAATTGTTAAATCAACAACGGGAGTCACTGTGCACCTACTCCCCATATAGGATCTCTGTCTTTAATGTGTTGTACTATGCGAATTAATGGTAAATCTACTACTTAAACAGTACTTTATACTTTGTGTATCTGTGTGAGTGCAAGCTGTTGAAATCTTTACTAATGAAGGACCCTTATGGGGGGAGAGGGACAAGAAACTAGGCCTGGGCAGATATCAGGGGCTTCTTAAGAGGTTAGATGTTCCCCAGGGTCCAGCGGGCACGTTCTCTGGGAAGGAAAAGTCTATCCCCTTTAGAGAACCTCTAGGCATGCCCAGAGCAGAGCTGCCACTCCCCTTCGGAGAGTCTCAGTACTCTCCTCAGCATTCTCCTCAGCTGGTTCCCTCAGTACTCTCCTCAGCATTCTCTTCAGCTGGTTCCCTCAGCACTCTCCTCAGCATTCTCCTCAGCTGGTTCCCTCAGCACTCTCCTCAGCACTTTCCGGTATGCTAATTGTCCCTCCGAACCGGCCAATCCCATATGCTAATTTGTTGACTATATAACCTGTGTGAAACTGCCGCTCAGGGCTCCTCACCGCCTTAGGTGGGGGCCCGTTTGCGCAAACGTACAATAAATACCTCATGCTTTTTGCATCAACTGGTCTGGAGTCTGGATTTTTGGGCGTCCTCTCGAGCAAGTGGGCATCTCTACAACTGAGAGGTCCAACACTAAGTTGATCTTGAATACCTAGATCATATGCAAACATATAATAATTGAACAACATGTTCCTGAAAGAACAATGGGTCATAGAAGAAATCAAAAGAGAAATAAAAAAAAATTTCTGGAAACAAATGAAGATGACAGTACAACATAGCAAAACCTATGGGATACAGCAAAAGCAGAGTTAAGAAGAAAGTTTATGGCAATTGGTGCCTACATGAAGATACTGAAAAGATACTAAATAAGTAAGATTTCAATGCAGCTCAAGGACATAGAAAAACAACAACAAATCAAACCCAAAATTAGTAGGAGGAAAGACATAAAATTAGAGAAGAAATCAACAAATTGAAATGAAAAAAATACTAAAGATCAGTGAAATGAAGAGCTGGTTTTTTGAAAAAACAAACAAAATTGATACACCACTGGCTCAACTAACCAAAAAAGTAGAAAGAAGACCTAAATCAATAAAATGAGAGATGAAAAAGGAAATGTAACAACAGATAACACAGAAATAAAAAGAATCATCAGTAATTACTACAAAGACTTGTATGTCAACAAATTAGGAAACCCAGAAGCAATGTATAGGTTCCTAGACCCATACAATCTGCCAAAATTGAGTGATGAAGACATATAAAATCTAAACAGAAAAATATTCAAGATAGAGATTGAATCAGTAATAAAGACCCTCACAACAAAGAAAAGCTCAGGACCAGATGGCTTCACTGCTGACTTCTACCAGACATTTATAGAGGAACTAATTCCAATTCTTCTCAAGCTATTCAAAACAATTGAAAGGGAAGGAATCATCCCAAACTCTTTCTGTGAAGCCTGCATCACCTTAATTACTAAGCCAGAAAAAGATAAAACAGAGAAAGAGAACTATAGATCAATATCTCTGATGAACATAGATGTAAAAATCTTCAACAAGATATTACCTAATTGAATCCAACAATTCATCAGAAAGATCAGAGATTTATCCTTGGTATGCAGGGATGGTTCAACATCTGCAAATCAATAAATGTGATACATCACATTAACAAACTGAAGAGCAAAACCCATGTGGCTATCTCAACAGATGCAGAGAAAGCATTTGAAAAATACAACTTCCATTCATGATGAAAACCATAAGTAAATTGATACAGAAGGAACATTCTTCAACATAATCAAGGCAGTTTATGGCATACTCATGGCCAGCATCCTATTGAATGAGGAAAAGATGGAAGCATTCCACTAATATCTGGAACCAAACAAGGATGCCCACTCTTACCCTTATTAATTAATATAGTACTAAAAGTTTGAGCCAGAGCCATTTGTCAAGAAAAAAAAAATCAAAGGGATACAAACTGGGAAAGAGGAAGTCAAACTATCCCTATTTGCAGATGCCATGATTCTGTATATGGGGTATCCAAAAGATTCCACTGAAACTATTGGAACTCATAAAAGAGTTTGGTAAAATGGGAGAGAAGAGAGGAGCGGCAAGATGGCGGAATAGGAAGGGAGCACATTGATAGTTCAGCAAGACACACAGGTTAATAAAAGTGGAGATACTGCAGGGTCAAGGAAGAGTAGGGGAAGAAACAGCAGCAGAAACTCTTCCAGAACTAGTGATTCACAGTGGACCTGCGTGGAGAGCGTGGGAGCCCAAGTTCGGGACACCAGCGGCAGACTCAACGCACCAGCGCGGGAACGCGAGGTGAGCCGAACCTCCATAGCCCGAGACACCAGCGGGCAAGCAGAAAGAGGAGACTAGAGGGAACGAGGCTTGAAACTCCATGGGGAAAAGTTCACCAGGCTAACTAGAAGAGAGAGAGGGAAAAAAAAGAAAAAAAGTGACTGATACGGACACGAGTTTCTCTCCCTCCACTCACCCCTCAAAGGCGAGCAAGACAAAGAGCAGGCGCCATTTTGGACATACATCATAAGCAGGGCAACCTCAGGTCTGCACCGGCCCTGAGCCTAGCAGAAAAACCTGACTCTGGGGGGAGGGGTGAAATAACAGGAGATTAGCATCTAACTTGGCAACTCAGTGGGAGACTGCAGGAGAATTGGAGCCCACACTGAGGGCAGCAGAGATTCCCTGTGTGGTCCTTGGGAAAGAGCTTCCGATCTCTGGCTCCTGTGGGTATATCATTCGCCTGCTAACTACCTCCAATTACGTTCAGCTGTGCGGAATTAATTCCCTTTTGAATCAAAAAGAGAGAGAGAGATTTACCACACCTAACCTGGGAGTTTCATCTTTGACACACCCTCAACCCTGAGGAACCAAACACAGCTCTCAGTCCACACTTATCTCAAGCCTCTAAGGCTCCACCGAAAGCAGACAGTCCACTTAATATAGAGCCATAGTGTAACAAGAAAAAACACCACAGTGAAGAAGCCAAATATCTCCAACATGCCATACAACAAACGCAAAAACCGAGGTAACAAGAACAAGGAAGACACTATGACGCCCCCAAATGAAAAAGACACCCCAATTCAAGATTATGAAGATGATGAGATAGAAGAAATGCAAGAAGCAGTCTCAAAAAATTGATAAGAACATTAAGAAGTTCTCAAAAACAAATTCTTGAACTACAGAAATCCTTAGTGGACAAGATAGAAAATCTCTCTCGTGAAAATGAAATATTAAGGAGGAATCAAAATGAAATGAAACAACTAGTAGAACATGAAACTGTGATAGTGACAAAAAACCACAATGAAATGAAGAACTCAATAGATCAAATGACAAACACATTAGAGAGCCTTAAAAACAGAATGGGTGAAGCAGAAGAGAGAATATCAGACTTAGAAGACAGAGAACAGGAAAGGAAACAGGCAAACCAAAGAAAAGAAGAAGAAATTAGAAATCTAAAAAATATTGTCGGGAATCTACAGGATACTATTAAAAAACCTAATATTCGGGTTCTAGGAGTTCCTGAAGGCATGGAGAGGAAGAAAGGATTAGAAGGCATTTTCAGTGAGATACTAGCAGATAATTTCCCAGGTTTGGAGAAGGACAGAGGCATCTTAGTACAGGAAGCTTATAGAACCCCTAAAAAACATGACCAAAAGATCCTCACCACGACACATTGTAATCAAACTCACCACAGTGAAACATAAAGAAAAGATCCTAAAATGTGCAAGAGAGAAACGTCAGATTACTCTCAGAGGATCTCCAATTAGACTCACAGCTGACTTCTCATCAGAAACCCTACAAGCTAGAAGGGAATGGCGAGATATAGCCCAGGTACTAAGAGAGAAAAACTGCCAGCCCAGAATATTATATCCTGCAAAGCTCTCATTTGTGAATGAAGGTGAAATTAAGACTTTTCATAGCAAACAGAAACTGAAAGAATTTGTTGCCACTCATCCTGCCCTGCAAAAGATGCTTAAAGATGTGTTACACACAGAAACACAGAAACATGGTCACCAATATGAAAGAAGGTAAAGGAAGGAAACCTCACAGCAAAAGATCACAGGAAGCTCAATTTCTCTTTGACATAGAATTAAACTCTGATGCTCTGTTAAAGCAATGTGTTAAAGTATTCTAAAAACAAAAAGCAATTCAAATCAATTGGCAATCTACAAAAAGAGTTAAAGATTTTAAAAGCTATTATTAAAATTGCTATATTGGTCTATTATGCTATGTTATATGTGTGTACATATTGTATGTCCACATAGGAAATTTTATTAAGAGTTTTATTTTAAATGGCTTATAGATAAGATTGTCCATAAATTTAAGCTGCTAAAATCAATCAAAGATACATTTTAATTTGTGTGACCTGAATCTGTGTATCATATGTTTTAAACTTGTTGGTAGAAAGAAACTAAAAACATTTTATATGGTTGTGCTTAAGTTTACTGGTTAAACAAACTACACCATGTTAGATACTTAAGAGGTGTTTTCAAATACATGATTCTTAAAATTTATAGAAGGCATTGGACCTTCTGGTAAATGTTTTCTTAAGTTGTTATCTAATGGTTGAAACGGTTTGCTAAGTATTCATGTAATATTGCTATTGTCAGCAAGCGATCTAGGACTTGCTCCCTCATTTCTCTATTCTAAGCCCAACTTGTTCTTTCATTTCTCTATTCTCTTCAAGGTAGGAAACTAATTCTATTATGAAGGAATCTGTAGGATGCACAATTTAATCTTTAGACCTTATAAAAGAGATGGCTAACATTTTTCTGTAATAAATAGCCAAAATAAGAACTTAAATAATAATCTCATAGTTAGATTCACTTCGCCATCAGCGAAGTATACAGTAAGTAGAAAAAACCTCCCTTTCAGGCCAAAGGGAAAGAAAGTTTTAAAGTAAGAATATAATTTTCCTCATGGGCATTGTCTACCTTAGAAAAACTACTACAGAACATGCCTGTGACTATAGACTTGTAGTTCAGGCCACCAAAGATTAGAGATGGGACATGGGCACTCCCTTGACTTGCCTCCTCTGGTCTGCTTTAACACAAACCAGGAGGAAAAGAAAGCTAGGCATCAGAAGCAATGGGTGGCAGGCCTATTAATGACTGTTCTGTACAGTGATCTGCCCTCAAGGAGGCCCAACAGGCCAGTCCACTGCAGTGGCTTTCAATGTGGTAAGCCTGGGCTTCAGCAGAAGTCAGCTTGTGAAGAGCCCTGGCAGCTCTGCCAAGAGTTGGATCACTGGAAATGGACCTGCCCTGGAGTCGAAGGATGCCCAGGTCAGAGCCACAGATCTTATTGGCTCTAAGCTGAAAAGCCCTTCACTCAGCCCAACTTCCAAAGTGACCACTGCAGCTGAGGGGATGGCCAAGTAGGGTCAGCAACATTGCAGGCAGAACTGTAAATTTCTTGTTAGAGATGCCCCCTGCCTTTACCTAGCCAGCTCTCCTCCCAGGCCAGCTAAGTAATGAAAGTCAACAGGGTGCCTTCCCCCAGGTGGTTCACACCTCCCTTAGGATGTACCCCATGTGAAGAGATAGATAGGTCTGGGCCTCTTAACTCACAAGGCCTAAAGCCCACTAGATTATTACCAGGCCCCTTCTGTCAGGTTCTATTTGCCTCTCAATCAGAAAACTTAATTGTAGCTTAGACAGCACCTTTCTTAGCTCCTCTAATAATGACTCTGTCCTTTGTTCTAGACCCTGTCTAGTGCACTTGGGCCTCATTCCTTTGTAATCATAATCTCTACTCTACCACCAATGGCTCTACTCTCAACCTGTGTGTACTGATGGTCCTCTTCCCCACTTAATGCTGTATAATTGTTCAAACCTGCTTAACGCCACTCTTAGGATCATTGGTTACTATCTTCACCCTGTCTTTTATGACCTTGTCTAAATATGATCAGAGTCGGCGAACTTGGAAGGCTTCCATAACCTTGGCAACTCATGACGAGAGCCTAGGGTGGTTACTGGCGCCATAAACTAGAATGTCAATTTGTTGGGTCAACAACAAGAGCCACTGTGCACTTGCTCCTCATGTGGGATCTCTGTCCTTAATGTGCTGTACATTGTGATTTAATGCTATAACTAGTACTCAAACAGTATGTTTCACTTTGTGTTTCTATGTGGGTGCAAACTGTTGAAATCTTTATACTAAATTGATCTTCTGTATATAAAGAGAATTGAAAATGAATCTTGATGTGAATGGAAGGGGAGAGGGAGTGGGAGAGGGGAGGGTTGTGGGTGGGAGGGAAGTTATGGGAGGGGGAAGCCATTGTAATCCATAAGCTGTACACTGGAAATTTATATTCATTAAATAAAAGTTAAAAAAAATATATAAAAAAGAAAAAAAAGAGTTTGGTAAAATGGCAGGATATAAAATTAAAATGGAAAAATCAATAGCCTTTGTATGCACAATGTCATGGCTGAGAAAGAGCTTTTAAGATAAGTCCCAGGGGCCAGCACTGTGGTGCACCAGGTTAACACCCTGGCCTAAAGTGCCAGCATCCCATATGGGCACCAGTTCAAGACCCAGCTGTTCCACTTCCTATCCAGCCTCTGCTATGGCCTGGGAAAGCAGTAGAAGATGGCCCAAGTTCTTGGGCTCCTGCACCCTTGTGGGGGACCCAGAAGAAGCTCCTGGCTCCTGGCTTCAGATTAGCTCAGTTCCGGCCATTGCGGCCAATTGAGGAGTGAACCAGCAGATGTAAGACCCCTCTTTCTCTTTATCTCTCTTTCTCTGTGCCTCTTCTCTCTGTGTGTAACTCTGACTTTCAAATAAATAAATAAATTTTAAAAATCAGTCCCATTACATGCTCAATTGGACTTGACCCAAATGGTGGAGTTAGAAATGTGCCAGGGGATTCCAATACAATCCCATCAGGGTGGCATGTACCAATGCCATCTCACTAGTCCAAGTGATTAATTTCAGTTCACAAATGATCACACTGATAGGTCTAAGAGTCAAAGGGATCACACAAACAAGACTAGTTTCTGCTAACATTAACTGATAGAATCAAAAAGGGAGAGAAAGATCCATCATGGGAAGTGGGATACACAGCAGACTCATAGAATGGCAGATGTCCTAAACAGCACTCTGGCCTCAGAATCAGCCTTTAAGGCATTCAGTTCTGGCTCAAGAGCCTATGAGAGTATTGTAGGCATGGAAAGCCAAGACACTGTGGCAAAACAAAAAAAAAAAAAGAAGAAGAAGAAGAAGACCTAAGTGAAAGATCTCAGTAAGTGAGATCCCAGTGGAAAGAACGGGGCCATCAAAGAAGGAGGTACCTTTCTCTGAAGGGAGGAGAGAACCTCCACTTTGACTATGACCCTGTCGGAATAAGATCGAAGTCAGTGAACTCAAAAGGCCTCCATAGCCTTGAAAACTCATGACTAGAGCCTGGGGAGATTACTGACGCCATAAACAAGAGTGTCAAATTGTTAAATCAACAACAGGAGTCACTGTGTACTTACTTCTCATGTGGGATCTGTCCTTAAATTAGGGTCCAATGTGAAGTAGTGCTATAACTAGTACTGAAACAGTATTTTACACTTTGTGTTTCTGTGTGGGTGCAAACTGATGAAATCTTTACTTAATATATACTAAATCAATCTTCTGTATATAAAGATAATTGAAAATGGATCTTGATGTGAATAGAATGGGAGAGGGAGCGGGAGATGGGAGGGGTGTGAGGGGGAGGGAAATTGTGGTGGGGGGGAAACCATTGTAATCCATAAACTGTACTTTGGAAATTTATTTTTACTAAATAAAATTTTTTTTAAAAAGTCCCATTTACAATAGTTCCAAGAAAGAATGAAATATCTTGGAATAAATTTAACCAAGGATGTCAAAGATCTCTACAATGAAAATTACAACATAATAAAGAAATAAATAGAAGAAGACATTAAAAATGGTAAAATCATCCATGTTCATGAATTGGAAGAATCAGCATCAGCAAAATGTCCATACTACCAAAAGCAATTTACAGATTCAATGTGATCCCAATCAAAATACCAACAATATTCTTCACAGATCTACATTAAATGATGCTAAAATTCATATGGAAATATAAGGGACCCCCAAATAGCTAAACCAATCTTAAACAACAAAAAACAAAGCCAAAGGCATCAGTATACCTTATTTCAAAACATACTACAGGGCCTGGTACTAGCACAAAAACAGACTTTTAGACCAGTGGAACAGAATAGAAACTCCAAAAATTAATCCATGCATCTACAACCAACTTACCTTTGACAAAGGAGATAAAATCAATCCCCGGAGAAAGGACAGTCTCTTCAACAAATGGTTCTGGGTAAACTGGATTCCACATGCAGAAGTATGAAACTAGACCCCTACCTTACACCTTATATAAAAATCCACTCAAAATGGATGGATCTAAGACCTAAATCTATGTATGACCCAATACCATCAAATTACTTGAGAACACGGAGGAAACTCTGCAAGACATTGGCAAAGGCAAAGTCTTCTTGGGAAAAAAACCCAGAAGCACAGATAATCAAAGCCAAAATTGACAACTGGGATAACATCAAGCTGAGAAGCTTCAGCACTGCAAAAGAATCATTCAGCAGGGCCGGCGCTGTGGTGTAGCGGGTAAAGCCACAGCCTTCAGTGCTGGCATCCCATATGGGTGCCAGTTCATATCCTGGATGCTCCACTTCCAGTCAAGCTCTTTGCTATGGCCTGGGAAAGCAGTAGAAGATGGCCCAAGTCCTTGGGGCCCTGCACCCTTGTGGAAGACCTAGAAGAAGCTCCTAGCTCCTGGCTTCGGATTGGATCAGCTCCGGCCAACTGGGGAGTGAACCAGAGGATGGAAGACATATCTCTCTCTCTATCTCTCTATCTCTCTCTGCCTCTCCTTCTCTGTGTGTGTAACTTTGACTTTCAAATAAACAAATCTTAAAAAAAAAAAAAAACACCCATCAAAGTGAAGGCATCTGATAGAATGGGAGAAAATATTTGCAAGCTACACAACTGATAAAAGCTTAATGAATCTATAAAGAGCTCAAGAAATCAACAACAAAACAAACAATCAAGTTAAGAAATGGCCAAAGGACTTGAACAGCCATTTTTCAGGAAAGGAAATTCAAATAGCCAACAGACACTTGAAAAAATGCACAGGATCACTTGGCATCAAGGAAATGCAAGTCAAAACTGCAATGAGGTTTCATCTCAATCCAGTTAGAATGGCTTTCATACAGAAATCAGCAAACAACAAATGCTGACAAGGATGTGGGGAAAAGGTACCCTGGTCCACTGTTGGTGGGAATGTAAACTGGTGCAGACACTGTGGAAGACAGTATGGAGATACCTCCAAAATCTGAATATAGACCTACCATATAATCCAGCCATGTCACTCCTGGAAATTTATCCAAACCAAAAGAAATCAGCAAATGAAAGAGTTATCTATACCCCCACGTTCATTGCAGCCCAATTCACAATAGCTAAGAAATGGAATCAACCCAAGATGTCCATCAGCTGTTGACTGGATAAAGAAATTATGGTATATATACACTATGGAGTACTAGTCAGCTGTAAAAAAAAAAAAAAAATTAAATCCTGTCTTTCGCAACAAGATGGAGGCAACTGGAAACCATTATACTTAGTGAAATAAGCCAGTCCCAAAAATACATATATCATATGTTTTCCCTGATCTAAGGTAATTAATACAGTACCTGAAATGTACTAGAGTGAAGTAGACATTTTGAGATTCGATGATTGTTTACAGTCCTTGTCTCTTCCGTTGAGGAACAGTGGGTTTTTTTTTCCTCTTTGTACTATTTATTGAACTCTTTTACTTAGTGTAGGGTAAACTATATGATCATTAATTAAACTGAAAATAGATCTTTGTAAAAGTTAAGAGAGGGGGCTGGCGCTGCGGCTCACTAGGCTAATCCTCTGCCTGCAGCGCTAGCACAATGGGTTCTAGTCCCAGTCGGGACGCCAGATTCTGTCCCTGTTGCTCCTCTTCCAGTCCAGCTCTCTGCTGTGGCCCAGGAGTACAGTGGAGGATGGCCCAAGTGCTTGGGCCCTGCACCCACATGAGAGACCAGGAGAAGCACCTGGCTCCTGCCTTCGGACCAGCACGGTGCGCCGGCTGCAGCGCACCAGCCGCAGCAGCCATTTGGGGGTGAACCAACGGAAAAGGAAGACCTTTCTCTCTGTCTCTCTCTCTCTCTCTCTCACTGTCCACTCTGCCTGTCAAAAAAATTTTTTTTAATTTTTTTTTAAAAAGTTAAGAGAGGAAATGTGAGAGGAGGAAGGAGGAAGGGTTGCAGCATGGGTGGGGATGGGCAGGGGAAAGTGTCACTATGTCCCTAAATCTGTATATATGAAATACATGAAACTTGTATAACTTAAATAAAACTTTTTAAAAATGAGTTTTTTCTAAAGCTTATAATCCAGTAATTCTATGTCTATAAAACTGATTTTTTAAAATTTTGTTCAAATATGAATGTTGGGTTAATACTTAATAATGATTTTCTACCTTTTATTCAAGAATAACAAACATTTAGGAATATACATATTTTAGAAGTGAACATCTCAATACAGTTTTAGAAACTGAACCCACCCTGTAACCATCACTCAAATAATGCAGCAGAATATTACCAGAACCCCAGAATGTAATAGTGGAAATGAATTAGTGTCCAATAATAGACAATCACTTAAGGTGAGACAAACTGAGCTAATTTTAATCAATGAACACAAAGCCATCTAGAAAACCTAAGGGCAACAAAACCAAGCAGTAAATATGTAGACCCCAATAGGCCACAGTCACACACTTAAAAAACTCCCCTCCCACTGAAAAAAATGTACCTTTAGTCAAGGCAGCTGGAAGTTGTACCATTAGAAGTCCTTATAAGGAATGCTTTGGAAAATCATAACAGTAAAGGCCCTGAGCATGCATTGGGTTAGGGTGCTGTCATGCAATGCAGCAGTACAAAGAGATCTAAACTGATATTCTTCCCAATCTGCACTGAAAGAGAATGAGCAATCACAGAAGCAGATGCAGGGTGGGACGAGGAGATGCAGGCCCCTAGAAAATACACGAGTAAGTTCTCAGTGCTGAGAAAAATGGAGGTCACGACTGTGAGTCATTCAGTGAACATGGACACCCAGTCCAATGATGACCAAAGGCACAAAGAAGAATATAAAGCTTAACCAGTGCAACCAACTATTACCATCCAGTTTATTAGTAAACATTGCTAAATTAACCATGATTCTAAGATAAAGATCAAGAGTAAGTGAAAGAGTTTCGGAGGCCAGGGAAAAATAGCTTCTAGATACAAGGGCACTTCAAAAAGCTGTGAAAAATGGAATTGCTTTGCTCCAAAAAAAAAAAAAATGTAATTCATGCATACAAGGAGGGGTCCTCAGAAATGTTCATGAGAAACTTAAATTATAACAAAACTATGCATGGATTTCAACATATTGTACCAAAAAACATTTATATTTTAATTCCATTTTTCCAAAAAGATATTGAAGTCCCCTTGAAGATGAAAGCATGATTAGAAACATTCCAACAAACCAAACCAATACTCAGAGCAGGGCTCCTACAGCTAAAATGCAGTGGAGTTGTCTTTTTTTTTTTTTTTTTTTTTTTTTTGGACAGACAGAGTGGACAGTGAGAGAGAGAGAGAGACAGAGGGAAGGGTCTTCCTTTACCGTTGGTTCACCCTCCAATGGCCGCTGCGGCCAGTGCGCTGTGGCCGGCGCACAGCACCAATCCGAAGCCAGGAGCCAGGTGCTTCTTCTGGTCTCCCATGCGGGTGCAGGGCCCAAGGACTTGGACCATCCTAGTGGATTTGTCTTACCCAATGGTCCAGGCTTCAGAGGAGATGAGAAAGTCATAAAATAATATCAGTACAGACAGTTTCAGGTCTCACAGGAAGTGCCTCAAGAGTGGACTGTGGAAGAACGAGTTCCCCCCAGACCTTCCACAGAACCAATTCAAACCAAACTTACTGCAATGAGGAGAGGGAGGGCAGGCTTCAAGCTAAATGCGGACAGAATTCATTTGTGCCTCCTTCTTGATCTATATAGATTCATTCTTCCTTGCAACAAACAGTGATTTAGTACCTGCTAAATGCCAGGCACCTGGAAAACTCAGAGGCTATGTTGGTGAGAAGGATTAACACAGGCCCTGCCCTGAAGAGGTCGCCACCTAAACTCTGAAAATGGAGACCCCTTTACCACTTGGCTGATAAGGCAGGCTGCAAGCTCAGGCCCATGTCAAAGCCTGCAACTCATTTCTTTTCACAATTTTATATTCTTTATCTTTAATATTATTTTATATACAAGTCACATTTTCAGATTTTTTTAAATGTCTAGGACTCTCATCCACTGGTTCTCCCCATAGATGTTCACAACGGCCGGGACTGGCCTGGGTCCAGGGTGAAACCCGGGACTGGAAATGTAATCCAGGTCTCCTGCATGGATGGCAGGAACCCAATGGTGAGCCATCACCACTGCCTCCCAGGGTCTGCACTAGCAGAAAGCTAGCCAGGAGCCAGAGCCGGAAATGGAACCCAGGTACCTTGCTGAAGGACATGGTTTTCTAGAAGCCCTAGGCCAAATACCCACCCCTGTTATGTCTGCTTTAACTAGGCCCACAAATCTGCCTAAGCTTTGGGTCTCACAGAACGTACCCCTGCCACTGATGATAAACTCTGTGAAGAACGAATTTTTATAATGCCACCTCTCATACTTCCCTACACACCTTTATTTATATTTGTCTATCCCTAAAATGCTGAGTCCCTCACATTAGATACATTTCTAAGTTGCCTTTGTGTTTCTGATATTCAACACACACTCGTTAAATGAATTAATGAATGAATGGACTTTAGTTAACTTTGAGTTATCAGCATACTACATTAACAATGGCTTTTAAGGCTTTTGAGTATCACTAATTTCCTTTTTTTGCTTTCCCTCGGTCAAGGTTCTTTTGAAAGTTCTAATCTGTGGGGCTGGCGCTGTGGCATAGATGGTTAAGCCTCCGCCTGCAGTGCTGGCTTCCCACACGGGCACCAGTGCAAGTCCTAGCTATTCCACTTCCCATCCAGCTCCCTGCTAATGCACCTGGGAAAGCAGGAGAAGATGGCCCAAGTCCTTGGGCCCCTGCACCCACAGTAGGCCCAGAGAAGCTTCCTGGCTCCTGGCTTCTGCCTGGCCCAGGCCCTGGCTGTTGCGGCCATTTGGGGAATGAACCAGCAGATAGAGATATTTCGTTCTCTCTATTTCCTCTCTCTCTTCCTGTCTCCTACCCCTTCTCTCTCTGTATTTCTGCCTTTCAAATAAATAAGAAAGAGAGAGAGAAAGGAAAGGAGGAATGGAGGAAGAAAGGAAAGAAGGAAATCCAATCTGACCTGGTTGTACCTAGACTGGGAGCCTTAAAAAGAACATTTTTGTGGCCAGCTGAGGTTACAGCAGCTGTAGTCTCCGGTACAAAATTAAGGGAGCTTGGAGTCACTGAGTCAATTAGGAAACTGAAGTTCCTAGGCCAAAGGTGTCCTCAAACCAATAATCTCAAATTGTATTATGCCTGCTTGGAAAGCTTAAATCAGAAATGGTCGGCCCCACCCACTGATTTCCTGCCTCTGCAGGTCTCTGGTAGGAACTGGAAATTTGCATGTTTAACAAGTTCCCAGGTCATGCGATGCAGCTGATGCAGGGACCACACCTTGCAGACTACTTTGCCCCATACCATTGGTGCTCAATCTTGGCTACACATTAGAATCACCTGGCAAGCTTTAACACGCTGATCCCTGGGTCCGCCCTCACCCTGATATCCTGACTCGCTGGTCTGCAGTGCAGATTTTTTGAAGTTCCCTCAAGGAATTCCAGAGCACACTCAAGATTTCAAACCACTGCCTTACACATATGTATGAGCATCAAACATCTGAGAAGGTGTGCAGGTCTGAAGTCTCCACCCACCCTTCACCTCACCAGGACCAAGATGTAAACCAGGAGTTTGACTCCTGAGAAACTAGGTCCAGGTTCAGAGAGGCCAAAGAACGACTTAGGAGTCTTGTGCAAGTTAATATCTCTGTTATTCGCAGCAGTGGGCAACACCATACACAGAAACACAACCGCTTGTCTGTGGTAGCCAATGGGACTGCAATCAGGTACCCACACCCAGGCACACCCTCAACTTCTTACACCAGCTTACAGACAACAGGGGCACAAAGCCAAGCCATGACAGAACAGAGTTGTAGGCAGCTGGCCACGTAGGTGGGCTTCTTGGTTACCACAGAGAGACAGAGGGATGGGAGCACAGAAAAAGGAGGCATGGGCAAAAGGCATGGAAACTTGATCAACACCATCTTCCCAACTTCATCTCCTCAACACAAGAGGATCTGAATCCTCTCCTTGGAAAATCTTAGGAATCACTTAGAAGTTTAAAGAACCTTAAAAGGTCACAGACTCCAGACTTCCTCCCTCTGCCACATGCACCCAAGCCTTGCTTGGAGCAGTTCCAGTTGGAGGTAACCTTTCTGCCCTCAAGCAACCCCCTCCGCTAAAATCCACTCAGCCCTGGGCCACCCTAGCTGCTCCACACACGCTTTGTTTCCAAGCCCAAACCACTCCTCCCTAGCGATGTCCAGATCCCAGCCTCTCCAGGTTTCAATTTGATCAGTCTCCCCTCCTGGTCCCCACATGCATTTTTACTACCTCGATTTCCCTATCACATTCTTCTCCCTGCCTCATAATTACTTATTTGCATTTCCATCTTCCTCCCAGAAAACAATGTGAGCTCCTGGACAGGAACCTTTGTCCTCCTGGCAGCCCTGGTTCCTAGCCCAGGTCTGAGCCGAATGCTTTTTGAATGAATGCTGAAAAATATACTATTCGGATCACTGGTTCTTCCTTTTCGGCAAAAACAGTTTCTTACCCTTCCCAAGGGTTTCTCCATTTCCATATCTAATCACTGAAAGTCCTCATCTTTTTCATAATGGGAAGTCAAAACCCAACTTCGTAAAATCTCATACCATGAGCTGCTAACCAACCAAAATAAGTGCAAACTATTTGAATGGAGTCTCAAAATAGAACCTAAAACAGAGAGCTATCTAGAGTGAGCTAATTAAATAAGGAAAATGGGAATTTCACTATTGCATTACAAGTTCCTGGTTTTACCTAAGTGAATGATAAAAAACAGTGTAGAAGAGCAAAATGACTTAACAGTAAAAATCTAAGCCCCAGAAGAACCTCGCATCCCTTCTATTCTAAACTTAGCTCAGCCACTGGGCACCATGTGAATGAGTCACTGCTCCTCCTTGACTTAAATCATCCCTCTTATAAAACTTGTTAAAGAAAGACGTCACTGCAAATTAGATGTTGGAGCTAAGTTTAGCCATCCTCAGGACATAAATATTGTAACTTATGTGACTTCCATCATTTTTGTTTCATGACTTATATTTGGATATGTGCTTGAATATGTGTTTATATACAAACTGCAACTAAAGATACGCCTTCTGCATAGAGACCGATTTATGTATGTGTATATCTGTATATGTAAATGGCCACAGAAAGCACCTTGCACAGAAACATCCTTGAGCTATTTTAAGAGGCAACATGATTTTACTGACAAATGTTCAGAATTATCTCTCTGACTTGCCCCCAGCCTGACCTCTGTGAATTGACTGCTCTCAGAGAGGCTGTGTGTGTGTGTATGTGTGTGTTGGAGGAGCTGCTCTCCCCCAGCCCCTGGCTTCTCCTCAGACAGTGCCATTCCCAGTGAGCCGCACAGCCAGCTCCTGTCTTATCTAACTGGAGGAGCAGTGGGCTCTGTCTACCGGAAGTACTTCACAGGCTTCCTTGAGATGCCCGGGTTCCAGGCGTTGCCGTCATTACCTTCAGTCTGTAAGAGCCTTCTGTTTTGTTTGTTTTTTTAAATTTTATTAATATAAAGAGAATATAGTTATAGGTGCAGTTCTAAGAAGATAATCATATCCCCTCACTCCCTCCCTCAACCCCCCTCTTTCCTTCCTCTTTCATAATTTTTACAAAAACATAATTTCACTCCACTCTATAATCACAGGCTTAATGCACCACTAACTATAATATACAACAAGTAAAATAGAGAAAGACCACAGTTTCACAGGAGTATTGATTTGAGTGTTGGTTTTAGCCTGTGTTTATACTCCTGGGGAACTGTAAGAGCCTTCTTAACCAAGCTCCTCTACTCTACCTGGATCTGGACATGATGTTACCTGGCAAAGGTTTCCCTTTTAAGATCTGAATGACTAGACAGTTTAGGGCATCAGATCAACACACCACCGCCCACTTAGTTTCACCTCATTCTGGGAAAAAGGAGGACAGGGAAGGCTGTGAGCAGAGAAACCTGAGAAACCCTGACCCCGGCTCTGGAGGAGGACAGCAGAAAGCTGGACAGCCCAGCAGCCGCATAAGGGTCTCAGGCACAAGGAGCAAGTACAGGGAAGAGACAGGGACACCAGAAGGCAGACAAATGTGAGCAAAAGGCTATCTGTGACCCGTGAGCAAGATTACCAGCCACATAGGAATTTACAGTAAGAACTCATAAAAGCCCAGTGAATCAGGCATTGCTGTTTTCAATCATTTCGTAGAAGAATTTGAATATGAGATTCAGAATAACTGAATGGCTTAACGAAGGTCCCTTGGCTAGCAAATGGCAGAACTGGTCTACAAACCAGGGTGTTCAAAATCCAGCAGGCCTTTCTCTTACTTTCCTGCCTACATTTGTCAGACTAAGAAGTGGCTGTGTCAGACTATTCTGGACCTGTGATACACAAAGATCACAGCTATGCTCTGCCACTGGGCTTTCAATTACCATAGCCAGAGCTGACCCAAGCAACCTACAAGAGTCAGCCAGGCTGCTTGTATCAGCCTGCTGGTATACCCAGAAACACAGAGCAAACAGCTAAAGGAGAAACTAAAGGAGTGGAGCAATATTAAGATAAGCAAGAAAAGTATCCTAATCCCACTAAACCATGAGAGTGCGTTGCTAGCATCTTTCAGTGAGTCAAAGCAAGGTATGAAATCACAAGATACAAATTCTGCCAGAGGCCTTGATGGTACATTCTGCCTCAGGACAGTGCACATGTCAGCTTCCAATCCACGTGGTCTTGGAGTCTGGGAGTACTGGAAAAGAGGCATTCTTCAGTTTCCTTAAGAGATTCATTCTTATGTTCTGTTGTCTTGCCTATTTAAAAAGTACCCATCTGGGGGCCAGTACTGTGGGTTCAGTGAGTTATGCCTCTGCTTGTGATGCCAGCATCCCATATCATTTTTAGTATATGTGCTATCAAAACGAGCACAAAGCATCCTATATCAGAGTGCCAGTTAAAGTTTCAGCTGCTCCACTTCTGATAACAGCTCCTTTCTGATGCACCTGCAAAGGCAGCAGAAGATGGCCTAAGTACTTGGGACTCTCCCACCCACATGGGAGACCAGGATGGAGTCCTTGGCTCTTGACTTTAGCCTTGTCCAGCCCCAGCTGTTGTGGCCATTTGGGGAGTGAACCAGCAGATGGAAAATCTCTTTCTCTGTCTCTCCCTCTATATATCACTTTCCCTCTCAAACAAATAAAATAAATCTTTTTTTTTTAAAGTGCTCTTTTAAGGGTGTTGGGGAGGGTGATGGAGAGGGGCTGGTTATCAGGTACAGGGGTGCAGTTATATAAGAGGAATAACTTCTAATACTCTGCAGGCTAACTATGATGATAATAATTAATAGAATATTTCAGAATATCTAGTAGAGGATTTTGAATGTTCCCAACACAAAGAAATGATAAATATCTGAGGTGATATATATATGTCGGTTACCCTGATATGATCATTATACATTGTACTCAAGGATTGAAAAGTCACACTGTACCCAATAAATATGCGCCATATGACTTATCAACTAAAATAATATATATTTATATTTAAAGTGCTCTTTTGTGTCTAATTTAAATGTTTTCCATCAGCTCTCTTAGGTCTGCTCAGGAAGACAATCAGTGCCATTCAAATAATTTATTTAATACTTTAAAGCCTACTAAAACTCCTTTCCCCCCCTCCATTAAAACAGCCACAACGCTTTTGACATCTTCTAAGACATAAGTCTTTTCTTCATACCCTTAATCAATTCCATTGTTCACCTGTGGTCCCTTTCCAATTTTACCACATTCATCTTAAGATGTGAAGACAACAACAGTAGCCTGGATGCAATACTCTGAGGAACAGACCAATAAAAGGCTGGTTTCCTAGCTCCTGAAAGATCACACAATAAAAGCCAGGGCCATGTTCATGCCCAAATATCACTAGTATATAACTGCACCACACTGCTGACTCATTCAGTGTGCGCTCCATTTGCTGCCCATGTCCCTAGTGTAGCCCTTGTGGTCTGTACTAAATGCGCCTTTACACACCCCTGTGCTGATCTCTCCTGAACAGCTCTGCTGGAGGACGGAGATCCCCAGGAACTCACAAGTTTAAAATATGGTAAGTGTAGCCACTTCTCACTACCCCATGACTAGAGAGTCACGGAAGTTTGGAAACAAAAGGAACTGTCAATCCAGAACCTAAACAGGAAGGATTCCACCACATAGTCTCCAAAAAAGTTCATGGAAAATGCACATTATGGGGGGAGAAAGCATCAATTTCACTTTCATGCACAAAAATAAACTTATCGTTTAGTTCCATGAAATTTTTCCACAAATTCTTTTGAAATACTCTTATAGGTACCAATGGAACCTCTATAGGTACAAATAGTTTGTGGATACTTGGAGGTGATTTATGCACTTAGGTCTGTATTACAAAGGCAAGCATTATCCTCATTCACCAGCTCATAAATTTGATAAGCAAACAGAACAAAACTCAGAAAGCCAGAGGTGCCTGGAGCTTGTTAGAAAAGGAGGGGGGACCCACATTGTGACTAGTGGGTTAAGCCATTGCCTACAAAACTGGCATCCCATGTGGGCGCTGGTTTGAGTCCCAGCTGTTCCGCTTCCCAACCAGCTCCCTGATAATGTGAGCTGAGAAAACAGAAAATGGTCCAAGTACTTGGGTCCCTGCACCTAGGTGGGAGACCCAGATGAAGGAGAGGGTACCCACATTATGACTAGTGGGTTAAGCCATTGCCTACAAAACTGGTATCCAGTATGGGCACCGGTTCAAGTCCCAGAAGCTCTACTTCCAATCCAGCTCCTTGCTTAATGTGCCTGGGAAAGCAGTGGAGGAAGGCCCAAGTCCTTGGATCCCTACACCCATGTGGAAGACCTGGAGGAAGCTCCTGGGCTCACAGCTTCAGCTTGGCCCAGCCCTGGCTGTGGTGCCCATTTGGGGAGTGAATTAGTGCATAGAGGGCATCTCTCCATGCCTCTCCTCTCCGTGACTCTGCCTTTGAAATAAATAAATCTTAAAAAGAAAAGAAAAGAAAATGTATCAGGGCAGAGCCAGCAGTCACTTAGCCGGTTTCCTCTTGTTTTCCCTTTGCACTGGCATATTAAACCAAGTTATTTGCTCCTCGTGAAGAGAAACTGCTGCAACCTAACTTTCCCTTTCTTCTCCCTGAAGCAAAACAAGATGAGTAAGTAAAAGCCTTAGAAACATTCTAATCAAGAATGAGAACTAAACCCCAACAACTAAGATTTATGCAAACAAGAAAACAGAGTCCAGGATCAGCAAAGAGGCTGCTGCTGCTGCTGCTGCTGCTACTAGAGGCATCAGGAGTGCAGGGAACAGAAGCCTTAGCTCTTGAGAGAGATGTGTTCACAGCTGAATGCCCCAGGCCTCCCTACCTGGGGAGGGGGGTGATTGCTGAAGCCCTGCTGGCAAATATTTACTCAAGCTCCAGACATCCTTTCCACAGTGATGTTTCTTTATTGATGAAACACAGGCCTGTGGAAGCCAGTGAGCTGGCCCGGTGTGCCTTTAACTCTCATAGAGCTTCCAGCATAGGGCTCCAGAATCCTACATGTTCCTGGAATGAGTTTAGTTCTTTGGAATGTTGGCTTGATGCCCTCATTGCCAGCTAGGTAAACTCAAGTACATATGCCAATAGAGAATAGCCCACAAAACCGGTAAAGTCATTTTATTATATTCATCTGGTGCTTGAACTCTATATCCAAAAGGATGGATGATTATTGGTGATATTTAGACTTCTTAAAACATAATGAAAATAAAAGATATCTGGACTCTCCTGTTCATTGCAAGACTATTCACAACAGCCAAGATATGCATCACCAATAAACTGTTTCCACATCCCATAGCAGAGTGTCTGGGTTTGAGTTCCAGCTCCACTTCCAATTCTAGCTTCCTACTAATGCATACCTTGACAGGCAACAGTGATAGCTCAAGTATTTAAGTGACTGCTACCTACATGGGGGACCTGAGATTGGGTTCCCAAATCCTGGCTTCAGTTCTGGCTCAGAAACCCCTTTTGAGGGCATTTGGGAGAATTAACCAATAAATGGATGATCTCTGTCTCTCAGTCTCTTTGCCTTGCGAAAAAAGTTAAAATAAATTAATAATTTTTAATTTATTTATCTGAAAGGCAGAAATACAGAAGAAGTAGAGAGAAAGAGAGAGAGCGAGAGAGAGCTCTTCCATACACCGGTTCACTCCCCAAATGGCCACAAGGGCTGAGGCTGGGCCAGGCCGAAGCCAGGAGCTTCCTCCAGGTCTTCCACATAAGTATAGGGATCCAAGGACTTGGGCCATCCTCCGCTTTCCCAGGCACATTAAGCAGGGAGCTTGATTGCAAGTGGAGCAGCTGGGACTTGAACCGGTGCCCATATGGGATGCCAGCACTGCTGGCAGAGACTTAACTTTCTATGCCACAATGCCAACCCAAAATTTTCTAAAAATAAGGGGAGGATAATTGCCACTTGAGACATCAGCATCCCATAAGGGAGTGTGTTGTTGCAGTCCCAGTTCCTCCACTTCCGATCAAACTTCTTGCTAATTCCCAACTTAGAAGGCAGCAGGTAATGGTTCAATTATTTGGATCTCTGCCACCTACTTGAGAGACCCAAACTGAGCTCCAGGCTACTGGCTTGGCCTGGCCCAGCCCTGGCTGTTGTGGGCATTTGGGGAATGAACCAGCAAATGGAGAATCACTCTTTTCTCTCTGTGTCTCTGTCTCTTTCCCTAAAAAAAAATAAATAAATAAATAGCTTCAAAAATTTTAATTAAAATTTAAAACACCTCAGGAACTCATATTCATGATGGAGTCACAAGAGATTCTACTAAAATGCACACACACAATAAGGATAGAGCATCTTAAGAATTTTTTTTCCTCTCCTGTAGTAAGACACCTGTAGTGGTCATATGAGGAGCATAAACTATTTACTGAAATGAACTAATGTCCAACTTTGAACTATTTAAGAGAAAAAAGGGGGGGGGGGTTTACTCAATATATCTCAAAGATCCCAGTAAGGAAACACAGGATCCTCTCTCCATTGATGATGAAAGTGGAAGCAGGCACTGAGTAAACTCATGACAAATCTACTGGCCTTGCTTTGGCAGTGTCAACATCCTGTTGTACCAGCCCTTCCACCAGGATGCTTAGCAATCCAAAAATGGAATGCTTTACATTTTTCCTTCTCTCTCTCTCTCTCTCTCTGCACAGTAAATAACCTTGTCATCAGAAGACAGAATCTGAAAATAGAGTCATCAGTTCCTTGCATAATAGTGAAAGTTGTGTGAGAAAGATGTGCCCATGCAAAAATCACAATCCTAAGATAACTTCTATTCAATTAATGCTAAGAGCATCAATTACTTCTCCAGTTCACTCTAGGGCCAAGAGTTTAGCTGCCATATCCAAGAAAATATATGTAAGTCAGATGGCCTTTCTCTGATGAATCCTGTTTATTCTCAAAGTAGAGAAGCCAGGAGAAATCTGAGCAGGGGATCAACCCAGAACATCTGTACTTACAAGTGAGATGGGAAATTCCCAATCACTCAAAAAACCATCTTATATCTAATTGAATGTCATCTTTTTTTTTCATTTCTCATCAAAGCTGAAATCTTCGAACTCCCAAATGTATAAAATCAAATGTTCTTAGAATCTTTGAGCAATTCTAAGACTTCATGTGGATGCCTCTGTTTTCAGAGAAAACAAATTTGGTTGCACTACAATTTTTGGTGAGTGCTTACCATGTGTAGGTCCTGTGTTACTACATCCACCTGTCACCTGCCAACAGAAGAGTTATCACTGCTTCAGTCAGAAGGAAACAAGAGAAAAGGAAAAGAAAACTATCCTTCAACACTCAGACAACCTCAGCGTGCACATGCTTTGGGTATTCAAAGGAGTAAGCTCTGACTCAAGCCTTCAACAGATATTTACTGTTTCCCAAGCACTTCCTAATATCTAACCAAAATTCTTCATGCTATCCTTTATATTTTTTCCTATTTTCTGTGTGTAGAGTAACCATTCACTTGCTCCCATGGAATTCATTTCAATCCAACAAATTTGGTTGAGTGTCCATCACACGTAACAAACTAGACCCTAAGGAAAGGAAGTTGAATAATTATGGTTCCCATCCTATCATCAAAAGTCATGCACACAATTAAATGTTAAACTAGTAACCATGTGAATAAATGTACCAGGAAAACAAAGAAAGGAGTTAGTTCTTCCTTGAAAGATTAGTTGCATTTCACTAGGTTAAAAATGATAAAAGATCATTCTAGAGAGATGACAGCCACAAATAGAAGGTGACAGATGAGAACAGAAATGTAGCTTGAAGGGAAATTGTTAAAGACATACTAAAGACCTTGGACTCCATCCAATGGGCCACAGAGAGCCATAAAAATGTTTCAAGCCAGTATAGGGAGGTAACATGACCAGAGTCTTACTTTATGCAGAGGAGACTGAGGAGGATGGAGGTAGCCAGGGCCAACATGTTGAGAGCCTACTGTAAGAACATCGAAAAGATTATGCATATGTGTAGTTCTTCAGAAAATTGGACTGGAAAATCCATAAGATTAGTGACCAATTAAATGAATGAAGTAAAGAGGAGAAAAAAGGATAATATTCTTAAATATATAGATGGGGCGTACAGAAGATAACAGATCCAAGAGCAAGAGGAATAAATGCATGAAGGATTTTTTTGGGAGACCTATTGAGTTTGAGGTGCACACTGGATATCCAAGTGAAGAGGTCCACAGGAAATTCAAACTCTCCCAAGGATTGCAGCATTGGGAGTCATCACACCACCAAACCATGGCATATGAGATCACCCAAGGTAAAAGTATATACTTAGGAGAAAAGGAGGACAGAACTTGAGGCCATCCACACTGAAGAAGGAAAAAGAGGCAATGTAAAAAATGAAAAGTAGCAAAAAGTTGTGGGAAGTGAGGACACTAGAGTTGAGTCCTAGGAACCAAGTGAAAAGAAAGTTTTAGGCATAAAGGAGATGCTATACAAAGACAGCACAGGATGGGGACCACAAAGATACTAGATTTGGCGAGTAGAGAACAACTGAATACAAAGACATTTAAATAACGTGATAGAAAAAATACAAGCAGCAGTAAATACAGGAAGGAATTGAGAGAGAGGAGAGAGAGAGAAAGGAAGGAAGGAAGGAAGGGAGGGAGGGAACCAGAGATTCTATAGACATAGGTAGTCATAAATTATGGTAGGGTGATATCAAGACATATCCAAGTTTTTTCCCAGTAGCCCTCAGCAACAGGGATAAAACACACACTGGGCTGATCCAAGTGTGAGGAGTGTTAAAGTGAGTGTGGCAAAAATTGTCAGGGAGGGGCCAGTGTTGTGGCTTAGCAGGTAAAGCTACTGCCTACAATGCCACCAGCATCCCATAGGGGCACCAGTTGGAGTCCAGGCTGCTCTCTACTCATGAGTCAGCAGCAAAGGATGACCCCCAAGTGCTTCGGTCCATCCATACATGTGGGAGACCCAGAGAGGAAGCTCCTGGCTCCTGTCTTGGGTCTGACCCAGCCCCTGCCTTTGCAGCCATTTGGGGAGTGAACCAGCAGAGGGAAGATAGCTCACTCCATCTCTCTCACTGTCTCTCACTCTCTCTCTCTCTCTCTCTCTCTCCTCTCTCTTTTCCTCTTTTTCTGTAACTGTGCCTTTCAAATAAATAAAAAGAAATCTTTTTTAAAAAATAGTCATGGATGGGGCCAGCATTATGGTGTAGTAAGTAAAACAGCCACCTGTAATGCTGGTATCCCATATGGGCTGGTTCAAGTCCCAGCTGTCCCACTTCTGATTGAGCTCCCTGCTAATGGTCTTGAAAAGCAGGGCAAGATGACCCAAGTGCTTGGGCCCCTGCACCCATGTGGAAGACCTGGATGAAGCTCCTATCTTCTGGCTCCGGCCTGGCCTAGACCTGGTCATTGCAGCCATTTGAGGCATGAACCAGACCTCTTTCTCTCTATAGATATAGATATAGATATATAGATATAGATCCTCTCTATATAAATCCTATATATATATATATATAAAGATTTAAAAGGTTTTTAAAAGATTTATTTATTTATTTGAAAGTCAGAGTTACACAGAGAGAGAAGGAGAGGCAGACAGAGAGAGAGGTCTTCCATCAGCTGGTTCACTCCCTAATTGGCCCCAATGGCCAGAGCTGTGCCGATCCAAAGTTAGGAACCAGGAGCTTCTTCCAGGTGCGGGGCCCAAGGACTTGGGCCATCTACTTACTGCTTTGCCAAGCCATAGCAGAGAGCTGGATCGGAAGTGGAGCAGCCAGGACTCGAACCGGTGCTCATATGGGATGCCGGCACTGCAGGTGGTGGCTTTACCTGCTACGCCACAGAGTCAGCCCCAAAACTCTATCTTTCAAACAAATAAATCTTTTTTTAAAAATGCTCAACGAGTCACAGCGTTTGGGGGTGCAGGGACGGTCATTTAACTGATCTGAGATGGGTGGGAGAAATAGGGAAGAGAGAAAGAGGCAGAGGAAATAGAAGGCAGAGCACCCTCAGAAGACCAGTGAGTTTTAGAAGGCATTTCAGGAGTGTCGGGGAATGGCAGCAGTGACAAGATAGTAGTTTAAACTCAGCAGAATTTCAAAAAGAAGCTTCTGAGTAGGGCAGTTCTAAAGGACTAGAATTTTGAAGAAGTAGTATAGTTGATGAGAAAAGATGGTCAGGGCTCCTCAAAGAACATTTCTTATTAAAGATCAAAACAAGTATTTATTTAAATAAATGTTTAAATATTTAAATATTGAATTGTTGAAGTAGAATTTTAGCAGAGGATGTGAAGTCTTTGCAACACTGAGGCACTGAAACTTGAAAGACTTTCTATTCTCTGGACCCTCTGCAAACCACCTACGATAGTCTCTTCCATGTTCTCAAGACAAGATACCGAGAGGTAAAAGGAATTTGGATTTTCAAAACAGGGGAAGCTGAAGCTGGTGTGCTTCAGGAATTATGACAAATACAGTAATATGAGATGTTAATAACAGGGGGAGTAAAGTTGGGGGTCTATGTGTCACTATCCCACAATTTTAGTTTTACATTTAGTTTAGTAAATGTAAAATTGCTTTGAAATAAAATATTAACAAAAAAAGAAAGAAAAAATACTAGGCCAGTCTGAGTCGGGTTTCCACTACTTGCAACATGGGTCTTTAGTGATACCACAGACAACAAAAAGATTGGCTGCAGTGATGAAGGGCATTTATTGGAGTGACAAGACAGCTCGGCAGCAGTTCGGGCCCAGGTGGTTTGATTGGAGAAGCTTCACGATATTGGGGATGGGACATGTCTGTCTTTTCCTGCCACCTCTCCCTGTGCCTTCCATGGTCTCAGCCACACCCTTAGGCTGGTTCTAAATACAGCATGCTACACTGCACACTACATCATTCAGAAGGAGAGAGAGAATTTTGCCTTGGAAGCTTCGGGGTGGGGCGGGGTAGGGGGGAGTCATTCTCTAATCTCACTGTCCAAAATGGATCACAGGCCAAGCCACACACAGTGGTCAGGGAAGGCAAATATCCTGGTTAGTTTTATGCAGAAGTGAAGTGAACATCCCCATAAAACCCACACCCTCTATGAGGGAGCTGTGATTATCCTAACAAAGAATCATGCACATGCATCATACTGTTTTCTTGGTAGTTTATCAGTAATACTCCCCCCTGAATCAAGATGCCATAATATAGTAAAAACATGCTGGAAAGAAAATTAACTTGGACCAGATGACATCACCTACTATAATGCTAAAATGTCATTTTAAAATGTTGTTTCATTACATCTTTTTCCTTTCTATAAACCATGTTTCAAATTACATTTCCTGGGTGGGGGGCTTTCTTTGACAGCTGTAGATAATTGTTCTGTTCATTATCACTTTGAGAGCAGTCCAGTTCCCAGTCTGCATCTGAAGATATCTCTTTTCTTTTATTCTAGGAAAAAGTATTACTGTCTTGAGGCATAAGGTGAACTCTCTTTAGTTTGAAAATACGATCTTACTTTGCTTTGTCAAACTGAAAAAAAAATAAAAGCCTCTGTGGCGTGAGTCTTGCAGTATTTGCCAGTATGTGAATTTAAAGTTCCTTTTGCCCTGTGGCAGAAACATGCCTAATTAATTTGGCATTGTTTTCTGTGTAGTTTTTCCTGAAGGGAGCTCTAGTTTGATTCATGATGAACACCTAATTAGTAAGTTAATTTCACTTCCTATAGGTGCTTTGCAGCTGTCCTACTACAATAAGGGGAAATGTCATGGCAAATTCTTCAAGTCCTCTCGTTATTTCAATCATTCAGAAAAGATTTCTTCTGTTTCCAGAAGTGTAGTGGGCATTAAAGTAGCATTAAATGTATCATCTGTGCCTTCCAGAAGGCCATCCAGCTGGGGAGGCACACCAAGCACTTAGAAACAGGTAAGGAACAGGGCAGAATGGTGTGGAACTAAAGAGCAGCAGTGGGGGAGTGAAGAGGGAAGAAATAAAAGAGGGCTTAATTTGGAACCCACAGAATATTGAGATTGGGTAGGTGGAGAAAGGACATTCCAGGTGTGAGGGGCTGTTGGGAGTTGAAAAGAGCATTCATATTTCATACACTGATAATAATTCACCCTTCTAAAGAGGAAGGATCAAGTTGGAGAACACAGAGGTAAGACTGGCTACTGAGAACCTTCAACCCTGTGACAACAGAGGCTACTGTGGAACATGTCATCCAAGGAATGTGATATTAAGACTACCAGGAACTAAAACCACCAGGTTGAAGGGGAAGTGAGGAAGATAAGGGTGACCACTACAAGCCAATGTAAGAATCCAGTGAGGGGCCGGATATTTGGCACAGCAGTTAAGACACAGCTTGGAACACTCCCATGCCACATCAGAGTGCCTGAATTCTTGTCCTGGCTCCACTTCTGATTCTAGTTTCCTGCAAGTGCACATCCTGGGGCAGCAGATGATGGATCACATACTTGAGTTCCTGCCATCTATATGGAGATCTGGATTGAGTTCTTGGTTGCTGGCTTCAGTCTGCCCCAGACCTAACTGTTGTTGGACATTTGAGGGGTGAACAGGTAGACAGGAAATTTTTCTCTCTCTCTGACTCCCTCCCTCTCTTTCAAATAAAATGAAATTGAATATGTTAAAAAACTCAGGAGGAGGCATTGGGTGGCAGCAAGGGAAGCAGGCATCTCCCTTCTTCAAAGGATGACAATGACAAAGAAGAGTACAGTCTCTAATCTTGTATTGGTAGGAGCAGTAGGGCTGAGTGTGAGGTCATTGTGGGGCACCCAAATGAAATCACTCTTGTGAAGAGCTGGAGGAAGATACATTAAAATCAAATTAGGATACGATGCAACTGGAAGTTGACTTCTGGATCCCCAGAATTACCACCAGCTAGCTGCACAGTTTCTCTCCATTATAGTATTAATATCCTAGTCATGTGATTGAACTTTTTGGACTCTTAGAGCTGAAATGGGGAACATTGTTTTTTCTGCCAAGGGCCATTTGAATATTTGTAACATCATTCACAAGCCATACAAAATTATCAACTTAAAAATTAGCCTACTAGGGATTTATTGAATTTTGAGTCCCACCTGAAGTTGCCTTGGCAGGACCAGATGAAATGATTCTGTGGGCCTTATATGGCCTGTGGGCTGGACAATCCCTATCCCTTAGAGGATCACTCTCTTCCCAGAAGATCTTGCAATAAAGAGGTCCAACCAGAATGTACAAGTAAAATAACACTGACTAGTAACTTCTGTAAAATACAGCAATTTCCAAACAGCATAACGTTCATCCCGAGATAATGTGCAGACTGGTGTTTTCATTGCAGTGTGTAGACAGCATGACCTGTTGCTAATTTTTTAATATTTATTTATTTATTTGAAAGAGTTACAGAGAGAAGGAGAGGCAGAGAGAGAGAGAGAGAGAGAGAGAGAGAGAGAATCTTCCATCTGCTGGTTCACTCCCCAGTTGGCCACAACAGCCGGAGCTGTGTCGATTCGAAGCCAGGAGCCAGAAGCCTCTTCCAGGTCTCCTACATGGGTGCAGGGAGCCAAGGACTTGGGCCATCTTCTGCTGCTTTTGCAAGCCATAGCAGAAAGCAGGATCAGAAGTGGAGCAGACAGGATTTGACCCAGTGCCCATATGGGATGCTGGCACTGCAGGAGGCGGCTTTACCTGCTATGTCATAGCGCCAGCCCCTGACCTGTTGCTCATTTGATATGAGTAAAACATACAGCTCCAGTATGCAAATGTGCCTACATATGTCACCAAATTCTAAATCTAGGTGGTCTCAACTTTAGTGCACATTAATTTAAGGTTTTTATTTAAAATGAGGTTCACTGGTTCTGGTGGCACCCTACAGTTTGCATTATTAACAAGTCCCCCAGATGATCCTGCTACAGAAGAGCAGTTTTTGTCCCCAGTTGTTAAGCTGCCCTGACCAGTGTGCCTAGCCCTTCAAAGGTGTTCAAGGGGCCAGTGCTGTGGTGTAGCAGGTAAAGCCACTGCCTGCCGTGCTAGAACCCCATATGGGTGAAAGTTCCAATTCCAGCTGCTCCTATTCTGATCTAGCTCTCTGCCAATGGCCTGGGAAAGCAGTAGGAGATGGCCCAAGTCCTTGGGCCCCTACACCCTTGTGGGAGACCTGGAGAAGTTCCTGGCTTCTGGCTTCAGATCAACCCAGCTCTGGTCCTTACAGCCATTTGGGGAACCAGCAGATAGAAGACTCTCTATCTCTTTCTCTCTCCCTCCCTCCCTCCTTCCTTCCCTCCCTGTCTCTCACTCTTCTCTGGGTCTCTGCCTCTGCCTCTAACTCTGCCTTTCAAACAAACAAATCTTTAAAATAAAAAAAAAGATGTTCAATAACTCTGTATTGTATTGGATCAGTGCATATCCAGCCCCACGGCAGTTAGACACATATCCTTGCTTCTAGCAAGTCTTCTTAAGAAAAATTATAATTAGAGTTACTCCACATAATAGAATACAGCAGTTTGCTATATATATAAACTTCATTTGAATCAGCCAAGTCTGGGGCTTATCTTGGCTTTCTAGATAAGTCATTAGCCCTCAACCAATAAAGTGGTCTTTTTTCATTTTCCATTTACTACAGTAGTGAATCCATAGCACGGAGGGAGCAGGAGTTAAAGACAGTGGAGAAAAACTTCTAATCAAACAAAATCCAATGTAAATATGAACTGTACTATACTATATTCATTTTTTTTAAATTTACTGCAAGTAAGATTTCTAGATTGTGGGCTCATCCATATATGATTCTGGGTCTTAAATACCAAGCTAAATTATGAAAATGATCTTTGAATCTTTGTTGGTCCTTTTGATATTGTGATATTTATCAATGAACACATTAATTTTTAGCATGAAACTCTGGCATTTTAAATTGAATGATAGGTGACCACAAGTGATTTTTCAATAGACTTGTTTTAACCCAGAAATAGTTAAGGGCTCCCAAAAACACACCAGAGGGGAATTTATGGGAATTTCAAACAAAGACTTTGCTTTAAAGTTTGTTAATAAAAACTAATAAAGCATACAATCCACAAATAGCTGCTTTTTGTCCCAGGCTTCAAAGTACATTTTCTCTTAAAGGATCTAACTAACTCTTCATTTACTCATTCTCTTGTTCCTTCTGTTCAAAGCAGTTTAATCAGGGATAGTTGTACGTACATCTCTAGACACGTTTTAAAACTTACAAAGCTGATTATTTAACTCATGTTTATACAAAATGTTATCAAGACCAATTTAGTTCTCAGAGTCACTTGTGAAAGAACTGTATTAGCTATTTTAAGAGTGTAATTAATACTCATATTCTGGCATTGTCTCCCACCACTACCTAATAACTTTCTGAATACTGAGCGATGTATATACACACTAGGGGATGGAAATTAACCTAAACTCTGAGTGTTATGAATGTTCCAACATCTGTGCCTATTTATGAGTTTAATATCCTCTTGGGCATCTCCATATGCATAGCTACTTTAAATTTTTAGTTAAATCCAGTAACCCTTCAAGCAGATATTAAAGTACAGTTTATGAAAATACATGATGTTTAGATATTCCAGACATGAAAAAATCTTATGGCTGCTACAGAAATATAATACTTTAAGAGGTCTTAAAGTATTTCCTACATGTCCTTTTTGCTCCAAACATTAGACCAAGTTGCATTGTTTACAAAAATTTATTCATACAAATTTTACACACTTTATATAACAGTTATCAAAGTCCTAGTTATATATATCATGTGTGTAATAATACTTGGTTAAGATGTTTTTATAATCAGTTGCACACAAAATAAGAGCTTCAAGACTAACATCTATCTAAATTATCACTATATCATAAATTTGCTCCAGTTTAGTAAGGCTCTTGGCATTTCTAAAAAGTATACAAAAGATTAAACTGGGTGATCACTGTAAAATGCTTGCAACTAGCCACGGGAACACTAAATTAGACTTCATAAATAAAAGGGTAACTAGAGCCCTATTTCACCACTAACAGCTGACACAAATACAGAAAACTCTGCCCATTATCCAAGAAACAAATAATTAAGACTAAAATGCAAGCTGATGTGTTGCAGCATTGTAGGGCCACTAAATAGCCATCTGTGATTCGTGGCGATTTAAAAGGCGAAGAAAGGCACTAAAGCTGCAAACTGCATCCCGTGTCACATTGCCTGAGGAGGCTGCAGAATTAAGGAAAGATTGATCCTGTACAGAGGACTCAGGCATGGATCGAATGCCTCTGTTTTCGCTGTTTGCAATGTGATCTCCCGGCAGCTTCCACCCCGCCTGGGAATGCAAATACAATTCTGTTTTCTTTGATTTATGACTTCATACTGATCATATCCATAAAGGAAATAGAAAGGTCCTTCAAAACTTCACAAGCTAAAGTTTAATCTTTTCTTGTTATTTTTTTTTTTTTTCCAAAGAAAAAAACAAATTTGTGCCTGAAATTTGGAAACTTGGCTGGCTGGTTTATCTGTTGCTGCTTGATCTGGTTGCTGGGTGAAGGTTCTTTTGTTTATACAGATGACTCTATATGTTCAAGGAATTGACAGGAAGCAGACATGCTTTCTTAAGCCAAAAAAGGATACAAAGGTGGGGTTTTCAGGGTCTGTTAGAGCTTGCTTACCTCACTGTTGACCACAGATACAGACAGTACTCATACATATGCAGATGAGGTTTAAAGGATTTATCAGTTGTTAAACTGAGCAGCATGTGAACACTACACATTCTAATATGACAAAGGTTGGTTTTATGAAATAAATTTTACTAAGCAATAAGCCATAATGTAGAAAAATACATTTTTACCTACAAACTCAACAAACAAGAAACAAACGGTTCATATTGAGTGCATTATCACTTAGTGGTAGCTACACAGGTTTCCTAAACTTTACAGTAAGTTCTCACATCAAACAACAACAAAAAAAGTGAGAAGCATTCACAAGTTTAAGAGAAGTAAATGAAAAATGGTTAAGTGGCACTTAAACAGTGCAAGAGGGTAGGAAGGAGGGGCTTCCAGAAAAACACAAAGGAAAAGGCTGGCTCCTACAGAGCAGGGTTCAAAGGGGAGAATCCTGACCATTTCACGAGATGAGAAGCATGGACAGCACTGGAGAAAAACACATTGTACTTTGCACCCATTTCCAATACCCAGCGCCCAAAGTCAGGCAGTAGACCTGTAGTGGGACTGGATTTGCCCCCAGCTTTTCAGACCTGGGATAGCTCAAACCAGTCCCTCTTCAGGGTCCTCCTCCTACTGCCTTATGCTCTGCCTCTTCCAATATACCTCTGTCTCCCTCACTTTGTTCCAATTGCCCTAACCTGGAAATAATAATTTTCCCTGGTGAATCGGGAAGTACAAAAAAGAGGGCTCCCCATCCTGAGCCTCCTTCTCTGTACAGTCCCTCAACTCCTCACCCAGGGAGTGGTGTGAATTCTGGGGGTAGGGGTGAAGCACAATTTGGATCGAGCTGTTGTTTTATTAGGAGAATTTCCTTCTGGGCTGAGAGTCTAAAAGAGAGACAAATACACAATAAAGTAGAATCAAAGAAAGTTGCCACCCAGCCAGGGGGGACCCTGCCCAGTTGAGTCATTTGGCTGGGGTTGAAGAAGCCTGCCCCAGAGACTCACCAGGAAGAACGCCCTTGGGCAGTTCTCCAAGTCATTACCTCAAAGTCTCCCTGGAGCAGGGCATCATTGTTTATGTACAGTAGCAAATGGTCAGTATTAATATCTTCAGGCCTGTCGTGGATAAAAATACTATCCTTTTAATTCGAGTTTATAAAAATAGGAGTAATATTCAAAACAATGATTGTCTATTTTCTATGTATTTATATAAAAACATAAACAGCTCAGGCGAATTTTCAATCCTTGTGCACACTTTGTATGAATCGCTCTCTATTATATAGATATTCTTTTAATATATTTATAATATATATCAATAATTGGTCCACAAAGTATATCTGTGCATTCTCTAGTGCTTTGTAAAAAGAAAAACAATATTATTATCAAAATATTCATTTAATGGCTTTACTTCATACATAAATACATGTTTGGATAGAACATATGAGCAATGACTGTTCTGTCAGTTTGGAAAACAACTTTTCATTGTGGCAGGGTTTATACACAGGGTAGCTGGTAACTCTTCGCTACAAATACGCTATTCTGCGTCCTTTGTTTTTAACCCTTTGTTTATACCTTTTCCCTAGGACGGCCGCCAAGTATTTCTTAACAGCCATTTGTTTCCGGTAGCGACTGTAGCTGTCTGTAAAAATCCCGTCCGAGTGGCGCTTGGAGAGCGGCTCCAAGTCGTCCTCCGGGCCGCCGCCCAGGTTTTCACTGCAAAACAACAAAAAAAAAAAAAATAGGGGGTGGGGGTTCGGGAAGAAGGTGGCGGGGCGGGGGGGACACAGGTTCAATGCGCGCGCAGGGGAGCAGGCGGGCCCCACCCTGCGGGGGGGGGGGGCTTCAGGGAGGGTGTGGCTCAGGGCTCGAACCCCCCACACGCCTCCTCCCTCGCCCCCGAGAGGGCGCAGATGGAAACCCCTGTCTGTGTTCCTCCCGCCCAAGATTTCCTGGCTCTAAGTCCTGCAGAAGGCGCCCGGGATGCGATCAGGGCAAGCAGAGCAGGAGTGCAGCCTAATCTTTCTCCCAGCACAGCCCTTGGAGATTTTCCTTGGTGCTAAATTGTCCTCACCGCTCCTCTCACCCTCGACATACAAAGAAAATCACCATAGAGCCCTGCGTGCCACGATGGCCGCTGCCTGGCAGTTTGTATCGATCCTGCAATTCCTAGGCAAAGACAAGCACGCCTCTCCTTCCACACGCTAAGTTGAAAAACGTGATAATAATACAAGTCGACAGGCTGTGGGCAATATTTTTCACCGCATGAATTATTCATTGCGAAAATATAATCTGTTTTCCCAGGGGTTTTATTAAAATGTTGCCTTCTGTTGAGATACGCTACCCGCAAGCCCTATGCTCTGGGTTTGTCTGGCGTGAGCGAAAACTTTTTTTTTTTTTCCCTAAGCGTCCAAATTTGGTGATTTGTTTATTTCGATTTGAATTTACAGTAAATGCAATTCTCCCTTTCAAAAAAAAACCACGCTTAGAGGAAATTACAGCAAATCCTCCCGCGAACCTTGGAGGTTTTGAATGACTGGAAGGGAGGGAGGGAGTGTTTGATTTCTTTCTTTTCATTAAAAATGGATCAAACTCCGGGTTCGCCTGCCCTCTTTCCTTCTCCCCGGACCTCGCGATCTCTGGACTATACTTAAGGAATCATTTCAGAAACTCCGCCCACGGCAGGTGGCTGGTACCCGCCCTCACCGCGCCCCCAGGGCGGACTCAGCCTCCGCCGTATCTGCACGCCCCAACGCAGAAGCCGCGCCGCCTGCCCCGCGTGCGCCCTGCGCGGACACCCACCCGGCGGGCGCGCGGCATCACGCGTCAGTTAACTCTTTCGCAAACTCTTACCCCATGCCTTTGGCCATGAGAGTCTGCAGGTACTTCCTGGCGGACAGCTGGTCCAGCACCTTGCGGTAGGCCTTGTTAAGGATCCCGAGGGCTACATCTCTAACGGGGAGGCAAAGTGCCCAGGGTCACTGACTGTGCCTCCGACAGGCTGCCCAAGGCTACCCTGCAGGACGCGTGCGCCCTAGGGCTTTTAAGGAGGCAGAGACGGGGACCCCAGTGGCACAGCATTTGCGAACAGGACTCCTGGGGTGTATGCAAGCGTAGATGCTAGGATACGAAGTTAGTCCTGACCTCTGGGAATGACGAGCGTGAGTGTGGGCTCCCCACAAGCCCAGGCGCGCACTCACTGACACTTGGGCTGCGGAGCACCCCCGCCGCGGCCCTCAGGTTCGCATTACACCCGCCTGCTACTAATTCTCCAGCCTGGGAGAAGAGAGGCTTGAGGATCTTTATGAAAAAGAACCTACTCGTTGGGTCACTGTCCTGCACCCCCACCCCGCCCCCTCCGCCGCCTTCGGCGAAGACTCCGCGTGGTACCTCCGCTCCCCGGGGTAGTACAGTGCATAGGCGTCGTGCAGCGCGGAGGCGGGGCTCCCTGCGCCGGGAGGGTCCGAGTCGTAGAAATCTTGCAGGGGGCTTCCGTCTTCGTCGTAAGCCTCGTCCTCAGGCCTGCGGGGACAGAAGGAGTGGTCAGTACAAGTCCCTCCCAGTCTGCAATGACCCAGGGAAAGGGGCTCCTCTTCGCTGAGGTCCCGCATCGAGAATTGTCCTCTCTTCCAGAACAAGAGTGGGGGCGGGGGTAAGGAAGAGGGCACCCCCACCCAAAAGCAGTTCCCACCCCGTGAGGCGGTTCGCCCACCCCTCCTCTCATCGGGAAAGGGTCGTCCTGCGGGGCCCCGGCCTCAAGGAGCCCTGGGAAACCCGGGCGTCTGCACTAACAGCGCACACCTGACCACCGAAAAGGACCGCCCCTCGCCCCGCGTGGCGCCCGAGCCTCCTTCAAGTAGCCACCCGCGGGGCCGTGAGAGGTCCTGGGAGACCTCGCGCTGACCAACGCGAAGACCCGAAGTGGGAGGCCTGGAGCAGAAAGGAGAGGGTGGGAGGTCGGGTGCGCGGCGAACAACTCCGCCAGCCACCCCCATCCGAGCCGCCGGGCCCAGGGGAGCGCTTCCCCGCGCAGATGTAGGTCACGGAGAACCTCTAGCGTCTATTTTGGGCCGGAGAGGATCTGGCAGGAACATGAATAATAGATGCCCCTAAACTTAGCCGGCTTGGCGGCGGTTGGTTTTGTGGTGTGTCCGCGCCCGCAGGTGCTTCTTGCCCGGGGAAATTGCCAAGCACTCAGAACTTCGAAAATAGTTGGGAGTGAAATAAAGGCTCGTGAATCCTCTAAATAGTTCGCACTACTCTGTTTGCGGTGGCGAGACGGTGGGACCCGATCCCAACCCCAGAGTGCAGGAAGTCATCAGGGGACCCGATAGCCTGCAGGGACCTGGCGACCTCGGCCAGCGCCTCCAACCGCGATACGGGACGGGAAGCGGTGGGTCAGAACCAAAAACCCCTCGCTCTGGAACGCTGAGGAGTCTCGGAATGCGGCCGGGACAAGGAGCACTTTCTAGGCGAGGCTGGACTCGTTACTCCTCTGGCTTTTCCTTCATCCCGGGAGAGGCCACTGCAAGGCGCGCTCAGGTTTCCTCACGCCCCATACGCAGCCTTCCACAGCGACGCGCCTCAGCCCTGGCCGTGGTACCCCGAACCCCGGGTCTTTCTAGCCACCTCTTGCCCTTTCCCCCGCCCAGATACTAGAATCTGAATTCAAAAGGTGGGACTCCTCTATGGCCGTGGCGCGCGCTCTAGGGCGCGGCTCACAAGGATGGCTTTTCCGGCAGAGCGCGGCGCTCTCCTGGCTGCTCAAAACGCCACCGAGTGCAAACCCAGCGCGCTTCCACTGTCCGGTGCACTGACCAGAGACTCTGGGGCTGCGGTGAAGACCCCAGCAGTACCGACGACTAGAAACCCTACAAGAAATAGGCCAGGATTCCAAGCATCCTGGGTCGGGCAGGTCTGTCCTCCCGGTCCTGCCTGCCTGTCTGCCTGCCTGCTTCTTCTTCCTCCCTTGCATTCGTTGTTCCCCGTCCCTCACATTCTTTATCTTCTTTCTCTCAAGTCGCTTTTCCTCAAGCATATTCAACCAACAGCCCCCCTCCCCAAGATAGTCTGGGGCTCAGAATGCAGTTGAACAAGAACCACTTGGAAATTAAAAAAAAAAAAAAAAAAAAAAAAAAAAACTCTTCAGGGGAAAGAATTCCAAATGAGGTGGAGAGAAAGGGCGGAGGAGCGAGAGGGAGACCCCGCCCCGATAGTCCAGAGTGAGCGCTAACAAAGCCAAGTCCGAAAGAGCTTCCGCTCAACCCCCGGCCCGGCTCCAGGAGGCGAAGTTCTCCAAACTCATCCTAAGAATTGGGGGAGGAAAGCCAAGCTGCCGGCCCTGCCCTGCCCCCTTCCCGCAAGGCAGGTTGGAGGAGGGGAGGTTTCCCTAGCGGCCCGAACCTCCCAGGCTCTACCCAGGCTCTTGGGCTGCCTCGGGCTGAGGGAGGAAGCCGAGCCGTCGCGGAGCCCACCTGGATCCTCCGGCTTGGCTAGGGACGGGGACCCGCTGGGTAGCCGAGGCTGGCTGAGGCGCCCTGGGAGCGTGGGAAGCCTGGAGCCGTGCAGCGGCAGGAGAACGGCGAAGAGGTGTCCCGGAAAGGGAAGCCTCAGCTCCACGAAGTCCCGGGCGGCCAGCACCTACCTGATCCCGGGAAATCGGAGTCCAGCAGCTGCAGGTGAGCAAAAGACGCTGCTGTGCATTATGATGCCATAGACCAGCAAGGCCAGCCTCGCTCCGCTACACATGGTCATTCTGCGCAGGACGAAAAAGAGGGCACACAGCTGTGAGAACGCCCCTGGCCTTCCACCCTCCAACCCCAGGAAACTCCCGGAACCGGGGGAGGGAGCGAAGCTCCGGTTCCCCGTGTCGGACACCACTCAGCGACAGCCGGCAGACGCCCTGCCACTTCTTGCTTGCTACAGTTAGTTAGAAAATATACATGTGCATATTCCGAGCGCTCAATAACTAACTAAACCTGGTAGGAAGGAAAGCTAAGTCGTTCCTTGATGCCAACGTCCGCGAAAAAAACAATCAGTCGTCAGGCGAGTCACTCGGTTTGGCAAGATTTCTCCCCCCTTACCATGCAACTCTTACCGCTGCTAGGAGAGGGTTTGCTGCCAAGTAGGACGGCGGGCAAAGGGCTTCTTCAAGTTTCTGCCCCGGAGTCACAACCCGAGAGGCATCACCGTCTTGCGCTGGCGTCTGAGGAGTCGCAGGGACGAGCAGAAGCGGCAGGAGGAGCTGGAGGACTTGTTTGCTGAGGCTTGTTCGGTTCAAAAGTTTGCAGACGCACGGAACCAGGAGGCAGCGTGACTCCGGGAGAAGGGGGCGAGGAGAGCGATTTAGAAGAAAGGAGGCGATGAGCTAAAGGGGATGGAGAAAGGGGGAGGAGGGCGCAAAGTGGCCGTAAGTCCTCAGGGAGAAAGAAACGAGTGATGAATGAAAAAAAAAAAAAAAGGAGGAGGGGAGTCAAAGAAGAAGGGAAGGAAGAAAAAAGGAGAGGGCCGGCGGTGCAGCCGGGCTGTGGGGGAGCCGCCCGGGCACGCAGCTGCGAGAGCCCGCAGCGACTTTGCTCCGAGATCTCTCTGGCTGCGTCTGAAGCTGCAGCTTCTGCTGCTGCTGCTGCTGCTGCCGGTGGTTACGGAGGTGACCGGCCTTCTGCTCGTATTTATATGTGCAGTTAGCAAAAAATCTATCCGAACATAGTTTTAGGAGAGCCCTCTTTGTCAACATTTGCCTGCCTTGCCTTTAAATACAGAATATTTTGTTTCACTGTTGCGCTCCGATTTTTATTCATGAAATGACTTCCTTTTTTTTTTTTCAGTCACGTAATGATCGGTATCAGAAAAAGACGTCAGCATCCTAGTCCCTCAAGGAACATATTAACTATTCTGTGCTGTCCTCTTGGATGATAAGATCCGGAGTCATCGACTTCTCCTAAACACCTTTCACTCATACAATCCAATTTTTAAAAAGTCCAATTATTTGGATGGTTTACAGTTTCGCCCATTTCTCAAGGACAGGTAAAGAATACGTAGAATCTGGAGGATGATAGAAAGTTATGTTTTTAACCCTGTCTCTGCTGCTTACTCTTTACTTTTTCATCAAGCCCTGCCAGTCCGAACTCTGGTATCTGGAATTAAGGACCATCAAGCTCTCCTATTAATCAATTTAATTTAGATCTAATTTTTTGCGTATGTTCTTTCAGCTAGAACAATTAAATGTGGAAGTCGTTTTGTTTCTAAAGGGAAATCTTGGAGGATTTTCAGTAAATCTCTAATGAGTCTGACTGTCGTTGGCAGTCTGGCTATGTCAGTAGATTGATTAGCGCTAAGGCTTCCACCGGCTTGCGGCCTGTGGAGCTGTCCAGGCTCCAGGTGCTGAACTGCTTAGGCGCAGATGCTGCAAACGTCGAAAATTGCCACCAGAGCTTCTCAATCTGAAGATTTGGCAGTGGTGCTATTAATGTAGCAATTCATTCTCTAAATCACCGCGCTGTTCAGATACACCCGCCGCCTTGCAGGGTTCATGAATGCCCCAGTCCCAAAGACCATCTCTCTTCCTGCCTACATTTGAGTGAAGGGTGCTTTATGTCTCTCCCTCGTCCTGGTATTTTACCTCTAGCTTGCCTGTTTGGGCACATTCACACCTTCTGTGCCTCTTACTGGTTTTAAAAATTGAAATTGTCTCTTTCCACATGAACTGAAGTTTTAAGAAGCTGAGGATGAGAAATGTTTTTTACACTCTCTTTGCAACTTGAGTTCCATTTGGGGAAATAGCAGACAGACTGGGAGAGCACAGGGATTCCCAGTACAAGTTCACTGGCTCATGGTTTATAACGGGAATCCCTCCATTGGGAACAGTTAATTTTGTTTAACTGAAAATAATGTGGGAAGACCACATCCATCCTGAGGCTTCCAAGTCTCTGGGAAATTTAAGAAGATTCCTAAGTTTCCACTCCAGTAAGAGAGAACTCAGGTCTATTTCTTTTAAGAAGGAAATAGAGCCATCAATAACCATTAGTGTGCATTTTAATTATTTGGATCTTACACAAAAACCAGGGGAAATGACAATTTAGTGAGAGTGTTTCCTGTTGCTATGATTTGGCCATAACATTTAAACAAGTTGTTTTAGTTCTTGCATGCTTTTTCCAAGACATAATGTTTCTCACACTCAACGCCATTCCTGCTTTTATTTGAGCTTTAGTACTTCCTCCAAGAAGACAAAGTTTTGCTCATTCATGACCATGAATGGCCAGAAACTGCCTGCTTCCTCTTAGTTTATTCCTGGCCATGCTCCAGATTGCCGGCCTTCAATGAAGCTCCCAACCACATCTACATGGGGACACATCTCTTTGTCCTGGCTGCATACATGCACTAATTTATGTTGGAGTGCTGACACGCATGTGTTCCCCGTTTAGCTCTGCCTCTGCAGCAAGCTCGCACACAAAGAGCCTGCGATGAACACAACCAGATAATACAGCAGAGATGCCTTCTTGCTAAAGTGCCCAAAGCATTGCCAACTGTGGCTTTCCTGTCTTCCAACTTGCTCCACGACAAAGGTGAACCCTATTAAAATCCTTACTCTTTCCTCCCATGCGAATTCCAAAATGAGTTCAATCTGGAGAAATATGTGAGAAATTCGCAAGACTCCTTGTACAATTCACTACTCAACTTTAGTAAAGGGAGCCACCATGTGGGGAGTTTGTTGACTTCACGGCCTATTAAAGAGCGAAAACCACAAACACGATGAAATCCGTGGGGAGGAGGATGGATGTGGGCTTCAGGGGCCCATAAACACAAAACTGCACCTATGGCGTGCAAAAGCCTTGCCACTCAAGTACTTAAACTCTTCCCAGTGTAGGCACTCTCAGTGTGGAAGTGTGGGCCCGGCACCCCGAAAATCACAGACCTCAAGGGCTGACCCCACTCACTGGAGCGAAAAGTCGAAGCAGAAAACCTGAGAGTCTTTGTCACTGGGTTTCAGAAAACCAAGCTTTGGAGCCCCATCTATTGCGCAAGGCAAGCCCCACCCAACCTGGCTATCCAACAGCTGCCTGGGGCATCGAACCCCCTACAGCCTCATCCGCAGATTTTTCGTTGCCTGTGAGCAGTTGTGAGTTTGGTGTTTCGCGACCATTCCTATTCCTGGAAGTTCTGGACCTGGGCCCCTGGGGGAGGAGGGTAGGCAGAGGCGGCTTAGGGAAGAGGAGAAACCAGAAGCTGAGGATAGATCTGCGAACTGTGGGTCGGGGGCTGCAGCCCACTCTCCCAACGTGAGCGCGGGCTTTCTGTTTTCCGTCGGTGGAAGGGAATATGGGAAGAGCAATGTCAGAGAACGAAACTGCCCTCGCATGTCCTCTCTCTCCTGAATGTGGGAATTTGCCCCGCATCTACGGGGGTTTTCGTCTGGGACCTGTGGGAGAAGCGAGGTCAAGGCCTGTAAGAGCAGAACCAGCCCGCACGCGCTTTCCAGGCGCCAAGCTCGGGAAGGCAACCCCTGGAGACTCAGGCAGACACCAACCTGGAAAACGGGGCGGGGCCTGGGTCTAGCATCCAAGGCGCCCTCACCTGGAAAGTCCTTTGTGGGAGGAGAAGGGTGAAGGGTAGAGGAGTAAGAGAATTGCGGAGAGGCAAGGCAGGGGGCAAGAGTCTTAATTTTGTTCTGTTCTTACCCAGTTTACCTCCCAAAGGGATTGTTACATCCTTCTGCAGTGGCTGAGGTTAAGGACGTGAACGAAACCTGAGATCTCCCGTTCCTAAAACGACGTGAGAGGGGGCTAAGAAGGGATCAAAGAGCTTGTACTTATTGACATATAATGCAAAGGAATTACAAGGTTTCTTTCCAACATACCCACGCCTCACCCCAGCCTTCCTCCGAAAAATGTCCCTCTAAGCTTTTGTTAGGAGGATTCTGTTTAGTTAGCAAAGTTAGAGAAACCTGAGAAATCTTCTCAGTGGGGGGTTCCCCTCCCCACCCCCCAAGACTCTCTTTGTGTTCTCAGTGAGGCACAGGGACCCACCTGCAAGAAGCTGTTTGGAAGTATTTGTTAGAAATCATAAAGACCCTGAGTTTCAGGTCCCTAACCTATCAATTCCTTCCTACCCCGTTGGTCCTTAAGAGAAAAAATTGTGTTCAAAATTTTAGCTGACAATCTAACTAAGGCTCCCCTAGAGTGTTCTTGCCAACACATCTGCTTTCTGAATGTTCAGGCCTTGAACCCTGCAACAGCACTCGATTTAAAGAGCTCTAGCCTTTGAAGAAGTAAATTATTACAATAAGACAACTATCTCTAGGTTATTTACCCAGAGTCTGAATTTTCAGACGGTTCCACAACATTCACAAATACTATAGCATTAGTATGGTCTCTTCAGGGCCAAGTTCTTGGCCTTTGAACCATCTCCTCTTGAGAAGTCTGCTTTCCCTGTACTGCACCGAAATCTTCAACTCTTTTTAAATCCAGCTCTAGCCTTCTGCAAATCAGTGATAAACTAAGTGCAATTTTGCCTTTAAGCAGATGGGTGAGATGAGGCTCAGTTTCCCAAGGTAAAGTGATTTCTGCTACCTTCCTCTGGTTGTGCTAGTAGTTTCTATGTGTTCACTTTCCCTTTCCTTGGCTACCTTGCTCTTGACCCTGATCTTTCGCACCACTGTCTCCCTGTCCTACCCCACCAGACTGTTTGAACCATATACAAGGGCATGTTTGTACAAAACGATCGTCCCACGTTCCTGTTTAAAAAACACTCACTCATGATCAGAAATGTCGTACATTCTGATTTCATTGTTTTCTAGACGGTACTTAGCCTAAGAATCAGGTTATAGTGAGCTTTTTTTTTTTTTTTTTGGTGAAATTTGATACAGCACATCATCCTCTCCTATGAGTGACAAAAGTGAATTATCACATTGTATTCAATTCCACTCTGAACTTTTTCTCTTCTGACTCTTCCAGAAAATGTGATGAGTAATGAGTCACTTCATACTGATTACACCTGTCGGGAGACCCAAATGTTCTGCAGCAGAGCATCATGACCACCGCTTACTGGACTGCCTGCATCATGCTCTTCGGAACTAGGAGTGGAGTACAGGGCTGATGAGCTCCCCCATAGTGTGTCACAGCTTCTCTGACCTTCAGAACTTAGTGCTTCACCCTCTCTGAAAACATCCAGCAAAAGAAGGCTTTCCAAACCACACAGCAAAGTGCTTCTCTCCAATCCACAACCAGAACTGCATACTCACAAGGCCGAGAAAATTTTGCTGGTTATTTTAAGACACAAAGCAGACAAAAACAGAAAACAGGTTCTAACCTTTTGTGTTGGCTTGGGTGATTTCAAGTACCCCAAATATATGCCATTCTAAGGCCTTACTCGCTGAACATTAGTTTGCCGGGTACCAAAAATATATACCCCGGACTTCGCTATGTGGCATCTGCCAAGTTCTCCTGAGATTTCCAGAACATCTCTTAAAAGCCAAGAAGAAAGTCTTCTATTGCAGTGTAAATCCTCTGCTCTTGTATGGCTCAAACGTGAGAGAAGAAGTTTGGAGAGGATCCAGGAAACCCAGTATCCTAAATGAGTTTTTGAGACAGCTGTGATAATATTGGGGGAGGATATCTGTGTGCAAAATAAAACAAGGTTTTTATGGGTAAATAAAATGAGGATCTTGCTGAAGGAGCTCATAACATTCCAAACCTCTGGCCCCTGGGCTCAGATTCAGCCTTATCTATCTGTGAATATAGGTCTATTTGGAATAATCATGGAGCCTTTGTTTTTTGTTATCCTTATTAGTAGCACTTTGTGGTAATGATATATCTGCAAATACTTTTTCAATAATATTTTATTGCTACCCAAATATACATAGGCATGATTTTTTAAAGCTATCATCTGCTTAGAGTACAATTATATGTGTCACGAGTTTACTATTTGACAAGTTCAATTAATATCCCTTAAATTATTTTAAGTACTTCTTTCTAAAGTGGCTGCATGATTTTGCCATTCAACATTTAATAACAGCAACAATAATAGCTGTGTGACAAACACCTACTGTCCCAAGTCCTTGACTTACACTATTATTATTTCCATATTTATTTATTTATTTATTTCAAAGACAGTGATTCACTCCCCAAATGCTCAGGAGCCAGGAACTCAGTCCAGGTCTTCCACATAGGTGTCAGGGACCCACCTACTGGCTCTCAGGGTGCACATTAGCAGGAAACTGCAATGTATCAAGTTCCAGGACATGAACCCAGGAACTCCAATATGCAAGTGTCCTAAGCAGTATCTTAACTGCTAGGCCAAATATCTGCCCTATTACTTCCAGTGTTTTATTTATTTGAAAGAGTTACAGAAAGAGAGGAAGAGACAGAGAAAGAGATCTTCCATCTGCTGGTTCACTTGTTAAATGGTGGCAATGGGGGCCGGCGCCTTGGCTCTCTTGGTTAATCCTCCGCCTGCAGTGCCAGCATCCCATATGGGCGCCAGTTCTAGTCCTGGTTGCTCCTCTTCCAGTCCAGCTCTCTGCTGTAGCATAGGAGGGCAGTGGAGGATAGCCCAAGTGCTTGGGCACCTGCACCCACATAGGAGACTAGGAGGAGGCGCCTGGCTCCTGGCTTCAGATCAGTGCAGCACCGGCCATAGTGGCCATTTGGGGAGTGAACCAACAGAAGAAAGACCTTTCTCTCTGTCTCTCGCTCTCTCACTGTCTATGACTCTACCTGTCCAAAAAAAAAAAAAAATGGTGGCAATGGCCAGGGATGGACCAGACAGAAGCCAGGAGCTTCTTCCAGGTCTCCCCCATGAGTGCAGAGGCCCAACCACTTGGACCATCTTCAGCTGCTTTCCCAGGCACATTAGCAGGAGGTTGGATTGGAAGTAGAGCAGCTGGGACAGGAACCAGTGCCCATATGAGATGCTCTCGCTGTGGGCAGTGGCTTAACCCACCATTGCCACAATGCCAGTCCCTACTTCCAGTTTTACAGACGAGAAACTGAGGCTCAGAGAGGTTAGATAACTTGTCTAGAGTCACACAGCTTCCACATTGTAATGCTGAAATGAAAATTCAAATCTCAACGACTCCAGAAAATCTTATTAGTCATAGTATGTTATACTGGCTTATATATTTTCTCTACAATTATTATACATACAAATTCCTAATTTAATATCAACTTTAATGTGTGACTTGACTCAACTGAGATGAAAACAAGTTGTTGTTCATTTTCCAATTTAAAATCATATTTAATATAATATATATCAAATGATATTAATACAATTAAAGTAGATTAAGTTAGACTTCAAACATACTACATACTTGTGGGCACTGCTTTATACAATGGACATGCCTCTAAAAATACGTGAATTAATAGCATACTACATACTCATATTTACATATGCAAAGTCATTGAAAAGGTATATTGCCACCCCAAGTCATTATTTAAAATGACGGCCTAGAGCTGGTATTGTAGCACAGCAGCTTAAGCCACCACTTGGGGTACTAACATCCCATATGGGCACCAGTTCATGCCCCAGTTGCTCTACTTCCAAACCAGCTCTCTACTAATGCACCTGGGAAAGCAAGAAGATGGGTCAAAGTGTTTGGGGCTCCTGAAACACACATGGGAGGTCTGGATGAAGCTCCTGGCTTCGGCCTGGCCCAGCGCTGGCCAATATGGCCATCTGGGAAGTGAACCAGCAGATGGAAGACCTTTCTCTGTCTCTCCCTCTCTCTGTGTAACTCTTTCAAAATAAATGAATAATTTTTAAAAAGATTTTTAAAATGCAGCAAGTTTCAGTAATGTGCTTAAGAAAAAAAATTCCTAAGTTTATCATTGAATATCCATCAAGTCTCATTAAATCATCATGTAATTCAATACCATAGAAACAATATGATTGTCAATGAGTCAAGGCTCTTGTGAGTCAAATGGGATGATGTATATATTTTATAATAGTAGATCTATTTTAAAACAATAGATCTTAGGCCAGTAGAAAGGAAATTAACATTTATTAAGCTCTTTCTTTAACAGCAGTGATATATTGCTTCTTGGCCTTTTGGCTAAGATCAAGTGTAACAACAGAGATATGCTCTGTGTTAGCTAACATTGTCTCATTTAATCCTCTTATTGCCCTGTGAGATAGGTATGGTATTTATATTCCTATTTTTACTGATGGCTAGACTGAAACTCTTAAAGGTTAATTAATTTGCCCACAGCACACAGCTAACAATGACAAAGTAAGGTCTCAAATCCAGGACTGACTGTTTCCAGTGCCACTAGGCTTTCTCTTACCAGTTGGCCTCCTTGCTATTCCTCTATAATTATTGTTATTAGTAAAGGGGAAAGAAGCATAACTTTACAAAAAAGCATGACTCTTTCACAAAACATTCATTTTAAGGCAGTAGCTTAAATTAATTGTCCTTGCTTTTTCCTGACATTTTAAAATAAATGAAGAGGTTGTGTGCTAAGCTTCATATCCAAGAACATTTAAAGACGTAAGTAATGGGCCTGGCATTGTGGCGTAGCGGGTAAAGCCTCCACCTGAGGCACCAGAATCCCACATGTATGCCGGTCGATTTCTGACTGCTCCACTTCTGATCCAGCACCCTACTAATGCACCTGGGAAAGCAGCAGAACATGGCTCACGTGCTTGGGTACCTAAACCCACATAGGAAACTCAGAAGAAGCTCCAGGCTCCTGACTTCTGACACAATCCCAGGCATTGTGGTCATTTGAGGAGTGAACCAGCAGATGAAAAAATCTCTTTGTCTCTTTACCCTTCTCTCTCTGTAATTCTGCCTTTCAAATAAATAAAAAATAAAGACATAAGAGATGAATAAGATTGTGCCCCCAGGTATTTTAAAATTTGATAAAGTTGTAACAATTAAAACAGTAAAACAATGTGATACTGGTGAAATAATAGATCAAAGGAATAAATATAAAGTTGATCTAAATGTAAAGAAACAAACACTAGCACAAAATTTCCAATGAAAATAAACATACACTCACACACAAAACAAATTTCCAATGAAAATAGTAAAATATTGGAAAAACTGACTACTCACTTGAAAAGAAAACTTAGATTAGTACTTCATATCCTGCAACATCAAATATATTCAAATGGACTAAATACTTAAATGTAAAATAATCACAAAAACACCATAAATACATGTAATTAAAATATAAAGAAAAATGTTTTAGCTTTTATTGATTTGAAAGGCAAAAAGAAAGATAGGCAGAGCTGCTATCCAGTAGCACTCCCCAGATCCCTAAGAAGTCCACAGGGCTGGGCAGAGGGCAAAGCCTGGAGCCAGGAACTGAATCCAGGTCTCCCATGGGAGTTGCAAGAGCCCAGTCACTTGAGTTTCATCATTGCCTCCCAGAATTTAAATTAGCAGGAAGCTGGAGTCAGGAGCCAGAAGTGGGCATTAAACCCAGGTACTCTGATATGGGACAGGGAGAGATATCTTTAAAAAAAATTATTTATTTATTTGAAAGTCAGAGTTACACAGAGAGAGAAGAGGCATAGAGAGAGAGAGAGAGAGAAAGAGAGAGAGAGGTCTTCCATCCACTGGTTCACTTCCCAACTGGCCACAATGGGAGGAGCTGCGCCAATCCGAAGCCAGGAGCCAGGAGCTTCTTCTGGTCTCCCACGCGGGTCCAGGGGCCCAAGCACTTGGGCCATCATCTGCTATCCCAGGCCATAGCAGAGAGCTGGATCAGAAGTGGAGCAGCCGTCTTGAACCAGCACCCATATGGGGTGCCGGCACTTCAGGCCAGGGCGTTAACCCACTGCACCACAGCGCCGACCCTGAGAGAGATATCTTAACCAGCTTTTAAAGGAACTTCTTAACCACCAGGCCAAACACCTATTCTATATAAAAGAAATTTTAAGATTGGAAATTTAAAAGAAATTATAAAGGAAGAATTTGATAAGTTGACTAAATTTTTAATTTTTCTATGTTAAAAGAAAATTCATAAATAAATTTCAGTGGCACATAAAACATTGGGAAAATGTTGGGATTGTGAAAAATAAAGAATTCACATTTTCAAAAAATAAAGAACACATACAACTCTACAAAGAAAAGACAATTGTATATAAATGCACAAGCAGTACAGTTGTCCCTGTATCATACTCTTTCCTTTAGAAATTACATAATAGTGGTTATTTCTTTATTTTTATTCATTCGATCTATTTGATACAACACAAATGGTTATACAGGTATAAAGTATCATTTTTTTAATCTACTAAGAAGGAAATTTTTTAATGTTCTGCCGTGTCATGTTGTGGAACATGCTAGGAAACTTGCTTTCCTGCTCTGCTGCCAGGAGTGTTTATGGATCCAACATTCCCAGAGAGCATTTTGTTGATTATGCATAAACTTTTCCTACTGATTTCACTTCTACAAATATATGCTGAGGAAATAAGTAGGTGTGACTGTATCCCAAGATTAACTAGAACCATTTCATAGTACCAATGATTATAATAAAGAACATTTGAAAACAACCATAAAATGTCCCTTAAAAGAGAATTCATTAGATTTCTTTTAGTACCTCCCTATAGTGGAACATCATTTCTATTGGAGAGTGAAATGAAATGATGCTGCGGAAAAAAATCTTTACTGACACCAGAAGATATTTACAATATCATCAGAAGAAAGAGCAGACGATAAACCCACGCGTACAACACAATACCGATTTTGTCCAAAAACAAATCATTCATATCTGTGCACCTCTAAGGAATGAGACCAAAACATTCACAATAATCATTGCTGGTGTAAGAATTATGAAGAGCATTGAAAATGAATCTTGAAGTGAATGGAAGGGGAGAGGGAGCGGGAAAGGGGAGGGTTGCGGGTGGGAGGGAAGTTATGGGAGGGGGGAAACCATTGTAACCCATAAGCTGTACTTTGGAAATTTATATTCATTAAATAAAAGTTTAATAAATGAAAATAAATAAATAAATAAATAAATATGAAATAGAAAAAAAAAATTATGAAGAGCAACAGGGATTATTTCTATTTTCCTATTATGCATATCCATGTTTTCTTAAAGTTTTTAAAATAAATATTTTTATAATAAGAAGTGTGAGATTTATTTTTAAATTATACTATACTGTTTTTTCTTTATTACATCCCCAATAAAGGTATACTTCCTCTGTGTTGAAATTTCTTTTGTCTTATACTGAGCTAAGTATATATTTGATTCTTCCTATCATGCTGAGCTTTGCCCTGCACTCGGAAGGAAACCTAAAAGCAAACCAGGAGAGAAGAAAGAAGAGAACCAAACCAGAACATCAAGGTAGCAAATTTAGCCAAAGCCAAGTGTGAAAAGAAGCAGTGGAAGGGAGAGCCCAACAGCAACACAGCACAACCACCATGATCATTTCCAATGAATCATCATGTGTATCAGTCTTTACTGATAACATTAATTGAAAGTGTTGAATAAAATATGCACTGAATGAGTTAGAGCTGTATCTTTTAAATATAGTTTATCCTATGTTACTCAGAAGTAGCTCATCTAGCTTGAGGTTTACTCAGAGTTTGGCTTCTTTATAATGCAATTCTTATGTCATGTTTTATGGGTCTAGATAACTGACTAGTTGCTCCTGAACTTCCCTAACCTTCATAAACTATTTCCATGCTAAGTTAGGATTAAGGGCTAGTTGGATTAGGCTTGAACAACATCTAACAAACAGGCTTGATCAAGTGCTAGGTTTGAGGCCCTTAGGTATTTCAAAAGGAAGTGTTACAGGTAAAATTGTGTCCCACAAAAGAAGAAATGTCCATGTCCTATACCCCAGTACCTCAAAATGTGACCTTATTTGAAAATAGGGTCTTTGCAGATATAGTCAAATCCAATACAATTGATATCCTTATGAAAAGGAGAAGTTTGGACAAAGACATAGACACACATGGGGGGGTGGGGGGTACGTGAAGTTACCTTGCAACAAGCCAAGGAATGTCTGGGCAACCCAGAAGGTGGAAGAGGCAAGGAAGGATCCGTCCCAACAGGGTTCAGAGGAAGCATGGCCTTGCCCACTCCTTAATTTCAGATTCCTAATCTCCAGAACTGTGAAGTGATGAATCTTGATGGTTTGAGGACCACCCAATTTGTGCTACTTTGTTACAACAGCCCTTTGAAACCAGTACAGGTGGTAAAGTCCCCATCCCCCCAAAAAAGGTGCAAGTCAATTCCCAAGGGGTGCTGGGAAGTACTCAAAACCGTGTAATGCGCCCAGCCTCTGTGGCTAGTGCAAAGCTAATCATAAAGAATCAGGGACCTGCTTCTGTCTGCTGTGTAGACAAAATAATATCTGTTTTATACATGCACCCTCACCCTCAACTTCCACTTTGCCATCATTTTTCATCTTTAAACAGAAAAAAATGCCTGGCTTCCTCACAAAATTAATGTCTTAAAAGATATTGGGAAGCACTTTGAAAGGAAAGAAGTATATAAATACAACAGAACCAGGAGGTAAGCTGACAGCCATGATAAACATGCTGAACAGAAGTGGCTACAGGGCGTAATACATTAGGCCAATTGTTAACTCGAATACTTTTTAAATGGTCTGCAATCTTATGATGCTTCTCTGGTGTGTTAAAACAACAAAATACTGCACCAGCTCATTGTCTGGTGTGCAGACAAGGATGTGTGGTTAACACATTCTACAGCAACAGTATATCATGGCCACTTCCCAGAGAGTCACACCACAGAAACCTTGTAAATAAGGCTTATCCAGGAAGGCAAATGTTTTGCTAAGTACGTAAAACCTCTTTGAGAAAGTTGCATGACTCAGAGTAACAGGCAGAGAGCAAAACAAGGATCACACGGCACCTTTCAGACGGAGTACTTGAGACAGGAAGGGTCTAGATTCAGTGAGACACCACTCCAAAAGTCAGCCTCATTCTGAAACCAGAACCTTTCATCTGTCCTCTGCATTGTCTCCTCTCTAGAGACCAACATATGTTTTAGATGCAGCATAAAGCTGGGCAGTCTTTTACATTTAGGAGCAAAAGGAAACAAAAGCACCACCTTTTGAGCTAAAGAACACTTAATTGTGTAAAAATATAATCACAGTACAGGTTGAATACCCCTTATTCAAAAGGTTTGAGGGGCTTAGTTTAGTGGATAAAGCCACTGCCTGCAGTGCTGGTATCCCATACAGGCACTGGTTCAAGTCCCTGCTGCTCCACTTCCAATCCAGCACTCTGCTATGGTCTGGGAAAACAGTAGAAGATGGCCCAAGTCCTTGGGCCCCTGCACCCATGTGGGAGACCTGGAAGAAACTCCTGGCTTCTGATAAGCGCAGCTCTGGCCATTGTGGCCAGTTGGGGAGTGAACCTGCAGATGGAAGCTATCTCTCTCTCTCTCTCTCTCTCTTTCCCTCTGCCTCTCTGTAACTCTGGCTCTCAAATAAATAAATAAATATTTTTTTAAAAAAGGCTTAGGATCAGAAGTGTTTTGGATTTCAGATTTGGGAAATTTTCATATAAAAATATCAGCAAATATTTGTCAGTTAACAATGTCACATGTTTAAGGGGACAGTAAACAAGTGCAATAACTTGGAAACCTTCCGCCATCAAAAAGTTTACAACTAAAATAATTAAAATAAAAGTGCATTTCCTAGGGCCAGCCTTGTGGCATAGCAAGTTAACCTGCTGCCTGGGACACTGGTATCCCATATGGACACCAGTTTGTGTCCTGGCTCCTCCACTTCTGATTCAGCTCCACAATAATGGTCTGGGAAAAGTGTAAGAAGGCCAAAGTATTTGGACGCCTGCTATCCATGTGGGAGACAAGATGAAGCTTCTGGCTCCTGGACTCGGCCTGGCCCAGCCTCGGCTGTTGTGGCCATTTGGAGAGGAAGATACCTCTCTCTCTCTCTCTCTCTCTCACTCTCTCTCCCTCTTTGTGTGTGTGTGTGTGTGTGTGTCTGTGTCTGTGTCTTCCATTCCCTATATAACTCTTTCAAATAAATAATCTTTTTTAATAACTTACAATGCATTTTCTCAAGTTGTATGTTAACTTCCTTAAGTCAGATCCTCTCTATTTCTCCACCATTGCCCTCATTCAGAAAATATCTGCAGATACTCACAATAGCTACAAATATGCTTTGAGATCTCTAGTAAATATCTCAATTAAAGAAAACAGGTTCAGCTGCTAAGCCATTGCCACTCACAAAGTGATAGACTGTTATCTAAGATAGTAGGTATAAATGGGAGCTAGGCCAGTTATGCAAACTGTTTTTAAAAGCCACTGCACTGTGGTGGGCATTTAGCCTAGTAGTTAGGCCAGTAATTACGACACCTGCATCCCATATTGGAGTGCCCAAGCTTGATAGCCAGCTCTGACTCCTCACCACAGTTTCCTGTGACGCAGACCCTGAGAAGCAGTGATGATGACTCCAGTGACTGAGTTCCTGCCACATCCCTGGAAGACCTGGATCAGCTTCCTGGCTCCTGGCTTCTTCAGTGGTTGCAGGCATTTGGGGCTTGAGCCAGCAAATGGACAAGCACTCTCTCTTGCTTGCTCTTGCACTATCAAATAAATAAATAAAATGTGTAAAGTAAACCATAAATTTAAAAAAAAAATCACTGTGCTGGGGCTGGTATTGTGGCTTAGCAGACTAAGCCACTACTTACATTGCCAGCGTCCCTTATGAGAACTAGTTCAAGTCCCTGCTGTTCCACTTCTAGTCCATCTTCCTATTTTTGTGCCTGGGAAAGCAGCAGAAGATGGCCCAGAGTCCTTGGGACCCTGCTACCCACATGAGACTCAAATGGAGTTCCTTGCTCCTGGCTTTGGCTTGGCCCAGCCCCAGCTATTGCAACCAGTTGGGGAGTGAAATAGCAGATGGAAGATTTCTCTTTCTCTCCCTCTCTAATTCTCCATTTCAAATAAATAAAAATATTTTTTAAAAGATCACTGTGCTGGCCGGCGCCACGGCTCAATAGGCTAATCCTCCACCTGCGGTGCTGGCACCCCAGGTTCTAGTCCCAGTCGGGGCGCCAGATTCTGTCCCTGTTGCTCCTCTTCCAGTCCAGCTCTCTCTGTGGCCCGGGAAGGCAGTAGAGGATGGTCCAAGTGCTTGGGCCCTGCACCCTCATGGGAGACCAGGAGGAAGCACCTGGCTCCTGGCTTCGGATCGGTGCAGCGTGCCAGCCATAGCAGCCATTTGGGGGATGAACCAACGGAAAAGGAAGACCTTTCTCTCTGTCTCTCTCTCTCTCACTGTCCACTCTGCCTGTCAAAAAAAAAAAAAAAAGATAACTGTGCTTTAAAAAGCTGTCCTTGGCCTGCAAAACTTACACTAGATTTTACATAGGCTATTCTCTTTTCATCTCAACACAAAGATAAGAGAACATATCTGATTTTCTGTCCCAAATAACATATAACATACACACACATAGAGACACACACACATCCCCACTTACATTGTTCTCACAGCACACAGCAGATTCTGCCCAGTAGATGGACAATTAAATTACAATATATAGAAGAGGCGGAAATTAAATGTCATTCTAGCTGTAGCTTGATTTCTCAAGGTCTTATAGGGCATGAGCACATATACTAAGGAAGATTTTGTGACTGGCACTTCCTTGCTTTCAGTGGCCTTTGTGAAAGCCACATTGCTCTGAGATAAATACATGCAGGTGGTCAGACACGGAGAAATCAACACTGCTTAGGATGAGCCTGTTACTGATCTATAGTGACAGAAGTCTAACAGTTACTTCTGGAGGAGAGATACTAACCAGGAGCAGGAGGTGTCTTCTGGAACTTCTGCTATACCTTAATCTGGGTGGTGGCACATGGATCTATACATAGCTTTAAAAAAATTACCAAGATGTCAAGTCAAAGTTTATTTATTTCACTTTAACTTATACCTCAGTAACCTCAACAAAAGATTTTTCTGCCTGTTCAGTGTATTCATGTCCTGCTCAAAATTAAGTAAAGCAATAATACATCAAGTTATAGAGTAATAACATATATTAATAAATGACTAAGAATTAATAAAAAGATTGAATTTTAAAAGTCATGATGTCCCTTTAAGCCTTATAATTATTAAATATCCACCATATGACCATGATACCAAGCCTAATTATTTATTGGCAAAGAGGAGAATCTGAAGCCAACAGGATGGAAAGATGTGTTTCCTAAAACCTAATTCCTCTCAATTGCATAAGCACAATAAACACTAGGAGACCAAGGTTAACTACTGTTGAACACCAGGCTCATCCCAACTTTAAATTCACCTGTATTGGAATGTAAGAGCCCAAGAGCAGTTACAATGCAGCTGCTGAAAGTATAACACAGTTCCTCAGTCCCATTCCAGGCCTGAATACTGAATTCAGTGGCAGAACACACTGAGAGAAGTATCTATCCTGAGGACCAAAGACAGAGGTCATCCTGGAAATGAAAACCAGTCTGACTTCTGATCGTTCCCTTGTATCAAGTCACAGGAGAAGCACAGACAAATGACACAAATGAGGCCCAGGCTCTCAGGTCAACTCTGCCATTCCTACCACTATAAACTAGGAGGAAAAAATTCCGTCAAGTTGGTTCACTGCTGTGAAATTCATGGCCCTTTCCAACCCACATGGAGTTGGAAAGGAAAACACTTTGCATCTAAACAAAATATAGGAGGGAAAAAGTGGAAAAATATTATTGAGATAGTTTATACTATTTCTTTACTAACTTCAAAATTCTGTGTAGACTCCACACTTACAACACATCTCAGTTTAAGTTTGCTGAGCTGCAAGTGCTCAACCCCACATGTGGATATTGGCTACCAGATCGAACAGCATGAACCTAGCTAGGCTCCTTCCATGTATGTATCCCCAGTATCGACTAAGGGGCTTGCAATATAAGGGGTGCTTAAGGGCTGATTCTGCCTGAATGAAGAGAACACCAGCAACATTATAGATTGTTTATTGAGTTCATTAAAATATATTGGACACTATGACCTCATGTATTTTATTTCATTTAATCAATGTTTGTTAAGATTCATTCAGTTGGGGCCGGTGCTGTGGCATAGTGGGTAAAGCTGCTGCCTGCAATTCCAGCATCCCATATGGGTGCCGGATCAAATTCCGTCTGCTCCACCTCCAATCCAGCTCTCTGCTATGGCCTGCGAAAGCAGTGGAAGATGGCCTAAGTCCTTGGGCCCCTTGAACCCACATGGGAGACCTGGAAGAAGCTCCTGGCTGCTGGCTTCGGATCAGTCCAACTCCAGCTGCTGTGGCCATTTGAGAAGTGAACCAGCAGATGGAAGACTTTCTCTCTCTCTCTGCCTCTGCCTCTCTGTAACTCTGTCTTTCAAATAAATAAATAAATCTTTAAAAAGAAAAGTTTCCTTCAGCCAGCCCTAGAAACCAGACCCTAGAAAGTATTGGCTTTCAATTGAAGTGACTTATTAAAATCAGCATGAGTTAGAATAAGAACAGAAAGTATATTCAACAAATATTTTAATATTTATTTATAAATAGTTTTAGTATTTATGAACCTAGATAATGTTCTAGGTTCTGAAAATAGAATCTTAAATAAGACAGGCAAGGCTCATGATCTCATGGAGCCTATACCCTACATGTAAGGTGGCAGAAGGTAAACAAGTCAACAAATAAATTAACAAGAGAATTTCAGACACTAATAAGTTTATGACTCATATATCTTACTTTCCCCTCACTGTCCCATGGCAGACATAGGTGATTAATCATGACTCTTTCCTCCTGAGCCCAGACTCAGAGTCATAACCCTTCTTAATACAGCATTCCAGGCATGTGAAATCCATCAAAGTTGTCACATCACTGAACTTTATTTGCCATCCCAAGCCAAGACCCTTTTATAGGACAGTTATTTTCAAGTCCCAAGAACTAGCTTTGGCAGATACAAGCCCAGACCTTCAATATCTCCAGAATTTCAGAGTCTGTATATACATAAAAACATGTTTTGGAAACAACCAAATCCATGTAAAATAAGCATAGCAGCTACTTTCACAGCCTTCAAATAATTTCTTGTTAAAAATTTAGTCAATGGGGCCGGCACTGTGGTGTAGAGGGTAAAGCCACTTCCTGCAGTGCCAGCATCCCATATGGTTCGAGTCCCAGCTGCTCCACTTCCGATTCAGCTCTCTGCTATGCCCTGGGAAAGCAGTAGAAGATGGCCCAAGTCCTTGAGCCCCTGTACCCACATGGGAGACCTGGAAGAAGCTCCTGGCTTTTGGCTTCAGATCAGCCCAGCTCCAGCTGCTGCAGCCATTTGGGGAATGAACCAGCGGATGGGATGGAAGGCCTCTCTCTCTCTCTCTCTCTCTCTCTCTCTCTCTCTGCTTCTGCCTCTCTGTAACTCTGCCTTTCAAATACATAAATAAATCTTTAAGAAATTAGTCAATATTTTAAAGACAGTAAAAAAGCATTACATTAACATTGGCTCTTAATAGAAAAAAATACTCTCCTTTTATATCACTCAAGGTTTTAAAGAATCTACAGAGAATAAGATGTATGTATCCTTTAAAAACGAGCTCCTGCCATTGTAAGGGTTGGCCAATCTGAAGTCCATTGTAGGGCAGGTTGGTAGGCTAGGAACTCTCAGACACAAGTTGATGCTGCAGTCTTCAGGTAGAATGTCTTCTTCTCTGGAAACTACAGGGTTTTTTTTCTTCAAGACTGTCAACTGATTGAATGAGGTTCACCCACATTATCAAGAACATATAGATATTAACCACATCTATAAAATACCTTCACAGAACAACATAGATTCATGTTAGATTATATAACTGCTTACTATAGCCCAGCTAAGTTGACATATAAAATTAATCCTTGCTATCCACTCCTTGTGAGGCAGGTACACACATGTTAACCCATACTTAATCTGCAAATAAGAGCAACAGCAAAATAAGACCTTTTTAATTTTTTTAAATTTATTTGAAAGTGGGAGAAAGAGCAAGAGACTCTTCCATCCACTGATTCAGTCCTCAAAGAGCTGCATTATTCTGGACTGGGCCAGGCCAAAACAAGAGCCTAGAACTCCATCCAGGTCTCCTATGTTTTGGCATGGGCCCAAGCACCTGGGCCATCATCTGCTGCTTTCCCAGATACATTAGCAGGGGACCTAGATCAGAAGCAGAGCATCCAGGACTTCAACTGGCACTCCACTATGGGATACCTGCATTGGAACCAGTTTAACCCTGTGCGCCACAACACTGGTCCTAAAGTCATACTTCTACCTATCATGACACAATTGTCCAAAACATATGGTTAAAAAAGCACTAACTCTTCCCCAGAAGTAGATGCGAAGTCCTTGGATGACATTTACTCCTCTCCTTGAAACCCTTTAACTTACATAATGTGATCTAAAGTTAACTATTGTTAGTATATTTATGTCATATGGTAAGGGAATAAGAAGGGGAGAAGACAAAGATATTTAATGTAAATGATAGATATGAATGTAAATATATTCATAATAAAATAAGGGAGAAATACTCTTAACAATTATAGCACTCATTTCTACAATTGGCCATGTGATCATAGCTGGCATGTATAATCACTTTCTTCCACTCCTCTTTCTACATTCCCTTCACTTTCAGCAAACACCTCTGTTGATCATGGTTCTTTGCATGTTAACTCAAGTCTTCATTACTGAAGAGTCTGGGCTGTTATCTGCCTCCAGAATTGAGTTGTAGTTTCCCATTGATTTTAATCAAAGAGCACAGTAGTACTAACAAATGGCTGGTATTCCAGGCATATTCTTCTTTACCTCCACTGTGTAGTAGCAGCCCAACTTCTCCTTGGGTATCCAGTACAGTGATAATCTTCTTTTCCTGTTGATTCACAAGTATAAGGAGCCCAAAGTATCCTACTGGTAGTCCTGCCTTCCAGTTCAAAGGAATCACTGCTGTGCATCCTGGTGGGAGCACTCTTCCTTTTGAAACTAAGATTTCTAGATGGTCCAGGTGGCTGGGTCCCTGTTACCCATGTGGGAAACCCTGGTGCTCCTGGCTTCATTCTTGCCTAGCTCTGGTCATTACAGCCACTTGAGGAGTGAACCAGTGAATGGAAAATCTCTTTTTCTCTCCCTCTCCCTCTCCCTCTCCCTCTCCCTTTCCCTCTCCCTCTCCCTCTCTCTTCTTCATACCTTCTCTTTTCCTCTCTCTTCATAACTGTACCTTTCAAATAAATACATAAACCTTTTATTAAAAAGTGGCAGGGTCCAACTTTGTGGCATAGTGGATTAAGCTGCTGCCTGCAGCATCAGCATCCTACGTGGATGCCAGTTTGAGTCCCAGCTGTTCCAGCTCCCTGTTAACATGCCTGGGAAAGCAGCAGAGGGGCCCAAGCCCTTGGGCCACGGCACCCATGTGGAAGACCCAGAAGAAACTCCTGGCTCCTGGCTTCTGCCTGACCCAGCCTCAGCCATTGCAGCCATTTAGGAAGTGAACCAGTGGATGGAACACCTCTCTCTCACTCTTTCAAAATAAATAAAATTACTCTTTTAAAAAAAAAAGTATAGAGGCCCTAGAAATTCTTAACCAGAGTAAATTCCTATTCCAACAAGAACAAAATTCTGCCCCTGCCATGGAGAAAAATGGTTTGATATTATCAATGTGCCACCAGGTTCACTTTAGGGAACGGTGCCATATTGGGAACTCAGTATTTGTCTCTACCACTGGCAGATTACGTATCAGCAGTGCCTGTAACCAGGTAAACCTTGGTGAATATAATTCAATATTTTTAATCTCACAAATAACCATTACCCTTACCACCATAGCCACATTGTTCATGATGCCATTGGTTAAGGACAGGAGTGGCTAGCAAAAGAGACTGACTGGCATCCACAGAATAGGTCTTCCTATTTACTTGATTATTAAAGTCCTCCTCTGCTGAGGTGACATGCCAGTGAGAATTCATATGTGACATAAATATCTTCATGTTTTGGCCTGTTCAGAGATGTCCATACATATAACCCCACTCTAGATCTCCTCACCATCAATTTTTTCTTTTTTTCCAACTGAATATGTATATATGTAGATAATACATTTTTAATTTACATTATAGTCAAAATCTTACTAGATAAAGAGTTCAACAAATAAAAACTAAAACATCATAGTCCAGTAGGAAAATAGACAAAAGCTAGAAACAGTAATCAAATGAAAAGATGTTCAACTTCACTCATATAATTTTTTTAAATAGCCATAAAATAATTGAAACTACAGTAGTGCACAATTTCTATGTATTTGTTTGACAAATATTTTAAAAATATTTGCTTGTCATCAGTTTTTGAATCATATTTCTTCCAAATCATTGACCACTGAGCCAAATCATCAACCACAGCAAATGAATTAGTATAGGCTTTTATTTCCGGCCATTTCTCTTCCTAAGCAAAAAGAACAGCCAGGTATGTTGCTCAAAGTTCTACCCACTGAGAAGATTTCCATTCACAATTTCCCTTCAGTAATGTTCAAAAAAGGGGCTACAGTGCTGAAGTCATTCACTTTCAGAAGGTGCCTGTGCACACTGCAAAGAAGCATCTATAAGCCAGGCCCAAGTTCACTCTTCCTCAGTCAGCTGCTCACAGGGAGCTCCACATGAGGCCATAGGTGAAGACTGGGTGAAGACTGGGAGAGAAAAGGTGATGCAACAGGAGAGGGAGCCATGGGCAGTTCGGCCACCTTGCCACACGATTTACTTACGCCTTCAGATCCTGCTCCAGCCTGATCTCATATTTACCGCTTGCATTTGATGGCAAAATGCTGCTGCTTATGTCCCAATTTATGGCTCTGTGGGTCAGCCAATACTCAGTTCATGATGGACAGTCAAGTTGCTGTTAACCAGGTAACATATGACCTAGCATTTACTCTCTGTTAACAAGCCAACAGTTGCTTCTCAAAAGGATAGAAGTCATAGGCAGAGGTTAACAAGGCTTTGCTCCAAAAATCCTAAGAGCATTTGCTTTGGTTCTCCTACAGGGGCCTGCCTACCAAAAAGTTCAACTAGTACCTCTGTTTGCCATTGAGAATTCCAAGTACCATTCGATCTGCTGGACCATATGCTTCTGCTGGCAGAGCAGCTTGCACAGCAGCCTGGACTTCTTGTAGAGCTTTCTCGCATTCTCAGCTCACTTAAAACTAGCAGTTTTCCAGTCACTAAATAAAGAGCTGCAGTAGCACAAATGAAGAATATACTACCTTAAAAATCCAAGAGGCCCACATGGTGTTTTGTGCCTTGTTTTAAGTTGTAGAGGGGAGCCAAATGCAACAATTTATCCTTTACCTAAGAAGGGATATCTCAGTATGCCTCATAGAAGGCCCTGAATTTTTTTGAGATTTATTTCCATCTTTCCAGTAAGGTCAGAGTTAATTCTTACTAGGCATCAATCAGTATGATGCCATCAATGTAATGGAGCAGTGTGGTGTCCTGTGGAAAGAGAAGGAAGAGAAGGAAGGGAAGGGAGAGGGAGGGGAGAGGAGGGAGGGGGAGGGGAGAGGAGAGAAGGGAAGGGGAAGGGGGGGGGAGGGGAGGGGGAATTGTGAGATAGGGCTGGAGAGTTAATATGTCCCGGAGGTATGACAGTGCAGGTGTACTGCTGGTGACCTTCTTCTAGTGGCCTTTACTAATAGGTATGGGAAAAAAGGGTATTTGCCAAACCCATAGTTGAAAATCAAGTATCAGGTTATGTGTTACTTGACTCAAGTAATGAAACCACTTTGGGGACAGCAGCTACATTTGAGATGACCACCTGGTTAGGAAATACACTACCATTTTCTAAAATCCATATATCTATTGTACATTTAAAATAATTTAATGAGGATATGGTGAGAATCACCACTTTGCATCTTCCAAGTCTCTAATGATGGCACTATTCTCTGAAATCCCTCAAGGAATGCAATACAGCTTGTAGTTTACTATTTTCCTAGGTAAAGACAGTTCTGGTGGATTCCACTTGGACTTTGCCACCATAATAGCCTTACTCACACATCAGGGAACCAGTATGGGGCTTCTGTCAGTTCCTGAGTATATCTATTCCAATTATGCATTCTGTAACCAAGAAAACAACCACAGGATGGGGCTGAGAACCCAATGAAACCTTTGATATGAACCAGAGGTAAGCCACCTATGAGGTGACTATTTGGCATTGTGGTTAAGATGCCAGTTAAGGTGCCCACATCCCATAAAGGAGTACTTGGGTTTGAGTCCCAGCTCCCCTCCTGACTCCAGCTTCCTGCTAATGTACACCCTGGGAGGCAGTAGGTGATGGCTGTAGTACTTGGGCCCCTGCCAACCACATGGGGTACCTGGGTTGAGTTCCCAGCTCATCACTTCAGTTCAGCCCATCTCTGACCATGGTGGGCATTTGCAGAGTGAGCCAATGGTTGGGAGATCACTCACTCTTTTTGTCTCTCTATCTTTGTTTATCTCTTTGCTTTGCTTTCTTAAGATGTATCCATTTATTTGAAAGGCAGAGTTACAGAAAGGGAGGGAGGGAGGAAGGGAGGAAAGGAGAGAGGGAGAGGGAGAGGGAGAGGGAGAGAGAGAGAGAGAGAGAGAGTTCTCCCATCTGCTGTTTCACTCTTCAAATGGCCACAACAGCTGGGGCTATGCCAGGCCAAAGCCAGGAGTCCAGAATTCCATCCAGGTCTCTCACATGGGTGGCAGGAGGCCAAGGACTTGGGGTATCTCCCACTGCTTTCCCAGGTGCATTAGCAGGGAACTTGTTCAAAAGCAGAGCAATCAGGACCCCAGTGGCCCTCATATAGGATGTCGGCATCACAGACAGTGGCTTAACCTGCTGAGATACAATGCCAGCCCCTCTGTCTTTCAAATAAATAATATTTTAATCTGCCTGCCCATTTGAAAGGAAATAAAAACTGGGGCTGGCGTTGTGGCACAGCAGGTTAAGACACCACCTGCAATACCAGCATCCCATATTGGAGCACTGGTTTGAGTCCTAACTGCTGGACTTCTGATCCATCTCCCCGCTAACGCACCTGGGAGAGAAGCAGAAAATGACCCAAGTACTTGGGCCACTGCCATCCACGTGGGAGACCAGGATGGAGTTCCTGGCTCCTGGCTTCTGCCTGGCCCAAACCCGGCCTTTGCTGCCATTTTGGGAGTAAATTAGCAAATAGAAGTGCTTTCTCTCTCTCTCTCTCTCTCTCTCTCTCTCTCTCTCTTTCTCTCTCTCTCTCTCTCTCTCTCTCTCTTTCTCTCCCCCCCACTCCCTCCTTCTCCCTCTCCCTCTCCCTCTCCTCTCTCCTTTCCTCCCTCTGGGTGTATGTGTGTGTGTGTGTATCCCCTTCTATCTCTGTAACCCTCTCTTTCAAATAAATAAATATTTTTAAAATCAAAAACTGTATCACTTGACCTTCACAAGTCTCTAATCTAACAGCACAGTGATGTTTTAGAATTAGTGTCAGTTCAGAGTTAATGTCCAATCATTTCCAAAAGTCTATTTCCTTTTCTTCGATGTACCATGACTCTGGTAAAAGTCCATAACTCTCTTCAGAGGAGGCTGGAGAAGAAGTAACAGTAGAAATTTTTGGCAGAAGGCCGCGCGCCGTGGCTCACTTGGCTAATCTTCCATCTGCGGCGCGGCACCCCGGGTTCTAGTCCCGGTTGTGGCACTGGATACTAGTCCCAGTTGCTCCTCTTCCAGTCCAGCTCTCTGCTGTGGCCCAGGAAGGAAGTGGAGGATGGCCCAAGTGCTTGGGTCCCTGCACCCGCATGGGAGACTGGGAGGAAGCACCCGGCTCCTGGCTTCGCATCGGCGCAGCACCGACTGTTGTGGCCATTAGGGGAGTGAACCAACAGAAGGAAGACCTTTCTCTCTGTCTCTCTCTCACTGTCTATAACTGTCTATCTGTCTCTACTCTCACTGTCTAATTATGCCTGTCAAAAAAAGAGAAAATTTTGGCAGAAAGTGGGGTCCTCTTGAAGAAAACCCAATCTCTCCCTCATTCAAGTGATTCTTCTCTGTAAACTGGTGCCCTTACAGCAATCAAGCCCACTTTGTCATTGTCATCAAGTGGCAATACTTGGTCCCAGCTACCCCAGGATCCAATTATCCCATTGCATTCAAGAATTCCAGTTCAGTGACAGTAGTCCCAATTGCAATTTCTGACCTACATGGAAAAGAGAGCAGAGTACTTCAAAAATTCTAAGACTTCACATATGGATGTGTTTCTCACAATAATGGTGAGAGTGTTCACCCGAGGAAAGTGAACCAGTCTACAACATCCACTCTAACCTCCCGTTCTCCCCAAGCCTTTGGATGTCTTCCTCTAAAGGATGTCAAGGCAGCATTTCATCTCCATTTGATGCAGTCCGCCTTTGGTCCAGGTTTTATCCAATCAAACGAACACACTGTTACAACCCTTTCTAATCCTTTGGGCTAAAACACTGTATCAAGAATCTGCTTCATGGGCCAATCAATATCAATGATTCTACTCGATGCAGCTTTATGTTCCTTCCAGCATTATCCCACACCTTTAATATCCACTTACATACATATTTCTCAGTTGTCTGTATAAATCGGGAAAATAATTCAGAGGAATCAGCAGTGTCCTACAGACCAGCTATCTCAGGAGAGGCCATCACAGGTTCTCTGGGCAAATCCAGGTGAGCCTCTCTGACCCGGGTAGAAGGCTGCTTCCACTGACAAAGGAAACTCAGCAGAATGTAGAGGTTCAGCATCCCAAGGATCTTCCCACATGTCCCATTCCAACTTTCAGGATCCCACACTTCCCAATCAATGCCCTCACTTTAACAGAAGATACTCTGCAAGGTTGGAAATTCAATTCAAGTTGTGTTGCTGTTCAGCCACTTGCAGGATGATACTGTAAGTTTGGTTTTCATAAATCCCAGCTCTGAGGCTTCTGCAGGTAAGGGTTTCTCTCAGGGCAGATATAGAAAAGAAACTTTAAGGTCATTGATGCAAAGCTTGAGCTAGAAATTTAAACCCCTGAGTTCATCTTTTTCTTTCTCCATCTCTGCAGTGCTGTTAGGATCAATTGGACTGTGCTAGTATTCTTTAGATTAAAAGATCTGAGAGAGGGGAAAAGAGAGACAAAGACACAGAGAAGGAGATTTTTTTTCCCCAAGGAATTGGCTCATGCAATTGTGGAAGCCGTGAAGTCCTGTGATCTACAACATGCAAGTCAGAGGCCTAGAAATGCCAAAGGTATACCTTAGTCTGAGTCCAAAGACCTGAGAACCAGAGGAGCCAGTGGGATAAAACCCAGTCTAAGTGTAAGAGGAGACCAAGGTCCCAGACGACACACAATCAAGCAGAAAAGGAATCAATTCTCCCTTCCTCCACCTTTTGTTCATTCAGGCCCTCAAAACAGAATAGATGATGCTGAGGAGGGCCATATGCTGTAATGAATCAAATAAGCCAAATGCTAATCTTCACCAGAAACACTCTCACAGACACACCCCAAATATCTGAGCATCCCATGACCCAGTTTAACTTCACTCATAAGAAGTCACCATCACACAATCAAGTTCATTATACTCATGAGTTTAACAAAAATGTTTTAAGATTTCAAATATATGGTCACCCAGAAATTTGTCACCTTCAACTACTTGATTAGGAGTTTTCAATGATGATTCATTATGTACCTCTACTGCCACATCATGCCACAGACTATCAGTGTCCTCTTCACCACTGGAAATAATCATTAAATCTAACAATATTAGACAACTGATCCAGAAAATTTTTTCATAAAATGAGTTCCTCCAGAGCTACTCTCAGTACCAAAATCTATATCAATGCAAGTTATTCAGGGAAACAACCAATCAAAGATAAATAGATAGAGAGGGTTTTGGTATAACAGTTACAGACACCACTTACGACACCCTTGACTCACATCAGAGTGCCTACGTTTGAGACTTATCTCCATTTCCAATCCAGCTTTCTGCCAATGCACAGCATGGGAGGCAGCAGATAATGGCTCAAGTATTTGGGTTCCTGGTACCCACATGGGAGACCTGGATTGAAATCTGGGTTCCTGATTTCAGCCTGACCCAGTCCCAGCTATTGCAGTCATTTGATGGGTAAAACAGGGGTGGAAGCTCTCTGTGTGTGTGTATATGTATGGGTGTTTGCATCTTTCAGATAAAATGTAAATAAGTCTTTTTAAACTTTCAGATAGATTACAGATAGATGGTTGATAGAGACACAGTGAGAAATTTCAAGGGACAGATTTACAAGATTATGGGGGATGGCAAGTCTGAAATCTGTAGAGCAGGTTTATTGGATGAAACTGGGAGGCAGGAGATGCTACATTCTTGAGGCAGAACTTTTTGTTTTTCAAAGAAAACTTGGTTTTGCTCTTAGTTTTTCAACTGAGGTCCAGTCATAATACTAAGAATGATTTTCTTTACTTAAAATCAATTAATTGTAGCAATAAATACATTTACAAGATACTTTTATAGCAACATTTAGATCAGTGCTTGATAGAATAACCAAGTGCTATAGCCTAGACAAAACTAATCATCACAATCTCCTTTGGTGATTTATGTTTTTGTTATAATCAGCAAATCACTTAATTGGTCACCTAATTGCAATAAGACATCACAAATTTTATCTAAATGGCATTCTTTACTGTCAGCCCCATAAAATAATGAAGAAACCATCATTTAACTCTAATCTACATCAACAGTACTTATTTATTCATACTTAAATACTACTTAAAGAGTCAACAATCTCATATATAAGAGCTGTACCACTAGGAGAAAACCCTTAGTGGTTTGTGGGTAATGTTTTCAAAAATATTTATTTATAGCCAAGAATTGCCAGGAATAACAGCCAAATTAATAATTAAATAGGAATCTTCTGTTGCAAGAGAAACAAAGCTAAAATAAATAGGAACTATCCGCAACTTTTCAATAAACAAATTCATAGAGCTTTTATTTAACTGAACAGTTATTGCAATAATAAGTAACAACCTGACATCCTCCAAGTCCCCTGCAGTCCCTGGCCCCTAAATCTGAAAAAGCTAACAGAGACAGCCTAGAAATTCATCCTATGTGGGAGGAAATAACAGAGAAATCAATGGGAAAACATGGGGGCAGGTGGGACACTCTCTGATTTGTTTTCTGATATTGCATCAAGGAGAATGGATTTTTACAGTCATAAACTCAAATATTCAAAAGTGTATTTTTTTAACTTTTATTTAATGAATATAAATTTCCAAAGTACAGCTTATGGATTACAATGGCTTCCCCCCCACACACAACTTCCCTCCCACCCGCAACCCTCCCCTTCCCCGCTCCCTCTCCCCTTCCATTCACATCAAGATTCATTTTCAATTCTCTTTATATACAGAAGATATGTTTAGCACATATCAAGCAAAGATTTCAACAGTTTGCCCCACATAGCAACACAAAGTGAAAAAACACTGTTGGAGTACTAGTTATAGCATTAAATAACAGTGTACAGCACATTAAAGACAGAAATCCCACATGATATTTTTTAATTAATTAATTTTCCATGCAATTTCCAATTTAACACCGGGTGTTTTTTTTTTCATTTTCAATTATCTTTATACACAGAAGATTGATTCAGTATATACTAAGTAAAGATTTCATCAGTTTGCACCCACACATAAACACAAAGTGTAAAAATACTGTTTTAGTACTAGTTATAGCATCACTTCACATTGGACAACACATTAAGGACAGATCCCACATGAGAAGTAAGTACACAGTGACTCCTGTTGTTGATTTACCAATTTGGCACTCTTGTTTATGGTGTCAGTAATCTCCCTAGGCTCTATTCATGAGTTGCCAAGGCTATGGAAGCCTTTAGGGTTCGCCGACTTTGATAGGGTCATAGTCAAAGTGGAAGTTTCAAAAGTGTATTTTTATTTCTTATAGCTGAATTTAATCTCTTCCTTGAGCTTCCATTACTGTCTAGTAGTAGCACAAAGTTTAAATTTTAGGTAAACAGAATCAAGTCAGTGATTACAAATCATTTCATGTTCTTAGCCAATTCAAGAAATTTTTTTCCTCAAGAATTGAGGGATGCCCTGCTCTACTTTTACCTAGGGGTGCAAATGCCAGGGAGCCCCTGCAGGTTCCTGTGTGCACCAGGTGAAGCATCTGGTTCTTGACAGCTCTCTTCCCTTTACCGGCCTCATAAAGAGGCAACTGATTCTCTGCAAAGCTCAGATCTCTCCAAGTCCTTGCTTGGGAGTGGAAGCACTCACACATACCTAACCTACTTGGAGTATAGATCATTACAAACAGCCTGGGGAGGGGAGGCCAGACACTGGGACCCTATCTACCTTACTCTCAGCTGCCACTGAAAACACTGAATTTCCCCACTGAATTTTCCTCTAGGATGGGAGAGCGGTGCAAGCACAGATTCCTGTCCATTCACATCCACAGCCTTTTCCCTATCATTTGTTTTCTCTGTAAGGGAAACGCTAAAGGTTTTTTTTTTTTAATTAAAAAAAGTAAATAAATATTATCTTTATTTTGGCTGTATCACTCCTCACCAAAAATAGCAGAGTTTGACTGATATAATGAGTTGAGAGTTTTCAGCAAAAAATTAAAGTGGAGGGAAGATGGACTCACTCTTTCATGGCACTGTAAGTACAATGGTCTACAAGAGAAACTGCTCTGCATTGCTAATGGCATCGATAGCAGAGAAATTTCCTTGGTTTCAGGGGAACTGACAGGCTCGTATCTGAAACTCAGTTCCATGCTCTTATTCTAATTGCTCTTGGACAATTTACTGAAGCTCCTTTTTATTTTCCTTATTCCCTATGATTATTTTTAAAAAAAAATTCTAGTTCACTAATCCAATTAGACAAATTTTGGAAGTCCTAGTTCACACAATTTCTATAAAAATTATAGTATAAAAGCTAAATTTCTTTGTGGATTAAATAGTGATAAGATAATCTTTAAATAATCACCTATCCAGGATGATTTTGATGATATTTTAATATCTAAGTATTCAGGACTAGGTGACCTTTTTTTTAAGAATCTATTTATTTTAAAGTCAGAGTTGTGGCTGGCACTGTGGCACAACTGGTTAAATCTCTGGCCTGCCATGCAGGCATCCCATATGGCATCAGTTCAAGTCCCAGCTGCTCCATTTATAATCCAGCTACCTGCTAATGCATCTGGGAAATCAGTAGAGTATGGCCCAAGTCCCTGGGACCTGGCATCCATGTGGGAAACCTAGATGAAGTTCCTGGTTTTGGTTTGGTCCAGCACTGCTGTTGTGGCCATCAGGGGAATGAATCAGGGGATGGAAGATCTCTCTTTCTCTGTCTCTCCCTCTCTCTTTGTAACTCTTACTTTTTCAAAGATTTTTAAAAATTTTATTTATTTGAAAGAGTTACAGAGAGAGGGAGAGACAGAGAGAGAGATCTTACATCCCCTGATTCACTCTCCAGATGGCCACAATGGCCAGAGCTGAGCCTATGCTAAGCTAGGTTACAGGCACTTCTTTGGAGTCTCCCACATGGATGCCAGTCTTCCCACAAACATAAACACACATAGACACACACACACATTATATCTGCTCTGTCATTCTACTTCAAGCCCAATAGAGCAAATTCTTCCAAGAGTGGTGAGGTCCTACATAGCAGCTTCTTTGAAACATTGGGGTGCCAGAAAACATAAGCACTGGGTTCTGCTGCACCAGGGACTGTGCAGGAAGTTTTCTGTGTGTAGGTGGGAAGCTCCTTCTTCTATGGATGTGGTGTCTACTCCTGCCCTTCAGACTAGATGATTGGTCCTGACTTAGTACTTGCTCTTCACCTTTTTTAAATAAATCTCTTTTTATTCTTTTCTAATAATCTTTTTCTAACTTTTATTTAATAAATATAAATTTCCAAAGTACAACTTTTGGATTATAGCAGCTTTTTCCCCCCATAACCTCCCTACCACCCGCAACCATCCCATCTCCCACTCCCTCTCCCATCCCATTCTTCATCAAGATTCATTTTCAATTATCTTTATATACAAAAGATCAATTTAGTACATACTAAGTAAAGATTTCAACAGTTTGCACCCACACAGAAACACAAAGTATAAAGTACTGTTTGAGTACTAGTTATACCATTAATTCACATTGTACAACACATTAAGGACAGAGATCCTACATGGGGAGTAAGTGCACAGTGACTCCTGTTGTTGACTTAACAATTGACACTCTTATTTATGGTGTCAGTAATCACCCGAGGCTCTTGTCATGAGCTACCAAGGCTATGGAAGCCTCTTGAGTTCACAAACTTCGATCTTATTTAGACGAGGTCACAGTCAAAGTGGAAGTTCTCTCCTCCCTTCAGGGAAAGGTACCTCCTTCTTTGATGGCCCATACTTTCCAATGGGATCTCACGCACACAGATCTTTCTTTTTTTTTTTTTTTTTTTTTGGCCACAGTGTCTTGGCTTTCCATGCCTGAAGTGTTCTCATGGGCTTTTTAGCCGGATCTGAATGCCTTAATGGCAATCTCTACATACTGGTTTTCTCCATGGTGTCTATGGTTCTTCAATGTTTTGTATTTGTTCACTACCCACACATATAAAAACAAATATTCCATGCTGGAAATTTTGTGACAACTTTTTGCCCAATATTAGGGATTCAGAAGTTGGAAAACATATCTGGTAATGTCTTTTATTACTGTTTCCTATGCAGAAAAAATAGCAGGGCCATTTCTGGTGCAGCAGATTAAGCCACCACCTGCAGCCCCAGCATCCCACATGGGTACCAGTCCAAATAGCAGCTGCTCTACTTCTGATCCAGCTACCCGTTAATGCACCTGGGAAAGAAGCAGGAGATGGACCAAATCCCTGGGCCCCTTTCACCCACGTGGGAGACCTGGAAAAAGCTTCTAGCTCCTGGCTTCATACTGGTCCAGCCTTGGCCACCGCAGCCATCAAGGGAGTGAATCAGTGGATTGAAGATCTTTCTCTCTCTCTCTCTCTCTCTCTCTGTAATTTTGCCTTTCAAATAAATAGATAAATATTTTTTAAAAAGCAATGCTGATTACAAAAAAATCTTACCTACAGGTGAATTTAATACAATTATTTTTCAGTTCTTTATTTTGGGTCTAAAATACCCAGACATTTGTTTGACTGTTTGAATTCCCAAATACTCAAGCCATGAGTTTTCTCATGATTTTTTTTAGGTAGCCATTATATTTAAAGGGCAACCTTTTCATTATAAGAACTACTGTTAAATACCAAGGAAATAGTATGTAAATAGCCAAAGATATGTGATAATTTATCATATTTAAGATCAGGAACCATATTTCTATTCTGCCACATAGAATTTTTGTTTTAAAGATTTATTTATTTAATTTTAAAGACAAGTTACAGGGGGAGAGGGAGAGATTCCATCTGCTGATTCATCCCCCAAATGGTGACAACAATCAGGCCAAAGCTTGGAGCTTCATCAGGGTCTCCCAGATGGGTACAGACTCCCGAGCACTCATCATCTTCCACTACTTTTCCAGGTGCATTAGCAGGGAGCTGGATCAGAAGTAGAGCAGGCAGGACTTGAATTGGCGCCCATTTGGGATGTTGGCATCACAGGTGGCAGCTTAACATACTGTACCACAACACCAGCCCCCACATAGCAATATTTTTTTGTTTTATTTTGTTTAAGGCTTTTATTTAATGTATGCCAATTTCATAGGTACAACTTTAGTAATATAATGGTTCTTTCCCCCATACCCGCCCTCCCACCCCCACTCCTGTCCCACTTCCTACTCCCTCTCTCATCCCATTTTTAGTTTATATACAGAAGACCAACTCTATACTAAGTAAAGATTTCAACAGTGTGCACCCACACACCCACATAGCTATTTTTAATAAGTGATTTATCAATTTTTCTTGTCCTTTTAAAATTAATGTAGAGACTCATTTTTATTGTAGATAACTTCAGGTGTTCATTTGACATGATTACATAAGTTTACAACTTTAGAGACAGAATCTTTACTAAAATCCTTACCTAACAATAAAAAATAGTAAATCATTAATACAACTTTTTAATGATGGCAACAAGGTCTCAGAACTACATAGTCAAATAAAACCTCCTGGTAAAGCTCACTTAGTCCACATCTCTTAATGCTACCTTAGATCTTAGACCATAACAACATTTAGAACATAACAGGTGACCCTCAGTGTGAAGCCAGTTCCAGTATCTGCCTTACCAAGCTTCTTATACCTGTCTGAACTCCTTCTGTAGTGCAATTCTGAGGCCAGCTATTCATAGTGCACACTTCACAGGTTGAGGGCACAGTCCTCCCCAAGAATGTATGTACTTCAGACACCAGCCACACGCCCCAGAGTTTCCAGGCCACCTAGGTTTCTGTCCAGCTGGTTGAAATCCTGACCCTTCCTACCAGCCCCCTCAGGTGTGATAATTTGATAGGACAATTCCCAGAACTCACAAAAGTACTATCCTTATGTTTACAGTTTCCTTATAAAGGACACAAACCAGGACCAGCCAAGCAAAGAAACCTGAAGGATGAGGTCTGGGAGAGCCTGCACTATGGCGCTCCCATGTCCTCAACCTGAGGAATCAGGAATCATCATTCCACTGGCTCATCAGTGGGCTCCCCCTCTGGGATGCTCAGTGGAGCTTCAGTGTAGTCTTTATGGGGTTTCATTACACAGCCATGACTAATTTAATCATTAGCCTCATGACTGTATTCAATTCCCAATGCCCTCCCATCCCTGGAGGTTGCAGTAAGATCACCTGGCTCAAGGCTTCAACCTATTAATCATGAAGTTGGCCTTTCCAGCACGGCCAGCCCTTGTCCCAAAACTACATAGGGGCCACTATGAATCACATAATTAGTGTAAACGCAGGCTTGATTTGAGGGGCCCACTATGAATAAAAGGCACTCGTATCCCTGAGAAAATGACAAAGGTTTCCAAATCACTCTCTAAGAAACCTGGAATGAAGACCAAATTCTTTATCATACAGCCCCTTATTTTGTGACTTAAGATAATGCATTTAACTGAATGGAGACTCTTGAAATGTGTCTTATAGAATTCTTGCTGCCACTTTATTTTATCCCTTTTATGTATAATTTTACCAATGAAATTACTTCTCATTCACAGTCCCAAAGCATATGTTTACCAACATTTGGTTTTAAAATTATTCTTATTAAATTTTTAAGAAAATGTCAAATAGGAGTCGGCACTGTAGCATAGTGGGATAAGTCTCTGCCTGCGGCACCAGCATCCCATATGAGCACCAGTTTGTGTCCCAGCTACTCCACTACCAATCAAGCTCTCTGCTATGGCCTGGGGAAACAGAAGAAAATGGCTCAAGTGCTAGGGTCCCTGCACCCGAGTGGGAGACCCAGAAGGAGCTCCTGGCTCCTGGCTCCTGGCTCCTGGCTCCTGGCTTGGATCGGCCCACCTCCAGCTGTTGTGGCCATTTGGAGAGTGAACCAGCTGGTGCAAGACCTTTCTCTCTGTCTCTCTCCCTTTCTCCCTCTCACTGTCTGTAACTCTACTTCTCAAATAAATAAATAATTTTTTTAAAAAAAGAAAGAAAATGTCAAATAACCATTTACTAATCCACTAGGTGGTTTTTTTCTTTGAACTATTCAGAAAATTTTTCTTTTTTTCTGCAGTGTTTGAAAACAAATTGTTATTTTGGGGGCCAGCACTGTGGTGTAGCAGGTTGAAGCCTCAGCCTGCAGCACCGGCATCCCATATGGGCACTGGTTCAAGTCCCAGCTGCTCCACCTCTGATCCTGCTCTCTGCTATGGCCTGGGAAGGCAATAGAAGATGGCCCAAGTCCTTGGGCCCCTGCACCCTCCAGGGAAGACCCTGAAGAAGCTCTTGGCTCTTGGCATCAGATCAGCTCAGCTCTGGCCATTGCAGTCATTTGAGGAATAAACCAGTGGATGGAAGACCACTTTCTCTTCCCCCCCCCCCTCTCTCCCCCTCTCTCCCCCTCTCTCCCCCTCTCTCTCTCTGACTCTGCCTCTCTGGTAACTCTTTCAAGTAAATTAAATAAATCTTTTTTAAAAAATTGTTTATTATCTTAGTGAGTTTATCATCTTCAAAATTTTTTTCTTTTTTAAAATTTTATTTAAGTTATACAAGTTTCATTTATTTAGGGAACATATGCTACTTCCCACCATACACGTCCTTCTACCTACGCTCCAACCCTTTCTCCTTCTCACTCTCACATTCCCATTCTTAATTTTCACAAAAATCTATCTTCAGTTTACTTAATGATTACAAGTTAACCCAACACTAAGTTAACCCTACGCTAAGGCAGGCACTGTGGTTCACTTGGCTAATCCTCTGCCTGCGGCACCAGGATTATAAATAAATATTTAAAAACAAGAAAGAGATAGAGTCGAATCTCTGTTACTGGATGCTGCTGTTGCTGCCTTTTTCAAATGAAAACATGATCATTTCACTCATACAGTAAATTTTAAAATAATCACAGATCATTAAAACTATGATATCGGCTGGCGCCACGGCTCAATAGGCTAATCCTCCACCTTGCGGCGCCGGCACACCAGTTTCTAGTCCCGGTTGGGGCACTGGATTCTGTCTCAGTTGCCCCTCTTCCAGGCCAGCTCTCTGCTGTGGCCTGGGAGTGCACTGGAGGATGGCCCAAGTGCTTTGGTCCTGCACCCACATAGGAGACCAGGAGAAGCACCTGGCTCCTGCCTTCGGATCAGTGCGATGCGCCGGCTGCAGAGCGCCGGCCGCGCCGGCCATTGGAGGGTGAACCAACGGCAAAAGGAAGACCTTTCTCTCTGTCTCTCTCTCTCTCACTGTCCACTCTGCCTGTCAAAAAAAAAAAAAAAAAAAAAAAAAAAAAAGGAAGTACAAAAAAAAAAAAAACTTTTTTTGAAAATCAGAGTTACAGAGAGAGAGATCTCCCATCCATTGGTTCACACCCCAAATAGCCCCAATGGCCGGGACTGGGCCAGGTCGAAGCCAAGAGCCAGGAGCTTCTTCCAGGTTCCCATCTGGGTGCAGCAGCCTAAGCACTTGGGCCATCCTCTGCTGCTTTTCCAGGCCCATTTGCCAGGAGCTGGATTGGAAATGGAGCAGCTGGGACTAGAACCACCTCCCATATGGAATGCCAGCATTGCTGGCAGTGGCTTAACCTACTACACCACAACACTGACCCAAAAAACAACTTTTTTAAAAGGCTACCTTTTGTATAATGTACAACAATATCCATAGCAGCAACTTTCACAATAGCCAAAAGGAGGAAACCACCCAAACATCCATTGACAGATGGATGAATAAACACAATGTACTATATACTACAACAGAATGGTATTCAGCCACAAAATGAATGAAATTTGGGGCCAGGCATTTGGCACAACAGTTCAGATGTCACTTGTAAAACCAGCATCCCATAACAGAATTCCTGGGTTCAAGTTCCAGCTCTGCTCCTAAATCCAGCTTCCTGATAGTGTGACTCCAGTGATGGCTCAGGTACTTGGGTCTCTGCCACTCATGTGGGAGACCAAAATTGAGTTCCTGACTCTTGCTTTGGCCTGGCCCAATCCCAGCTCTTGATGGCATTTGGAGAATAAACCAGCAGATGGGATCTCTCTCTCTCTCTCTCTCTCTCTCTTCTTCCTTCCCTCCCTCCCTTTAAAATAAAAATAAATGAAGAAAGGTGGGAGTATGGGTGGGAGGGAGGTATGGGGAGAAGAAGCATCATGTTCCCAGATCTGTATACATTCAGTGTGTGAAGTTGTATTCCTTAAACAAAAAATTTTTGAAAATGCAATTTTGATAATGATACAAAACCTTGAAAATATTATGCTAACTTAAATTTGCTAAGAGGATTCCATTGGGAATTGGACTAAAAGCCACTCTTGCTAGCTATGGCAAAGAACCTGTCTTGTGTTCTGAGACTCTGTGGGAGGCTGAGAGGCTAGACTGCCTTGTTTGATGGAGGATGTTTGAAGACAGCAAATGGTCAGGCTGTACCATGAGTGTTATTTGCTACTGTTAGTAAGTTTTACGATGAGTACAAAAGAGCAGAACAGAAAGACTGGGAAATTTGACAGCCTAGCCATAGAAAGCAGGAAGAGAAAACTTGGTCAAGGTAAGAAAGTGTGAAGGAGAAACCATTTGCTAAAGAGTTTAATGCAGGTAAAAGAGAGCCATGTGTTAACTGGCTAAGCAATTGGAGGAAGACCCCAAGCCATTTCAGAGATTGTCAAGGCTGTCCTTCCCATCACAGGCCCAGAGGCCTGGAAGACAAGAACTGTTTTGTGAAACCCTACGGTGCCTTCAGGGAGCTTGCCCAAGACTTCCTGGGGATTTGCTTCCTTGTATTCAATCTGCACAGCACTCTGGAGCTGCAGCTGTGGTTCAAGTGGACCAGGTGTGTCTTGTGCTGGCAGCAGGCCTTGGTATTGTTCATGTGACATTGTTTGCAGGCACACAGAATGAAAACATTATGGGAACATAGTGGCCTCCATCAAGATTTCCAAGGAAAGCCTGCAAGGCCAGGCAGAGTTTTGCTGCAGGGTTGGAGCCCCTGTATAGAGACCTCGATGGGGAGATGTCTAGTAGAGTCATGGGACTGAGGCTGCAGTGGAGACCCTAGAAAGGCTTTGGTGCCAGAATTGTGAAATGCCCACCAAAGAGGTATTGCAAGTGTGGAATGCAAGCCTGGAGAAGCTGCAGACATCAGCTGTGTAGGAAGACACCAACAAAACCATGGGAGCATGGAGACGACCACCTAGATTTAAAAGGAAGTCTCAGATAACCTGAGGCCCAGGCCGAGACCAGTCACAGGGGTGGAACCACTACAGAGAACCCCCACTAGAACAATCACAAGCAGAAATGTGGGGTGAGAGCTGCTTCAGAGAGTCCCTACAAGAGAAGTGTCTGCGCCACCGGCACCCCAAGTTCTAGTCCCAGTTGGGGCGCCAGATTCTGTCCTGGTTGCTCCTCTTCCAGTCCAGCTCTCTGCTGTGGCCCGAGAGGGCAGTGGAGGATGGCCCAAGTGCTTGGGCCCTGCACCCGCATGGGAGACCAGGAGGAAGCACCTGGCTCCTGGCTTTGGATCGGCGGGGCGCACTGGCCGCAGCACGCCAGCCGTAGCTGCCATTTGGGGGTGAACCAATGAAAGGAAGACCTTTCTCTCTCTCTCTCTCTCTCTCTCTCTCTCTCTCTCTCTAACTCTGCATGTCAAAAAAAAATTTTTTTAATTAAAAAAGAGAGAAGTGCCTGGAAGAGCTGCTGACATGAGACTCCCCTGTGAGAACTAAAATAAGGGCTGTGACCAGCAAAGCCACATGGATAGAACTGCCCCCAGCATAGTATGCCCAGAATGCTGGACATGGAGTTTTAAGATTTGATGCTGGTCCTGCTGGGTTTTGGTCTTGCTTTGGTCCAATCAATCCTTTCTATTTCCCTGTCTCCCCCTTTTATAATGGAAGAGTATGCTCTGTGTCTATCCTGCCATTGTTATCTTGGAAGCATGTAACTTGGATTTTTTTTTTTCAATTTTTAAAATGTATTTACTTGAGAGACAGAGAGATACCAATGCTGGCTCACTCTCCAAATACCTGCAATGAATGACTAGGATGGGCTGAGGCTGAAGCTAGAAGCCAGGAACTCAATCCAGCTCTCCTACGTGGGTGGGAGGAACCGAATCATTTCAGCCATCATCATTGCCCTCCAGGATCTGCATTAGCCAGAAACTGGAATCAGGAACTAAAGAGGGTATCATACCCAGGTATTCCAATATCATTCATGGGCATCTTTTTATTAAAGATTTATTTTATTTATTTGTAAGAGTAACAGAGAGGTAGAGATAGAGAGAGAATGAGAGGTCTTCCATTGCTGGTTCACCCCTCAAACAGCAACCATAGCCAGGGCTGAGCTGGTTTGAAGCCAGGAGCCTCCTCTGGGTCTCCCACCTGGGCGCAGGGGCTCAAAGACCCAGGCCATCCTCCACTGCTCTCCCAGCTGCATTAGCAGGGGGCTGGAAGGGAAGTGGAGCAGCCAGGACTTGAACTGGCATCCATATGAGATGCTGGCACTGCAGGCCAGGGCTTTAACCCACTGCACCACAGTACCAGTCCTGTACATGGGCATCTTAACAAGTGACTTAACCACTAGGCCAAATGACTGCGCTTGTAAGTTGGATTTTTACAGGCTCACAGCAAAGGAATTTGCTTTATATCTCAAAGGAGACCCCCAGGACTTCAGGATTAATGTTGGACCGAGTTAAGATTTGGGGAGCTTGGAGAATGAAGGGATTGTGCTGTATGTGAGAAGGGCATGAGTTTCAAGGATCTAGGAGAAGAAAGCAATAATTTAAAAATACTCAGCTCCCCAACTGATGCAGATGTTAAGTCCCAAAGTCATGAACTGACAATACTAAAAGGGTGGGGCTTGATTCAATTATGGTGTCTAGGGGATAGGCCTAGTGAGAGGTCCTTAGGTCACTGGGGGCTTGTGCCCCCAGAAGGCAACTCTCACAACCAGGTTGGTTCTATGAGGCTGCAGTCAGCCCAGCCATTCTCTCCCAGCTTCCAGCTCACCATGTGGTCCTTCCTCTGCCCAAGCTTCCCTATTCCCTCAGCAGAAATCCAACCTGTGGGACATTCTGACCTTGGATTTGAACCTCCAAAACCCATGAGGCAAAACAAATCTCCTTCTTTTCTAAGTAGCTTAGTTAAATATTTGTTACAGTTGTGAGACGTTGACTACAATTAAGTGAGGTGGATGTGAGTTCAGTGGCTATCACAACAAATTCTTCATAAATATGCATTCCCATGCACTTTCTCCTCTTCGCTAAGTTCTAGTTGGTACTTGAACCATCAGATATGCAAGTAAACTCCTCAAGAAGTAATTTTCCATCTGTAAAATGCGCGATTAGAAGGTCTCTGTAGCCATGATCACCTCTCAGACTATTTCATTGAACAACCTGAAAACTGTCCCTGGACCAAGGGGTCACTTGCATTCTGATTGCTAGAACTGGATTTGGCACTCAGAAGGAGCCCACAATGCAGAAGCAATACCAAAAACATTCACAAAGAATAATACCAAACCTCACATGTTCTATTTAGGGAGTGGAAAAAGGAGGTACTTGTCAGAATATATGTATCTCAAACAAAGGATCGTCATTAAAATCAGGTTACTCATCAACGAGTAGGACTTTGTAGACGTAATATTTCAATGGCATCAAAACTGTCCTTGTGAAAAACATTTTTCTCCTCCATTCAGTTAAGAGTATAGTTTATGTCATTCCATGTATTGTGACATTTGTTCACTGAACTGTTGTCCTTCTCAAGAGATGGTTTTTCACCCCAACAAAAATAACTATGAATCACTGGTTCTATGAATATTTTCTCCTTTGTCTTATTCACAGCATGAATGACAGGTTTTAATGTACTTATTCCTCATATAAGCAAAGGTTGCCATGAACCTCAAATGGTCTATACTGCAAATGCAAACTGCTGCTTGTTAAATCTCAAATTTTAGGGGGGCTGTGCAGTTACGATTAGGGGTCTTAATTCTCCCAAAGAAATTATATTCTCCATGAGTAACAAGAAATAAAGAAGTTTCATGGAAAGGAGCGGCATTTGGTACAACACTTATGTCTCTGCTTAGGATGCCCACATCCCATATCAGAGTGCCTGGCTTGAGTCCCTGTTAATGGCTTCTAACACATCATCCGCTAAGGTACATCCTGGGAGGCAGCATGTGACAATTCTAAGTACTTGGCTCCTTGCCACCCACATAGGAGACCTGGAACGACTTCTAGTCTACTACCTGGCCCAGCCCTGGCTATTGCAGACATTTTTTTTTTTTTGGACAGGCAGAGTGGACAGTGAGAGAGAGAGAGACAGAGAGAAAGGTCTTCCTTTGCCGTTGGTTCACCCTCCAATGGCCGCTGCAGCCGGCGAGCTGCGGCCGGCGCACTGCGCTGATCCGAAGCCAGGAGCCAGGTGCTTCTCCTAGTCTCCCATGCGGTTGCAGGGCCCAAGGACTTGGGCCATCCTCCACTGCACTCCCTGGCCACAGCAGAGAGCTGGCCTGGAAGAGGGGCAACCGGGACAGAATCCGGCACCCTGACTGATTAGAACCCGGTGTGCCGCGCCGCAAGGCGTATTGCAGACATTTGAAAGTGAACCAGGTGGCCAGCGCTGTGGTGCAGTAGGTTAATCCTCCACCTGCAGCACCGGCATCCCATATGGGCACCGGTTCTAGTCCTGGCTGCTCCTCTTCCAATCCAGCTCTCTGCTATGGCCTGGGAAAGCAGTGGAAGGTGGCCGCAGTGCTTGGGCCCCTGCACCCACGTGGGAGACCAGGAAGAAGCTCCTGACTCCTGGCTTTGGATCGGCGAAGCTCTGGCCGTTGCGGCTATTTGGGGAGTGAATCAATGGAAGGAAGACTTCTCTGTCTCTTCCTCTCACTGTCTGTAACTCTATCTCTCAAATAAATAAATCAAATCTTTATTTTAAAAAAATGATAGTGAACAAGCAAATAAAGATCTTTCTCTTTCTGTCTTTTGGATAAAAATGAAAATAAATAAATTGTATAAAAAGAAGTTACACATACAATGGAAAGTTTACTGATATTAAAGGGTTCTTTTAAATACAACTACTTATATGACTTGAGAACTAAAAGAAAAATATTACCCTAGCACTCATCCTATAGCTTTTCTATAGCAACTATTGTCAACAGGTTCAAAAAATTTCACACATTTCCAGGTTTCTAAGGGAAATAAATATTTAACACAAACAATGTTTTGCTTCCTCTTAAAGGACTATTTTTCTAAAAATACCTATCTATAATCTAATCTAATATTCAGTTTCTCCTTATAAATTTGCTACAAATAGTAATTTTCATCTGTTTCTATATTCTCAAAAATGTTATATTTCTCCACTTAGATCATTCACCACACATTCTTTCAAAAAAAAAAAGATTTTATTTATTTGGGAAGTAAATTTACAGACAGAGAGAGGGAGAGACAGAGCAAAAGGTCTTCTATCCACTGGTTCACTCCTCTAATGGCCGCAATGGCCAGAGCTGGGCTAATCCAAAGCTAGGAGCCAAGGACTTCTTTTGGGTCTCTCACTCGGGTGCAGGGGTCCAAGCACTTGGGCCATCTTCTACTGCTTTCCCAGGCCATAGTAAGGAGCTGGATTGGGAGAGGAGCAGCGGGGACATGAACTGGTACCCATATAGGATGCCAGCCCCACAGGCAGAGGCTTAGCCCACTATGCCAAAGCATCAGCCCTTCACCGTACTTTTTAGAATTGCTTGTCCAATTAATTTTCTAACTAGAAAAATGTAATCTTCTTGAAGGCCGAACCTGTTATTGGTACACTTAATAAGCGATTAAATTATTTTAAATAAAAGAAATGGATGTGTTAATTCAAAGGAAACACATCTATTATACAAAGTCAAAATGTCATGCCTCCAGGATGAAACTTTAACATAATTCTTCCATGTCACATTTGTGATTCAAAAATTCTAAAGTGATTTTAAATGTTGCCAATAAAAGGCCAATAGCTTCTAAAACATTTAGAGCAAAAATAAAGCACCAAACCATTATCTCTTTAACTTAAACTTCAGTTTTTTCATTCTACTTATAGGAATTCCAGGAATAACAATTGCTTCTGATATTAAATAATTGCACTGTTCACACATATACCATGTTGTGAAATTAAGAAATTAAAATCAAATTAAATGGCTTTCAAAATATCCTACATTTCAGCATTTTGCAACTGCCTAAAATCAGAGAACCATGAACTGGTAGAACCTTGGATGGTTCCAGTCCAAATATCCTCTATCACAGCTAAGAAAAGGCCCAGCAAGCAGATGCCTCTGCCAGCAACCTGCCAGCTCCTCATCAGAATTTGGTGGAGGGGCCAGTGCTGTGGTATAGTGAGTAAAGCCGCCACCTGCAGTGCCTGCATCCCATATGGATGTCAGTTCCAGTCCTAGCTGCTCCACTTCCGATCCGGCTCCCTGCAATCACCTGGGAAGGCAATGGAAGATGGCCCAAGTCCTTGGGCCCCTGCGCCCACATAGGAGATCTGGAATAAGCTCCTGGCTCCTGACTTCGGATCGGCCCAGCTCTGGCTGTTGCAGCCAATTTGGGGAGTGAAACAGTGGATGGAAGACCTCTTTCTCTGCCTCTGCCTCTCTGTAACTCTGCCTTTCAAATAAATAAATAATTTTTTTTTTTTTTTAAAAAAAAGGACTTGGTGGAGACCCAGCCACAGGCCACTTTACTTTCCATTCAGCCATAAGGTGACTTCAGTTTTAAGAAAATGTTAGTCACCCAAGAGGAAACATAAATTCATGCTTAAAATAAAATGTTATTAATAAGGCTTGAGCTCCTGTCCAATTCCCCACCACCCCCCCAAAAAAAATAGCCTTTAAACAGTTTCTTAAGTCAACAAATTACAACATCAACAAAAGCTTAACAGAAGATAAGGTTACCAGAGAAACATAAAGACCTTCTCTGCCTGTGCCAATGTAAGTGCTCCCGGGGACAAATGTCAGTTATCAAAGTTCTCTAACCAAGCAGCGGAGAACCGCCTTCTAACACTTATGGTACAGCACTGCCATCTAGTGGCTATTTAAAGGATTATTTTCCACTGCCAAAACCGCAGCTCTAGGCCCTTCAGAGTTGGCCTTTTTTGAAGAACATCGGGATCAATATTCAATTCTAAAACCACTTCTCCTTTACTATGGAAACCCTGTGTTTCACAGCTTATACTCCATCTAACAAATAGAAATCATGTATTATAGAGCGAACTGGGGCCAGAAACAATTGGTATTGTAGAGCAGGAACCTCAGTCTTCCTGACTTTGACTTAAGTAAATATCTCAGTTGTTTAAACTGCAGGATTTTCTTTTGTTCAGCTGATGCCTATGTTTAAAGGAGGCGATTCGGGGATTTTTCAACAGCAATTTGAAGTGTGCCATCTTACCGTAACTGTCATGAGACAGAAAGACAACGGAGAAATGAAACAAAACAGGGAAATACAGTATTCATTTGACTAATGTGTAGATACCAAAATTGGCATCTTGAGCCGATAAGGTGCTTGATAATCACAGAATACAGTTAGGAAAGAAGGATGTTTTCCCCAGGTTTGCCTGGTTGTTCCTGGTGTGCTGACCTTGAACGCCAAAGCGCTTGTTCAGGTGCTGTAGGTTTACTTGAGCCGTCTCCATGGCAGGGGAGAGAGGTGCCTTTCCACTGAGAAAGGCCAGAAAGTTAACTTGTAACGCTTTTTAATTGATTAACCTAAGAGTGCATTTCTTCTTTTCAGACAGAAAAGTAATAGAACTACTTGAGTTAACACCCTAAGAATTAATACAAACACACACACACACACACAGTCTGGGTTTAAAGGAGAAAAACAGTGGTGCAAGCAAGTGTGCACGGCCTGAGGGCCTCCCTCTCCGAGCGTGCGTGAGGCCCTCACAGGCCACTACCTACGAGTCCTCAAGTTTTTATTACTGGAAGATAATAAAACTGGTGCGAACTCTAAAAGAGGAGAAATTCTGAGAAACTCCCTGGTACAGCATGAACTAGTCTTTGTTTCTCCATTTCATGAAAAGAACAGAAATGTTCCTGTGGGCTTGGACAGCCTTGCTCACAATAACAGGTTTAGAATTACTGGGCCGGCCCTCGGCCTGTGATGGAGACTGAAGTGGAGGGCAGGTGCTCCTTTGGTGTGATGACTTCACTGTTTGGATATTTGCCCCGGGGTGGGCTAGCTGCATCCATGGCACTGCTAGATTTAGCTTTCTGAGGAACCTCCACACTGCATTCCAAAACAGCTGTAGTTATCTACAGTAACACCACCAGCTTACCCTGATTTCATCATTCCACCATGTACACAAGTATTGAAGAATCACATTGCACTCTATAAAATGTATAGTGATTTTTTTTTGTCAATTAAAAACAAAATAGGGGCAGGTGTTTGGCAAAACACACGAATCGCTGCTTGGGACTCCGCATCCCATATCAGAGTGCCTGGTTCGATTGCCAAAGCATAGCCTGGATTGTAAATGTTATTTAATGGTCAATCCTTCAAGAAAAGAAAAAAAAAATCTTAATTTGTGTTAAGGTAGAGATTTCTAATGTTAGTGCGAATGACCCATCCTAGCAACAGTGCTCGCAGTTACACAGGAGCTAAAGAGAACCAGAGCAGACGCTGGAAATGCCCACTCAAACCTAACAAGCCAAAGGAAAAAACAAGAAAGAAAAAAAAAGAAAATCAATGTACTTGCTTCTCATCATTGATCCTTCTCTTCTGCTTTCTTTTCTTTATTATTTTAAGTGTATATACTTATGGGGCATAGTCTATTAAGTCAGTAACCCGACCAAGTCAGGTTAATTAGCATTTCCAAGTCCTTTACCTTTTTGGTTTTTTTGTTTGTTTGTTTGTTTTGTTTTTGTTTTTGACAGGCAGAGTGGACAGTGAGAAAGAGAGACAGAGAGAAAGGTCTTCTTTGCCGTTGGTTCACCCTCCAATGGTCGCCGCGGCTGGCGCGCTGCGGCCGGCACACTGTGCTGATCCGAAGGCAGGAGCCAGGTGCTTCTCCTGGTCTCCCATGCGGGTGCAGGGCCCAAGCACTTGGGCCATCCTCCACTGCACTCCCTGGCCACAGCAGAGAGCTGGATTGGAAGAGGGGCAACTGGGACAGAATCCGGCGCCCCGACTGGGACTAGAACCCGGTGTGCTGGCGCTGCAAGGCGGAGGATTAGCCTAGTGAGCCGCGGCACCGGCCCTAACCTTTTTGTTTTTTTAATGTTTGGTCAATGCTGAAACAGCACTGACCTGTCAGATGCTACCTTGTGTGGAGCTGCAGTCGGGCAGATTTCAAACGGGACATTTGCTGCCACTTTCTATAGGAGGAGAGAGAAGACAAGCAGTGTTTCAACAAAATTCAGAAAATAACCATCCAGTGCTGAATATTTCCCCAACATAATTACGACGAAAGAAGCATCATAAAGGTGGGGAATTCTCTGATTGAAGAAATCTTTAATTTCAGAATAAAAAGTAGAACATAACTCCACATTATATCTTCTCATGCATGCTCAAATATTGCCATTTGGGGATTAATTTTTTTTCTTTATTAACATTATTTTTCTGATTATCATTCTTTTTACCATCAAGACAGTTGGTGAGAATTTCTTCATTATTACTCTTTTTTCATTTGTGAAAATTGGTGAGACTATGTTTTGCTTTCTGATTTTTTTTTTTTTGGACAAGCAGAGTGGACAATGAGAGACAGAGAGACAGAGAGAAAGGTCTTCCTTTGCCGTTGGTTCACCCCCAGTGGCCACCGCAGCCGGCCCGAAGGCAGGAGCCAGGTGCTTCTCCTGGTCTCTCATGGGGTGCAGGGCCCAAGCACTTGGGCCATCCTCCACTGCACTCCCGGGCCGCCACAGCAGAGAGCTGGATTGGAAGAGGGGCAACTGGAACAGAATCCGGTGCCCCGACCGGGACTAGAACCCGGTGTGCCAATGCCGCAGGCAGAGGATTAGCCTATTGAGCCGCGGCACCGGCCATGCTTTCTGATTTTTTAAAGATGCATTTATTTTATTTGAAAGTTAGAGTTACAGAGAGAGAGACAGAGAGAGGGAGAATCTTCCATCCCCTAGTGCACTCCCCAAATGGCCACAATAGCCAGGGCTGGGTGAGTCTGAAGCCAGGAGCTTCTTCCCGGTCTCCCATGTGGGTGCAAGGCCCAAGGAGCACTTGGGCCATCTTCTGCTTCTTTCCCAGGCCATTAGTAGGGAGCTGGATCAGAAGTGGAGCAGCCAGGAATAGACTAGATCCAGCACCCATACAGGATCCTGGCATTGCAGTTGGTCCCTCAACCTGCTGTGCCGCAGCTCCAACTCCAAATACGTTTTGCTTTCAGAGGGACCTCAGCATGATCATTTTCACTCTGAGTTTTGTAACACTCCATAAGAATGGCTATTTTCCCCTTAGTTCTTCCCCCCTGCCCTCATGAAATGCTGGATTTCCTTTTGTGAGGCAGCCTTGCTGAAAGAAACCCTGTTGGAAGATAAGCAGGGAGCTGGAAAGGGGAGACCACCACGCACATGGCCTTTACAATATCTTCTACTTTGTATTCAAATTCTTTAACTCTCAGGTCTTGCCATCTGTGTACATATTATCATTGGGAAGAAAAGCAACCCGTGTGTCTAGCAGCTGAATCTTTAGATATTAGCACGGTCTGGGGTCTTTTTACATAGGAAGCCACCTGTCTTGGTTGCCAAGGATACCTCCTCACCACACACATGTAAGTAGAGAGACCTTGACAACAGGTGAGGGATACAGAATAGAATTTTAGCAGGAGGTTGCCACTTTTGTATTGATTTTCTTATACCCGAGCATTGTTTTAAAATGATTTGACATTTTCAAATAGCATCCCAAGCTCAGATTGCCTACAAATAATTGCAGGAATCGAAGAAATCAATCCTAGTACAAATCAAATTCTGCAGCTTCACCTACAAAACTGGAACTGCTATAGCTAGAATTGTTGGAATTTGTGCATAGTTCAAAGTGAGATAGGAACTAAGACTGAATTCACCAGACTACCTGAAAAGCTAAAATTCACTGCATTTCTGCTAATTTTAGCTTCATTTCCTGATGCCTAACAGACAATGCCATACAAAATAAAAAAGAAGTGAGGAGGAAAGGGAATGATTATGATGCTGGTTACCTGTACATGCTATGGACTTCCTATGTTGGACTGGAAATGTGAAAATGAATCTTCAAAATGCCTAAAATATCACGACAAAGTAATCACAAGCTACCACCAGACCCACGCCTGCGGCTGCTCCAAGAACCTCTAAGTGAAAGACAGCAGGCACAAGAAAAAAAAGCGAGAAATCACGTAACTCTCGAGTTTCATGTATTAAATAAAAGACTCATAAAGAAACACATTGAACAGCATGCCGCTGGTGCAAAATGAAAAAAATAATTCTCCAAACTGTGAGATTTACAGAGGGGTGTGCTTTAGAGCTGGTGTCACTGGGTTCCTTCTAACGTAAATGAAAGCTGGGGTCAGAGTCCCTGGAAGTGGGAGACCAGATGCCCCTCAATTCATGTTTGTATCAAGGCCCCACAACAGTTTCCTCCATCCAGCCCTCAGTTGGCCAAACAAGTTTCCTTCAGGACGAAGGTCACTTTTAATAAAAATTGAGATCTCAAGAGCAGATGTTTAGTTCAGTGATTAAGACACCAGATAAGGAGCTGGTGCTGTGGCATAGCAGGTAAAGCCACCACCTGCGATACCAACATCCCATATGGCTGCCAGTTCGAATCTCAGAGTGAGCTGCTGGCTCCTGGCTTTGGCCTGGTCCAGTTCTGGCCATTGCAGCCACTTGGGGAGTGAACCAGTGGATGAAAGATCTTTCTCTCTCCCTCCCTCTCTCTCTCGCTCTCTCTACCCTTAAAAAAAAATGACTTAGTGAAATAAGCCAGTCCCAAAAGGATAAATACCATATGTTCTCCTTGATTGAGGTGCAATGACTTTGAACAGCCCTTGTCTCAACTGTTGAGGATCACTTTTTTTTTCATACAATTTGTTGAACCCTTTACTTAGTATAGAATTAGTCGTATGTATGTTAAATTAATTGAAAATAGATCTCATTAAAAAATAAGAGTGGGAATAGGAGATGGAGGAGAAAAAGGCGTGAGAGGGTGGGTACAGTGGAAAGAATCACTATATTCCTAAAGTTGTATTTATGATATGCATGAAGTTTGTATTCCTTTAATAAAAGTTTTCTGGGGAAAAATAAATAAATCTTAAAAAAAAAAAAAAAAGACACCAGCTAAGACACTTCACATCGGAGTACCTGGGTTCAATATATGACTCCAGCTCCTATTTCCAGCTTCCTGCTAATGTAGTCCCTGGGAGAAACCAGTGATGGTTCAAGTGGTTGGATTCTCACAACCCCCTGAGAGACCTGGATTGAGTTTCTGGATCCTGGCTTTGGTCCAGCCCAGTCCTAGTTATTGCAGGCATTTGGAGGTAAATCAGTGAATGGGAGATACCTCCCTCTCTCCCTCTCTCCCTCTCTCTCCCTCTCTCGTAAATAAATAATTTATTGAAAATCAGAAGTAAATAAATAATTTCTTGAAAATCAGAAGATCTTATACAAAACAAGTCCTAGATTCCCCGCTTCTATTAAAAATGAAGTGTGGTAGCTGGACAGCAATCTAGAAGAGCTGTGGCAACCACAAACTAGACCAAACTAACTTAGTTTTCAAAAATTTTCAAATAAGTCATTACTCCTGTAAGTACCCATGTGCAATTGCTCTACTGAGGCAAGATCTATTCGAATTAGATCTTCAGAAATTATTTATTACAATGGAATATTGGTAAACAACTGCATTTCCATTATGTGCGTTAGGAATATTATTATATCATAATACCCAGTGTTGAGCATATTTTTATGCCTTGTGAAATTTATTGATGGACCTTTCTTTTTTGCAATTTTATTTTTTTATTTTTATTTACTTACTTATTTTGAAAGGTAGGGAGACAGCAGACTTTTTTTTCTTTTCTTAATTTATTTATTTGAAATCCAGACAGAGAGAGACACAGAGATCTCCCTTGCACTGTTCACTCCCCAAATGCCCGTAACAGTCTGGACTGGGTCAGACTAACTCCAGGAGCCAGGAACTCAGTCTGGGTCTCCCACATGGGTAACAGGCACCCAGCTACTTGAGCTATCACCTTCTGCCTCCCAGGGTGCTCATTAACAGGAAACTGAAGAGGGAGTGGAGCTGGGACTCAAACCCAGGCACTCCAATATGGGATGTGGATGTTCCAATGGCATCTAAACCTCTGTACCCAGTGCCCACCCATGAATTTCATTTTTCATAAAAACTAGTGAGCTGTGTTTTTACTGTGAAGTAGTATGATATTTATAGTTAGTTCTATATGTATATCCACTAATTAGAATAAAAGATGGGGACACATTTACTATTTCATACATACCATGTATCATTAAAACCAGCTTCTGGGGTGGCCATTTTGGCCTAGCCAGTAAAACTCTGGTTAGAACTTCAACATCCCACATCAGAGTGCTGGGTTTAATGCCTGGCTCCAGCTTCTGACTACAGCTTCCTATTAATGTAGATCCTGGGAGGCAGTGGTAATGGCTCAAATGGTTGGGTTCCTATCTCCCTGCTTTACCTCCTCCCAACTAGCAGAGTGAACCAGCAGATAAAAGTTAGCACTTTCTCTCTCTCTCTCTCTCTCTCTTTCTCTCTCTCTCTCTCCCCTCCTCTCTCTCTCTGTCATCCCACCTTTCAAATAAGTAAACAAGTACATATTTTTTAAAAACTAGTTTCAGGGCCAATGCTGTGGAGTAGAAGGTTCAAGTCCTGGATGCTCCATTTCGAATCCAGTTCCTTGCTAATGTGCCTGGGAAAGCAGGGGAAGATGACACAAGTCACTGGGTCTGTGCCACCCATGTGGGAAACCTGGAGGCAGCTCCTGGTTCCTGGCTTCAGCCTGGCCCAGCCTCGGCCATTGCAGCCATTTGGGGAGTGAACCAGCAGATGGAAGATCTCTATCTGACTTTTGAATTAATAAATAAATCTTTTAAAAATTAGTTTCTATATTGATGACACTAGTTCATTTTGTTTTTTATTGAGAAATAGTATTTATAACTTTTTTTCATTTCCATATAAAATGTTTCCTCTTTAACAAACCATCCTAACAGGTGTTATGAGCAAATACACTAAGAAGAGCATTGAACCCAATATCTATTAAAAAAAATAAGACTGCTCTAGGTTATGAAAATGAAGGTGTTCTCCATTAATCCCAGATGAACAGGCCTGTCTCATCCTTATTACCACTTTATTACTTACAACTTGAACCTCACTTTGAAAAATTAGATTCACTAATAAATGAGAAAATGAATCACCACAAAGAGTTCATATAATGCATAATTTATAGTATTACAAATAAATGAAACACTCCCCATGCCTCAGGTACACCAATCTCAAACACAAAAGTCAATAAATCTTCCTTCTTTAAACCCAGGTTCATATTTGAAGTAATGTCATGGAGGTTTTAGGGGTGAAGCATTTTCCCAAAAGAACACTGATATTAGTTTTCTCACGAAAAATTTTGTGACTGTTGATTTATCTACCTTCTACCTGTCATCATTAAAAAATAGCAAGTGTAAGCTTTTTCTGAAATAATTCAGAAATCTAATTGCAAAAACCTAAAGAGAAGGAAAACATATTCTGCACTGAATGAGGAAACCTAATGAAATGTTCTTCTGTGTGATGAACAGTACAACCAAACGCTGTCCCAGGCGCTGGCGCTGGCTTTAGCCATTGATCCCAACCCAGAAAGGGGACTCAGAGTTCCCTGGTTATATCCTGGTCCTCTGGGGCTTCTTTGAGGGATTTTCTCAGTCTTGAGCTCCATTCTGTTCAAGGCCACCCTTTCCCAAAGGACCCAGAGGGCAAGTGACAAGAAAATATAGTATGAAATCCCTGAAGTTCTAGTCCCAAATCTACTTATGGAATAGACAGAAAACCTCTTTTGGGCTACCCAATGAGAAAAAAATACTGTTAGGGCAGAAAGAACTCTAAGACAGCCCCCCAGATTCCTGCTCCCTGCTATGCAGACTCTGCCTAATCCCCTCCCCTGAGCCCTGAGTGTGACTTACAACTGTGATGGGAAAGTGGCTCCCATGGCTTTTTTTTTTTTTTTTTTTTTTTTTTTTTTTTTGACAGGCAGAGTGGACAGTGAGAGAGAGAGAGAGAAAGGTCTTCCTTTACCATTGGTTTACCCTCCAATGGCCGCCGCGGCCGGCGCGCTGCGGCCGGCACACTGCACGGATCCGAAGCCAGGAGCCAGGTGCTTCTCCTGGTCTCCCATGTGGGTGCAGGGCCCAAGCACTTGGGCCATCCTCCAATGCACTCCTGGGCCACAGCAGAGAGCTGGCTTGGAAGAGGAGCAACCAGGACAGAATCTGGCGCCCCGACCGGGACTAGAACCCGGTGTGCCAGCGCCACAGGCAGAGGATTAGCCTATTGAGCAGTGGCGCCAGCCCATGCTTTTCTTTCAGTATTGCAGACTGTGGCAGACAAGATTGTCCAGATGTAATGAAGACCCCCCACACACAGTTGATTGAATTGATTGAAAGGGCCTAGATGGGCCTGGCCTGATCAGATAAGGTCTTCAAAATCTTTAGGTCCTTCCTAAAGGAGAGATTCAGAGAGGAAAAAAGTCTCCTCCTACTGGCCTCGTGAGAGCAAATGGACATGTTCAGGAGAGAGCCCCCCAGCAAGGAACAGGAGGCAGCCCTAGGGTAGGAGAAGGGACCCTGGTTGATTGGCAACAAGAAGTCCTACCACTAAGGAGCTGACTTCTAACAAGCACCAGTGAGCTCTAGAATAAGCCCTGAGATCAGCTGAGATCACAGACCTGTGAAAACCTCGATTTCAGCCTCGTGAGACCTTGAGCCCAGAGCCTAGCAAAGTACAACCAGCATGCCTGGACTTCTGACCCACAGAACCTCTTTTTCCATATTTGTTTTTTGGTTTGTTTTTTCTTTTTTTTTTTTTTTGGTTTTTGTTTTGTTTGTTTGTTTGTTTTTGGACAGGCAGAGTTAGTGAGAGAGAGAGACAGAGAGAAAGGTCTTAACTTCCGTTGGCTCACCCCCGAAATGGCCGCTACGGCCGGCTCACTGCGCCGATCGGAAGCCAGGAGCCAAGTGCTTCCTCCTGGTCTCCCATGCGCGTGCAGAGCCCAAGAACTTGGGCCATCCTCCACTGCCTTCTCAGGCCACAGAAGAGAGCTGGAACGGAAGAGGAGCAACCGGGACAGAATCCAGTGCCCCAACCAGGACTAGAACCCAGGGTGCCAGCACCAAAGGCGGAGGATTAGCCAAGTGAGCCGCGGTGCCGGCCTCTTTTTCCATCTTTGAACATGACATACGGCTCCATTTATTTAGGTCTTCAACAATGTTCGCAATAGTTTCCATTTGGTCTTGGAGCCTAATTCCAAAGTGCAATGGGTTGTTTTTTTGTTTGTTTTTTTTTTTTTTTTCATTTTTTAAAAAATGTTGGCTTATTCATTCCAGCATGATTCTTTAAAAAAAAAAAAAAAGATTTTATTTTTTTGAAAGTCAGAGAGTTACACAGAGAGAAGAGAGGCAGAGAGAGAGAGAGGTTTTCCATCCGATGGTTCACTCCCCAATTGGCCGCAACGGCCAGAGCTGTGCCGATCCGAAGCCAGAAGCCAGGAGCCTCCTCAGGGTCTCCCATGCAGCTGCAGGGGCCCAAGGATTTGGGCCATCCTCCACGGCTTCCCCAGGCCATAGCAGAGAGCTGGATCGGAAGAGGAGCAGCTGGGACTAGAACTGGTGCCCCTATGGGATGCCGGTGCTTCAGGCCAGAGCTTTAACCCACTGTGCCACAGCGCTGGCCCCTAGTGCAATGGGTTTCAATGTTACTACCAGTCCTTTATGCCACAATCTCTCAATTCCTAAATCCTCCACTTCATCTAAATTTGGATTTATCTCTTAATGAACTGGGTTACGTGCCCAAGTAACTTCTTTAAAGCACAAGTATTCTATCTGGATGTTTGCACCTATAATAACATCTTTCTTTAATCTTCCTATGTGAGTACCAACTGCAAAAAAAACAACAATGGGCCAAACATACACTTTTGTAATCACATTCTTTTTTTTAAAACTTTTATTTAGTAGATATAAATTTCCAAAGTACAGTTTGTGGATTACAATGGCTTTTCCCCCCCATAACTTCCCTCCCACCTGCAACCCTCCCCTTTCCCGCTCCCTCTCCCATTCCATTCACATCAAGATTCATTTTCGATTATCTTTATATACAGAAGATCAATTTAGTATATATTAAGTAAAGATTTCATCAGTTTGCCCCCACAAAGAACACAAAGTGCCAAATACTGTTTGAGCACTAGTCATATCATGTAAACGCATTCTTAACTACTGGTGCTGCCGTTGATGTGTTCTCTTTGGCACTCACAGAGGCCTAAGCCTATGTTTTGCTCCTTTTAGACAACCATTTTTATCCACATGGACCCTTGCTGCATTTCCTCTCTATCCATGATGACAAGGTGAGTCACTTCCAATCAGTGGTCATAATGTGGTGCCATGTCACTAACCAGTAGAGTACACAGGTCTTGGAACCAAAGAATGGAACTAGTTTCTGGCCCTGGAATCTTGGGCTCTACTGAACCCCAGGTGCTGGATCCCTGGGAGGATATTACACTGCTATGAAGAGAACAAGCAAGGGTGCTGCTGAACCTGAAGCTTTGACTGCCAGTTGGAAGCCCTCATGACAGTGGATCAGAAGTTGTTTTTACTGATGGTAGCAATGGGCCCTGATTAGCATGAGGAAATGAAATTGCAGCCCCAAACCACAGGCAGGGAAGAGCAGGTCTGGCACTCAGAGACTCACTAGGCGAACTTGTTTTCATACAGAGTGACCATACCTCAGAAAAACACAGGAATCAAGGGCTCAAACTGCCCCCCCAGGAAAAGGTCTGGGCTTCTCCCTGGGCAAGAAACCTAAACCAGCAGAAAGATTAGCCAAGGGTGAGAGGAACCAAGTATGCATAAAGAGGAAAATGGTGAATACTGGTTCTAAATTGGGTACCAACAGAGCAGAGCGCACTGTGGTATGAGCTTCCTGCCATTCTATTTCATGTCTCTGTTTTAGAAATTGTGATGGTCCAACCTGGAATCAGTGACAGGACAGCATAAGGCTATTACTGGGCCTAAGTGGATCAGAGTGGCCCAAGCAGTAGATGGCAGGGATAACTTAGATGTTGAGCCCTTATCTTGTGCCTCTCAAGATTTCAGTGCAGGAATGGATGGGTGTTGTGTCAGTGGTTACACCACTGCTTGAGACAGAGGCAACCCATATCAGAACACAATGAGCTGTGGATACTCCAGTTCCAATCCAGTTCCCTGCTAATGCACCTGGGAAAGCAGTAGAAGATGGCCCAAGTGCTTGGGCCCCTGCCACTCACATTGCAGAGCTGGGTGGAGTTCCAGACTGCTGGCTTCAGCCTGGTCCAAACCAGCCTCTCTGTTCATCTCGGGAAGTAAACTAGCAGATGAACAATTGATCTCTCTTTATCCTTCTCTCTCTCTCCACCCCCCATCACTCTTTCAAACAAATAAAAAAGTCCTTTTAAAAAAAAAAAAAAAGAAGACTTCAGTGCACACCAGTCTGACTCCCAGCCGCCAGCACCCACTGCTCCATGGCAGGCCAGAAGTGCCTCGGATATAATGCCCCAGGGAGCAAACTTCAATCAGTGCCTGCCAGGAGGTAACACACACAACTACGCCACAGTTGTCCTTCCTTTCAAGTGAGGCAGATCTGAGCTTCCAGTTCTGTGCTGTCTCTTGGTTCCCTAAATAGACATAAACAAATTCTCTGACTTCCTTTCCTACCCTGCCTCACTTCCCCCATCAACTACCATCGTTTCCTGAAGTTCCCTCCCCTATCAACTACTTACACTTAAATCCTTCTCCCAAGGAAATCCAAAGCAAGACACTTGAACAGACTGGCTGCAAAGCCACCAAAGTATCTGCATCAGAGGCCCCACCCTGGGAACGGCCCTCATGGTACATTCACGTGCTCACACTTTTTGTAAAATTGGCCATGAAGGATCATTTTGCTTCTATTTGCTTAATAGATTCCCCAAATTTGTATAAGTTCCAGGCCTCAGAAAACCCAGGCCCACTCCTGATTATCTAACATACTAGATATTCTAGTCACCTGTCTATTTGCTATTATCTGTCTGCACTAGAAGGTATGCTCCATTGCCCTAACTTTGTCTGACTTGCTCACTGCTTTCCTCCACTACCTACTTGTATCAGCGCCAAGCACGTAATACATGCTACTAATTTTTGTTGACTGCATAAGTGAACTAAGCCCTCTCCTGGCTCCGTCTCTCTACCTGGCCCCTCCCTCTGATGGATTCCGCTCTGCTCTTCCTTCCACAGCTGTTCATACAAGACCTATGTCAAGTGACCAAAAATTGAGTGGATGGAAATGCCAATGTGAATTTAGGGGAGAATTTATAGTTATCCCAAATACTTTTCCAAGTATGATTTCTCAAAGGTGCCTATGTTGTTTGTTTTTCACTTTGAAGTTTTCAAACACAAGGAAAATAGAACTAATACAATCATCATTTAACCACCATCTAAACACAATTACACATGTCTTGCCATATCACTTCACAAAGATAATAAAACACATGCACGTACTTTGAAAAGTTCCTGGAAAATGAAATTAAAAGATAACTTTGGTGCAAGTGTTTGGCATGGTGGATGGGATGCCCACACCCATATCAGAGTGCCAGGGTTTGAGTCCCATCCCTATTCCCAATTCCACCTTCCTGTTTATGCACACCCTGGGAGGCAGTAGTGATGGCTCAAGCACTTCAGTCCCTTCACCAGATAGGAGACCCAGATTGAGTTCCCAGCTCCCGTCTTCAGCCTGGTCCATCCATGGCTGTTGCACGCAGCTGGGGAGTGAAGCAATGGATGAAAGATCTCTTTCTTTCTCACACTCTCACTCTGTCTCACTTCCTTCCAAATAAAATAAACAACTAATTTTTTAAAAATAATAATAAGTCCTTGTGTGGACGTACATTTTGTCTTCGGTACATACCTAAGAGTGAACTTACTGGATCACATAGTAATTTTATAATTCTCTCATATTTTCCAAAGTGACTGCATTATTTTATATTCCTGCCAGTAACAATTATTGATCTACTAGTAGTTTCTGAATATCCTTCCATTTCTTTTCATCTAGAACAGACTCAACTCTACAATTATTTTAATGAATCTCGATTATTTTTTATAGAGGCCTCCTGGACTATTGTATTAGACATTCTTCCACATTTAAGATTTTACTTTAGTTCTCTGTGCTATTGTTAACTTCTTTTCCACCCCCTTTATTTCTTGGAACTGGAAGTAAGATCTAAAGACTTTATCTCATTTGGGTTAACATTTACATTGGGTCACATCCAAGTACTGTCTGATTGTTCAACTATGAGTAACTTTAAAATTGATCACCATGTGGGGTGGGAAAAGCCAGGTCTTCCTATTGTAAAGGCATTTTTGGACTTTGTAATTAAGAAGTAGTCAAGAAGCAATGCCATCCCTATTGACAAAATAAAAAATAGGAGCAGTGTTCTAAACAGCATTTTTTTTTTATTTGACTGATAGAGTTAGACAGTGAGAGAGAAGAGACAGAGAGAAAGGTCTTCCTTCCGTTGGTTCACCTCACAAATGGCTGCTACGGCCAGAGCTATGCCAATCCAAACCCAGGAGCCAGGTGCTTCTTCCTGGTCTCCCACTCGAGTGCAGGCACCCAAGCACCTGGGCCATCCTGCACTGCCTTCCCGGGCCACAGCAGAGAGTTGGACTGGAAGAGGAGCAACCGGGACTAGAACCCAGTGCCCATATGGGATGCCGGCACTGCAGGTGGAGGATTAACCAAGTGAGCCACAGTGCCAGCCCCAGGAGCAGTGTTCTAGATAACTTCAGAAATATTAAAATTCAAGGTGATCATATAAACTAAAATGTAGTCTTTTAAATAACAATATGTACACATGGCATCTGAGATAAATTAAGCAATACATCTGTGCATTCATTTGGCTCCAAGCTTTCTAGTAACAAAAAACAATAAAGCAAAGAGGTCTCACTTCCAAATGGAACAAAACATATGAATTCCTCCATAAATAAATTATGGGATATGTACTCTATGGAATACCACACAGTGGTTAAAAAAATGAAATCCAGTCATTTGCAACAAAATGGATGGATCTGGAAAACATCATACTTAGTGAAATAAGCCAGTCCCAAAGGGACAAATACCATATGTTCTCCCTGATCTGTGATAACTAATAGAGCACCTAAAAGGAAATCTGTAGAAGGGGAATTGACACTTTGAGAAGCAATGACTTGAGCAGCCCTTGTCTTGACTGTCAAGGAACAGTTTTGGGGTTTTGGGTTTTTGGGTTTTTGGGTTTTTTTTCTGTCTTAATGGCGAATGGGACTGGGAATGGGAGAGGGAGGAAGAGGTGGGGTGGGAGTGGGGGTGAGAGGGTGGGTATGATGGAAAGAATCACTATATTCCTAAAGTTGTACTTATGAAATTTATATTCATTAAACAAACAGTTTCTTTGGGGGAAAAAAAAGTGAACCGGACTCGAGCAGGATTTTCTCCCAGGCATTTTATAGAAAGACATTGAATGATGTAGTAGTTAAAAAAGTGTGAAAGCGTGGACATTTGCATACCTTGACTTACAGACCTGCCTTTTGTACCTGAAAAGCAAGTCCTTCTCCACCAAACAGCCTGATTCGTGAGGCAGATTTGAAACAGTGAAAAAAGGAGACTTTCACCTATCCCTCCTACAGCATCAATTAAAGCAACCCTAGTAATCAATAAAAATGACAGACTTGACAAGAAAATTGATCTCGCTATTTTTAAAAAGATTTGGTTTATTTAGTTTATATTGGGAAGCAGAGAGACAGAGAGAGAGAGAGAGAGAGAGAGAGATCTTCCATCTTCTAATTCATTCCCCAAAAGGCCACAGTGGCCAGTACTGAGCCAGGCTGAAGCCAGGAGCCAGAAACCTGATATCCCACGTGGGTGGCAGGGGTCCAAGTTCTTGGGCTATCTTCTGTTGCTTTCCCAAGTGCCTTAGCGGAGAACTCCATCACAAGTGGAGCAGCCAGGACTCTAACTGGCGCTCTGATATGAGATGATGGGATGAAAGCATCACAGGTAGTAGTATAACTCAGTGCACCATAATGCCAGCCCCTGCCCTCAACAGTTTTTGTTACTCTTATAAAGGCATTTCTAAACTATGAATACACATATACACAATCACAAATATGATTTTCTCATTGCCTAATATAATACAATTAAATAACTTACAGACCCTAACACACTGCATCAAAATTTTCACATTCTCTCTTTCATTCTCTCTCTCTCTCTCTCTCTCTCTCTCTCTCACCAGATGTCACAAGCAAACTTCTGGCAAGTGCTGAATTGCAGTCATTTCATAGTGACAAGTGACTAAAATGCCAGTCTTTCGTGTTGTTTAGTGGAGGAAAATACATATGTTTTAGATCCAAGACATGCAGATGGCAGAGCTGAAAGTGTTGGGAAAATTTAAGAACCCGATTTATACTCTTGCCAGAGACACAGAATCCTATTTCCTAGGGGATGCTCCCAGAATCAAAATTTTTTGTCTACAACTTTGTATCTATCCAGAAACTCATAAATAAATAAATGTGACTTTTGATAAATCCATATCATAAAACAGAAGAAATTATTTCATTTTTTTAAAAATATTTAAAGTGGGCAGGTGTCATGGTGCAGCAGGTTAAGCCACATCTTGGGACACCCACATAATGATATATATAAAAGTGCCTGGTTCCAGTCCCAGCACTTCCAGTCCAACTTCCTGCTAATGCACACCCCAGGAGGCAGCTGGTGATGACCCATGTACTTGGGTCACTGCCACCTTCATAAGAAATATGAATGGAGTTCCCATCTCCTGGCTTCAGCCTGACCCAACCCCAGCTATTGTCAGCATTTGTGGCATGAACCAGCATACGGAGATATCTGTCTCTCCATCACTCTGCCTTTCAAATAAACAAATCTTTTTTAATGCTAAAAGTATAGTCTTTGGAGTCCAAACTGAATCCCAACTCTAATTAAGTAGCCCTGGACAAGGTACTAATGTCTTGAAATTTCTGCTCCCTGTCTTTGAGACAGGGATAAACACACTCACCTCTCAGGAGCTTTAAGGAGTAAAGCTAATGTCAATAAAGGGCTCAGCACAGCGTAAACACCACATGGAGCTAAAGCTGCTGCTAAACAGGGAGCATCCGAGCTCCGCCGACGGGTCCTGGCCTTCCTGCAGCCTGATGGGTGGAATACATGCCGTGGGGAGGAACCACAAGGAAAGATATTTATTTGCTCAATGTTCATGGCTGCCCAAACCCTAACATAAGCTCCAGGAAGTGCTGGACTAGAGAAAGTCGTAGACCTAGAGTGAAGTGGAGTTTGCCACTGCTGTCCCATAAATACCTGCCCGTTGCACCTGCCAAGCCAAGGGTGCATGAAAGCATGGCCATGCACAAAAGGCAAAGGCAAGCATTTGTAGTGCCAGAGCAAAGAGCAAACAGCTTTGCGTTTTCCAGCCCCCCTGCTCGGGACCTTTGGCCATTTCGCCTGTGGGTTAAGCAGCAAGCAGGCTAAGCTGCCTTCAAGCAGGAAGTGAAAGACAAGGAAGAAAACTCCACCTCAGAGAATATTCAGGCTTCACCCTCAAACCACTGACTTCTCTTCTCAGGAGACACAGAAAAGCTGGACCTGCTTCTTCCAACCCCGGCCAGCTGGAGAGGAAGCACAGGTGTCCTCACTGATGAACTGCAGTGGGACTCCAGGTTGCAGAGATTCACCTAGAGACCCGTCTGACCATTGAGAAGCTCCTGATTGCTAGAAAGCCCCTGCGTTTTAAGCACACCTGTGCCCTGGGTCATGGGGCTGGTGCGGGGGAAGGGTGTTGGGAGTTGAGAGGGTCATCAGAATGATTTAGAATCAGGGATGTTAACTGTTTAGGGTGGGAATAACTAGTATTGTTGACTTCAAGTTTGAAACTTGTTTTATAAAGTGAAAAAGTTTGAGCAGAGCCCTGTGTTCCTTAAGGAGGTGTCAATGGCATGTGGGGGAGACCAGTGTGCCCGGGTCCCTTGTTTGCCAGGACATTTGGCACACCCGGCCCCAAGACGCGGAAGGCCAATGACCTGCCACCATTCATTATGACCCCATAAAAGGTCACATATGGTGCCAAGTGTCTCTTGGAGGGTGGCCCCCACACTTAATTAAGTAGATGTTCTTGCTGACAATAGTTCATCAGCAGGTATCATTGCTTTCTTTAGCGTTGGTACATGATCTGTCAAATGATTTCATTATATTGCCTTCTGTTTGCTATTGTCAGAGAATTAATCCCATCTGTGTAAAAGTTCTACCTGTTTAATTGGATAGCAAAGACCTAACATATTGCTTAGCAAGTTGCAAGCACTCAACAAATAACCACAACTTCCTTTACTAGTACCATTCTTAGCTATTCTTGATTATTGAATATTAATTAAAAGGAAAGCCAACAGAAGCAATATTTTATACCACATTTGAACTTGAGTTTCATCTGAGAAGGGTCATTTTCATTTTTGCCCATTTCTGCATTAACACTCTGACCTCCCCAAGACTCAGTGTCCTTCCCTATTAAATGGGTGTATTAGTATTGGAACTGTGGACTGTTAGGGGGCTCAGTTGAGGCTGCTTTTGAAGGAAGAACAAATGATAGCATTTAAACAGATACTTTTCCCTAGGTTATTTTAACATATAAAAAAAATAAGAAGAATACCAGGGCTATCACCTTGGCGCAGCGGGTTAAAGCCCCAGCCTGCAGCACCAGCATCCCATATGGACACTAGTTCAAGTTTCAGCTGCTGCAGTTCTCATCCAAATCCCTGTTAATGCACCTGGGAAAGTAGCAGGGGATGGCCCAAGTGCTTGGGCCCTGTACCCATGTAGGAGACCTGGAAGAAGCTCCTGGCTTCCCGGATCCTGGTTTCTGGTTTCTGGCTCCTGGCTTTGGCCTGCCTCAGCCCCAGCTATTGCAGTCATCTGGGGAGTGAACCAGCAGATGAAAGATTCCTCTCCTCCCCTCCCCTCTCCTCTCCTCTCCTCCCCTCTCCTCTCCTCCCCTCCCCTCCCCTCTCCTCCCTTCCCCTCTCCTCTCCTCTCCTCTCTTCTCCTCCCTCCTCTCTCTCTCTCCCTTTCAAATAAATAAATATTTAAAATATACATATATATAAGCAGTATGATAATTAAGTAATACTGCCTATATAGACACTCAGTATCAGTCCTGGTTTCCTACCCAGAAGAAACTTACAGTTTTGAGAAACTGTATCAAAGCAAACAAAATTGCAGCTGGCACTGTGGCATAGCAGGTAAAACTGCCACCTGCAATGCCAGCATCCCATATGGGCACCAGTTCATGTTCCAGTTGCTCTACTTCTGATCCAGCTCCCTACTTATGGCCTGGGAAAAACAATGAAGGATGGTCCAAGTGCTTGGGACCCTACCACCCATGTAGGAGAACTGGAAGAAGCTTCTGACTCCTGGTTTTGGCCTGCCCAAATCTCAGCCATTATGGCAACTGGGGAAATGAACCAGCAAATGGAAGACTTCGCTCTGTCTCTCCTTCTCTCCCTGTAACTCTGATTTTCAAATAAATAAATAAATATTTTTAAAAACACAGACACACAACAAAATTCCACTTCAACTTATGTGGGAAAGTTATTCATAGCATTGGAAAGATGTTTACTTCCTCTTAACATTTTCATCACCATTATCTTACTATTTGAGCTAAGGATGGTCAGATGCACTTTTGAAAAGCAACAATATTGAAGGATAGAATATATCTAAACAGAAAAGTGACTGCTTTTGGTTTCATCTAAGACATCTACCTCAAAATGAAATAAGAAATAACCGATTATTAATTTATGAATTTTTCCCCAAAAGTTGGCTCTTTAAGTCTACATAATAATGTACAATATTATTAGTTCAAGACAATAAATTCACTGGGCCAAATGCCTCCATTTGGTTCAAATATTCCCCCCCCCAAAAAAAGTGGGGGAGGCCATAGGAAGTGATCTCTCCACACCAGGGATGTAGTTAAAGTTTAGAGTATTCTAGTGCCAAACCTCATGCCCAGGTTTCCTAAAATTATTAAGCAAGCTAATGAGGGTTCAAAGGCTGTCACATTTACCCCAGAGATGAGATTGTTCTAGATGCACAGCAGCAAGAGGTACATGTGTGTTCAAAAAGGCTCAACTAGACCAAACAAAAGAGGAAATAGGAGAAGTACCAGCTTTCGGACGTCAGGCAAGGTCCTGGTGATCAAAACCCCTCCCACCATCATCACTGCCTTATTCACTTTTCCAGAAATGTGAATAAAGAAGTATCTAGGGGCGGTGCTGTGGTGTAGCTGGTAATGCTGCCGCCTGCAGTGCCAGCATCCCATATAGGCGCTGGTTCAAGTCCCGGCAGCTCTACTTCCAATCCAGCTCTCTGCTATGGCCTAGGAAAGCAGTAGAAGATGGCCCAAGTCCTCGGGCCCCTGCACCCATTGGGAGATCTGGAAGAAGCTCCTGGCTCCTGGCTTTGGATAGGTGCAGCTCCGGCCATTGTGGCCAATTGGGGAGTGAATCAGCAGATGGGAGACCTCTCTCTCTCTCTCTCTCTTTCTCTCTTTCTTTATCTTTCTCTCTTTCTTTCTCTTTTCCTCTCTCTGTGTAACTCTGACTTTCAAATAAATAAATAAATCTTAAAAAAAAAAAAAAGAAGAAGTATCAGGGCCAGCGCTGTGGCTCACTTGGCTAATCCTCCACCTGCGATGCTGGCATCCCATATGAGCACCAGGTTCTAGTCCCGGTTACTCCTCTTCCAGTCCAGCTCTCTGCTGTGGCCCTGGAAGGCAGTGGAGAATGGCCCAAGTGCATGAGCCCCTGCACCTATATGGGAGACCAAGAGGAAGCACCTGGCTCCTGGCTTCGGATCGGCACAGCACCAGCTGTAGAAGCCATTTGGGAGTGAACCAACGGAAAGAAGACCTTTCTCTCTGTCTCTCTCTCTCACTGTCTATAACTCTACTTGTCAAATAAAAAAAAAGTATCTAAAACTCCAGCCCTGGGATGTTGTTTGGCTTTCTAGATTTGTTCGTTTGTGAACAGCTCTTACTAAAAACTATAAGAGGAAGTTTAGAAGGCCGGGATCATTGCTCTGGCTTCTTTACCCATCATATTCCAGAGGCAGAACTTTAGTCATTAGAAAATGAATTCCCAATCATTCTCAGGGTCAGAAATCAGTTTCCCAGGGAGTTTGAAGGGAAATGATTCAATTGGCCATATCAGTATTACAATCGGGATCAGAGGCCATTTTTTAAAAATATTTATTTTAAAGGCAGAGTTACAGAGAGAGAGAAAGGGAGACAGAGAGAGATGGATCTTCCATTTACTGGTTCTCTCCCCAGATGGCCACAACAGCCGGTGCTGGGTCAGCCCAAAGCCAGGAGTCAGAAGCTTCTTCCGGGTCTCCCCTCAGGGTGCAGTGACCCAAGTACTGAGGCCATACTCCATTACTTTACCAGTTGCATTAGCAGAGAGTTGGATCAGAAGTGGAGCAGCTGGAACTTAAACTGAAACCCATTTGAGATGCTGGCACCACAGGCAGTGATTTTACCTGCTACGCCACAACGCTGGCCCCAGGGGCCACAGTTTCACTCGGACTAATGGGCAATGTTTGAGAAAAAGGAGACGAGAAAGGGCACAATGAGAAGTCAGCCAGAAGCAGATGCTATGCCTGGTAACCCAGGATTTGGTGAGGGTTAGAATCTATCAAAAGGGCTGGATCATCCATAAAGGAAAATTTAAGGAATGATTTCAAGGAAACAAGTGGTTGTAGAGAGCTGTCAAAGAGTGTGCCAAAGAATTCCAGAACTCACACAGAATTTTCTACTTACGTGAATATTCAGATAAACATTGACAAGGAAATATTCCTGGGAAAATTTGATTGGAATCACATGACTGGAGGGAACCAGCATCATTCTACATTCTACAGCTTTCTGGTGAAGAACTTCAGCAGAACCCATCTGTGACAGGGAAAAAAATACAAGTGCTGTTAGCAGAGCTGGCTGGATTGGAGGCTCTTGTCTTTGCACAAGAGAAGAAAGACAAATGTGAGCCAGAGAGTAGCAATAAGCATGCAGCAAAGTCTAATGAAGAGAATACACCTGACAGGCTGGATGGGCATCTTAGCAAAGAACAGAGAGATCAGTCTGCATTCAGGCTGCCATTTTTGTAGATATGGGTATGGGCCTACCCTTTCTCCTCCCCCCTCCCTCTTCCTCTGGAATATTAATGGGCACAGGGTTTTCCTGGTGTGGAATTCACAAAATTCCTCCTGAGACTTTATCAGCACAATGTTATTGGACCTAACAGCCCCCCTGGAGCACGTCTGGCAAGTGTCCCCTAAGCTGCCCATGGGGACAGGCTGGGACTCAGCTAACAAGGTTATCAGATTTGGACTAGACTCTCTTTTTTAAGATTTGCTTATTTACTTGACGGGCATTTAGAGAGAGAGGTCTTCCATCTGCAGATTCACTCCCCAAATGGACACAATGGCTGGGACTGGGCCATGCTAAAGCCAGGAGCCTGGAACTCCATTCAGGTCTCCTACATGAGTGGCAGGGTCCCAAGTTCTTGGGCCATCTTCTGCTGCTTTCTCAGGCACCTTAGCAGGGGCTGAACTGGAAGTGGAGCAGCTGGGACTCAAACCGGCACCCATATGGGATGCAAGTATTGCAGGCAGTTACCTTTTTTTAAAGATTTATTTATTTGAAAGGCAGATTTACAGAGAGAGGGAGAGATAGACAGAAAGAGATATTCCATCTGCCGGTTCACTCTCCCAAATGGCCGCAAAAGCTGGAGCTGGGCCAGACCAAAGCCAGGAGCCAGGAGCTTCATCTGGGTGTGCCACAATGCCAGCCCCTTGGGCAAATTTCCAATGTGCAAGTTTTGGTCTGCTTCCAAGGCTGTTTATATGCTTCTTCCCTCATTCAACTTCTTGAAATTCCCATTTTTGTTCTTCACACATATAGGCTAGTGTCTAACTTCCTCTCTAACAGTATGAAAACATCTTGAACCAAGTCCCAAGATACACACTATCCCTTCATGCAAACTGAAATGTAGTAAGAAACAGAATGTTCTCTGTTGTGTGGGGTATGGATTTGTAATTGAGTCCTTTTTAAAGATTTATTTATTTGTTTATTTATTTGAAAGTCAGAGTCACAGAGAGAGGGAGACAGAGACAGAGATCTTTCATTTACTGGTTCACTCCCCAGATGACTGCAACAGCCAAGGCTGGGTGGGCCAGACCAAAGTCAGGAGCTTCTTTCAGGTCTTTCATGTGGGTGGCAGGGGCCCAAGCACGTGCACCATTTTCCACTGCTTTTCTCAGGCCATTGCTGGATTGGAAGAGGAGCAGCTGGGATGTGAACCAGAGCCCATATGAGATGTCATAGTGGCAGCTTTACCCACTACACCACAATGCCAGACCCTATAATTGGGTCTTGGTTATTGTTGTCTTTTATGAACTGGATGATAATGGTGGCAATTTTCATAACAACCAAGGAGGAGTATTATGTGAAATGAGATTGCATATACAAGCTGGAGGCAGGCTGTATCCAAGTCAATGGGCCACGTGAAGAATTTTGACTTTACTCCACATACAATGGAAACCAATGGAGGATTTTTCAGTGTTAAGGAGTCCCTAGTTGTTTCCTCACATAAATCTATCCCGTAGCTACATTACTCCCTTTCATTCATTACATAAATATTCCATAAGGACCTGATATATTCCAGTCACTGCTCTAGACTCTGGATTTTATTGGAATTGGATAAGACAGACGAGACCATGTTCACTGTCAGCCTGGATGAAATCTTTAGACAAGTTTTTAAAGCTATCCCTTCTGGAGGGTAAGTAGAGGCAAACTACATTTTGGCCTGCTCACTCACCTCAGTGGGGTACCCTTGCACAGTGCACAACACATAGAATTATTCATGATGGCCATGGATAAGTGACTTGACTTCAAGGGGCTTATGTTCTAAAGGGGAGCAGACTGACAAGCGAAACACAAGATAATTACGACTGTTGTTCAGTATCTATGGGAGATACCAAATCCTGGGTGCTCAAGTCCATTTTATAAAATGGCATAGTATACACATATAACCTGTGCACATCCTCTGTGTATCTTAAACCAACACTAGATTGCTATGAATACCTAATACAATGGAAATGCTATGAAAATCCTTCTTCAACTATATTGCTTAGGGAAGAACAACAAGGAAAAGGAAGTGTAGCCGGCGCCGCGGCTCACTAGGCTAATCCTCCGCCTTGCGGTGCCAGCACACTGGGTTCTAGTCCCGGTCGGGGCACCGATCCTGTCCCGGTTGCCCCTCTTCCAGGCCAGCTCTCTGCTGTGGCCAGGGAGTGCAGTGGAGGATGGCCCAAGTGCTTGGGCCCTGCACACCATGGGAGACCAGGATAAGCCTACCGCAGCGGCCATTGGAGGGTGAACCAACAGCAAAAAGGAAGACCTTTCTCTCTGTCTCCCTCTACTATCCACTCTGCCTGTCAAAAAATAAAAATTAAAAATTAAAAAAAAAGAAAAAATAAAAAGGAAGTGTGTAGTGTTCAATAGAGATGCAATCTTTTTCCAAATGTTTTTGGCCAGCAGCTACTTGAAACCATGGATGCAGAACCCATGAATGTGGATGGCTAACTGTGTAAAGGCTAATGGGATCAAGAAAAACTGAAGCAGGAAAGACTTTTCAAGATAGGACTGTCAGGAAAGTTTCTCTGGGAAGATGGCCATTAAGCTGAGACAAGAAGTATAAGGAGCCAACTGTGAGTTAAATCATGCAAGATTATTCCAACACAACAGAATAGCATGGCCTTGGAGCAGGAAATGGCCAGGTCTGTTTGAAGAACAGGAAGAAAGTTGCTGTGGCTGAAAAAGAGAAAGTGCTGTGAGTGAGCAGACAGGACAAAGTCAGAAGTGGATGAAATTCTCATCCTGTTCAGCCCCGAGGGCTTTCACTCAGACTTTGAACTTCTGAGATTGTGGAGCCTGTGGGGCGTGGACTTAGAGATCAACAGGCAGTTATTTGTATAGGATGGCAGCACACACAGAGACTTCACATGTACAAGGGCACTGCAGAAAATTCATGGAAACTGCATGTTATGGTTCACACATTATGCATGGGGTCTTTGCCTCCATGACCCCAGCAATACATACTCAGTGACTCTCAAGAATGCACATTCCAACATGACCATCAAATTAGAAAGTCTTTGTAAGCCTGCATTTTCCAGGAACTTCTTTTAAAGATTTATTTATTTAATTGAAGGGCAGCATTAGAGAAAGCAACTAAGAGAGAGACACATAGAAAGAGAGAGAGAGAGAGAGAGAGATTTCTTCCATCTGCTGACTCACTCCCCAAATGTCTACAACAGTCAGGGTTGGGTTAAGCTGAAGCCAGGAGCTTGAAACTCCACCCAGATCCCCCACATAGGTGTCAGGGACCCAAACACTTGAGCCATCTTCCTCTACCTTCCCAGGTACATTAGAAGGGAGCTAGTTCAGAAATGGAGCACCCAGGACTCAAATGGGTGCTTATATGGGGTGCCAGCATTACAAGCAGCAGCCTAACCAACTGCATCACAATGTCAGCCCCTTGTGAACTTTTTGAAGTCTCTTCATAGCAGCATAAAAACAGACATTCAGGACATTTCACACAGTGGTTAAATCGCCACTCTGAACACCAGCATCCCATGTTGGAGTGCCTGGATCGGAGTCTTGGCCCCGCTCCTGATTCCTGCTAACGCACATTCTGTGAGGCAGCAGATAATGGCTCAAGTAATTGGGCCCCTGCCACTCATGTGGAAGACTCAGATTGAGTTCCCAACTCCTGGCTTTGGCCTGGGGCAGCTCTAGCCATTGCAGACATTTGGGGAGTAAACAAAAAGATGGAAGATCTCTGTGTGTGTGTGTGTCTTTCTTTGCATTTCAAATAAAGAAATATGTTCAAGAGTAAGATGCCCTGGGGAAAGGAAGAAGAGAAGACAGCTGGACAGTGCCCTCAGGAAGGTTAAAGTCCAGAGCATGGGGAAGAAGCATACAGTGCCACAGCAGAGCAGAGAGCTCCACCATGAACACCAGTTTTCTGGGTTTCAATTTGTTACTTGCTGTGGGTTGTCAAGAAGTTATTTAACTTCCACAAGCCTTGAGTTTCTCATTCAAGTGGGAATTGAAAGTACCTTACTCAGGACCAGCACTATGGTGTAGCAGGTAAAGCCGCCACCTGCAGTGCTGGCATCCCATATGGGTGCCAGTTCAAGACCCAGCTGCTCTACTTCTGATCCAGCTCTCTGCTATGGCCTGGGAAAGCAGCAGAGGATGGCCAAAGTCCTTGGGCACTGAACCCACGTGGGAGACCCGGAAGAAGCTCCTGGCTTCAGGTCAATGCAGCTCTGGCCTTTGCTGCCAATTGGGGAGTGAACCAGCGGATGGAAGACCTCTCTCTCTCCCTCTCCTCTCACTGTGTAACTCTGACTTTCAAATAAATAAATCTTTAAAAAAAAGTACCTTACTCATAAAGTTGTTCTGAGGATTGACAAAATAGAAGCAAACTATCAGAAAGTGGCAAGTGTGGACACACACACACACACACACATTTTCCTGAAAAGGAAATTTCTAAAGAGGAAAGCTAAGAGTCTGGAAAGAAGTATCAGGGCAGCCAATTGAAGAGAGAATCAAAAGATAAACAAGGAGCAGCAAGCATTTAGCCTGGTGATTAAGAAGCCCACATTCCATATTGGACCTGGGTTGGAGCCCCAGGTCAGCTCAAGCTTCAGCTCCCTGCCAATGCACACCCTGGAGGCAGCACGTGATAGTTCAAGTTGGATCCTTTCACCCACAGTGGAGACTCTGGCTGCGTTTTCAGACCCTTGCCCCAGCCAGGCCCATTCCCAGTCACAGGCATTTGGGAATCGAACCAGCAGATCAAAGATCTCTCTCCCTCTCTCTCTCCTTCTCTCCCTCTCTGTCTTCCCCCTCCTCCTCCCTCCCTCTTCCTCCCCTCACTCCTTCTCCTCCTCCTCCTCCTCCTCCTCCTCCTCCTCCTCCTTCTCCTCCTCCCCTCCCTTCCATTTAAGATGAAAAAGTCAGTGGTATTAAGTGCCACCGAAACATCAGGTAAATCAGAAGAGCATCCACTGAATTTGGCAAGGGTGACATTAGTGAGCACGTGTCCATTGCAGAGTTGGGTTGGAAGCCTCATTACTGTCTTGTGAAGCATTGTGATGAGATGTGGAAATGAGAATGGAGAACACACTCTACCCAGTTAAGAGGCCGCGCTCAGACGGAAGAGGAAACCTAAGATCTTAGTTTAACAATACAGATCACTTAAGCATAATTATGTGCTGGGGGAGGGGGACATGTTGGAAATAGAGAGGAGAGCTAACAGTTGATGCATAAGGTAGGAGGTGAGGTTGTGAATCCAGAACACAAGTGAAGGGTGCACACCTCGTGTTGTGTAATAGAAGGAAAAAGGTATAAAGATGGCAATTTTTATAAAGTATTTGATTATTTATTTACTTTATTTGAAAGGCAGAAGGGGAGAAAGGGAGAGAAAGAGAAAGAGATCTATCCACTGTTTGTTCCCCAAATGGCTGCAACAGCCAGGGCTGGGCCAAGAGGAAGCCAGGAGCCAGGAACTCCACCCAGATCTCCCACATGAGTGGCAGGGGCTCAACTATTGAGCCGTCATCCAGTACTTCCCAGGAACATTTGCAGGAGCTGTATCAGAAACAGAAGAGCTGAGACTTGAACCAGCACTGCAATACGGAATGCGAGAGTTCAAGCAGGGATGGGAGACCAGGAGGAAGCACCTGGATCCCGGCTTCTGGCTTCGGATTGGCGCAGCAAACTGGGAGAAGCGGCCATTTGGGGGGTGAACCAACGGAAGAAGGACCTTTCTCTCTCTCTGTGTCTAACTCTGCCTATCAAAAAAAAAAAAAAAAAAAGAGTTCAAGCAGGGGCCAGTGCTGTGGAGTAAGTAGGCTAAGCCTCTGCCTGCAATGCCGGAATCCCATACCGGCACCCGCTCATGTCCTGGCTGTCCCTGAAGGACCCTTATGGGGGGAGGGACAAGAAACTAGGCCTGGGCAAATATCAGGGGCTTCTTAAGAGGTTAGATGTTCCCCAGAGTCTAGCAGGCAGGACATTCTCTGGGAAGGAAAAGTCAATCCCCTTCAGAGAACCTCTAGGCACGCCCAGAGCAGAACTGCCCCTCCCCTCCGGGAAACCTCTGGGCGCACCCAGAGCAGAGCTGCCCCTCCCCTTCGGAGAGTCTCTAGGCGCGCACTTATGATGTCACTGCGACCAGCCAATCCTGTAACACCTCAGCACTCTCCCTCAGCACTCTTCCTCAGCATTCTCCGGTATGCTAATTGTCCCTCCGAACCAGCCAATCCCATGCCACCTCTGCATTTTACACCAGCACTCTCCACCAGCATTCTTCGCCAGCATTCTCCCATATGCTAATGGTCCCTCTGAACTGACCAATCCTATGCATGTGCATTAGGAATATGCTAATTCGTTGCCTATATAACCTGTGTGAAACTGCCGCTCAGGGCTCCTCACTGCCTGAGGTGGGGGCCCGTTTGCGCAAACGTTCAATAAAAACCTCGTGCTTTTTGCATCAACTGGTCTGGAGTCTGGATCTTTGGGCGTCCTCCCGAGCAAGTGGGCATCTCTGCAACTGAGAGGTCCAACATCCCTTTTCCCATCCAGCTTTCTGCCATGGCCTGGGAAAGCAGCAGAAGATGGCCCAAGTCCTTGGGCCACTGCACCCGCGTGGGAGACCCCGGGGGAGGTTCCTGGCTCCTGGCTTCGGATCAGCACAGCTCCGGCCGTTGTGGCCATCTGGAGAGTGAACCAGCAGATGGAAGAACTAACTCACTCTCTCTCTCTCTCCCTCTCCCCCCCCCCCCTCACTCTGCCTTTCAAATAAATAAATCTTTTTTTAAAAATGGTAACAGTTTAAGTTTCTCACGGTTACTACATTTGCTCTGAAAAGTTAGAAAATTAAGGGGCACGGAGTTAAAGGCTGGGATTAACAGAAATATAAAAGTGAGTGATGCTTGACAGGAGTCTATAGTAAATTCTTGATACTATCGTTTTAAAGTCTCAAGTTTCCCTCTAGAGAAACTAAAACGACCTTAAAAATAAAGGAGCCAGAGCTCTTCCAAGCAGCTTTTGAAGTTAGCTTTTACAAGGGTAAAATTTCAGTCAGAAACTTCACAGACCAAAAAAAAAAAGCGGAGGAGGCCATGGTAGCGAGCGGGCATGCGCAGTCCAAGGCCTCCGGCCCCGCGAGGCCGCCGGGAAAAAACCCGCAGCTTCCGCCCGGAGCCTCTCGCTTCCGGTGCTTTGTGAGCGCCTGGGCGGCTCACATCCCAGAGCCCGAGGCAGGGAGTCTGGAGGCGAGGCCCTGTCGGAGACTTCGGTTCCAACAGCGCCGGGAGTGGTGCCCCGCAGCCTGCCTATCGGGAACGCGCCGCCCTCCGCGCCCCGGCTCCCCTGGGCGGCGGCCGGGACGCGCGGGAGCGAGGCCCGCGCCTGACGGCGGAGCCGCCTTCCGGGTCGCCGCTGCAGTCAGAGGCAGCCAGCAGAGCTCTGCGGATTCCGGCCGGTCTCGGCTGCCGAGTAGGCTGACCGTGCCCGTCACTGACGTGTGTTGATGGGCTTCGGGCTGCTGTGCCGCGTCCACCCCAGTGGATTCGAACAAGACAGCACTCGTACCCCGGATAGGGCCTTACGTCCTTGGAGAGATTTTGCACCCAAATAAATTAAAAAATAAAAATTTAAAAAAAAAAAAAAAAGCCCATCTCAGCAGGTGGCCGGAGTCCCTAGCTTTCCCCGACCCCTTCAAGCTCGCCGAGGTGGTGGACGGCGGACGGCACGATTGGCTTCTGCCGCGAGGGGGCGCCCGCAATCCGCGCACCGCTGTGCGGCCGCAATCAGCCCTGCACCAGTCGGAGGGCAGGGAGACAGTCCAGGGCGGAAGATCCTATGGTCCCATTTCACAAACGAGGAAAGAGACCCAAAAAGGGAAACGATCTAGCCCCAACGACGTCGATGGTTTGCAGGAGGCAGAATCGAAGTCCGTGTCTCCTCACTGCCAACCCCAAGTTAATTCCACCAAAAGCTGGTAGTTTTCAAACCAAAAACAAAACCAGCAGCATTAACAACACCTCATCTTTTTTTTTTTTTTTTTTTTTAATAAAATGTTACAAACCAAGCATACCTGTTGGGAGCAGGTGGCATCCCACAACAGAGTACCTGGATTCCATGTCCGGCTCTGGCTCCTGACTCCTGCTTCCCAGCAATAGAGACCCTGGCTCAATTGATTGGGTTCTTGCCACCCACATGGGAGACCTGGACTGTAAACCTGGCTTGGCCCAGTCTCTGTGTTGTGAAATTTAGAGTGTGCACTGGCATATGGGGATCTCTCTAGCTGTCTCCTTCTCTCAAGTAAATTTTAAAACTTTCAAAATTTCTTTCAATGTACTTCCAACTATCCCACCTGCCATCCCCATGGAGTTGCTATGATGAAAATAATTATCTCTGGGACATCAGTGAAGACTCATCCAAGTCCCTCAGATTAGTATGAAAATGACTGTTAGCATGGAATAAACTGAGGCAGAGCCCTAAGCTTGTCACCTTGATTCTAGTGTGCTGTCACCTGACTGTAGTGTGCTGTCACCTGACTATAGTATGCTTGTCGCCCAACGGTAGTGTGCTGTCACCCAACGCCACTGTTATTGTCACCCGACTCTAGTGTGCTTGTCACCTGACTGGTGGGTTGTCACCCTGACTCTAACCACAATTCTTTCCCCTCACTGCTTGTCCACCTCCTTCACAGCCACTAACCCCCCCCCGGGGGGGGGGGGATTTTTGCCTGCATCCAGACACCTGAAGCCTTTCCTGACCTCCCAGGTTACCAGCCCCAACCTGAACCAAAGTTGAACCTTTGAACCACACCATGGGAACAGTTGGACTTCTCAAGTCCCCTGCCCTCCTACCCTACCTCTCTGGTTAATGCCTTGCCTGGGCTTGCTCCTGCCACTGAATTCTGCCAAGAAAATCAAGGAGTAACAAGTCAGCTGTGCTACAAAATGAACAGCTTGGAGCTTTAGTGGGGCCACTGACCCTGCTCAGCTATGCTTTGTAGGCAGGTGCATTTCTTTTCGATTCCCAGAGGCAGCGGCCCTGCCACCAAGCCTTGCCTCCACCACCGTGAACACAAACCTCATCTCTGACTGCATGCCAGGTGGTGCTCTCAAAACATGCCATGTGCTAACTTGGTTTTACCTTCACAACAACGGAGGCACAGAGATCAAAGAACTGGAAGATGGCAGAGCTGGAATTGGAGCCTGTGTTCTGACTTGCTGGCTGCATGACCTCTGACCTCTGTGCCCTGCAGTGTTGTTGGAAAACCAAAGCCACAAGGCATCAGCTCCTTCTACCTCCATCCCATCCAGCTGACTATTTATCCAGGTCTCTACCCCTTCTTTTTTTTGTTTGTTTGTTTTATTTACTTATTTGAAAAGCAGAGTTACAGACAAGAGAGACAGAAAGAAAGAGAACTTGCAACTTGCATACACTGGTTCACTCCCCAAAATGGTCACATCTGCAGGGGCTGGGTCAGGCTGCAGCCAGGAGCCAGGTCTCCCACATGAGTGCAGGAGCCCAAGAACCTGGGCCATCTTCTGCTGCTTTCCCAGGCCTTTAGCAGGGATCAGAAGAGGAGCAGCTGGGATTCAAACCGATGCCAATAATGGATGCCAGTGCTGCAGGCGGCTGTTTAACCCATTGCATTCTCCACCCCTCCTTGAGCCCTTCACTTTCTACCCATAATTTTGGTTCCAGTTTCTCCAGTGTCACAGAGGACTTGCTTCCTCAGTGAGTCTTTCCTCATTCCTCCATGGCTGAGGCTGGGCCAGGTTGAAGCCAGGAGCCCAGAACTCAATCCAAGTCTCCTACGTGGGTGGCAGCGACCCAACAACTTGATCCATCACCTGTTGCCTCCCAGGGTGCACAGTATCAGGAAGATAGATCAGAAATAGAGGATCCAGCACTTGAACCAGGCACTCTGACGTGAGCTGTGGGCATCCCAAGCAGCAAATTAACTGCAGCACCAAATACCCTTGGGGCGTTTTTCTCACATTCTTTATAGACAAATTTTATTTAAGTTATGCAAGTCTCATGTATTTCATATATACAGATTTAGGAACATAGTGACACTCCCGCTATCCCACCCAAGCTCCATCCCTTCCTCCTCCTTTTCTCACATTCCCACTCTTAATTTTTACAAAGCTCTATTTTCAGTTTACTTAACAATCATATAGTTAACCCTACACTAGTAAGTAAAAGAGTTCAACAAATAGTATGAAAAGAAAAAAAAAACTGTTCCTCTATGGAAGAGAAAAAGGCTGTAAACAATCATTGAATCTCAAAATGTCTATTTCACTCCAATACATTACATTTCGGGTACTCTATTAGTTACCTCGGATCAGAGAAAACGTATCATATCTGTCTTTGGGGGACTGGCTTGTTTCACTAATTATAATGGTTTCCATGTTGTTGCAAAAGACAGGATTTCATTTGACCTTCTCCTCACCTGCAGCCTCTCCTACTTTAGCTCACAGGATGCTGTTCTCCTCTGGTCTTCTGCTACTTTTTTAAAAAAGATTTGTTTATTTATTTGAAAGGCAGAGCTACAGAGAGACAAGGCAGAGAGAGAAAGGTCTTCCATCCGCTGATTAACTCCCCAAATGGCCACATCGGCCGGAGCTGCGCCGATTCAAAGCCAGGAGCCAGGAGCTTCTTCCAGGTCTCCCAAACGGGTGCAGGGACCCAAGGATTTGGGCCACCTTCCACTGCTTTCCCAGGCCCTAGCAGAGAGCTGGATGGGAAGAGGAGCAGCCAAGACTCTAACCAGCACCCATATATGATGTCAGCACTGCAGGCAGCGGCTTTACCTGCTACACCAGAGCACCGGCTCCTCTTCTGCTACTTCTACAATAAATATTCTCACTTGTTTTTTCATTCTTTCATTTTGCTTTTTAATCAAAAAATAATTGCACATATCGATGGGGTACAGAATGATATTTCCATTCATGTACACATCATGTAAATATCAACTCAAGATCTGTAGGTTATGCAGCATCTGAAGCGTTCACCATTTCTTTGTGATGAGAACATTCAAAACCCTGTCTTCTAGCTATTTTAATATCTGTGATATAATATTAACTCTAGGGGCACAACAGGTTAAGCCACAGCATTCCACACCAGAGTGCTGGTTCTAGTCCCAGCCACTCTGCTTCCTGCGAGTGCATTTGGGAAGACAACGAATGATGGCCCAAGTACTTGGGCCTCTGCCAACCATGTAGGAGACCTGGATCTCCCTCCGCATCATCTCTGGCAAATCTCACATGTTCTCACAGGCTCCTGGCTTCTGCCTGGCCCAGTCCTAGCCATTGCAGCCATTTGGGGAGTGGACCAGCAGATGCAAGATTCTCTTGCTCGCTCGCTCTCAGTTGCTCTGCCTTTCAAATAAATAAATATTTTTTTAAAATATTGTCAACTCTAACCACCCTCTCTGTGCACTAATACACCAGAACTTATTCCTCCTGTCCAGCTGTGACGTTGTACCTGTTAACCAATCTCTCCCCATCCGTACTCCCATTTGACGCCATACTCAGGCCGTGCAGCACAGATTCTTGCTGGAGAGCCCGGGCATTTGTAGTTTGTCACAGCTCCACAGCTGATTTTTCTACACAGCCAGGATAAAGAGCCACTCATCTTAATAAGACAGACGCGAAAGCTAAATACCAAATGATTACACCTGTGCAAGGTACCAAGCTTCATCCAGTTGATCAAGCAGAGAGCAGAACGGGGTTACCAGGGACCCTGCATGCTGCCGTGCCATCACTATTTCCTGCACCCAAAATGACTTTTCCTGCCTTCTTGCCTGGCCAGTTCCTCCTCAGCCTCATTCCTATTGCTCAGCTCAGAACTGGGGCTGAACTAAATGGTCAGACTGCGTTCCCTCCCCCAGCCCAGCTCACCCCTCCGCACCATCTCTGGCAAATCTCACGTGTTCTGAGGCTTCAGCTCTTAGCCTACATGTTACAGATTCTCAAGCCTACCTCTAGCTCCTGAGCTGTGGCCCAAATTCTTGCTTCCCACCGGTTGTCTTCCTCTAGACACCTGCTTCCCCTCAGGCATCTCACACCCAACACGTCCAAAATCCAAGTTCCTTTTCTAGCCTCTTGTGTTTTCTATCACAGAAACCAGCAGCATTATGTATTGTGTGTGTGTCATGTACCTAGAACAGTGCCTAGGCACCATTATGATTATATGAGTGTGAACAACAGTGGTAGCAATAGAATTACAGTAAAGACTCCCAGAAACATGGGTAGACTCGTAAGGTACCTAACATTCTACAGATCCTTCATATTTAAAATAACTTACAAATTCAGCTTCTTGGTGGCAGGCAGTTAGCCTAGTGGTTAGGACACCCAAAGTCTGGCTCTGCCCGGAGGGCTGTTATGGACGTTCAGGGAGTGAACCTGTGGATCAGAATGATCTCTCTGTCTCTCTCTGTGTCTTTCTGTCTCTGTATCTGTCTCTCTCACTCCTCAAAAAAATTATTTTAACTGTCATTCTTATGAACCAACGGCAAAGGAAGACCTTTCTCTCTGTCTCTCTCTCTCTCTCTCACTATCCACCCTGCCTGTCAAAAAAAAAAAAAGACAATTTGGGGGCCAGCACTGTGGCATAGTAGGCTAAGCCTTTGCCTACGGTGCCAGCATCCCATATGGGCACCAGTTTGAGTCCCAGCTGCTCCACTTCAGATCTAACTCCCTGCTGATGGCCTGGGAAAGCAGTGGAAGATGGCCCAAATGCTTAGGCTCCTGCAACCACATGGGAGACCCAGAAGAAGCTCCTGGCTCCTGGCTTTGGATTGGCCCAGCTCTAGCCATCATGGCTATTTGAGGAGTGAACCAGCAGATGGAAGACCTCTCTCTCTTTCTTTCTCTCTCTCTCTCTCTCTCTCTCTCTCTGTCAATAACTCTGACTCTCAAATAAATAAATAAATAAACCTTGAAAAAAAGATAATGTGGGCATCATTATTAGCGTCCCTTCCTCTTAGAGCTGAGTTCAGCTGAGGCCACTTAAGACTCCCAAGTAGCTCGGCACTGAGCTGAAGTAGCTCGGCAACGCTAGAGGGCACAATTGAGTTGTGGAAAACTTTGGCCAACGCTGGAACCGAAGCAAGGTATGCAGTCTCCTGAAAATTAAACCAGGCAACAGAAAAATGGGTAGTGAAACAGCAGCTTTGAAAACAGTTGCTTTCCTCAAAAATCTGTTGGCTATATTTCACTTTTTGAGATAACTGAATTTAAGTAGACTTTGCATTTTAATGCTAATACCAACCAATATTCTAAAAACATATCTCGGGCACAATGTTTAAGATGTCCTTAGACATGCCTGTGTTGGAGTGCCTGGGTTCAAGACCCAGCTCTACTTCCTGCAGATATGTACCCTGCAGGCAGCAGATGATGGCTCAAGTATTTGGGTCCCTGCCCGCCCTGTGGGAGACCTAAACTGAGCTTCAGGCTCCCAGCTTTGACCTACTCCAGCCCTAACTTTTGCAGGCATTTGGGGAGTGAACTAGCAAATGGAAGAGCTCCCTCTGTCTCTCTGTCTGCCTTTCAAATAAATAAAAATAAATAAATGATACATTTTACAACATGGACACTTATGTTGACATACATGAGAATACTTCTAGGTGAACACTGGAGATATTCTCAGTGTAAGGGAATTTGTTTTCCATCTGTGGTTTCTCTTTCCCCAGCTGACTGCCTGGCCTTGGAATCCGCATGCATTCTGACCTGGTCACTTGAGAAAGCTGCAGTTTCTAAGGTCTCGCTCGTTATTATAAGAGGTGACCAGATGTTCCAAACATCAAGCACAGGAAGCTCCCCACCCACTCCAAATGTCATGCTGGGTTCTCAACAGACTTCCTTTTCCCGTTTCCTTTTTCCCCTCTCTCTAATTTTTTTCTTCAAAGACTATTCAAAAGCTGCTGCCAAAACCATCTTCCTCTATTGTTGTTCTGATGACATCATTCCTTCCCTCGCTCCCCCTGGCTGTTGGTCTCCTGGTCAGTTTGCCTTCACTTCCTTGGGCTGCCTCTGTGCTGCTGTCTCTATTGTCCCCTTATTTTGCTATGCTTCTCACCAATAGCTATACACGACTGCCTTTGTTTTAGCGGCAGTGTGGTTTTTTTTTCCATGCAGTCAGGGAACCATCAGAGAACACATTGCTCTGTCCAAACAGAAGTGTTTCAGCACTCTGCCTTACTGTTCAGAGAGCCCCGGGAATACCATCCTGCAACCAACCAGTGGGTTAGCGCCCTTTGTTGATCTGCTTGGGAACCCCTCAGCGGTGCTATCGTAGACCATCTTCGCTGGAAGTCACTCTGGCAGCCTCTGGGAGATTCTAAAATGCAGATCTGCTAGGGAAACAACAGCAAACAGGGAACAGCACCACGTTCTGCTCTGCAGGGAGACTGATCTGGATCCTGGCTCTGCACATTCAGAGTTGACATAGGAGCTGATGCGGCACAGAGGGTTAAGGTGCCACTTGCAAGTTGCTTGTGTTGCTGGCGTCCCTCACTGGATTATCGGTTTGAGTCCCAGTTGCTCTGTTTCCAATCTAATTCCTTGCTAAGGTGCCTGGGAAGGCAGTGGAGGCTGGCCCAAGTACATGGGAGATCTGCATGGAGTTCCTGACTCCTGGCTTTGTCCTGGCCCAGACCTGGCCATTGTAACCATTTGGGGAGATGGAAGATCTGTATCTCTCTCTCTATTTGTTCTCTGCCTTTCAAATAAATAAATAAATCTCTCTCCCTTTTTTGTCCTATCTGATTTAAGTTTCAGTGAAAAAGCCTCTAGCAACTGTAACAGACTTTTCTCAACCTGGCTCTAGATGCTAAGGATCAGAAAAAAAAAAAAATGCCTGTGAAGTGGATTCATACAAAGAAAATGGCAAGTGCTACGGGAAGTAGCTGTCACTCTTAACATTGTCAAAGGGATCTACTCCAACAGGCAGACAGCCTGGCCATGTTCCCACAGCTCCCTCCTTTCTTCTGAGGATAGAAAGATAGATGGAATTTGCCCAATGGAGAGGTGTGTATAGCTCCTGAGACATCTTCTACACTTGCATATGAGCAGGTGCCTTTGACGAGGCCAAATTGTTGAAGCAGAGGTAAGATGTTGGTGGTGAAGATGTCTCACCACAGATTGAGAAACCCCGGGTGGGTCATAGTAGGACCATGGACCTCACTTTTGATGCCTTTTGCTTGGGTATCTTCAGTGTAATTTCACAGTTTGGTTCACTTCAGGAAACACACAGCTTTGGCATTTGCAGCAAATCCTTTAAATGCTGGGAGATTGGAGAATAGAGAGATGGATGCTTCCTAGATTATATATACATGGCAAATGGGTGTTTTCTGATATCTGTTGTTTCCCAGCTGCTGAAAATGTATTCTGTAGGCCCTGAACCCACCATCGAAAATACCTTGGTTGAAAGCAAGATGTGTGGCTGGTGCTTTGGCATAGCAGGTAAAGCCACCACCTGCAGTGCCGGCATCCCATATAGGTGCTGGTTTGAACACCTTTGTACTTGTGATCCAGCTCTCTGCTATGGCCTGGAAAAGCAGTAGAAGACAGCGCAAGTCCTTAGGCCCCTGCACCCATGTGGGAGACCTGGAAGAAGCTCCTGCCTTCTGGTTTCAGATCGGCACAGCTCCGGTCGTTGCAGCCATTTAGGGAGTGAACCAGTGCATGGAAGACTTCTCTCCCCCTCTCTCTCTCCACCTCTGCCTCTCTGTAACTCTGCCTTTCAAATAAATAAATAAATCTAGAAAGAAAGGAGGGAAGGAAGGGAGGGTGGGAGGGAGGGGGGAAGGAAAGAAGGGAGGAAAGAAGGAAGGAAGGAAAGAAAGAAGGAAGGAAGGAAGGGAGGGAGGGAGGGAGGGAAGGAGGGAGGAAGGAAGAAAAAGATGCAATAGCTGATGATATGTTTCAACTGAAAGCTGACAAACCGACTCCAGAATTGAAGCAGTCAGGCTATCCTGGGCGTGGTGCTAAGTATTGGCCACAACAAAAGCATCTACATCCTTAAACATGCATCTTGAACACTAGGCAAGGGACCAACAGTGCAGTTTCCTCAAGTGACTCCCAACTCAGTTCTCTTGCTAAGGCTAGATGAGCAGAATCGCCACTGTCCAAATGTCTACTGTGAGGGCTTCATCAAAGACTTACCTCTAAAGCTTTTTCTTCTGGAGTCTGAGGCGCCCTGACATGGGGTGTGGCTACCCTAAGCAGCATATTAACTGCTGCTCCAAACCTGCCCCTGGTTGTCATTTTTGATGTCCTAGTGAGGAACTGTGTATTCATATTTACTTCCAACAAAGAGAGCATTTCTAGTCCAGTACCTCAGATTTTCCCAAGTGTGTTCCAAACTAATTTCACAATGCATTCATCACCCAGGTATATATTGAGCACCTTGTGCACACATAGCATTGTTCTAGAGACTATAAACGGGGTATAAGATAATTGGAAAATATGTTGCTTAAGCTTTATTTAAAGATTTATTCATTTATTTGAAAGGCAGAGCTACAGAGAGGCAGAGGCAGAGAGAAAGAGAGATGTCTTCCATCTGCTGATTCACTCCCTAGATGGCCACAATGGCTGGAGCTGTGCCGATCTGAAGCCAGGATCCAGGAGCTTCCTCTGGGTCTCCCACATGGTGCAGGGGCCCAATGACTTGAGCCATCCTCCACTGCTTTTCCAGGCCATAGCAGAGAACTGGATCGGAAGTGGAACAGCCAAGACTGGAACCGGTGCCCACATGGAATGCCGGCACTGCAGGCGGTGGCCCCACCTGCTACACCATACTGCAGGCCCCTGTTGCTTAAACTTTTTTTTTATTATTATTATTTAACAGGCAGAGTTATACAGTGAGAGAGAGAGAGAGAGACAGAGAGAAAGGTCTTCTTTCCGTTGGTTCACACCCCACCCCCAACAACGGCCGGTGTGCTGTGCCAATGCAAAGCCAGGAGCCAGGTGCTTCCTCCTGGTCTCCCCTGCGGTTGCAGGGACCCAAGGACCTGGGCCATCCTCCACTGCCCTTCTGGACCACAGCAGAGAGCTGGACTAGAAGAGGAGCAACCGGGACTAGAACCTGGCACCCCCATGGGATGCTGGCGCCACAGGCGGAGGATTAACCAAGTGAGCCATGGTGCCCCCCCCGTTGCTTAAACTTAAAACTACCAGGAAGCCAATCCAGCTGGGGATTTTGGAAAGCAACTGGAATTCACTCTCCTTTAGTGATTAAAAGGATGAAACAGCAAGAGAAAATTATGCAATGAGATGAAATAATTATACTTTCACTACAAATAATGAATCAAACTATCATAAAGGAGTACATAAAAATTAGGAAAATAAAATCAGTTAATGTGATTATAATCTCCTAATATCAGTGTAGTGTTCAGAAGATCCACTTTGCATTTCCATTGATTATAAAATTTTTATATTTTTAACATGAGATAAGTATTGTCCAAATAATCACATCTTGAGGAAAATAAATTCTTAATTGAAAACATTCCTGTTTTGATGTATTAGAAAGCACACTATATGGGAGTTAACCTTGGGCACTGATCACCTTGGAAGAGAACAGATGAGGGTGTGATTGTGCCAACAGAGGTGATCATACACTCCTTCCTGCCAACCATGAGGAAATCCGCTGTGCTCAATGTGGGTGTAACCCAGGACACTCTCTCCAACCTGGAGCACTGACCAGAGCTCCTTGGCCACACCCAGCACAAGCCTCTGGATATTCACCGAAAGAGGAGGCACTCCACTAACCCTTAGAGGCATGATTCAAAGACAAAATCCAACAGAGAATAAAACCAACAAGTATTTCCACAAATGATTAAAAATTAATGCAGAGGGGCCGGTGCTGTGGCGCAGCAAGTTAACACCCTGGCCTGAGGCACCGGCATCCCATATGTGTGCTGGTTCTAGTCCCAGCTGCTCCACTTCCAATCCAGCTCTCTGCTGTGGCCTGGGAAAGCAGTGGAGGATAGCCCAAGTCCTTGGGCCCCTGCACCCGCATGGGAGACCCGGAAGAAGCTCCTGACTCCTGGCTTTGGATCAGCACAGCTCTGTCCGTTTTGGCCATCTGGGAGTGAACCAGCAGATGGAAGATCTCTCTCTCTCTCTCTCTCTGCCTCTCCTCTCTCTGTTAACTCGGACTTTCAAATAAATAAATAAATCTTTTTTAAAAATGCAGAAATTCAAGAAACAAGACTAAGGAAGAAAACATTGCTCCCCTAAAGGAACACAACCCTTCAATATGAGAATGTGAAGATGAGGAGATTGATGAAATGCCTGCAAATGAATTCAAAAATTAATCATAGGATTACTCAGAAACAGTGAAAAGAAAATTCACAAGTTAAAGAAATCTATTCATGACATGCAAGAAAAATTTTTCCATAAAATTGAGATTTTGAAGAGAAATAAAACTGAAATATTAGAAATGGAGATTACATATGTCAAATAAAAAAATACATGGAAGGCCTTATCAGCAGACTTGGTGAAGCAAAAGAAATAATATCCAAGCTAGAAGACAAATCTTTGAAAATTTCAGTCAGACAAAATAAATAGAAGGAGAAATTAGAAAAACAAAAAATCATGTTGGATATTTATGGGATACTATCAAACAACCCAACATACAGGTTTTAGGGATTTTTGAAGACATGGAAAGATAGAATGGATTAGAAGTCCTATTCAATGAAATAATTACAGAAAACTTCCCTTATCTGGAGAAAGAAAGGAACATCCAAGTACAAGAGGCACATAGAACTCCTGGTAGACATGACCAGAAAAGATCTTCACCATAACACATTGTAGTCAAACTTGCAACAGTAAAACATAAAAAAAAAAATTCTAAAATGTCCACAAGAGAAATGCCCAATTACTTTCAGAGGATCTGCCATTAGACTTGTAGCCGACTTATCAGAAACCCTACAGGCTAGGAAAGAATGAAGAGACATAGTCCAAGTCTTAAAAGGAAAAAAACTGTCAACCCAGAATACTGTACTCTGCAAAGCTCTCATTTGTGAATGAAGGTGAAATAAAAATCCTCCATAACAAACAGAAATTGAAAGAATTTGTCACTACTCATCCAGCCTGACACATGATGCTTAAGGATATGCTACACACAGAAACTCAGAAAGATAATCATCACTATGAAAGAATCTGAAGGTAGATAACCTCCTAGTAAAATGCAAAGAAAATCCAAAGCAAATAATAGGAATATTATGGAAAAATGGCAGGGCCAAGCTGTCATTTGTCAATAGTAATCTTGAATGTAAATGACCTAAATTGTCCAATTAAAAGATACAGACTGGCTAAATGGATTAAAAAACAAGACCCATCTTTTTGCTGCCTACAAGAAACACACCTCAAAGGTACATTCAGACTGAAAGCAAAAGGATGGAAAAAGACATTCCATGATAATAGAAAGCAAAAATGAGCATGTGTAGACATCCTAATATCAAGCAAACTGTTAAAAGAAACAAAGAAGCACACTATGTGATGATTAAGATATCGATTCAACAGGAACATGTGACTATAATAAATGTATATGCACCCAATGCCAGAGTGCCTAGCTATTTAAAACAAATGTTAATGGATCTAAAGGGAGACACAAACGCCAATACAAGAGTAATAAGGGTCTTCAACATCCCACTTTGATTAATGGACAGATCAACTAGATAGAAAATGAACAACAAAAACAGAGCTAATTGACACATACCTACAGAACATTTCATCAGACAATTGAATAATACACAATCTTTTCATCAGTACATGGAACTTTCTTGAGGATAGATCATATGCTAGGTCATAAAGCAAGTCTCAGCAAATTCAAAAAAATTGAAATCATACCATGCATCTTCTCTGACCACAAAGGAATGAAGCTGGAAATTAACAACTTAAGAATCTTGATAATATATACAAACACATGGAGACGGAACAACATGCTCCTGAATAAACACTGGGTCATAGAAGAAATCAAAAAGGGAAATTAATATATTTCTGGAAATGAATGAAGATGATAATACAACCTATCAAAACAAAACAGTGTTAAGAGGGAACTTTATAACAGTTGGTGCCTGCATAAAGATATTAGAAGGGCAGCAAATAAATGAGCTATCAATGCATCTCAAGGACCTAGAAAACCAACAACAAACCAAACCCAAAATTAATAGGAGGAAAGAAATAATTAAAATTAGAGAATAAACAAAATCGAAATGAAAAAAAACACAAAAGATCCGTGAAATGAACAGCTTGTTTTTTGAAAAACTAAACAAAATTGTTACACCATTGGTTCAAGCAACCAAAAGAGAGAGAGAAGACCAAAATTAATTAAATCAAAAAAGAAAATAGAAATGTAGCCAGATACCATAGAAATAAAAAGAATCATCAGAGATTACTACAAAGAGCACCCATGTGAGAGGCCCAGAGGAAGCTCCTGACTCCTGGCTTCTGATCTGCCTAGCTCTAGCCGTTTTGGCCATTTTGAGAGTGAACTGGTAGATGGTAGACCTCTCTCTCTGTCTCTCCCCCTCTCTGTCTGTAACTTTGCCTCTAAAATGAATAAGAAAACCTTCAAAAAAAGAAAAGGAAAGAAAGAAAGAAAAATATCCCAAAAGCACAGACAACCAAAGTCCAAATAGACAAATGGGATTACATCAAGCTGAGAAGCTTCTGCACTGCAAAAGGAACTTCAGCAAAGTGAAGACGCAACTGACAGAATGGGAGAAAATATTGCAAACTATGAAACTCACAAAGGGTTAACATCCAGAATCTATAGAGTTCAAGAAACTCAACAACAACAAAACAAACAATCCAGTTAAGAAATGGGCAAAGGACTTGAACAGGCCTTTTTTGAAAGTGGAAATTCAAATGGCCAGCAGACAAATGAAAAAATGTTCAGGATCACTGGCCATCAGGGAAACACAAATCAAAACCACAATGAAGTTTCACCTCATCCCAGTTAGAATGGCTCTCATACAGAAATCAACAAACAATAAATGCAGGCAAGAATGTGGGGACAAAGGTACCCTAATCCACTGTTGGTGAGAATGTAAACTAGTACAGTCATGTGGAATACAGTATAAAGATACCTCAGAAATCTGAAAATAGATCTACCATATGACCCAGCAATCCCACTCCTAGGAACTTACCCAAGGGAAATAAAATTAGCATATGAAAGAGTGATCTGTACCCCCATGTTTATTGTAGTTCAATTCACAGTAGCTGATATGGAATCAACCAAGATGTGCATCAGCTGATAACTGGATTAAGAAACTATGGTATATATACATTATAGAATACTACTCATTTCTTTAAAAAAAATGAAATCCTGCCATTTGCAACGAAATGGATGCAAGTGGAAACCATTATACTTAGTGAAGTAAGCCAGTCCCAAAAAGAGAGATACCATGTTTTCCCTAATCTGTGGTAACTAATAGAGTACCTGAAATGTAATGTATTGCAGAGAAATTGACATTTTGGTATTCAATGATTGTTTATAGCCCTTATCTCTACTGTTGAAGAACAGTTTTCTTCATGTTATTTGTTGAACTCTTTAGTTAGTATAGGGTTAATCTTACAAGTATAATGTAAACTCACAGTAGATCATTGTAAAAATTAAGAGAGGAAATTGGAGACGGAGGAGGAGGAAGGGTGGGAAAGTGGGCTGGAGGGTAGGGCGTGAAGTGTTACCATGTTGCTAAATCTGTAAACGTGAAATGCATGAAATTTGTAAACCTTAAATAAAATTCTTTAAAAATTCAATAATTCTTACCATCACTTTTGGAAGAACAAACATTATTATATATTTTTTTCATAGATAATAGAGAAAAATGGAACTTGCTTTTCCAGAGTGAGATTATCAAGAGAGAAAGTAAGCATTGCATTTAGACAACAGCCAGGATGTACCTGATGAGAGTGTTGGGACCTTGTAACACAGAAAAGAAATCAGAACTGTGAAAGCAGATTTGGGCCAGAATCAGTGGACTTCAAGTATGTATCAGATTGAAAATCTTACTGGGTCATTTTTCTGCAGTATGTTTAAGGAGCATCCCTTGCAAAAATACAATTTTTTTCAAAGAATACAAATCCTTCCCAATGAAATACTCAATTTCCTTTCTTTTTTTTTTTTTTTAAGATTTACTCATTTGAAAGACAGATTTATAGAGATGCAGAGAGAGAGAGGTTTTCCATCCATTGGTTCACTCCCCAGATGGCCACAACAGCCAGAGCTGTGCCGATCTGAAGGCAGGAACCAGGAGCTTATTCCTGGGTCTCCCATGTGGGTGCAGGGGCCCAAGGACTTGGGCCATTTTCTACTGCTTTCCCAGAACATAGCAGAGAGCTAAATCAGAAGAGGAGCAGCCAGGACTAGAACCGGCACCCATATGGGATGCTGGTGCTTCAGGCCAAGGCTTTAATCCACTGCGCCACAGCACCAGCCCCTCAACTTCCTTTCTAACCTTATTTCCAATCACTTTTTATAAGAATCAGTGCTAGTAGTTTTGCTGATTGAATCATGTATCCATCCTTCTCTCTTCACTCATTTCCACATTCTGCCAGCAAAGAATGCCATTGCCTCACACCTTCTTCTTCTCTTACCCATTCAGTATCCTACCTTGAAGAATTCCAAGTTATTCTTTTAGCCTGAATTTAAATGTTGCTTCCCACCTGAGAACTGTACCCATTCCCAGTGTAGGTTGTAGATTGCCGTCTTTTCCTGAGATAGACCTCGAGAGATGGGAGGAATTTAAAAGAGGAGAAAGGAGAGGTGGAAAGGATATCTTCCACATAGTGCACAGAAAAGAGCTGGGAACAATGGATCATGTTCAGGAGGAGGAAATGGCCCTATCAGGTGATGGGGAGTCATGGTCACATGGCAGAGAAAGCAACTCCTATTGTTATGGTAAATCTGAGTGCCCACAATAGAAATAAAATGGTTTTATTTAGTTCCTTATTTAAAGATGGTTAGATAATTTCAAAGAAGGAGGTACCTTTCTCTGAAGGGAGGAGAGAACTTCCACTTTGATTATGGCCTTGTCTAAATAAGATCGGAGTTTGTGAACTCAAGAGGCTTCCATAGCCTTGGCAGCTCATGACAAGAGCCTCAGGTGATTACTGACGTCATAAATAAGAGTGTCAATTGTTAAATCAGCAACAGGAGTCACTGCGCACTTGCTTCCCATGTAGGACCTCTGTCCTTAATGTGCTGTACTATGTGAATTAACAGTATAACTAGTACTCAAACAGTACTTTATACTTTGTGTTTCTGTGTGGGTGCAAACTGTTGAAATCTTTACTTAGTATATACTAAATTGATCTTCTGTATATAAAGATAATTGAAAATGAATCTTGATGAAGAATGGGATGGGAGAGGGAGTGGGAAATGGGATGGTTGTGGGTGGGAGGGTGGTTATGGGGGAAAAAGCCGCTATAATCTAAAAGTTGTACTTTGGAAATTTATATTTATTAAATAAAAGTTTAAAAAAAAGATGGCTAGATAATAATGAAAGATATGAATGGCCTTATGCTAGGAAAACAGGCAGGTATTCACTTGTGGACAAAACTCAAAATATTCCAGGTGTTTTAGCCCTTGGCTTTTTTTTTTTTTTTTTTTTTTAAGATTTACTTATTTACTTGAAAGTCAGAGTTACACAGAGAGAGAAGGAGAGGCAGAGATAGTTCACTCTCCAGATGGCCGTAAACGGCCGGAGCTGCGCTGATCCGAAGCCAGGAGCCAGGAGCTTTTTCCAGGTCTCCCACGCAGGTGCAGGGGCTCAAGGACTTGGGCCATCTTCTACTGCTTTCCCAGGCCACAGTAGAGAGCTGGATCGGAAGTGGAGCAGCCAGGACTGGAACAGGCGCCCATGTGGAATCCCAGCACTGCAGGCAGCGGCTTTACCCTCTACACCACATCTCCGGTCCCAGCCCTTGGCTTTCAAAGCGGAGCTAAGTTTTAAGTTATTCATCTTTTCACCTTCATATATATAATTTGATTTGTTGAATTCTAATTCACCTGATAAGGAATTACATATCATCTTGATATTATTACTGACTGAAAAGAAATGATGTTTTTCTCTCTCTAACTAAATCAGACTAAAATTATTTTTTGTATTCACAAAAAAGCACCCTATATTTCTCAGTAATTAATTTGATGTTTGGTGATTGGCATACTGGCTTGTCTCTCTCATTCTTCAGCTTCCTTACCTGTAAAGTGGGGTTAGTGAAATTTACATACATAAACTTCAAGATTACTGTAAGGATCAAACATGATAATATATTAAAAACAACTTGGTAAGTATAAAATATGATGCAATGTAAGTATTAGTAGTATATCTATGCCACTGAGATGTAAAGATTTTGTGCTGCAAACTATGTATTTTACTAAGTCACCTAAAGCTTCATGTCAAGTTTAGCTGTTCATGGAAACTGTTTTACAATGAAAGGTTAATTAAGTAACACAACTCATTAACAAATATAAAGGAAATGAAAATATTTGACTTCTACTATTGTAACTTCTCCAAATGTTTCATTTCAAATCAATTGACATTTGTGCATAAGAAGAAATTATTCTAAAACTTGGTATATTACAAATATATGACATTTTTTAAAGAGTTACAAAATTCAAATACCTCAAATTATGTTTTCCTGAGACACAATACTATCTTAAAAAATTTTTATGAGCACCTGGAGATGTCAGAATCCAGGCACTGGAGTAGGAAACGAAAATAGAAATGTAAATAAATGTTCCCTGCCATAGAAGAATATCATAATTTCATTTGATGTTTAAAATTAAAAACAGAAGGGCCAGCAATGTGGCATAGCAGGTTAAGCTGCCACCTGAGACACCAGCATTCCATAGGGAACTGGTTTATCTTCTGGCTGCTCCACTTCCGATCCATCTCCCCACTAATACGCCTGGGAAAGCAGCAGAAGATGGCCCAAGTGTTTGAGCCTCTGCATCCACATGGGGCACCTGGAAGAAGCTACAGGCTCCTGGCTTTGGCCCCACCCAGTCTGAGTTGTTGCAGCAATTTTTGGGGAGTGAACCAGTGGATGGAAGCTCTCTCTCTGTAACTGTGCCTTTCAAATAAATAAGTAAATAAATATTTTTTAAAAAAATTAAGAACAAAGGCAAGTGTTATAGCACAGGAGGTTAAGTTGCTTGGGACACATGCATCCGGTATCAGAATACCAGTTCAAGTCCCAGCGCCTCTGCTTTGAATTCAGCTTCCTGGTAGTACATCCTAGGAGGCAGCTCATAACAACATAAGTACCTAGTCAAAACTTCTCTTGAAATACATGCATATGCAACGACACATGGATTTCAAGTTTTGTTTGCACCAAAATAAACAATTTTTAGGGCTGTAGCTGTGGCATAGCTGGTAAAGCCATCACCTACAGTGCCAGCATCCCACTCGCCATGGTGGCCATTTAGGGAGTGAATCAGTGGATGGAAGATTCTCTCTTTCTGCCTCTGCCTCTTCTTCTCTGTAGCTCTAACTTTCAAATAAATAAATAAATCTTTTTAAAAAGTGTTGTTTTTTTATATTTTATTTATTTATTTGAGAGGCAGATCTACAGGGAGAGGGAGAGACATAGAGAAAGGTCTTCCATCCACAGGTTCACCCCCAAAATGGCAGCAATAGCCGGAGCTGCGCCGATCCGAAGCCAGGAGCCAGGAGCTTCTTTCAGGTCTCCCGCATGGCCCAAGGACCTGGGCCATCTTCCACTGCTTTCCCAGGCCCTAGCAGAGAGCCGGATTGGAAGTGGAGCAGCCAGGATTCGAACCGATGCCCATATGTGATGCCAGTACTGCAGGTGGTGGCTTTACCCACTACATCACAGCGCCGGCCCTGCCCCAATATTTCTTATTAAATAATAGCCATCACTTACTGAGTACTTACCATATGCAATGCACTGTACTAAATTCTTTATATTTTTATTTTAGTTATCTTATAAAACAATCATTGAACAATAATTTATCATTATTCTCATTTGATGGACAAAGACCTTTATATAAAGAGAAGTAACTTGCCCAAGTTCATACATCATATAACTGGAATTTGAACCCAGCAAAGATGTTTTTTACCACCATGATTTATCACTTCATAAACAGATACTTGTATACATACTTGTTCAGAACTAAATATAGAGGTTTTCCAAAAATCTCACAAAAAAAGAAAAGTTTATTTTGGTGCGAATTTTTTAAAAATCCAAGCATAGTTTTCTCATAATATTCATTTTTCAAGAACATTTTTTTGAGAGAGAAACAGAGCTCCCATCCACTGGTTCACTCACCCACATCCACCAGTGCTGGGCCAAACCAAAGCCAGGAGCTGGGAACAGAGTCCAGGTTCCCTACATGGTGGCATTGGCTAATTACTTGAACTATCACCTGCTGTCTTCCAGGGTCTGCATTGGCAGGAATCTGGAATTAGGATCAGCTGGAACTCGAAAATAGGCACTCAGATATGGGATGTGGGTTAGGCCAGATATATGCCCCATCCATGAGCTTTTTTTTTTTTCTCGCTCTCTCACTGTCTATGACTCTACCTGTAAAATGGTAAATTTTATGAATCTACTTGGTTGGATGTGGGAAGCCTTGATTCTTGTACTTGGTCAAATGCTTTCCTGGGTATGTCTGTGAGGCTGGACAAGGTTCACATTTGAATCTGTATAAAGCAGACTGCTGTTTTCAACGTGGGTGGGCCTCATGCAATCCACTGGAGGCCTGAATGGAACAGAAAAGCTGGCTCTGGCCACTTGGTGACTGCTGCTACTCTTTCCCACAGATCTCCTGTGCTCCTCTTTTCCTGGTTGGCCCTGCAGGGTGGCGTCTGCAAACATTCTGCCATCCACAAAAGTGATGACCCCAGAATACAGCAGCAGCATTCACAAGCACATCCATGGAGTGGGTTTCAATAAGCCTGCCCCTTGGGCACTCAGAGAGATGGAAGTTTCCCATGAAAGGGATGGGGACTCTGATATAGAACAACAAAACTCTTTAGTCCTAAAGAATAAGGAATGTCACATACATACCATAGCCATGTGGGATTATCCAGAAAAACATGAGGATGAAGATTCACCAAACAAGCTCTGTAGTTTTGCTAACTACATAACCATCACTTAAAAAAAAATCTAGGCCGGCGCCACGGCTCACTAGGCTAATCCTCTGCCTTGCAGTGCCGGCACACTGGGTTCTAGTCCTGGTCGGGGCGCCGGATTCTGTCCCGGTTGCCCCTCTTCCAGGCCAGCTCTATGCTGTGGCCAGGGAGTGCAGTGGAGGATGGCCCAAGTGCTTGGGCCCTGCACCCCACGGGAGACCAGGAGAAGCACCTGGCTCCTGGCTTCAGATCGGCGGGGTGCGCTGGCCGCAGCGCGCTGGTCGCGGCGGCCATTGGAAGATGAACCAACGGCAAAGGAAGACCTGTCTCTCTGTCTCTCTCTCTCACTGTCCACTCTGCCTGTCCAAAAGAAAAAAAAAATCTACAGACAGGGTTGATAAGAATGAACTGATGATTATTAAATAAAGTTGCAAAACTGCACAGCAAAAAAAAAAAAAAAAATTCACTTTCCCTGAACAAGAAAGGACTCCTGCCTCACAGCCTTCAACCTGAGACATCGGTGTTTTCCCACCATCAGTCTTGAACTGAAACATTGGCAGTTCCTGGTTCTCAGGCCTTAGACTGCTGCTGGGACTACACCATCTGCTCTCTGAGGTCTACAGCGTGGTGACTCACCCTGCAGATGGGACTTCTCAGCTGCCATCATCACGTAAACTAATTTCTTATAATAAATGCCTTTCTGTGTGTATACACAAGCACATCCTCTTGGCTTTGCTTCTCTGGGGAACCCTGACTAATAAAAGCTTCCTAAGGCTCACCCAAAATGTCTTTCAAAAACAAAGAGAATGGAGAAATATGATTCTATAACAATTCACAGTTCATGACTGAACAGGGTAAAAACAAATAGTTGGTTCCAGTCATAATTTTATCAGTGATTGTTTGATCTTGGGTAATTCACTCCAACTATCTGAAACTCATTAATTCATTCAACAAATATTGCCGAACGTCTTTTCTGGAGCAGGTGTTTTAATTTTTTTTAATTTTATTTTTTTGACAGGCAGAGTGGACAGTGAGAGAGAGAGACAGAGAGAAAGGTCTTCCTTTGCCGTTGGTTCACCCTCCAATGGCCGCCGCGGCCAGCGCGCTGCGGCCAGCGCACCCCGCTGATCTGAAGCCAGGAGCCAGGTGCTTCTCCTGGTCTCCCGTGGGGTGCAGGGCCCAAGCACTTGGGCCATCCTCCACTGCACTCCCTGGCCACAGCAGAGAGCCGGCCTGGAAGAGGGGCAACCGGGACAGAATCCGGTGCCCCGACCGGGACTAGAACCCGGTGTGCTGGCGCCGCAAGGCAGAGGATTAGCCTAGTGAGCCGCGGTGCCAGCTCAGGTGTTTTAGTACAGTAGGTTAAGCTGTTCATCGGGATGCACATAGCCTATATCAGACTGCCTGGGATCAAGTCCTGCCTGCAATTCTGATCCAAATTCCTACTAACGCACATAGAAGGCAGCAGATGATGGCCCCAGTATTTGGATCCCTGTCATTCACCTAGGAGACCCAGACTGAGTTCCAGACTACTTGTACAGTGCGGTCCAGCCCTGGTTGTCCTGCATATTTGGGGGTGGAGCAGTGGATGGACTCTCTCTTTTTTTCTTTCTCTCACTTTTCCTCCTCCCCTCTCCCTCCCTCTCTCTGTCACTCTTTCAAATAAATAAAACAAATAAATCTTTTTTGAAAAAAAAAAAATGCCCTTTCTGTGCCAGGCACAGAAAGTACTGTGTTAGACCCAGAGGTATCAGGATAGATAAGATAGAGTCCTCACTTATTATGAGTTCAGTAGAATGAGAGTCAGAGGCACTTGATAGAAAAATTCATATTCAAAGTTAGAGTCCCAAAGTGTTGAATCACTGAGCATTCTCAGCTCCTACTCTACCTACATAAACCCCCTACTTCCTGGAGAGGGGAGCACTCTGTTCCATGACCATGTAAGACTCAAACTCTGCTGTGCCATCAGCTTCCATGTCAAAAACGCCTTTTTGGAATCGTCTTTTCCTGTTCTGGCCCACTGCCTTTCAAAGTTGGTGTTGAGTGCCTCAGCCTACCGAGACCTTCCCTTACTATAAAGTCCCAAAGATTTTATTTTCTATGCTCTTCATTAGCAACTTATCGACCACAAGCTCCTATTCTTCTTTGTATATAATACTCTGTTGTGAAGCTTGTAAAAGTGGAATATGCTCTTGTATTTCTTTATTTCATCCAGTACAGTAAGCACTTCTTGAGTAACACGATTTTCAGCTGTGACTCAGTATGAGAAATGGAAATCACTTCATCTCAATGTCCTGATTTTTCACGACCTACACAATGAAGAAAATACTTGATAATGGAAATGCTCTATAAGATATTCTTTATTTCCAAGAAAGACCAAATAAGTTACAAATACAATACTTTGTTTATAATGTCATTCCAACAATAAGGAAACTAATCAACATCTATTATGAGATTAAAAATCCCCTATTAATGACACCAAAATCACAAAAAGTACTCCTTTCTGTAAGAATTCTAATGCATAGTAAAGAATTAAATTCTAACTTTTGAAAAAACTATGTAAGTCATATATTGTTGGCAGTTGGAACTGGGGCTGCAGGACTGAGAGCATCTTTTTTATTTTGTGGAGACAATGGAGAAAAGTGATTATAATTGGATTCCTTGTAACCGCACAAATTTGTATTCATTTGGAAAATTTCTAAGTTAAGATTTTATTCTCTATCTCTTAGGTTGGCGAGGATTGAAAATGATATTGGTTACAAACACATTATTTCTTATTCTCAAGGGATTCTTATTTCATTAATACCTAAATTTATAGGATCATTAAAGGAATTAGCAAGTTATTACAATGTAGAGAGTGCTAACAATTAACCTGGCAATTGTTAGTTGTGAAATCAATCGTACCTACCTGAGAAAATAAATGAACAGAAAACTTCTATATGGTTAGTCACACTACCTATGCTTTGAAGAAACTTGTAATCTGATTTTCCCAAAGTGGGTTTTATAGGTTAGAAGTTCATCTCTCATTTTACACTTCATACAAGTTCATTTTCACTGCATCATTTACATTCTTTGTTTGGCCCATTATCTCAAGCCCTGCTTCAAGGATTATAATTAAGAAAGAAAGAAAAGAAAAAAAAAACTCAGGCTGACTCTCCATTCCTCTTTAAATTCCATGATGAATTTGCAAAATTCTGTCTAAATAGCTACATTGTTCCTGGGCCATTAGGCATTGGTAGCTAGACTTAAATTTCAGAATTTATAATGTGGTATTAAGAATGAAATAATGTGAAACATTCATAGGTGTCTGTTAATATAAAATTAAATATTCAAGAGTTGAGTAGAACCAAAGGTAAAAGAACAAAAGTTAAACTGAATCTTCTAAATGTTCTGTTTTAGTAAAATATAGATCCATTGTAGATAAAAATCTAAATAATGAAAATGTCTGGGTAATTATCTTACATTTATTTCAAATAACTAATATAAAGGAAAATATATTAAACATGAGGGATATGCAAAAGTTCATGGAAACATGTATCATTAAAAAACTATGCATAGGTTTCAAAAATGTTTTGCACCAAAATAAAGTTAGCATTTTAAAAGCTTTTTTTTTGTTTTTAAATGTTTAACAAACATATAAAAGTATACACATTTGTGATATTTTGATACAAGTTCACTTTGTAATGCAATGTCTAATCAGGGTAAATATATCTATTTCCTCAAACATTTACCATTTCTTTATAATAAAGAGCATTCAAATTCTGTTTTCTAGGGTTTTTTTTTCCAGTAAAGAAATATACAGGACATTATCTACAGTCACCCAACTGCCCAACAGAATCCAAGAAAATGTTACTACTAATTATGACTTGTGTTCATTAATCATCCTTTTTCCATCTCCCATTCTCCCCTAAATTTATTTTGTAATTTCTCATGAACCCTTTGAAGCACCTTCCTGTCTGCATTTGTGGGGGGAGGGGATACTTCAAAGCCATTCATTGGGAAAAATTACCAGACTTGGCTCAGAGAAGCTGTGACCACTTTCAATCTGAATCGCTTCACACCAAATTATTTTTTTTTATTGAGTTTCAGTTTTCACAGCAAAATAAATAAATAAATAAATAAATAACAAAACATATAGGGATGACCTCACAGTAGGGGGTGAAGACAAAATTAAATGCATGAACACTTAAAGGCAGAAGTACTTGGAAAGAACAAACATTCAACAAATGACAGTTTCTAAATTTGATTGCCTAGAAATCAGAAGCTCCTTGAGGAGCAGGGGTCACATCAACAGTTTTTGTTTGCTGAATGACTGGAAGGGTGGGTATACGTGTGTGTGCCAATGAACACAGCATTAAAAAGAAGATAGGAAGACAGAGAACTGGGTATTTGCTTTGTTTCTTAATTGCCTTGAATTCAGATGCTCATCTGAGTTCTCTTTATAATTTCTCATGTACCCTATTATCTTGTGTTTTCCCTGGAAGGTAATTAGAACAACTCTGACCTGAGGAACATCACTGGACATGTTTGGCCAAATTCAACTATACTAAATAAATTTGAAGACATCTTTGCATTAATAGAATGATGCAAAGGAATTATACAAGTTTTACTTTTTTTTTAAGAGAAGATTCTTTAACATAGAGGGACCTCTGATTTTTAAGTGAAGATTTTCTGCTACTCAGAGGAAACCTTGAGCTCTGTGGTAGGTACTGATAGGCAGGTGTTCTGATTTGGTTCAATTATTACCCCTTTCATGCTTTCTCTATTAGGGTTTATTTTATTATCACTGACATTGTTCTCATTTTTAAAATAATATTGATCACTCAAAATACATAATTTTATAATACTAGTAAGTGGAGAAGAACTAAAAGATTATAGATCAATTTAAAACTTCAAAAAAGTGTATTGCCAGAATTCTAGACAGGATAGTATAGTGGTTAAGATTTCAGGCTGTAAAATAAAATGCTTTGAGCTCAATGTCCAAGTCCACCACTTCTAGCTGAATGATTTTTGTTATAGCTTTGCTTTTCTTCATTTGCCTAATCTATAAAATGGGAAGAATTATAATTGTTCTGTTCCACAGTTTGTGGTGAGGATTTTGTCATTACATAGAGTTCAGAATGGCTCTCACATAGGGCAAGTGCTCAAAGGATGTTACCTACAAGAATCAACAAGATCAAAAGAAGGGTTTGCTACTACCAAACCAAATAGTGTAAGCTGGCTGAATTTTATAGAAGGAGGCACATTACAAATCAGCTACAGTAGGTTCAGACGTTTTTGACTGTAACCTACAGTGAAAAAATATATTATACATCATGACTCAACATGCATGTATACATTACTGAAACAAAAGCTTTTGCAGAATAATATTTAGTATATACAGTGTACTCTGATATTATTTGTTTCATTTCTTAAAAATTATTGATTACCACTCACTAAATTGATTTTACCATTTACCAAGGAGTTGCAACCGCAGTTTAAAAAAGATTAATTCTAGTACAATCTCTTTATTTCACAGTGGAGAAAACTGAAATTCTTAGAAATTAGAAAGCTTGCTTGCTTGCCATTACGTAGCCATCAAAGGGCATAAGATGGTAGGATCCAAAATTTTTAATTAAAATATAATTCATATTCAGTTAAATTTACCCTTTAAAGCATACAGTTCAGTGATGTTTTTAGAATATTCACAATGTTGTGCAATAATCACTAATTCCAGAATATTTTTATTGCCCCAGAAAGAAACCTCATACCTACCAGCAAAGGGACTAGCACTTATATTTTACTCCTGGCCCAAAGATCTTTGTATTGTCATACTGTTATATGAGTATTCAAATTGGTATCCTAGGGTAAAGAAGAGCTTTAAAAAGTGTTTGCATGTCTAAATGATCAAATTTTCCTAATACTTTTTTTGGACTTTGCACGATTCTGTATTGTTAACCATCTCAAGATTGCATATAAATTTCTGTATTCTTTGGTGGGTTTTGGTGTGTTTGTTGTGTTATTTTTTCTAATGGCTACTATATTCTTGAGGGTTCATAGCAAACACAAATGGGTTCTATGTACACTAAACAGACTCAGGAAATGCTTTGTTCCTTGGATATATAGCATATCATCTTAAAGGAAATGAGACTGTTCATTTTTACAGAGAATATGTGAGACTTTAGAGAACAGCTTGAGGAAGTTACTTATTCTGGTGCCTTATAAAAGGAGGGGCATTTTTTTCTGCTTCAAAGTTGTCAAATAAAATCTACAACTAGACAGTAGGTCACTAACAGTTTTAAGGAGAACCTAAATATTTTCCTGAACAGGAGTTCAAATAAATTTTAAAAATTACTCATCATAATATAAACCAAATTTTTCAGTCTGTGGCCTCCTGCCCTGCTGCTATATTAACTTGTTGGCATTAATTTGACACAAAATGAGCACAAATGCTAATTTTCTCGTTTTATTCTAAAATTAACAGATCTCAAGATGAGCAATTTCTATTTTATAGTCATGTTTGGGCTGTTTGAACAGCAGCTTCTACACTGTCAGAATCCTTGTGTATGCTTCGAATCTTCAGCACATGGCTATTGATTCTTTAGTAAAGATGTTTTGAGTATTCATGAAGATATAAAATCATGTAAATTAATCATCAGAACTCAGAGCTCAAATACACTGAAATGGTTGCCAGTCAGTCCACTACAAACAAATGAAAATGATGATAAAGCAAGGAGATAAATTTTTTAAACAGAGGCTAGTTCTTTTGATAAAAAATTAAACCAAATTAGATATAAACTGTAAAGTCTGATTTTATTAGTCTCAAAGGAAAACTTCTAAAACAAAACCATTTATTTTAAAATTAAATTTGGTAGGACATTAATTTCTTTTCCTTGGCAAAAAATCCTAATCAAGTCTTTGAACATTGATAGTGATTACTCGATAGATGATTTGTGAATGAATTAATAAGCCGATTTTAAAAATATTAAACAACTTCACCTAGTATTAGACTACTAAAACTGTTACCAAGTCTTATCATTGACTTATGGTTACCATGGAAGGTGTAACTACAGTTACCTAGATAAGCAAATTAAACTGTAAGCCTTAACAATGATTTAGCTTAGATACTATTTATTTGTTAAGGTAATTAGGCTCAAATAATTCTCAAATATTTGATTCTTTGTTTGAAGACCATGGTTTTGGGAGTACCAATGGAAGCTTGATTCAATAACTGTAAAACATTAGTTTCCAGAAAGTTACATTTACCATATGCTGTTTTTTTCTAAATTGAATTCATTCTTTTTTAGGCTAGTTTGTCCCAAAGCCTATAAAGGGATAGAAGGTTGCAATACAAAAAAAAAAAAAAAGTACTTTCTATGAATGTATAGGATTGTACATTCATTAATTATACATTTCAAATTTAAAAATTTTCCCATTTTTATTATTTCAGAAAAAATACTGTTTTATATGATCATTGAAATAGCACTTACAAATAATTTATTTTCTGAAACCACAAAATTTTCAGTGGAATAAGTTTTGAAGCATCTGCTCTTATTAGTCGTATGTTACTTAACACTTCTAAGTCTGAGAACCCAATCTGTAAATGCAGTAATGCTACCAATCTCAGGACTTACTGAACAACATAGGGAAAGTACCCTGGCATATGCTAAAGGATCAACAAAATACAATCACTGCTTTTGTTGTTGTTGCAATGACCATGTGATTAATCAAAAAACATTTTTTTAAAGATGTATTTATTTATTTGAAAGGCAGAGTGACAGAGAGAGGGATATACAAAGAAAGAGAGATCTTCCATGAGCTGATTCACTCCCCAAATGGCTTCAATGCCAGGAGCCCAGAACTCCATGCTGGTTTCCCCCATGGGTGGCAGGGGCTCAAGTACTTGGGGCATCAATTCATTGCATTCCCAGGTGCATCAGCAGGAAGTTGGATGGGAAGTAGAGCAGCCAGGACAGGACTCAGTGCTCTGGTAAGGGATGCTGGCATCGCAGGCAGCAACTTAACCTGCAGCACCACAACACCACCCATTTTTCTTCTTTCTAAGAGGCTCATATATGCAACAAATATTTAACATAAGATCCATGCTTTTGGGACTGGTTTTGTGGCACAGGGAGTTAAACTGCTGCTTGCAATGCAGGCATCTAAATCAGAGCACTGTCTGAGTCCCGGTTACTTATGATCCATCTTTCTGCTACTGTGCTTGGGAATGCAACAAATAATGGTCACATACATGGGTCCCTGTGGGAGACCTGGATGGAGTTCCTAGCTCCTGGCTTCAGCCTGGCCTAGACCTGGCTATTGGGACCATTTAGGGAATAAACCAGCAGAGGGAAGAGCTCTTTCTATCTCTCACTTTGCCTTTCAAGTAAAATAAATAAATCTTTAAATAAAGTTAAGTGGTTATTTAAAGTTAAGTAGTTGTTTCAAGTAATCACAAGCCCTATACATATACAAGTCAAAGAAAAGTCAATACATTTTATTCAAGGATTAAATGCATTTTGATTTACATCACATAAGATCTAGAAAGTCAGATTTTAAAAGTTGCTCAATTCCAGGGTCTATACAATTAAATAATCTAAACAGATAAAAATGCAAAAAATGTTTAGCTTTAGAAAGGAGGTTAAACATGTTGTTTAAAAAGATCCTAGCTGTAGCGTTACCTTGCAAAACACCTAATTAAAAAAATAAGTTCCAGGTGGACATTTGGGGCAGGGGTTAAGAAGCCAGCTGGGGTGCCCACATCCCATATCAGAATGCCTGGTTTGAGTCCTAGCTCCACTCTAGATTCTTGCTAAAGTGCACCCTGGGAAGCAGCAGGTGATAGTCCAAGTAGTTGGGTCCCTGCCACCCAGGTGGGAGACCCAGACTGTGTCTGTCTCCTGGCTTTGGCCTCAGCTCAGCCCTGGCTGTCATAGGCATCTGGGGAGTGAACAAGCAGATGGAAACTCATCTGTCTTTCTCTTTCTGTCTTTCAAATAAATAAAATAACCTTTTAAAAACCAAAAATTTTTAAAAAGCTCATTAATGTCAACTTTTTACATTTCATGATCTACCTTAAGATCTAGCCATAAGAGCTGGATCTATAGTTTCTTTACTAAATGTTCAGTGCAGGTAAACACTCTAACTTCTTGCCTTCAAGCAAAGTTGTGTTCTATTTTTCATAACCCACTTGTAAATATCCCCAGGAAGAAGCAATCTGGTAGCAATTTTAGTGGTGTTTAAACTCAGTGTCAGAGACACTGACATACTACGACTACACATCAGCTTAACATTTTATAAAAGTATAGGCCAAACACTTGGTTATGGCCACACGAATTGCAAATATAGGATTCAGGAGGAAATTATAAGCCTGAAAGGTAGCAATATCAAATGGTTTTCAATATATTCTAACTCTAATTTTGGGGCAGCTGCTGCCTAAATTGTTTGTTGAGAAGGATTCTGAGGATGTATTTCATGATCTGGGGAAAAGAGGGTACAGTATACCATGATCTAAAGCCATGACTGCCACAGACAGGCAGGGGAGATTGTCTTGTCAAATCTCTTCTAGGCTTGGCACCTTACACGTGGCACAAGGCACAAGAGTCAGCACTGGGGTCTCAACAATCTCATTTCAGCGTCTGGCCATTCATTTGCTTCATCCTTTGCTGTGAAAACCAGCTCCCCACTCTACCCCGGATTCTGTGCAGTGGTAGGAGAGCCACCCTCACAAGGTGACTTTATTGTTAGCAGTACAGATAAGTGGTAATTCTTATTTTCAAAGTCCATTCTTTCAAAGTCTATCCCTGTTTTGTTTAAGCAGAAAGGGAATTAATTGGAGGAAGCTGAGAAAGTCAATAGGAAGGTAAGAAGAGCAGGCTCAGGCACAAAACAAGGAAGGGAAGGCAAAGTCACCATCTGCTCAGGCTGCAAGCAGGCACCATTAGCACTGGATACCTGCTGCCTGTTGCTTCTGGACCCTTCTACCTCTGGACACTCACCCTTTGCCACGTGAATGTCAACTCCTCCACAACCACCATGAATAATCTTTAAGAGGCAATATTCAAAATTCCAGTCTGGAGTCTGAGATTAGCGATACTCACAGGCCCATGCCCCAGCACTCTTAAAGAACTTAAGTAAAACGGGCACTCTCAAATATGTCCACTGTTGCTACATTCTGCTCGGCAGAGGGCAGGTGAGAGGCTACAAGTACCCATTCATTTAGAACATGCTGTCACAGAACACAATGAAGAACCAAGGTGAGACCGGGAAAGTTTGAAGCGGTAAGGTAAGGCTGCCTACAAAGATGCAGAGTTGGTACCAGGAGCTAGAGGTGAAACCAGGGACTTTGGCAGATATAACAGGTCAGGGGCCAAACTACAGAACTAGGAAGAAGTAAAGTCACAGAAATAAATGAAGCCATGACCACAAAGTTGATTCCAAAAGCAAAGACTAGACTGCCAGAAAATAGTCCTGGTGCTGGACAGGCATGGGAAGCACAGCAAGTACAAGGTGAAGTTCTAAGACTGTAGACTTAGGTAGCCAAGAAGTATTAAGGTTGATAAAACAACAAAAGGGAGCAAAGATTTGGTAAGACTGCCATTTGTGATAGCTATTCACTGGGAGTTTGGTCAACCTCTAGTCATTGTTGGAGATATATATCCATTGATTTGCCTGTCTGAGATCACCTTTGCTTGGTTGAGAAGAACTCATACAAAAACCTCCCAGTTCTTTAGGCAATGGAAACATCAATAGCATGAAAAATAAATGGGTTACGTCGCCTTCTCGTTGAGCATGGCACAAAGAATCTACCACTCCAGAAGAAATACCTTCCTTTTGCTTGTTCCTTCACATCTTTGCTCAGGAGGGTATTCATATTCTTCCTAACTGCACCTAGCAGTCTTGGCCAAGTGGATGATGGTGCTGATAACTTCATGCACTCAGTGGACTCAGGAGATCCAGTTGCTGGACGGTAGGAGGCATTTTGAGAGGGGTGATGGTAGAGTGCAGAAGCAGTGGTTGCACCCTGTGTAGAGTCTAGCAGAAAAAGAAAGTCGTCACCACAACTTCAGTGACGGAGGTGGCAGCGGCAACAGTAGCAGCATATCACTGACAGCACATATGAGAGGCTTTTCCTCAACCAAAACATTTCTTGGCAAATCACAGGTTCCAGAGTGAAAATGAACGGGCTCCAGCTCCACTTTCAATCTTTCAAATTTCCAGCCAAGAATGTTAAGCATCAAGAAACTTAAATGAAAATATTTGACTTTTATAGGGACCTGACTGACAGATCTCTTAAATTTTGTTTAAAGCCTTCCCTTAGGTTTTTCATCCAGCAGACCTTCCCAGGGGTTTAGACTTAACATCCCTTATCACAGATAACACACATACCAGACCTCTAGGCTCTGCAGGAGGGCAATACAGGGACAAACTTCTTCATTTGTTCCTTTCACAAATAAACAGATTTTCAGTTAAAAGTATTTTTCATTAACCGAACTCAGTGAGACTTTCCAAATTCTCTGAAAGAAATATTTGAAAGGCAGAGAAAAGAGATAGAGAGAGCTCTTCCATCCACTGGTTCATTCCCCAAAAGGCAAACTCAACCTAGGTATCTCATGTAGTCGGCAGGTACCCAACCACTTGCGCCATCACCCCGCTGTCCCTGGGGAGTGCGTATTAGCAGGAAGCTGGAACGGGCAGCAAAGTTAGGACCAAAACCCAGGCAGTTCAATGTGGAATGCAGGTGTCCAAGTGGCAGCTTAACCACTGTGCCAAATGCCTGCCTCCCTCGCATTTTTAAAAAACGGTTTAAGTATTTCTGGAAATAAGTCATTAGTTGTAAGATGGAAAACTTTCCAGGTTATTTACAGACTGCAGCTTGGCACTTGATGATGAACATTTCAAAAAAAGAAAACGAGGAGGAGGGAAGAACGCAAACTCCACTAAATACGTGTAACCTGTATCTGACAGGTGATTTCCATACCCTCACCACACTTGAAATTTCATCTTCAAGGTCACTTCAACCCTTAAACCAGTAGTCGACTTTTTTGAAATTGAGAGTTTAGGAAACAAAAAACATTATCTGTATATTACTTAGAAATTTAGAAGGGCAACATCCCAAGAAATTTAGTTTTAAGGAAAGCTCAATGTAAGTCTTCACAAAATGTTTCGTGCCCAAGATAGTCAATGGCAAATGAAAGTTTAATAGTTAAATACAGCATTACTCCACATCATGCGTACCTTTTGGTTAATGTGTATGCTTATGCCTACTTTTGGCTCATTTAGGGAGCTGAAGATTTTTTTTTTCCCCAGTGTTCCTAGAAAACCAGAGACTGCTGACACGGATTACTGCTATTTCGTAGCTGTTGAAAATGAGTCTGAATGTCGCCAAAAACCGCAAACAGAAGGAAACCAACAGCCCCACATCAATAATTCTGATAACCCCACCAAAGAGGAAATAAAAAGAGGAAATTACTCTGACAGGGCAATGGTGACTTTAGCAAAAAAGCCTCAAGGTTCAGCCCATTCTGACCCTGACCAGTTCCTTGGGGATCCAGCCCTTTCTCTTTCGGGGACTGAGCAAGGTGCATGGATTCAGAGCCTACTAGTGGCTGCTCCACTTTTGGGGTCGCAGCCTCAGTTTCCACAGCTGCCAATGAGATAATAACACCTGCTCCAGTTCTCTCACTAGGGCATTGCCAGGGTCAAATACGATGAGTTCGTCGTCCCAAGATAAGCCAAAGCCACCACTACTGGGACAGTCGCCAGCAAAACTCGGCTTCAGCTTCCCTTCCCTCCCGGCAAGGCTGGTTCGACCCACAGTCAACAGGAAGCTCCCGGGGCAGGGACAGGATCCCGGCCTCGGAAGGAGGCCAGACGTGAAGGTTTTGGGTCGGCTACCAGCCAGGGCTGGTGATGAGGGTGTAGGTAACGCCCCCTGCTCCCGCGGCCGGGCTGAGATTTTACTATCAACACAAAGGGTGCGGCAGCACGGTACTGACAAGCAAACAGCCAACCCCCCAACTAACCCCGTGCTCCCAGACACGAGCCCCTGGGCCCCGCCGCCGGCAGCGGGGCAAGGAGAAAGAAGGGCGGAGGGGCGGGATCTGCGCGCCCCATTCAAGTCGCCGGGGCTCGGCAGGCGCGGGAGTGGACGGGGCCGCTGCGGGCCTGCTCTGCGGGTGAAGAGGCGCCTCCTCCGCCTCACGCCCCCTCAGCCTGCGCCGCCTCGGGAAGCCGCCCCGGACCCCGCCGCCATGTTGGGTCGAGGGAAGTGACTCGGACTCGCAGCCGACCCGGGTCGCGGCGGGGCGGCCCGCAGTCCGCGGACGGGCGGTGGGCTCCGGCGCCGGAAGGCGGGGGGAGGCGCTCGAGCCGGGCGCGAGTTCCGGTGAGCTCGCGGCGCTGCGCGCAGGTAGCCGCAGCCCCCGCCCCCGCGCCCGCCCCCGCGCCCGCCGAGGAGTGGAGTGGGCGGAGCCGGGAGGGGAGGCGGCGGGGAGTGAGGCGGCCGGGCTGGGGAGCCCGGGAATTCCCTCCTCCTCACGGAGCGAGTCCCGGGCCGCCTCTGTCGCCGTCGCTGCCGCCGGGCGCCCCAGGACGTGGAGGTGGAGGAGGGAGCGGGCCCCGCGGGCCTCGCCTCCGTCCGCCGCCCTTTCCCCACTACCGGGAGCTGCGGCCGCAGCGCCTCATGAGAGCGCGGCCGGAGGGCAGGTAAGGACCCAGCGGGGACCCGGGGCGGAAGCGGTCGACCCCGGCCCGGACAGCGCTAGGCCCCGGCGCCCGTCGGCTCTCCGCGAGGCGCCGCCGCCGCCGCTTCCCGCCCCCGCGGCTCCGAGTCGGGAAGTTCGGGAGAAACTTCTCCCCTCCCCCGGCCCGGCTCGCCCGGCGGGTGTGTCTCCTTCCCGGCGCTACCTGCTCGCCCCCTGACTCGGTCTCCGCCCCGTCCTGCCCTTCCCGGTCCCGCCCAGGTCCGACTTGGGGTCCTCAGGGCGCTGGGACGGCCCCACACCCCGGTTTGGAAGGTCGTGGGGCCACCCGGCGAGGTGGAGGGGGGCTAGGTTTGTTTTTACCCCGCGGCCGGAGCAGGGGGCTAGGGACGCGGCCCCTCCGGGTCCCGGAGGCCGGGGGTGTGTGTGTGTCGCCTGGCGCCGGGGGCGAGGGTGCGGGGCGAGGGCGAGGGGCTTCGCTGGGTTTGATTGAAAACCGCAACATGTTGAAGTTTTCCTTTGTTTTGGATTGGGGGTTGGGACATTTGCCATTCAGCGTCCACTTTTATCATTCCACTCCTCCCCTCTCTCTCGGTTCCGATCTCTGTCCGCGTGCGTTAAAGCGAATTTTGTCGTAAAGCGTGTTTTTCCTCTGGATAATTGCTTCCAGCTTTTTGCTCTCTGTTGGGCACGGGACGGAGTTGGTTTCAGAAGCTCTTTGAATATCAAGTCCGGTTGTCGGGACTGCTTTAGTTTTTGTTTGGAGGTGAGTGGGATACAGCGTAGTTCTTACTGGGAGGATTATTTGCAGAATACTTAATTGAAACGGGCACGGAGTAGCACACGGTCTAATAACTTACAAGTTATTAAAGTAGGGAAGTGAAAAGGCTTTGGTAGAACCACAACTTTGTGTCCCTGCCGTCTGTTACGTGGATGCGTTCCACTGGTGTGTGTTTTTCACATGGGTGATTTCACCATTGTGTGATGTGATTGTAGAATATCTACGCATTGTAACTTGTAGGATCACAATGTCAAGGGGATTTTGTTAATGTTAAGTGTGTTTAATCCACCTTATTAAGTGTCTAAAGTTAAATTGCACACTAAGAAATACTGAGTGTGGACATGTGACCTTGTATGCGTTTAAATGCATGGTGAATCTGTCTTAGCTAGCACAATACTTGGCTCACAGTGAACAGGAAACATTTTGAAAAGACAGATAATAAAGGAGCGTCTTGTTTTAGAAGACATTGATCTTGTATGCTTTTCATATATTTTACTGTAAGAAAGTTGCATTTCACTGTTTTTTTTTTTTTTCTTATAAATCCGCGAGACTTTTGCCATAGTTGACGTTTTAGAAAAGGAGGTTTAATTGTATTTTAATTTTTGGACACTAGCTAAATCTCAGTGGAGAATTTAAAATGCTCATTGACAATTCACAAGGTCCTTAATTAAAAAAAAATTGCCTTGACTTGAATCTAATGTAAGAGTTCGTATTTATATTTCCAGGATAAAAGATAAAGGGGCTTTTAAAATATGTGCTCTACTGTAACCACCGTAATGTTATAATAGCTTTAATTTTGCAGTTAGTTTTTGCTGACTTCATAAGCCACAAAATTGACTCCTTTCTGTTTAACCGAAAGTGAAATTACAGCCTTGACCTATCTTCCTGGGATAGGTGGAATTTGTCTTATGGTCAAAGTGTAATATTAATACATGTTCTAAGATTTTTTTTTTTAGTTCAGGAATCAATTGCTATGCACACAAAGCTCTTTTCATGGTGTATAATAATAAAAGAATAAATATGCTGAAACAATAGCAATGACCCGTAATAACAAAATATTACCAACCTATGATATGAGACTTTATTCAAAGTTCAAATATGCATCATTTATTACTAAGGGTAATTATTCTTTCCTAATTTATTTAGCTCTCAGTTTAGTGAGTGAAATCAGTGTAGGCATCATTTATTCTGTTAGGAATATGTTAAGAAAGAAATCCTGGTAAGCTCTAAAGTCTAAGAATGCAAATTTGAGTGATAAAAAGCCATATATATTTGAGAAGTGTGCAAGGAAGTAATTTCTATAAAAGTCAAGATATAGGAGGAGGGAGGAGGCTGTGATTGAAGTAGTGGCAAAGTTCTGTTAATCTGATGGTGGTTGAAAGGGTGTTGCTTTGGTAGAATTCATTAAGCCATACACTTGCTTTGTGTGCTTTTCTAGTCTGTTTCATTCTACAAGAAACTTCTTTTTCAAGAAGCCTGATGTGATTTACTATATAAGATACGTGGATTCAGAACTTTTTGATTGAATGAATACTGTCTTGTCATCAAATTTCCAGATTTTTAGAGAATGATGGAACATGACAAAAATCAAAACAATTACAGCATCAAGGTAGAATCTTGACTTTCTCCTATTTTTAGTCCACTAGAACAGTACTTTAGTCAATAATATCAGAATTGGTTTTGACATCCTCAGGAATGTCATGAAATTATCCACATAAAGTGGTTTAATTTAACTTTATGAAGATGATAAGGACCTGAAGGAGGGCTATGTTTTGTGTCAAAAGAAGGCATGTGATGGTGTTGGAGTTTCAGAAATGCAGAGAATCACTGCATTATGCTGCTTTACTTGCTTTATGTAATGGCTTGCTGTTTTTGTTGTTGATGTTGTTGCTTTGTATCATTATAATGTAGAGTTGAAGAAGAAATGACATCTGTGCCAAATTTTTATATCACAGGAACTTTCCGTCATGTTATGAAGGTGATGTTTGTGGCACTGGCTTTGTTGTGTGAATATTTACAGGAAGTTTTGGTTAAGATATTCCATTGTTCAGAATCCTACATGGCTTAGGTCACCTTCAGTTTATGTTTAAACCAGTTTAAAATATAAGTGCAAGTCCTTTAGCGAGGTGCAGTTCTTCTTTAAAGGAAATAGTCTGTTCGAATGAAAATATCTTGGTGTCTTACTGGTAGTGTGTGCCGCAGTTTGGGTATAGCTATGGTAGGGTGTGTATTATCGCTTCTCTTCCTCTCAGCTGCTCCAGTGCCACAATTAGGCTGAGTATTGCTCAGCTGCAGCTGCTGGGTGATTATGAACCATCCAGCTCCTGTCTAAACTCAGAGGCAGATTTAGCAAAAGGAGCTATAGTAACAGCAGAGAGTGTAAGAGAAGAGCCGGTACTGCTGCCAGTATCTTTTTAACATGCCTGTATGCCAAGAGATCGTTGGCAGCAGCCGCACTACTGTTGTCTTGGAACTAGCATACTTGATGGCAATATATTGTGGTCTATACTTCTTTTTCTTTTAAGATCTTGAAGCTCACACCCCAGAAAGACAGAATCCTATGATTGCAGTATAGGAAAATATACTGACATGCTACTGGATGAATTACAAACCTCTGTGCCTCAACCTAACCCCTGTGTAGTAACCCCTCTTCCCTTGTTTGAGGGTTCAGTAAGCTTTGAGACTGAAGATTTCTGAAGTATATACTGTATGCTCCCTTCAGTTTTAAGCTGTGATTCTTAAAATTGTTGCTGTTAATGTTGGGGTGGTGGCAGGATTGCTGATATGCAGGTTCTTTGAATTCACTCTCCCAGGAAATGGAAGACCCTCCAGAGATCATTCTTAGAACTAACTACACAGTGTGCATTCTGTGTCTGTGCATTTTCCAAATAGGAACCTTAGGTTCTTTTTCCCTTTGTTCTTTCTTTATTCCTGCTATTTGAGAAGATGGCTATCCACAAATGCAGATAGAGTATCAGCTATATATGGCAAGCCTCAGACTAGAAGATGTTCTAGACAGATTTTGCTGCTTCTGCAGTGTTGCACAGTTTACAAACACATCAGTCAAATAACAGAAACATTTTGGCCTCTCATCACTACTATCTACTGAAAAATCTAGAGACCATTCCTTTCGCTAATCCTGGTTTTGAAACTTGGTAGTTCGGAGTTTTGCTAAGTTGGAAAGGGAGTGAGAGAATATTGAAAGAAGCAGAGCTCCAGCTTGTACAATCAGTAGGAGGGAAGAAAGTACAGCAAGACTATACACTTCACCATTAACAAGTGCACATCGTACTGTGGTACTTAATGAACAAGACATTGGTGTGATTACCTTTTTTTTTTTTTTTTAAAGATTTGTTTATTTATTTGAAAGTCAGAGTTAGAGAAAGGAAAGGCAGAGAGAGAGAGAGAGAGGTTTTCCATCTGCTGGTTCACTCCCCAATTGACTGCAAAGGCCAGAACTGTACCGATTTGAAGCCAGGAGCTTCTTCCGGGTCTCCCACGTGGGTGCAAGGGCCCAAGGAGTTGGGCCATCTTCTGCTGCTTTCCCAGGCCGTAGCAGAGAGCTGGATCAGAAGTGGAGCAGCCTGGACTTGAACTGGGATGCTGCCACTGCAGGCGGTGGCTTTACCTCCTGCACCACAGTGCCAGCCCCGTGATTACCTCTTTGTGCTCTTGCAGAACCCCTATGTCAAAGTACCTTTCTCTTTGCATTATAATTATTTATTTCCATGACTCTGTTACAGTTGACCTAATGTTCAACTATAGTTATTATAATTCTTCAGAACAGTCCGTAGTACAATAAATACTAAATAATTTTGAATTGTTTACAGGAATGTGGTTCTGGGTGCACCTATATGACTTTCTAACCATAAACGTTCTACACACAGCAAATATTTTAGGTACACATCTATTAAAATTTCACAAAATTTACATATATAAATTTATAATTATATATAAATCATATAATTATATATAAATTTATAAAACTAGCTTCATTCTTTTTCATAAGTTAAGTGTAATAAATTCTATAAGTTTTTGTTCTCAGTGTTTTGTTCTGGAACATGATTTTATAAACTAGCTTAAACAATGTTGCAAATGTGAATTTAAAGGTCATTTTGGAATTTCTAACAAACTGAAAACTTTTTTTAGTTGAACGAGTGTTTTAGTTAAAGTAGTGTTTAGTAAGGTTTATTTTAAATATTTTTGTACTATTTTAGTGACTGTAGAAAGTCCAAGTTTTGTGAAAAGAAATTTCCTAGATTTTTGTATATTTGTGTCCTGTCATGTTACTGGTGACATTCAGTATTGTAATGATGACATATCTTCATATTTGCCTGGGGGCAAGAAAAAAAGTTCTGATTTTTCTTGACATAATGTGTGTAAAAGAATGCGTAGTAGTTCGTAAGATATGTCTGTTAAATTATTGGAGGTGGGGGCAGGGACAGGAAGTGCTGGGAGGAAAGGACTGACTATGAAACTTCAAGATGGTCTGGTTTTCAGCCTCTGTTCCCAGCAATAAGTGGACTCTAGATTTTTCTTTAACTATAAAGAATAGTCTTTTAAATGTAACTATCAGTTCCTTTTCATTGAATGAAAATTAGGGTAAGGTGGAAAAATGGCTTTGGTATATAAGTTAATACAGTTGTTTCTTGGCAAATACTGCTTTCGAATTCTGCTCTGATAGAATTAGTATTTTACAGAAAAGGCTGTTTTAAAAAATAAGCAATCAGGTATTATAAAAGAAACAGAGAAGGGCACCGTGGTATCATAAGGAAAGGACTAAAAGGTAGAAGATAATCAGTATTTTAATTACTTCTGACATTGAAGAGCTATGTAAACTTGGTTCAGTTAAACTCCAAATACCTCACTTTCCCATATGAAACAAGAGATATTTGTGCCAGATAGTTTCTAGTTCCTTTCAGCCTGATATAAATATGTGTTTCTAATAGGGTTAAAGTTTTTATATTGATAACATTTATGGAAATGATTGAGTCTAGAATTTGAAGTAAAATTTGATATCAGGTAAGTAGATTATAGTAAAAAAAAATTGACTCATGGACTTGGCATTGAACTTTCTCAGGCAAATACAGTGTTTCTCCATTCATGAAATGGCCATTCATTAATCTGTTGTGTGACAAATACTGTGTTAGTTTTGATCTTACAAAATGATTGCAACATTACTGGTGCTGTTTAGGAATTCACACTTGAGTGAGACTAGCTATAATTATGAGTGTTACAGATTTTATAAATTGTTAGTTTTTTTGGTGTGATAATCCATTATAATACTTCTGGTTTTTGATGATATTAAGAGTGTGATGCCTATGAACTTTATCAATCCTTTTGCACTAGATAGGTTTAGCCTCAAATAAATCAATTCACTTCTCTAGGCAGGAAGATTTGATTTAATGTTTTTGTAGACATTAGTTCATTACAGATTTTTGTGACTCAGATACATGAGCTCTACAAGGTTTTCATAGAAGTTTTATTGCAAGGAGACACATCTGAATGCAAGGCTTTTTCAAAACATTTCATGTTTATGTTAAAATTAGAAAAGTAGTGACTTAATCATTCTAGTGAAGCAGGTAGTTATAATGTCAGTTATTGGTAATTATGGCTATTTGGATGAAGACTGCCATTTTTTGTTAGGAAAATAGCTGTCGTTAAAACTGATATTTAACTTTTCTAATTGACAGAGATGAAACCTACTTGTTGTGGATAGTTGTCTTTTTTTTAAGATTTATTTATTTTTTTGAAAGAGTTACAGAGAGGCAGAGGCAGAGAGAGACAGGTCTTCAATCTGCTGGTTCACTCCCCAGATGGACACAATGGCTGGAGCTCCAAAGCTCCAAAGCCTGGAGCCTGGAGCTTCTTCTGGGTCTTCCTACTGCTTTCCCAGGCCATAGCAGAAAGCCGGGTTGGAAGTGCAGCAGCTGGGACTTGAACTGGCGCCCATATGAGATTCTGGCTCTGCAGGCCGTGACTTTATCCATTACACCTCAGTGCGCTGGCTCCTGGATATTTGTCTTTAACACATGTACTTGATATTTAGAACAGAACAGCGTAGATATTTGAAAATGGTTTCTAAGGTTTGAAGATTTTCTGGGGTTAGGAAGAAACTAAATTTATAAGTAGATTGAGTTTGTAATATAAGATTTGTCAGTTGGATCTTTGAAAATAAAAATAAACCATTAGAATGTATGTATAAACTTAACAAGTATAACAGTGTTTTAATGGTAAAAGATATACGAATTGGTTTTCTGTTTTTGTTTTGCTGGTTGAACAAATGAAATATGTGGCCTACTAAATGTTCTGGTTATAAAGTGATCAGACTGTATCCTTGACAGTCACCCTCCTTCCCACCTTTCCAGTCTGTGCTATTTAAAAAAATCCCTGTTATGAGGTCCTCATTAGGATGCTAGGTCTGTCAGAGAGGGAAAAAAGGAGGAGCATTGTTAGTAGAGTTTTTATTAATTTCCCTTCTTTTTTGTACTTTATTTCCTGCCCATTCACTCCTTTACTTAGGTGTTGGGTAAGAAAGGAAGAAAGCGGATGTGGTGCAATGCTACACTTTGACTTGCATTATCACATTTAATTTGAATCTGAAATGTATTTTAAAAATACACAGAAAAATTGTAGACAAGATAGGTATTTATTACAAATGAGAAAACTGACAAAGAATGTGTAATTTGCTGAGGTCACACAGCAAGTGATTGGGAAGAACTGGGATTTGAATCTAGGACTGACTAGAAGTCTGTTCCCTATACTGTAATTTCCTTAGGAATTAGAAGCAATGATGGGGATGGGGATTTCTTACCTTTCTTCTTTTCCATTAAATTTACTTTGAATTGGGGGCAGAGAGTTTTCAATCATTTCTACTTTTTTTTTTCTTTAAAGATTTATTTATTTTAAAGGCAAAGTTAACAGAGGCAGGGAGAGAAGTCTTCCATCCGTTAGTTCACTCCCCAAATGGCTGCATCCATCCAAAGTCAGGAGCCAGGAGCTTTTTCTGGGTCTCCCACTTGGATGCAGGAGCCCAAGCACTTGGGCCATCTTCCACTGCATCGGAAGTGGAGCAGCTGGGCCTCAAACTGGTGCCTATATGGGATGCTGGCACTGCAGGCAGAGGCTTGGCCCACTGTGCCGGAGCACCTGCCCCACTTCAACTTTTCTTTATGAGGAAAGTAGCTTAGTGGTGTATGTTTCATAGTAGATGAATGCCAGATATTAATTGAAGTCAGACATTGTATTTGTTAACTGAAAAAGGTTATTACACTAAACTGCAGCGAATGCTGCCCTTTTGTAGGTTTGGGTTTATACTGGAAAATGATATACTAAACCCAAAACATTGTTTATCTTTGTATAAAAGAAAATGTTAAGCACAGATGAACAAAGTGGCAGCTGTTAGCATGTTTTCCTGTTTTTTTTTTTCTTATCTAAACTTAATTCTCCAGAAGAACAAATAAGCATGCAAAAGAGATGGGTTATTATAGTAACTAAACAAACAAATAAATGCTGCCTTTTTATAGGTTTGGGTTTGTAAAGTTTTTATATAGTCTATATGTCTATAGTCACTCCCCATACATGCAAATACATATATTTATTATGTGTATAAATGTACATGTATGTTACTTGTACTCAAATTTGAATCTTCTGACTAAAAATGCGATCACATTGCTATTATGCAATATTGCTTTCATTTTCACTATTTATTTCTACCTCTGTTAATAGAAATGTATGGAAAATGTCATTACCTACTGATTCATTGTCATATTTTAGACATATGCTCCAGGAAGAAAGCTAGTTTCTAATTTGCCCTCTCAGTGAGATAGCAATTTCCTAATGGTGTACATTCACCAGCCATTTGAGGCTCCCCTTACTTTTGAAGGAAACAGTAGGATTCTTCCATACTTGCTTGTAACTGTAATTCTTATTGTCTTTCATACTGCTTTGTTCCTATAAAGCTTACTGCTGTGTGAATTCTGCACTGTTTAGAAGAAGGGTCTCATCTAAAGCTCCAAATAAAAATTTTATTTGCTACTCTTTTGCCTCTAGGTCAAGTTTTGGCAATGATGTCCTTCACCACCTTAGAAGCCTTTTCTTCTCTGGCTTTCTTTTATTTCTTCAATTATATCTAATAATGTACCCTTTGTCCTCTCTAATAAGCAGGAACATTGTTTTCTTGTGGGAATACCAGCTAGATTTTGTAGCATTATTATCACACAGGAAATACATACAGCAAAACTCTTTGACATGTCACTCCACCAGTTCATTGCCCATGTTTATTAAGTCTTTGCATCAAGACTGGCAGATAGCTTTTAAACTGCTGTGTACCAACTCTAAATGGCTGGAATGACTACCACTAGAGTTCTGTGAAAGTAGGCATCTTTGTTTGCTACTGAAGTTATTTTAAGCATCTGGAACAATGACACATAGTAGACCCTTAGGAAATAATTTTGAATGTAGGAAAGTACAGCAGTCAGCTGGCAGTGTCTGCCTGCCATGGGCATATCAACAAATAGCTCCTCACTAAAAATTCTTGCAGTAATCACAGATTTTTTTTTTTTTTTTTTTAATCTTGAAAGAGTTATAGAGAGGCAGAGGCACAGAGAGAGGTCTTCCATCCACTGGTTCACTCCCCAAAGCCGCAACCGCTGGAGCTAGGCTGCTCTGAAGGCTGGAGCCAGGAGCTTTTTCCAGGTCTGCCACTTGGGTCCAAGGGCCCAAGCACTTGGGCCATCCTCCACTGCTTTCCGAGGTAGCAGGGAGCTGGATTGGAAGTGGAGCAGCTGGGACTTGAACCAACACCCATATGGGATGCCAGCACTGCAGGCAGCGGCTTTACCCGCTATGCCACAGCTCTAGCCCCCTCAAATAAGCATTTCAACTGAATCTGATGAAGAGGCTGAGGTTTGATTCAGCAGTGACTTGTAGATGTTAAAGAACAGTACTTAGCTATCTTAAGGATAATTACCCATGCACAATAAGGGAGTTCTATGTTCTTTATATCTTATTCTATAGATCTATCAACCATGCTTCTTAAAAACTGGCACACATCAATTCCTCTTAAATATAAATGAGTCATATGAATATATCTTCTTAAAGAGAGCTGAGAAAAATAGGCCCTGACAGGGCAGCTACCTTCCATTGACAATTTCATACCTCAGAAGGGGAGAATGATTTTTGATAGAAAGGTAACTGTCTTTTTTTTTTTTTAAGATTTTTTTGTTTATTTGAAAGAGAGAGAGAGAGGTTTTCCATACACTGGTTCATTCCCCAAAGGCCACAATGGCTGGTCTCTCATTTGGGTGCAGGGGCCCAAACATGTGGGCTATCTTCTGTTCTTCCTAGGCCATTAGCAGGGAGCTGGACTGGAAGTGGAGCAGCCATGTCTGGAACTGGTGCCCTTATGGGATATCAGCATCACAGACAGCACTGGTCCCACTGTCTCTTATACACAAGCATAGTAAGTAACTCAGTAGTAGTTAAGGAAGTTAGACATTTGTGAAATATGGTTGTGTAAACATGATTAGAGTATTTATTTGAAAGGTGTGTGATATTTTCTTAATTCAGAGTTCAGTATTGGTATGAAAGTAAACTAACTGTGGTTGAAGACTTCAGATATCTCAACATGTTCTGGAAGCTCATAAAGCAGAGCCATCTGTTAAATTTAATTTTGTATTTCTGGTAGTAAAAGAAGCTATGAAAGTATTTGCTATTTTGAACTTAATTAGAACCAATTGAGAAAAAGTAGTAATGCAAATTCTAGAAAGAACCTTAGGAGGTAAAGAGCCAGTGTTGTCTCGGGTTTATATTAAAAGCAGGAAAGGCAATTCTGGATTTTAAGAAGGTGCGTGTTCTATACTCAAGAAAACATTAGAAAACCAGTAAACATATGGCTCAAAACTGTAATGGACAGTATACTGTTTAAAGAATGAAAAATCTAAAAATGCCTCAAATTTTTTCTTCCTTTGGCCTAGGAAGTACTGTGATGGAGGAAGTATTCTTAGTAGAACCAGAATTTTATCTGCATTTATATAGCACTTGAAATGATTGAGGAAAGATATTAATTAACTGTATGAAAGAATTCCATTGGGTTCGTAGCAGGTGGAAATTACAGAGGCACTAAAGCCCCACCCCTTGCAAACATCATCTTAGAATCTCCCTTTTCCTTCCTTAACATTGACCACTCCTACTGGGGCTTGGTTTTCATTTTGTTTGTTTTGTTGACTAGAGTATAGTCAGAAGAGGGAACTCATAATAAATGTCAAGTAGAAGCAGAATCTGAACCTCTTAGGATACCATCAGAGGACACACAGGATTTTTAGAAAGCTTGGTAATTAGGAGAAGGGAAAACTAGTGACTACTTATAGACATTCTTAGAGATAAATTTACAGCCAGGTAAGAAGGAACTCAATAGATCCACAACTTAAGAAAGTTGGAAAAATTGTTGACAGAGAACATTTAGTACATTATAATTTGTAACATCTAACTTGTATATTCCAACTTTAATTTTTATTTTTTTCAGTTATTTGAAAAGCAGAGTGATTAAAGTACTTGAGCTGCTTTCCAGCGTATATGTTAGCAGGAAACTGGATGGGAAGCAGGTTTGTGGCTCCAACCCAGGTACTTGGTGGTACTGTAACCGCCTGCCCCTTTATCTTTTAAATTGTGTAACAAGTGGTTACTCTTTAATTTAGAGAAGATAGAAGAATAAAAAAAGATAATAGATAGCTAGAGAGTATCTAGCTTTAAATGATTTCAAGTCTTTAGGTCCAGAAGAATTATATTCCAAGGTTCTGCAAGACATTTCTGATATTCTTGGCCCTATCAGCAATAGGGAAATCATGGCAACAGATAGACATATAGGTGCCGAGTCATGTCCTGGCTGCTCCTCTTCTGATCCAGCTCTTTGCTTATGGCCTGGGAAAGCAGTAGAAGATGACCCAAGTGCTTGGGCCCCTGCACCCACGTGGGAGACCCAGAAGAAACTCCTGCATCCTGGCTTCGTATCGTCCCAGCTTTGGCTGTTCCAGCCATTTGGGAAGTGAACTAGCAGATGGAAGACCTTGCTCTCTCTCTCTCTCTCTCTGTAACTCTATCAAATAAATAAATAAATAAATAAAGTCTTTTAAAAAAGATAAATTAGGGGTAGGTGTTAGTGCAGTGCATTAAGCCACCCCTTAGGATGCCTGCATCCTGTATTGGAGTGCTTGGAATTAGCTCCCCCTTTTTTCAAAAATCACACCCAAAAATATTCCACTTAAAACACTCTCCCAACTGAAAAAATAATTATATATTCTAGCTTGTTATTCTTGTTTGTTTTAATATTTCTTTATTTATTTGAAAGAGTTACAGCGAGGGAAGGAGAAACAGAGAGGGAGATCTATTCCATTCACTGGTTCACTCCCCAGATGGCCACAATGGCTGGGACTGGGCCATTCCAAAGTTAGGAGCTAGGAGCTTCCGCAGAGGTCTGCTACATGAGTGGCAGGGGCCCAAGCACTTGGACCCTCTTCCACTGCTTTCTAAGGCCATTAACAGGGAGCCTGTTTGAAGTAGAACAGCCGGAATACAAACCAGTGCCCATTTGGGATGCCAGCATCACAGGCATAGGCTTTACCTGCTGCAACACAACACCAGACCCTCTAGCCTGCTGTTCTTAAATCATTCTCCAAACTATTCAGAAGGGTAAATCACAATATACACAGAAAGCTTTTACTCAAAATGACAGTAGTTATATTATTGTCATAAAGATAATACACAACATGTAAAAAATTCAGGGGTATTTCAAGAAAGAAAAATACACACAAAGCCTCAACATTATATTCATTCACTGTTAACATTTTGATACTCCAGGTATCTTTCTATGCTAATGATATAAATCATTCATGCACAAGCACCCTTGCATACTTGAGTGATTATATTATTAAATATATTCTTAGAAATTACCAGATTATAGGGCTGTGCATTGTTTATTTTTCTCTAGACATTTTAAATTTTTATTTTTTGAGATTTTATTTTAGAAGTATTTTTGATTTACAGAAAATTTTCACTGTGCATTTCAAATAAATCTTCAAAAGATAAAATTAATTTCCATTTATTGAGATGTCCTTTATATCCCACAGTTTTATTTTGTTACAATAGACTGAACATTTGTTTTAAAGATTTCTCTATTGGGGCTGGCCTTGTGGCATAGCAGGTAAAGCTGCCATCTGTGACACCAGCATCCCATACAAGTGCTGGTTGGAGTCCTGGCTGCCCCACTTCTGACCAGCCTCCCTGCTAACGTGCCTGGGAAAGCAGTGGGAGATGGCTCAAGTGCTTGGGCCCCTGCGCCCACATGGGAGAGCCAGAAGAAGCTCCTGGCTTCAGCCTGCCCAGCTCGGGCAGTTGAGGCCATTTAGGGAGTGAACCAGCAGATGGAAGATCTCTGTCTCTTCCTCTGTCTATGTAACCCTGACTTTCAAATAAATAGATAAATCTTTCCCAAAAAATCTTTATTTAGATTTTTTGGGAAAGATTTATCTATTTATTTGAAAGAGTTACAGAGAAGGGGAAGTGGGAGAGAGATCCTCTATCAACTGGTTCACTTCCCAGATGGCTGCAATGGTCAGGGCCGAGCTAGGCTGAAGTCAAGACACAGGACCTTCATCTCATTGTCCTCTGTGAGTGAAAGGGACCCAAGTACTTGAGTTAAGTACTTGCAGCTTTACCTACTACGTCACAGCACCGGACTTTTTTTTTTTTTTTTTTAATTTATTTGGGGAATCAGCACAGTGGTATAGTGGGTAGGGCTGCCACCTGAGTGCCAGAATCCCATCTGGGCTCTGGTTCAAGTCCTGGTTGCTCCACTTCCTATCCAGCTCTCTGCTATGGCCTGGGAGGGCAGTCGAGGATGGTCCCAGCAGTCCTTGGGCCCCTGCACCCATGTGGGAAATCTGAAAGAAGCTCCAGGCTCCTGGCTTTGGATTGGTCCAGCTCCAGCCACTGTGGTCATGTGGGGAGTGAACCAGCAGATAGAAGATCTCTGTCCTCTCTCTCTCTTTCTGTAATTCTGCCTTTCAAAATAAATGAAATAAATCTTAAAGAAAAAAAATTATTTTGGCTCACAGTTCTGGTCCAAGTTTGAGAGTCCCTCATTCAGTGATGGTCTTCTTGATGACAGGGTCCCAGAACATCACTGGGTATCACATGTTAAGAAACAAGGCACAAATGTCAGTGTGTTTGTGTGTGTTGTGTTCATATAAAGCAGCCAGTATTCAGTCATGGGGGCTCTGCCTTGATGATTTTATCTAACTGTAATCACTCCCCAAAAACTGTACTTTATGAATACCATAGTTTAAATTTCAACCCTCTTGAAACCTCAAAATGGGATTATGGGGCACCGGATTCTATCCCGGTTGCCCCTCTTCCAGGCCAGCTCTCTGCTATGGCCCGGGAAGGCAGTGGAGGATGGCCCAAGTGCTTGGGCCCTGCACCCGCATGGGAGACCAGGAGAAGTACCTGGCTCCTGGCTTCGGATCAGCGAGATGCGTCGGCCGCAGCGGCCATTGGAGGGTGAACCAACGGCAAAAAGGAAGACCTTTCTCTCTGTCTCTCTCTCTCACTATCCACTCTGCCTGTCAAAAAAAAAAAAAAAAAAAAAAAAAAAAAAGGGATTAAACTGCAGTGTGAATTTTGGAGTGAACAAATCATATTCAAACCAGAGCAGTACTCTTCACCCAGATTTACCAGTTAGCATTTTGTTACATTTACCCTAATTCATTCTTTTTTTTTTTTTTTTAAGATTTATTTATTTATTTTAAAGGCAAAGTTAAAAGAGAGCAGAGGCAGAGAGAGAGAGAGAGGTCTTCCATCCACTGGTTCACTCCCCAAATGGCTGTAACGGCTGGAGCTGTGCTGATCCGAAGCCCCGAGCCAGGAGCCTCCCTCAGGTCTCCCACGCAGGTGCAGGGGCCCAAGGACTTGGGCCATCTTTTGCTGCTTTCCTAGGCCATAGCAGAGAGCTGCATCAGAAGTGGAGCAGCCAGACTCAAACCGGCTCCCATATGGGATGCTGGCACTGTAAGCGGCAGCTTTACCTGCTGCGCCACAGTACCAGCCCCCCTAATTCATTCTTTAGATTCAGGCAAATGTTTATATGTATTTTTCCTCCCCATTCCCACTCCATTTGGATGTGAGTTGCAAAAATGGTATATCAGGCCGGCGCCGTGGCTCACTTGGCTAATCCTCCACCTGTGGTGCCGGCACTCTGGGTTGTAGTCCCGGTTGGGGCGCCGGATTCTGTCCCGATTGCTCCTCTTCCTCCAGCTCTCTGCTGTGGCCTGGGAGTGCAGTGGAGGATGGCTCAACTCCTTGGGCCCTGCACCCACATGGGAGACCAGGAGGAGGCACCTGGCTCCCGGCTTTGGATCAGCGCAGCGAGGCGGCCGTAGCAGCCATTTGTGGGGTGAACCAACGGAAGGAAGACCTATCTCTGTCTTTCTCTCTAACTCTGCCTGTCAAAATAAAAAAACAAAAAACAAAAAACAAAAAAACACAAGGTATATCAGTATCTTGAAATACGTAAGAGTTTATTTCCTAAAAACAGGATCTTTTTTTTTTTTTTTTAAATAGCTACAATACAGTTAGCAAATTCAGGGAATGTAATGTCTCTGTAATGCAGTTACTTAATTCCAGTGTGGGTTGAATCGTCTTCTCTAAAAAGATCCTAACCTCCACTTGTGAAGGTGACCTTTTTTGGAAATAGGATCTGTGTGAATGTAATGCAAAATTGAAGTAATCCTGAATTAGTGTGGATCCTAATCCAGTATGACAGTGTGTCCTTAGGGGAGGAAAACAGAGCAGACAGAGACAGCTAGGGAGAATGCCACTCGACAAAAAAGGCGTAGATTGGGGGCTGGCGCTATGACGCAGTGAGCCGGGCTGCCGCCTGCTGTGCTGGCATACCATATGGGCACCGGTTCAGGTCCCAGCTGCTCCACTTCCGGTCAGCTCTCTGCTATGGCCTGAGAAAGCTGTAGAAGATGGCCCATGTGCTTGGGTCCCTGCACCCACGTGGGAGACCCGATGGAGGCTCCTGGCTCTTGGCTTCGGATTAGCGCGGCTCCTGCCATTGTGGCCATCTGGGAGTGAATGGAAGGAAGCCCTTTCTCTTTGTCTTTCCTTCTCTCTGTCTGTAACTAAGCCTCTCAAATAAATAAATAAATACGCTTTTTGATACTCAGGTTTACTCTATTATTGGGTAGCCTGTTCAGGTTGACCATTGAATACTTTTGAAAGGCCCCATAATTTTTTGTGTACCAGTATTTTTTTTTAAAAGATTTATTTATTTTAAAGGCAGAGTTACAGAGAGGCAGAGGCAGAGGCAGAGAGAGGTCTTCCATCTGCTGGTTCACTCCCCAGATGGCCGCTGCAGCTGAAGCTGTGTTGATGTGAAACCAGGAGCCAGGAGCTTCTTCCAGGTCTCCCACGCAGGTGCAGGGACCCAAAGCACTTGGGCTATCTTCTGCTGCTTTCCCAGACCATAGCAGAGAGCTGGGTTGAAGTGGAGTAGCCAGTACTTGAACCAGTTCCCATACAGGATACCGGCACTACAGGCAGTGGCTTTAGTGCTACGCCACAGTGCCACCCCACCACTTGTATTTTTCTTGTGTAAAATGTCCTGAGCTCATCTTGTACTTACTCTAGGTTTGGAATACACTATTTATCCAAGGAGCATTGCTTTCTTTTAACAGATTGGTGTGGTTTTCATTTTAACTGGCTATTTTTTATATTTAAAAATGAACTTATTTTTCTAGTTTTGTAACTAGAACAGTTAAATTTTTCTGTATAAATAATGCTATACAGAAATAATAATCTCAGTTCTATTTCTATTTCATGAGAGTTTTTGTTTTACTAAAAAGTTTGAGTGGAGCCACCATTGTGGTGTAGTGGGTAAAGCTGCCGCCTGTGATGCCGGCATCCCATATGAGCACTGGTTTGTGTCTCAGCTGCTCCACTTCTGATCTAGCTCCCTGATAATGGCATGGGAAAAGCAGTGGAAGTGTTTGAGTCCCTGCTACCCATGTCGGTGACCTGAAGTAAGCTCCTGCCTCCTAGCTTCAACCTGGCCTTTGTGGCCACATGAGAGGTGAATGAGTGGATCGAAGATTTCTTTCTGTGGCTCCTTTTCTCTTTTGTAATTCTAACTTATCATATGAATAAATAAATTTAAAAAAGTAAAAAGGGGTGGATGTTGACTAAAAATTTTTTTTTGGCTTTGCAATAAATGGTTTTCTCCTTTATTAGTAATATTATTTCCTAATACTAAACATTCTTAAGTTCTGAAAATAAACTATTTTTTTAGTAGAAAAGCACAGCACAGTGGTTAAGAGTACTGTCTGCTGTAGTTAGCTGCCAGCCACATGGAACATTGGAACACCTGAAGTGTTGCCAGTCCAAATTGAGATGTGCTATAAAGGCAAAGTATACACCAGATTTTGAAGACAATGTGGTAAAAAGAATGTAAAATAACTTGGTTTTTAAAAAATATTTATTCATTTCTTTGAAAAGCAGAGTTACACAGAGGCAGAGGCAGATAGAAGTATTCCATTCACTGATTCACTCCCCAAATGAAAACAACAGCTGGAACTTCCTCGGGGTCTCCCATCCGGGTGCAGGGGCACAAGCACTTGGGCCATCTTATGCTACTTTCCCAGGCCATATTAGAGAGCTGAATTGGAAGTGGAGCAGCCAGGACTCGAACTAGCACCCAAATGGGATGCCAGCACTGCAGGTGGCGGCTTTACCCACTATGCCACACTACCAGCCCCAACTTGTTTTATTTTTTAATGATTACATGTTTAATGATATTTTATGATATTAAAATTAGTTTTACCTGTTTGTATTTTACTCTTTTTATTGTGACTACCAGGAAATTTAAAATTTCAAATGCGGCTTTTGTTTGTGGTTTGCAGTATATTGTTATTGGATATCACTGTTCTAGAGCCAGACTATATCTGTGACCTTGATTAAGTTTCATAGTCTCTGTGCCTCAGTTTCCTCCTCTTTAAAGGGAGAATAAAAATAGACCTTAATTCATAGGGTGTTTTAAGAATTAAATGAGGGACTGGGGCTGTGGCATAGTAGGGTAAGCCTCTGTCTGTGGTACTGGCATCCCATTTGGGTGCTGATTCGTGTCCTAGTTGTTCCTCTTCCAATCCAGCTCTCTGCTTATGGCTTGGGAAATCAATAGAAGATAGCTTGGTTTCGGCGCTGTGGTTTAGCGGGTAAAGCCACCACCTGCAGTACCGTCATCCCATATGGGTGCTGGTTTAAGCTCTGGCTGTTGTGGCCATCTGGAGAGTGAACCAGGGGATGGAAGACTTCTCTCTTTCGCTCTCTCTGCCTCTGCCTCTCTATAACTCTGTCTTTCAAATAAAATATATATATATATATATATATATTTTTTTTTTTTTTAAAGAAGATGGCTCAAGTGCATGGACCTCTGCACTCACATGGAGACCTGGAAAGAAACTCCTGGCTCCTGGCTTCGAACTAGCCCAGCTCTGGCAGTTGAAGCCATTCGGGGAGTGAACCAGCATATGGAAGACCTTTCTCTGTCTCTGCCTGTCTGTAATTCTCTCAAATAAAATCTTAAAAAATAAATAAGTAAATTAGGGGTGGGTGTTACTGTACAGTGGGTTAAGCCATCCCTTGCGATGCCTGCATCCCATATTGGAGTGCCTGGAATCGGCGTCCAGTTCCACTTCTGATCTGCCTTCCTGCTTTTTCATATCCAGAGCTGCAGCAGGTACCTGGATGGAATTTCAAGCATCTGGTTTTGACCTGACCCAACCTTGGCTGTTGTGGGCATTTGGGGAGTGAACTAGTGGTTCTCTTCTTCACCACCCCACTCGTTGTTCTGCCTTTGAAATAGACAATTTCAGTTGAAAAAATTTTTGAAGCCAATTCACAGTTTTACATAGTACACATTTTCCAAGAACTTTTCAAAGATCTCTGGTATATCAATTTCAAAAATTTTTGGAATATAATAAAATTATATTTTATTTCTGTTTTCCATGAACTTTTTGCAAATACCTATATATTATTTTGTTTTTAGCAATAGGTGTGTAAGGCTGTGAATTTTGCTCTGAATACAGCCTTTGCTACAGCTTATTGATAAAGAAAATTGTTATAATTGCAGTTTTTATTTCCTCTTTGGCACAAGCATATTAGATTATGAACATTTTTATGTACTCATCTCACCCAGAAAAACTTGAAAAAACTGCACCATTTCTTTAGAATTTATAGTACATATAAATGTTCTGATAGTACTCAATAAATCTAAACACCATGAGAAAATTTTTGTCAATCAGAAGTAATTTAAGCATGTATAGACAACTTTGTGGAATTTTAAATATCCACTTCAAGCAAATAATAATATAACATGTGGGCCTTACTAATATGACAAGTATTGATATAATTCAGTTCATAATTGATCTGAGTGAGCATTTATCATGCCTGAATGTTAGAACTCATAGCTAAGATATGATGTTTAGAGCTTGACTGTATAAAAACTTGTAAGTACCAAATCCTTTGTTTCCATACATTTTTATTTATTCAGATGCCTCTAAATTCCAGTTTTTAAATAGAGATAATCAGAAATGCAAAAAACTGACATTATCAATTGTTTTTGCTACCTTGAACTGGTAAGATGATGTCAGGAATGGGTGGGGAAGTAGACAGCGTGCTTTCTGACTTGCTCATAGCTGTTATTTTCTTGTCATCCATCATGTATGCTTTATGCTGACATTTGAGGCTAGAACAGTTTTTGAAGTCACAGCATTATCAGATCTTCACAGTTTAGGAGATGCAGATTACTAGTAAAGTAATCTGATGTGTTAATGTGTGGCTTGAATTTACTTTTACTTACAACTTAAAAATTATTCTATTCTAGTCTTTTATATCTCTGTTACCCTTAGTTAAAGAAATCAGAATCAAACATTAGCTTGCTGATCAAAATTTATTGCTTGGGTCAAGTCCTGAATGTTTATGAGGATGAAAATCAAGCTCAGTTCAACAAATTTAAAAAAATTACATGTATTTCATGTTAATTAGACTTTTTAGTTTATAAAAAGCAGTTCATCAATTAGGTGTACTACCCCTTCAGATAATCTGAGAGATATAAATGTATTGGAGTTTTAAAATTCAGTGGCAGACAAAAGAGAGAAATGTACATTCAGAACTAGCCTGGTAGAGGTGGAATTTGAGGAAGCTTTGAAGGAATATTTAAGATGAACAAGAGAAGATGGAGAACATAGTGTGTATTCTGGTTTTAGCAAATACATGTACATGGAGCATAGGTTTACCTGTTAAAATGTAAGCTGTAAGGGGCTGGCGCTGTGGCACAGCAGGTTAATGCCCTGGCCTGAAGCGCCAGCATCCCATACAGGTGCTGGTTCTAGTCCCGGCTGCTCCTCTTCCAATCCAGCTCTCTGCTATGGCCTGGGATAGCAGCAGAGGATGGCCCAAGTGCTTGGGCCCCTGCACTTGCGTAGGAGACCCAGAAGAAGTTCCTGGCTCCTGGTTTTGGATTGGTGCAGCTCCGGCCGTTGCAGCCATCTGGGGGAGTGAACCAGCAGATGGAAGACCTCTCTGTCTCTGCCTCTCTCTGTAACTCTGTTTTTCAAATAAATAAAATAAATCTTTAAAAACAATGTAAGCTGTAGGTTTTACCCCCAGAAATTCTTAGTCACTGGGCTTGGACTGATAACCAGGAATACTAATTTTTAATAAGTACCCCGATCATTTTGTATGTAATAGAGAACAATTGAAGGCAGAGATACATTTTCGCAATGATATTTTTACTACATTATAATTCATTATTTTATGCTATATACCTTTTTATTTGACAGGTAGAGTTATAGACAGTGAGAGAAACAGAGAAAAAGGTCTTCCCTTCGCTGGTTCACTCCCCAAATGGCCGCTGTGGTTGGCGCTGCGCTGATCCGAAGCCAGGATCCAGGTGCTTCTTTCTGGTCTCCCATGCGGGGGCCCAAGCACTTGGGCCATCTTCCACTGCCCTCCCGGGCCACAGCAGAGAGCTGAACTGGAAGAGAAGTAACCAGGACTAGAACCCGGTGCCCAAATGGGATGCCAGCGCCGCAGGTGGAGGATTATTAACCAAAATGAGCTATATACTTAAACTGAATCTTGGTATCTTACCTGTTGTTTGGTTAGTTCCATTGCTCATTCCTTTTTCTGTTTTTTAAAGATTTATTTATTTGAAAGGGAAAGAGAGATTTTCCATTCTCTGGTTCATTCCCCAAATGACTTTGGAGTTTAGGGCTGAGTCAAGTCAAAGCCAGAATCCTGAAACTCCACTCAGTTTTCCCACGTGGGTATAGGAGCCCAGGGACTTGGGACTTTGCTGCTGCTTTCCCAGGAGCATTAGCTGGGAGCTGAATCAGAAGTGGAACAACTGGGATTCCAGCTGGCACTTCAGTAAGAGGTGCCAGCATCACAGACTTAACTGCATCACAATTACCGGCCTCCATTTATTTTTTCATCAAAGCATTTGGAAATGTAATTAATGTGTATAATATTGAGTATATAAATAATTATCATAACTATTTGTGCTCAAATTGTACACATTATTTTAAATGTCTATTTTTTTAAATTTGAAAGGCAGAGCAATAATGAGAGAAACAGAAATAAATCTTCCATCTTGTGGTTCATTCCCCAAATGCCTGCAGCAGCTAGGCCTGGAACTCCATCTAGGTGTCTCTCACATAGTGGCAGAGACTCAAGTGCTTGAGCCATCATCTGCTTCCTCCCAAGATGCGTTAGTAGGAAGCTGGATTGCAAGCAGAGGATCTGAGGCTCGAGCCAGCATTTTGCTGTCCCAAGCAATGGCTTACCTCTGAACTGCAAAACCTGCCCCAGTTCACATTACTGATTTTTAGTAATGGATAAGGATAAATATTTGGTCAGTACATTCATTACTTTCCATTTGGGGCTAAACAGTATGGTGAAACAATTCATTTAAATGATTTTAATTCAGTTACAAATGCAAAGATTGGTATAGGAATTGAACAAGGACTTTATTTCATTTAAAGATACAATTTTAAAAATAAAACAAAAAACTACACAAAGGAGTTTAAAAGAATAGCATTTAAAATTTTTCCTGGGGCTGACACTTGGCCTTACAGTTAAGATGCCTATTGGGATGCCTACATTGCATATCGAAGTTCCTGGGTTTCAATCCCAGCTTTGCTTCTGATGGTTCAGGTGGTTGGGTAAGAGACCTGGATTGAGTTTCTGGCTCCTGGCTTTGGCTTCAGCCCAGGTCTGTTTCAGGCGTTTGGGGGAGTGAACTGGTAGATAGGAACCCTGTCTCTTTCTTGCTGCCTCTAAAATAAATAATTTTATTAGAATTTCAGAACATTTCTCTCCCAAAATCCGTTAAGGGGAAATTTGACAATACGTATCACAATATTCATTAAGAATAACTTTTGACACACTTAAAACAATTTTTTCTATAAAGTCACCCATCCTCTTGTGATTAAGAGGCAGGCACTATCCCATACAAGGTTTCCATATAGAAGACTTTCTTGCTCCAAGAATCTTGATGTGGAGGGAGGTACATATATTGGTTTAAAATGTCTATACACACACACGCTTAGAAAAACCCATTGGATTTAGAGGATGGGAAGCAGATATATTCTGAATTCCCTACTCAGTGTTTTTTTCCTACTTAATTGAGCTTTCAACTTTAATTTTATTATATTGCATCCATATTTATTGCAAGAGAGCTATGTGATTTTTTCCATTTTTTTTTTTCTACTTCATATAAGAAGGATTTTCTTTTCTGTTCAGTTTTGAACAAGGTTTGGAGAAGACATGAAGAGTGTGCCTAGTATAAATTGCAAAGCTTATTTTTGAGGAGGCCAGTGACAAGAGGGACCAGAAGAGAGAATTAACAAACTACGGTTATAAGACTGTAAGACTTAGGTTCCTGATTTTAGTTTTCTCTTACGTTCTTGAGTTCTGTGAGATACACATGTAACCTTTATAAAAATTCCCCCTTTTGCTGGAGCTACCTCTAGCCAGATTCTGTCCTTAGAGCCAGAAGTCTTATCTAAGGCAAACACCTGCTTTTTTTTTAGGGTATGTGTTGATTATGTTACTTGAAAGGTTGTTTAATTCTTACAGTCTTGCAAAATAGGTATTATTCCTTTGGAAAAAAAAACATGAGGAAACTCAATCTTGGGAGAGATTAGGTAATTTGATCAAGGATCATAGTAGCTAATAAGTGATCAAACTAGAATTGAAATACAGATCTAACTTCAAAGTCAATTCTTATGTAGTCTAAAAATTTTTTATTGAGCATTACCTGTGAATAAGCCACTAGATTACAAGAGAGAAGGAGGATAGGGGCAATCAGGCAGTTAAATTTTAGTAATAGTTGTGTGCGAGGGAATGAAATATGCTATAGAGCACATGGGAGGTCAGGGAAAATTCCTTGAACATTTGAGTTGTCAAGAGTCAAGTATAAGGGAGGAGATAGTTGTGCCAAGCATTTATGAGAACAGTATGGTACATTTGATGATCTGTCTAGAAGAAATTCAGGATGCCAGGAGCATAGACTACAAGGAGAATGGAAAGAGCCAGTAGAAGTAAATAAAGCAAATCATGTGAGACCTTGTATTTATTCATTTGAGGAGTTTGGACTTTATCCTTGGAGAAGGGAGGAGCTATACCATTAAAGGCTCATAATCACATTTCCTTTTAGAATGCACAGATATTATTCCTGCTACAGCCAGAAAAGATGGGAGATCACTAGAGGCATGGAAATCAGCTGCAATGATTAACTTTTGCAGTAATCCAGACAGTATGTGATTAGCAGCCAAGGATAGCAGTAATTCATTCAGGGTGAGGGTGAGGGGCAGAATTTTAGAGATTACAGGATAGTATGATCAACTCTTGACTGATTGGGTATATTTGGCATAGGAGGGGTAGGAGTTAAACATGACTCAGGTTTGTAAGGCAACAGGTAGGTGGGAGGACTATTGTTACTGTTCACTGAAACATGGGTGACAGTGAAGGAAGAGTAAATTGTGATGGAAAAGATGACAGATCTCATTCTGGACATGATAAAGTTGAGGTTCCTGGAAGATGGTCTACTAGATGACTAGTAGACAGCTGTACTAGCTAAAAGAGCCATCAATAGTGAATAGTGTGATAACACAAGAACTGATTTTCATCTTCACCCTTCCGCTTTCTAGGAAAGAATGTAGATATCTAATAAGGTTTGATATTTTGGAAAATTCTAGAGACTTTTTTCATTAATTTAAAAAGTAAGATTATGTTTTTCTCCCAACAAATTACTAGAAAATCATTGCTTGTCTTTGCCATTCTATATTGTAATTACCATTATTCTGTAGACTTTCAGTATTTTTTAGATGGAAAAATAAACCTATTTAAAAAGAAAAATTTGTACTTTACAAATGCTTTTACCTAGTAGATATCCTATAGAATTTTATTGGCATTGATTTTGAATGAAAGAAAAGCTTAGAAAATTGAATAGTAAATATTATCTGATAAATGCCAGAAACCAGACTCTTTTTAAAGATTTATTTGTTTATTTATTTGAAAGTCAGAGTTACACAGAGGAGAGGCAGAGAGAAAGAGAAGTCTTCCATCTGATGGTTCACTACACAGATGGCCACAATGGCCAGAGCTGCACCGATCCGGAGCCAGGAGCTTCTTCTGGGTCTCCCATGTGGGTGCAAGGGCTCAAGGACTTGGGCCATCCTCCACTGCTATACCAGGCCGTAGCAGAGAGCTAGATCAGAAGAGGAGCAGCCCGGACTAGAACTGGCGCCCATATGGGATGCCGGCACTTCAGGCCAGGGCGTTAACCCGCTGTGCCACAGCGCCGGCCCCTGAAATAATATTTTAAAAGCATGTTTGGCTATTAAAATTGTAAAGCACACATTTACATACTTTGAAATATTCTTAACCAAAGTGAACTATTTACTTTAAGTAGTAAAACAAGGATATTTCAAAGAATTCATAGAAAATGCAGTTTAAAAAATAAGTTTATCTTGGTCAAACAAAGCTTGAAAACCATGTGTAGTTGTTTCATAATCTACATTTTGCACAATTGTTTTGAAATACATATGCATGTGCATGTATTTCAGATGGATTTTTGCACCAAAATGCAAGCATCCCAAGCAGTGACTTAACTAAATCTAATTTCGTTAAACAAATCTAATTTCTGCTCTTTATTCTTAAAGAGAGATTTAAAAAAAAAAAAAAGCACAAAGGAGACATGTGTTGATAAAGAAATACTTGCAGAGGAGTGGGTGTTGTGGTGCAGTAGGTTAAGCTGCCACTTTGGATTTTCAGCACTCCATATCAGACTGCCCATTCGAGTCCCAACTGTAGTACTCCATAACAGGCAGTGGATGATGGCTCAGGTGCTTGGGCCCCTGCCATATACATGTGAGAGCTGGATGATGTTCTGGACTCCTGACTTTGTCCTGGCTCAATCCTGACTGTTCTAGGCTTTTGGGGGAGTGATCAGCAGACGGAAGACCTTTGTCACTCTCTGTTGCTCTTTGAAGTAGATAAAAATAAAATAAATAAACATAAAAAGGAAATAGTTGTATGGTACATTTTTAAAGCTTTAAAACACCAATTGAAGAGTCCATGCATTGTCTGAGAAGCATTTTCATTGATGTAAGGACTTGAAAATAATATAATTATTATAATAATATATAATATAATGTATATTATATATAATATAATTATTAATTGCAATTTGTCTATCAGAGATATTGACAAAAGATCAAGAAATAAAGTGTGAAAATCAGAGATTTTCGAGTTGAGTGAATTTGTAGAGAATTTGTAGAGAAAATGATGCCTTTCCACCAATAACCTATCTCAGATAGCTTCCTGCTATGGCTAAAGGTAATTAGCTTTGACCTTGGATCATCATAATTCACATCTGTTCTATATTGGATTTAATTTTTTTAAATCTTGAAGCTTTACATTAATTTGTAAAGTTATATTACTTCAACCCATGGCAAAAAATTTTAAAAATTCTTTACATATTCCTTACATCAGGCCCTTCTTGTGGCTGATCCTCTCCCAGACTTCATTGAAACCATCGTGAGACTCCCAAGACTGAGTTGGCTTACTTTTTCTCCAAGGTCAATTGTTTATGTATCTGAAATACAAAAATAAAATAAAATGATGGTAGGAAATTGCTACTATTAGTGGGCCCTGTAAACTCAGTTTTCCATGGTTCACATTTTCTATTCACTTTGACTCTTGGAAAATTAAAATCTTTGTTTGCTTTTACAAGACAAAGTCCAGTTAGTAGTCTGCTGCTTTCTCCTCTCTGCCTCTTCCCTCTGTTTTCTGTTCTTTTATGGCTCTGCCTGTCCTTTGTGCTTTATGCTAAAAGGAGGTGTTTTGAAAACGAAAATTAGAGGAAGATCACTGACTGTGTTTGTGATCTGTAGAGCACTGTGATCCGTGGAGATTGCTCATGTCATATCTTAGGAAATTAAGTCTGCAAATTAATTTCTGTAGGATTTCTAAACTTCGTTGTAAGTTGGAGCCATCTGGGTAAAATGCCAAACTAGCTTCCCCTCAATACTGGATACAACATACAGTATCACAGTTGATTAACTTGTGAGAGTTGGTTTATAGAAATAATGTACAATTAAGTCTTTTTTAAAATTCAAAAATATACTAAACAGAATTTTTAATCACTATTACTAATGAGGCAACCTGGTTATGATGAGGGTTTGGAGGCTGTTTTCAAAATGACTAAATTTGTGTCTGTCAAGCAGTGAAACTAGCTGCCAGTAATGTTAATCTTAATATTTGTGATGTTTTTTACATGGCTAGTATTTAATAACTTATCAATGAACAGAAAATGTTATATACAGAGCTTCCCTAGAGGTTGTGTGGGTGGTGGAAAGAGTGTAGCACAGAAGTGAGAAAACCTCATTTCTTAGTTGTGCTCACTTTTAGTTTTATCTCGGAACAAAACACAGCTTCCCTTGGCTTCTGGATCTGTCAAGTAAGGTGTAGAGATTGTACATATTCTTTCTTGGGAACATACTAGGATTATTATGGAATCAAAATTAATAAAGTACTTTGGAGACAAAACAATGTAAAATACTGTTTCTTTTTTTTTTTTTAAACTTTTATTTAATGAATATAAATTTCCAAAGTACAGCTTATGGATTACAATGGCTCCCCCCCGCCCATAACTTCCACTCGCAACCCTCCCCTTTCCCGCTCCCTCTCCCCTTCCATTCACATCAAGATTCATTTTCAATTCTCTTTATATACAGATCAGTTTAGTATATATTAAGTAAAGATTTCAACAGTTTGCCCTCACATAGCAACACCAAGTGAAAAATACTGTTGGAGTTATAGCATTAAATCACAATCTACAGCACATTAAGGACAGAGATCCTACATGATATTTTTTTTTAAATTGATTAATTTTCTATGCAATTTCCAATTTAACACCAAGGTTTTTTTTTTTTTTCATTTTCAATTATCTTTATATACAGAAGATCAATTCAGTATATACTAAGTAAAGATTTCATCAGTTTGCACCCACACAGAAACACAAGGTTTAAAAATACTGTTTCAGTACTACTTACAGCATTACTTCACATTGGACAACCCATTAAGGACAGATGCCACATGAGACGTAAGTACACAGTGACTCCTGTTGTTGATTTAACAATTTGACACTCTTGTTTATGGCGTCAGTAATCTCCCTAGGCTCTAGTCATGAGTTGCCGAGGCTATGGAAGCCTTTAGGGAGTGCCGACTTCGATCTTATTCTGATAGGGTCCTAGTCAAAGTGGAAGTTCTCTCCTCCCTTCAGAGAAAGGTACCTCCTTCTTTGATGGCCCCGTTCTTTCCACTGGGATCTCACTCACAGAGATCTTTCATTTAGGTCTTCTTTTCTTTTTTTTTTTTCCCAGAGTGTCTTGGCTTTCCATGCCTAAAATACTTTCATGGGCTCTTGAGCCATATCCGAATGCCTTAAGGGCTGATTCTGAGGCCAGAGTGTTATTTAATACTGTTTCTTTTTTAAAGATTTGACGGAGGGAGGGAGGGAAGGAGGAAGAGAGACAGAGAAAGAGAGGTCTTCCATCTACTAGTTCACTCCTCAAGGGTCTGCAATGGCCAGAGCTGGGCAGATCCAAAACCAGGAGCCTGTAGTTTCTTTTGGGTCTCTGACAAGGGTGCAGGAACCCAAGCACTTGGGATATCTTCCACTGCTTTCTCTGGCCATAATCAGAGAGCTGGATTGGAAGAGGAGCAGCCAGCACAGGAACCAGTGCCCATATGGGATGGTAGTGCTGCAGGTGGAGGTTTAGCCTACTAAGCCCCTAAAATACTATTTTAAAATATCTTAACATGCTTTACAATGTAATAATGTGTTATCTACTGTTTGAGCCTGATGTATTAAAATTTTATTTTAAATTTATCCTAAACATATTGTCAAAGGTAATTTTGATATATGACCACCTAATATAAAGTAAAAAAAAAAAAAAAAGTTAAAAAAATTTTGTCAGTTTATTTTCGAGTCAGAGATCTTCCGTCTGCTTGTTCATCATTCAGATTCCCTCACAAACCAGAGCTGGGCCAGCCTGAAGCCAGAAAGACTAGACCTAGAGCCTGGGTCTCTCATGTGGATGGCAGGGAGCCAAGTACTTGAGCAATAATCTGCTGCCTCCTAGGATGCACATTATCAGGAAGCTTGATCAGAAGTGGAGGAGCCAGAAGTATTCCAGTATGTTTTGGGAGGGGTCCCAGGCAGTACCTTAAGCCCTCTGCCAATGCCTGCTCCTCAGTTGAAAAGCTTTAGTCCGACAGGAATCAAAAAGTTAGGAAATACATGAATACTATAAAAAGTTTATGGAATGTAGAATTTAAAAATGAGTTAATTTTGCTGCAGAAACTATGGAAATCCATAAATGTGATGGTTCTTCAGAAAGTCAAGGGAAAATGTATTTAACGAAAAAACTATGCATGGCTTTCAAAATTTTTTGTTAGTGTTTGTTGTGGCCTCATCTTTCCCCTTCTTATTATGGGTGTTTTATTAACACTGTGCTACTTACAGTTTTTAAAACGTACTTGTTCTCCCTTGACTATGGACTTTTGCTTACCATGCTATCTCTGCTTAAAAGACAGTCTTTGCCTCATGAGTTCTATAGTTTATATCTAATTGGCCTTTTTTGCCTCCCTGATCTATATTTTGGAAGATTAGTAGTGATAGGGGAAGCAGACTGGGAGAAGAAAAATTGGAGGGGCCAGCGCTGTGGTGTACGTAGCCAGTAAAGCCGCCGCCTGCAGTGCCGGCATCCCATATGGGTGCCGGTTCGAGTCCTGGCTGCTCCACTTCTGATCCAGCTCTCTGCTTCGGCCTGGGAAAGCAGTAGAAGACGGCCCAAGTCCTTGGGCCCCTGCACCTGCATAGGGGACCCGGCAGAAGCTCCTGGCTCCTGGCTTCAGTTGCGGGCAATTGGGGAAGTGAACCAGTGGATGGAAGACCTTCCCGCTTCACTCTCGCTCTCTGTAACTCTTTTAAATAAATATATCTTAAAAAGAAAAGAAAAGAAAAGAAAATTGGAGAAGCTAACTTAGAATGTCAAATTTAAGGAGATGAGATTTGTTCTGTAGATAATAGGAAGCCATTGGAAGTTCCAGGAGAGTGTTAAGAGTTCTACTTTGTAAAGATTGTTAGGCCATCAACACATTAGAACCCCTTTGGGTTGAACTGCAGGTTAGAGATCACCATAAATTGTTAGACTATGAGGCAGAATTGTAGAAAAAGGTGATTAGGATCTGAAGAAAATCAGAGCAATTATTAATTAATTTAAAAGTATTTATTGATGCCGTTAAAGAATTTATTTATTTATTTATTTATTTGAAAGGCATAATTAGAGAGAGGTAGTAGGGGGGAGTCTTCTATCCACTGGCTCACTCCCCAAATGAGCACAGCAGCTGAAGCTGAGCCAATCTGAAGTTATGAGCCTGGAGCTTCTTCCCAGTCTCCCATGTGGGTGCAGGAACCTAAGGACTTGGACCATCTTGTGCTACTTTCCAAGCACATTAGCAGAGAGCTGGATTGGAAGTGGAGAAGCTGGATTCATCCGGTGCTCGTATGGGATGCCGGCACTGCAGGCAGCAGCTTTACCTGCTACACCGCAGGACCAGCCCCTTGATACTCGTTCTTATCTAAGCCCTGTTCTTAGTCTGGAGGGATTCAGGACTCCAGAAAGAGAGAGAGAGAGAGATCAATCTTCGATCTGCTGGGTCACTCACCAAAGGGCCACCAGGGCTGGACCAGGCTGAAGCCAGGAGCCTAGACTCCTAGGTCTTCCATATGGGTGACAGAGACCCAAATACTTAGGCAGTATTCTGCTGCTTTCCCAGTCACATTAGCAGGGAGCTAGATCAGAAGTGCAGCAGCCAAGACTCAAACGAGTGTTCATTTGGGCTGCTTGCATTGCAGGCTGCAGCCTAACACACTATGCTACATTGCACCCCACCTCTGTCTTTATATATACATATATATATACACACACACATATACATACACACACACACACACATATATATATATTGTGTGTGTATATATATATATATATATATATATATTTGAAAGGCAGTGTTAAAAAGATTTGAGAGAGAAGAGACAGAAAAAGAGATCTTCCATCCGCTAGTTTATTCCCCAAATGGCCACAGTAACTGGGGCTGGGCCAGGGTGAAGCCAGGAGTCAGGAGCTTCTTCCAGGTCTCCCGTATGGGTTCAGGGGCCTAAGGAGTTGGGCCATCTTTTGCTGCTTTCCAAGGCACATTAGCAGAGAACTATATTGGAAGTAAAGAAGCCGGTTGAATCAGCAACCATATGGGATGATGGTGCTTCAGGCCAAGCCTTAACCCACTTAGTGCAGTGCCAGTCCCAGCCCCCCTCCCCCATTTATAAAAGATTTATTTTATTTGAAAGGCAGAGTTAGAAAGATTTTCCATCTGCTCGTTCACTCCCCAAATGGCTGCAGTGGCCAGAGCTGGGCTGATGAGGAGCCAGGAGTCAGGAGCTTTTTCTGGTTCTCCCACACAGGTCCAGGAATCCAAGTACTTGGACCATCCTCTACTGCTTTCTCAGGCCCATTAGCAGGGAACTGGATTGGAAGTGAAGCAGCCTGGACTTAAACTGGTGCCCACATGGGATGCCAGCAATGCCCAAATGCCCACAACCTTTGGGGCTAGGATAAACTGAACCCAGGAGCCTGGAACTCAATCTAGGCATCCCATGTGAATGGCAGGAACCAAATTACCTCAACCATCACTGCTGCCTCCCAGGGTCTGAATTAGTGGGAAACTGAAGTCAGGTGCAAGAGCTCCCTGTGAAAGCACGTGAACCAGCACTCATATGGGATGCCAGCATCACAGGCAGAGACTGAACCCACTATAAAACACTGTCTCCAAGTAATGCCATTTATAATGTCCAAACATAAATGCCTAGGAATAAATTTAACAACAACTAGGGGTAAGCATCAACTGTACTGGGTAAGACACTGCTTGGAATGCCTGCTGCTTACAGCACAGTGCCTGAGTTCAAGTCCTGCTTCTTCTGATGCCAGCTTCCTGCTAATGTGCATTTTGGAAGGTAGCAGCTGTTGGCTCAAGTTTTTGGGTCCCTGCCACCCACATGGAAGACCCAGATTGAGTTCCAGGCTCTTGACTTCTGCCTGACTCAGCCCCAGCTGTTGTAGGCATCAAGGGAGTAAACCAACAGATGGAAGATCTCTTGTCTTCTTAAATTTAACTGGACAAAATCTATATACTGACAACCTCAAAGCATTGCTGGGGAAAAGGTTTTTAACTTTTAAACATATGGAATAGCATTCATGATCAAGAAGTCAATTTTCCCCGTTGATCTATATTTAGTATAATCCAAATTCAAATCCCAGCAAGCATTGATTGATAATCAGATTCTAAAATGTTTATGGAAATACAAAGACCTTAGTGCGTGGTTTGGCAAACTGAAATTACAGGCCAAATATGGCCCACTGCCTGGTTTTGGAAATTGATTTATTTCAACACTGCCATTCCTAATGTTTATTATCCATGGCTGCTTTTATAATGAAGTGGCTGGCAGAATCAGATAGCTGTTACAAAGAACCTATGTTCTACAGAGCTTAACATATTTACTGTCTGACCCTTTGCAGAGAAAAGTTGCCAACCCTTCCCTGGTGTATCCAAAGCAATTTTAAAGAAGTTGGAAAAAACTGTATGACTTAAACTACCTAATGTCAAGACTTAACTGTAAAGCAGGAGTATAATTGACATAAACATAGACATTCAAAACAATGGAACAAGTAGTGTGTAGAAATACAGGGTAGCCCATATGTATACAGTTAGTTATGGGAAATGGGTAGCATTTTTTTTTTTCCAACAAATGGTAGTTAGGATAACTAGAGATCAAGTTTAAATAGGGGAGTTTTTTTTTTTTTTCTTTTCATACTGTTGAACTCTTAACAGAGTTAATCGTATGTGTATAAAGTCAAATCAAAATAGATCTCATAAAAAAAAGAGTGGTAATAAGGGAGGAAGGAAAAATTTTGTAACTATAAAGTTGTATAGTTCTGCATACATTCCTGTGGATTTACTTCTAAGGGTACAATTTAAAAACTTGCCATGGACCCCAAATCTCATTAAGCAGGGTGGTAAAAATGCCATATTAAGTGACCATATTAAGTGTTAAAGCAGTCATATAGATAGGATTAAGTGTTAAAGGATCATATAAATAAGATCAAATGTCTGATAATAATAATAGAATTAAAAAGGAGAAAATGCTCCAACATGGGCAACAGTCCACACAGCAGACTCATAGAATCATAATCTCTTTAAATAGCACTCTGACCTCAGAATCAGCCCTTAAGGCATTCTGGTCTGGCTGAAAAGCCCAAGCAAGCATTTCAGGCATGGAAAACCAAGACACTGTGGCAAAAAAAAAACAAAACAAACAAACAAATAAAACAAAAAAACAAACCTACATAAAGGATCTCTGTGAGAGAGACCCCAGTGGAAAGAAGTGCCATCAAAGAAGGATGTACTGTACTCTGAAGGGAGGAGAGAACTTCCACTTTGCTTATGGCCTTGTCTAAATACTGAGATTCTGGATTCAAAGGGCTCCCATAGCCTTGGCAGCTCATGTCAAGAGCCTTGGGTGATCACTGACTTCATACATAAGAGTGTTAATTGTTAAATTAACAACAGGAGTCACTATGCACTTACTTCCCGTGCAGGACTTCTGTTCTCAATGAGTTGTATTATGAGAATTAACTGTAAAACTTGTTCTCAAACAGTTTTTCTTTTGTGCATGTGTGTGCATATTGTTGAAGTCTTTATTTAGTATAGAGTTGGTCTTCTGTGTATAAAGTTAGTTGAAAATGAACCTTAATGGAGAATGGGACTGGGAATGGGAGAGGGAGGAGGAAGTGGGGTGGAAGTGGGGTGGGAGGGCAGGTATGGTGGGAAGAATCACTGTATTTCTAAAGTTGTACTTATGAAATTTGTATTCATTAGATAAAAGGTTTCTTTGGGAGAAAAAAATAAAAAAAATTGAAGCTCAGACTTCATAACATAAAAAATTAACTTAAAATGACTCAAAAGCTTGATGTAAGAATTCAAACTTTAAGATGAAAACTAGAGAGAAAATCTGGTAAAGAATTCCTAGGATATATATACCACAAAACATAGTATTAAAAATTCTTAGTTGGATTCCATCAAAATTAAAAAAAAATACCCAAGACATTGTTATACAATGCAAAGACAGCCTACAGACTAGAAGAAAATGTTATAATACTGTGCATATATTTGGCAACTTGATCCCAGAATACATAAATAATGCAGTTTTTTAAAAAGATTTATTTATTTATTTGAGAATTACATAGAGAGAGGGAGAGGCTGAGAGAGAGAGGTGTCTTCCATCTGCTGGTTCACTCCCAATTGGCTTCAGTGGCCAGAGATGCGCTGATCTGAAGCCGTACTGATCTGAAGCCAGGAGCTTCTTCTGGGTCTCCCACATGGGTGCAGGGACCCAAGGACTTGGGCCATCTTCCACTGCTTTCCCAGGCCACATCAGAGAGCTGGATCGAAAGTGGAACAGCTGGGACTCTTAACTGATGTCCCTATGGGATGCCAGCACTGCAGATAGTGCCTTTACCCGATATTCCACAGAACTGGCCCTATAATTTTGAATGTTACAGTAATAACTATTATTTTCGGAACATAACAGCATATAGCCCAGTTTAAAAATTTATTTATACAGGGATTTCAGCAATGTAGACATGGATAATCAGCATTTGGAAATGTGCTCAGAATTAGATTCGTGGTTATTACAGAAGTGTTAATTAAAACTAGAGAGACATTGTAATATGCCTGTTACAATGACTTACAAAAAAGCCTGCCAATAACAAGTGTTGAGGACGTGGAGCAACTGGAACTCTCATTTTGTTGATGAGAATCTTTATTTTATTGTATTTTTTGTAGTGAGAGTTTTAAGTGGGGAACTGACCCAGTGGAGCATTGGAAATGTAAGAAAATTCTCATGGTGTCTTAGTAATATGTAATCTTACTTAGGTTACCATTGAATCCAGTCAAATAATTAATTTAGAGGGTAGTCTTTTTGAAATGCCCCTGATAGATTTTGGCAAATTAGATACCGGTAAAAATGTTTAACAGTTGTTCCAGTCCCGACCATTATTTCTATCAGTTATAAGAAATCAGTTCTGGCCGGTGCTGTGGCTCAACAGGCTAACCCTCTGCCTTGCGGTGCCAGCACACCGGGTTCTAGTCCCGGTCGGGGCGCCAGATTCTATCCCGGTTGCCCCTCTTCCGGGCCAGCTCTCTGCTGTGCCCCAGAAGTGCAGTGGAAGATGGCCCAAGTCCTTGGACCCTGCACCCCATGGGAGACCAGGAGAAGCACCTGGCTCCTGCCATCGGATCAGCGCAGTGCGCCGGCCGCAGCGCGCTGGCCGCGGCGGCCATTGGAAGGTGAACCAACAGCAAAAGGAAGACCTTTCTCTCTGTCTCTCTCTCTCACTGTCCACTCTGCCTGTCCCCCCCCCCCAAAAATATATATATATATAATAATAATAATAAAAGAAATCAGTTCATTTGGGGCTGCGCTGTGACGCAGCGATTAACACCCTGGCCTGAAGCACTGGCATCCCATACGGGCACTGGTTCGAGACCTGTCTGCTCCACTTCCTGTCCAGTTTTCTGCTGTGGCCTGGGAAAACAGTAGAAGATGGCCCAAGTCCTTGGGCCCCTGCACCCACATGGGAGACCCAGAGGAAGCTCCTGGCTTCAGATCAGTGCAGCTTCAGATCAGCGCATTTCTGGCCATTGTGGCAAATTGGGGAGTGAACCAGCGGATTGGCACGGCTCCAGCTGTTGTGGCCAATTGGCTTTACCCACTTCACTGCAGCACTGGCCCCTTATTGACTTTTGTATGAAAGCTGTTCTAGCTGGGGTGAGGTGAAACCTTATTATAGTTTGGATTTTGTGATCCTGAGCATTCTTTCATGTGTCTATTTACTATTTGAATTTCCTCTTTCGGAAAACACTTGTTCCAGTTCTTTGCCCGTTTCTTAACTGGATTGTTTGTGTTGTTGAGTTTCTTGAGCTCCTTCTAAATTCTGGATATTAATCCTTTGTGATTTTCATAGTTTCCAAATATTTTCTTCCATTCTGTTGGTTGCCTCTTCAGTTTGCTGAATGTTTCTTTTGCAGTGCAGAAGCTTCTCAGTTTGATGTAATCCCATTCGTCAATTTTGGCTTTTGATTGCCTGTGTTTATGGGGTCTTTTCCACAAAGTCTTTGCCTGTGCCAATGTCTTGAAGGGTTTCCCCAGTGTTCTCTAATTCTTTAATGGTTTCAGGTCGTAGATGTAGGTCTTTGATTCGTTTTGAGTGGATTTTTGATCAGGTATAAGGTAGGTGCCTTGTTTCATACTTATGCATGCAGAGATCCAGTTTTCCCAGCACCCTCTGTTGAAGAGACTGTCCTTGCTCCAAGGATTAATTTTAGCTTCTTTGTCAAAGGTAAGTTGGTTGTATACGCATGGATTGATTTCTGGAGTTTCTGTTCTGTTCCATTGGTCTACATGTCTATTCTTGTGCCAGTATCAGGCTGTTTTGATGGTAACTGCTCTGTGGTATGTCTTGAGATCTGGTATTGTGATATCTCTGGCTTTGTTTTTGTTGTTTAAGATTGTTTTAGCTATTTTGGGTTTCTTGTGTTTCCATATGAATTTTAGCATCATTTTTTTCTAGATCTGAGAAGAATGTCATTAGTGTTTTGATTGGGATTGCATTGAATCTGTAAATTACTTTCAGTAGTATGGACATTTTGAAGATACTGATTCTTCAAATCCTTGGACCTGGAAGATTGATCCATTTTTTATGTCTTCTATTTTTTTCTTTTTCTTTTTTTTTTTTTAAAGATTTATTTTATCTATTTGAAAGTCAGAGTTTGAGAGAAAGAGAGAGAGAGAGAGGGAGGGAGAGAGAGAGAGGTCTTCCATCTGCTGGTTCACTCCCCAATTGGCTGCAATGGCCGGAGCTACACTGATACGAAGCCAGGAGCCAGGAGCTTCCTCTGGGTCTCCTACATGGGCGTAGGGGCTTAAGGACTTGGGCCATCCTCTACTGCTTTCCCAGGCCATAGCAGAGAACTGGATTGGAAGTGGAGCAGCCTGGTCTTGAATTGGAGCCCATATGGGATGCCGGTGCTTCAGGCCAGGGCATTAACCCGCTGCTCCACAGTGCTGGCCCCCTTCTATTTTTTTCTTTAATGTTTTATAATTTCCATCATAGAGATCTTTGACTTCCTGCATTAAATTTGTTCCAAGGTTTTTTTTAATAACTATTGTGAACAGGATTAATCTTAGAAGTAGTTTCTCAGTTATGCATTGTGGGTGCAAAGGCTGTTGATTTTTGTGTGTTAATTTTGTATTCTGCCACTTTACCAGACTCTTTTATGAGTTCTAATAGTCTCTCAGTGGAGTCTCTTAGATCCCCTATATATAGAATCATGTCATCTCCAAATGGGATAGTTTGAATTTCTCCTTCCCAATTTGTATCCCTTTGATTTGTTTTTCTTGCAGAATGGCTCTGGCTAAATCTTCTAGGACCATGTTGAATAGCAGTAGTGAGAATGGACATCCTTGTCTGGTTCTGGATCTTAGTGGGAATGCCTCCAATTTTTCCCTGTTCGATAAGATGCTGGCTGTGGGTTTGTCATAGATTGCCTTGGTTGTGTTGAAGAATGTTCCTTCTATACCCAATTTTGCTTTAGGTTTTCATCATGAAAGAATGTTGTATTTTATCAGATGTTTTCTCTGCATCTATTGAGATAATCATATGGTTTTTGCTCTTCTGTTTGTTAATGTAATGTATCACACTTATTGATTTGCAATCAATTTGAACTATCAATTTGAACTATCCCTGAATATCAGAGATAAATCCCACTCTTCCAGGTGAATGATCTGTTGTTGGGTTCAATTAGCTAGTATTTTGTTGAAGATTTTCGTGTGTGTTTCGTCAGGGATATTGGTCTATTGTTCTCCTTTTCTGTTGTTTCTTTTTCTGGTTTAGGAATTAAGGTGATGCTGGCTTCATAGAAGGAGTTTGGGAGGATACCCTCCCTGTCATTTGTTTTGAAGAGCTTGAGAAGGATTGGATTCTTGAAGTGTCTGATAGAATTCAGCAGTGAAGTTATTAGGTTTGCGGCTTTTTTTTTTTTTTTTTTTTTTTTTTTGCAGGGGTCTTTATTACTGATTCAATGACCGTCTTGATTATTGATCTCTTTAGGTGTTCTGTGTCTTTGTGACTCAATTTTGGTATTTTTATGACTCATATTTGACTCAATGTGTCCAGGAATCAATCCATTTGTTTTATGTTTCCTGATTTATTGGCATTTAGTGCTTTGTAGTAATTCCTGATGATTTTTTATTTCTGTGGTATCTGTTGTTATATTTCCTTTTTCATCTAAATTTTATTAATTTGGGTCTTTTCCTTTTTTTTTTTCAGTTAGTTGGACTAACGGTGTGTCAATTTTGTTTATTTAAAAAAAAAAAACCCACTCTTCATTTCACTGATCTTTTTTATTGCTTTTTTTTTTTTTTTTTTTTTTTTAGCTTCAATTTTGTTTATTCTCTAATTTTCATTATTTGCCTCATGGGCAGTTACCTTTTGGTACTTAATGGATTTCAGTTGCCCAAGCTTTCTAGATAGCATAAACTGTAAAAGCTTGTACAGATTATTTGGATTCCATCCAGATCATTGATGGGTTTATGAGAGAGAAAAGCATTGTAGAGGTTGTGGAACAGCTGAAGTTCATGTTCAGTGTTGGTGGGACTGCAAAATGGCATAGCCACTATGATGAAAAACAGTTGAGCAGCTTCCTGTGGTAAGGGTGTATTTAACTTTATATGACCAAGCAGTTCCATTCCTAGGTATTGCAGGACACGGGGGATGGAGGGGGTAGGAAAGATGATATGTCTACACACTCAAAGAATGTTGGAAGGTTTATAGGGGCTTTATTTATAATAGCCTAAAATTTATCAACAAGTGAATGAATAAATTATGCTATAGTAACATGGGATTCTATTCAATAATAAAAATTAGTGAACTGATACATGCAGCAATATAAAAGTATCTTTGGTATGCAGTGTTTAGTGAAAAAAGCCAGATATCAAAAACCCTTATATCATGTGATTCCATTTATAAAAAACTCTAGAGAAGATAATCTTTAGTTAGAGAAAACATATCAGGGGCATTAGGGTTAGGAGAAGGGATTGACTAGGAAGGGTACAACAGAATCTTCGGCAGAGAATGGCAGGAGAGGGGATGGCTAAATACTGTACATTGTGGTTTTATACATTCACCAAATTCATGGTGCTGTATATTTAAAATGAGTGCATTTTATTGTGTGTAAGTTATATCTAAAAGTTTAATTTTAAAAAAGGAACACTGTAGTTAAAGAATTTCTGGTTATAGATAAAGAATTTCTAATAGTATCTAACAGATTTCTGTAATTTTTTAAAAGATATATTTATCTATTTGAAAGGTGGAGTTACAGAAAAGGGAGGCAGAGAAAGAAGTCTTCCATCCACTGGTTCACTCCCCAAATGGCCACAACAATCAGAGCTTGGCTGATCTGAAGCCAGGAGCCAGGAGCCAGGAGCTTCTGCTGGGTCTCCTGTGTGTATGCAGGGGCCCAAAGACTTGGGCCATCTTCCACTGCTTTTCCAGGCCATTGCAGAAGGCTGGATCGGAAATGGAACAGCCAGGACTCAAACCAGTACCCATATGGGATGCCAACACTGCAGGCTATGGATTTACCTGGTACGCTGAAGCACCAGCCCCTGAGATTTTTGTAATTTTAAATAAGTTTGTATTACTCAAAAAAATCTCTAGTAGTAATATTCAAAATCGGAATTAAGGCTTTGTTTTCCAGCAGATATTTGTGGACATATAGATATGAAATTGGTTGCTTAATCTTTTTTTAACTTTCAGGATGTTTCATATTCATGTAACCACTTTGAAGGATATTTAGGAGTATTTTGTTTAACTGTTAAATCCCAATATGTTAAGAAGGGATTTAATTGGAATAGTGTACTTTTTAATATCCTTTCAGCTGCAAGTAATAAAAACAAACCAAAACTTCCTTATACAGTAGGTATTTGTTTTCTCATTTAATAAGGTTTCTGGGGGCCAGTGCTGTGGCACAGCAGGTTAACACTTTGGCCTGAAGCGTTGGCATCCCATATGGGCACCAGTTCGAGACCCGGCTGCTCCACTTCCAATCCAGCTCTCTGGTATGGCTTGGGAAAGCTGTAGAAGATGGCCAAAGTGCTTGGGCCCCCGCACCACATGGGAGACCCGGAAGAAGAGTGCATGGACCCCTGCACCACATGGGAGACCCGGAAGAAGCTCCTGGCTCCTGGCTTCAGATTGGTGCATCTCCGGCTGTTGCTGCCAACTGGGGAGTGAACCAGTGGGTGGAAGATGTCTCTGTCTCTCTCTCTCTCTCTCTCTCTCTCTCTCCCCCCTCCCCACTCCCCACTCCCCCCTCTCCCTCTCTCCCTCTTTCCCTCTCCTCTCCTCTGTGTAACATAGACTCTTTTATGTTAGTATTTATAGCCACATTTTAAATTAATAGTATAGAGCTGAAATCGTTTTTAAACTTTTATTTAATAAATATAAATTTCCAAAGCACAACTTTTGAATTATAGCAGCTTTTCTCCCCATAACCTCCCTCCTACCTGCAATCATCCCATCTCCCATTCCCTCTCATCCCATTCTTCATCATGATTCCTTTTCAATTATCTTTATATACAGAAGATCAACTTCGTATATACTAAGTAAAGATTTCAACAGACTGCACCCACAAAGACACACAAAGTATACAGTACTGTTTGGGTAGTAGTTTTACCTTTAATTCACAAAGTACAACACATTAAGGACAGAGGTCTTACATGGGGAGCAGGTGCACAGTGACTCCCATTGTTGATTTAACAGTTGACACTATTATTTATGATGTCAATAATCACCCAAGGTTCTTGTCATGAGCTTCCAAAGCTATGAAAGCCTCTTGAGTTCACCAACTCCGATCTTGTTTAGACAAGGCCATAGTCAAAGTGGAAATTCTCTACTTCCTTCAGAGAAAGGTACCTCCTTCTTTGATGGCCCATTCTTTTTGCTGGGATCTCACTCACAGAGATCTTTCCTTTAGGTTTGTTTGTTTGTTGTTGTTGTTTTTGTTTTTTTGTTTTGTTTTGTTTTTGTTTTTTTGCCACAGTGTTTTGGCTTTCCATGCCTCCAAAACTCTCATGGGCTTCTTAGCCAGATCCAAATGCCTTAAGGTAGAGCTGAAATTGTAAATCTCCTGTCTCAGAATTTATGAGACTCACCTATTTCCCTTTGAAGTTAAAAGAAATTAATGAAATCTAATTAGTACTTCTTAGAACCTAAATAGAATAATGCAGATTTTATAATATTAATAAACCTATGTGCCATTCACATTGGTAGTTTGATACAGTAGATAAAGAGATAAGTTAAGCAGAACACTTTTAAGGAATGTATTGCCATTATTTGGGAGGTGGGGGTAAAGGATGGGGTTAGGAATTAGGCCAGTAAGCAAAAAAATAGGATTGAAAATGGAATGAGAGCTCCATGGGAAAATCTCACCAAAGTTAAGATGCTGTTGTGTTTAAAGGTTTTTGGCTTGGTTGATAGAGGGGGGAAATGCTCCCATCAGCTGGTTCACTAACCAAAGGCCCATAAGGAGACGGGATGAGCCTGACCAGGAGCTGAGAACTCAGTGATGCAGGTTCCTGACGTGGGTGACTAGAACATAACCACTTGAGCCGCCACCACTGCCTCCCAGGGTCTGCATTGGCAGGAAGCTAGAACAGGAGCTGGAGCAGGGATTTGGACCTGGGTGCTCTGACAGTCCACTGTGGAGCATGAGGGTCATTACTGGCATCCTAATTGCTAGGCCATATGTCCACCCCCTTAAAATCATTGATGCAGTTTTAAGCTAAAAGTTAACATTACCAAGTACAGGGAAAGCCTGAATGGGAAAGTAACATTTGTTGAGACCATCACTGAATGGATAAGATATTTGTCAATGGAGATGGGGGAAGAGTTTAAACAGAGATCTTCTTAGGAAGGAAAAAAAAAACCACAAAAATGGAAAAGCACTGGACATATGTATGGGAAGCAGTATTTCTTAAGTGTGTATGAACATAAGTATGAGAAGAGAGAAAAGAGATTAAGTTGGAAAGATTGGAAAGATTGACTGGCTTAAAATTTGTTAAGCATTGGGGTTACATATATTGATAGTGAAGGGAAAAGGTATAGATCTACTTTCCTTTATGGTAGTCACTAACCACATAGAGCTATTGAACACTTGAAATGTGTCTAGTCCAAATTAACTGGATTTCTAAGACTTAGTATTAACAAAAGAATACGAAATATTTAAACATTTCAATATTGATTACATGTTGAAATATACTGTAGAGGGCTGGCATTGTGGTGTAACAGGTAAAGCCACGACCTGTGATGCTGGCCTCACATATGGATGCCAGTTTGAGGCCCAGCTGCTCCATTTCCAATCCAGCTCCCTGCTAATGGCCTGGGGAAAGCAGTGGAAGATGGCACAAATACTTGGATCCCTGCCACCCACTGGGAGACCAGGTGATGCTCCTGACTCCTGGCTTCAGCCTGGCACAGCCCTGACCATTGCAGCCATTTGGGGAGTGAACCAGCAGATGGAAGACCTTTCTGTCTCTCCCTCTCTCTGCCTATCAAGTAAATAAATAAAATGTTAAATATATATATAGATATATTTTAGATATATTGTGTAAGATAAAATATAGTAAACTTTACCTGTTTCTTTGTACTTCTTTATGAGAAAACTTTGTTGTGTGTCTTTCATTTGTGATTTAGAGTAGATCTGGTATATATAGAAAGAATTCGACAGCATTTGCTAGTATTCACTATATATGCCAGATTGTCTAGAACTTGCAATAAAGTTATTCTTCATAGTAAACCTTATGAAGATAGGTGATACTTTTTCAGGTAATGGGTGTAGAGTAGTTAAGCAGCATACCTGAAATTCACTTCTCTGCTAAGTCAAAATCCAGGATTCACATTTAGACCTCTCCAGCTTCAGTGCCCATTTTTACTCAATACAGCATGTTGCCATTGGACTATTAAAAGTGGTTGAGTTGGAGAATGATATGATTCCATTTAACAAAATTCAAGTAAAAATAAATGGAAGATTTCATTTTCAGCTGTCTAGTTTTTTTTATTGTCTTGTAAATGTTACTTCTTTGTGAATGGGGGAGAGGAAGATGCCTTGTTGAACACAACCTTTTGAATTTTTTTCATATATTCTGTATGTTAACTGCTTCTCAAAATGTTTGCTTTATAGCTTCTGTAGATTTTATAATGGGCTGCATTAAAAGTAAAGAAAACAAAACTCCAGCCATTAAATACAGAACTGAAAACACTCCAGAGCCTGTCAGTACAAGTGCCAGCAATTATGGAGCAGATCACACTGCAGGGACACCATCGTCTTCGGCAAAGGGAGCATCGGTTAATTTCAGCAGTCTTTCCATAACACCATTTGGAGGATCCTCAGGGGTGACTCCTTTTGGAGGAGCTTCTTCCTCATTCTCAGTGGTGCCAAGTTCATATCCTACTGGTTTAACAGGTGAGATTTATGAGGACAGTCATGCTGTTTGAGACTATAACCTTGGGCAATACATACTCAATGTTTGGTAAGAAAAATATTTTACCAGAGGACTCTTCAAATAATTGAGTGTGTGAATTAAAGTCTAACCTAGAAATGAAAGTCTTACTGTATACTTTGAGATGGTTTTGAGACATTTGGTAATAATATGTGGTGACTAGGTACTGCATTATACCATTAATTATTTCATTAAATTTTTTTTTTTTTTTTTTGACAGGCAGAGTGGATAGTGAGAGAGAGAGACAGAGAGTAATGTCTTCCTTTTTGCCGTTGGTTCACCCTCCAGTGGCCGCTGCTGCCGGCGCACCATGCCAATCAGGAGCCAGGTGCTTCTCCTGGTCTCCCATGGGTTGCAGAGACCAAGCACTTGGGCCATCCTCCACTGCCTTCCCGGGCCATAGCAGAAAGCTGGCCTGGAAGAGGGGTAACCGGGATAGAATCTGGCGCCCCAACGGGGACTAGAACCTGGTGTGCCGGCGCTGCAAGGCGGAGGATTAGCCTGTTAAGCCACGGCGCCGGCCTATTTCATTAATTTATTCAAGTAATTATTGAGCACCTACTGTGTGGCAGGCACTGGGAATAAAAATATTCAAAATAAACACTTTCTTCAAGAATCTTACGTGGGGGCCAGTGCTGTGGTATAGTGGGTAAAGCTGCCGCCTGCAGTGCCACCATCCCTTGTGAGTGCCATTTCAAGTCCCAGCTGCACCACTTCCCACCCAGCTCCCTATTAATGTGCCTGGGAAAGCAGCAGAAGATGGTCTGAGTCCTTGGGCCCCTGTACCTACATGGGAGACCCAGAAGAAACTCCTGGTTCCTGGCTTCAGATCAGCCCAGCTTCAGCCATTGCAGCCATTTGCGGAGTGAACCAATGAATGGAAGTTCTTGATATCTATCTATGTGTCTCCCTCTCTCCTTCTCTCCTTCTCTCCCTTTCTCTGTCTCCATCTCCCTTCCCCCCTCTCTCTGCCTAAATCTTTTTAAAAAAATTTTTTTTTAAATAAAAGGATCTTGGGGCTGGTGCGGTGGCACAGTGGGTTAAAGCCCTGGCCTGAAGCGCCGGTATCCCATATGGTGCCGGTTCGAGTCCTGGCTGCTCCTTTTCCGATCCAGATCTCTGCTATGGCCTGGGAAAGCAGTACAAGATGGCCCAAGTTCTTGGGCCCCTGCACCCACGTGGGAGACCGGGAAGAAGCTCCTGGCTCCTGGCTTCGGATCGGCGCAGCTCTGGCTGTTGTGGCCATCTAGGGAGTGAACCAGTGGATGGAAGACCTCTCTCCCTGTCTCTACCTCTCTCGTAACTCTGTCTTTCAGATAAATAAAATAAATCTTTTACAAAAAAGAATTAAAAAAATAAAGAGATCTTACAACCTCTCAAACGTGTAAAGCACTATCTAGGGATCAAGTATTCTGGTACTTAATAAATATGAATTAAGTGGCAGTGTAGTATTGATAATACATTGTTTCTATCAGATATTACTAATTTTTTAGAACTCTTGAGGCTCAGGTTAAATGATTTTTTCCAGAGTCCTCAATAGTAAATAGAAGAGCCCAGATTTAATGTCCTATTCCAGGACTCCATTTATTACATTATCATGTTCTTTCAGAGGATAGCAAGAAGTAGCTGAGCATGTTTCTTGGAGATAGAATGCTCTAAAAAGTAGATTTAGAACTTTTTGAAAGGAAAAAGAAACTAGCTCCTTTGTAAAGGGTTCCATCTTAGAGTGCTAGTCCCTTGAAGTAACAAGACACAGCTGGCTTCAAAAGGTAGGCTGAGCTCCAGGATTCCTCAATACAGCAGTTCCATGCTGTCAACAGGACCTGGGTTTCTTTCATTCTCTCCTGCAGCTCTTGGAGTAGCCACTCTATCCTGAGGCACAAACAGCTACCGACATCAAATTGAGTAACATAAGTTCTTAACTAACAACCAGTGGTGGCAAAAGAAAAATCTCTTCTACAAGCTGGGACTTTAAATCTGTCTCTTCCGTCTTCTCTCCTTTGGAGGCATAACAGGGGCCAGAGAGGACTGCCATACACTGATTCTGTCAAACTACATTCGAAGAGTTCTGGACATCAAAGAGTCAGTTGCCATCTTTTTATTTTTTTCTTTTAAGATTTATTTTTATTTGTTTGAAAGGCAGAGTTACAGAGAGAAGGAGTGAGAGAGATCCCTGCCTCCCCCTCCCCCACCCCCAGGTTAACCTCCCAAATGGCTGCAATGGCTGAGGCTGTGGCAGGCTGAAGCCAACAGCCCAGAGCTTCTTCCAGGTCTCCCACGTGGGTGCAGGGGCCCAAGCACGTGGGCCATCTTCCACCTCTTTCCCAGGCACATTAGCAGAGATCTGGATTGGAAATGGAGTAGCTAGGTTTGAACTGGTGTTGCAGGCAGTGACTTAACCCACAATGCCGCAATGTGGGCCTCCAATTACCATCTTAATACTATCCTCCTAACTCAGTGCTTCATTAATCTATGGCTGTGATGGTAGTTCTCAGTCATTAGCAAAGGTTCAAATTATTTTCAGGATCATATGTTTGTAAAGATAGTAATTCAAAATGGTTAAACATTGATACTTAAAGACATTTTAGTTAAAGCAGTTTACTTATTTGAATTACCAAAATACTCCATTCACAAGTGTTCATTTATTAACTCAGCAAATATGCATTTTCTGTATACCAGGGGTAGAGAGGTGAGCACCACAGATTTCTACCCTGATGAACTTTACATAATAATGAGAGTTTGATGGTAGTTGGTGAATAAACAACTAAAAAGGATGATTTTTTAAAGATTTATTGATTTATTTGAAAGAGTTACAGAGAGAGGGAATGAGAGAGAGATCTATCTGCTGGTTTATTCTCCAGATGGCCACAGTTACCAGGAATGGCTGAGGCCAGGAGCCAGTAGCTTCTTCCAGGTCTCCCACATGAGTGACAAGGGGCCCAAACACTTGGGCCATTTTCTGCTGCCTTCCCAGGCACTTTAGGAGGGAGTTGGATCAGAAGTGGAGCAGCTGGAATTTGAACCGGTGCCCATATGGGGTGCAGAGGTTGCAAGTGGCGGCTTTACCTGCTTCCCCACAACACCGGCTCCTGATCATTGGTTTTAACTGCTGTGCAGGAACTGCCTGGAATGATTGTAGTTGATCTAGGAAAGCCTTTTAAAGAATAAACGTTTGAGGCCGGTGCCGTGGCTTAACAGGCTAATCCTCCGCCTTGCGGTGCCGGCACACCGGGTTCTAGTCCCCGTTGGGGCGCCGGATTCTATCCCGGTTGCCCCTCTTCCAGGCCAGCTCTCTGCTATGGCCCGGGAAGGCAGTGGAGGATGGCCCAAGTGCTTGGGCCCTGCACCCGCATGGGAGACCAGGAGAAGTACCTGGCTCCTGGCTTCGGATTAGCGCAATGCGCGGGCCGCAGCGACCATTGGAGGGTGAACCAATGGCAAAAAGGAAGACCTTTCTCTCTGTCTCTCTCTCTCACTATCCACTCTGCCTGTAAAAAAAAAAAAAAAAAAAGAATAAACGTTTGAGCTGAAATTTGATGAAAATGACTTAAATGTGAAGAGAGCTGCGAAAAGAGCTTCTCAGGGAGAAAGAATAACAGATGCAGAGTTCAAGAAGTATACATGGCCTCGGACATTTTGAGAAATAGCAGAGAGGCCATTGTTGGCAGAAGAGAGGATTGTATGATACAGGGTTGGAGTTAGGCAACAGACTATAATTACTCAGAACTTCTTAGTTTCTGGTTCCTAAGGTATTGAGTTTTATTCAAAGATAGACAGAAACTGTAGTAGAGAGTTATATGCACAACTGAGTTTTTTTTTTTTTTTTTCTCAAAAACTCACACTGGCAGCTGTGTGGAGAAGTAGTAGAAGAAAGCAATGAAGAAGTAGATCAGGAGGCTAGTTCTCTCAGTAGTCCCAACAGTCCACTGAGAGCTGATAAGGTATTGGGTTAGGGGGGCATTGATGAAAATGGGAAGTCAATATAAACAGTATTTTAGACATAGAACTGATGGTAATGGACTTGGCTTAAGTACCTGATTGATAGTAGTGCTGTTTGCTTAAGTAGAAAGAATTAGGTAAATACAGGTTAGAAGAGAAAAATCAGGAGCTTCATTTTGCATGTAATCAATTTTAAATGCCTATTAGACATTCAAGAAGAAATGTCAGAGAGCAATTGCAGAAACTAAGGGGGAAAGCCAGATAAATGAGATAATATTGTGTATGATTGTATTCTTACCTTTTTTTTGCTACTTTGTATTGGTTTTATACTGTTCTATATTTCACAGCATTTGCACTTATTAGTCTATTTGTAGTTTTACGAATACTGGTGATGTATTGAGAATTAATAATTAATCTGGCAAGTGATTGGAATTATATTGAGCAGAGAATATACTTATTCAAGTTAAGAGTGTTTATGAAAAGGTATACAATTTCAGTGAGAAGGAATGTGTTCAAGAGATCTCTTGTACAGCATGATTACTATAGTTAACAATATTGTATTCTTGAAAATTGCTGAGAGTAGTTCTTAAGTGTTTTCACCACAAAGTAAGTATGTGAGGCAATACATAATGTTAATTAGCTTGATTTAGCCATTCCACAATGTATATGTATTTCAACATATCATGTTGTATCTAATATATATATTTTTTAAGAATTGATCATTACAGTAAGAACGAGAGTGTGCATATTGTAAACATCTGTTTGGATTGCAGATAATGGTTTGGTTGTTAAGTGTGCCAGTCTCTTAAGCATCTACACATAGTGCTAAATATGACATAGTTATTTTTGGAATTTATAATTTGTAATTCATATAGGCCATACCATTTAATTTATAAGGTAAACATGACCTTCTAAAAAGTATTAAGTATGTATTAAATAATAAAACACTAGTTTTTAAAAACTGTCATGATTAGACACCCATTGTTTATTAAGTTGAGATCAGTGCCAGTAGTACTAATCAGTGCTTTTTCTCCCAAAGCATTGATTTGAAATTTGATTGTCTTTTCAAGCCAGAGATGTTGCTTTCATGAGTTTGTTTCTCTGAGTCTATAGAATTTGTAATTTCATGGAATATCTTAAGAGAATAGCTTATTAAACTCAAGCTGCCCAAAGCCCTGACTTCTAAAAATAGATTCTGGAGGCTAGGGGGAAAACTGCCCTTAACCTTTTTTGTTAGCAGTAGTTCTATAATTCTCTTTTGTCAGTTTATTTATATAATTCACCTTGGTCTTCTTTTCCTCTGATAGGTGGTGTTACTATATTTGTGGCCTTATATGATTATGAAGCTAGAACCACAGAAGACCTCTCATTTAAGAAGGGTGAACGGTTTCAAATAATTAACAATACGTAAGTTCTACAAATATTTTGTGAAGGAGAAATATTGTTAGAAATCTGGTCTTTACACTGAAACCACTGAGCTAATTGATGATCCAGAGATGAGAGTGGTGTAGGGGTGTAGGGCGTAGGTCTCTGCCACTGGGCTGGGTGATGAATTTGGCTTCTTTAGAAACATGGCATAATAGTGGTATGGCCAGAAGTTAATATTACAAATCATGCTACTGTGGTTGAACCATAAACATTAGAGATTTTAGAATAAAGAGCTATAGAGGGTTTATGCAAGTATGTATTTTACAAAAATCTTTGTAAAGACAGCTGTGTGCTTCTGTTTATCTAAATGCCAGATGATTTAAAGATCTGTCTTTCTCCTAAAAAAGCAAAGGGAGAAAACGTTGAATAGGACACCCTTGTATCTCAAACTGAGCAGATTAAGTTGCTTTTTCCTTATGTGACTCTTAGCCATTTTGTCATTTAGTGGTCCACCATAGAGAATGTGATGCTTACTGTGGAAAATGGATCCCGTAATTTCATTAGCAAGCATAACAACCACGTTGTAACTTCTCAAAATATATATTTATGGTCTCTTTGCTCTCAGTCATGTTTTCTACCATCCTTGTTCCTATTTGCTAGCAGTTCCAGATCATAAAACATGGTCATGCCTTTCTGCTTTAAAATCCTTCAGTAGCTATTGGTTACCATTGTTATAAAAGAAAAACAGTAATAATAATAATAAGTCATCATTCGTATTGAGAATTTTCTGTGCTCTTACCCCTTTATCATGTCACCACCAAGCCATTCAGAATTACGTGCATTTTTCTAAGTAGCAGTTTCTCACCCTGCCCATGCCTTCACATATGCAGTTTCTTTTTTCTGGAGTGACTTCTCTTCTCTTTATTTCTTCCCTTTGTCTGGCTATCCCTGCTCATCCTTCAAAATGCAGTTCACATATTATTTTTCAAGGATGCTTTTCCTTTCATGCTTCCTCTCCTGCCTGGCCTGGACCCTATCCCTTGCTGGATTAGGTATTCACATAGCACTCTGTGCATGCCTCTGTCATAACTCTTATCACATTTTAAAATGTAATTTTAAATTACATGTTTGTTGTTTGTCACTTTTTTAGACCAGTGGTTCTTAGCCTGGGGCAGAGTTGCCCAGGAGATACTTGGCAGTATGTGAAGATGTACTTGGTTGTCACCACCAGGGTGCTATTACGTATAGCAGATGGAGGGCATCCTGTTATGCAAATAGCAACCCCTCCCACCCCGCAACAAAGAATTATCAAACCCAAAGTGTCAGTATTGCCCAAGTTGCAAAACCTTGCTTGTAGGCTTTGATTTCCTTAAGGTCAAGGACTGTCTTTTTACCATTATTTTCAGCACAATCATTGTAAAGTCTGTCACTTGAAAGTTATTTAGTAAATTGTGGATGAATCAATGAAGTCTTAGCAGGATCAGATACAAAATTTTCAAGTTTGTATATCTGAAAGTACTTCATAAACCACAAACCAAGTATATGAGTTTTTAAATATTTGAATTATGAAAGGGTTTTCTATTTCACTTTTCAGAGAACAAATTCACTTTGGACACAAAAATATTTCAATTTAAACAATACATTTCATCTTCAGTAGTGAATTCCATATACTTATATCTTCTTTGTTAGAGACTGGTAATATTTATTCTCAACATTAATTTTAGAAATGTTAGCGTTTTTTATTGCAAACCACATATATATGTTCTCATGTTCTGAATTGTAATTTAATTTAAACCTATGAGATAGCATTTTAATAAATATACATCAATCCAGAAATCCTGTTTTTAATTGTTACTGCTCATTCTTCATTGTTTGCGTGATTTTTCCTGCTAAAATTACCAAATGAGAACACTAGAATTTTACATAGTGTTAAACAGAACAGCATTTGACAACAACAACAAAAGAATGAAGTACTGACACATGCTAAAACATAGATAAACTTTGAAGAAATTATGCTAAATGAAAGAAGCCAGTCACAAAAGACTACGTATTTATTTCTTACTTGAAATCCCCACAATAGGCATATCCAAAGAGTTAGAGCAGATTAATGGCTGCCAGTGGTGGAGTTGACTGCTAATGGATATGGCGTTTCTTTTGGGGGTGATAAAAATTTTCTAAAATTGATTGTGGTAATGGTCGCACAACTCTAGAAGTATATTGAAAACCACTAAATTGTTCATCTTTTAAATGGAGAGTTTTAAGGTAAGTAAATTATATCTCAGTAGAGCTGTTTTAAAATTTCAGTCAATACCGAATGATCTGAGAGATTAGACTCCAAAATTGCTTTATTCACTATAATTTATTGTCTTAGTTAAAAGAATTACTTAAAAAAGAGATCTTGCAGCTAAAAGTATGTGATGTTTTGGAGGCTTTTGTGCCTTGACTTAATCGTATTCTCTTAATTCACGTAACCCATTTTTTAATTAAGTCTTGATCAAATGAATGCATAAATAAAAAATGAAAGTACTAGCTCTTATTTAAATACAACACAGTGCAATATATTGTACAGTATATTGGACAGTATTCTACCCTGTGGTAATTGTTATTTTATGTATTGCAGGGAAGGAGACTGGTGGGAAGCACGATCCATTGCTACAGGAAAGAATGGCTATATCCCTAGCAATTATGTAGCGCCTGCGGATTCCATTCAGGCGGAAGAGTATGGCAATACTTCATATTTTATTAATTATTTTGATTTTTAAAATGCTTTAATGTACTTTCTAGTAGCCACAAATTTACACATACACAGTTACATACCAATCTTAATGTAGCTAATGTATCATTAATAGATGTTACTTGAAAATTAATAATTAATGTCAGAGTGTTTGCTTAGAGTTGGATTGTAAGTGAAACCGTGTCAATCATACTATGTCATGCCCAGTTTCCTTCATTTTCCCACTATTTTTTTAAATATCAACCCTTTTCATAGTCTACAGACTCATTTCAAAAATTAACTTCAATCAGTAATATTGTATCAGTGTTATCTTTTTTATTTAGGTTATCTGCATTGTTCTTATATTGGAAAGCATCCTTGTCTTTTAGAAAGCATACAGAAGTATTTAGGGATAATGATTCAGCATGTTTGTAACATTTTTTTTTTTAATTTATTTATTTATTCAAAAGGCAGAGTTACAGAGAGACAAAGGCAGAGAGAGAGACAAGTCTTCCATCCACTGGTCCACTCCCCAGATGGCCTCAATGGCCAGAGCTGAGCTGATCACAACCAGGAGCAGGAGCTTTTTCCAGGTTTCCCACACAGCTGCAGGGGCCCAAGGACTTGGGCCATCTTCTACTGCTTTCCCAGGCTATAGCAGAGAGCTGGATTGGATGTGGAACAACCAGGACTTTAACCGGTGCCCGTATGTGATGCCGGCACTGCAGACGGTAGCTTTACCCATCATGCCATAGCCCCAGCCCCATAATTTACTCTTAATCAGTTCACAGGGAAAATGTATACATATATACATGTATCTATAAATACATATATACATATACACACAGAGTGGAGAGAGAGTGATAAAACAAAATGTTAAAAGCTGGGCAACTTGGTTGTATTGCAGATGGGAGTTTTATGTACTATTGTATCTTTTTAAAAAGGGATATGTTATTTTTTTCTATTTTTAAAGATTTATTTATTTATTTGAAAGGCATAGTTGCAGAGAGAGTGAGAGAGAGAGATCTTCCATCTGCTGGTTCACCCCCCAAATGGCCACAACAGCTGGAGCTGGGCCAGTCTGAAGCCAAGAGCCAGGAGCTTCTTCCTCATTGGTGCAGGGGCCCAAGGACTTGGGCTAACCTCCACTGCTTTCCCAGTCCACAGCAGAGAGCTGGATTGGAAGGACAGCCAGTACTGGAACCAGTGCCCATATGGAATGCCTGCATTGCAGGAGGCAGCTTTACCTACTGTGCCACAATGCTGGCCCCGATGTATTACTTTTTTTTTTTTTTTTTTTTTAAGATTTATTTATTTATTTGAAAGTCAGAGTTACACAGAGAAAGAAGGAGCAGCAGCAGAGAGAGAGAGGTCTTCCATCCACTGGTTCAGTCCCCAGTTGGTTGCAATGACTGGAGCTTTGCCGATCTGAAGCCAGGAGCCAGGAGCTTCTTCCAGGTCCCCTTCATGGGTGCAGGGGCCCAAGAACTTGGGCCATCTTGTACTGCTTTCCCAGGCCATAGCAGAGAGCTGGATTGGAAGTAGAGCATCTGGGATACGAATTAGCCCATATGGGATGCCAGCACTGCAGGCAGCAGCTTTACTGCCACGCCACTGCGCCGGCCCCCACAACATATTACTTTTAAGTCAAACCAGTTTATCGAAGATTCATAAATGGTGCTTCATTTTCACATTGCAATACTTAACTTACCACCTTGCTTTTAGCAGATACTCTATGAGTAACTGTTCTATTGTGGCACTTGTAACTTTCAGTTTTGTTCTTTTGTCTGTCTTCTCCAGAATTCTGTGAGCTATTTCATGGCAGACTGTCATTTTTATTCACAAACTTTTATTAAATCAAAGCCCACATAGATTTAAAGTTCTTAATATTTGGATATGAAATACTTGTATCTTACTTCAGGTGATCACACTGTTTCTAGAGAACTACTTATGTTCTTCTTACTGTTGTCCTAATACTTTGATCTGTGACAGAAAGGATCTGTCTGTTGTGTACTGCTTTTCCGTCACCATTTACTGCTCCTGTGACTGCCAAGTGGAGTTGAAGAGACATGTTGAGTAGTCTGCATATAGGAATACCATGACAGAGCATATACTCCAGCCCTAGTATTTGTAGTGTTCCTTTATGTTCTCCTGTATTTAAACCTCTCTTTGTCATCATCCATATCCTACTGAATTCCTTTTGATACTTGTATATAGTTTTCCTAAACCTCTTACCTTTCCAACTCAAAATACTGTCAATATTTTTCAGATGGTATTTTGGAAAAATGGGGAGAAAAGATGCTGAAAGATTACTTCTGAATCCTGGGAATCAACGAGGTATATTTTTAGTAAGAGAGAGTGAAACTACTAAAGGTATGAATATTATTATATCTATATATGATACATTATTTTAGTAATATAAGTATAAAAGTTTACTTGAGCAGAATTTTGAGAAAGATAAAGTGTTTATCCTCTCCTCCTTCCCCCCAGGTGCTTATTCCCTCTCTATTCGTGATTGGGATGAGGTAAGGGGTGATAATGTGAAACATTACAAAATTAGGAAACTTGACAATGGTGGATACTACATTACAACCAGAGCACAATTTGATACTCTTCAAAAATTGGTGAAACACTACACAGGTAGGTGACTATTTCAAAGGTAAAAATTATTTTCTCATGTTCTGTTTTGTCCTAGTAAGGACTGGAAGTTAAACTAGGACAAAAATTTGTGTCTTTCTCTCATGTTTTAACATATTTCTTTATACAAGGTAAATGCCCAATAAGTGTCTTTGTTTCTAATCAGAATGTGTAACAAGTAATGCTTAGTACCTGAATTGGATTCTTAGAGAATGTGATAAAATCATTTGACTCCTTATGTATATCTTAATGGCATGATGTTTACATTGGAATTTCATTTCATAAACATCAATACCAAGATAAATTACAAAATAAAATTCTTAAAAAAGATATTATTTATAGATACTTTAAAAGTAGGCAAAATTTAAGTACTTGAAAAATGTCCTTTTGGATTACCTTTCCTTGGATGGGCTGGATCATGTAAGATTTTCTTAAAAAGTATAAATCTAATGAAATTCAGTCAAAAGATGCATTTTTCTTACCCTGAAAAATGTGAGGTAACTATAGATGTTGTTTTTTTCAAGGACCTTTGAAAGATACTCAGTATAGTCTTCTGAATTAGAAATTTTCATTTCCAGTTTGATGTATGAATGCATTTGAAAATCTTTAAATGATTAATACTAGGGTAGGGGAAGTTTCCATGGTAATGTCTTCTTCAATGACAGCTAGCTACAAACTGAGTCTGTCAGATCAACCAGCAATCTTGACGTTGATCAAACATGTTACCAAGCTATAGCATCATTCGTAATTGCTCTTGTTAGAATGTGAATTTGTGTGGTTGATAAGAATGGAAAGGAATGTTGTCTCATTTTCAGTTAGAAACCTTGTATTAGCTGGTTCACAAATCAGCCATTGTGAATCTGGAGTTCCCTGCCTTTGTGTCTCCCTTATTTGAAAACCAGTCCCATAAGTTTGGTGTATCTTTTACAAATTAGTGGTCATTAGAAATAACAATGATGGTATTCTCTGTGGTAATAAAGTCCAGTGGTGAAAAGCAGAACTTTGGAGGCAGATCCCATCTCACCATCACTTACTGACTATGGGACTTTGGGAAAGTTAGATTTGTTTTCTGTGCTTCATTTATACGAGGCATTTGTAAAGTGCTGAATTAGCACAATAGCTGGTACGTAAGTATTCAACGAATAGTAACTTTAAAAATATATTTAATAAAATGTTTCATAAATATATACTTTATATTTTGCTTCTTAAAATTTGTTTTTTGTGTTTGTTTTTAGAGTAAAACTGGGCATGTTATTGTTTTTCTATTGTTTAAACGTTTCACTTTGATATACTATCTACACCCTAATTTTTGCAAGTTACTCATTTTACGGTTTAATTTATCATTTATCTAGAACATGCTGATGGTTTATGTCACAAGTTAACATTTTACGATTTAATTTATTCATTTATCTAGAACATGCTGATGGTTTATGTCACAAGTTAACAACTGTGTGTCCAACTGTGAAACCACAGACTCAAGGTCTAGCAAAAGATGCTTGGGAAATTCCTCGAGAATCTTTGAGACTAGAAGTTAAACTAGGACAAGGATGTTTTGGTGAAGTATGGATGGGTAAGAAAGCTGAATTTTTGGTTTTTGTCATTATTTAGCCATAGATTGAAGTGCCACAATTTATGATAAAATGTATTTATAAATATCTAAGGTAGTTGAAAGTTGGTTAAAAATCCCTTAAAATATGTATTTTTATACCTTAAATAAATTTTTTTAAAAAGCAAGTTCTAGAAGTTATCCAGATAAAAGGTAAAAATCAAACAATTTTATATGTATAATACAACTTCCAGTACATTCAAAATGTTCTGACTTAATGACATACCAGAATGTCAGGGTAACATTCTAAAATAAAGATTGCTGTTGAAAAACTAGAAAAAAAGGTATTTCAATAATGTAATGTATTGTTTCTTTAGGAACATGGAATGGAACCACAAAGGTAGCAATCAAAACACTAAAGCCAGGTACAATGATGCCAGAAGCTTTCCTTCAAGAAGCTCAGATAATGAAAAAATTAAGACATGATAAACTTGTTCCACTATATGCTGTTGTTTCTGAAGAACCAATTTACATAGTCACTGAATTTATGTCAAAAGGTATGTATGTGTTATATCTCTTAGGCTATTCATGTTGATGAGTTTTTTTTAAGATTCAAGTCTTCTGTTTTTATGCAAATAGTTTTTTTTATTTTACACTGTTTTCTAATGTAAGATTTTTATGTAGATATTTGAAAAGAGGAAAATGACACTTTCTTTATAATAGTTACTAATTTCAGTAACTGATTAATTTCTTTATTTCAGGAGATAGTACAGAATTTAAAAGGAAATATATGTAGGTTGAATTGATTTTGAAAGTAGATTGACCAAAGGAAATAGAATAGCTTGGAAAACGATAAATAACTAGTTTGTACAAATTGAATCAAAATGATAAAATCAGATGTTTTTCAGTACTAAAGCAAAGAAGGTAAAGTTAAAAGGAGTTAGTTTTATCTCATTTTAATGTAAACACAATCCCTGTATATAGGATTCCTAAAAACTTCTTTTTGTCATCATAGCTGGTTGAAATTTTTCCATTCCCCCAAACCCAACTATAAGATGGCACCTTGGGCAACAGTTAGGGACAGGATAAAGAAATGGGAAGGTTTCTGCTCTTCCTTCTTTTTCCCTATCCTAATGATCCTTTCTTTAGAGGAGGAACCAGTGAGTCAGCAAATAGGCCAACTGACCCACTTTTATCCATTTTGATTTTGATATTTTTTTTTCTTTTTACTCTTTTGAAACCATCATCATTTATAGTTAAGTCACTAATTATGTCACCCTCTCTACTCATCAGTCTTGACCAATGATGTAGTTCCATCTAGTGGAGATGGGGGCAACTACAAGCCACACATTTACTCTAGGAAAATTCTAACTCTCAAAATGGACTGAAGCCAAAAGTTAAAGAACTGGCATAGGCATTGCATATTAATTGATAACCAAAACATACCTAAACCCCAAAACACATGGTGTCTTTGGAAGCAATTTCTACTGCAAACAACTGCCAAATATACTTGTTCAAAGTGTACATTCTGGGGCAGCACTGCAGTGCAGCAAGGTAAGCCACTGCCTGCATCACCAACATCCCATATAGGCTCCCGTTCAAGTCCTGGCTGCTCCACTTCCAACCTGGCTCCCTGCTGATGCACCTGGGAAAGCAGCAGAAGATGATACAAATCCTTGGGCCACTGCATCCACGTGGGAGACCTGGATAAAACTTCTGGCTCCTGGGTTTGCATCGGCCCAGCCCTGGCCATTATAGCCATTTGGGGAGTGAGCCAGTGGATGGAAGATCTCTGTCTCTGTGTCTCCTCTCTTGTAACTCTTACTTTCTTTCTTTTTTTTTTTTTTTTTAACAGGCAGAGTGGACAGTGAGAGAGAGAGAGAAAGAAAGGTCTTCCTTTTGCCATTGGTTCACCCTCCAATGGCTGCCGCAGCCGGCGCACCGCGCTGATCCGATGGCAGGAGCCAGGTGCTTCTTCTGGTCTCCCATGGGTTGCAGGGCCCAAACACTTGGGCCATCCTCCACTGCACTCCCAGGCCACAGCAGAGAGCTGGCCTGGAACAGGGGCAACCGGGACAGAATCCGGCGCCCCGACTGGGACTAGAACCTGGTGTGCCGGCGCCGCAAGGCGGAGGATTAGCCTGTTGAGCCGCGGCGCCGGCCCGTAACTCTTACTTTCAAATAAATATATCTTTTAAAAAAAAGGAAGTACATTGGATGAACTATACAAGGAAAGCAGATCCACACTGTGTGCATGAATTGTAGTGTCACTCTCTACCCATAAATGCACTTACTATGGGTCAATTAAAAATACAAATTATATTTCAAATAAAAAGATAATGAAACAAAGGGAAATGCAGGAAGTTTAATTGAAGATTTGAATAGCATAGAAATACAATGGAAGTAAGGCTAATTGTTCATTTAACTGTATTGATAATGTACTTGAGGGAACATGGTAGAATTCTGTGTTGTCAGATGATTGGATTAAGATTATTTCCAGGTGGGAGATTGAGAATAGGAAATAACAAAAGTTATCTTGGATTCGCTATGTTGATGCCCCATTAGTTAGCAATAACTACATAATCTTTTTTTTTTTTAATTTTTTTATTTATTTTTTTGACAGGCAAAGTAGACAGGGAGAGAGACAGAAAGGTCTTCCTTTTCCATTGGTTCACTCCCCAATGGCCACTGCAGCTGGTTTGGGCCATCCTCCACTGCCCTCCCGGGCCACAGCAGAGAGCTGGACTGGAAGAGGAGCAATTGGGACAGAATCCGGCACCCCGACCAGGACTAGAACCCGGGGTGCCAGCGCCGCAGGTGGAGGATTAGCCTATTGAGCTGCAGCGCCGGCCCATAATCTTTCAAACTCATTGCCTTATATACTCTGAGATAGAACCACTGTTCTGGACAGATAATCTTATTGCCCCTTATTTTAGTGGTTTTTTTTTATATTAGTTCCCTCACCTGGAATTTGGTTTCCCAATCTCTTGACCTGTCCAGCAGCTATACTTCCCTGCTCTTTAGCCTACTTTGGTCTAGAGATTTTTTTTTTTCCTTTTATGATCTCACAAAGCATTATTTAAGAGAATGGTCCAGTTTTATGTTTTAAAAACTGTACTTTAATTTGGTTTGTCTGATTTTTTTTTTTTTTTTTTTTTTTTTGTAATTAAATACAAACACATGGGCCACGGCTCAATAGGCTAATCCTCCACCTGCGGTGCCAGCACCCTGGGTTCTAGTCCCAGTCAGGGCGCCAGATTCTGTCCCGGTTGCTCCTCTTCCAGTCCAGCTCTCTGCTGTGGCCTGGGAGTGCAGTGGAGGATGGCCCAAGTGCTTGGGCCCTGCACCCACATGGGAGACCAGGAGGAAGCACCTGGCTCCTGGCTTCGGATCAACGCGGTGTGCTGGCCAAGTGGCAGCCAAACTTTTCCTTCGTCTCCTTTCTCTTTGTTGTTACCACAGTACTTTGCTGTTCCATGGTACCTTCTTCTAGAATTGAGAGAAGTTGGTCAAACAGTTGCATAAAAACTCATTTAGCCACTTCTGTTATAACTAATTATTATTAAATGTGTAACTAAATAATGCCAGTTGTCTGAATTCTTGATTCAGATTAATTTAAAAACATGTGTCTGTTACTACTTTTTAAATCAAAGTTGGGGTTTTGATCAAAGCAAGTAAAGATTACCTTTTTTTTTTGGCTTGGTTGATTTTTCTTTCTTTTTCTATTTCAAATCTGCATTTGCTTTTTTTTTTTTCATTTTCAATTATCTTTATATACAGAAGATTGATTTAGTATATATTAAGTAAAGATTTCATCAGTTTGCACCCACACAGAACATAAAGTGTCAAATACTGTTTGAGTACTAGTTATAGCATTAATTCACATTGGACAACACATTAAGGACAGAGATCCCACATAAGGAGTAAGTACACAGTGACTCCTGTTGTTGACTTAACGATTTGACACTCTTGTTTATGGCATCAGAAATCTCCCTAGGCTCTAGTCATGAGTTGCCAAGGCTATGGAAGCCTTTAGGGTTCACTGCCTTCGATCTTATTCTGACAGGGTCATAGTCAAAGTGGAAGTTCTCTCCTCCCTTCAGAGAAAGGTACCTCCTTCTTTGATGGCCCGTTCTTTCTACTGGGATCTCACTCTAGAGATCTTTGATTTAGGTCCTTTTTTTTTTTTTCTTCCCCAGAGTGTCTTGGCTTTCCATGCCTACAATACTCTCATGGACTCTTGAGCCAGATCCGAATGCCTTAAGGGCTGATTCTGAGGCCAGAGTACTGTTTAGGACATCTGCCATTCTATGAGTTTGCTATGTATCCCACTTCCCATGTTGGATCGTTCTCTCCCTTTTTCATTCTATCAGTTAGTATTCACAGACACTAGTCTTGTTTGTGTGATCCCTTTGATTCTTTACCTTTAATCTGCTGAGGTCATTGCATTTTCTTTTTTCAAATGCTATCAGAAATTTTTGGAATTTTGGTTAGAAACCCCTTCTGGCATCTTTCAAAACAAAAATTTCAAAACTGCAAAAAAATTAAAGAATTAAAGTTAAAAAGTTGTATGTTGTGGTTTGGTGAGTTGTTTGGAAATGGAAGAGTGTGTATTTCAATCCTATTGTGAGATTTGCTTATTTTCCATCTTTATCTTGCTGTTTCTTTCAGGGAGCTTATTAGATTTCCTTAAGGAAGGGGATGGAAAGTATTTGAAGCTTCCACAACTGGTTGATATGGCTGCTCAGGTATTTACATACATACATGTATCATTTTGAATTGGAAGTACTATTTAAAATGTAGGATAATCTTAGCAGACTATTATAGTTTATATAGTGAAATAATGGAATTTTAGAACTAGAAAGAAAACTTGCAATACCTTAAGTTTTGAGTTCCTGCTCTTATAGATGATATAGTTTCTGAGGACCAGACATGTGTAAAAGTTTTATAACTTGTTAATAGTAAAACCTGTACTATAATAAGCTCCAGTGCTGTCCTGTTCTATATGACCTTTTAGAAAAGATATGCATCTACAAATATAAAGTCTATGAGAGTATGTGCTTGTATTTCAGCAATTTTAAGAAAAAATCAATGAGTACCACTTCAGAGAAAATATTAGAAATCTAAAGTATGTTCTAATTTTTTATTTAATGTAGTCCAAAACAAGAATTAAGGTGGCCATAAACAGTTTAAAATGGGACTTTTCAGAACACTTTTTTTTTCCTCCAGAGAAACCTTTTATTTAATGAATACATCAGAGCATTTTTGTCCTAGTGATTAAGATGCCCATATCCCACATTGAACTGCCTCGGTTTCATTCCTGACTCTGGCTCCTTCTTCCTGCCATTGCAGACCCTCATGGTAAACTGGGATGCAGCAGTAATGGCTCAAGTAATTGGCTTCCTGATGCTCATATTTGGGATCTGGATTATGTTCCCAGATCCTAGATCCAGTCCTAGCCCTTATGTGAATTAAGAGTGAACCAAAGCTGACAACATGCATTTTATCTCTGTTATCTCTATATTTATGTATATCTTTATATCTATCCCTCTCTATCTAGTTTGTCTCTAATTTTTATAAGATACTTTTCTACTCATCTGAAATTTTATTTTAAATATAAAGTGAAAACTCATTTTAAAATGAGTTTCTGTTCAGGGGCTGGTGCTATGGCATAGCTGGTTAAGCCACCACCTGCAGCACCAGCATCTCACATGAGCACCAGTTTGATTCCTGGCTGCTCCATTTCCATTCCAGCTCTCTGCTAATGCTCCTACTAAAGCAGCAGAAAATGACCCAAGTGCATGCGTCCCTGCTACCCACCAGAGACCCAGAAGAAGCTCCTAGCTCTTAACTTAGGGGTGGCTCTGTGGCACAGCAGGTAAAGCTATAAGTGCTGGCATCCCATATGGGCACCATTTTGAGTCCTGGCTGTTCCACTTACGATCCAGCTCTCTGCTATGGCCCGGGAAAGCAGTGGAAGATGGATGGCTCAAGTCCTTGGGCCCAAACACCCACATGGGAGACCCAGAAGAAGCTCCAGGCTCCTGACTTCAGATTGGCCCAGCTCTGGCCATTGTAGCCAATTGGGGAGTGAACCATTGGATGGAAGACCCCTCTTTCTCCCTCCCTCCCTCCCTCCCTCCCTCCCTCCCTCCCTCCCCACCTCCCCACCTTTAACTATACCTTTCAAATAAGTGGATAAATTGTAAAAAAAAAGATAAAATTTTTAAAAATTTTATTTAAGTTATACAAGTTTCATGTATTTCTTATATATAGATTTAGGAACATAATGATACTTCCCTCTGTCCCACCCATGTTCAAACCTTCTTCCTCCTCCCTCTCCCATTCCTACTCTTAATTTTTACAGAGATCTACTTTCAGTTACTTAATGATTGTAAGGTTAACCCTACACTAAGTAAAAGAATTCAACAAATAGTATGAAGAAAAAAGAAGTACTGTTCCTCAACAGAAGAGAGAAGGGCTATAAACAATCAGTGAATCTCAACATGCCCATTTCATTCCAATACATTACATTTTAGGTACTCTATTAGTTACCCCAGATCAGGGAAAACGTATGTCTTCTTGGGACTGGCTTATTTCATTAAGTACAATGATTTTTAGTTGCATACATTGTGTTGCAAATGTCAGAATTTCTTTTTTTTTTAACAGCTGAGTAGTACTCCATAGTATGTGTATATATTTTTTTTAATCTGATCTTCAGTTGATGGACATCTGGGTTGATTCCATACCTTAGTTATTGTGAATTGTGCTGCAATGAATATGGGGATACAGATAACTCTTTCATATGCTGATTTCTTTTGGTTTGGGTAAATTCCCAGGAGTGGGATGGCTGAATCATATGGTAGGTCTATATTGAGATTTCTGAGGTGCCTGCATACTGTTTTCCACAGTGGCTGGACTGATTTACATTCCAAATAAATCTTTTAAAAAAAAATTTCTATTCAGATATGTGGTTCATTTTCAGGGAGGCTTAGAAAATTTTTTAATTTGTTTGAAAGAGGGGGAATGGATGCAAGATCTTCCATCCACTGGTTTTCTCCCCAGTTATCTTCAATAGTCAGTGCCTGGCCAGGTTGAAGTGGGGAGCCTGAAACTCAGTTTGGGTCTTCCATGTGGGTAACTGGGTCTCAAGCACACCATTCCTTGCTGCCTCCCAGGGTGCACATTAGTAGGAACTGATAGCAGAAGTGGAGCTAAGACTCAAACCTAGACATCCCAGGCATGCATCCCAGGTAGCATCTTAGCTGCTGTGCCAGATGTCTGCTCCTCAGGGAGTTTTTTGGCTTTTAGTTGACAATGCTGATTCTGGAACCCTTATCTCTCAGCATCCAAATGTCCACAAGATCTGGCAATTTTGATAAACTTTATATTGAGAACCATACATGCAAGACAGGTAGGTATATGCCAGGCTTGGTTTGTGTTCCTGAGTTCAGGGCTCATAGACACAATCTATGGGGAGGTGGGGGGTTGGGGTGGTGCAGTTACTCTTCCTCCTTCTCTCTTTTTTTTCATAAACCTTTAAAAATACAAAAGGTATTTTTAGTTCTCAGGCCACACAAAAACAGGCTCTAGGGATTCAGTCTGCCAGATATAGTTTGCCAATCTATGTGATTAATAACTGTTTTTTTAAGATTTATTCTATTTATTTGAAAGACTTACAGAGAGAGGTAGAGACAGAGGGAGAAGTCTTCCATCCGCTGGTTCACTCCCCAGATGGCTGCAATGGCCGGAGCTGCGCCGATCTGAAGCCAGGAGCTAGGAGCTTCCTCCGGGTCTCCCATGCAGGTGCAGGGGCCCACGGACTTGGGCCATCCTCTACTGCTATCCCAGGCCATAGCAGAGAGCTGGATTGGAAGAGGAGCAGCTGGGACTAGAAATGGCACCCATATGGGATGCTGGCACTTCAGGTCAGGGCTTTAACCCACTGTGCCACAGTGCCAGCCCTGTGATTAATACCTTTTTCACTAGGACATCTTAGATGGTCCTGATAGGTTTGTGTCCAGAGCTAAATAGTAATAACATAATAATAAAATAATAATAATAACATCAACAACAGCTAAATAACCCTTCCATTGACAACCAACTCAAGAGGGCCCTAGGACATGCTGCTAATGATGATGAGATAGATCTTTGGATTTGAAAATGTTGGCTTGGGGCTGGCACTGTGGTATTTAGATAAAACCGCCATCTGCAATGCCAGCATCCCATATGGGCACTGGTTGGAGACCCAGCTGCTCTACTTCTGATCCAGCTCCCTTCTAATGCACCTGGGAAAGCAGAAGATGGCCCAAGTGCTTGGGCCCTGTACCATGTGGGAAACCCAGGTGAAGTTCCTGGCTCCTGGCTTTGGTCTGGCACAGCCCCAGCCATTGTGTGCATTTGGGGAGTGAAGCAGTAGATGGAAGATCTCTTTTTGTCTCTCCCTCTCTCTGTAGCTGACTTTCAAATAAATAAATCTTAAAAAAAAAAAAAAAAAAAGAAAATCTTGGCCTTTATAGTAGATGTCAAATTTTTAAAATCTGATTTTAGCCTGCTTTTTTATTATAGTGTTTCCTATTTTTGCTATTGTAACTTAGACTGCGCCCTGTTCCTATCATTTCCTTGTTCAGTACCTGGTTTTTTTATTACCCTAATGTAATATTAACCAAAATTTTCTCCCCACTTCCCTTTGAATCATGTATTTCATGTTTTTCTTTCCAAGATTGCTGATGGCATGGCATATATTGAAAGAATGAACTATATTCACCGAGATCTTCGAGCTGCTAATATTCTTGTAGGAGAAAATCTTGTATGCAAAATCGCAGATTTTGGTTTAGCAAGATTAATTGAAGACAATGAATACACAGCAAGACAAGGTAAAATTGTTTTCACATAAATGCTCTTAACCTAATGTCCTCTGTATGTTCTTAACATTATTTGGCATGTGCAGGATTTTATAGAATATGTACCCTCAAAAAAAGTCACAAAAACTGTGACTTTACTGTTTCATTCATAAAATTATAGAGTAATACTACTGTGGCTTTTTGGTATGATTGTCCTCCAAGGTAAAGTTTTATTAGGTAGTCATAGCATTTATTTAATGTAGCAAGTAGTAGCTCTTTATACTTATTAAGCATGCCAACAAAGAAACTTTTTAAATGTTATTTCATAACAGACTTCATGAATCATTAAACTCTTACCTGTGAACAAAAGTTCTTGATTAGAGTTAATATTGTCTACCCACATTGCCACCACCAGGAACATATGACAATATCTACTTTGAAACGTTTTTGGTTTTTACAACTTGAAGGCTACTGCCTTCAGTTATCTAGTGGATAGAGGCCAGACATAATGCATTGGTTGCGATAGTGCCAGTGAAAATTGTTACCTAAGCATCTAAAATAAGTAATTTTATAAACACATTTAATCACTCTTTGTAAGATACATATAATCTTATTTCCTCTTTAAATGTACAAACTTCAGGAAAGCTAGGTTTTTTTCCTGTACCATAATGATTAGCATAAAACCTTACACATTAAAGACATGCACCAAATTTTTGAAGAAGTGAACATGGGTTTTTTAAAAAGTAAGCATAATACAGTTTTTCAGAAAGATAAAATGAAAAAAACACAGTAGACACTTGAGCCCAACAGCACGTGCCCTCATCCACCAATAGTTAGCAGATGCCAAACTATACTTAAAAGTTAACAAATTTTATAATCCATATTTTTGTCTTACCATATCTTTTACCCCTGAGATTTTCTTAAGTGGTTTTCTGTCTTAACTTCCAACTTTATTTTTTATATCATTGAGTATCATCTGAGGAAGAAATGTGATTCATTTTACTGTAAATTTTCAGAATTAAGATTTTTTTCCCATGTATCTTGTATGTTTGAAGACTCTTGACAATGATGCTGGGCATATTGACAAAAGGTTATCCCTGCTTATGCTATATTTACTCAAGCATATATTTAAAAGCAACTAAGATTGCCAGTATTGTTTTAGGTGCAAAATTTCCAATCAAATGGACAGCTCCTGAGGCAGCATTGTATGGTCGATTTACAATAAAGTCTGATGTATGGTCATTTGGAATTCTACAGACAGAATTGGTTACAAAGGGCAGAGTACCATATCCAGGTAAGCTTGCATTCATTAGCTCTTGGTTATCTCCTCTGTAACTTTAACAGAAGTTTATTAGGAACAGAAATATAAGGAGGGGAGGCCTTTATTTCTTCCCTCTCTGTGCTGTCTCTCTTGTTTTGCCATTGGATGGACAGCAGCCAGTGAGAGCCATAGTCCATGAGGTAGGACAAGCACATGAGTTGTGCCCTACATTCACTTCTGCTTTCTCCCTGAGGAAATTTTCCAGAAGAGCTTTATATCTGTCCTGTTCTCTCATATCTCAGACCTCAAATGCTTATAGGGCATCTTTCTTTTCAAGTAGCTATTTTCTAATAGAGGGACTTGTATATTTTTATAAATATGAATTTGCTGTGTTTTCCTCAGTAAACTACCTTGAGAAGAAACTTACCTGTCATTGATAAAGAGGAAAAAAGATGTTTTTCTGTCAAAAATAGATTTATATAGCTTTAGGGGGCAATTGAGGAAATTTTAGCTTGTTTGGAATTAAGCTATAGTGGAATATTATTTTGTCTGATACTTCTCAAAAATTTTCTACTAAATTATTCTAGTAGAGGAGAGTGAAAGGAAATAAATTCCAATCTTCAGGAAATCTGTCAGGTTAATCTTATAGTTTTTATATATCGTCTGCCATATTCCTCCATTCTGATTCCTCCAACTATAAATCTAAAACTATCAAATTTTATTACCTACTTTCCCTTGTTGTAGTTACTTGCTGCGATCACCAGTGTCTCCTCCCTTAATACGACTTACCATCACCCTTTTCCAATAAGACTGAGCTCCTGTCTTAATTCATGTCATCTTAATATAATCATCATTGCTTTTTTCTTTTAAAGATTTTATTTATTTCTTTGAAAGGCAGAGTTACAAAGAGGGAGAGATAGAGAAAGAGATCTTCTATATGCAACATCCAGGGCTGGGCCAGGCTGCAACCAGGAGCCTGGACTTCATCCAGGTCTCCCACATAGGTATCAAGGGCCCAAGTACTTGGACCATCTTCTGCTGCTTTCTCAGATGCATTGGCAGGGAGCTGGATCAGAAGTGGAGCAGCCAGGACTCCAACTGGTGCCCATATTGTGATGCTGGCATCACTGGCAGTGGGTTAACTCACTGTGCCACAGTGCAGGCCCCTGATTTTTCTATTAATGTGGTTTCTTGCAGCTTTAGTAGCTTGAACTATTCCTTCCAGTTTCCCTTAGCCAGACTTTCCATGTTCATAATAACCACAACTCTCCCATAATCTTTTCTTGTATCCACTCTACCACCTCACATCTTTCCAGCTAACACTTTCTACCTCAGCCCTAGCAATTTCTCCACACTACCAGGATCTTTACGTTGATGCTACCACCTTTTACTGCTCCTCACACTCTTTATAAAACCATTCTACTTCAATTCTGTGATCAAGCAATGTAATCACTCTTTATTTATGATTGCTCTTCTCTCGTTTTGTCACTTGTGCATAACAAAATCACTGTACTAAATACACCCAGTTCTGCCTACTGTACACTTGGCAAACATGACTGGAGAAAACAGTATAGCTATGCTAAATGTTTCACTTTAAATATATATACAAGGAGTAACTTTGAGTTTTGACCATAGTGGAATGGCTAATATCCAACTTACCATCTCACTAAAACTGCAAGTTAGACTAAATACATAAAACAATTGTTTTGACACTGCTTAGCAACTGATAAAGGCCACAATCCTTAAGATAGGGCAAGCCTATTATGTGGGCCCTATATTTTATACCTAAAAGGGTGTAAGGTGATAGAGCTCAAAGAGCAAGTATCAGTCTGAGCAAGAACAGAGATCCACAAGTACAGGGGTCTGGAAGGCAATATCACAGAAGGGAAGGAGCCACAGGGAAAGAACTCTAAAATTCTGCTTTAAAATTCCATTCTGGTTCCTGGTCAAGTCCTGTTCTGCTTATGAATGGAGAGACTGCAGGAAACCTAACAGAAAATAGCTTCTAGGGGGCTTGGTAGCTAAGCAGAGTTCAGAGTTACAGAGTGCTTGCTCAGCTGAAAGTGGATGGACATTGAACAGACAAAAAGCTCTCTAGGCTTTTTGCAGGGACTCCTAGAAAGGCCATGCCATCAGAGAAGTGGCAAAACTTAAGTACAAGCCTTGACAGACCAAATCTTGGTGAACTGCCAGTAAACTACTGATAGAATAACATCCTTTAGAAAATGACAACATGATCCAGATAATCTACAATATGATTCAAAATGTCTAGCATAAAATAAACTGTTACTAAACATATGAATAAAGGAAAGGATGACTGATTATAGGAGTAACAATTTAATAGGAACAGTCCCAGAGATTTTTCATATCTTGGAGTTAACCAAGGATTCAAAAATAGCAATACTTAAAATATTAAGGTAGAACAGTTTGGCAAAATAATGAAGAAACTGGAGACTCATTACAATTGGAATCTATAAAAAAGAACAAATGGAAATTTTGGAACCTTAAAACAGATGAAATTAAGAGCTCATTAGAGGAGTCAGAGCTGTGGTGTAGTGGGTAAAGCCCTGGCCTGCAGCACCAGCATTCCATATGGGTGCTGGTTTGAGACTTGGCTGCTCCATTTCTGATCCAGCTCCCTGTTAATGTGCCTGGGAAAGCAGTGGAAGATGGTCCAAGTCATTGGGCCCATGCACCGACATGGGAGACCCAGATGAAGTTCCTGACTCCTGGCTTGGGTCTGACTCAGCCCTGGATGTTGTGGCCATCTGGGGAGTGAATCAACAGATGGAAGATCACCTTCTCTGTAACTCTGCCTCTCAAATAAATAAATAAATCTTAAGAAATAAAAAAAGAGTTCTCCAAAATGGTGGAATAGGGAGGGAGCGCACTGATAGTCTGGGAAAAGATAGTTTAATAAAAGTGGAGATACTGTACTTTCGGGGAAGAGTTAGGGGAAAAACTGCAGAGGAAACTCTTCCGGAACTAGTGGGACACGGTGGACCAACGTGGAGGGCACGGATGCCCACGGCTTGGGACTCCAGCCACCAAGTCTATACACCAGCGCTGGAAAGGGAGGGGCCCGTGCTAGAGAGAGAGAAGATTTACCATGCCAAACCTGGGTGTGTCACCTTTGGCACACTCTTAACCCTGAAGACCTGAACAGAGCTCTCTGGCCACACACATCACAAGCCTCTAAAGATCCACCAAAAGCAGACAGTGCACTTAATCTAGAGTCATAGTATAATGAGAAAAGCCACCACAGCAAGGAAAAAAAAAGAAGAAACCAAAGAATATCTCCACAATGCCAAGCCACAAATGCAGAAGCCGAGGAAACAAGAACAAGGAAGACATTATGACACCCCTAAATGAACATGACACTCCAATTCAAGATTATGAAGATGATGAGATAGAAGAAATGCAAGATGTGGATTTTTTTTTTTTTTTTTTTGGCAGAGTGGACAGTGAGAGAGAAAAAGACAGATAGAAAGGTCTTCCTTTACCGTTGGTTCACCCTCCAATGGCCGCTGTGGCCAGTGCACTGCAGCTGGCAGACTGCGCTGATCCGAAGCCAGGAGCCAGGTGCTTCTCCTGGTCTCCCATGTGGGTGCAGGGCCCAAGCACTTGGGCCATCCTCCACTGCACTCCCGGGCCAGAGCAGAGAGATGGCCTGGAAAGAGGGGCAACCAGGACAGAATCCGGCACCCTGTCCGGGACTAGAACCCGGAGTACCAGCGCCACAGGTGGAGGATTAGCCTATTGAGCCGTGGCGCCAGCCAAGATATGTATTTCAAAAAATTGATGATAAGAACACTTAGAAGTTCTCAAAAACAAATTCTTGAACTACAGAAATCCTTACTGGACAGGATAGAAAATCTCTCTTGTGAAAATGAAATCTTAAGGAGGAATCAAAATAAAATGAAGAATCTAGTAGAACATGAAAGTGTGATATTGAAATGAAGACTTCAATAGATCAAATGACAAATGCATTTGAGAGCCTTAAAAACAGAATCAGTGAAGCAGAAGAGAGAATATCGGACTTAAAAGAGCACAGGAAAGTATACAGTCAGACCAAAGAAAAGAAGAGGAAATTAGAAATCTAAAAAATATTGTTGGGATTCTACAGGATACTATTTAAAAACCCAACATCGGGTTCTAGGAGTTCCTTAAGGCATGGAGAGAGAGAAAAGATTAGAAGGTTTTTTTAGTGAGATACTAGCAGAAAAATTTCCGGGTTTGGAGAAGGACAGAGACATCCTAGTACAGGAAGCTCATAGAACCCCTAGTAAACATGACCAAAAGAGATCCTCACCACGACACGTTGTAATCGAACTCACCACAGTGAAACCTAAAGAAAAGATTCTAAAATGTGCAAGAGAGAAATGTCAAGATTACTCTCAGAGGATCTCCTATTAGACTCACAACAGACTTCTCATCAGAAACCCTGCAGGCTAGGAGGGAATGGCAAGATATAGCCCAGGTAGTAAGAGAAAAAAACCTGCCATCCCAGAATATTATATCCTGCAAAGCTCTCATTTGTGAATGAAGGTGAAATAAAGACCTTTCATAGCAAACAGAAATTGAAAGAATTTGTCACCACTCATCCAGCCCTGCAAAAGATGCTTAAAGATGTGTTACACACAGAAACACAGAAACACGGCCATCAATATGAAAGAAGGTAAAGGAAGAAAACTTCCCAGTAAAAGATCACAGGAAGTTCAAAGCATATATTAGAAATATCTTTGGGGAAATGGCAGGGCAGAGTTACTACTTATCAATAGTCACATTGAATGTTAATGGACTTAACTCTCCAGTTAAAAGGCACAGACTGGCTGAATGGATTAAGGAACAAAGCCCATCTATTTGCTGCTTAGAAGAAACACATCTTTCCAACAAAGATGCATGCAGACTGAAAGTGAAAGGTTAGAAAAAGATATTCCATGCAAACAGAAATCAAAAAAGAGCTGGCGTAGCCATCTTAATATCAGACAAAATAAACTTTAACACAAAAACTGTTAAGAGAGACAGAGGGGCACTATATAATGATTGAGGGATCAATTCAACAGGGAGATATGACTATTATAAACATATATGCACCTAATTACCGGGCACTGGTTTATTTAAAAGATATGTTAAAGGGCTTAAAGGAAGACTTAGACTCCAATACAATAGTATTGGGGGACTTCAGTACTCCACTTTCAGCAATAGACAGATCAACAAGACAGAAGATCAACAAGTAAACAGCAGATTTAATTGACACTATGGCCCAAATGGATCTAACAGATATCTACAGAACTTTTCATCCTACACTTAAAGAATTTACATTCTTCTCAGCAGTACGTGGAACCTGCTCTAGGATTGACCACATACTAGGCCATAAAGCAAGTCTCAGCAAATTCAAAAGAATTAGAATCATACCATGCAGCTTCTCAGACCATAAAGGAATGAAGTTGGAAATTAGCAACTCAGGAATCCCTAGAGCATATACAAACACATGGACACTGAACAAAATGCTCCTGAATGAACACTGGATCATAGAAGAAATCAAAAGAGAAGTCAAAAACTTTCAGGAAGTAAATGAGGATAACAACACAACATATCAAAACTTATGGGATACGGCAAAAACAGTGTTGAGAGGAAAGTTTATAGCAATAGGTACCTACATCAAGGAACTGGAAGGGCACCAAATAAATGAGCTTTCAGTGCATCTCAAGGATCTAGAAAAAGTGCAACAAACCAGACCGAAAACTAGTAGAAGAAGACAAATAATTAAAATCAGAGAAGAAATCAACAGAATTGAATAAAAAAAAAAATTACAAAAGATCAGCCAAATGAAGAGCTGGTTTTTTGAAAAAATAAACAAAATTGACACCCCATTGGCCCAACTAACTAAAAAAGGAGAGAAAAGACCCAAATCAATCAAATCAGAGATTAAAAAGGAAATGTAACAACAGACACCATAGAAATAAGAGAATCATCAGAAATTACTACAAAGAGTTGTATGCCAGCAAACAGGGAAATCTATCAGAAATGGATAGATTTCTGGACATATGCAACCTACCTAAATTGAACCAGGAAGACATAGAAAACCTAAACAGACCAATAACTGAGATAGAAATTGAATCAGTAATAAAGTCCTTCTCAAGAAAGAAAAGCCCAAGACCAGATGGATTCACTGCTGAATTCTACCAGACATTTAAAGAAGAACTAACTCCATGGCCGGCGCCGTGGCTTAACAGGCTAATCCTCCACCTTGCGGCGCCGGCCCACCGGGTTCTAGTCCCGGTTGGGGCACCGGATTCTATCCCGGTTGCCCCTCTTCCAGGCCAGCTCTCTGCTATGGCCCGGGAAGGCAGTGGAGGATGGCCCAAGTGCTTGGGCCCTGCACCCGCATGGGAGACCAGGAGAAGCACCTGGCTCCTGGCTTCGGATCAGTGCGGTGCGCGGGCCACAAGCGGCCATTGGAGAGTGAACCAACGGCAAAAAGGAAGACCTTTCTATCTGTCTTTTTCTCTCTCACTATCCACTCTGCCTGTCCAAAAAAAAAAAAAAAAAAAAAAAAGAAAAGAAAAAAAAAGAAAGAACTACAATTCTTCTCAAACTGTTCAGAACAATCGAAAAAGAGGGAATCCTCCCAAATTCTTTCTATTAAGCCAGTATCACTTTAATCCCTAAGCCTGAAAAAGATGCAGCATTGAAAGAAAATCACAGACCAATATCCCTGATGAACATAGATGCAAAAATCCTCAATAAAATTCTGGCTAATAGAATGCAACAGCACATCTGAAAGATCATCCACCCCGACCAGGTGGGATTTATCCCTGGTATGCAGGGATGGTTCATTGTTCGCAAATCAATCAGTGTGATACACCACATTAACAAATTGCAGAAGAAAAACCATATGATTATCTCAATAGATGCAGAGAAAGCATTTGATAAAATACAACACCCTTTCATGATGAAAACTCTAAGCAAATTGGGTATAGAAGGAACATTCCTCAATACAATCAAAGCAATCTATGAAAAACCCACAGACAGCATCCTATTGAATGGGGAAAAGTTGGAAGCATTTCCACTGAGATCTGGTACCAGACAGGGATGCCCACTCTCACCACTGCTATTCAGTATAGTTCTAGAAGTCTTAGCCAGAACCATTAGGCAAGAGAAAGAAATTAGAGGGATACAAATTGGGAAGGAAGAAGTCAAACTATCCCTCTCTGTAGACGATATGATTCTTTATTTAGGGGACCCAAAGAACTCTACTAAGAGACTACTGGAACTCATCGAAGAGTTTGGCAGAGTAGCAGGATATAAAATCAATGCACAAAAATCAGCAGCCTTTGTATACACAGGCAATGCCACAGCTAAGAAAGAACTTCTAAGATCAATCCCGTTCACAATAGCTACCAAAAAAATTAAATACCTTGGAATAAACTTAACCAAGGATGTTAAAGATCTCTACGATGAGAAATACAAAATCTTAAAGAAAGAAATAGAAGAGGATACCAAAAAATGGAAACATCTTTCATGCTCATGGATTTGAAGAATCAATATCATCAAAATGTCCATTCTCCCAAAAGAAATTTATAGATTCAATACGATACCAATCAAAATACCAAAGACATTCTTCTCCAACCTGGAAAAAATGATGCTGAAATTCATATGGAGACACAGGAGACCTCGAATAGCTAAAGCAATCTTACACAACTAAAACAAAGCTGGAGGCATCACAATACCAGATTTCAGGACATATTACAGGACAGTTGTATTCAAAACAGCATGGTAGTGGTACAGAAGCAGATGAATAGACCAGTGGAACAGAATAGAAACACCAGAAATCAATCCAAACATCTACAGCCAACTTATATTTAATCAAGGATCTAAAACCAATCCCTGGAGCAAGGACAGTCTATTCAATAAATGGTGCTGGGAAAACTGAATTTCCACGTGCAGAAGGATGAAGCAAGACCCCTACCTTTCACCTTACACAAAAATCCACTCAACGTGGATTAAAGACCTAAATCTACGACCCGACACCATCAAATTATTAGAGAACATTGGAGAAACCCTGCAAGATATAGGCACAGGCAAAGATTTCTTGGAAAAGACCCTGGAGGCACAGGCAGTCAGAGCCAAAATTAACATTTGGGATTGCATCAAATTGAGAAGTTTCTGTACTTCAAAAGAAACAGTCTGGAAAGTGCACAGGCAACCGACAGAATGGGAAAAAATATTTGCAAACTATGCAGCAGATAAAGGGTTGATAACCAGAATATACAAAGAAATCAAGAAACTCCACAACATCAAAACAAACAATCCACTTAAGAGATGGGCCAAAGACCTCAACAGACATCTTTCCAAAGAGGAAATCCAAATGGCCAACAGACACATGAAAAAATGTTCAAGATCATTAGCAATCAGAGAAATGCAAATCAAAACCACAATGAGGTTTCACCTCACCCTGGTTAGAATGGCTCACATACAGAAATCTACCAACAACAGATGCTGGCAAGGATGTGGGGAAAAGGGGGCACTAACCCACTGTTGGTGGGAATGCAAACTGGTAAAGCCACTATGGAAGTCAGTCTGGAGATTCCTCAGAAACCTGAAGATAACCCTACCATTCAACCCAGCCATACCACTTCTTGGAATTTACTCAAGGAAATTAAATTGGCAAATAAAAATGTGGTCTGCACCTTAATGTTCATTGCAGCTCAATTCACAATAGCTAAGACCTGGAATCAACCTAAATGCCCATCAACAGTAGACTGGATAAAGAAATTATGGGATATGTACTCTATAGAATACTATACAGCAGTCAAAAACAATGAAATCTGGTCATTTGCAACAAAATGGAGGAAGCTGGAAAACTTCATGCTGAGTGAAATAAGCCAGTCCCAAAGGGACAAATATCATATGTTCTCCCTGATCAGTGACAACTAACCGAGCACCGAAAAGGAAACCTGTTGAAGTGTAATGGACACTTTGAGAAACAGTGACTTGATCAGCCCTTGTCCTGACTGTTGATGAACAGCTTAATACTTTATCCCTTTTAGTATTTTTTTGTTCTACTTAATACTGTTGGTTGAACTCTGTAATTAACACACACTTATTCTTAGGTGTTTACATTTTAACTGAAAAGTGATCTTTGTTAAATATAAGAGTGGGAATAAGAGAGGGAGGAGATGTACAATTTGGGACATGCTCAATCAGACTTGCCCCAAACGGCAGAGTTAGAAATGTGCCAGGGGATTCCAATTCAATCCCATCAAGGTGGCATGTACCAATGCCATCTCACTAGTCAAAGTGATCAGTTTCAGTTCACAATTGATCATAATGATAGGATTAGAGACAAAAGGATCACATAAACAAGACTAGTGTCTACTAATACTAACTGATAGACTTTAAAAGGAGAGCAGGATCCAACATGGGAAGCAGGATACACAGCAGACTCATAGAATGGCAGATGTCCTAAACATTACTCTGGCCTCAGAATCAGCCCTTAAGGCATTTGGATCCGGCTGAAAAGCCCATGAGAGTAAGAGTATTTCAGGCATGGAAAGTCAAGACACTGTGGCAAAAAAAAAAAAAAAAAAAACCTAAATGAAAGATCTCTGCGAGTGAGATCCCAGTGGAAAGAACTGGGCCATCAAGAAGGGGGTACCTTTCTCTGAAGGGAGGAGAGAACTTCCACTTTGACTATGACCTTGTCTAAATAGGATCAGAGTTGGTGAACTCAAAAGGCTTCCATAGCCTTTTTGATCCCCATGTAGGACCTCTGTCCTTAATGTGTTGTACAATGTGAATTAATGCTGTAGCTAGTACTCAAACAGTACTTTACATTTTGTATTTCTGTGTGAGTGCAAACTGTTGAAATCTTTACTTAATATATACTAAACGGATCTTCTGTATATAAAGATAATTGAAAATGAATCTTGATATGAATGGAATGGGAGAAGGAGTGGGAGATGGGAGGGTTGCAGGTGGGAGGGAAGTTATGGGGGCCGGTGCCGCGGCTCATTAGGCTAATCCTCCACCTCCGGCACCGGCACCGGCACCCAAGGTTCTAAGTCCCGGTTGGGGCACCGGATTCTGTCCCGGTTGCCCCTCTTCCAGGCCAGCTCTCTGCTGTGGCCCGGGAAGGCAGTGGAGGATGGCCCAAGTGCTTGGGCCCTGCACCCACATGGGAGACCAGGAGGAAGCACCTGGCTCCTGGCTTTGGATCAGTGCAGCGCGCCAGCCGCAGTGGCCATTGCGGGGTGAACCAACGGAAAAGGAAGACCTTTCTCTCTGTCCCTCTCTCTCTCACTGTCTAACTCTGCCTGTCAAAAAAAAAAAAAAGTTATGGGGGAGGAAAAAGCCACTGTAATCCAAAAGCTGTACTTTGGAAATTTATATTTATTAAATAAAAGTTTAAAAACAAACCTCATCAGAGGTGCCGACATTGTGGCACAGCGGGCTAAGCAGCCACCTGCATGCCAGCATCCCATTTAAGCGCCAGTTTGAGAACAGCTGCTCCACTTCCAATCCAGCTGCCTGCTAATGTGCCTGGGGAAGCATAGAAGATGGCTCAAATGTTTGGGCCCCTGCACCCATGTGGAAGACCCAGATGGAATTCCAGGTTCCCGGCTTCCTCCTGGGCCAGTCCTGGCTGTTGCGGCCATTTGTGGAGTGAACCAGCAAATGAAACTTCTCTCTTTCCCTTTTTCTCCCTGCCTCTATAACTCTGCCTTTTAAAAAATAAATAAGTCTTTTTTTTTTTTTTAAAGTGACACGCTAAATTCCCATTAATCAAAAGGGGTTGGCTTCTGAAGGCGTTAATATTAAAAGTAAAGAATAAAAAATTCAGACATGTTGAAATAGGGATTAGCATTTTCTGTGTTCTTTCTGACTACTCTGACAGTTAAAATTTACTTTGTTTCTTTATTGAAAGAATCATTTCACTGAATATTTAAATGTAATATAGCCTGAATCAGTTAGTGGGTAGGGGATTTGGTTTGTTTTGCTAGTGGCGGTTAGGACCATTGTTTTTTAATGTTTGAGTCTTGTGTGTTAGGTATGGTGAACCGGGAAGTGCTGGAGCAGGTGGAACGAGGATACAGGATGCCCTGCCCTCAAGGCTGCCCAGAATCCCTCCATGAATTGATGAATCTGTGTTGGAAGAAGGACCCTGACGAAAGACCAACATTTGAGTATATTCAGTCTTTCCTGGAAGACTACTTCACTGCTACAGAGCCACAGTACCAGCCGGGAGAAAATCTATAATCTAAATAGCCTGTTTTATGAGCACAGATCTGCCAAAATATAAAGAATTTATGTAGAGTTCCTCACTTACATTAAGGAATCAAAAGAAGAAAATCTTCACTCTGCATGTTTTTAATGGTAAACTGGAATTCCAGATTCGATTGCACAAAACCACTTTTTTTTTCCAAGCGTTAAGTACCAATGATGAATTTTCCAACTTATTTCAGGGTCCAAAGAAAGTAGAGCTGAGAATATTGATGACAGCTTAGTTGGTAGCATGGTAGTGAAGAGCAACAAAGCTACTGTCTATAAATCACTTCTGTTCTTTACTTCCCCAAACAGAATTGTTGAGATTATTTATTGTTATAGACAAAATTTGGGAGATAAAAGTTACACATAAAATCTAAAATTAAGGAACTTTGTGGGACCAAATGATTCCATTCCACTTTCTAAAAATTTCTTGCGTTTATTCTCAAAAGTTTTTTTCAAAATCAGTCAATATGTAATCTTAACATATGCCTCATTTTGCATGGAAATGGGCCAGGTTTTTAAGAAGCAAAAAAGGAATATAAACAGTATCAAAAGAAATTAAATTTAGACCACACCAGTGGATTTCAGAAGTATGATATACTGTGTTCATTCTCATGTTTATGGAACTGGAAAATAGAATAAAACATTTTTCACTTTACTCAGTTTCTGAATAGTTCTATTTATAATCATGAAGGTAAGTAGAAAGTAAATCTTTTTAAAGTTGTATTGATTTTTTAAAGGCAGTATATAATTGAAGTCCAAGAGGAAATCTTTTAATCCTTAAATGGCATGAAAGTAAGACCCAGCATTTAAATAGTCCTTTCGAAGAAAAAAAATAGGCTTGGTACTGTGAGCATTGTTGCTAATATGTTGTTATGGTAATGGGTGCCACAAATAGAAAGTACCACTAGATCAGGGACTTGAATGCACTTTTGCTTGTATTGAATAGAGACTAACAGAGAGGGAAATGTATTTAAAAGAAATATGAGAAAAGGTAATGTGAAAGTTTTACAGGTGGAGAATGGAATGTAATGTTTAATGTTGATGTCATGGAGTGACAAAATGGCTTTGCTGGCACTCAAAGCACCTCCCTTAGCTATTTTCTGAGACTTGAAGAGTTATATGAATATAAAGCTAATTTTTCTTAACATATACACTAAATGAGTGTTATATCCTCAAAATAGTGAAGTCAGGGCTTCACACTAATTCCAATGATAAAGCGTTTATGTAAAACATTTTTAGAACTCTAGTGTTCCAATCCATGTTTGAATCTGTATTCACTTTTGAAATATACTTAATGGTTATCATTTTTCCCTCTTAAAATATAGCTGATTTAAGAAGGAAAACTTATTCTGTGTAATAACAGTAGTAAAGAGAAAGACAGTTTTTGCCTACTTGAAGTGCAAAGTGAAACACACAAAATAAGCTGATTTTTATTTTTATTATAAACTCAAAGAAATTCCAAAATACAGATTTGAATAGCAGCATTACTGCTTTAAGTGTCTAGAAGAGGGAAAACTGAACATGATAATTAAAATAAAAGTGACATTTTAAAATACTCTTTTATAGCCATACTTTAAATAAAGCAGTATCAGGTTCCCAGGTTTTAGGATGTAATTTTTAACTATTATCACTTACCTAATTTCATCATTAAATTTCATATTCTATGCCATGGTATCCATGTTCAAATTCAGGCCATTCTAAAATGTGACAGGTGAACTTCATGCAAGATTTGGCAACAGTTCTGGTACTAAAAATTATGGTTGTTTCTTCTGTTTACGTAACCTGGTTAGTATTGGAGCCCTCTGCCAAGAGGGTCTTCCTAAGAATAGTGCTGTCATTATTTACCCTTAACTTCTACAACCTGTGACATGAGATATTTAAAGGGCTTTATGTGAACTATGATATTGTAACTTTTCTAAGCATTTTTAAAAGGGTAACAAAATTATGTTCATATACTAATTCTGATTAAAAAAATAAGCCAGGAAAAGTTAATGGTATTCTTTAGGTTTTAACTGAATGGAGCAGTGCTTTATAATAACAGATGTATAGTAAGGATAAAACACTAACTTAATGTTGTGTATTCAGTTTAAATTGTTACTTATTTTTAAATTGCTGAGAAAAATAAAGTTTTGTACATTTGGAGATTTTTTTTTCCCAACAGTTTTTTGTCTTAAATGTCTTAATGTGGAATTTAATTAACCCTTACCAAAAAAGGAAGTTGGCAAAATAGCCTTCTAGCACAAACACTTTTTTAAATGAATAATGGTAGCTTAAAACTTAATATTTTTATAAAGTGTTGTAATATTGTTTTGTGAATAATTGAAATAAAAATTGTTGAATGCACCTATTTATCTTTTTAGTTGCTATTCATATTTTCTCATTACTTTTTTAAAAATTGGTATATTCTGAATTTATTCTTCCACTAGGGAGAAAAATTGTTCAGTTACTTATAACTTCTGAACAGAGTTAAACCAGTCTTTTATTAAAATCCGACCATTTTGAACTCATTCTGTTTGGTTAATTTTCCATGTCAGGTGAGTAATATTATTTTTATAAATATTTTTTCAAAATTATACTAGCAAATACAGTTAATGTAAAGAGACCTAAGTCATTGGAGTGAATATATTCAGAGTATTACGGTGAAGGATATAGAGTAACCACTTCTGACCATAAGAGGCTTAATTTTCTAAAAATAAAAAATGTGTGAGATTTATATCATTATGTGTTTCAAAATTTTTATTATAGATATTAAAATTATACTAAGTTTTGAATGACCAATCAAAAGCATTCATTTTCAATACAATGATAGTGTTTAATTACCTTTTACTGTTATGCCATCTAAAATTGTTACTGGCTTTTTCCCTGATTCCACAAAAATAACAATCAATATAAGCACTTCATTTATTAAACATTTATTGAGTATTTTTGGTAACATAGTAATACTTATTCAGTTTCTAGTTTGCTTCTTATTTACATTTGGCAATTTTTTTTACATTTATGTTCATTTGGCATGTGTTTTTATATTTAAGTTGTATATTTATGATTTATATAATCTTTTTTGTGCTAAGACAATTCTTACAGCTCCCCAAGATGAAATATTCATCTGTATTATAGTCTGTACTTTTTGCTTTAACAATGCACATGGAAGTTGAGCATAAACCGTCACTTAATGGGTCCAGTGTGAACTCTGTGCCACTTTGAGACTCTGCTAGCAAGAGAGCTTCACCAGACCTAGATGCTGAACCCGTGCCCAATCTGAGACTGTGACCCTCAGAACCATCAGCCACAATAAGTTACTCCCCTTCTTGAAGTTGGACTGTTCCAGGTATTTTGTTATAAGTGACAAAAAGCTGACTTGGGGCCAACGCTATGGTGCTTCTGGTGCTGGCATCCCAGAAGGGTGCTGGTTCCTGTCCCGGCTGCTCTTCTGATCCAGATCTCTGCTTAGGGCCTGGAAAAGCAGTGGAGGATGGCCCAGGTGCTTGGGCCCCTGCATCCAAGAGGGAGACCCGGAAGAAGCTTCAGATCCTGACTTCAGATTGGCCCAGCTTCAGCCATGGCAGCCATTTGGGGAGTGAACCAGTGAATGGTAGACCACTCCCTGTGTCTCCTCTCTAATTCTTCCTCTCAAATAAATACATAAAATCTTAGAAAAGCTAATACAATTATGCACACATTTATACAAATGTTTTGTCATTTCTTCCATCAACATAATTATAATATTAATCACTATCACTTGGTAGTGAACCTTAGTCAACAAGGCAAATTCTCTTTAGTAGTCCTTTTCTCTTTAAGATTCATATCCTGACAAATTATTTTTTAATTTTTATTTGAAAGGCAGAGATTAATCTGCATCTGTTAATTTACTCTCCAAATGCCCACGATAACTGGGGATGGTCCAGACTGAAGCCTGGAGCCATGTCCTCAATCCGGGTTTCCTCTATGGCGTGATAGGCCCAAGTACTTGAGGACCTGCTTCCTCCCAGGTTATGCATTAGCAGGAATCTGGGATCAGGAGCAGAGCCAGGACTTGAACCAGGTACTCAGATAAGTGACGTGGATGTCCCAAAGCAGTATCTTAATTGCTGTGTCAAACTTGCCCACCATATGTCAATTTTTTGATGAATTATAGACTTTATAGTTGAAAAAAATTCAAGTAAGATTTTGGTTGAGATTGCATTATGCTTATAAACTAATCTGGTAAAAATTGGCATTTCAAATCAGTCTTACCATCCCATTTATGGAAATCTTCACTTAGATCTCAAAGTTCTTCAAGCTTTCTGTTTGGAGTTGGAAGTCTCATGCTGAGTGTGATCACGTTTCTCTAAGAATACATTCCATTGCTGCTGGAGTCCAGCTTGTAGAGAACAGAAACAAGAATGTGCTCCAATAGCATCAATAGCATTATTTCCTTAAAAATCAGCTCTTCTACTCCCCTTCCTCTTTTTTTTTTTTTTTTTTTTTTTTGCTTACACTACATACATGAGTTTTTGTCACTGGCAACCAGAGTCCTGGTAAATTAATACCCAAAATGTTAGTAAAGGAATACTTATGAACAAAGAAGACAACTCATGCCTGATACCGCATTTGCCCTCCACACCCAGACTCTGCGTCATTTCTGTTGGAAGACTGACCTGTATATATCAGGGAGTTCCCTTCTCTGGGTTCCGGTTGTGTCCAGCCACTGAACAGCTCTAGCAAAAGATTGAAGGAAACCAGGAAGAGAGGCTAGGTACTTAACTTCTTTGGCTTCTTCCCTATAAGTTTGAGCTGGCTGTCGCTTCACCAACCAAAGTTCTTCTCAATATGGCCTCCCCCATGTTTTCTCTCCTTTGGGGTCTGGTAACTGCTCCCATTCTGTATCTGCTGGCTGCAGGTAGTGACAGTTTTGATGGCCACTAATTGTAGGTAACTGCATTAATCCTTGTGGTTCCCCTACCCTGTCCACTCCTTTGTAAATACCTTTCATTTATCTTGAGTATACTGTCTGTTTCCATTTGGGATCCTGACATACCATAATACCAACAAATCTCAGGGAAATTGGTAAACCATATCTGCTAAAATTCATTAATACAGGGTATTTCATAAGCTGTCACACCCCAATTCAAGAATGAGTGTTAGTATGAGTTACTGAATAAATGAACAGGGATGAGAGGTGGGAGTCTTAAGAGGAAATGGAATGGAAAAGGGATTCAGAAATTTAACATAACCTGGGAAAAGCAGAGAAAGATGGCCCAAGTACTTGGGCTCCTGCACCTACTGAGGAGACTTGGATGAAGCCCCTGCCAAATGGCTTGCTTTCTCTTTCTGTCTCCCACTCTGCCTTTCAAATAAATCTTAAAAAAAGAAAAAGAAAAACAGTTACATGCTGTGCCATTGTTGTGCAGCTGGCTAAGCCTCTGCTTGTGATGCTGGTACTCTCCCTCCCCCCCCATCAGAGTGCCAGTTCAAGTACCAGCTGCTCTGTTTCCCATCCAGCTTCCTGCTAATGTACGTGGGGAGATAGTGGAAAATGGCTCAAATGCTTGGGCCCCTGCCACCCACACTGGGGACCCAGATAGAGTTCCTGACTCCCAGCTTCAGCCTGGACCAGCCCTGTTTGTTGTGACCATTTGGAGAGTGAACCAGTGGATGGAAGATACTTCATCTCTTGTGTGTGTGTATTGCACAGCATTTATATAAGTGAATCTTTAAAAGTTACAGCCATGGGTCAGTGGTGTTTAGGGAAATAGGGGATTGGGATAGTGGCCAAAAGTAATTACAAGGTACAAAAAAGATAAGGTTGGATTTCCCGCCTAGTTTACATGCAGTCACAGAACTAAATTTGGGGACTAGGAGAAAAGTAAGTGCACTAAGTATTTCCAGAGAAATTTGGGGAGAGACTGATTTCCCACATACACGAAGTGGTTCAGTCTAGCTTCCCACATAGGTGGGAGAGGATCAGGTTAACCTTGAGCAAGCTGGAAAACTCTGAGAGTCCAAAGTAAGAAATTGTCTCTAACCTAAGTGATAATAAGAGTGAGAAAAAACTCCACGGTTGGCCAGAAGGATTGATGATAACGCTAACAACTGAATTTAAAGGATTGTGCCCCTTGGAGCTGGCACTAGGATAGCAGGTAAGGTCACTGCCATGATGAATGCCTGTTCAAGTCCCATTGTCTCCAATCCTTGCTAATAGCCTGGGAAAAGCAGCAGAAGATGGACCAAGTGCTTGGGCCCCTGTACCCACATGGGAGACCCATTAGAAGCTACTGGCTCCTGGCTCCTGGCTTTAGCCTGGCCAAGCACTGGCTGTTGAGGTCATCTGGGGAGCGAACCAATGGATGGAAAATTTTCTCTCCCCTCCCCTGTCTGTAACTGATCTTCAAATAAATAACTCTTAAAAAAAACTCCGTATTAATAAAGTGGTGTGTCCCATTTCCCTTAAGGATTATCAGATTCTTTTTCTTTAATAATTACAGTATTTTACATTGAAGGAATATACTATGGAAGTAGATGGCAAAGTAAATTTATATTTTAATGTCTTCCAAGTCCCTTGAAATGATCAAAGCTCTGGGTTGCTGGTTTGCTTTGTTATTTTGTAATTCTTACAATTGGCAGAAAATTAGAAAAGGGTATTATGGGTTCAGTAGAAATTTTTAAGGAATTCCTGGAATCCAAATAAACACTCCAATGGAAATAGGAAATTCTTGCAGAGTTTTTATTTATTCAAAAGGCAAAGGAGTCTCCTCCACTGCTTCACTCCCCAAATGCCCTCAACAGCCAGGACTGGGCCAACGAAAGCCAGGAGCCCAGAACTTCATCCAGGTCTCCCATATGGATGACAGGGACCAAGTACCTACCTGAGCCATCACTTGGTACCTCCTGGGGTGCTCATTAGCAAGCTGAGCTGTACCTGAGACCTAGGCATTCTAGTGTTGGCTGCAGATGTCTCAAGTGATGTCTTATTTTTGCTGCACCAAATGCCCACCCCTTTGCAGAGTTTTAGTGTAATTCCAGGGTTGGAACCAACAAATTCAAAGAGCAGGAGAGATCCCAAAAGCAATATTTTTTGTTTTATTGAGGTATAATTTACATACAATAATACCATTTTACATGCGCACTTAGATGAGTTTTACAGTCTTCATTCATCCGTGACCCCTCACAACCGCTAAGTGCTTTTTGTCGCTACAGTTTTATATTTCTAGGAATCATCCAGTATGTGTCTGATATCTTTGACTTAGCATGATGCTTTAGCAATTCATCTTTTTATTGTTTGGTAATCTTGCATTGTGTGGATGTGCCACAGTGGAGTCTGTCCATTTAACTAGTCCATTTAACTGTTGAACACTTAGGTTTTTCCCAGTGTAGGACTATCATGAATCAGGCTGCTATGAACATTCAGATACAAGTATTATTGTGTGCTTTAAATTCTCTTGGATAAATACTTAGGATTATTGAATTGTATGCCAACTTGTTTTCCAAAGAAGCTGTACCATTTCATGCTCCCACCAGCAATGTGTGAGAGCTCCAGTTGTTCCATGTCCTTGCCAATACTTTTTTTTTTTTTTTAAGATTTATTGTTTATTTGAAAGTCAGAGTTACACAGAGAGTCAGAGAGAGAGAGAGAGGTCCTCCATCCACTGGTTCACTCCCCAGTTGGCTACAGCGGTCAGAGCTGCGCTGCTCTGAAGACAGGAGCTTCTTCCTGGTCTCCCACATGGGTGCAGGGGCACAAAGACTTGGGCCATCTTCCACTGCTTTCCCAGGCCATAGCAGAGAGCTGGATCGGAAGTGGAGTAGCCGGGACTAGCAACGATGCCCATAGGGATGCCGGCACTGCAGGCAGCAGCTTTACCAGCTATGCTACAGCACCGGCCCTAATACTTGTTCACTACTGTTTTAACTGTAGCTATTCTGGTGTGTGTTAGTAGTAAATCATTATGCTTTTAGTATGCATTTCCCTATGATTAATAATGTCAAGTATCTTTTCATAGGCTTATATTTCAAATTCATATATCTTCTTGATGGAGTGTCTATTAAAATCTTTTACCTACTTTTTGTATCAACTTGTTTGTCATCTTACTGAGTTGGAATTATTTCAATATTGTCAATATAAGTCTTTTATCAGATATGTTTTGCAAATATTTTTCTCCCTATTTACATAGTTCTTCATTTCCTTAATGATTTCTATTAATGTCTAAATTATTTTTTTGTGTCCTTTGCCTTACCTTGTTCACTAAGGTTTTCTCTTGAAAACCTGCAGACCTAACATTTAGGTCTGTATTCCATTTGGAGATATTTTGTATGTATGATACAAGGTAAGGGCCCAAGGTTGGTTGGTTGTTCATATGGATATCCAATTATTCCAGCACCATTTGTTGGAAAAAATTTTACCCATTGAATTTCCTTAGCACCTATTTTTAAAAATCACTGTCACCACAGGCATTTGGCTTAGCAGTTAATGGTTAGGACACCCACATCCCATATCAGTAACTGGGTTCAGTCCCCAGCTGCAGCTCCTGATTCCAGTGTACTGCTAATCCCTGAGAAGCAGTGGTGATGGCTTGAGTAAGTGGGTTCCTGCCACCCACATGGGAGAATTGAATTTTGTTTCCTGCTCCTAGCTTTCACCTCCAGCTGTTGTCTCCCACCTGGATGGAGGGGACCCAGGTATTTGAGTTATCACTTGCTGCCTGCCAGAGTGTGCATTAGCAGGAACCTGGATCATAAGCAGAGTAGCTGGGAGTCGAACTAGGCATTCTGATAGAGGTTGCAGATCACGTAGCAACTTAAACACCCTTCCACATGCTCGTGCCTCTTCTTTTTCAAGATTGTTTTAGCTATGCAAATATACATAAAATTTTAGAATCAACCTGTTGATTTTTTAAAAATTTTCGTACATATATGGGGCCGGCGCTGTGGCGCAGCAGGTTAACACCCTGGACTGAAGCACCAACATCCCATATGGGCGCTGGCTCAAGTCCCGGCTGCTCCACTTCCAATCCAGCTCTCTGCTATGGCCTGGAAAAGCAGTAAAAGATGGCCCAAGTCCTTGGGCCCCTGCACCCCCGTGGGAGACCAGGAAGAAGCTCCTGGCTCCTGGCTCCTGGCTTTGGAATGGCGCCTTTGCAGCCAATTGGGGAGTGAACCGTCAGATGGAAGACCTGTCTCACTCTCTCTGCCTCTCCTGTCTCTCTGTAACTCTTTCAAATAAGTAAATAAATTAAAATTTTTTTTCACACATTTAGACCTTTTTTTCTTAGCTATTTTTTTGAAAACTTTTATTTTTAATAAATATAAATTTTGAAAGTACAACTTTGGATTATAGTGGTTTTTTCCCTCCATAACCTCCCTCCCACCCACAAACCATCCCATCTCCTACTCTCATCCCATTCTTCATTAAGATTCATTTTTAATTATATACAGAAAATGAGTTTAGTATATACTAAGTAAAGATTTCAACGGTTTGCATCTACACAGACACACAGTATAAAGTACTGTTTGAAGACTATTTTTACCGTTGATTCTCATAGTACAACACATTAAGGACAGAGATCCTACATGGGGAGCAAGTGCACAGTGACTCCTGTTGTTGATTTAACAATTGACACCCTTATTTATGACGTCAGTAATGCAGCTATGTTTTGAAATTTCCAATGTACAGATCTCATTTTTTTTTTGTTAAACTTGTCCTAAGTGGTGGCCAGCATTGTGGCATACTGGGTTAAGCTAATGGCCTGGGAAAGCAGCAGAGGACAGCCCAAGTGCTTGGGCACCTGCACCCATGTGGGAGACCCAGAAGAAGCTCCTAGCTCCTGATTAGACTGACCCAGCCCTGGCCTTTACAGCCATTTGGGGAATGAACCAGTGGATGGAAGATTCATTCCCTCTCCCTCTCCCTCTCCCTCTCCCTCTCCCCGCCAACCCCTCTCTCCCTCTATAATTCTGCCTTTCTAATAAACAAACTTACAAAGCCACAAACCAGCAAATGTAAGACTGATCAATCTCTCTGCCTTTAAAATAAGTGAAAACAAATATATTTTTAAAAAAGTTTTAAGTATTTCATTTTTTTATGCAATTGTAAGAGACTTTTCTAATTTCAGTTTACTATTCTTGGTAACTAGTGTAGCAAATGATTTTAAATTGACCTTGTATTCTGCACATTTGGTAAACTCAGTACCTAGCACTAGTGGCTTTTTTAGCAAATTCCACAGAGGTAGTTTTCTAAGAATAAAGTAGTAATAAACAGGTAGTCATCTAAGAATAAAGTCTTTGGGGCCAGTGTTGTGGTACAGCAGGTTAAGCTGCCACCTGTGACACCAGCATCTCACTTAGAGTCGAACCTCTTACTAATGCACCTGGGAAGACAACAGAAGATGCTTGGGCTTCTGCCACCTGTTTGGAGACCCCAAGTAGAGTACAAGGGACCTGGCTTTAACCTGGTCCAGCACTGGCTGTCACAGCCATCTGGGATGTGAACCAGCAGATAGAAGATCTCTCTCACTATCTCCCTTTTTCTAACCTGCCTTTCAAATAAATACATTTTTTAACAAGAGGTTTGTGTCTTCCTTTTCCATCTGCCTTTTACGTCATACCTTTCCGTTTCACACTGGCTTGGACCTGCAGTACTAACTGAACAGAAGTAGTGAAGCAGACATCCTCTCCTTGATCACAGTCTGAGGAGGAAAGTATTTATCTTTCACCAGGAAGTCAGCAGCTGGCTCTGAGTGGTTCGCAGATACTCTATCAGATTGAAGAAGCTCCTTCCTATTGCTGTTTTGCCAAGAGGTTTGATTATGTGTGTATGTGTTGTAAAACCCTGAATCGAGAGGCTGGCACTGTGGCACAGTGAGTGAAAGCCTCGGCCTGCAGTGCCAGCATCCCATATGAGCGCTGGTTCAAGTCCCGGCTGCTCCACTTCTCATCCAGCTCCGTGCTGATGTGCCTGGGAGAGCAGCAGAGAATGGCCCAAGTGCTTGGGCCCCTGCGCCCCTGTGGGAGACCTGGATTGGCTCAGATCCAGCTGTTATTTGGGGAGTGAACTAGCAGATGGAAGATCTCTCTGTGTGTCTCTCTGTCTTTCAAATAAGTAAAATAAATCTTTAAAAAAAATCCCTTAATCAAGGCTGAATTTTGCCCAGTGGTGTTCCAGCCTGTATCAAGATGATTGTGTGTGTGTGTGTGAAGTTTCATTCTTCTTTCAGTTACAGAGGGAGAGAGAGCGCTTCCATTTGCTGATTCATTCCCCCAAGTGGCCTCAACAGTTTTGGGCTGGGCCAGACGGAAGCCAGGAATCAGGAGCTTCATCCGGGTCTCCCACATGGTTGGGAGATGCCCAAGCAATGGGGCCATCTTCTGCTGTTTTCCCAGAGGCATTAGCAGGGAGCTGATCAAAAATTGAGCAGCTGGAACTTGAACCTGCATGCATATGGGATGCCAGTGGGCGTCAGCAGCTTAACCTGCTCCACCACAATGCTGCCCCCGTATCATTTTTTAAAGCCTGTTATTAATAGAAATAACTGTGTCGCTTGGTTTTCAAATGTTAAACCAACTTTGCATTACTGAAAGAAATCCAGTTCATTCAAGTGTATTTGTGTGTGTGTGTGTGTGAGAGAGAGAGAGAGAGAGAGAGAGAGCGAGCGAGCTCTCATCCACTGGTTCACTTCCCAGTGACTGGAGCTGGGCTGAGGCCAGCAGTTGGGAATACAATACATGTCTCCTACAAGCATGGCAGGAACCCAATTAGTTGAATCACCACTGCTGCTTCCATGTTTCTGCATGGGCAGGAAGGTGGGGTCAGGAACTGGAGCCAGGTGTTGAACACAAACACTCTAAGGTTGGACATGGCTACCTTAATTGCTAGTCTAAATACCTGCACCCTATTTTTTCATACACTGCTGATACCAGATGTGCTCATTTTAAAAGGATTTTTGTGTCTAAGTTCATGAGGGATATTAATATATAATTTTCTTGTAATATCTTTGTTTTAGTATCAAAGTAATATTAACCTCTTTTAAAAAGTGGGAAATGGGCCTCTCATTTCCTGGAGTTTACTTTGGAGCTTAGTCCTGGTGTTGGACAGTCCAGGTTTATGTGCATTATTTTTTGTATGTTATCTCTCTTTTCCCTTTATTTATTTGAAAGAAAGAGCCACAGAGAGGCAGAAGCAGAGAGAGAGAGACGTCTTCCACCTGCTGGTTCATTCCCCAAATGGCTGCAACCACCAGAGCTGTGCCCATCCGAAGGCAGGAACCTGGAGCTTCCCTGGGTCTCCCATGCAGCTGCAGGGTCCCAAGGACCCGGGCCATAGAGCCAGATCAGAAGTGGAGCAGCTGGGATTCGAACCAGCACCCACATGGGATGCCAGCACCGCAGGCGGCGGCTTCAACCACAATGCCACAGGGGCAGCCCCTATCTAAATTTATAATGACAACAAAATTTAAAAAGACAGTGCCAAGAGAATGAAAAGCCACAGTTGGGGAGAAAATATTTGAAAAAGATCTATCCTACAAAGGAGTGTTCTTCAAACTATATAAAGAGCTCTTAAAGTCAACAATGAGAAAAACCCAACTACACTGAAAACAGCCTAAGACCTAAGGCCTTAACAAACCTCATCAAAGAAGATGTATATAGGGGAGCATCTGGAAAATCATATCATATGCCTTAGGGAAATACAAATTAAAACATAAAGGTAACACCACTTACCTTTAATTTTTTTTTTTTCACTTTATTTGAAAGAATGAATCTTCCTTTTTCTGGTTCATTCGCCTAAGTGCTTACAACTGCAGGGCTGGGCCAGGCCAAAGCCAGGAGCTCGATGGTAAGGACCTAAGCACTTGGGCCATCATCTGCTGCCTCCCAGAGTGTGCATTAGCAGGGAGCTGGATTGGAAGCGCAGTGTCTGGGGCTGGAACCAGGCACTGGGATATGGGATGCAGGCTCCTGAGCTGTGTTTTAATCATTGTGCCAAATGCCCATCCCTAAACATTTCCTTTGGTCTGCAAACATTCCCCGGAGGTAGCCATGGCACAGCACACCTGTCAGTAAGCCATTACTGTGACATAAAAATACATGGTTGGGGCCGGCGCCGCGGCTCAACAGGCTAATCCTCTGCCTTGCGGCGCCGGCACACCAGGTTCTAGTCCCAGTCGGGGCACCGGATTCTGTCCCAGTTGCCCCTCTTCCAGGTCAGCTCTCTGCTGTGGCCAGGGAGTGCAGTGGAGGATGGCCCAAGTGCTTGGGCCCTGCACCCCATGGGAGACCAGGAGAAGTACCTGGCTCCTGCCATCGGATCAGCGCGGTGCGCTGGCCGCAGCGCGCTGGCCGCGGCGGCCATTGGAGGGTGAACCAACGGCAAAAAGGAAGACCTTTCTCTCTGTCTCTCTGTGTCCACTCTGCCTGTCCAAAAAAAAAAAAAAATACATGGTTGGTTGCTGAGATGTGGGTGAACAAAGGCATAGGCCTTCCCACACCACCTCAGCACCAAGTTCCAAAAGCAAAAGGACAGAGCACAGGTTTTGCAGCCAGGACACTGCCACTTAGCTAGCTGTGTGGCCTTGGCCAAGTCACTTAACCTCTCTGAGGCCTCATTTTTTAACAGTAAAACTAAAATTACTTGCCTACTTTGCAGGGTCAGGCAGGTAAAAGGTAGTGTAGTTGTGTAGTAAATGATACTCTTCCTCTTTTCAGGTAGGGAACTGAGGCTGTGGGAGCTGAGAGGCCTAACAGACTTCCATCACTGGCCACAATGGCTGGAGGTTGGCAGATACAAAGCCAAGAGCTTCTAGGTCTCCCATGCAGATGCAGGGGCCCAAGCACTTGGGTCATCTTCCACTGCTTTCCCAGGCCATAACCAGAGCTGGATCAGAAGTGGAGCAGCTGGGACTAGAACCCGTGCCCACATGGGATGCCAGCACTACAGGCAGATGCTTCACTTACTAAGCCACAGCGCTGGCCCCTACTTTTTTTTTTTTTTTTTTTTTTTTTAATATTTATTTATTTGAAAGGATTAGAGAGAGAGGGCCAAACCATCTGCTGGTGCAATCCCCAAATGGTTGCAGTAGCCACTGCTGGGTCAGGCAGGAGCCAGGAGCCAGAAGCCTCATCCTGGTCTCCCTTGTGGGTAGCAGGGGCCCAACGGGCTTGGGCCGCCTTCCACTGCTTTCCTAGGTGCATTAGCAGGGAGCTGGGTTGGAAGTGGAGCAGCTGGGATTCAAACTGGCATCCATGTAGGATGTTGGAGTCGCATATTATTATTATTTAGATTTATTTATTTATTTGAAAGAATTAGCGAGAGGGAAAGACCGGAGCTAACACTTTCTAAACCACTGCTCTCTGGTGGGTGTGCCCACGTCCACCAGCGGCTCGGGGGCAGGAGCGGAGCCAGTGGCCATTTTGCGAGTTTCCGGGCAAGGCTGGCTCTCTTCTGGCCCAAAGTCCGCCGCGGATTCTGAACGAAGCCACGCAGGAGGAGCGAGGATCAGGGCGCCCGGAAACCGCGGGGGCCCAGCCAGCAGGCGCCCGGACTTACAGATCCCGCGGGGGCCAAGTCCAAGCGCGCGGCCGCGGCCCGGGTCGTACGGCCAATCAGCGCGCGCCGAGCCGCAGCTGAGCCCCGCCCCGGCCGCCCTCCGCCGCGCCCACGGCCTGGCCTCTGCGAGTGGTGCGGACGCTATGGTGCGCGGCAGGATATCCCGGCTCTCGGTCCGCGACGTGCGCTTCCCCACGTCGCTCGGGGGTCACGGCTCGGACGCCATGGTAAGCGCTGGCCGCCGCCCGGGGACCCTTCCGCGTGAGGGGGCCCGCGGGTCCTGCCAGTTTCGCAGCCTTGCGCTCATTTCTTGTGTAAAATGGGCGGCGGGCACGGGAAAGGTGGACACTTTCTGTGCCCCAAAGGAATACAAGTATGGAGAAACTCTCCACCCTGCCGTGGCTTTTCTTTTTCTCTCGCGCTCCCTCTTTGCCACGGAGAACTTGGCGGGGTTCCCAGGAGTCCGTCACAGCTGGCTGTGTGACTTGGACCTCTCAGGGAATCAGGTGTTCCAGGTGGGCTGCTTGTAGTAACTCGCGTGAGGGGGCGCACTGGTGAAATGATGGCACCTGCAGCCATGGTCAGGCCTGGTCACAGTCAACAGGCCAATGCCAGTCTTTTAAAAAGTTGTGTTTACTTATGAGAGAAAGAGGCCGACCCAGAGAGCTTCAGACACCTGCAACAGCTGAAGCTGGGCCAGGCCCGAGCCAGGAGCCAGGAACTCAATCTGGATCTCCCAGGTGTGTGGCAGGGACCCAGGTTCTTGAGCCATCACCCAGCGTCTTCACCAATGAGCCAACCGCCTGCCCCCAGATGTCAGCCTTCAGAGATGCGGTCGAGTAAGGGCGCGCTTTGACTCCTACGTGAATGTGAAGGGCTTTTTGTTCCTTTCTGAGTGTGAGCGGGCCCTCCACCCTCCCGTCTTCTAATGCAGTGGTTTCCAGATGTGTGAATTCTGTGCAGGATCCAGATGGGGCCCTGTTCCACTGAAAAATGGCAGCACTAGAAAAAGAGCGTGCAGCGGTATGTAGGGAATGTGTGACTGCGCCCGGAAGTGGAACACCAGCGTTGGGAGAATGATTACCTATCAGGAGGACATGGAATGGGGCCGGGCAAGGGCAGCCGGGGGACTCCAGTTCATATCCGAGGTCCTGCGGATGGCACACTGGTGTTCAGTCATTCTAGGTGTTCTTTCAAACCTGAAATGTTTTATAAAACTAAGCCTTTTCATGAAAACATGCAAAATAAAGTTACTAAATGCAAATCATGTGCTCTATTCTGAGATTTGCTTTTTAAAATTAATTCTTGTGTCTTTCTATATTATGGTAAATGGCTTTTCACAAAAACTAGTCGGTGGTCCTTTGTGGTCCTCCAAATCCATGTTTGACATTTTACTGGCTTGTAAAGTCCAAAGAGCTGATCTAGGGCAACTGCCTTTGCCCATCTGGGGCCTGACACCTGGGAGTCAGCCACGCAGCCTCTCCTGGGCTTACTCATTTGTAAAATGGGCACGGTCCTCTCCATTTCATGTGTGTAAATGAGATGCTTGTAGAGAACCCGAGACAGAGAAGGGCCTCGCTAGGAGCTGGCTGTGATTCCTGTTTACATAAGAGGAAACCGAAGCCGAAGGGACTCTGACCTCGACTTGACTTTGCGTTAATTTGTGAAGTGTAGGATAGCCTTGTGCACTGTAGGTTAATTTCAGGAGCGATTATCTGGCACCTGGATTACCTGCTCACACACACTGAAGGGTTTACCTTCCGGAGACAGGGCGTTCGTGCTGCTGGGTCTCAGGCGTCTTCTCGGAATGTGCTACTTTGCAGTTCTGCAGAGTGAGTGCAGCCTGTGCCCCAGGAAGGAGCTACTTTGGCCACTTTGCAGCACAGGGAGCCCTGCTGATCACTGCAAGGTGTCCAGCATGTAACACATCTTCCCAGGCAGACGAATCAGTTAATTCACAGGCTTTTATTGGGGTTCCGCTCCCGGGCAAGGTTCACCAGTCCCAACAGAGCAACAGAGAGGGGGGCCGGAGAAGTCGCACGTCAGAGATTGGGAGAGCTCCTTTTATAGATTCAGGGCATGGGGGTTAAAGGTTGAGGCGGGTCTGATCCTCATTGGTTGACCTTTAGGCACCCGCGGGGACCTTGACAAGGACTTTTCTTCCCTGGAAGTACAGGTAGGAACTTTCCATTCCCGGAAGTGTAGGCCTTCCCTCCTTGCGGATCCCAAAGCTACCAATCACAAGCAGCGTGTCTTCCTGAAGGAGCCCTGAAGCTGTCCCCAGCATCTGTTAAAGCAAAGCTTTCCATTAGGACTTCTCATCCACCAGGGTAGAAATGTGGCGGCCTCAAGACCTGCTGTGCTTACAAGGTGCCTGCTTGTGCAGGCCTCTCCGGGGACCAGGAGCTCACAGCCAAGCCACCAGTGCCCTTGGTCTCCTCCCAGCAATGCTTTTCTTCTTCCTTCCTTGGCGGCTGTGAGGTCTCCGGAGCAGCCCAGCCAGACTTGTTCTCTCTCCTCCGGCCCCCAGTCCTGTACCCTCAGCTGTTAGAAGACCTTGTCCGCTGCATCTCTGAGAAGGATTCAGACAAATGCAGCCTTGGCCACGTCTCCCCACATCAGTCAACAGCCAGCCCTCCTGTCCTTGCCTTTGTTCTCTAGGCTGTGTCTCAACCCATTCCTTTCTTCACTTCCGGGGCCTCTTTCCCTGTCTTCCTCCTCCAGCATTTCCATACATAGTCTCTTCTTTTCCATTGGTTCCTTCTATGCCCCACAGGGACAGGAAGGAGTCTTTACTTGACCCCAATACCTTTGGTTTCCGCCGCTCCTTGCCAGACTCAAAATTCCTGGCCTGAACCTGTTGCTGCCTCCTACACGTCTACTCCACCTTAAACTGAAATGGGCCCTAGATTTCCTTCCTTCCCTTGGAACGGCACTGGTTATTTCAGCTTCCGATGTCCTTGACCCTTGCCCTTCCCCCGGTCTGCTGCCTGGTCATACTCCCAGATCTGTCTCCCCACCATCCTCCTGCCTTTCTGGCTGCCCCTTCTTCTACCCTGACTGCTTCTTCCCTCTCTGGGGCTTCCTCATCTCACTGCACACTCTCACCAAGTCCATGCTCTCAGGCCCAAGACCTCCAGAGCTCAAGTCCAGTGGCCATCTGGTGCTTCCTGTTAGGTTTTTCACCTTCATATAGACAGAGTCTACCTAAATCAGGACGGAGCATCTCTCGCCCTCGACCCCTCTCGCCCATGAGGTGTCTGCACTCGCCTGTCACGGAGACTCAGATGTGTCCAGTCACCTTGGGCTCATCTCAACCTTTGGACCCTCATCTAAGGCTTCAGTGAAAGTTTCCTTTTCCATTGCTTCTTTTCCTTGTAACCCAGAATCTGCTGTTGGGGTGGGCCTTAGAGTCTCTTTATTGACTCTTCTCTCAACTCCCTTTCCGGACCCAATGGCAAAGACAAACCAAGACGGTCCCCAACCCTTGAATACACACTAGTCTTTGCCTTATCTGTCCCTTTGCTGCCCTCACGGCTGTGCCCCGGTCCTTTTGGCCCCTTCCCCTCTCAGCCCACCCTCAGCTGGTCAGCTCAGATACAGCTCTCTCATCCACCTGCTCCAGCCCCCCGTGCTCTCAGCCAAGTGTGCTGCTGTCTGTTTTCATAGAGTGCGTCTCTCCCGGGAACTCAGCGTCTTCTGTCTTATAATACTAGAATGTTGGCAACCACATCTTCCCAACTACATTTTCCTTGAGGGCAGCTATATCCATAGCCCCCTTAGCAACTTGCATGGTGATATGCAGCTGGCACTCAGCAAGGCATCACCCCAAATTCCTCCACTATGCTTTGACCCCAGACCCAGGCCCCCATCCATCATATATAACACCCCCTTCCCATTAAGAGATTTAAATTCTGTCTCTCTAACTTATAGTATGACCTTGGACAAATTACTAGGCTTCTTCAAAACTCAGCTTCTTCATCCCTAAGTTAGAGATGCTAACACCTTCTTTATAATGTTGCTATAAGGGTTACATTAAATAATGTCACACTCTTAGAATGATGTACCTGGGACAATAAATACTATGTAATAAACTCTCTGTGATAGTCTTATGTAAAACTCTTCAACAGTTGTGTTCTACATTCCTTATTAATGCCTTCATATCTTCTACCTGGCTTTGGGAGTCTCCATATTTGCCCCCATACCACCTCCCTGGATTTATCTTCATTCACTTCCAAGCCAGCGCCCCTGTGAGCCCATTGCTTCGCTGCCACACAAAGGCCTCTGATTTAGGTATTGCTCTCTCTTTCCTGGATGTTTTCAGCTGCCCCTTTGCCCATGGCAGTGGTCTTGCCTCTCAGGAATTCCCCCAAATTCTACTTACCTTTCACTCTTCTTTGCACCTTGAATTTCTATGCTACTTAAAATTGACCACACTTCGGCATATAGCCTACTGCTCTCACCTGGTTCTGTGTATTGCCCTTTTCTCCCATTGTGTGATAAAATTATAGAGATAGACTTCAAAAAATAAACAACCAGGCCGGCGCCGCAGCTCACTAGGCTAATCCTCCGCCTTGCGGCGCCGGCACACCGGGTTCTAGTCCTGGTCGGGGCACCAATCCTGTCCCGGTTGCCCCTCTTCCAGGCCAGCTCTCTGCTGTGGCCAGGGAGTGTAGTGGAGGATGGCCCAAGTCCTTGGGTCCTGCACCCCATGGGAGACCAGGATAAGCACCTGGCTCCTGCCATCGGATCAGCGCGGTGCGCCGGCCACAGCGCGCTACCGCGGTGGCCATTGGAGGGTGAACCAACGGCAAAAAGGAAGACCTTTCTCTCTGTCTCTCTCTCTGTGTCCACTCTGCCTGTCAAAAATAAAAATAAATAAATAAATAAAAAATAACCAACCAACTTCTGGGGCTGTCATGATGCAGCAGGTTAAGCTGCCTCTTATGACGCCGGCATCCGATATCAGAGTGCCAGTTTGAGTCTTGGCTACTCCGCTTCTGATCCAGCTCCCTGCTAATGTACCTGGGAAGGCAGTGGATGATGGCTCAAGTACTTGGCTCTCTGCCACCCATGTGGGAGACCTGGATGGAGTTCTAGGCTACTGGCTTCAGCCTGCACTATTTGCAGCCATTTGCAGAGCGAACCAGCAGAAAGAACATCTCTCCTCCTCTCTCTGTATTGTTCTGCATTTCAAATAAATAAATAATTTTTCTAAAAAACTTCTGCATCCCTTGTATCAAGTAGTGTTGAGCCTCTTTACAGTTGATCAATAAATACAGTCTTTCTTTGATATCCATGGGGATTGATTCCAAGACCTCCTGAGGATACCAAAATCCCTAGATGATCAAGTCCCTTATATAAAGTTTGCATGTAATCTATGCATATCCTCTTATGTAAATTATCTCTAGGTTATTTACCATACCTATGAGAGTATAAATGCTGTCTAAATAGTTGATATACTATACTATTTAGGGAACAATGTTTTTTTAAAGATTTATTTATTTATTTGAAAATCAGAGTTACACAGAGAGAGAAGGAGAGGCAGAAAGAGAGAGGTCTTCCATCCCCTGGCTCACTCCCCAATTGGCTGCAATGGCCCGAGCTGTACAATCTGAAGCCAGGAGCCAGGAGCTTCCTCCAGGTCTCCCATGCAGGTGCAGGGGCCTGAGGACTTGGGCCATCTTCTGCTGCTTTCCCAGGCCATAGCAGAAAGCTGGACAGGAAGTGGAGCAGCCGAGAATCAAATTGGCACCCATATGGGATGCCGACACTGCAGGAACTGGCTTTACCTGCTATACCACAGTGCCAGTCCTGGGAACAATGATTTTTTTAAAATTTTTATTTATATAAAGGGAACAGATTTCATGTAGGGAACAATGATTCTAAGTCTGTACATTCAGTACAGATGCAGTTTTTTCCCCACTCTTTCTGGTCTGTGTTTGAATCTGGATGCAGAGCCTCAGCTAGGGAGGGCCAGCTGTACTTGAATTTGATATCAGAACACTGTTTGAGAGTGGGGAGCTAAGACCACATTAAAAAAAACAAAAAACAAAAAACAAACAAACAAAAAAAACAAAACAAAACAAAAAAAAAACCAAGAAGAAGTGATTTAATTTGTTTTGAAGGCTTACTTTATCTCACCCCCAGAAATCTCTGAACTGGTGCCGCTGTGCTCTCGGCTCTGCTATAAGCAGCTGCAGTGAAGATCAATCAGGTTAGGCAAAACAAGTCACAGCTGCTGGTGAGTGTAACAAAGAGCCGGCAGAGAGCTGTGAGCAAAAACTCTGGGATTTAACACTGAGCTGAACTCTGGCCTCAGAATCAGTCCTTAAGGCATTCAGATCTGGCTGAAAAGGCCATGAGAGCATTACTGTGGCAAAAAATGGCCTGCATAAAAGATCTCTGAGTGAGATCCCAGTGGAAAGATGGGACCATTGAAGCAGGAGGTACCTTTCTCTGAAGAGAGGAGAGAACTTCCACTTTGCTATGGCCCTGTCTAAATAATGATGGAGTTTGTGGACTCAAAAGGCTTCCATAACCTTGGCAGCTCATGACAAGCGCCTCGGGTGATTACTGACGTCATAAATAAGAGTGTCAGTTGTTAAATCAACAACAGGAGTCACTTTGCACTTGCTCCTCATGTAGGACCTCTGTCCTCAATGAGTTGTACTATGAGAATTAATGGTAAAACTTGTCTTCAAACAGTACTTTGTGTGTCTGTGTGGGTTCAAACTGTTGAAATCTTTACTTAGTATAGAATTGATCTTCTGTATAGAAAGATAATTAAAAATGAATCTTAATGAAGATGGGGTGGGAGAGGGGGTAGGAGGTGGGACGGGAGTAAGGGTGGGAGGGCGGGTATTAGGTGAAGAACTGCTATATTCCAAAAGCTGTACTTATGAAATTTATATTTATTAAATAAAAGCTTTCCTTTAAAAAAAAAACTGAGCTGAACATCAAGAAGTAATTGCCAACTGTCAAAATTGTGTACATCGAGGGGTGGGTCTTTGGTGCAGCGATTTAGGCACGCTTGGGATGCCCATATCAGATTGCCTGAGTTTGATTCCTAGCTGGCTTCTGAATCCAACCTCCTGCTAATGTGCACTCTGGGAGGCAACAGATGATGGCTCAAGTAGTTGGGTCCCTGCCACCCACTTGGGAGACATGAACAGACTTCCAGGCTCCTGGCTGCAGCCTGAACCTGCCCTGGTTGTTGTAGGCATTTTAGAGAGTGAACCAGCAAGTGGAAGATCTCTCTCTCTCTCTCTCTCTCTCTATATATATATATATATATATATACACATATATATGTATATATATATATCTTTATCTTTCTCTCTGTCAGCTTTTTAAATAGATGAAAAATGATCTTAAAAAATTTTCAATTTAATGCATGTGTACATTGTTGTTAAAATAATTTGAATCCTTCAAGAAGTCATCCCATGCAGAGCTGCCACATTTTCTTTGGGCAAAGTCAATGGTCAGTCAGATCATTGCTCTCCCTGCTTGTCCCCTGTTGGGTTTTCTGTTCTCCTGGGATGTCATTCTCGGGTGACTTTTCTGTGTGCTGACATTCGGCTGAGCAGGGGTGACCTTTCCCGCAGCACACGGACCCTGACTACTCAGCTGCCTACGTCATCATAGAGACCGATGCAGGAGATGGACTCACAGGATGTGGAATTACCTTCACGCTGGGGAAAGGCACTGAAGTTGGTGAGTGAAGGATTTTTTGTAAGGTTCCAGAATGCTTAATTTTCACTTGGATTCTAGTTTTGGCCTCTGTTTTGTCTGTATTTACTCTGCTCTAAGAGAGTAAAAATAATTTGTGAATGTGTGTTATATATGTTGCTGGGAGAAATTAAAAAGTGACAGGGTTTGGCCTCTCTCCTTGTAGTCATCTACAGAGTGCTGGAACATCCGGGACTCTCAGTCCATTTCTCGTGGTCAGTGATAGCTACAAAATGCTATTCACCTGCTTTTAACTCCTGACCACAGTACAGCTTTGGGGATATTAAGTATGCAGGTAACCAAGGGCAACCAGAAGGAGCAGATGTGAGCTCCCAGATGAAGGCTAATAGTGATGTGCATCATGAGTCTACTGGATTCTCAAAATATTTCACACCAAGTTGGTCTCAAGTTCACTCATTTTCATGGTAGAAAAGGCCCTGTCTAATTTCAAAGATCTCATCCAGGGAGAGCAGATTCTTTAGGATGTATGTGGAACCATGTTCTTAAACAGAAAACACTGATCATAACATAACCTTTGTTACTGCTGGCTTTAGAGCTCAGTGGTGACATTGAGCCCCCTTAACTTTTAGACACAAGGACACTGAGGCCAAGAGAGGAACTCAGTGAGTCCCACCCACAGCGATTTCTCTCCAGAATATTTAAAGGTAGCTTGTTCTAACTATATAATATGTACAGAATTCAAGAAGTACAAACAGGTGACCTTTGCCAGATCGATTCTGATGGAGTCCTAGGGGCTGAAGCCAAATTACCATAGGTTAAAGGGTAAGAACCCAGGGAGGGGGGAAAGAGACCGTAACTTTGGTGGTGATGTGACCTCTCCATGGGTATCTGCCCTGTCTTATTCTAGTTGTAGAATAAGAGTCTTACTCTGCTGAAGTGTTTGTGTATGTGAGAGAGAGAGAGACAGAGAGAGACAGACAAGGGGACATTTCTTGATCATGCAGTGGTACTCTCATGGTGGCTGCTGTGCCAACTCTTCCCATTCCTGGCATTCAGTCATCCAACAAGTCTGTCCTTCGATATCTTCAATATACTCCTCTTGAATGCTGCTCTGTGTCAAGTACTCTACCAAGCACTGGGGAGAGATTCTAAAGGAGAGTGAGAAAAAGAGTTCCACATACAAGGAGCACACAAACTTGTCAGGGAGATGGACGTGAAAGGAATGATCATAGTGTGATATAAGAATTATTGTTTTAAAAAAATTTTTAATTTTATTTATTTGAGAGAGAGAGAGTGTGTGTGTGTGAGAGAGAGAGAGAGAGAGAGAGAGAGAGAGAGAGAGAATGCCCTTCCCCTGATTTACTCCACAAATGTCTACAGTGGCCCCTGGCTGAGGCCAAAGCCAAGATCAAGAAACTCAATCCAGGGGCTGGAGTTCTGGTGTAGTGGGTGAAGCCACGGCCCATGATACAAGCATCCTGTATGGGCACTGGATTGATTCTTGGCAGCTCCACTTCCCATCTAGCTCTTGGGCCCCTGCACCTCTATGGGAGACATGGAGGAAGAGCCTGGCTCCTGGCTTCAGCCCTGCCCAGCCCTGGCTGTTGCAGCCATTTGGGAGTGAACCAGTGGATGGAAGATCTTTCTCTCTCTCTCTCTCTCTCTCTCTCTCTCTGGAAAAAAAAAGAAAGAAAAGTTAAAAAAAAAAGTAGCTTCATCTAATAGACATACACTGACCTGTGAATGTTTCGAATGTTTAAAAAATTAATTAATAGAAAAGAAAATAAACTCAATCCAGTTGTCCCGTGTGTGTGGCAATAATCCAATTGCTTGAGCAATTACCTCTGCCTTCCAGGGTCTGCATTAGCAGGAAGCTGCAATGAGGAGCTTGAATTGGGTGTCAAAGTCTGGTATGCCAATGTGGGGCATAGGCAATTTTTTAAAAAGATTTTATTTATTTGTTTGAGAGGTAGAGTTACAGATAGAAAAGGAGAGACAGACAAAAATGACTTCCATCCTCTGGTTCACGCCACAACAGCCCATCTGAAGCCAGGAGCCTGGAGCTTCTTCCTGGTCTCCTACATGGGTGCAGGGGCCCAAGGACTTGGGCCATCTTCTGCTGCTTTCCCAGGCCATAGCAGAGAGCTGGATCAGAAGAGGAACAACTGCGACTTGAACCGATGCCCATATGAGATGTTAGTCCTGCAGGAAGAGGCTTAGCCCACTATGCCACAGCGCCAGCCCCTCTTTTTATAAAATGTTCATTTATTTATTTGAAAGATAGAGTTAGAGAGAGAGAGGGAAAGACACACACACACACACACAAAGAGAGAGAGAGAGAGAGAGAATCAATTTTTCATACTGTGGTTCACTCTCCAAATGGCTGAAATGACCACAGCAAGGTCAGGATGAAGCCAGGAGCCTGGAATTCCATCTGGTTCTCACACATAGGTACATAAGAAGGGGGATGGATGGAAGTGGAGCAGCTGGTACTCAAACTGGCGCCCTTTTGGGATGCTAGTATCACATATGGTGGCTTGACCCACCTCACGCACTGCATAATGCTGACCCCATGAGTGTGGGCATCCTAACTAGCATCTGAACCACCAAGCCAAATGCCCACCCCAAGAATTACTGTTTTAAAAAGCATAGAGAGCTGGCGCTGTGGTGTGGTGGGTAAAGCTGCCACCTGCGGTGCCCCGTTTGAGTCCTGGATGCTCCACTTCCAATCCAGCTCCCTGCTGTTGTGCCTGGGAAAGCAATGGAAGATGGCCCAAGTGTTTGGACCCCTGCTTCCTTGCAAATAAATCTTAGAAAAAATAAAATAAAAAACAAAAAGTATACACAGCCCCCTATATTTGCAGGTTCAATAACCATCTATTCAACCAAATTGAATATATTGGAGGAGAAAATTCCAGAAAGCTCCAAAAAGCAAAACTGAGTACGGTACTGAATCCATGGGAATGAAGTGATGCATAGGCCTTGTATTATGTATCACAAGTTATCTAAAGATGATCCAGAATATACTGGATGTACGTAGGCTACATGCACATACTACCCCATTTCACATACGGGACTTGAGCACCTGCTAATTTTGGTATCTGTGCGGGGGGACCCCGGGATACAGAAGAACTAGGTAAGTCTTCCAGGAAGGCAGGGGCTGCTTCCCTCTGTGCAGGAGGTTCAGAGACAGCTTCAGAGCAGAGGTGATACTTTGAGGTGAATCTCAAAGACTAGGTAGCAGTTTTTCAGATAAATAGAAACTAGACAGTGATCAGTATCCCCTCCTCCATTAAGTCAAGGACTTCCTGTTTAAAAGTTTTCCCCAAGGCAGTGACTGCTGACCAAGACAGAGCTTTGTGAGCTATGCTCCAGCCTCTTCTTTGACTTTAGTTGTCCTTGGATGCAAGTCGAGCACTTCCTGAAGCCGCTGTCTTTCTCTATGCTGCACACCATACAGTGCAGTCCCCGAGACGCTGCATAAAACTCAAGAGAGCTCACAACATGGGCTATGGGACAGGCCCCTAGAACCTCTGTGATCAGACAACACTGAACTTGCTGACTTGGGTGCACAGTAGAGGGACCCTCCCTGGGCACTAAGACAGGTAAGAGGTTCTGCCATGATGCCAAGTTCAGTGGTTAGGGCCTTCCCTGACACACACACCCCCAACTCCTCCATTATCAGCCCCAGCAGCTGTCCTGCCAGATGGCTCAGACACAGGTAAATCAACTTCCATCTCTTTATGACTTTAATGCGTGTCTCTTTCGTGCTAATGTTGTTGGCTTCCGCCTTTTTCAGACCACAGCATGACAGAATTCACTTTCACTTTAATTTTCCTGCTATTGCAGATGACTCAGTCTCACCAAAAATGTGTTACACAGCACTCATGCTAAAGATGGAAAGTTCCATTAGCTCCTCGTGGTTCTCCCACAGCCTTGACCTGCTCACTTACCCAGCAGTTCTTTTATGATCCAGATAGAGAGGGAGTGAAGAGGATACTCGTGTGTGAGGGCAGGAGGGAGGGTTTTTTTTTTTTTAATGTACAGAATAAACCAGTGTAATTTTATGTTGGAAGTTTCTTTTCAACTCTTGTCCTTGTTGCATTTCACTATTATTCATTTTCTCCTGCTTCCTTTATGTTTTTTTAAAAGGGCTATTTTTTGGATTAGTTTTGGTTTGTAGTGAAACTGAGCAGGAGTTACAGAGATTTTCCATGTATTTCCTGGCCCCGCACATGCACAACACAGCCCTATTATCGGCGTCTTCCAGCAGAGCAGTGCATTTGTTAAAATTGATGAACCTTTAGGATACATCATTACAGGTTAAGTTTCCCTTACCCGAAATATCTGGGATCCACAGTGTTTGAGATTTGCATTTTGGAATATTTGTATAGACATCTCTGGTTGAGCATCCCTAGTCTGAAAATCTAGTATCATAGATGCTCCAAATTCTAAAATTTTTGAGCACTGTTGGTACTCATCATTATAGATCGAGTATCCCTTATCCATAGTTTTAATAAGATTATTTATTTATTTGTTTGAAAGGTAGACTTATAGAAAGAGAGGGAAACAGAGACAGAGAGACCTTCCATCTGCTGGTTCACTCCCCAAATGGCCACAACTGCCAAGGCTGGGCCAGGGCAAAGTCAGGAGGCTGAAACTCCATCTGGGTCTCCAGTTGGGTCTCTTACATTGGGTGGCAGGAGCCCAAGCACTTGAGCCACCTTCTGCTACTTTCCCAAGGGCATTTGCAGGAGCTGGATCTGAAGCTGAGCAGCCAGGACTGGAACTAGCGCCCATGTAGGATGCCGACATTGTGGACAGCGGCTTACCTTGCTGCGCCACAGTGCCAGACCCATATCTCTTATCCTTTTCTTTTTTTTTTTTTTTTTTTTAGCTTTTATTTGTTTATTTGAGAGAGAGAGTTACAGTCAGAGGGAGAGATGGAGAGAAAGGTCTTCTATCTGTTGGTTCACTCCCCAGATGGCCACAATGGCCGGAGTTGAGCTGATCTGAAGCCAGGAGCCAAGAACTTCTTCTGGGTCTCCCACATAGGTGCAGGGGCCCAAGCACTTGGACCATCTTTCTACTGCTTTCCCAGGCCATAACAGAGAGCTGGATTGAAAGAGAAGCCCAAACTAGAACCGGCACCCATATAGGATGCCAGCGGTGCAGGCAGAGGATTAACCTACTGCGCCACAGCACTGACCCCAATATCTCCTATCATTAATGCCTGGCACCTGAAGTGTTTCATATTTTGGATCTTTTTGGATTAGGAATGCTCATCCTATATCACCCAAAGTCCATCGTTAACATTAGGGTTCACTCTTGGTTGATATATTCTTTAGGTTTGTACCTGTGTGTAAGATGTATACAATGCAGACCAAAATAGTTTTAATAGGAAATTGGAAAATAAAAGGAAGAGGAGCTAAAAATGGAAGAATATTAAATATGCCCAAAAGCAAAGTCACAAGTCTTACGGCTTTCTACCACTCATGGGCTCTGACACCCAGTCATAACAGGTCCTGGGTGTTGCTGGCAGGTCCTGGGCACATAGGCACAGAGGAAAACCATGGTGTTTAGTCAGCAAGACTAAAGGGCCAGTTTTTTCCAGATGAATTTCCAGCCCATTGAACTTGCAAACCTGCAGTGGACTTTTCTCCACACTGGAGTCGGATGACCACAGCCCAGATTCCTATCGGTTGCAGTATGTTTTAGTTCATTTCTTGTAGATTTCCTGTTGAAAAGGGAAGATCTACATACTGTAGATAAAAATAATAGCGTTTCTTGTCATCTCTTAGAGCCATAAAGATGAGGTCATCCTTGGTTTTGTTAAGTGCATTTGCTGTTGCGATGCATAGCGGAGGTGTGCTTCAAGCAGTCATCTATGCCAGCAATCAAATTCATGCTCAGAGGTTAGATGTAGATAATGATAGACCTCACCCTGCATCCCTGACTTACACAGCTTTTTCTGTAATCCAAGAGCGACAACCATCAGGGAGTGAGGAGGACTCCTTCTTTTCACAGTTCTAGGGATGCGTATCTGAACTAGAACGGTTGTGTATCCATTAACAAAAGCTCTGGAGGTCCAGGAGTGGCTGGCTCAGCCGTAAATGCTGCATCTGTGCAAGTGCACAGATGACATCTGGGAGCTGCTTCACACAGAGGCCAGGCACGCCTTGGGGGCGTGTGCTGCTGCAGGTTGAGTAGCCCTTGTTCAGCACACTTGGACCAGGGTGTTTTACATTTGGATTCTTTTTTTTTTTTTTTAGATCTTGGATATTTGCATCTACATAACTCTAACTCTGCCTTTCAAATAAATAAATATTTTAAAAAATAAAATAAGAAAAATGTAGTATATAATAAGTAAGTCATTATAAGGAAACACACTACTTACAAAAACAGTATTTCTATACAGTCTGACATTTTACTTGTAAGAATTATGCAAGTTTCAAATTTATTTAATTAGGATGTGAGGGCGATCTTGCTGCGACATCTGTCACCCCTTTGATCGCCAGGGTTGATTCGGCTGATCTGGCTGGCTAGGCGGGTGTCCCCTTCCTCCCTCACCGCTCCATGTGCGTCCCTCCCGAAGCTGCGCGCTCGGTCGAAGAGGATGACCTTCCCCGCTAGAGGAGGACCGGTCTTCGGTCAAGGGTATACGAGTAGCTGCGCTCCCCTGCTGGAACCTCCAAACAAGCTCTCAAATTTATTTAATTAATTTAATCTGGCTGCAATGGCAGGAGCTGAGCCAATCTGATGCCAGGAGGCAGGAGCTTCTTCTGGGTCTCCCACATGGGTGCAGGGACCCAAGGACTTGGGCCATCTTCTACTGCTTTCCCAGGCCATAGCAGAGAGTTGGATCGAAAGAGGAGCAGCCGGGACTAGCAATGATACCCATATGGGATGCCAGCACTGCAGGTGGTGGCTTTACCTGCTGCACCAGTGCGGGCCCCAGTTCAAGTCATTTTCTTTACTTTCTTTCTAAATTAAAAAAAATTTTTTTTTCATTTATTTGAAAGGCAGAGAGACAGGGACAGAAAGAGCCATCTTTCATCTACTGTTTGACTTCCCGAATGCCCACAACAGTCAGGGATGAGCCATGCCAAAATCAGGAACCCACAAACTCCATCTGGATCCCCTCCATGGGTGGCAGGGACCCAAGTACTTGATCCATCATCTGGTGCCTCCCAGGGCTGCACCTTGCCAGGATACACATTGCAAGAAGCTGGATCAAAAGCAGAGGAGCAAAGACTTAAACCAGGCACTTTTTTTTTTTAAAAAAAGGTTCATTTATTTATTTGAAAGGCAGAGTTACAGAGATGGAGGGAGAGAATATTGCTGGGGTTGGACCAAGCCAAGCCCAGGAGCCGGGAGCTGCATCTGCGTGTGTCTCCCATGTGGGTGGCAGGCCCAGGTATTTGGACCATCTTCCTCTGCTTTCCCAGGCACATTAGGTGGGAACTGCATAAGATGTGAAGTAACCAGGACTTGAACCATCACTCATATGGGATCCAGTGTTACAGGCGATGGCTTAACTCACAGCGCCTCAATGCAACCCCAGATCAGGCACCCCAAGTAACAACCTAACTGCTGTGCAAGCACCTGCCAAGGTGTGGATTTTTTTTTTTTTTTTTTTTTTTTTTTTTTTTTTTTACAGGCAGAGTGGACAGTGAGAGAGAGACAGAGAGAAAGGTCTTCCTTTTGCCGTTGGTTCACCCTCCAATCGCCGCCGCAGTTGGCGCACTGCGGCCGGCGCACAGCGCTGATCCGATGGCAGGAGCCAGGTGCTTCTCCTGGTCTCCCATGGGGTGCAGGACCCAAGCACTTGGACCATCCTCCACTGCACTCCCGGGCCACAGCAGAGAGCTGGCCTGGAAGAGGGGCAACCGGGACAGGATCGGTGCCCCGACCGGGACTAGAACCCAGTGTGCCAGCGCTGCAAGGCGGAGGATTAGCCTAGTGAGCCACAGCGCCGGCCATAAGGTGTGGATTTTTAAAAACTTTTTAAATTTTTTTTTTATTTTGGTAAGCCAGAGTGTTGTTATTCCTTAGGAACAATGCACTAGAAGGGTTTGGCTTTGGATCTCATTGCCCAAGCACTTTACAAAGTGAAAAGGAAAACAATGTGGGAATATTGTTTACTTGTAAATGTATGTTTGGTTCTATTTTTACATGATAACCAATCAAAATGTGTTTGCTCTGCTCAGCAATTAAACTAGGTATATGGATAAAAACTGTTCTACTTGTGTGATGGGAACTGTGACAACCACTGAATACATTTGGGACACTTTTTAAAGCAAGAACCTTTTGTATTTAAATTTTTTTAACCTAAAATCTCCAAATTGTTTTGTTTCTGGTATTTTCATGTTTTACTGACTTTAAAGCAAACTAAGAGAGAAAACTAAATATTTTTTAATAGTTGTCTGTGCTGTGAATGCCCTCGCCCACCATGTCCTTCACAAGGATCTCAAGGACATTGTCGGTGACTTCAGAGGCTTCTACAGGCAGCTCACGAGTGACGGGCAGCTGAGATGGGTAAGGGACCTGTGTTGTAAAATTTTCATCAATAATAATAATACTCAGCTCTAAGATGTCTTTTGCAACAAATGTGAGAATAGAGATAGGCTGACAATTAAAAAAAAAAAATAGTTTATCCATGGGGCCGGTGCTGTGGCATAGTATGTTAAGCCTCAGCCTACAGTGCTGGTATCTAATATGGGAACCAGTTCAAGTCCCCACTGCTCTGCTTCAGATACAGCTCCCTGTTAACGTGCCTGGGAAAGCAGAAGATGATGGTCCAAGTGCTTGGGCCCCTGAACCCACATGGGATACTTGGAAGAAGCTCCAAGCTCCTGGCTTTGGCCTGACCCAGCTCCAGCCATTGTGGCCATTTTCAGAGTGAACCAGTGGATGAAAGATCTCCCTCTCTCTCTCTTGCTCTCTCTCTTTCCTTCTCTGTCTGTGTCTCTGCCTTTCAAATAAATAAATAAAAATCTTTTTTTTAAATTTTTTTTATTTTTGACAGGCAGAGTGGACAGTGAGAGAGAGACAGAGAGAAAGGTCTTCCTTTTGCCGTTGGTTCACCCTCCAATGGCCGCCGCGGTAGGCGCGCTGTGGCCGGCGCACCGCGCTGATCCGATGGCAGGAGCCAGGTGCTTATCCTGATCTCCCATGGGGTGCAGGGCCCAAGGACCTGGGTCATCCTCCACTGCACTCCCTGGCCACAGCAGAGAGCTGGCCTGGAAGAGGGGCAACCGGGACAGGATCGGTGCCCCGACCGGGACTAGAACCTGGTGTGCTGGTGCCGCAAGGCAGAGGATTAGCCTAGTGAGCCGCGGCGCCGGCCAATAAATAAAAATCTTTAAATGACCAAAATGGCCAGAGCTGGGTCAGGCTGAAGCCAGGAGCCCAGAGCTTCTTCTGGGTCTCCCACATGAGTGGCAGGGGCCCAAGCATTTGGGCCATTTTCCATTGCTTTCACAGGCACATTAGCAGGGAGCTGGATCAGAAGTGGAACTAGCATCCATATGGGATGCTGGCGTCAGAGGCCGTTGAGGCTTAGCCTGCTATGCAACAGCGCCGGCCCCAGGAAAGTCAGTATTTTGAGGTAATTGTTGCCTTTCTGCTCATCCTAATCTGGTCCTCATCTCCCACTCCCTGAGTTGGAAAACTGAATGAACAGAGAAGAGGTGCATGTACTGGAGCTATGGGAGGCAGTGAATAAGGGGAGAAATGAGCAAAGCCGAGGTGAGAGGCGGTCAGAGCACCTTTTTTGGGTATGGGTCTGCATTTGAAACCCAAGTCCAAGGCATGGAAAAATGAGGGTCCAGAGAAAGGGGCCTCCCGCAGTAAGATAAACCCAGCAACCTGGACTTTGCCCTGGTCTCCTGATACTAGGTTGTCTTTCCCTAACTCTGCTCAGTCTCCCATCTGTGGAAAAAAGGGCACTTTGGGTGCCTGGAATTTCATTTTTGAATTTTCTGTGAAACAGGTTGAACCTACCTCAGAATGTATCATATTTAAAAAAAAAATTATTTTTTGATTTATTTGAAAAGCAGAGTTACAAAGAGGCAGAGAGAGAGAGAAAGGTCTTCTATCCACTGGTTCACTCCCCAAATGGCCACAATAGCCGGAGCTGGGCCCATCCAAAGCCAGGAGCCTGAAGCATCTTCCAGGTCTCCCACATGGATACAGGGGCCCGAGCACCTGGGCCACCTTCTGCTGCTTTCCCAGGCCATTAGCAGAGAGCTGGGTTGGAAGTGGAGCAGCTGGGACTCGAACCAGCGCCCATATAGGATGCCAGCACTGCAGGTGGTGGCTTTACCAGCTATGCCACAGCGCCAGCCTCAAAATGTATCATCTTGACGAGGCTCCCACTAGCTGAATCTGGGACTGTTCGAGCACCAAAATGAATGTGATCGTAATGACGATCACATATTAGCCCATATTAGTCTGCTTTTCGTTGTTTTAACTCAAACACCTGAGAGAAGCTGCTTAGGAAGGAAGAATGCTTATTTCAGCTTACGGTTTTAGAGATTCACAGCCCAAAACTGGGAGACCCCCTGGCTTAGGCACCTGGTGAGGATGGAGGATGGCAGGGCAGACTCCCATGCCGAGCCAGGAAGCAAAGAGAAGGTTGGTCGAATTTGGCTTAAATAACCAAACCTCTCACAAGAACTTCCTTCCAAGGGCAAGTCCCCGCTTCCCCATAAACAAACGACCTCCCATGTGGCCCACCTCCTAGATACCAAAATTGTGTCAAGTCTCTAGCCTGAGTCTACTGAACACTAGCATTAACCTATTAGCTATTAGCATAGGACTACAAGGCTTAAACATCAGCATGAGTTTGGGCAGCCAAAGCCTGTTCAAAGCAAAACCCACTGAATCCAATAAGAATCCTTGATTCCATTCAGATAATAAACAAAGAACAAGAGAAAACTCTCCACTACAGTAGAATGCAAACTACTCAATATTAAGAGGAATGATAACATTACAAAACCCAACATAATGCAACCTTCATGGCCATAATTAATTGAGGTACATCAGTAGATCCTAAAATTTGAGGGCAACAGTAACCTCCTTACTGAGAAAAGGAAAATGGTAACTTCACAGTAGAGAATCAAAATAGATTGAAACTTGCCCAATCAACAAAAGGTAGTAACTTTAACACAGAATGCTATCATTGCTTATGGAGTATTCATGCAAAACAAATATATAACCCAAATCTACACATAAAGGGACTCCAGACCAACCCAAATTGAGGCATATTAAAGAAGTCACCTGGCCTATCACTCTCTAAAAACACCAGTGTCATACAGAGAAGAGGGAAAATTGTTCCGGACAAAAAGATATTAAAGAGATGTGACAACAATGTAATGTGTGATCTTGGCTTTGCTGTGGATCGGGGTAAAATTGGTAATATTTGATTATAGACTGTCTTCTAGTGTATTCTATCAATGCTGTATTCCCTGCATGTGACCATTATACGATGGCTTTGTAAGAAAATGTCCTTGTTTTTAGGATTTATATACGGAAGTATTTGTGGTTACAAGAGCATATCTGTAACTTTACACTCAAATGGCTCAGAAAAAAGATATAAATGCAGCTATAGATCTGTATGTGTATGTCTCTTTCTATATATATATATATATATATATATCTCCTCTATGCTTTTTGCAAGCCTTTTGTAAATTAGAAGCTATTTTTTAAAAACCTTAAGCTGTAAGTGAGTTTCCACCGCATGCGCATGGCTAGAAGACCTAAACGTCCTTTTCAAGTCTAAGACAGGCTGTTGCACTTTCCTTCCCCACCAGATCGGTCCCGAGAAAGGTGTGGTGCACCTGGCCACAGCGGCCGTCCTCAACGCCGTGTGGGACCTATGGGCCAAGCAGGAGGGAAAGGTAATCACCTCCCACCCTCGCCTGGGCTCCAGCACAGGACAACCTGTGGTCTTCTCTACAAGCAGCCGTCTAAAGGCGAGAGGCAGCTGCACTGCAGGTCCCCAAAGGATTGTTCAGATTTCCTGCCCCATTCTGCCCCAGCGATGTTGGCAGTAGTTCAGAAACTGTAGGAGCAGGTTAGGAAGGGCTGGGGAGGAGGGGAAGGAATAGCACAAGAGAAGGGTTGGAGGCAGCAGAAGGTGTGGGCAGCCTTAGGGATGGGGAGGTGGACAGATGTCTGGGAGCAGAGTTCACCTCCAATGCATTTGTCATCAGGAGGAAAATGGGTGCTTCACACTCACACATTTATCAAATGTTTTCTTTTTTCTTAAGCCCCTATGGAAGTTGCTTGTGGACATGGTGAGTAGATCCTCTAATGTTTTAATTGTGTCTGTAAATGCAGTGTTTTTCGAGGATTACTTGCCTTTTGATAATGTGAATATATACAGGAGTGCCTGTGGGTCACTGTGTGGTGATAAAGCAGTAGGAATATAATATCGCAGAGGAATAGAGTGTTCCGCCTCTGGTAGCTGGAGCAGAAGAGGGCCGTGCTCAGGCAGGCAGGGTGGCTCCACGGGAAGAAGGCCCCTGTGGATGCACACCACATGATGTGTGGCTGTGAAGGATCATTACAGCTCGTCTAGAGACCCCACAGAACTGAAGACCCAATGAGAAAAGTACTCGCCACACAATCCAGACCGTTGCGGTCTCTGCTGGGCAGTTCCAGGAGCCGGGAAGCTCAGCACTGAATTCTAAAGATACACACCCTTCTCCTTGACCTGTTAATAGCAGGGACGAACACCTGGCTGCTGAGGACGAAAACGCTGTGGGCAACTTAGAGTGGACTCAGGGGGCCTGGCTCTGGATCCGAGCCTCACCAGTGACTAGCACGGGGACCTGGGGCCCAGTGCTTACCCACTCTGGCCGCAGCCGTCCCTGGGTGATATCTTGGATGGTTGCCAGAAATCTGGCTACAAATGAAGGCCCTTGTTTTTCTTTTTTATTTAGCAGCAAAATTAAAGGAAAACCTACAGCATGTTGTTAAAGGTTGTGGAACCAGTAGACTTTGCTCCTCCTCTGGATGCCAGAAAAATTGTGACAGGACATTGTCACGCCAGCTGTCTGCTGTGGCAGAGGGCAGCTCGGGCCTCAGGAGCCACCTTCCAGCTCCAAGATCAGCCTGTCACAGGTGTGGTTGGTGGCTGCCAAAACAGATGATTTGAGAATCACCAGAAAAGGTCCTGAGGCCTCAGCTGTGGACTTCCCAGCTTTTAGATCCCATTTCAATGCTAGGACTCTTTTTTTGAAAGTCAGTTACAGAGAGAAGGAGAGATAGAGAAAAGGAGATCCTTCATCTGCTGGTTCACACCCCAGATGGCTGCAATGGCCAGGGCTGAGCCAGGCCAAAGCTGGGAGCTTTATCCGGGTATCCCAAGTGGGTGACTGGGGCCCAAGTATTTGGGCCATCTCTGCTGTTTTGCCCAGGTCATTAGCAGGGAGCTAGGTCAGAAGTGGAACAGCCAGGATTCAAACTGATGCCCATATGGGATACTGGCGTCGCAGGTGGAGGCCTTACCCACTATACTACAACACCAGCCCCAATGCTGGACCTGTTACAAATAGCAGAATTTCAGGGTTGAGAGAGCTTGTGAGATCGTTCACAGTTATTGTATATAGGATTGCATATGGGATGCTGGCATTGCGGGTAGCAGCTTAATCTATTACACCAGCCCCCATCCATGGTTTTCCACATGACTGTTGTGTTGGGCTGGGGAGAGGTCTCAGAGCAGGGTCCAGCCAAGATGGCAGCTTTTCCTGTCTGGCCAGAGCCCTGCATGGCAGGGAAGCAAGGACAGGCCTGGAGCACATACAGCCGTCATCCAGGAAGGAGACTTAGCTCCCTCCCCTTCATCCACTCCCTTCCTGTTAGTAAAGCGAATTAGCGTCGTTTCTCCAAAGATGTTGCCCAAGCTTGTGCTGCCGGTAAGGGCTAGGCCAGGGCTGCGCTGGGTGCGGGGTAACAAGAGCAGCCTTCTCTCCTCAGCCACGAGACTGCTCCCTGGCCTCCCTCATTCACTCTGCGCTCCCTGCAGGTCAGCCTGAGGGCTGCAGCAGAAAAACAGGACGTGGATCTCGCACTGAGTGTTCGCCTTGAGTCAGGTCCTCTCTCCAGGAAGCCGTGTGAGTTGGAAAGGAATGAGGCAGAAGCAGGGAGCAAGACCTCAGGGCCTGAGGCTCTTAGGGCTTGTCAGGGGCAGTGAGAGCCCCAGAAGGAACAGCAGCCGAGGAGCACCAGCCTCAAGGGTCCCTTTGTGGAAGGCGTGAGCTCCATGGGTCCCTGTGAGCAGCTTCTTAGACACATAATCTTCCCGTGAATTGACTGGGCCCTTTCCCCTCCTGCCCTGCTGCCAGGACCCCAGGACGCTGTTGTCCTGCATCGACTTCAGGTACATCACTGACGTCCTGACCGAGGAGGATGCCTACGGTGAGTGGCACTTGCGGGGTGCAGTGGGCCCCAATCCAGTCACTCTGACGCACACACTTGGTAGCTGTGTGCTTTGTTGTCTGAAAGAACAAGTGATGCTTTTCATTTTTTCCAGACATACTGCAGCAAGCTCAAGTTGGTAAAAAAGAAAGAGGTGGGTCAGGAGAACTTTCTTTTCCTTATGTTTGCTGTCATTGTCCATTTTGGAGTGTGCCTGTCCATTGGGAGTGGTCATGGTTTTCCCAGATGCCCTGTGCCAAGCAGCGAGGCCCTTGGACAGATAGTTGGGGCTGGGTGAAGAAAACTTCAGGGTGTGACCTTCGACTGCAGAGCTGAAAAGGAAGTTTGGCTTCTGTATCACACAATGGGCAGGGAGGGCCCTTAGGATATCCCGATCACCCAGGTTTGAAGTCCCCACGAGACTGTATTGGTGCCTGGGTACTTGTCTGTGGGCACCAGCTTAGCTCCAGGTAGTTCTAATTCCGGAGATCCCTGGAAAGTGTTGTGTTTTTGCAGAAGAACAAATGCTGACACACGGCTACCCTGCTTACACCACGTCGTGCGCCTGGCTGGGGTACTCAGATGACATGTTGAAGCAGGTGGGTTCTTTCACTTGGTTTTGTGGATGGGCTGAGGGGGAGGAGCAAACTGTCTTCCCTTCTGTTTTGCCCACAGTGCTGTGCTCTGTCCCTTCCTTCTGATGCCAGGTATATGTGGGGTGGTCTCCCGCCCCAACCTGTTCTCCAGTCTCCATGGACAGCACCTTGGTGCCCTTCTGTTCCATTCAGTTCTTGTTTTTTAAAAATGGTGTATTTGTCTATTTGAAACTCAGAATTACACAGAGAGAGGGAGAGGCAGAGAGAGATAGAGATCTTGCACCCTCTGGTTCACTCCCCAGTTGGCCGCAATGGCTGGAGCTGTGCCAATCTAAAGCCAGGATCCAGGAGGTTCTTTCAGGTCTCCCAGGTGGGCGCAGGGGCCCAAGCACTTGGGCCATCTTCTACTGCTTTCCCAGGCCATAGCAGAGAGCTGGATCGGAAGTGAAGCAGCCCGAACATGAACCAGCGCCCACATGGGATGCCAGCACTGTAGGCAGTGGCTTTACCCGCTACCACAGCATCGGCCCCTCAATTCAGTTCTTACATTGCCAGCCTGGCATTCTCTGGGACCCCACAGGTTGAAGGCTCAATCCACAGCACTGCCCCTCTTCAGACGCCAGCCATGCAAGTCCAGGTTGTCAGCCCAGCTTGTGACCTCTGGCTGGAACAGTCACCATGCACTCCTACCCCTTGAGACTTTTGATTTTTAAACTAATTTTTTAAAGATTTATTTATTTATTTGAAAATCAGTTACACACAGAGAGAAAGAGAGGCAGAGAGAGAAAGAGAGATCTTCCATCTGTTGGTCCACTCCCCAGATGGCCACAAAGGCCAGAGCTGTGCAGATCAGGAGCCAGGAGCTTCCTCCAGGTCACCCATGCAGGTGCAGGAGCCAAAGCACTTGGGCCATCTTCCACTGCTTTTCTAGGCCATAGCAGAGTCCTGGTTCAGAAGTGGAGCAGCTGGGACTCAAACTGGCAGGCACCCATATGGGATGTCAGCACTGCAGGTGGTGGCTTTACCCGCTATGCCACAGCACCAGCCCCCCTTGTTAGCCTTTATAAACCATTTTGGATCCAAGACTTCATTCTGAAAGTACCTATGCATGAACAAAAATAAAGCCATTCATATCCTGGATACTGGGACTCTGTGCCTTCGTGATCTCTACCTTGGGCTCTGGAAGGTGACAGCCTGGGATTTGATTCCAGGGAGAGCCAGCCTTGTACCATTTTGCAAGTCACTTAACCAAGCTGGGCCTCAGTATCCTCATGTGAGGTAGGGAAATAATGGTAGATGGGGCGGTTTTGAGGACTCAGATAAATGTAGTGAGATATACCGTGGCTGGAACGTGGCATGTAGTCAGCACATGGTTCATCTCTTACTCTTCCTCATTGTGTTGTTCTCACCTTAGAGGCAGGGAGGGGGTGCGGGTGGGGAGCAGCGGGGGAAGCTGACTTCTGCTTGTTGCTCTCTCATCCATTGGCTCTGTGAATGCCGCGGAGTATCCCAGTTTTAAAAGGAGGGATGTTGGCCGGCGCCATGGCTCAATAGGCTAATCCTCCACCTGCAGCGCTGGCACACTGGGTTCTAGTCCCGGTCGGGGTGTCGGATTCTGTCTTGATTGCTCCTCTTCCAGTCCAGCTCTCTGCTGTGGCCAGGGAGTGCAGTGGAGGGTGGCCCAAGTTCTTGGGCCCTGCCCCCACATGGGAAACCAGGAGAAGCACCTGGCTCCTGGCTTCAGATCAGCATGGTGCGCCAGCTGCAGCGGCCATTGAGGGGTGAACCAACGGAAAAGGAAGACCTTTCTCTCTGTCTCTCTCTCTCACTGTCCACTCTGCCTGTCAAAAAAAAAAAAAGATGTTAATGCCACATCTCCCTTCCAGGAATGTTGTGACAAAGACATGTTTCCCGTAGAAATGAGGGAAGAGAGGCAAGTAGAAAGAATTGCGCTGTTGGCTAAGCTCCTTCTTTTTTTTTTTTTTTTTAAGTAAAGATTCATTTGGGTGTTTGAAAGTCAGAGTTAAGCAGAGAAAGAAGGAGAGTCAGAGAGACAGAAATCTTCCATCCACTGGTTTACTCCCCAGAAGGCTGCAATGGCCAGAGCTGGGCCAGGCCAAAACTAGGAGCCAGGAGTCTCATCCAGTTCTCCCACATGAGTGGCAGAGGCCCAAGCACTTGGGTCATCTTCTGCTCCTTTTTCCAGGCCATTAGCAGGAAACTGAATCAGAAATGGAGCAACCAGGACACAAACTGGAGACCATAGGGGATGCCGGTGTTGCAGGCAGCACCTTTACCCCCTACAATGCTGGCCTGCTTCTGCTCTTAACTTCAGCCAAACATGGGTGTTCCTCTGTGTGTGTGTGTGTGTGTTTTAAAAGATTTATTTATTTATCTATCTATTTATTTATTTTGGAAGTTAGAGCTACAGAGAGAGAGGGAGAGACAGAGAGAGAAGTTTGCCATCTGTTCACTCACTCCACAGATGGCGGCAATAGCTAGCACTGGCCCAGGCTGAAGCCAAGGAGCCTCTTTCAGGTTTCCCATGTGGGTGGCAGGAGCCCTGCTACTTGGGCCTTCTGCTGCTTTTCCCAGGCCATTAGCAGAGGTGTACCTGTAGTTTATGCTACAGCCTTAATGTTTGGGAGCTCAGAACTGACGGAGGTCCTCACCGGGCCCCAGGAGCTTCTCAGTGTGCTGACAGTGCGCTCCCTCCCCCACAGCGCTGCGCGGAGGCACTGAAGGACGGCTGGACCAGGTGAGTTATTTGGGCCGTGATGGATTTGACTTTGCCGGTTTGTGGTATAAGGGACTCGGGCAGTGGAGAGCTGCTCAGGGTTAATGAGGACAGAGGGCGTCCTATGTTAGATGCCAAGGATGTGTCAGCCTACACCACTCTTTCTCTAAGATGAGGTGGGAGCCCTGATTGGCGTCCTAGAGCATCGGGGCTGGGAGAGAGCATGGAGATCATTGATTGCAAGCAAGAACAGAAATCCATTAGCTCTGGCTCAATCAAATCTAGAGGGGCCAGGTTAACTTCCCAAGGCACTCGCCTGCTGCATCCAAACGTGCCAACATCCCTGGGCGATTCCAGTTTAAGAGGTGCTGAATTCTTGGCAAACTGGCCTGACTAAAGTGTTGAGCGAGAACGCGAAGGAGGCAGAGAGAAGCAGTGGCAAGGGGCTTTGGCATCTGTCAGAACAGGGATCTCATCTCCCCTCTGCCCTCATCCCCTGCAAGTATTCACTGTGTGAACGGAGCAAGCTGGTCAGTCTCTCTCGGCCTCATTTTCTCGCTCTGTGAAATAGAGACAGTCTTAGCTCAGGGCTCTCCCCACGTTGCCATGTCTGGCAAGGACTGGCACAGGGTGGATTCAGCGCAGGTGCAGTAAGAGCTTGCTTTCAGTCCTCCCACACACCCAGGCGAGGCAGGAGGAGCCGCATCTGGTGAGTGAGGGATTCAGAGAGATTTCACAGCTCTCTCAGTGCAGGAAGCCTGGCCTCTGGGGACTCGTGGAAGTTCCATCTGGTATGGAAATGTCTTCGTTAGTGGGTTGTGTGCTGAGTGCAGGGAGAGAACAGAAGCAGTAAGTGAGGGGGTCTCTCTGCACCCTGGGGGCAGGAAGGTGGGGTACTTTGAACAGTAGAGGGAACAGCCTTGACCACGAACATGGGGGCCCACTTTTTGGGCCAACGACACTCTTCTGAGGGCATAGTCTGGATGTTGAAGCCCACTCCTCAAGAGAATAGTTCAAGGAGAGATGGGCTTTCTGGCACAGCGGCTAACTGGCTGTGTGGGTCACCTGCACCCCACGTATGGAGTGCCTGGCTGCAGTCACAGCTCCTCTGCTCTCAGTCCACCTTCCTGCTAATGCACACTCTGGGAGGCAGTACACGATGGCTCAAGTACTGAAGTCCCTGCCACTCACGTGGGAGAAAGTCCCTGCCACTCACGTGGGAGACTTAGATGAGGGCATCTGGGGAGTGAAACAGCAGGTGGAAGCGCTCTCTCGCTCGCTCTCTGTCTCTTTGCCTTTCACATGAAAATAAGCAAGACTTACTAGCTCAGGGAGAGCTTCCTGGAGGTAGCCTCTGCTGCTCCCCAGTAATGTGACCTAGTCTCTGGCCCCCCCTGAGCCTCAGGTCCCTGCACGTTGGGGATGGACTGGGCCTGTGGCCTCTGCCTCCCTGAGTTAATTCAAGGTGAAGCCCTCTGTGTGGAGGGCTGTGCTGATGTCAGCACTTTATAAATCAGACTCTTGAGTCAAGCTACAAAGGGGGCCTCACTCTCCCTTTTCAATTCTGATTGTGGCTCTTTTTTTTTTTTTATTTCCTTTTCAGGGCACACTAAAAACTCAGTCATATTCAAAACCTAATTCTCCCTTCATTTCCTTAACTGCAGTTCTGCAGATAATTGAGAGTGAAGGCCCTTACAGTGAGTAAAGTCGTACAAGTTGCAGGTTTATTCCTTTCTTAGTGATGTGTCCGAAGATTGATTGGGAAGAGCAAGAGGTTACTAGAAAATGTGGTCTATTTTAAAAATTTTATTTGAAATGCAGAGCAATACACACACATAAACAGAGAGAGAGCGAGAGGGAGAGAGAAGCAGAGAGGGAGAGGAGAGAAAGAAAGAGAGGGAGAAAGGGAAAGAGGAAAGGGATTGAGAGATTCCATCTAGGGGTTCAGTTCCCAAATGCTTGCAACAACCAAACTGTACAAGGCCAAAGCCAGGAGCCAGGAATTCCATCCAGGTCTCCCACATGGGTGGCAGGGGCCCAAGCACTGAGCCATCACCTGCTGCCTCCCAGAATGCATTAGTAGGAAGCAGGATTGGAAGTGGCATGGCCAGGACTCTCAGAATTAGCACTCCCATTTGGGATGTTAGCATCCCGACAGCTCCGGGCAGCACGCAGGCAGCCTTCTCCCTGGGGCCTGACCTTGACATTATCTAACCAAATCTTTTCTTGGGAGTCATCCAGAGGAATATACATTTTTTGTTTCATTGTGGGTGAGTAAAGTATTTAAATGCCAGTCACATTTCTTTACTTACAAAGTGTGGGAGCCATGTCTATTAGCCTTGCACTGCAGTAGCCTTGCAACTTTTAACAATTTGCTTTCTCTAAAATGAAAATATGCAAGGGCCTTGGATAAGCTACAGTGGATACAAGGATATCAGATCTGTGACTCCCATGTTAGCATCCCAAATGGGGGCTTAACCCATTGTGCCACATTGTTGCTCTCTGAATTACTGACAGGGACGTTTTTGCCAGGTTGGATAGATCTGAAGTGCTCAACCGTATGTGTCGTAACAGGTTTAAAGTAAAGGTGGGTGCTGATCTCCAGGATGACATGCGCCGATGCCGCCTCATCAGAGACATGATTGGACCAGAGAAGACTCTGGTAAATATCCTTTACCCCACTGAGAATACCAGCCTTTGACCAGGGCCAAAAGGCAGTTTGTTTCAAGCAAGGATTAGAGAACACTGGGAATTTAAAAAGTTATTGTCAGTGGAGAATAGTTCGTCATCTTATAGGAGGTGAACTCTTTAAAATGCTTTAAAAAAAATCAAGGCTGATGGTTTTTAGTTTTTAAATTCTGCAGCACTGGCTACATAAGCCATGCAGTTTTAGAGGCTCATTTCATAAGTTAAAATGGAAGCTTGGGATCCTTGCCTTAGGATCAGAAGTCCCATTATTTATAGATGAATTAATGCTGCTTTTGTTTCATGACATCATCCTCATCCAAATAATTTATGATAAAAATTGATCTAAGTGTGCTTTTCCCACTTAGCACATTCTATAGAGAGCTCTGTTTCTCTGTCTCTTCTGCTAGTGTGATGGGGCTATGAGGGGATGGAGGGCTCTCTCAAGGTTAGCACACCCAGCAGCTGGCTTCCTGCATGCAGACAGCTGGGCCTGGACTTGCACTCACCACTGACCTGACTAACTTCTCCGCATGCCTGCTTGCTTTGTAAATCGGGTTAATATGAACTGCCTGTAGGGTTATTGGAAGTATTAAATGGGACGGAATCCATGTAGTGCCTAGTGGAGCAGATGCTCCGTGAATGGTAGAGTGTGGGTTATTTGTTACTGTGCCAGATACTATTGAGCAACTCAGGGTTGACTACAGTATAACTCTGAGGGTGATGAACGCTTCTTCCAAACAGCACTGTAAGACAGCACACAAGGGAGGGGTCTTCAAAAATTCATGGAAAATGTATATTACGAAAAAGAAAATGATGCATGGATTTCAACAGGTTTTTTTGACACCAAAATAAATATATGTCTTACTTCCATTTCCCACAAACGTTTTGAAATGTGCTTATTTGTGGGGGGCAGATAAATGTATTGGGCCTGAGCTCCAGGGCCAATGAACATTTCTCATGGCCTGGGCTTCTGGAATTCACTGCGGCTCATTGGACAGTGTGCATTTCCTTCAAAAGATAGTTCATGGAGCCAGAGTTCCAGTCTCTGAGGCTTCCCTTTGGTACCATTTGTTAGAGCGGAGGGCCAGGCCTTAGAATTGTCAGGGGAGCCACACTCAGCAGGTGGTGGCACCAGATAACAGCATTTCCTCTCTGGAAGCCACAGCTCTGCAGCGAGGTGTGCACTGCCCACCCACCCCCCGCTATGAAGGGTCTCTCCTGACAGATGATGGATGCCAACCAGCGCTGGGACGTGCCTGAGGCCGTGGAGTGGATGTCAAAGCTGGCTGAGTTCAAGCCATTGTGGATTGAGGAGCCGACGTCCCCCGATGACATTCTGGGGCATGCTACCATTTCCAAGGTAGGAAAACCCCTGCTTCTGCTCCCACAGCCATTAATATTTTCTCTTCATTTCCAGAGTGGTGGTAACAGATGCTAAAATTCCTCCTCTTATTCCCTCTTATGTGACGCACATGGGAGTCACAGATCTGATATCCTTGTATCCACTGTAGCTTATCCAAGGCCCTTGCATATTTTCATTTTAGAGAAAGCAAATTGTTAAAAGTTGCAAGGCTACTGCAGTGCAAGGCTAATAGACATGGCTCCCACACTTTGTAAGTAAAGAAATGTGACTGGTATTTAAATACTTTACTCACCCACAATGAAACAAAAAATGTATATTCCTCTGGATGACTCCCAAGAAAAGATTTGGTTAGATAATGTCAAGGTCAGGCCCCAGGGAGAAGGCTGCCTGCGTGCTGCCCGGAGCTGTCGGGACACATCTGCCCTAACTGGGAGCTGGCCTCTGAGAAACAGTCCCTTGTCTCTGGGGAGACTCCCAGCACTGATCTACAAAGCCAGACTGTGAATTTCTAAGGAGAACCGTAGCTTCTGTGTTTCCCGTCCCCTGACCACAGCAAACTCTAAGACGCAGTATTAAGCCACATACGGCTAGCTGGGTAGGGAATCCTGGCAGGACCTGGCCATGGACTTGACTGTTTGATGTTGTCACCCCGCAGTGGCCCAGCACACTCAGCTCCGAGTGCAGACCCCCTGCCTCTGGTCACCGGTTGTTGTCTTAAGCATCCTCCTTCCTCTTGAGCACAGGTCCGGCCAATGTCTGCCCCACATACCCCTTTGTGTTCCTCGTTACATGGTTCCTCGGGGCTAGCACACTCTTTCCTTTATACGAGACCTACTTGTTTAGGAACATTTTTTTTTTATTATTAAACTTTTATTTAATGAATATAAATTTCCAAAGTATAGCTTATGGGTTACAATGGCTTCCCCCCTCCCATAACTTCCCTCCCGCCCGCAACCCTCCCCCCTCCCGCTCCCTTTCCCCTTCCATTCATGTAAAGATTCATTTTCAATTCTCTTTGTATACAGAAGATCAGTTTAGTATATATTAGGTAAAGATTTCAACATTTTGCCCATATAGCAACATCAAGTGAAAAAACTACCATTGGATTACTAATTATAGCATTAAATAGCAATGTACAGCACATTAAAGACAGAGATCCTACATAATTTTTTTTTTCAAAATAATTAATTTTCTATGCCATTTCCATTTTAACACCAGGTTGTTTTTTTTTTTTTCATTTCCAATTCTCTTTATATACAGAAGATCACTTCAGTATATAATTAGCAAAGACCTCATCAGTCTGCGCCCACACAGAAACGCAAAGTATAAAAATACTGTTTCAGTACCAGTCATAGCATCACTTGGCTTTAGACGACACATTAGGGACAGATCCCGCATGGGGTGTAAGTACACAGTGACTCCTGTTGCTGACCTAACAATTTGACACTCCTGTTCATGGCGTCAGTAATCTCCCTAGGCTCCAGTCATGAGTTGCCAGGGCTATGGAAGCCTTTAGAGTTCGCTGACTTTGATCTTATTCCGATAGGGTCATAGTCAAAGTGGAGGTTCTCTCCTCCCTTCGGAGAAGGGTACCTCCCTCTTTGATGGCCCCGTTCTTTCCACTGGGATCTCACTCACAGAGATCATTCATTTAGGTCTTTTTTTTTTTTTTCCATGATATCTTGGCTTTCCATGCCTGCTATACTCTCACGGGCTCTTCAGCCAGATCTGAATGCCCTGAGGGCCGATTCTGAGGCCGGAGTGTTGTTTAGGACATCTGCCATCCTATGAGTGTGCTGTGTATCCCACCTCCCATGTTGGATCTTTCTCTCCCTTTTTGATTCTATCAGTTAGTATTAGCAGATACTTGTCTTGTTTGTGTGATCTCTTTGACTCTTAGACCTATCAGAGCTATCAATTGTGAGCTGAAATTGATCACTTGGACTAGTGCGATGGCATTGGTACATGCCATCTTGATGGAATTGTGTTGGAATCCCCTGCACATTTCTAACTCCACCATTTGCGGCCAGTCCGATTGAGCATCTTCCTAATTGTTCATCTCCTCCCTCTCTTTTTCCACTCTTAGATTTAACAGGGATCACTTTTCGGTTAAAATTTAAACACCTGAGAATAATTGTGTGTTAATTACTGAGTTCAACCAATAGTACTAGAACAACAACAACAACAACAAATACTAAAAAGGATAAAGTATTACACTGTACATCTAAAGTCAGGACAGGAGCTGATCAGGTCATAGTTGCTTATAGTGTCCATTTCACTTAACAGGTTTTCTCTTTGGCGCTCAGTTGTCACCGATCAGGGAAAACAAATGATATTTTTCTCTTTGGGACTGGCTTAATTCACTCAGCATGATGTTTTCCAGATTGCTCCATCTTGTTGCAAATGACTGGGTTTCATTGTTTCTTACTGCTGTATAGTATTCTATGGAGTACATGTCCCATAATTTCTTTATCCAGTCTACTGTTGATGGGCATTTGGGTTGGTTCCAGGTCTTAGCTATTGTGAATTGAGCTGCAATAAACATTAATGTGCAGATGGCTTTTTTATTTGCCAAATTAAATTCCTTTGGGTAAATTCCAAGGAGTGGGATGGCTGGGTTGTATGGTAGGGTTATGTTCAGGTTTCTGAGGAATCTCCAGACAGACTTCCATAGTGGCTTAACCAGTTTGCATTCCCACCAACAGTGGGTTAGTGTCCCTTTTTCCCCACATCCTCTCCAGCATCTGTTGTTGGTAGATTTCTGAATGTGAGCTATTCTCACCGGGGTGAGATGGAACCTCATTGTGGTTTTGATTTGCATTTCTCTGATTGCCAGTGATCTTGAACATTTTTTCATGTGTCTGTTGGCCATTTGGATTTCCTCTTTCGAAAAATGTCTATTGAGGTCCTTGACCCATCTCTTAAGTGGGTTGTTTGCTTTGTTGTTGTGGATTTTCTTGATTTCTTTGTAGATTCTGGTTATCAATCCTTTATCTGTAGTATAGTTTGCGAATATTTTTTCCCATTCTGTTGGTTGCCTCTTCACTTTCCTGACTGTTTCTTTTGAAGTACAGAAACTTCTCAATTTGATGCAATCCCAAATGTTAATTTTGGTTTTGACTGCCTGTGCTGTTGGAGTATTTTCCAGGAAGTCTTTGCCTGTGCCTATATCTTGCAGGGTTTCTCCAATGCTCTCTAATAATTTGATGGTTTCGGGTCGTAGATTTAAGTCTTTAATCCATGTTGAGTGAATTTTTGTGTAAGGTGATAGGTATGGGTCTTGCTTCAAGCTTCTGCATGAGGAAATCCAATTTTTCCAGCACCATTTATTGAATAGACTGTCCTTATTCCAGGGATTAGATTTGGATCTTTGGTCAAATATAAGTTGGCTGTAGATGTTTGGATTGATTTCTGGTGTTTCTATTCTGTTCCATTGGTCTATCCATCTGTTTCTGTACCAGTACCATGCTGTTTTGATAACAACTGCCCTGTAGTATGTCCTGAAATCAGGTATTGTGATGCCTCCGGCTTTGTTTTTGTTGTACAGGATTGCTTTGGCTATTCGAGGTCTTCTGTGTCTCCATATGAATTTCAGCATCATTTTTTCTAGATCTGAGAAGAAGGTCTTCGGGATCTTGATGGGTATTGCATTGAATGTATACATTGCTTTTGGGAGGATAGACATTTTGATGATATTGATTCTTCCAATCCATGAGCATGGAAGATTTCTCCATTTTTTGGTATCCTCTTCTATTTCTTTCTATAAGGTTTTGTAGTTTTCATCATAGAGATCTTTAACGTCTTTGGTTAAGTTTATTCCAAGGTATTTGATTGTTTTTGTAGCTATTGTGAATGGGATTGATTTTAGAAGTTCTTCCTCAGCCGTGGCATTGCCTGTGTATACAAAGGCTGTTGATTTTTGTGGATTGATTTTATATCCTGCTACTTTGCCAAACTCTTCGATGAGTTCCAGCAGTCTCTTAGTAGAGTTCTTTGGGTCCCCTAAATAAAGAATCATATCATCTGCAAAGAGGGATAGTTTGAGTTCGTCCTTCCCGATTTGTATCCCTTTAATTTCTTTTTCTTGCCTAATAGCTCTGGCCAAAACTTCCAGAACTATATTGAATAGCAGTGGTGAGAGAGGGCATCCCTGTCTGGTACCAGATTTCAGTGGAAATGCTTCCAACTTTTCCCCATTCAATAGGATATTGGCCGTGGGTTTTTCATATATTGCTTTGATTGTATTAAGGAATGTTCCTTCCATACCCAGTTTGCTTAGAGTTTTCATCATGAAAGGGTGTTGTATTTTATCAAATGCTTTCTCTGCGTCTATTGAGAGAATCATATGGTTTTTCTTCTGCAGTCTGTTAATGTAGTGTATTACGTTGATTGTTTTGTGAATGTTGAACCATCCCTGCATACCGGGGATGAATCCCACTTGGTCTGGGTGGATGATCTTTCTGATGTGTTGTTGCATTCTATTGGCCAGAATTTTATTGAGAATTTTTGCATCTATGTTCATCAGGGATATTGGTCTGTAATTCTCTTTCAATGTTGCGTCTCTTTCTGGCTTAGGAATTAAGGTGATGGTGGCTTCATAGAAAGAATTTGGGAGGATTCCCTCTTTTTCGATTGCTCTGAATAGTTTGAGAAGAATTGGAGTTAGTTCTTCTCTGAATGTCTGGTAGAACTCAGCAGTGAATCCATCTGGCCCTGGGCTTTTCTTTGTTGGGAGGGCCTTTATTACTGTTTCAATTTCTGTGTCAGTTATTGGTCTGTTTAGGTTTTCTATGTCTTCCTGGCTCAATTTAGGGAGGTTGTATGTGTCCAAGAATCTGTCCATTTCTGATAGATTTCCCTGTTTGCTGGCATACAAGTCCTTGTAGTAATTTCTGATGATTCTTTTTATTTCTGTGGTGTCTGTTGTTACGTTTCCCATTTCATCTCTGATCCTATTGATTTGGGTCTTTTCTCTTCTTTTTTTAGTTAGTTGGGCCAATGGGGTGTCAATTTTGTTTATTTTTTCAAAAAACCAGCTCCTCGTTTGGCTGATTTTTTGTAATGTTTTTTTGGATTCAATCCTGTTGATTTCTTCTCTGATTTTAATTATTTCTCTTCTCCTACTGGGTTTGGGTTTGGTTTGCTGCAGATTTTCTAGATCCTTGAGATGACTTGAAAGCTCATCTATTTGGTGCCTTTCCAATTTCTTGATGTAGGCACCTATTGATATAAACTTTCCTCTTAACACTGCTTTTGTTGTATCCCATAGGTTTTGGTATGTTGTGCTGTTATCCTCATTTACTTCCAGAAAATTTTTGATTTCTCTTTTAATTTCTTCTATGACCCGTTGTTCATTCAGGAGCATGTTGTTCAATCTCCATGTGTTTGCACGTGCTCTAGGGATTCCTGAGTTGCCAATTTCCAATTTCATTCCTTTGTGGTCTGAGAAGCTGCATGGTATGATTCTAATTCTTTTGAATTTGCTGAGACTTGCTTTATGGCCTAGTATGTGGTCAATCCTAGAGAGGGTTCCATGTACTGCTGAGAAGAATGTAAAGTCCTTAGATGTAGGATGAAATGTTCTGTAGATGTCTGTTAGATCCATTCGGGCTATAGTGTCATTTAAATCTACTGTCTCCTTGTTGATCTTCTGTCCTGTTGATCTGTCTATCTCTGAGAGTGGAGTATTGAAGTCCCCCAGTACTATTGTATTGGGGTCTAAGTCTCCCTTTAAGTCCCTTAACAAGTCTTTTAAATAAGCTGGTGCCCTGTAATTAGGTGCATATACGTTGATAATCGTTATATCTTCCTGTTGAATGGATCCCTTAATCATTATATAGTGCCCCTCTTTGTCTCTCCTAACAGTTTTTGTGGTAAAGTTTATGTTGTCCGATATTAAGATGGCTACGCCCGCTCTCTTTTCATTTCTGTTGGCGTGGTATATCTTTTTCCAGCCTTTCACTCTCAGCTTGTATGGATCATTGTTGGATAGATGGGTTTCTTGTAAGCAGCAAAAGGATGGGTTTTGTTCCTTAACCCAATCAGCCAATCGGTGTCTTTTAACTGGACAGTTCAAGCCATTAACATTCAATGTGACTATTGAGAAGGAGTAACTTTGCCCTGCCATTTGCCAAAGATATTTTCTAATATCTGGTTTGAGATTCCTGTGATCTTTTGCTCTGAGGTTTCCTTCCTTTACCTTCTTTCATATTGGTGACCGTGTTTCTGTGTTTCTGTATGTAACACATCTTTAAGCATCTTTTGCAGGGCTGGACGAGTGGCGACAAATTCTTTCAATTTCTGTTTGCTGTGAAAGGTCTTAATTTCACCTTCATTCACAAATGAGAGCTTTGCAGGATATAATATTCTGGGCTGGCAGTTTTTCTCTCTTAGTACCTGGGCTATATCTCGCCATTCTCTCCTGGCTTGTAGGGTTTCTGATGAGAAATCAGCTGTAAGTCTAATTGGAGATCCTCTGAGAGTAATCTGGCGTTTCTCTCTTGCACATTTTAGGATCTTTTCTTTGTGTTTCACTGTGGTGAGTTTGATTACGACGTGTTGTGGTGAGGATCTCTTTTGATCATGTTTATTAGGGGTTCTCTGAGCTTCCTGTACTAGGATGTCTCTGTCCTTCTCCAAACTTGGGAAATTTTCTGCTAGTATCTCACTAAAAAGGCCTTCTAATCCTTTCTCCCTTTCCATGCCTTCAGGAACTCCTAGAACCCGAATGTTGGGTTTTTTAAGAGTATCCTGTAGATTCCTGACAGTATTTTTTAGATTTCTGATTTCTTCTTCTTTTCTTTGATTTGACTGTTTCCTTTCCTGTTCTCTGTCTTCTAATTCCGATATTCTCTCTTCTGCTTCATCCATTCTGTTTTTAAGGCTCTCTAATGTGTTTGCCATTTGATCTATTGAGTTCTTCATTTCATTGTGGTTTTTTGTCAGTATCGCAGTTTCCTGTTCCACTAGTTGTTTCATTTCATTTTGATTCCTCCTTAATATTTCATTTTCACGGGAGAGATTTTCTATCTTGTCCATTAAGGATTTCTGTAGTTCAAGAATTTGTTTTTGAGAACTTCTTAATGTTCTTATGAATTTTTTGAAATCTGCTTCTTGCATTTGCTCTATCTCTTCATCTTCATAATCTTGCATTGGCGTGTCTTGTTCACTTGGGGGCGTCATAGTGCCTTCCTTGTTCTTGGTACCTCCGCTTCTATGTTTCTTGCTTGGCATGTTAGAGATAATTTGTGGTGTTTTTGTTTTTGTTTTTTTTCTCTCGTTATACTATGCCTCTAAGTGAGCTGTCTGTTTTGTTGGAGCCTTAGGGGCTGTGATGGGTGTGGCCAGAGAGCTATGCTTGTTTCTTGAGGTTTAAGGCTGTCTAAAGAGCGACTCTCCCAGATTACTTGCTCCTTGCTGGGAAGCTCTCTCTCTCTCTCTTTTTTTTTTTTTCTTTTGACTCAGTTGGGAGTGGAGTTGAGGGTAGTTGAAATCTAGCCTCTGTGAGTATTGGTTTGATCTACCCCTGGGACCATACACAGAGTTTATGCAGCCCTCAATGTGTTCTCCAGTTTCGCTAAAGATACTGAGTTTGGCTGAGCTTTACATATGTAAAATCGCGGTGCTCTTTGTTTTGCTTGGTGAGTGAAGGGAGAGGCCTCTGTTCCCCCTCCCCCCAATGTCTCGGACTTCTCAGGTCTTTGTCTTACTGTCCTCCGTTCCCGCGCTGGCGAGATTCTGTGGCTCTGGCTCCTCTCCCGCCGCTGCCGCTCGGCTCATCTCGGTTGGTTTTCCACGCGGTGTGTTCCCTGTAAGTCCTCTGTGTCTCATCCACAAGATCCGGAAGCGTTTCCTCTGCAGTTTTTTTTCTTGAGTCTTTTCCTGAGGCTACAGTAATTCCACTTTTATGAAAGTTTATTTTCCCAAACTAAGGCACACGTCCTCACTATCCGCCATCTTGGCTCCGCCCCCCCCAGGAACATTTTTTTTAAAAAAAAACAAGATTTGTTTATTTATTTGGAAGAATTACTTGTTCACTCCCCAAATGGCTGTAATGGCCAGGCCTGGGCCAGGCTCAGGAGCCAAGAACTTCCTCCAGGTCTCCCATGTGGGTGCAGGGGCCCAAGGACTTGAGCCATTTTCCACGGCTTTCCCAGGCACATTAGCAGGGAGCTAGATAAGAAGTGGAGCAGCCAGGACATGAATCCATACTCATATGGGATGCCAGCACTGCCTGCTGTGCCACAGTACAGGCCCCAAACAATTTTTTTTTCCCTGAGGTTGCTTTGCATAGCTATTGTGTGTTGATCCTAAAAATTTAATTCCAATTGAGGAGCCATGGCTCCATGTTCCAGAAGGAGCGCTCCCATGTACCTCATAAACTGGGTGTGGCCAGGCCCTGTGGTGGGGAGAGCAGAGCTGACTCTGTAAGGAACCAAAGCTACAGGGGAAGGGAGGGAGCAGGAGCCAGAAACAACCATGGCCTTCTTCAGAGGCGTTTCCGGGCTTTGACTTGGCATGGTTTAGCTTATATGGCTTTAGCCGGCATCCGAGGAAGCAGGGCAGCTGTAGAAATGGCAGGTGCAGGTGGGCTGCATGGGGATGTCCGAGGGGAATGCAGGGGGCCTGGGGCCAGATGACGGGGTCCGTCCACTCAGAGGACGCAGCTGAAGAGAGCGAGTCCCTGACGCTTCTTGAATGAGACAATGGCATAGTGATGGCTGGAATTCCAGGGGATGTGAGTGCCAGCAACCTGCAGGGTGGATTGAGACCAGTAGATGGGAGGCGAGGAACCGGCGGAAAAGATCTGAGACAGGTCCAGACCTGGAGGCTTTTCTAGTCTTCTGTGGGAGACACAGAATGTTCACACAAGAAGGTGTCTTGGAGACCATCTGCTCAGGCGAGCCCTCGTGCACCCAGGAAAGCATGGCTCCGGGTGGCACATGTGCGACTTGCCCAGGTCCACACACCTCACAGAGGCAGGACAAGTGTTGGAGCAGCACACCTGGCTTCTAAATGAAGGGCGTTTTCTGCTGAGAAGTTGCCTTAGTCTAACGAGTTGGATGCCTCCCCTGGCTCCACCGTCAGCCTAGAGTTCAAATCCCTGCTCTGTCACTTTCTAGCTCTGGGACCGGGAGCAGTTCTCACCCTGAACACCTGTAAAACAGGGGTGATGGTGGCTCCTCTCCCACTGGGGTGTGACCAGGAACCATTGGCTGCAGTGTATTGCAGTGCCTGGCAGGTAGTAGGTGCTCAGAAAGTGTTAGCTATTCATGTTGTTGAAATTATCATCCTAAACCAAGGCAAGGAAAACCCATGGAGAAACCAGTTGCCTGAGAAGACTAACTGTGGAGTCACAAGCCCAGGAAGGCAGGAGGGGAGGGCCCAGGTGGTAGGTGAGAGGACAGAGAACAGGGCACTGTGTGCAGGTGAAGAGTCCAGCACTGACCAGTTGAGGAGTTCAGCCGGTGAGCAATGGCCTCAGTCCATGGAGCTGGGTTTTGGAACTGAAGATCTGAGAAGGTTCTAGAACAATGGCAGAAGGGACTCAAGGGAGTGGTGACCTCCCTAGGAAGGGGTCAGCAGAGGTTGGACCCCATGAATCAATGAGGAGCCACTGCTGAGTGGCTGTGTCTCCTCGCAGTTCTACCCCACTGCACAGGTCCAGGGAGAGGAGCCCCGGCCAGGACACCACAGAAGGCCATGAGAGCATGCGAGCAGTGCTTGCTTTCCCCTGTGGACACAGCCCTCCCCCACTCTTGTGTTCCCCCAGCGCCTTCTGCCAGTCTTCAAACTTCACATGGCTCAACAGCAGGGCTGCTTCCTTCCTTAGCTACAAATATTTTTAAACATTAGAAGCTGCAGTTCAAAACTTGGGAAAATAACTCCAGGCTGCTTCTATCTTGCAGGCGCTGGTCCCACTAGGAATTGGCGTTGCCACTGGGGAACAGGTAAGTGGCATCTCGGTAGGATCGCCACACACTGACTACCTCTTGAGGACACAGTTATGCATTCGGCTGCAGTACCTGTTGTACCCTGAGCTGGGAAATTTCCATCATCTCAGATATTGCATCCTTTTTTAAAAAAAGATTTTTTTTACCTATTGGAAAGAAAGAGAGAGAAAGGAGAGAGAGAGAGAGAGATCTTCCATCCGCTGCTTCACTCCCCAAATGGCTACAATGGCTGGGGCTGAGCCAGGCCAAAGCCAGAAGCCAGGGGCTTCTTCCTGGTATCCCATGTGGGTGTAGGGGCTCAAAGGCTTGGGCTGTCTTCTGTTGCTTCCCCAGGCCATTGGCAGGGAGCTGGATTGGAAGTGGAGCAGCTGGGACTTGAACCGGAGCCCAAGTGGGATGCCAGCACTGCAGGCGGTGGCTTAACCCATTACACCACCCTGTCCCCAGAAATTACATCATTTTACTACACTTCATTAGTCTAGAGTCCAATATCATTAAACGTTTGTGGCTTTTTCTACAACTGCTATGTCCGAGGTCATTGCTCTTTTCCAGGGTAGCTAGTGAAAGCTGCAAAGTCAGCAGTGTAATGTTGCATTACAAGGACATGCAGTGGTTACAAGACAGCCAGCTTCCAGATGGAATACACGTGATGGCGTACACTTCTGGTGCTTATCAGCCAAGCCCAAATGCCTGCCCAGACCTGCTGCAGTGAGCCCCCGAGCAGAGCAGTGCACGGAACAGAGGCTCGATTTTCCCAGCACTGCTCTGCCATGCTTCTGTTCTGCTGTCAATGCCACCTGCTCATTGCCGTCACCACATTTCACCCTGATGCTCTGCTTCCCCTCCCACCTGCCAGTCGAGAAGACAGTTATTTCTTAATAAATGGCAACATGCTGTGACTGCTACCTGACTCCTAAGTTCCATTAGCAGATTTGTAAGGAAGTGAGGACAAGGTCCCCGCCTGCACTGTCACGGCTCCTCATGCCCAGGCTTCCCGAAGGCCACTGATGAGGAACAGTCTCCAGGCTTAGAGATCCTGACGGGGATCAGAGGGCTGACTCCTGCTGATGTTCTTTTTAATTCTATTTCCAGTGCCACAATAGAGTGATATTTAAGCAGCTCCTACAGGCGAATGCCCTGCAGTTTCTCCAGATTGACAGCTGCAGACTGGGAAGTGTCAATGAGAACCTCTCAGTGATACTGATGGCCAAAAAATTTGGAAGTAAGGGTGCTGCTGAGGCCGCAGGCTGGACCTCCACTCCCCCTGCCTTTGGACGCTTGTGGTTCCTTCTTGGTCTTTGCGATTCTATAGTTTGTCACTTTGATTATTTTTTTCTAATTTCTGCTTAGCCTTAATCAAGGAATCTTTTTCATCATTTCATAATATTAACAAATTATTTAATCACCTGACAGCACTAAGAAAAACCCCAGATTCTCTTTCAGCCCTTCCTCTCTCTGCTCTCCTCTCAGCATTAAATAGAAACCTGTCTTCCTTTTAGTTCCTGTTTGCCCCCATGCTGGTGGCGTCGGCCTCTGTGAACTGGTCCAGCACTTGATTATATTTGACTACATAGCAGTCTCTGCAAGCCTTAAAAACAGGTCAGTAACGTGGTGCTAACTACACCTTCGCCTTCAGTAGTGTCCCCAGCTCCAGGACAGAGCTTGTAAAATTGTCTCCCTGACCAGGCACGCAGAACCCTGTGCTCTGGCACATCTTAGAACTCAAAGGCCAAGTTTGTTTTGCTTCCACTTTTTTTTTTTTTGTTTACTTATTTGAAAGAGTTAGAGAGAGAGGAGACAGAGAGAAAGGGAGAAAGAGAGACCTTCCATCCACTAGGCTGGGCCAAAGCCAGGAGCCAGGAGCTTCATTCATTTCCCAGGTGAGTGGCGGGGCCTGAGCACTTGGGCCATCCTCCGCTGCTTTTCCCAGGCGATTAGCAGGGAGCTGGATTGGAAGTGGAGCAGACGGACAGGAACTGGCGCCCATATGGGATGTCATCAGTCACTGCTCCCAGTATTCTATATGGGCAGTAACAACAGAAGCCTACCATGGGGGCTGGCATTGTTGCACATCAGGTTAAGGCACCACTTGCAACAGTAGCATCCCACCAGTTTGAGTACCAGCTGCTCCACTTCTGATCCAGCTCCCTGCTAATTCACCTGAGAAAACAGAACAAGATGGCCCAAGTGCTCGGGCCCCTGCCATCCACATAGGAGACCTGGATACATTTCCAGGCTCCAGGCTTGCACCTGGCCTAGCACCAGCCATTTGGAGAGTGACCAGTGGATGCAAGATCTCTTTCTGTCTCTCCCTCTGTCTGTCACTCTTTTAAATAATAAATAAACTTTAAAAAAAAAAAAAAAAACCACAAATTTTTCATTCAGGAAGGGTAGGTTCTTGTGGCTAGCTCACTTCGCTTTGTAAGCGTGGTAGGGAAGAAGTTTGTACCCAGAACTCCTCCCTCCAGCAGCCGCCATTGCCAACTCTCTGAAGCTGGGCTCTGGGCATCCGCATACCCTCCACTTCTGTCCGGTCCCCTCTTCCCGACGATGGGGTCTTCCACGATCTGGCCACGTCTCTCATCTTACTCTCGGGGTGTGCTCCTTCCAGTCATCTGCTCGTGGAAAGCTTGGCTTATTATGCTTTTCCTGTCTCCTGGAATTAACTGTATCGCAGAAAGATCACAAGCAGCAAGCGATGAAAGCATAAAAATAGCACGGGAAATGTAAACACCAAATGCTGGGCTGAGAGAGAAACGGGATCCGGCAGTGTGCTCAGGGACTTTTCCTGGTAACTGCAACGGTCTCTTTCTTGAGCTGGGTGGCGCGCAGACAGGTGCTGCCTTTTAGTATTTGAGTGTGTTATCCTCTGAAGAACGTTAGATCTCTAGACAGGAGGACATCTGGGCCTCAGTCCCGATGCTGCCACTGGTTATCTGAGTCTGTTCACCTGGAAGATGCAGGTTGGGACTGGATCGTTTTTCTCTTCCCTTTCAATTATCATCCTCTGTCTGTAAGGAGGAAGATTAACATCCTTGCATTATTCTGCCTTTGGTCCTCTCACTTCAGTTCCAAAAGAGGTTCTGTCCAACCAGGAAGAGCCCTGCAGGTCTGAGGTCCCTGGTGCCTTGTACAGGCCTTGCTGCTCAGGAAGGGCCCTGGAGCAGAACTGCCTCCAGCAGCCGCACGGCCTGTTGTCACGCTTCAGGCCGGCTGCACTCGGTCGACTCCCTGCTTGTCCTTCAAGGCTCAGCTGTCCTTTGGCGCATGGGTGGGTCTTCCCCCACCCCCACCCTGCTCGCCATAGCCGACACAGCACCTGGTACAGTCAGCGGCTAGCGTCTGTCCACTGAAGCCATGTGGCCCTCTCCCACCAGTTCCCATGTAGTCCCAGCACTGGGCTCAGGGCCTGCCTTGCACAGCTGCTCACTCGAATCCAGATAGCTGCAAGGAACCTCAATTGGAAATTTAAATGTATACACCTAACTTTTGGCTAAAAGCACCTGAGTAATTGGAATAATTATGAAGCCAGAGTTGATGTGTTCAGGACATCACAAAACCTTTGGCGCTACAAGGGACTTCATGGTTCATTTCATCTCAGCCCCCACATCGCTGCATCTTATCTGTGAGAAGCCGGAGGCACAGAGGTTAAGGGATTTGCCTAGAAGCACATGGCCTCACCGATGAACCTCAACAGTCAGTTTCTTAGTGCTTTCCCCTTAGTAGCCCGTGAATCATCTAACTGCAGGCATCACTGTTCTGATCTGATTCTTCCTCCTAGGATGTGTGAATACGTCGACCACCTGCATGAGCACTTCAAGTATCCTGTGACAATCAAGCAGGCTTCCTACATGCCTCCTAAGGTAAGCTGCAGCCTCCCAGAGACACTGCCAGCCATGGCTGTGCCCACGACCCAGCCCTTGCAGCACAAAGCTTTTACCCTGTAGAGCTTATTTTTAGTACCTAGAATCAAATTCCTGAGGCTTAAAGGTCAGAGCTTGGAAGTTAAATTAACCAACAAAGATTCTCTCAGATTAGCTTTTCCTCTCTCGTTGAGGCCTTAAAACATACACACCTTGTACAAAAAAAAAAAAAAAAAAACACACACACACACACACAAAACAAAACAAAAAACCTAGCACCACACTGTAAGTTGGTGACTTAAAGGTTTGACTATAGTTGCGTTATGGGGGAAGTTCCCCTATCATGTTCAAGAGGTCAGAGATTGAACTATCAAAGAAGCCTGATTAGTTACCAGTCCTGGCAGGTAGCCAATAGTGTGCCCCTCTGCCCTATTCCAAAAAAATCTGAAAATTAATTTTTTTAAAAAAGATTTATTTGAAAGGCAGAGAGATCTGTCTGCTGGTTCACTCCCCAGATGCCTGCAACAGCTGGGCTGGGCCAGGTAGAAGCCAGGAACTCCATCAGTCTCCCACATGGGTGGCAGGAATCCAAGTACTTGTGCCATCATGCACTGCCTCCCAGGTGCATTAGCAGGTAGCTGGATTGAAAGCAGAGGAGCCGGGACTTAAAACTGGCACTTTGATATGGGAAACTGGCATTCTAAGTGGCAGCTTAACCTGCTGTGCCCCAACACCTGCTCCTGAAAACTTATATTTAAAACCCTTATGAGGAGTGTGTGAGTTCTAGTCCTGATTCCCGCATCCTGCTTATGCTTATGCACACCCTGGGAGTCAGTAGGTGTTGGCTTAAGTACTTGGGTCCCTGTCACCCACGTGGGAGACCCAGACAGGGTTCCTTCTGCTGGCGTCAGCCTGGCCCAGCATCCTCTTTGGTAGACATCTGGGAAGTGAACCAGCAGATAGGAGACCTCTTTCTGAATCTTTCAAATAAAATAAAAACTTATAAAGTATTGACACCTCTGACTTATATGTAAAAGCACTGTAGTAGCAGCAGAAACACATAATACATGTTTTTGTTCCAGGTGTTTCTGGCACCACTCACTTTCTTGTCTTTGCTAGGCTGCTGGCTATTCAACCGAAATGAAGGAGGAATCTGTAAAGAAACACCAGTATCCAGAGGGTGAAGTCTGGAAGAGACTCCTTGCCGCTCACGAAAATTAAGTGTTCAGCCCTAAGAAGCTTAAAATGTCTTTAGTACAGCTATATAAATAGGATGAGGGGAAAAGAAGTATCTTACCCATCACAAGGTTAATGAAAGACATTAACCTCGGGAATGAACTCAGTAATGACAACTTGATTCTTCTAGCCAATCAACCTACAGGCTTCTTTTTAATCCTTAAATTTAGATTTACCTAACGCAGTCTGGGAAGATAATCTTCCAAATGTTCTATCAAGTTCAGGTACCTAGACATTAAACTGTACTTTAAAAATAAGCAGTATGCTGCATAATTTGTTGGGAAAATTTTTCATTTTTTTCTCTATTTAACACTTGTCATAAATCAGCAGAATAAAAATAGTTTTGCAGCACCACAGGGGATCTGTGATACAACAAAGGGAAAGATTCCACTGATTAGCCCTGGAGTGGTTTAACATCCCTTTCTTGTTCAGTCTAAGGATATTACAGAATTCACACTATACTGAAACTAATGACAATTTCACAGATTTTTTTTTTTAAAGATTTATTTATTTGAAAGGCAGAGTTACAGAGAGGCAGAGGCAGAGAGAGAGAGATGTCTTTACTCCCCAGATGGCTGCAACATCCACAGCTGCGCCGATCTGAAGCCAAGAGCCAAGAGCTTCTTCTGGGTCTCCCATGCAGGTGCAGGGGCCCAAGCACTTGGGCCATCTTCTACTGCTTTCCCAGGCCATAGCAGAGAGCTGGATCAGAAATGGAGCAGCCGGGACTCAAACAGGTGCTCACATAGGATGCTGGCACTGCAGGTGGCAGCTTTACCCACTACACCACAACGCCGGCCCCTGATTATTTTTTAATTTTATTTTAATAGCCTCCATCTATTGGTTCACTCCTCAAATGTCTACAACAGTTGGATCCAAAGCCTGGGGTGGAAACTCAATCCAGGTCTCCCACACAGGTGGCAGGAACTCAACTACTTGAGCCTCACTGCTGCCTCCGAGGGTCTGCACTAACAGGAAGCTGGAGTCGGGAGCCAGATCTGGTTAGTGAACCCAGGTCCTCGAACATGAATAGATCTTAATTGCTGCGCTAAATGCCTGCCCCTTAAAAACCTCTCTCCTGAATGGTCCTTATATTTTAGTGACAAAATGCAGCTAAAATGAATTGAATCAGTATAAAACAGGGCAGAATATATTGTTCAGTCAATAATATATTTTAATTAGTTTGATAATATATATTAACCCTATAAGTAGCATTCAAACAAGAATACAGCATCTGCTGACTTAGTTTAATCTCTTTCAGGCAGGACTAAGCAGATAAATAGCAGTAAGTAATGAAAAAGACATGGACAAATACAGAACACTTTATTATAGCAATATATAAAACAAATGTAACTTTAAATGTTCATAACCACATTATACATCATGATTGGTAGTGTCATTGAGCTCACTCAAATTTGGAGGAATTCACAATTCTTGAAACTTACTGACCTTTTTTCATAAAGACAAGATCAAAATATATGTACATATTTCAAGAGTATATACATTTCTACTCCTCACTTCATAAATTCAGTATTTTCCTACACTCTCACAGTTAAACAGATTCAAGTCTTTTTGTTATTCAAAGAACCAAAGTTATATTTGCCAGTGACAACATTCTTAGAAGTTAATGAATAATAAGTGAAAGATCAGATGGATTTCTTACCTAGTTTCTTTCTCCTTTAGAGCAAAAAGAACTTTCACCTTTAGCCCAACCCCTGAAGACTGATAATATCCTTCCAACAACCATTGCGGAAACATACTAAACAGCCATCTCCATTTTAATAGTTGGATGTGGGTTGTACCCTTCAATCTGAAAATCTTCAGCTTTGAAATCATCAATCGTCTCAACTTTTCGAAGAATTTTGAGCTTCGGGAAAGGTCTTGGTTCTCGCTGAAGCTAAAAAAAAAACAATTAAGACCATGATGTGGCCATGTTTGCACAAGCTGCCTTAATTGTGCTCCCAGGGCCTCTTCACACAACTAGTACGCAGTATTCAATCAACAAGGTTTTACTTCACAGGGCTGTTAAGACTGCAGCTACCTCAACCCTGGTTATGCGTCCTCCCACACAGCTCCAACATGAAGGGTACTCTGTTGGCATTACACAGTGTCAGGAACCTGGTAGCTCACCAGGCGTAAATTCTTACTGTCACACCTGGTAAATTAAAGCTGGGGACACAGGCTTTTACTTTTCTGTGTCTGTAACTCCCAGTAGCACTCAACATGGATACTTGATTTCCACAGTCCCTATCGCAACTGGCCCTGGCAGGAAGCAGAAGGGAAGACATCTGCTGATAGCTGACACAGAAGGAGATGCAAGGCAGGGCTCCTGGGACCAACAGACGGCAGTGATTGGGACATGGACACACAGGTTACAACTTCACATCACCGTGTCCAACACAAGAAGAACAGACAGAAGCACCCTTCCCTCTACTCAAAATCAGCCAAAGCAGCCAAGCTCTTGCAAAAGAGTAACTTTAAAAACTCAGCTCTGGGGGACAGTGCTGTGGCACAGCAGGTTAACGCCCTGGCCTGAAGCACCAGCATCCCATATGGGCGCCGGTTCAAGACCCAGCTGTTCCACTTCCAATCCAGCTCTCTGCTATGGCCTGAAAAAACAGAAGATGGCCCAAGTCCTTGGGCCCCTACACCCACGAGGAAGGCCCAGAAGAAGCTCCTGGCTTCAGATTGGCGCAGCTCTGGCCATTGTGGCCAATTGCGGAGTGAACCAGTAGATGGAAGACCTCTCTCTCTCTCTCTCTCTGCCTCTCCTTCTCTCTCTGTGTAACTCTGACTTTCAAATAAACTTAGCTCTAAAGGGACTGAAAGGTTCTTGGTGCTAAATCTTTCTTTCCTGGGAGTCAGGAAGCATAAAATGAGAACATCTGCATTTCAATTCTTCAAGTAAAATTCCAAGTTAAAATATCACCTCTGAGGTGGCCCAAGATACCCTGTGGTACTGATGCTTCATACCTCATAGTACCTGTCAGGTGCGGTGCCCGTGGCCTGCCTCATCTCTGCTCACCCACCCTCCACCATTCCCTAAAAAGGAGGCCCTGCAGTCAGAGCAGTTGCCTTTATCTGGGACACGGCATCCACACAAGGATGCTCTTATCAATCAGCCTTTTTTTCCCAAGGAAGGGTACCAAACCCAGAAGTGTGACAGATAACACTCACCTGAGTTTTCAGTGGCTCAATGTGGTTCAGGTAAATATGGGCATCTCCCAAAGTATGTACAAAGTCACCTGGCTGAACGAATCCCATGGGAGAAAGCAGAACAGTCAATATCTTAGTCTCCATTCCTTTAAAACAGTCATTTAAAAACACACTCTAGAGTATACTGCCACCCCCAAGGCTTTAAAAAAAAATAAAATAAAATAACCAGTGAGGAAAGTGAATTCATAAAGGTAGTAATATAAACCACCTCTATTTCGTTACATGGACCAGAGGGCAGGAGAGCTCCATGGAGGGTTACAGTGAGCCAGCTTATATCTGCCTTACATACACACTCAGCCCTCCATACCTGCAACCAGCCAGGCTGAACACCAAGAGTTCCTCTGCACTGAACATGTTCAAACCTTTTGTTCTTGTCATTATGTCCTAAACAACACCCACTATTTACATAGCATTTGCATTTTCTTCTAGAGATGATGTGAGGATTAAGGAGGATGTGCACAGAGTATATACAAATGCTTGGCCATTTTACATAATGGACTTGAGCATCCTAGGGTTTTGGTATCTAAGTCGCCCCCCACAGATACAAGGGGACAACAGAGGAACATTTTAAAACTGATCAGACCCTGAAGCCTCTGCAGCCTGGGAAGGCGCCGAGGAGCTCAGTGTGCTAAGCTGGCAGCGATCCTGCCTTCCCAGAGCAGCCCACCTTCAGGCCGGTGACGTGCGCGATCATGTAGGTGAGTAGGGCATAGCTGGCGATGTTGAAGGGCACACCCAGGCCCATGTCTCCCGACCTCTGGTACAGCTGGCAGGATAGCTCCCCATTCACCACGTAGAACTGGCAGAGGGCATGGCACGGGGGCAGCGCCATCAGAGGAAGGTCTGAGGAACCAGCGCAAAAAGAATGAGAAGCGACAGTTCTAGAGAGCAGTTACAAGTCATTCAAATCAGGAAGGGGAAAGAAGCCAACCTGGGAACTACGACAAAGAGCTACTGGGCCGCAGCAACCCCCATGACCCTTACCTGCCAGTCACATTGGAAATCAGACCACTCCCTCTGCCTGCTGCAGCAATGGCACAAAGCAGAGGGGGGCCTGCCCGTCAATGTGCCATTTCTGCGGATGGACATTTAGCCGTAGCAACATGCTCCCACCTGTGCGTTAACCACGTGCTACTTCTGTGGCCACACCGCAAATACAGACAGAATGGTTCAGGCACAGCCCCCTGTACTAAATATTATAGATGCAAATATTCCACTCTGGATACTTACCCTGGTAGAGTTTAACTTCAGAATATAATGACTAACAACGCTAATAGGCAGGGAAGTGACCTGAAACTTCATTTGCTCTAACTTGATGTTAAAATATTATTTGTGTTTTTATAGGTAATTTAAAGCCTATAATACAAATTAAGATCATCCGGGTCCAACCTCACAAGTAGAAAGTGAAAACGGGATGAAGTATGACAGCCAACCGTGTGGCCAGGGCACTTCCCAGGGTCCTGCCTCCCTCTAGCAGCCAGGGCACAATGCCACTGGAGTCCCTCTGTGCTCACAGGAGGGTCAGTGCAAAGGAGGATGACTAGGGTGCTTCCCACCTTTGGGATTCCAGGCACACATGATGATTCTTCTGTCGTCAGGGTTGGTTTTGATGGTATCAATCACTTTCTGCAGTTGGTCTACTCCTTGACCTGAATAATCTGTAGAATTGTTAAAAGAGAACATTCACACATTAATCAAAGTCTCTAAGACACTTCTGAGGTCATCTATTACAGTCTCACACCCAGAGCCTTCACGCAAACTTCCCAAATCTTGCTGGGTTGTGCTGAAGGTACTATATGAGCTGAATAAAATCTGTTTTCTGTTGTACACACCAGTCCTTTACAAATTTGGCCTGCCATGGAGTTACCTGCTCCCCTGGCCCCTCTGACTATTCTCCAGTCTCAACAATCTTGGTTTCTTCCAATGGTCCCCATGGGACTTAAGTCTCTGTAGCCATCAACCTTTTTTTTTTTTTTTTAAGATTTATCTATTTATTTGAAAGAGGCAGAGGTAGAGGTAGAGGTAGAGAGATCTTCCATCTGCTGGTTCACTCTCCAGATGGCCACAACGGCTAGAGCCAGTCTGATCCAAAGCCAGGAGCTTCTTCCGGGTCTCCCATGATGCTGTAGACATCCAAGGACTTGGGACATCCTCTACTGCTTTCCCAGATCATAGCAGAGAGCTGGATTGTAAGTGGAGCAGCTGGGACTCAGAACTGGCACCCATATGGGATGCTGGCACTGCAGGTGGCATCTTTTACCCACTACACCACAGTGCCAGCCCTGTCATCAACCATTCTTGTCAGCTCACTGACATATAGTTTATCCTTGTCCCACTCAAAATATTGGATCTTATCTAGGATACAGCATTCCATACACATTCCAATGAACAGGACCACGGGTACCTTCCAAAGGCTAGACAATACCCTGTCCCCAGGATACAGTTTACAATTTAGCAGCTAAATAGGGACTTAATAGGGAGACTTCGCTAATGAAGACGCCATCTTGCACTCCTCTCCTAGTCCTGGTCTCTGGACTGAAACTTCTTGCCATCCATCCGAGATGAAACTGAAGTGCAGAAATGATTTGTTAACAGAGTACACACCTGCACCTTTTCCTCTAGTTAACCTTCCACTGACGGAAGTCAGGCAATGTTCCAGTCCAGTTCTCACATTTTTTGGGAGGAAAGTCCTCTCAAAACTACAATTCCAAAAAAAAGTAACATCGACGATTTTAAAATGATGGACTGTGGCTGGCGCCGTGGCTTAACAGGCTAATCCTCCGCCTTGTGGCGCCGACACACCGAGTTCTAGTCCCGGTTGGGACGCCGGATTCTATCCCGGTTGCCCCTCTTCCAGGCCAGCTCTCTGCTATGGCCCAGAAAGGCAGTGGAGGATGGCCCAAGTGCTTGGGCCCTGCACCCGCATGGGAGACCAGGAGAAGTACCTGGCTCCTGGCTTCGGATCAGTGAGATGCACCAGCCGCAGCAGCCATTGGAGGGTGAACCAGCGGCAAAAAGGAAGACCTTTCTCTGTCTCTCTCTCTCTCACTATCCACTCTGCCTGTCAAAAAAAAAAAAAAAAAAAAAAAAAAAAAGATGGACTGTGATGGAACAGCTCTGTATCTTGATTGTGGCGGCAGTTCCATGACATGAGCTAAACTTGCATACAAACACACGGATGTGTATAAAACCGGCAAAATCTGCTAAGCTGTGCAGACTGCACCAATGTCAGTTTATACAAGGTGCCACTGTGGAGGAAACTGCCTGAAGAAGACAGGGAACTCTGTCTATACAAACATAAATCTGCAACTTCCTGTGAGCTGTAACTCTTTCAAAATAAAAAATGCAAAACAAGATTAACTTCCTTAGGGAAATCCAACAGTTAAGGGCTGGCATTGTGGCACAGCAGGTTAAGCTACCAGCAGGGAATGGGTGACAATGGCATCCCACATGAGTGCTGCTTCTAGTCCTAGTTGTTCCACTTCCAATCCAGCTCCCTGCTGATGCACCTGGGAAGGCAATGGAAGGTGGCCCAAGTACTTGGGCCCCTACCACCCACATGGGAAACCAGGATGAAGTTCCAGGCTCCTGGTTTTGGCCTGGCCCCACCTTGTAATGGTGCCATTTGGGAAGTGAACCAGCAGATGGAAGAGTTCTTTCTGTCTCTCCCTCTCTAATTCTGCCTTTCAAATAAAATAAATTTAAAAAACCTAACAGTTTAAACTAAGGCCATAATTTTACTGAGAAACAATAAATAATCAAACACTAAGCAGGATGGAAGGCACCCTTGGCCAAGGAAGTGGCCTCATAACCTAAGGTGATCACAGACCAATAGCTTGTAGACCATTTACCTGCAGAGAGTCTGGCCCACACAGTATTTCTGTTACGGTAAAGTAGATATGACATTACATTTATCATTTTAACTATTCTTTAATAATAATTTCTTTATACTTCCTATATTTTTATTTATTTGAGACAGAGAAAGAGAGAGATCACTCCCCAAATGCCTACAGTGGCCTAGTAGCCAAAGCTGGGAACTGAGAACTCAATTCAGGTGTCCCATGTGGGTGACAGGAACAAAACAATACTTGGGCCATCCCTGCTGCCTCCCCAGAGTCCACATTAGTAGGAAGCTGGAATCAGGAGCCAGAGCTGGGGATCAAACCCAGGCACTCTGATGTGTATCCCCAGCATCATCTCGACTACTAGGCCAAAGGCCCGCCCCACCATTTAACCTTTAAGCATGCAGTTCAGAGGTGTTAAGTACATTCACATCACACAAGCATCACCATACTTAACAGAACTTTTTCATCACCCGAAATTAAAACTGTCTACCCATCAAACTCTTACTCCTCACTCCCTCTTTCCCCAGCCCATGGGGAAACCACACTTTCTGTCTCTGTAAGCTTACCTATTCCAGGTCTGTAACAATATTTTACAACTCCTGAAGTTTGCCAAATTTAAAAGATCTTATGATTGTACATGAGTATGGAGTTTAGGCTTTTACTAAGGAACTGTGACAGCGCTAGGCCCAAATCCCTCCAGCCAGCTGGGAGTGAAACGTGATGGTCCTCTCTAAAGCCATACACGCTGAAGGTTGCAGGTCCCTGCCCAGCCAGGAAACTGTACTTCATGAACACGCATGCACACGCACACACACAAGGGGGCATTTGTTCTGGCAAGTGGTGCCACCTATGGTGACAGAGAAAGGAGAAAGTCTAGGAGTGAGACATTTTCTTCTTCTTCTTCCACCCCAGCAGAGTAAGGAGAGGGTGACCTGGGGACTATGCTGTCACACCAGCGCCACCTACAGTTTGCTGGAGTCTCAGCCTTGAAAAGAAGGCGGAAGCCAGCCCAAGGCAATTGCAGGCACCTTGTCTCACAGATGAGATCCTTCCCTACCCGGTTGCCCAGCACAAACACCTCTGCCACAACCAGCCATCTGCTCCTGACCCGGGTTTGGGAAGGGCCAAGCACACACTAAGCAACAGATAAACACGATTCCCCAAGAGTGTGACGTTGTGGTTTCTCCACCTTAACCTGGTGCAGCCTCTCACAATGAAGTTACACATCGGTTCCTATAACACTAATCATCCTGCAGACTTTACCTGAAATAATGGAGTAAAAACTCACCCTAGGAAGGAAACCTGAAGCCTTGTTCTGTCTCCTCACCTGAGTCCTTATCTTTGTATTCTGCACCAAAATGCCTCCACTGGAAGCCATAAACTGGACCCAGGTCCCCTTCTTGTCTGGTGGAGAATCCCAGGCTGTCCAAAAAGTCTCGGGATGCATTGGCATCCCAGATTTTCACTCCCTTGGAAGACAATTCTTTAGCATTTGTGGATCCCTGGAAAAGGGAAGAGGCATTCAAGTGAAAACTGAGCCATCTGGCTGAGCCCCAGACAGCCTCCCACCCCGCAGGCCCCTGGGGCAGGCATTCAGTGGGTCCATGCAGAGCTGGTCCCTGCCCAGACTTTTGAGGGCTTCCCTTGTTGGGAACAACCCTCTGAAATGTTTTCTTTTGTTCCCTTCAACTAAACATTCTAAATACCTCCAACTCATCTGACAGGTCTATTTATTCTTCAATTGTGTTCTGTGTCTAAGTGATACCCCCAAATTAACGGAATGCCCTTTATGCAGTCTGTTCAGTGCATCAGATATAGAGGATATAGGGCATGTCTAATACAGTATTAGCTTTCCTGGCAAATCTACCAGTCAAACCGCACTGAATTCAGACACAAATTCATTCACATCTTACATGTGCCACTATGCAGTCATGTTCACTCAATCTATACTTACACAATTGTGTGGGCTATTTTTTTTTTTTTTTGGTCAAGTACATCATACCCCTTAGATTTGATCCATGACACCTTAGCCTGCATTCCAATTATGCATCCGGGTCAGGGACAGACTCCCTTGTGCCCCTGGCACACCAGGCTCCATGCCTGACCCTTATACCCCCCCTCCTCTCTCTAGCTTCACTATCACCCATGGACAGCACATGAATAGTATCCACCACACGTGATTACTGTGAGGATAAAATGAACAAAATGCTTAGTGTTCAACAGAAACTAGCTATGGGATGGCCCTGTCTTGTCCAGGGCTCTAGCTGCAGCACAGGTGCGAGCTGACTCCTCTCTTTGAGTTGCCTATGCAATCTCTCAGAAGTGAGTCTGACGCTCCCCCTAAGGACAGAATTCCTTATTCAAGCTTTAAGTTAAAACAGGTGAAGGCATTTCCTGTCTGAGCATTTTGCTTCCTCCCTTTGTAGTATTCAGTCTGATGTGTATTTTCACTTCCAACAAACCATTTCTCAAAGTTTCACATACTACTTTAAGTCTCTCCTTTCCACCCAGACTGGGAACTAGCTAGTCTTTAGTCCTCTTCTGAGAATCATGACAATGTGTTACAGAACCAGAGGCTGTCGGTTGACAGAGGTCAACACAAACTGAAATATCCCAGGGAACATGGAACCAAGGGAAGATTAGACTGGATCCAAATCTAAAGTCTAGAATGGGATGAGAGGTCATGAGTCTGATTTGGCCCAAGACCCTCTGAGTCACATTAAGCGCTCTACAGAAGAGACCCCAACTTCTGGCATGGCCCAGAACTGAGCACATCTCCTCAGGCATCCTCCAATGAACACTGGACAGCCCATCACTGGTTCTGGACCAGGACATGAAACTTGGAAGCACTCAGGCTTAGCTGCTGCGTGGCACTCCAGTCCTTGCCCAAGCATTCAGCTCTTTGGAAAAGGCTGATCTTTTTTTATTTTTTTAGGATTTATTTTTTATTTATTTGAAAGGTAGAGTTACAGAGAGAGAGAGAGAGAATCTTTCATCTACTAATCCACTCCCCAAATGGCTGCAACAGCCAGGGCTGTGCCAGGCCAAAGCCAGGAGACTGGAGCTTCCTCCAGGTCTCCCATGTAGCCGCAGGGGCCCAAGAACTTGGGCCGTCTTCCATTGCTTTCCCAGGCTTGCCAGCAGAAAGCTAGATCGAAAGTGGAGCAGCTGGGACTTGAACTGGCGCCCACATGGGATGCTGGCTTTGCAGGTGGTGGCTTAACCTGCCACACCACAATGCCCACCCCAGAAGAGACTCTTCTAGTTTACACAAACATGAGAATACATCTGGTACCTATATTCAGGACCAACATATGTCCAGTAGGCACCATGTGTTGGGCTGTCTCCACAATACAAAAGGAACGAAAGAGAACAACAGAAACAAATTCAGGGCCCTCGTGGAGCTTACAGCACATCTTATCTATTTATTCTCCTTCTAAGGGAGAAAGGGAGAAGGCTGACATTACATACCAGATGTTTCTCTACAGAGAGAAATGAGGTGAGGGGAGTGTCACAGTACAGATGAAGAGGCCAGGGAAGGTGCGAGCAGAGACCAGCAGGAGGGAGTCACAATGCACGTAAAGAAGGCTCCAAGGTGTGGGAATGCAAGTGCCAAAGTCCCATGTGCTCAAAGCTTGGCAAGGAGGCCAGGAAAGGTGGGGCAGAGAGCAGCAGCCATGGCCAGAGCCCCGGAGCCAGAAAAGAGGCCTTGATAAGGACCAGGGCTCTCAGGGTATGAGAAGGGAGTTGCTGGGGCTTTAGGCCAAGCCATGACACAATCTGGCTTGTAAATGATCTCGCTGGCTGCTGTGCTGAAAGCAGACTGTGCACTTCCATTAGCGGCAACTTCTTTACCTTGATAAACCACAGCAGCTCCTCCAAGACACCCTTCCAGAATACACGTTTGGTTGTCAGCAGAGGAAATTCATCTGAAAAACAGTTTGCCGCACAGTTTGAAGACGGGAAAAAAGAACACCCTGTCCAAATTTCTGGGAAAGAAAAGTGCCCTGGGACATGAGGGCCTGATGTGACCATAATAGAAACATCTGGAAAACTGCAATTCTGAGTGGGCACCAGGGATCGGGGCAAGTCAGTGACACACTTCAGATGGACACAGCCCTCCTGAATCCTGGCAAGCCCTGGACACAGGAATTATTCCTTCTTTAAAATATTTTATTTATTTATTTGAGAGGCAGAGTTATAGACAGAGAGGCCTTCCCTCTGCTGGTTCCCTCCCCAAATGGCCACATAAGCCCGAGCTGGGCCCATCCGAAGCCAGGAGCCAGTAGCTCACCGTGTGGGTGCAGGGGCCCAAGCAGTTGGGACATTTTCCATTGCTTTCCCAGGTCATTAGCAGGGAGCTGGATCAGAAGTACAGCAGTCGGGGCCAGCGCCATGGCACAGTAGGTTATCCTCCGTCTGTGGCACCGGCATTCCATATGGGCGCCGGTTCGTGTCCTGGCTGCTCCACTTCCCATCCAGCTCTCTGCTATGGCCTGGGAAAGCAGTAGAGGATGGCCCAAGTGCTTGGGCTCCTGCACCTGCATGGGAGACCAGGAGGAAGCACCTGGCTCCTGGCTTCGGATCGGCACAGCTCCGGCCGTTGTGGCCACTTGGGGAGTGAACCAACGGGAGGAAGACCTTTCTCTCTGTCTCTCCCTCTCATTGTCTGTAACTCTACCTGTCAAATAAATAAAATCTTAAAAAAAAAAAAAAAAAAAAGTATAGCAGCCAGGACTTGAATCTATAGCACCCACATGGGAGGTGCTGCAGGCGGAGGCTTAAGTTACTACCCTACAGTGGTGGCCCCTGGACAGAGGAATTTCACACAGTGAAACTGAGGGTAGGGAGTGCCCACATGGGAAAGGCAAAGAACAGCCATCTACCACACAAGACCAGGTGTATGACCTGCTCAGGGCATAGTTGATATCACATTGGCCCAAACTACAGAATTTAGCTGTAAAACAAACTGACCTTTTTTTCCCCAGTGTGCCCTAATCAGTTCAAATATTTTATATATACGATCCTATTAATGCTCAACTCAAGCTTCCTCCAGGAGCCATGAAGATCTCCATTTTACAGTTCTGGGAGGCAATATGTAAATTTGCACAGCTTAAGGGACAAAAAGGGAGGCATCAAGCAATAGAGAAATAGAAAGTGTAAAAACCCATCTTTAAATGCAGCACCTATTTAGCCCACATCATTGGCTGTACAGCTGACATCTGTGTGACAGGGAGATTTTCAAGCTCCGGCTCTTATCAGTATTTCTTATGGAGCATCATTTCTTCCAGTTTTTTTTTTTTTTTTTTTAAGATTTATTTATTTATTTGAAAGTCAGAGTTACAGAGAGAGAGAAAGAGAGGTCTTCCATCCAATGGTTCACTCCTCAAATGGCCACTATGGCTGGTATGCTGAGCTGATCTGAAGCCAGGAGCCAGGAGCTTCCTCTGGTTCTCCCACGGGAGAGCAGGGGCCCAAGGCCTTGAGCCATCTTCTACTGCTTTCCCAGGCCATAGCAGAGAGCTGGATGAGAAGTGGAGCAGCCAGGACACGAACCGGCGCCCATATGGGATGCTGGCACCGCAGGCAACGGCTTTACCTGCTACACCACAGCGCCAGCCCCCATTTCCTCCATTTTTAAAGTATGGGGAAGCTGGCTCGCTCTCTAAGCAGAGGAGGTGAATTAAAAACTAGTTCTGCGGCTCATCAGAAGCCACTGACTGGACTTGCAGCTGCTCAGAAGACGGCCGGCAAGTTGTCCAAAGCAGGGCAGCCCCCGGCCCCTGGTGCAGTTTCCGGTTTCCAGAATGGGTGTGCGGGTTGGGGAGGGGCTCTTACAGCGGCTCTCCCCTGCAACCCCTATCAGCCCCTGTGTCAAAGATGCTGTTCTGTCTCCTCGGAGGGTGGATTGAGCAGGATCCTAGATCTGCCGTTGGGGAGGGGCAAATCTGTCGCCCCTGATGCCGCCACCCTCCCAGAGTCACTTCCTCCCTGGGCCGTCCGACGGTACCAGACGAGCCCACCCCTCGGCTCTCTCCCGCCTCCTGCCGCCCCGCCCACCCCGTTTGCGCTCCAGTTTTAAACGCTGCACAGCGCAGCACAGCCAGCGCGCGGAGTGGCGGCCCCCTGGCCAACGCCTGGTCAAGCCCGGGCAGGTCTCTGCCACTCTCCCGGATGGGGCGAACGCTCGCAGCTCACGCCGGCTTTGGAGAGCTATGAAGCTAGGAGGCTCAGGGCTCCTATCTGTGGGGCTCTACGCAAATCACCTCTCCAACCCAGGCCTCGGTTCCCGCGCCCGGGAAATGGGCACGCGATGCTTCCCCTGCGACGCCGGACTGAGGGTAGGGCCAGCCGTGGAGCGCCCTCCCGCCCGCCCCTGGCGCTGTCACCTCTCAGGCTGTAGCGCGCCTGCATGCCGAACACCGACAGGGTGCCGGTGCCCGTGCGGTCCTCCTTCCTGAAGCCGCAGCGCAGGATGTGCTCGATCTGCCCCAGGTACTGCAGCTCCCCGTGCGGCGGCCGCGCCTCGGCGCCCTGCTCCTGCGCCGTGGGCGGCGACGGCAGCTCAGAGCCGGCGGCGGGCATGGTGCGGGCGGCCTGGCGGCGGAGACGCGGCGGTCGGTGGGCTGAGGTGGGCTCGGCGGCCGGGCCCCTTCCGGGCGCTCTTTTCCCGCCACCTCCAGAGCTCCGCCTCTTCCTGCGCGGCCGCGCTGGCTCCGCCCCTCGCTTCCCGGGAGCGCGCGGAGCCGGCAGGGCGGGGCGCGGTGGGAGGCCCCTGGGTCAGAGGGGCAGTAAGCACCCTGCGATCCGTCATCTCCGCAGCTTGGAAAGTCTTCGTCCCATCCAGCCCAGGAGAAATTCCTAAACCCTGCAGTCTAGTACATTGGCCCGCAGAGCCGATCTAGTTTTGAAGGTTTGGAGGCTGAACTACAGAAGCCTGGAGCAATTGTGATAATGTTCATGCATTATTAGATATTTTTTTAAAACCTGTTTTGAGATTTTCCTGTAACGTTGAAGACAGTTTAATAAGGAATTTTCATTTTCTTTGCCCCCAATCCTCGCTGAAGGCCAGCAGCTGGAGCAAGTGGGGAGTGCCAGCCGAAAATTCTTCAGGTTTTAAGATTTATTTATTTGAAAGGCAAAGTTGCAGAGAGAGAGATCTTCCACCCGCTAGTTTACCCCCCAAATGGCTGCAAGGGCTCCAGGAGGAAGCCGGGAGACTGGAGCTCCATCTGGGTCTCTCACGTGGGAATAGGGGCCCAAGCACTTTCTCCATCTTCTGCTGCCTTCCCAGGCGCATTAGCAGGGAACTGGATTGGAAATGGAGTGGCCTGGATTTGAACCACAGCTCCCATGCAGGATGCAGGCGATGCAGGTGGTGGCTTAACCTGTTGCGCCACAACTCTGGTTCCTGGTTCTTTAGGTTTTTAATACAGACATGGTCCTAGTACCTTAACTTTTAATCCAGGTGCTTGACCCGCACAGAGATAAGAATTCTAAGCCCAGGCATACATGAAGTGCATAAGTGAGAACAAGATTTATTTAAAAGTTGTGAGAGTAAGCATAAGCATACATTGTTCTCACGTGATTGTGGACCATCTCAATGGGGAAATACCCATCATGAGTAGGCCAGGGAGTTTTTGAAAGAAAGAAAGCACCGGAACAGCACCCCAACTGTGGTCAGGGGCAAAAAGCAGGCTATTCCCTCTTCTCCACCTCTTTTATGAGGTAGGGGTGGTGGTGACTTAATTAAATATTCAAAGAGGGTGGGGTCTTAGCATTGGTGAAGCCAGCTGGGGTTTTTGGGGCACCACCAAGTGGAGTTTAATATGCATGTGGTATCATGGCTTCTCCTTCCTGGTCCAGGATGAGACACAGGTGCATCCTGGAAAGGTGGGTGTTTTAGGTTGCCAGGTAGAGATTACATTGCAGGGCTGGAAGGAATTCCAGCCCACCTAGACCTAAGCCCTGCATATGCCCACTATATAAATATAATTTTTTCAATTTTAGTGAGGTGTTTATAGTGTAGACTCCAGCGAATAGAAGCTGTCTGATAATGACTTTAAGATGTATCGATACATGTGTTGTAAACACAAGCGGTCTATTACATCAGCAACTGTGTATTGAGTACACATTAAGTGCTCAAAAAATTTTATTTTTGCTGTGTCTGAGAATATAAGAATAAAAGATATAAAGAATACAGTGTGAGGCCGGCGCTGCGGCTCAATAGGCTAATCCTCCACCTGCAGCGCCAGCACACCAGGTTCTAGTCCCAGTCGGGGCGCCAGATTCTGTCCCGGTTGCCCCTCTTCCAGGCCAGCTCTCTGCTATGGCCCGGGAGGGCAGTGGAGGATGATCCAAGTCCTTGGGCCCTGCACCCGCATGGGAGACCAGGAGGAAGCACCTGGCTCCTGGCTTCAGATCAACGTGGTGTGCCGGCCGCAGCGCGCTAGCCACAGCGGCCATTGGAGGGTGAACCAATGGCAAAGGAAGACCTTTCTCTCTGTCTCTCTCTCTCACTGTCCACTCTGCCTGTCAAAAAAAAAAAAAAAAAAAGAATACAGTGTGGTGAGGTCAGTACTGTGGTGCATCAGGATGCGGCACTGGCATCCCATATGGGCACCAGTTCGAGTCCCAGCTGCTCCACTTCCAATCTTGCTCTCTGCTAATGGCCTGGGAAAGCAGCAGAGGATGGCACAGGTGCTTGGGCCCCTGCACCCACGTGGGAGACCAAGAGGAAGCTCCTGGATCCTGACTTCGGATCAGCCCAGCTCCAGCCATTACTGCCATTTGAGGGGTGAACCAGCAGATAGAAGATTCTCTCTCTAACTCTGACCTTCACACAAATAAATAAATCTTTTAAAAAAAAAATTACCATGTGGGCTCTGTGGAACTTGTGAAACACTGTTTCTTGCCATTCAGTAAAGTGGATGTATAAGCAGACTGAGTACATCTTTCTTTTCATATTCTGATGAACAAAAGCAAGCTACTGAGCCTGCGACTGATTAAATTGTCAGTTCAAACAGATAAATGGTGTTTGTTGGTGAATTCCAGAGACTGGCCTTGGGAAGACCAGCTGCAGTTGCAAAGTGTTCTGGTCCTCCCAGGTCAGCATGGCCAGAGGTTTGAGTTTATCGTAACAGAATGTAAAGGCGGACCAATAGCTAAGGGTCAAGCATGAGCCCCGGGCCGAGTGGGCTTCATCCTGCTAAATAAAAATTGGAATATCTGAACACAAGACTTTGCCTCTTTCAGATTTCAGCCAAAATACTCTTTTGTAGCTACTTATTTGTATGGAATATGTTGCCTGTGTCTCCTCATGATAAAGTCAGCCATCAAGCAAGCTTCCCATGGAACCGCGCTGGCGTCCATGCCCTGCTCTCAGGCTTTGGCACCTGGCGCAGCAGCCCCACCTCCTTTACAGCCTTATTAAGTTCCCCGGACCAGGCGGGCATTGTGGTGCAGCAGCTAAGCTAACCATCTGCAACACCAGCATTCCATATCTGAGTGCTGGGCAAGTCCCGCCTGTTCTGTTTTCGATTCAGTCCCATGCTAATGAGCCTAGGAAAGCAGTGGGCCCCTGTCACCCACGTGGGAGACCAGGATGGAGCACCTGGCTCCTGACTCCTGGCTTCAGCCTGGCCCAGCCCCAGCCACTGCAGCCGTTTGAGGAGTGAACCCATGAGTGGAAGATATTTCTCTCTTCCTCTCACTCTCTGTCTCTCACTCTGCCTTTCAACTAACTAAATCCATAAATCTTTAAAAACAAACAAACAAACTCCAGACCTTCCTCACTAAGCAGGAGTAGTTTTTGAGACTCAAAAGTCTGCTATTGTCCTTCTCGGTCAATAGATTAAACTGTCTCTTTGCTTTATCTTCAGATCTTGTCCTTGTTATTTTTATTCAGCGTGGGGCACAGGGACTGACTGAGCTTTCAGTTACTGGTGCTTTTTCCTAGCAATCCCTTAAGTATTGTCTTTGCAAGATTCTAGAATCTTTCTGCAAACGCTCACCTCTCAAGCTCAAGTTTACAGTTTTTACGACAGGAAAACAGGATAAAAGAGGGAGTAAATAAATACCTCTCATCTGCAGCCTTGCCTCATCTGGTCAGCAATGTGGTCTGCTCTTATATGGCACAAAACCTTTACAAAGTAAATCTCAAAGGCATTTTACTAAACAGTTGGCCATTGGGTAAGTTGGCGGGGAAGAAAAATACTAAGAAAAGAATAAGGAAGTGTTTCAGGAAATATTTCGCGAGCCTGGTGGATGGAAAAAGTGGTGCAACTGCTATTTGGCTGTAAGAGTGCTTACGAAGACCATAGTAAACTGAATTACATTGAGTTAAAGGGTAGCAGATAGTTTACTTTTCTAATTATTGTTTTAAATTATGCTTTTAAAATGTATTTTTTAAGTTTTGGGGGATTGAGAACAATAATGTTCAAAGGTCATGAAAAAGTGGTGTGGGACATGCAGGTTGTGATGAACAAGCTGGAGGGCTGGGTCATTTCCATTAATGACAGGGCATTGTTGCTGAGGAACGCCTTAAAATTAACATGCAGACCTGAACCGAAATGTGGCACAAACATGACAACTTCCAGGCATGCCTTTAAGAACCTCCCTTAGGATGGACCTGCAATCTCTAGACTTCAGTGTAGGGAGGATTATAATTCTTTGGAAGAATAAAATGTTCAGGGCTGGCACCATGGCGCAGTTGTAAAGCCACTATCTGCAGCACTGGCATCCCATATGGGCATCGGTTTGAGTCCCAGCTGCTCCACTTGCCATCCAGCTCTCTGCTAATGCACCTGGGAAAGCAATAGAAGATGGCCCAAGTCCTTGGGCCCCTGCACACTCGTGGGAGACCTGGAAGAAGCTCCTGGCTTCAGCCTGACCTACCCCCAAAGCTGTTGAGGCCATTTGGGGGGTGAACTAGCAGATGGAAGATCTCTGCCTTTCCTGCCCTCTCTCTCTCTCTCTAACCCTGCCTTTCAAATAAATATTTTTTTTTTTAAAAAAAGGAAGAGTAAAAATTCACATGCTTGAAATTTCACAGAAGAATTTTAAGGCCAAAACATAGTGGCTTCATTTCTCTTCACTGCCAGGGACCAATCTGATGCTTTACTCAAAGCCAATTAAGTTCCTGTTCAAATCCCAGCCCACCTTTGTAACCTCCTGCATTGAGGTTCTTCCTGTTGATGACAGCTGAGAGGGTCAGTTTGACTCCTGGTTGAACGGTCTGCTCAGTCCAGCCAGGCTTATCAGAGAAAGTTCAACAATCCAGCTTGTATTTAGCTGCAATGCCAAAATGGGTGGTGTCACTGCCAACAATCCATCATGGGAAGCAGGATACACAGCAGACTCATAGAAGGGCAGATGTCCTACAGCACTCTGGCCTCAGAATCAGCCCTTAAGGCATTTAGATCTGGCTAAAAAGCCCATGAGGATATTTCAGGCATGGAAAGCCAAAACACTGTGGCAAAAAAAAAAAAATTACCTAAATGAAAGATCTCTGTGAGTGAGATCCCAGTGGAAAGAACGGGCCATCAAAGAAGGAGGTACCTTTCTCTGAAGGGAGGAAAGAACTTCCACTTTGACTATGACCTTGGCTAAATAAGATCGGAGTTGGCGAACTCAAGAGGCTTCCATAGCCTTGATAATTCATGACAAGAACCTCGGGTGATTATTGACATCATAAATAAGAGTGTCAATTGTTAAATCAATAACAGGAGTCACTGTGCACTTACTCCCCATGTAGGATCTCTGTCCTTAATGTGTTGTACTATGTGAATTAAAGGTATGACTAGTACTCAAACAGTACTTTATACTTTGAGTTTCTGTGTGGGTGCAAACTGTTGAAATCTTTACTTAGTATATACTAAATTGATCTTCTGTATATAAAGATAATTGAAAATGAATCTTGATGTGAATGGGATGGGAGAGGGAGTGGGAGATGGGATGGTTGTGGGTGGTAGGGAGGTTATGGTGGGGGGGAGCCACTATAATCCAAAAGCTGTACTTTGGAAATTTATATTTATTAAATAAAAGTTTTAAAAAAAGAGAAACTATTGTGTATTTGTGTAAATGGATGAGGATGGGTATCAATTTGCTATACTATTTCAATTCAATTGGGTACATTTGAGAGAGATGAAGTTTTTAAATGCTAATATTAATGATGGGAGGATAAAAATTATCTATTTTTAAACTTATATTGGAAAATCACATGCAAGAATATATGTATCTTTTTCCATTTCCTAAGGAGGAATGTGAGAGAGAAAAAACACTTGAAGATTATTGATGTAAGAAAAACCTCCCCCTTCATATAGAAAACTCAAAAACATTGGTAACATTAGGTGTAAAGGAGAGCAGGAGACTAGCATTTTTGAGAATATTTGACATTTTTTCATAGCATTTATGATGCATATCAATAATGGGTTATGTAATGTAGTTCTCACATATTCTGATAATGTAAAAACTTTTACTGCTTGATAGATGAAGATATTGAGGCTTACTGAGGTTTGACATGTCTAAGGATCCTGGGTAAAGTCACCTGTGAGGAAATGTGGTACTGAGGATTAAAATCCTAGTCAGCATCTCATGCTCTTTTTCTTTCTTTTAACCACTTCACTGCTTTGAATATGAGCTCCCGTTCCATCCTGTGAACTCTCATCGCTTGTTGGTTAGAAAATGTCAGGTTCCCTTTATAACTTATGTTTTGGCACCTCTCTGATAACAAATCTATGAAATGTTCAGTAGATGGTATTTATTTGAGATTTACTATGCACCAAGGAATCTGGGATTCTATCAATAGTCCCTATTTTCTTTTTTCTTTTCTTTCTTTTTTTGGTATCCTTCAGTTATGATTTAGGAAAAGCTTTATCTTCATTTGGAATTGATTATATTAAATTGGCTGCTGCTGAACTCTAATTTTCCCTGACAAGCTTTTCTATCAACTAGATCAAGACCAGCTGGAAGTTTCTTTAAAGAGTTAGCGTCCTCTCTTTAATTACATTTGTTTTTATAATTTGAAAGGTTGTGTGTGTATGTTCTGCATGTAATCCTTAGTCGTATAAACTGGCAAATAACACTCCTATCTCTGTGTTGCACCACTGTCACTAAGTGAGCATTAATTATGACATTAAGTGAACATCAGCCTAAAACATGTTGTGTTTTCCATGTAGTATGTTAAGCCTTGTCCAAAGAAAACACAGTTGTATTAATTTAAAAATGAGAGGTAGCCATTTGGCCTAGCAGTTAAGATGCCCACATCCCATATTATAGTGCCTGGGTTTGATATGTGGCTTCTGACTCCAGCTCCCTGCTCATGTAGACCCTGACAGGCAGAGTGATGGCTCAAGAGATTGGGTTCCTGTCACCAACGTGGGAGGCGGAGACCAAGTTCCCAGCTGTTGTGGGCATTTGGAGAATGAACCAGTGGATGAGAGCTCTATCTGATCCTTTCTCTCAAATAAATAAAATTAAAAATTTTAAGTAAAAAAATGAAGTTCTACAGCACATCCATGTTCAAAGTAGCTTTTTTTAACAATAGCTAAAAGGTAGAAATAATGCAAGTGTGCATCAATGGATGAATGGATAAGCAAAATTAGATTTACACATACAATGGAATATTACTCAGCCTATAAAAGGAAAGAAATCCTGATATATGCAATGACATGGATGAACTTTGAAGGCATTGTGCTAAGTGAAATAAGGAAGTCACAAAAGTACAAATACTGTATGATTCAACTTATATGAGGTACCTAGAGTAGTCAGATTCATAGAGACAGAATGTAGTATGGTGGGTGTCAGGGCTAGAAGGTAGGAGAAATGGGGGTTGGTGTATAAAAGGTACAGAGTTTCGCTTTGAGAAGACAAGAAAATTTCTGTAGGTGGACAGTTGGTAATGGTTGCATTATGGGAATGTATTTGATGCCATGGAACTATACACTGAAAAATGCTTAAAGTTGCAGTTGGCATTTGGTTGTAGCAGTTAGGCCATCATTTGGGATGCCCATAGCCTGTAAAGGAGTGCCTAAGTTTGAGGACTGGCCCCACTCCTGATTCCACCTGCCTTCTAATGAGCACCCTGGGAGGGAGCAGGTGATGGTTCAGGAAGTTGGGTCCCTGCCACCTGTGTAGGAGACCAGATTGAGTTCCTAGTTCCTGGCTTCAACCTAGCCCAGGCTATTGTAGGCATTGAGGATTGAACCAGCAGATTGGTGAATACTCTTTGTGCCTTTCAAATGAGTAAAAGTTTTTTGAAGCTTAAATGTTACATTTTATGCCATATTTATTTTACTACGCACACAAATACACAATACAGAAGCTATTGAAATGAATTAGATTTCTTTTTCTGAAATGTCAAATATAATATGCACATTCAAAAGATTTTTTAAAGATTGATTTATTTGAATAATAAGTACAGAGAGAGAGGGAGAGACAGAGAGTGAAATCTTCTGTCCACTGATTCACGGCCTCAACAGCTAAGGCTGAGCCAGGCTGAAGCCAGGAGCTTCCATGTGGGTGTCAGGGGTCCGAACACTCATTTGGGCCGTGTCCACTGCTTTCCACAGAGCATTAGCAGTGAGATAGATTGGAAGTTGAGCAGCCAGGACACAAACAGGAGGCCACATGAGATGCTATTTTTGCAAGTGGTGGCTTTTCCATTACATCACAACACCAGTCCCCAGAAACAAATTGAAGGGGATGGGCATTTGGCCTAGAAATCGAGACGATGGTTAGGATGCCTGCATCTCATATTGGAGTGTTTGGGTTCAATCTTTACCTCTGACTCCTGATCCAGCTTCTTAGAGTGTGGATCCTGGGAGGCTCTGGGTGATGGCTCAGGTAATTGGATCCCTGCTATTCACATGGGAGGCCTGGATTGAGTACTTGGTTCTCAGCTGATGCCACCCCAGACTCTATCCTGAGGGTTTTGGGCATTTGGAGAATGAGCTAGTCGATGGGAAGTACAATTTTCTCTCACAGCTTGCTCTCTCTCTCTCAGCCTCTCTCTCTCTCTGTCTCTCTCTCTCTTTCTCTCTGTCTGACCTTTGAATTAAAAACAAATTGAAGGAAAAACTTTTTTTTTTTTTGACAGGCAGAGTGGATAGTGAGAGAGAGACAGAGAGAAAGGTCTTCCTTTTTGCCGTTGGTTCACCCTCCAATGGCAGCTGCGGCTGGCGCACCACGCTGATCCAAAGCCAGGAGCCAGGTGCTTCTCCTGGTCTCCCATGGGGTGCAGGACCCAAGCACTTGGGCCATCCTCCACTGCACTCCCTGGCCACAGCAGAGAGCTGGCCTGGAAGAGGGGCAACCGGGATAGAATCCGGCGCCCCAACCGGGACTAGAACCCGGTGTGCCGGCGCCGCAAGGTGGAGGATTAGCCTGTTAAGCCACGGCACCGTCCAGGAAAAACTTTTTGTAATTAGAAAGTAGCATGCTTGGAGAAGTGACAAAACGTGGAAATACAGGTGATTTAATATATAATACAAAGAACAGCAATATCAGAATACAGTATATATGTACATTTAATTTTTAAAGGAGTTGTCATTTAATTTAATTTAAATAGCTATTAGACTGTCATCCAATTAATAGTACTCCATAACAAGTGACTAACATATTTTCTTGCAACTATGTTTATTGCATTACCCATATGTATTTCAGAATTATCAGGTCTCAACAGAAGGAGTAATTCTACTTGGCTGGATTTAGGATGTATTAGATCCTCTTACCTAAAAAAAAAAAAAGCAATGATCAAAATACTAGTAAACTACTTATAGATTTAGAGTGTTTTTTCTGTGAATGAATGTTTAAGAGGAGTAATAGAATAAATGTTCTTGGCTTTTGTAAACAATAATAGCAAAATAATGGAAAACCCATGGTATGGTTATAAACATCACCATTTGAAGAAATTTCATAGTTCCCCTAGTTTGTTGGATTTCTAAATGGTCTTTCTCTATTTCTGATGTGAAAATATTCTGTTCTCTGTGCAAACAGCAACTATTCAATAAATTCCTGTTACACCATTATTTTATTCAGGAGCTTATTAGATAGTCAAGATGTACACAGCATTGTCTTACTGCCTGTAACTGTTGATCCCAGTGCCAGTGGCAGCTAGGAAAGTTTAGGATAGAGGGGCCAGTGCTGTGGTGTAGTGGGTAAATCTGCTGCCTGCAGTGCCGGCATCCCATATGGGTGCAGCTTCATGTCCTGGCTGTTCTACTTCCCATTCAGCTCTCTACTATAGCCTGGGAAAGCAGTAGACAATGGCCCAACTCCTTGGGCCCCTGCATCTGCGTGGGAGACCTGGAAGAAGCTCCTGGCTCCTGCCTTTGGATTGGCGCAGCTCTGGCCATTGCGTCCATCTGGCGAGTAAACCAGCTGATAGAATATCTCTCTGTCTCCCTCTCCCTCTCTCTCTCTCCCTCTCCCTGTCCCTATCCTCTCCTCTCCCTGTGTAACTCTGACTTTCAAATAAATAAGTAAATCTTTAAAAAAGAAAGTTTAGAATAGGAAAATAACTCATTTGGAATCTCAGACACTTAGGATGTTAGATTATTGGATGAGAATTCCAGAGGAGGGTTCTAAGTATTTATTTTAGCCTATAGAATTGAAATCCATGCTTCAACAAGCTACATATCTACAAACACCTAACAAGTGTTCACAGGATTGAAAATGCCAGGAGTTATTCTGTTCTACCTTCCTTCCTGTCTTTTTCCTTAGAATTTTTCTCTTTCACCTTTCCTAGATTTGAGACACTGAGGTAACTGATAGAAGCAAAACACGGACAAAGTCTTTAGCCACTGTTTTAATAGGATGGTGCACAAGATGAAATTTAGTCACTAGGCAAACCTAGAAAAACATTGATTCTCATAAAAAATAAAAATTGTAACAGTGAGGTAAAAAAATGTCATTTATGAAGGACTTTTCACAATAAGGTGCTGGTTAGGATATGAGAAACTTCAGACATTGCTGTTACATTGGGCAATATCTGTATCAAGAACAATGAAATATTAATCTTTAAGCAAGTAATTCCATCTTAGGGGACCCAATCTAAGAAAATACATGGGAGGGGCTGGCATTGTGGTATAGAAGGTTAAGCCTCCTCCTGTGGCACTGGCATCCCATATGGGTGCTGGTTCATATCCTGGCTGCTCCTCTTCTGATCCAGCTCTCTGCTTATGACCTGGGAAAGCAGTGGAAGATGTCCCAAGTGCTTGTCCCCTGAATCCACATGGGAGACCCCAAAGAAGCTCCTGGCTTCAGATTGGCCCAGCCCTGGTCATTGTGACCATTTGAGGAGTGAACCAGCAGATGGAAGACTTTTCTCTGTCTCTCCCTCTTGCTCTAACTCTGCCTCTCAAATAAATAAAGCTTTAAAAAAGGTAGAAATGTAAATAAGAAAAATAGTAAAATGATAATGGAGGTTTTATTAACATGGTGGGATTATAGATGATTTTTGTCATTTAAACTTATGGAAACTGTGATTTGTTGAATTTAGAATTTCTATTTTTAAATTTTTTGATTAACATTTAATACTTATACATTTTATAGCATTCAGTACAATTTTCCTTTTTTCTTAAAGATGTATTTATTTAAAAAGCATAAATATAGAAAGGGAGGGAGAGAAAGATCTCCCATCTGGTGTTCCATTCCCCAAAAGGCCGTAACAGCAGGGGCTGGGCCAGACTGAAGCCAGGAGCCAGGAGCTTCTTCCAGGTCTCCCACGTGGGTCGCAGAGGCCCAAGCACTTGGGCAATCTTCTGCTGCTTTCCCAGGTGCATCATCAGGGAGCTGGATAGGAAGCAGAGCAGCCAGGACTTGAACTGGCGCCCATATGGAATGCTGGCACAGCAGATGGAGGCTTATCCTTCTGCACCATGGTGCTGGCCCCTCAGTGCAGTATTTCAACAAACACATATAGACAGCATAAAATAATTACACTAGGCAGCTAGCCTTTTCATTTCCTTTTCTTTGTGTTTGGGCCTACCAGCTTCTCTCTTCTAGGTCTTTATACAGTACATAATACACTGTTGTGAATTGTTACCCCCTGTGCTGTGGAAACCTTGAGCTTGTTACCGCTCTCTACTATCCATTATGCAGCCTCCCTCTTGATACCTACACCCTTCCTAGTCTCTAGTAATCACTATTCTAAGCTCAGTTCAACTTTTTAAAAATCCCTACATATGAGAGAAAACACGTAGTATTTTTCTGTGTCTGGTATATTGCACTTAACCTCTAGTTTCATGTATTTTGCTGCAAATGCCAGGATTTCATTCTTTTTGTGGCTGAATGATATTCAATTGTGTGTATATTCCACATTTCCTTTATCTATTCCTCCATCAATGGCCATCTAGGTTAATTCCATATCTTGACCAGTATGAACAATTCCACAATGAAGATAGGTGTCTCACTGATATGCTGATTGCATTTCTTTAGGTAATATACCCAGATGTTAGATAGCTGGAGCATATGACATATCAATTTTTAATTTTCTGAGGAATCTGCACAATGGCTGTACTAACTTATATCCCACTAGCAGTGTGCAAGGATTCCTTTTTCTATATCCTTTCCAGTTTTCTTTTGTCTTTTTGATAATAATCATGGTGTTGATTCTCATTTTCCTGATGGCTAGTGATATTGAGCATTTTTTCACACATTTGTCAGCCATTTGAATTTTTCTTTTGAGAAATGTTTATTCAGATCTTTTGCCCAGTTATTAATTAGACTGGTTTTATTGCTGAGTTCCTTATATACTCTAGAAATTAATCCTGTCAGTTTGCAAATATTTTCTCCCATTCCATTGGTTGTCTCTTTGCTCTGTTGGTTATTTCCTTTGCTGTGCAGAAGCTTCTTAGTTTGATATAATCCCATTTGTCTAGTGTTGCTTTTGTTGCCTGTCTTATCCAAAAAATCATTGCCTATACCAGTGACTTGAAATGTTTTCCCTATGCTTTCTTTTCTTTTTTATATTTTAAATGTTAATTTATTTATTTGAAAGGCAGAGTTACAGAGAAGCAGAGACAGAGAGAGAGAGAGAGAGAGAGAGTCAGTCTTCCATCCACTGATTCACTCCCTAGATGGCTGAAATGGCCAGAGCTGCGCCAATCTGAAGCCAGGAGCTGGGAGCTTCTTCCAGGTCTTCCACGCAGGTACAGGAGCCCAAGGACTTGGGCCATCTTCCAGTGCTTTTCCAGGCCATAGCAGAGAGCTGGACTGGAAGTGGAGCAGCTGGGATTGGAACCGGTGCCCATATGGCATGCCAGCACTGCAGGCAGTGGCTCTACCCACTATGCCACAGGGCCGGCAGCCACTTCCCTATGCTTTCTCCCAGTAGTTTCCTAGTTTCAGTTCTTACATTTAGATGTTTGATCTATTTTGTGTAGGGTGACAGTTAGGAACTAAGTTTTAATCTTCTGCATGTGTGTATCCAGTTTTTCCAGCAGCATTTACTGAAGAGACTGTCCTTTCTCCAGTGATGTTTTTGGCATCTTCATTGAGAATCAGTAGGCTTTACATTCATGAATTTTATCTTTGGGATCTCTATTCTCTATCATTTGCCTATGTGTCTGTCTTGATGCCAGTACCATGCTGTTTTTGGTTATAATAACTATAGTTTGTCTTGAAATCCAGCACTGGTAGAGCCACATGTAAAATTGGAAGAACAGAGTGCTGCCTAGTATTATGAGGATGCATGAAAGGTGGCCCAGCCTACTTTAGGGGTCAGAAAGAGCAAACTGTCATCCGTGGAGAAGTGACAGATTTGACCTGAGATCCATTGGTGCCTCAAAGCTCCCTAGACGGAGTTAGTATGTTGGACTGTTCACTGAGATGCCCTTCTATGCCTGTGCAGAGGGAGACACGAGGCTCAGCCAGGCAAGTTTGGTTCCTCCCTGTGCATTAAATCTTGAGCAGAGTGACCTATGAACAGTTCATGCCTGCAGCTGCTTTGCCCTGACCACTATGCCCCGAGCAAGCTATCCACTGGTTCCAGTTCAGAAGTTCCTGGGCTGCTGGAAAGTGAGCTGCCCTGCCCTGAGCTCCCAGAGCCTGCATGGTGGACTCCTAAATCCTGCCCTGGTTTAAAGTTATGTGTGTGTGTGTCTCATGCCTCTTGCTGCACACAGGGAGCTCCTCTACAACCCTGTGCCTGAATCGAGCTATAAAAGATACTGTTGTTGACGATATAGCTAGCAAAACAAGGTCTCCAAAACTCAGAGGTCAAGGGAGAGGCAGCAAATCTGTTAATAGCTAACTTAATTATACCATTGATGGGACCTACTAACAAGGTCCCTTATGAATGATAACTTAGAATTAAAATGTAATTCCTCTTTAGGATTGGTTATGTTGCCAAGATTTTTGCATCTTGCTTTTTTTATTCAAATGTCCTAGCAGAAGGCAGTACAGTGTGGTGATTAGGAGTCAGAGAACTGAGTTCAAATTCTGGCTCCAGGAGTCAGCCTTGTGACAGAGTAGGCTAAGCCTCCACCTGTGGTACTGGCATCCCATATGGGTGCTGGTTCAAGCCCTGGCTGCTCCTCTTCCAATCCAACTCCCTGCTGGGAGAACAGTGGAAGATGGCCCAAGTGCTTGGGCCCCTGTACTCATGTGGGAGAACTGGAAGAAGTTCCTGGCTTCAGATCAGCCCAACTCCAGCTGTTGTGGCCAGTTGGGGGGTGAACCAGTGGATGGAAGACCTCTGTCTCTGCCTCTCTCTTTCTGTAACTCTGCCTCTCAAACAAATCTTAAAAAAACAAAAAAAAATTCTGGCTCCACCACCTACTGACTTGAGAAGTTTGTTTAACCTTGAACCTGAGCCTCAATTTTTTTTTCTGTAAAATGATAATATGAAATTAATAGTGTTTCATAAGCTTACTTAATATAGTCATAACCTATTTTACTACTCCTGTTTTTAGCTACAAAGATTTTTTTATATTTCAGTATTTTTTCAAATATCTGTATAGACCTCTATATAAATCTCTTGGAGGCATAACCTTTAGTCTTATTTATTCCTGAAGACTGATTCCAAAAGTGGAATTATTATATCAAAGTATTTTATAGCTTTTGATATGCATAATCAAATAGTTTTTCAAAGGGCAAAAACAGTTTATGTTCTCGTCAATAACAAGAATTCCCATTTTATCACAAAATGCTATCTTCTTTCATGTCTTTGGTTACTAAATAGGATTAACATATTTTCCAGATTTTTTGAAAGCTACTTTTGTTTTTTCCTTTTATGAATCATCTCTTCCTGTCAACAAAGCATTCCTAATGAGACACTTCGCTTACCAAGTTCTAAAATGTTCCTTAAAATGCTGTCGAACTTTTGCTGCTATGTAGTCAACAAAGCTAGAGCTCTCAGAACTTTCTTCAAGAAGCATCTTGAGTGTAGAATTAGGGGAAGGCAAAATGCTGAAGTCTACCTTCATTTCACCTTGTTTGGTTGAAGTTCTCTCACGAACACTTGGAACTTCCTAGAGAATTATACAGTGAAGGATTATTAAATTCCAGTATGCCTTTGATAAGAATTTTTAAAATTTATTTACTTGAGATAGAGACAGAGTTCCCATCCACTGATTGCTCCTCAAATGTTCATATCAGCTAGGGCTGGGCTGAGCTGAAGCTGGGAACTGGAAACTCAGTTCAGGTCTCCCATGTGGGTTGCAGGGATTCAAACGCTTGAGCTGTTTCCTGTTGCCTTCCAGGGTCTGTATTAGCATGAAGTTGGAATGAGGAGCCAGAGCTGGGAGTGAAACGGAGGCACTCTGATGTAAGATGCAGGCATTCTAAGCATTGTCTGAACCGCTAGGCCAAATGCCTACCCTCAGTACCCACATTTCAGAATAGGATAGGTTTTGCTGAGAGAACAAATTATCCCCAACATTTTAGGCTTCAAACAACAACAATATTTCTCATTCACATTGCATGTCCATGACAGGAGCTCCATATCAGTTGACACTCAGGACCCTGGTGGACAGAGGTGCATCAGCTCATGACTAGCAAGTGAGTGCAAGGTTTCTCCGTGCCCTCAGCAGAGAAAGAATGAATAGGCTCCTCAGAAAGTCAGCCTAGAAGTATAACAGTCCTTGGCAGCTGTGTTCCCATTTCATTGGTCACATGGCAGCCCTTATCCACCAGAAGAAGAATTGGAAAACACAAGTGAGTAGGTGGAATGTTTGCTGAGCACTACCAATGCTCTGTGCCACGAGCACTGATGTGACATGCCAAATTCTGTGCTGAGATTTCCTAGGAAGTGTACAATTTATAGTTTTACAGGTGGTTTTAGCAAGAACTAGTCATGCAATACTCTCGTTGGCTACTCTCTTAATGAATCCTCAAGGGCATGTACTTGACTTTAATCATTTACATAGGGGCCAGCACCGTGGCTCACTTGGCTAATCCTCCGCCTGCGGTGCCAGCACCCGGGGTTCTAGTCCTGGTTGGGGTGCCAGGTACTAGTCCTGGTTGCTCCTCTTCCAGTCCAGCTCTCTGCTGTGGCCCAGGAGGGCAGCGGAGGATGGCCCAAGTGCTTGGGTCCCTGCACCCGCATGGGAGACCGAGACCAGAGGAAGCACCCAGCTCCTGGCTTCAGATCGGTGCAGTGCTGGCCGTAGCAGCCATTAGGGGAGTGAACCAACGGAAGGAAGACCTTTCTCTCTGTCTCTCTCTCACTGTTTATAACTCTACCTGTCAAATAAAAAACAAATGAACAAACAATCATTTACATAGAACTGAACTGATGTGACACTTGATGGAATCTCAAATGGACTACTTTGGAAATATTTTCAAACAAATTTCCAAACCAAAACTAAAACAAAAATATTAGAAGGCCAAATTGAAACTGATGATTTTGTGATTCTAGCTTATAAAGGAATAGCTCGTGTAACTATCCCCCTTTCCTTTTGGTAGTTTAATAAATAACTATACATTAAATACAACCGGGGCCATGCCTTTTTTCACCTGCTAATCTGTGTAGTTTCTATACAAGCCTTTCTTTTATCACTTCCTATTTTAGGAGTTTGATTCTAGAGGCAGCTTAGGGAAGTGGTTAAGTCTCCTCACTCTGGAAAAATGCTGCTTGAATTTGAATTCCAGTTACTAGTTACTAGCTGTGTGACCTCACACAAGTTGCCTACTCTCCTTTGTGTCTCATTTTGGAAAATATTACTGCATACTTTTAGGGTCATTTAGGAGATTAAATTATCTGATATGGGGGGAAAATTCTTAGAACATTGCCTGACGCATGGTAAATGCTCTTTAGTGATCATAATTATTAAAAAGATGAGTAATTTAAACTAATTTCATTCTACATGGAGGTTTTTATATAGAGGTGCCTTTGTTATTGGTATAAAGCATTTTAGATAAATCTTATGACTCAGACACTAGAATGGAAGCCAGCAGAAGCACAGGCTGGAAAATACTGATGATGATAAAAGCAATTACATATTGGTTGTAGCTTTCTAAAGCTTAAAAATTATTTTTTCTTAAATTTTTTCTTTTAAGACAGGATTATTTTTCTTATTCAACCAAAAGTCCATCTATCTGAGAATGACTGAACATATTGAATTATTTTACCCTCCTGGAATATAATTCTGATAGACTCATAGAGCCAGAAAGTCATCATGGATTGGAACAGTGGCATTTAAAACCCTTTGTGGTCTACAGTAACAACCATGAAGGGCTGCAGAAAGTTCAGGAACAGTGGAATTAAAAGGTATCTCATGGGGGCGAGCACTGAGCCCAGCAGTTAAATGCCTGTGTCCCACGTCAAAGGATCCAGCTCCCATTCCCAGCTCTGGTTCCTGACCCCAGCTTGCTACTGATATAGATCCCGGAAGGCAGGTGTGAGTAGTTGAGTCCCTGCCACCCATGTGGGAGACCTGGATTGTGTCCCCAACTCGGGCCATGTGTGTATCTGAGAAGTGAACAAGTAGATGGGAATTCTGTTTCTTTCTGTCTCTCTGCCTCTCACATAAAAATCTAAAAAGGAAGAGTTCACATTTTCCATGAATGTTTTAAACTCCCTAGTTCATTTCACACCATGACTCAAAACACAAGTCTATTCATGCAGGTGGTTTGACCTAGCAAGTTCGACATCTGCATCCCGTATCAGGGTGCCTGGGCTTGAGTCCCAGCTCTGGCTCCTCACTCCAGCTTCCTACTAATGTAGAACCCTGGAGACAGCAGGAGATGGGCCAAGTAACCGGGTTGTTGCCACCCATCCGGGAAACCGGAATTGAGTTCCCAGCACCTGGATTCTCCCAAGAGGGGTTGTGGAGTGAACCAGTGGTTGGAAGCTTTGTCTCTCTGCCTCTCAAATGAGAATTTTTACATAATACATATCCATATGCGTATCTTACATACACACACACACACACAAGTTCCATGTCATGCATGACTTAGCAAACACAATGAACCAATTTTTTTCATTTACTCTATTTTGCTTGTTTTTTTAATGTGCTTGTTGTGACCATCTAAAATTATTTCCCAAGTCACACATAGGTTATAACTTTATGATTTGAAGGAGCAAAATGCTGATTACAGAATGTTATAGGTTAAACTCCTGGGAAGCAGAGCCCGAGATTCTTGCCTAAGTGATTCATAAAGGGATGCTCTCAGCTGGAACTTTTAAGGGGATACCAACCAAGACTGTGGCTTTGGGCAACTCCTAGCGTCAGCCTGATCCTGCAGTGTAAGTGGCCACAGGGCAATCCTCAGGTGATGACCACAGGGAGAGCAGTGAACCGCAGCACCAGGAGGAGCTGGTAAAAGACACCCCAGGGCTCTGGAAAGGCACCGACATCACATACTGCCCCAAATATTGCGTCTTCAATTGTTCTCCCCAGTGATGTTTGTATCCAGATCTTTTTTTTTTTTTTTTTTTTGACAGGCAGAGTGGACAGTGAGAGAGAGAGAGACAGAGAGAAAGCTCTTCCTTTGCCGTTGGTTCACCCTCCAATGGCTGCCGCGGCTGGTGCGGTGTGGCCGGCGCACCACGCTGATCCGAAGGCAGGAGCCAGGTGCTTCTCCTGGTCTCCCATGGGGTGCAGGGCCCAAGCACTTGGGCCATCCTCCACTGCACTCTCCAGCCACAGCTGAGAGCTGGCCTGGAAGAGGGGCAACCGGGACAGAATCCGGCGCCCCGACTGGGACTAGAACCTGGTGTGCCAGCGCCGCAAGGTGGAGGATTAGCCTGTTGAGCCACAGCGCCGGCCTGCATCCAGATCTTTATAACTAACCCCATCAGGAAGCATTAGCCTGGTGCATTTGGATATTAATGTGTGTGTATGGGGGGGTAGGTCTCATGAAAAAAGTTAGTATGCAGAAAGAGTTATTGATTGAATGCAGGAGTCACAGTATTGATGTAATTTAAGATGACACTATGTTTTATGTCAAGGTTAATGTATAATATGTTTATTTTTATTTTTGAGAGGCAGAGTGGACAGTGAGAGAGAGACAGAGAGAAAGGTCTTCCTTTTGCCGTTGGTTCACCCTCCAATGGCCGCCGCGGCTGGTGCGCTGTGGCTGGCGCACCGTGCTGATCCCAAGGCAGGAGCCAGGTGCTTCTTCTGGTCTCCCATGGGGTGCAGGGCCCAAGCACTTGGGCCATCCTCCACTGCACTCCTGGGCCATAGCAGAGAGCTGGCCTGGAAGAGGGGCAACCGGGACAGAATCCAGCACCCCGACCGGGATTAGAACCTGGTGTGCCGGTGCCGCTAGGCGGAGGATTAGCCTGTTGAGCCACGGCGCCGGCCATAAATATGTTTTTTAAAAGATTTATTTGAAAGTCAGAGTTACAGAGAGAGAGGAAAAGACAGAGATATCAATTGATCTTCCAGCCACTGGTTCACTCCCTAAGTGGCTGTAATGGCCGGGACTGAGCCAGGTCAAAGCCAGGAGCCAGGAGCTCCATCCTGGTTTCCTCTGTGGGTGGCAGGGATCCAAGTACTTGGGTCATCTTCTGCTGCTTTCCCAGTCCATTAGCAAGGAGCTGGATCAGAAGTGGAGCAGCCAAGACTTGAACCAGCACCCGTGTAGGATGCTGGCATCACTGGCAGCATCCTTACCCACTGTACCACAGCACTGGCCCCTAAATAGGTTTAAAATCAAGGCAACTCAGCAGCATACTGTCAAATGCTATAATCGACAGAGCTCTTGTTTGTTCAAGCATACTTCAAAAAGCTTGCTTTAAAAAAAAAGGGATTAAAAGATGAGTAATTTTTGGAGCTGGCATTGTGGTATAGCAGATTAAGCTGCTCTCTGTAATGCCAGCATTCCATATGAGTGCCCATTCAAGTACCAGCTGCTCCACTTCCAGTCCAGCTCCCAGCTAATGTGCTTGGGAAAGCAGCAGAAGATGGGCCAAGTGCTTGGTTCCCTGCCACTCACGTAGGAGACCCAAATGGAATTCTAGGCTCCGGGCTTTGTCCTGGTTCAGCTCCATCTGGGTAGTGAACCAGCAGATGGACGATCTCTTCCACTCTGTCTCTTCCTTTCTCTCATTCTGCCTTTCCAAAAAAACCAAAATTTTCAAACTCAAAGTTAATTTTTGTGCAAAAAAGTTTTGAAATCAATACATAGTTTTTAAATAATATGCATTCTACACATATGATGAAAAAAAAATTGCTAAACAAAATTAGCCATCTCGGAATTAGAAAATACTTGGTATTTTAAGTTGATTTTCTTTGTAGAGCTTCTTGTTTTCTTAATACTGTGAACTACATTACATCAAGTCAGCCTGAATACAATCACAATGGAAATACAAATATTCCTCTCTAGCTGATTTTTCAAATTCAGATGCAATTACTATGTAAGTTCACGGGAAGAACATGTACATGGAGTCTCCATCTGCTCTTGGGTGTGGCCATTACCTTTGTTGAGTTGAAGGCATTCTCAGTTGCTGTGGTCTGGTTTGCCAGTTCAGACACCCAGCTGAATTGGGCTCTCATCTTCTCCATGAGATACATGGTGTCCTCTACATGATACTGGGCCATCCGCAGGATCTGGGCATATTGCTCACTGGATACGTTGACCAATTTGAGGGCCTCCTCCAATTCTGTGTGTAGTTCAGGTACATCAGGACAGTCTGGCAGAGAAGAAAGTATGGTCAAGGAAAGGCCTGTGAGACTTGGAGCAGAGTGACCTGGGCTGCAGTCCCAACCCTTATTTCTATGTTCCCCTTTGCCTATGAGAGATGCACTTTATGCCTGGTGTCTGAAGCAGTTATCAGTATTACCTACATTAGTTTCAAATATGTTCTGGTTTAGTTGTTAATTATATGATTTTATATCACAGAAACCAGGCTGGAGATAGAACTTCTTGCTATAAACCCTGAGAACTCAGCAACAGGAGGCCAAACTGGTGGCTACTGGTGTTGAAACAAAAGGAGAAAGGGAGTGCTTCTCTAAAAAGAGTTAGTGGCCGGCGCCGCGGCTCAATAGGCTAATCCTCCGCCTAGTGGCGCCGGCACACCGGGTTCTAGTCCCGGTCGGGGCAACAGATTCTGTCCCGGTTGCCCCTCTTCCAGGCCAGCCCTCTGCTATGGCTCCTGGCTTCGGATCAGTGCAATGCGCCAGCTGCAGCACGCCAGCCGTGGCAGCCATTGGAGGGTGAACCAACGCAAAAGGAAGACGTTTCTCTCTGTCTCTCTCTCTCTCACTGTCCACTCTGCCTGTCAAATAAATAAATAAATAAAATAAAATAAAAAGAGTTAGTAACTTCCCAAATATTGATGTAATTTCAAGTTCAAGATTTGCTCAGTTCAAGTTCTGCCTCCACCTGACTTCCGCTGAATGTGTACTCTGGGAGGCAGCAGCAATGGCTTGCTACTCACGTGGGAGACCCGAATGGAATTCCAGCCCCCTGACTTCCAGCTGGACCGGTCCCAGCTGCTTAAGGCATCTGTGGAATGAACTGACAGATAGAAGATCTGTCTGTTTTGGGGACTGGCGTTGTGGCAGAGTGGGTTAAATGCGGTCTGCGATGCCAGCATCCCATGTGGGCACTAGTTCGAGTCCTGGCTGCTTTACTTCCTTTCCAGCTCCCTGCTAGTGTGCCTGGGACAGCAGCAGAAGATGGCCCAAGTGCTTGGGCCCCTGCACCCATGTAGGAGATCTGGATGGAATTTCAGGCTCCTGGCTTTGGCCTTTCCCAGCCCTGGCTGTTTGGGCCATTTGGGGACTGAACCAATGGACAGAAGATCTCACTCTTGCTCATTCTCTCTCTCTAACTCTGCCTTTCAAAGAAAAAAATCTTTTTTGGAAAAAAGCTCTGTGTTTATCTGTCTCTATTTGCATTTTTCATAATCATATTTGCCTTCTCTGAGGTTGCTTCATAGAATAATCTTGTTAGATCTCAAAGAGCATCGTTGGTCCTTTACTTACAGATGACTAGACTGAGGCCTAGACAGTGAAAATGACTTGCCCAAAGTCACAAGCTGGTGTGCTAGGTTAATTTATTGGTTTAATTTGTCTTGCTCTTACTATATTGTCCAACCTTCTGCTCTAAGCCATTAACCATACTTTTACATTTTCTTTCCCTGAGAGCTTTAGTGAGATAAAATACAGAAATGTAGGAATCAAAAGCTCTTCCATTATTTGTTAAAAGAAAAAGGAAAGTAAATAATCTTTAAAATTATCTACTTGAGCAAGAAAAATATTCTGATCCCAGATACTGATTTACTCCCTAAATGCCCACAACAGTGCCAAGAGTCAGGAGCTCAGTCCAGGTCTCCCACATGAGGGGCAGTGACTCGAGTACATGAGCCATCACCTGCTGCCTTCTAGGGTGTGTGTCAGCAAGGAGGTGGAATAAGAACTGGACTTGAACCCAGGTATTCTGATATGGGATGTGGGTGGGCCAATTGGTGCCTTAACCACCAGGCTAAATGCCTGCAGTCTGGCCCCAGAGGGCTGAGAGGAGGAAAGGACTGGGACTTGGGGAGGGACAAGAAAAAGGAGAAGGATTTCCATTTACTGTTAGCCACAGCCAGGGCAGGAGGTGGAAGTGGGGAAGCTTCCTAGGGTTTGGGAAGCAGTCATTAACTAGTTGATTAATCTACCAACTGGAAAGAGCTCATGCCACTCTTTCAAAATCTCACTTGACTAAAACTTTGTGTGCTCAACGGGAAGTTCTCCTGGATTTGTGGGTTTTCATATTCTTTGCAGAAAGAAAGAGTTGCCCTATTTTGTTCACTGTTTCTCTTTGGTGCACATATTTTTTGTCATTAAAAAAAATTTGGTCCTTAGCCATAAAAATTTCCCAGGAACAATCAGGTAAATGAAAAAAAAAAAGTAGAAGGATTAGTTGATATACTTTGGAGTAATAAAACCTATAAACCTTTACTGAGCACTTCCAGATGGAAACGAGCATGCAAAAAAGTACCTGAAGGAAAGCAAATGAATCCACAATGCTTAAGAAAGTGAGACTTTGACCTCTGACCAGAATACTAAGAGAATACAAATTATTTTTACCTTTGGCTAAGTAATCTTGACACTTCTGGCATCTTTGGTGAAATCTGAAACATCCCGACAAGTCCTGGCTCAGTTCCCCACACGGTTGTCTGTCCTGCTCAGGTAACATCTTTGAAGCCAGGGGTCCGTGGCCAGGGTCTGCAGGGAATGTGCTATTTACACGTTAGTGTCCTTAGAGTTTGCTTTAAAGAGACAGAGAGGACGTTCCTTTGGCTTACCAGTGCCTTCAAAGTGTTTTCCCATATTCAAGAATGGGAGTAATGCTGGTCCAAATGTTTGCCAGGGCAATTTGATGTCTATTAACTGTTTCCCATATTCTTCAGTGGAGGAATCTCCTTCCTAGAGATCTATTGTTTGTATATACACACATTACATTACTGTGTGCAATTTTATTTTCTAGAAGCAATCATGAGGAATTAATGATAGTAACTGCCTTTGGGAAGAGACTTAATGCAGTGAGAGCGAAGCTTTCATTTATGTTGTTCCTTTGTATATTTGGATTATTTTAAAGCTTGTATGTCTTTTTTAATCAAATTCCTGGCGATATTAAGTAAATAGGTGATATAAGCCTCTTTTTTCTTTGGACTTCTACCAAGAATGTCTTTAACAATTATTTAAAAATTATAAACTGTAGTTGAAATAATTGGAAGTCCAAAGGTATTGGAAAGTCTGTTTCTTAAACTGGGTGCTGGGTATTTATTTTATTACAGTACCATTTTCTTGAGTATTGCATGTATGTGTACACACACACACACACACACATGAAATGTATATAATGCCACAAAAAGTGGGTCAAAGATTTAGGAAAATATTTAAAGTGGATTAAATTTTGAGAAACTATTCTAGGGCAGTTAACCATCCATATAAAAACATCGATATCCAAGAAGTCTATCCAATGGAAAACTGGCAGTTCCTAATAGACCATTTGACATTAAGACAAGTTCATCAACATCATAATCTGATATTATCCGATATTAAGTCTTCAATATTGTAAAAGGAAGCATCTTACTTTGAGACAAATTGTGAATCTCAAGGTTTAAAAGCCTGTGCAGCATTGCTAGGTTGTCTATTGTATAAGGCAAGTATCTCTTTGGTAACCAGAAAGTCACTTCCTCCCAGCTGCCTTCCTGGACCCTCTCTGCCCCCAAAACCTACTGTGAGGAGGCCCACTGTAGAAGATACCCCTGCTCTATGTGGTAGTGGTGCTTGCTTGCTTCTCTTCTTCCTTAGACTTCTAGCCTCCTGGGGGGAGGGACTTGACCTTGGCATTTTAATCTCATCATTCTTCTGAACATTTGCTGTCCCTTCACCTATAAGAGATATGGTGGTGCAAATGTCCACCTATCTGTCTGTCTGCCTTTCTCTGGACTGAGCTCCTGGAAGTGAGGACCTGTGTCATAATCATGGTCTCATTCCCAGCATCTAGATTAACACCGTGGTGCATATATTAGAGATGGCAGATCCCAGGTCCCAGAAACAACAGTTCTCCATTTTGCACCCATGGCATCATCCATGACCCCAGTCAAGCTGTGACAGCATCTTTCTAGGCAGCAGCTACTTCCACTGCCATCACTGAGACAAATCATCCATTCTTGTCTCAGCCTCTCCCCCATGAGCAAATTAGGGTGGAGACACATTCCCTTAGGCAGAATTAGACCACATCTGGTCCTCTATGCAGTGTCAAGCTACAGTAGATCATGATCTTCTCTGTTCTGACTAGGGATTTATAAGATAAGTGAAGATCGAGTGAAGATCGTTGCAAGAGCTATTGTGTCCTCTTTTGATAAATTCAGGAACTGGGGTCTGGATTCTGACTTTGGCTTTTAGAATGATCCTAACCAACTAGGCCCATCTATGAAGGCTGCCACCACATGCAGACCATTGTCATTGACAAGAGGTATCTATTAGTTTCCTATGACTGCTATAACAAGTTACCACAAATTTAGTGGTCCAAGACAACAGATTCACTATTGTATGTTTTTCCATGTCCAAGGACTGAAGTGGATCTCCCTGGGCTCACATCCAGACGCCAGCAGAGTTGGTTTCCTGTGCGTGCAGGCTCTAGGGGAGGATCTACTGCATGTCTCCAGCTTCCAAAACCTGCATTATGGGACTGGTGGCTGAGCCAGCAAAGCAAGGCCAGGTCCTCATGCTGCCAGCTCTGTTAATGTTGTTCTTCCTCCTTTTTGCACTTTTAAGACCCTTGTGTTTACAACAAACCCACCTTGATAGTCCAGAATCATCTCCCTATTATAAAAATAAGTGAATCGGCAACCTTAATATCCCTTTGCCACATAACGCAAGTTCACAGGTTTTGGGAATGTGGGAATGTGGGAGGATATCTCAGGGCAGCCATTGTTCTGCCTACCACAAGGCAAAGTTCAACTCAATAGGCAGATTTTCTAGGGGCAATAGGCTTATTCTTCACCTACCACCTGTCCAGAAAAGTGATGGAAACCACATGCAAATGTCCTGCAGCCCTGTGTGTCTCTTCATATATAGTACACATTTGCTCACCTGGGAGGAGAACATCTCTGTTGAGCTTGCTGTGTATTGTCTGGATAGGCAAGAATATTATAGAAAGAAGAGCATAACAGTGTAACATGGGGTTTTTAAAAAATTGCATTTATAGGGATCCTGAATATCCAGGTGTTACAGAGGGACAAGGGTACAGGAGCAGCTGAGGGCAGAGGGGCTGGTCCCAGGTGTGTGAGTGAGGTGGAACTTCAGGTAAATGGTGGGAACCCACATTCGTAGTCAGTGGGTGAGAGTTGTCATGGCTGGGAAATTGAGATTTTGATGTGTCTGAATCACTGCTGTCCAGTGCACATTTGAATGCAGCAACACATGTGTAAGGATGCTACAAAACATGAAGGAGGAGGCACCCTATTCTAATGCACACATGCTGAATCAATATTTCAAGACAATTATGCCCACTTCCATGGTCGGGGGAAATGACTCCATGTCACTCCAGCATTGATGTATTTGGTCTCTAGCCCTGATGCTTCTGAATATTTGATGAATTTGGAAACTCAGAATGGAATATGAGACAAAAAACCTGATTTATAGGACCCTGAAATAGAATTACAGGACCCAGCAATTCCAGTAACGATGGCTGTCCTGTAACCACGGAACAATGGGTCTGGAAGGCTGTGAAGCAGTGTTTCCTGGCTCCAGTTTCTGTGAGGTGTGAGGTAAACTCCTCCTCTATCAAGGCCAGTCACGCAATGCCATGGGGATTCTGGGATCTGACTGAGATGCTGCCGGCTACAGCTGATGTAATTGGAAAATAGCCAGAAGGAGCCTGATTTATTTTTCATTTCAAAGGGGAGCAGCCTTTCACTTGGCCTAGTGGTCAATAAAAGCTAAGGTCAAGGAACCATAGGTCCTGCACTTGGCCCACCTGGCAGCTCTCATGTATGACATCTTCATCCAAGCAGCTCCAGGGGAGCCTGAAGGAGGCGTCTCCTGCCTTCAAGCATAAAGCAGCAGTATTTTCCCAACACCGAATATTGCAGAACGCGATTAGCATTGATAGAAAGCAATTTCTTATCTATTCGCATTTTCTGTAGTTTTGGGTTTGTCTGTGGGCGTGTTCTGTGGTTTCATGCAAAAATTTTTATGATTGAAGGAATTACAGTTGTGGTTCAGAGGGGGCCATGCTTCGAAGAGCACTCAATTTGACCATATTAAACGTGAGAGGAGGTTACACCACAATTTGGGAGTTGAAAACTCTAGACTCATTTAAAAAAAAAAAGAAAATCCATGGTGTTCAAACAGAATGACCTTGAACATCCAAAGGAGCTCTAATAGATTAGAGAATGGGTTTTCAAGTTCTCACTCTATTAGTATTTTCTTTTTCAGCTGTGGAAATTGCTTGAAAGAGAAAGCACCACACTAGAGTTCTCAACACTGATGGAAGAGGGATGGTGTCTGGCAGACTTTAAAGCTTCTTTAACCTGAAACCTGGTTATACATAAATTGTCATTTCAAGAAATGCCACACAGTGACTCAGAAATGTCTAGAATCTTTGAAGCTAAACAAAACTTGATGTTATTATAGACATCTAAGTAAAAGTAACCTTCTAAAGTACTTGCCTTTGCCTTGTTTTGGTGAATCCTGTACTGCAGTCAGTGTCTCCGTGATGGCTTCACTGACGCTTTCATAAACAGACACACTGAAATTACGAAACATCTGGAAGAAGTTGGGAATGTTCCAACTCTGCACGAGACCTGCTTTTTGCATTGGCTCTTTGGATAAAGCCGGAAAAAAGTAAGGCTCAATGAGGTCTGTATCTGACATGAAATACAATTGAAAAGCCTCATCAAATTCTTGCTGCATCTGTTTGAAGACTGAAACACTCCTGTTAAAGAGAGATTTCACATCCACACTCAGCTGGCTGAACACATCCTCTATTTGGACCAACTGTTCGTCTTCCTCAATGTACTTTTCACTGGCAGAGAGGTCTTTTTCATTATCTTCGTGGAAGGGAAACAGAAATTGGTATATCTTCCTGAAAAACTGTTCAATCTGTGGGTGGAAGAGAGGATGGAAATGGAATAAAAGTTAATTTTTTTCTGGACCATTTCTTACTGCAATTTTTATTTTATTTTAAAACAGGATTTATTTACTTGAAAGAGAGTGACAGGGAGAGAGATCTTCCACCTGCTAGTTCACTCCCCAGTTGGCCACACTGGCCAGGCTGAAGCTAAGAGCCAGGAACTCTATCAGGGTCTCCCAGTTGTGTGGTAGGGACCCAAGCACTTGGGCCATCTTCTGCCTTCCCAGGTGCATTTGCAGGGAGCTGGATGGGAAGTGACACATTTGGGACTCAAACCGCTGCTCATATGGGATGCCAGTGTCACAGGCAGCAGCTTTACACACTACTACAACACCAGTCTCCATCTTACTACAAATTTTAAAGTCAACTTACATAGTTATTATAAATCAATAACATTTCTGGGCAAGCTAGAAAAAGGTGATTCACTTTATGATAATAATTTATTAACTCTCTTATACTGGCTTTGACTTTGTGGATATAGCATCAGAAATTCCTCCTGGCTTTTGTTTGCCCACCAGTGGCCTGAAAGGGTCTGATATTCGGGGCAGGTGCTGTGGTGCAGCAGGTTAAGCCATCGCTTAGGGCACCTACGTCCCATATTGGAGTGCCTGGTTCAAGTCCCAGCTATGCATTTCTGATCCACATTTCTGCTAATGCACCTGAGAAGCAGTGGAAATACTTGGGCCCCGGTCACCCATGGAGGAGACTCAGAGTTCCTTGATCCTGGGTTTGGCCTGGCCTACCCCTAGTTGTTGCAGGCATTTGGGGAGCAAACCAATGCATAGAAAATCTGTCTCTCCCTCTCACCCTGTCTGCCTTACAAATCAACTTTTTTTTTTTTTTTTTGCAAAAGGTCAAATTTACAGTATCGTTGACAGCTTATAGCCTGATAAGCTGGTGACAGTTGGAATGCCATTCCCTGCAGGGCATCAGGGAAATTGCCTGAACACTGGAAAGAAACCTCTTGTCTTTCACTTCTGTCTTACTTAGTTCTTTATTATTATCATCACTATTTTGTAGAGTTAGTATCTTAGTGTCATTAATGTCTATATTCTATTTCTCACGAGACTAGTCTATGGAGAAGAAAATAACACATGTACACTGAACGATATATACTCAAGAGAGCTTGATAGGCTACATAGGGGTGCTTACATATTAGCAGTGAGGAAGCCCCTTTTCTATAGTCAAAGGAATAAATTTCTAATTGCAGAAATCTGGGCACCACTCATTAGAAGATTTTCTAGTATTCACACTATGCTCTACTTCATCTGTGTGACATGTAAGTCTAGGAAGATCATAATTTCCCTTATATGAGAGTGACATGGATATTTTGGGTGTAATCAACTGTTGAATATAATTGTTATACATCATCCCTGTACTGTGCAAATAATTCTCCAGGAATTTTTAGAAGACCCATGCCTGTCTCAGAAATTAGTCTGAGTAGATTGTCTCTCCCTCTGCCAGCTTTTGTTTACTTGACTCCATCCACAAAAACCAAGTTTTAAATCCCCCATGAATATTTTATAAGGTCATACAACTGGTCCTTAAGGGAATGGCCCCAAATTTCCTGACCTCCAGCCAGTTCTAATTCCACCATATTCTGGTGTATTAGAGAGTGGCTCTAAAAATAGAGCAGATGCCATTAACAGTGGAGGCAAATTAACTTGGCACGTTCATGCTCCTAAGGGTGCCTCCTTGTGTAATTGAGTTTGGCACTGCCAAGCCAGGGGCATAGTCTAATTAGTGTGTACTTTACTACAGAGTGCAATTCCACTCTACTTCAAATTCAGCTTAGTTTCTGGAGGGGGAAGAAAAAAAATCCAGGTCAGCTGGAGCCTTTTAGGGGGCAGAGCTCATCCTACTCAGGTCACCCCCTTCTGTGATTCCCTCTGCCCTGAAGATCACCAAAGGGACAAAAAAGACAACATGATAGGCCTGTAGGACACGTGTGGATGGGGCAGGAGAGGATGGGGAGAGGTGTGTAGGTACATATGCATGTGTGTGCATGTGTGTGAGAGACACACTTACGAGGCCAAATGCTGGGACAGGTGTTGTGGTACAGTGGATTAAGCCGCTGCTTGTGATGCTACCAGCCCACATTGGAGCACCAATTTGAGTCCTCTCAGTTCTACTTCTAATCCAGCTCCCTGCTAATGCACCTGGCAAAGCAATGGAAGACAACCCACGTGCTCAGGTCCCTGCCAGCCACATGGGAGACCTGGATGGAGTTCCAGGCTCCTGGCTTCAGCTTGGCCCATCTTGGTCTGGTGCAGTCATTTGGATATTGAACCAGAAAATGAAAGATTCCTTCTCTCTCTCTTTTTCTCCCTCTCTCCCTCTCTCTCTCTCTGGTGTCTGTGTGTCTTCTTCTTTCTCTGTACTCTGCCTTTCAAATAAATAAGTAAATCTTAAACAAAATGAAGGCAAATACATGAAAGAAGAGATTGAGGGGGAAAATGTCTTCAAATATTTGACCTCCAGGGGAAAAAACTAAAGCAGATGGAAACCAGAGACGGCATGATTCCAATCACAGTTCAGCATATGTTTATTGGACACCTACAGTGCTCAATGAAGACAAGTAAGATCCGATCCCTGCCCTCAAAGAGCTTACAATCTCGCAGGAATGTGAGCATGAATAAGAAAAGACAGAAATACGGTATTGCTGAGATGTATAGTGACATTAAAAGGGGGGAATGAATGCAAAACAAATGTTCTGATGTATTGTACGTACACAAGCAATGGCACACAATCATTAGTGTTAAATTCTAGACTGAAAAGGCCAATATCAGATCAAGCACCCCTAGTCTACATATGAACATATGAACAGTAAGCTGCACGTGCATTGGGCACTCTGAAATCTTGAGCTCTATTTCCCTCTTACCGTGTTTTTCACAGAAGACCACCTGGGTTGGCAGGTTGTATAAAATCTCATGCAGTCACTTTCCAGGCAAGACCTGCATTCATCCCAGGAATCTGCTGAAGACACCTGGCATAGCCTTTCTTCTTCTTCCAAATGATCCTGAACTTCATTCATAAGTTTCAGGGCCTCCTAATTAGAAACAAAAGTCCTGTTTCCATTTCATGATTCTATATGTACCTTAGCAGATTCCTCTGTTTAGCAAATTGTGTATAGTCACGCCCCTTATCTGCAGGGTATGTGTTCCAAGGCACCCAGTAATCGCCTGAATCCATGGGTAGTACAGCATTGTATAAGTACTATGTGTTTTCCTATATGTACAGACCTGTGATAAAGTTTAATTTATAAATTAGTTGCAGTAAGAGAATAATAGAGAAATTACAAAAATACACTGTAATAAAAATCACTTGATATTTATGCATCATTTATCTATGAAATTTTCCATTTAGTATCTTCCGATCACAGTTGAAACCATGGGCTGAAATCACAAAAGGCAAAACTGCAGATTGGGGAGCAGGGGACGACTGTATTCTAAACCCCTTCAGTCTTTCTCCTTGGGGGTCCTGGCACCTGCCAGATCTGCTCCAGTGCTTTCTGTGTGCTTAAGGAAAGATTGCTGATTGATCCCCGGGGAAGAATGTGCAAACCTTGTTCACCTGGTCATTCATTTGAGTGTCTGCTCGATGTGAGTGAACCTGTACTAAAGAAGCCGTTTCAATCTGGGGGCAATGCCTGTGATTCACTGGTCGGTGGGTCTGTCTTCACGTCCAGTCTAAGGGGGATGTGGAAGGCGGACTTTTAAAGTGGACACCTTTTTTTTTTTTTTTCAATTATGCTGCCTTTAATCTCTGTATACACTTAAACACTACAAGAAAGCCCAACTTTGGATTTCCAGTCAAGTTCTCCTGGCGACTTGCCCTCCAGGTGCAGAGCTGCTCTCACGCGGCTTCTCTTCCTGTCTGTTTCTGGAGCACGCCCCCTTGTGGTGCTGGCTCTGCTTGGCCAGGTCCTGAATGGGCTTGGCCAGGTCCTGGGGGACCAGAAGCAGTGGCACCCCTTGGACCCCGCCCCTCGGCGCAACAGGCCTTTGTTCTTGTGCCCCTGGCTGCATCCCCAGTCTCCCTGTGAATGGGAACTTGTCCAGACCAGCTGCTCTGTGCCTGAAATGGAGCTCAGAGGAATAAGGGAGTGGGAGGTGGGGGGTGGCGGATAAAGGTAACTCCTTTAAGTGAAAAACCAGTGTGGGAGAAAAGTTTCTGTTCTTAAAAGCAACTTACTGTGCACTTTTGTCCACGGGCAAAGCAAAAGAAATCACTGATGGTCTTGGGTCTCCTCCACCTGCCTGGGACTCCTCAGCAGCCGTCACTGCGGAGGTCCCATGCTACCCCAAGTGGCATTTGCTCCTGCCGCATGGGAAAACCAGACAGGATCCCAGCCCACCAAACACACCTTACAACCCAGACAAGGTGTGCGTGTGTCTCCTTGGGCTTTGCAGAGCAATGTTGAGATCCTACAGCCTCTGAAGAGTGGTGCATTACCACGGCAGGCAACAATAGCTCCTGGATTGTCTCCACCAGTCCTGATTTTAGATATTCTGCTCACTGTCCCTATAAACCAAAATTTCAACTTTGCCAAATTCAAACCGCACTCAACTGTGTATCCTTGTCAGGTGACCGTATCTCTGAGCCTCACTCTCCTCATTAGCAAATAGGAATACAATAGGACCTGCACCTGAAGGTTTTTGTATTGAGATAAGCAGACAAAGTCCCTCCTACATTATGAATAGTCCTTCTCAGACCACCTGCCACTCACCCCCAGAAGCTAACAGAATTTTACAAAATCATGCATTCCAACACCCTGGATGAAGTGCAACCTCTGCTTTAGGAATGTCTTGTCTTTTGCTTCTTTCCCCATACATATTCCACCCATGGCCAGAGACTGTGTTTAGATATCATTGCCCACAGTTCACAGCTTAGCCACACAGTGTCTCAAGCTGGTGGGGGGCACTTCACTGTGTGCTGCTGCAGGGTTTCCCAAGATGTGTAGCAAGATGTGTTTCTGATGCATCATAGGGAGGGTGGGGGAGGGGAAGGTGATGATGCTGGGTCACCCAGCATGAGTGGCACTCCACCCAGGGAGATGGGAGAGCTGGCCCCATGATTGCCAAGTCATGATTTGTCTAAACCTTTTTTATTCTAGATCTAAAGTGATTTTTAGTCAGGGACCCTCACAGATAAACAGGTTTTCTTTTATTTTTTTTAATTACCAAATGCCCAAATTTAAGAGCATAATTCAAGGGATTTTTATAGAATAAATAGGTTTTTTCCAGTTATGACTCTTTACAACTTTTTAAAATTTATTGTTTTAATTTGAAGACTTAACCATTTTTAGCATTTCACCACATTTATTTCAAGGTTCTTAAGAATAAATAAAAATTACTGGCAGTTCTGGGATTCTTCAGGGCAAGCATGGAAATCAGTATTTGCTTACTTGACCCATCCTAACTGGAATATTCTTTCATAGCACCACACCCTTAGCTTGTCAGGAGGCTCAAGAGAGCGAGAACAGCAGAAGTCACCAGGTCCCACATGGCACATGTCTGTCTGCTCCCTGCTCATTCGTTACAGTGTTGGAGTAATACATTAATTAACTTCTCCAATCTCAGTATTCTTAACTGTGAAATGAAAGCAATGGTTTATTCAGATGTTGGAATCATTCCATGGGACAATGTGTTTCATAAAGGGTCTATTACTGCACCTAGTGTCCCTCTGCCCAGATGGCCAGACCCACAAGCCCACCAGGAAAGAATTCAGCTACGGGCTTCTATATATGCTTGATGAGGAACTATTTTAGATTTCCTCAAAATCTTTGGTTTGCAGCCCGAAGGGAGGAGGGTTTGCAGCCCGAAGGGAGGAGGGTTTGCAGCTGTTGGTCAAGTAATGTTCCTTTCATGCTGGGAACCCTGCCTGCCTGGAAGCGGCAAGTGTAGCTGCAACATCAACCAGTTTCCTGACACAGGTTGCCACACAGCTTTGGGGCCCACCTGGCATTTGCTTAATGGACTCCCAGCAGCCACGATGCTAGGGAGCTGAAGAGATGCAGCCAACGGTCATCCAGTGTCCCCAGTGTTATACTAGGGCACTTCGAAAAGTTCATAGAACATGAAGTTAAGAGATAGGTTTATTTTGGGGTAAACATTGTTGCGGGGGGTGGTCAGTCATTTGGTGTAGCAGTTAGGATGCCAGGTGGGACAACTGCATCCCATATTGGAGTGCCTAGGTTTGAGTTCCAGCTCTGCTTCCAATCCCAGTTTCCTGCTAATGCACACCCAGGGAGGTGGCACTCCCTCAGAGAGTTCTCTCTCATGGAGAACTGGGTGGAGTTTCAGGCTTCGGCCTTTTGCCTGGCTCAGCCCTGGTGTGGGCACTTGGAGAGTAAACCAGTAGGTGAAAGAACTCTTTCTCTGTCCCTCTGCCTATCAAATAAATAAATAAATATATAAATTATTTTTTAAAAAAACTTGAAATCACACATACAAAGAATCTTCCAAAAGTTCATGTAAGTGCATACTAGGAAAAAAACATGCATTGGTTTCAAGTTTTCTTGCATGAAAATAAACTTTTAATTCCACTTTTCGTGTACATTTTGAAGTATCCTCGTAGGTTTAAAGGTGTAGGAAGAAGATAGACTGTCTATCTGTATTTTTCAATTAAGAAATTGACCAGGGAGAGAGGATGTGGGCAATTGTTAAAATGGAGAGTTTCAGATGAAAACAGTTCTGGAGATTGGCTGCACAACAGTTAGAATGCACTTAACACTACTAAATAGTGCACTTAAGATGGCTGATGGTCAATTTTATGCATATTATTACAATTTAACATTCAAAAAATTAAAAGTAATTTACTCTTAACATTAAATCTTAAATATTTTCCCTCAATTATTTTTGCTACAGGTTTTATTCCCTCTTTGATTTAGAAGTAATGTTGGAAAATAACATTTTTAAAAAGAAATGTAATTGGTTTGAGCATTAATTGTTCATGTTAATAAACTGAGCTGTGCAATGTCTACAACTTAGAAATTTACCATTTTACACTGCAGAATGTGAACAATTAAAAAAATTTTTTTTTCATTTACTTAGAGAGTGCACTTCCATTCTCTGGTTCACTCTCCAAATGCCCACAGTGGCTGGGGCTGGGACAGGGCTGAAGCCAGGAGTCAGGAAACTCAACCTACATTTCCTGCAGGAGTGGCAAGGACGCAATTACATGAGCCACCACCCAGAGTCTGCATTAGCAGGAAGCTGGAGTCAGGAGCCACAGCCATGGGGCCAACACTGTGGCGTAGCAGCCTAAACCTCCACCTGTGGCACTGGCGTCCCTCTGTCTGTAACTCCGCCTTTCAAATAAATAAAAATCTTTTTTTTTTTTTTAAAAAAAGCCAGGTCCAGGTATGGAACTCAGGTATTCTGACATGGGATATTGACATCTTATATCTTTTTTTAAAAAAAGTGTTTTTTTTTTTTATGTATTTGAAATGCAGAGTTACAGAGACACAGAGGTAGAGAGATAGAGAGAGGTCTTCCATCGGCTGGTTCACGCCCCAGATGGCCATGATGACTAGAGCTGTACCAATCCAAAGCCAGGAGCTTCTTCCAGGTCTCCTACATGGATGCAGGGGCCCATGGACTTGGGCCATCATCCACTGCCCTCCCAGGCCACTGCAGAGAGCCGGTTCAGAAGAGGAGGAGCCGAGTCTCCAACTGGCGCCCATATGGGATGCAGGCACTGTAGGCGGTGTCTTTACCCACTACACCATAGTGCCAGCCCCCAACTTACATCTTAACCACTAGGCTAAACATCAGCTCCTGAACATTTTTCAACATCTTCCAAAGACATTTGAATATAATGTTTATCAGTAAAATATGTAGTTTGAACTATAGCTATTAAGTAAGACTATTTGAAATTTCAAAAATAGATTAGGCTGATGTATTTAACATACACTAGTGCTTTCTTGAAATGCTTGTGTCAGACATTAATGTGGCCAGCTGTGCGTGAGGCCCCTGGGGAAGAGGGCCTCCCACACCCTGGAAGCCTGGACCAAGGCTCACGTCTCTGTTCACTTGCAGCTGATGTTTGAGAGGACTTGGGAGGACGGATGGATTTTATTGAGTTTCTTCTGATGAGTCATCCACAGACTCTGTCCTGGTGGTATAAATTTGTCTACATACTCAAGCAATAAAATCATTGTTTAACTTAAAAACAATTCTTATTTAGCTAAGCCAACTAGATGGATATGAGATAAAGATTTTGAGAGAAAAGGCTAACAATCTGGTAGACTTAAATATATATATGTGAACAGAGGACAGGCATTTGGCCTGGTAAGGTGCTAGTTAAGATAGATGCCCACGTTGCATATCAGAGTGCATGGGCTGGGTTCCTGGCTGCCGCTCCTGACTCCAGCTTCCTGCTAATGCAGACCCTGGGAGGCAGCAGTGATGGCTCAAACCATTGGGTTCCTGTCACCCACATGGGAGACCTGAATCAAGCTGCCAGCTCCTGGCTATGGCCTGACTCAGTGCTATTACACACATTAGGGGAGAGAACTAGAGGATAACAGTTCTGTCTCTCTGTCTCTCTCTCTGCCTCCTAAGTCAGTAAGTAAATACATTTTTAAAAATATGAATAATAAGCTCAAACAGACAAGAAGCAAATGGCAAAGCTGATCATTCTTCAGCATTTGCTCTTTTAGGTTTACATGACATAAAATTGTGATGATCCAATCAGGTCTGGCAAGTTGGCTAAAAAGTTCAAAATCTCTGGAGGATTCTGTCAATGTTGACAGAATGTTCATCCTAGCTAATGTTGAAACTCACCCTAAATGTATTTGTAAATTGTGCCTTGAGATATCAATGGTAGCTAATTTACAAATGAATGAACGTATATTTAGGAGTGAGAGCTAGCAGTCTTTGAGTAACAGAGTGTGGGAGATAAAAAAAACTAGGGGGTATTTAATCTAGCCCAAAACTCCCTGAACACTTGACTCATGATCCTAGTTCAGAAGTGACCAAGAACAGAAAGTATTTTTGAGAAGGTAGCACTTTCCAAACAGAGATGAATTCCCCAAATTTCTCAGTTTGAAGTCCTGCAAAGGCCTGTTCTATAAGTAATATGTTCGCTGAAGAAATTTAAATTTTCCTTCAAACTTGCCATCAGTAAATGTTACCCCTCCAGGAAATTTATTTTTATTTTTATTTTTATTTATTTATTTATTTATTTATTTTTTTGACAGGCAGAGTGGATAGTGAGAGAGAGAGAGACAGAGAGAAAGGTCTTCCTTTGCTGTTGGTTCACCCTCCAATGGCCACCGCGGCCGGCGCACTGCAGCCGGCACACCGCGCTGATCCGAAGCCAGGAGCCAGGTGCTTCTCCTGGTCTCCCATGCGGGTGCAGGGCCTAAGCACTTGGGCCATCCTCCACTGCACTCCGGGGCCACAGCAGAGAGCTGGCCTGGAAGAGGGGCAACTGGGACAGAATCCGGCGCCCTGACCGGGACTAGAACCCGGTGTGCCGGCGCCGCTAGGCGGAGGATTAGCCTGTTGAGCCAAGGCACTGGCCCAGGAAATTTATTTTTAGGGAAAATGAAGAAGTCATCGCTTACACTAACAAGTGTGGGATTTGTGGCCCAGATATATTGACCAACAGGTGTTATTTCCAATGACTGTACCTGCTTTTCTTCCCTGCATTTCTTCAGGGTTTTCATGAGCTTCGAATGTTCTTCCTCTCTTCTTTCCATCACGATTTTCATCTGCTTAATGCCAATCAAAGCCATCTTCACCGCTTCGTCCTCATCTATCTCCCCAGCTTCAGAAAAACCTAAAAGGCAATGGAGTCTTTCTCGGAGATCTGATTAGATTAAAGAACAGCAAGTTCACCCATCTTCCATGTCCCCTAAATAGAGGCATAATTGTATTTTATAGCCTCGTTCTCTGCAAGCTGGTGGTAACGAATGGGCAGTCAGCAGCCACGTGCACCCAGCTGCCACGTGGACCCAGCCTTCTGCTCCTCCCGTGTCAGCTCCTAAACAAGTCACGGTTCATGGAACCTCATTCCTGCCATTTCCCCCTGGCACTATTTCATTTATCCATTTTCTTTCATTTAAGACTCAAGTGTGTTTATATTAGAGAAAATTGTGAATTCTCTTCACAAACAATTTATATTAAATACCCAGCAGGGACTTCAGACACTGTAAACAATTTCCCTTTCTTTCAGCCTCAATTACCTTCCAAGGAAGCACTGAACTCATGAAGTATGATCGTTTAATTATTATCATTTAATATACAATGCCTTCATAACCCAATGGATGTCACCTATACAACTTTAATAAGCCCGTAGCAGGTATGAAATTCATTGTCATTCTCTTTTCACTGTAGTCTTAGGCTTCCTAAGAAACCTTATTCTTACCTCTGAATTTAATTATAGAGCCCAAGTCAGCTCCTTTTTAGCCAATTTGGCCTAAATGTTAAGTATGCAAAACATATGAGGGGAGTCTCAAAAAGTATGTGGAAAATATGCATTATGAAAAAAACCTATGCATGGATTTCAAAACTTCTTTTGCATCAAAACAAGCTTACCTATAATTTCCACAAACTTCTTTAAGTACCCTCATTTATCACTGAGTAAAGGTCACAAGTTAATGGCCACAGAACAACCAGATTCAATGTAAGGATAACCTATTCTTTTACTAGCTTAAGAGCAGTCACACAGATCATTTTAATTGTTTAAATTTTTCAAATGCTAGTATAAAGTATTTCACTGTTCATTAAAGCTGTGCTACGATGATGCCAAACATCTGGATGATACACACTCACAAAAAAAATCACAGTCAAAAAGTTGGCAAGTTTTATCGACATGAGAGCAAACATCTGGATTTGTGAATGCTTGCAGAGACTTGATCGGAATTTTCTATTTATATCCAGACGTTTGGTGTCCTAGCAGCTTGGTTTACGTGCCCAGAGAACGTTGCGCTGTGAAAGGCAGTGAATACAATTCTCTCTCTGCCACTCACTATCAAAGCCAGCAGGACAGGCAGGTGCAGTCAGGACACAGCACAGACAAGAAACCAAACTCACTCTTCAGGTTTCCAGCAGGAGCGGCTTTGTCCTTCCAAGTAGGTGCACAGCGACCATCTTTCAGCCACAGCAGATACACAACAAACACCAAGAGTGGCAGCTTCATGTCCCCGCTGTTACTGCGCAGAAAAAAATAAACCTGAAACAAATGCCTCCCATTAGGTTAGATGCATTCGGCATCAATGGAAAACACATGGTGCTCCAAAGCGTTTCTCTGTCATTTTTTCTTTATGACTTTAGACAACTTATGCTAATGTGTCTGGGACATAAGGAAGCTGGGAATATAAGTTAACAAAACAAACAAGCCCGAGTCCCTGTTTAGTTTACATTCTTCCTGATGGTTAAGTAAGGCTGTCATCGGCTTTGCTTGAAACTCACGGCAGTGGATAGTGTGCATCACAGCCCCTGGTAGTCCAGTGTGATTTTATTTCCTTGTCAACAATAAACTTTTCTAACTATAGAATGAGTCAGAATCCAATGAAGACATTTTTCCTCCAAAATTCTGAGTCCTCAGGTATGTTTCTACCTACGTGGCTCTCTAACTTTTTAAGACAGCAAAAAACAGTCACATACCTGTTCTCATACTTCTTATAGAAATCATCATACTATATGAGTACTGCCTAGCTAATTTTTTTCTTCTCAGATAATGAATCTCTTTTTGAGTTTAATTTCACATAGCTAGCTATAAATATTCCAAATACAAATTTTTGAAACTTTACTGAGAAAAGTTAAATGAAAACAGCTGTATACTTTAATGAAATTAAATCTATAAAAATAGGTTAGATTATCTTCCCCCAAAAGGAATATTTATCTGCTCTATTTATATCTGCTATATTAAAAAATCTTTGTTATTTAATCAACATTTGGAATGTCTTTTGAATGCAATAGTAAAATGGCACTTGTATTAGTAGTTACATAGTTATGGCATTTTACATATCTTTTGAACTAACTCTTCTCTATTACTAACCTACTTACCAAGCAAACCTTTTAATAGATTGTATTTACCGTTAATTTTGCAATCTCTCCTCAGTGAAGTTGCCCTTGGCTTCTGGAAGAACCTTCACTTTTCTCTGGTTTAATTTTCATCTGTGCCAGGGATTTAGGCTTGTCCTACTAATTTGATGACACAGTTCTTAATCCTATTAAGCCCATATTTTGAGATTACAAATGTGGTTTAAAGTGTGGTAGGCTTTAAAAAGAAACACTAGAGGGCAAGCTATGCACATGCTCAGAATCAATGACTTCAGCCTACTTATTTTACACAAACATGCTTTGGTAGGAATCATTAAAGCCTTCATTAAAGCGCTCTTTACGTTTTCAATTTACGACAAGTTTATTACTATATGGGCAAAACAGAACTCTAAGGTTAGATATAGGAGCAACAGTGTGAAGGCAAAAAAGACTCAGATAAAACATGTTGAAAAGAGTACTCACATAGCTGATTGGCATTTGACTAGATAAAGTGAAAGAACAAAGAGAATCACTTTTAACTAAGTAAAATAAAGCTGAGCATACAAGTAATGCAAGAGTGGAGTATGTCAGGCTCACTACAATTTGCTAATTGAGTAACTGAACTGAAAATATGGCTCCAAATGATTCATTTGAGAGCAATTTGAAGAGCTGTTAGCCAGGAGAGCCAGCTCTAGACTCTACAGTCATGGTGTGCTCTCTGGTTGCTGAAGTCTCAAGATTGTGTTTGAATTTCTTTGAAAGCCAGTCAACGTGTACTATACACCAAGTACTCCTCTAAGCAGGTCACGCCTTGACTGGTTCACCTGTCTTTCCAGAGCCCTTAGAAACTGGTCCTTGACTCCAAGCCAGATGCAGGCTGGGGTTTCTCTCTGCTATACTTGGACACCAAGATTCAGCATTACAGAACACGCTCAGAGTCCAGCCCACACCCCGTTTCAGCTGTCATGATTACCCGCTAATTCTGTTTTGGTTGGACACCTCTTAGTTCTGTTGGAAAACAGACCAGCTCAAAGCAAAGCTTGAACTATTGCTGGTTTAACCAGCCTAGTGTCACTTTTAAGCAACTATACTCCACACCTCTCACAGAAGTGTCTTATCCTAGGAGATGACTGGTTGGCCCATGAAGGAAAGAGCACTTAGGGTATTTTTCTCAGGCAAAGAAGAGCAGAATTTTGGAAATGTCTGTCCTTATGAAATTGTCCAGCTCTCCTCAGCTCCTGCACAGTTTTGCTCATGAGTCTTCTGCTGTCCACGGTTGGGCCAGGTTGAAGGCCTGGCTGTCACTTTCTCGTTGTTGAGGAAATCCAGTGGATTCTCTAGTAGCAGGTTTTTTCCCTTTCATGCACAGTCCCGCTTTAAGCGGGATTTCTGAGAACAGTGCTTAATTCCTAAGTAGTACTAATGACTAGAGTTTTAAAAATATCTTCCAAAAAAGCTTCCAGAAGGGTTCTTCCTCTAATTACTTCATTTGTTTTCACAGCTGCCATTTTTGGTTTTAAGGTTAAGCAACACGTCACAGGAATCCAGTTACTTTCGTAATTACAACGTTATTATGCTCCAGATTCAAGTGGATTATAACATATAACAAATAGCTGGTTGGTAATTAAGGTGGCTTAGAAGCAAGCTCATCTTAATTGCAAAAGATGGGAAGGGGAGCATGCAATATCAGCTGAGATTGAGGAATCACACAGATAGACTTTATTTTTTATAGAAAGCTTTTATTTAATAAATATAAATTTCATAAGTACAACTTTTGGATTATCATGATTCTTCCCCCATACCCGCCCTCCCACTCCCAAACCATCCCACCTCCTACTCCCTCTCCCATCCCATTCTTCATTAAGATTCATTTTTAATTATCTTTATATACAGAAGATCAACTCTATACTAAGTAAAGATTTCAACAGCTTGTACCCACACAGACACACAAAGTATAAAGTACTGTTTGAAGACTAGTTTTACCATTAATTCTCATAGTACAACACATTAAGGGCAGGAGTCCTGTATGGGGAGCAAGTGCACAGTGACTCCCGTTGTTGATCTAGTAATTGACACTCTTATTTATGACGTCAGTAATCACCCAAGGCCCTTGTCATGAGCTGTCAAGGCTATAGAAGATTGCTTTAGCTATTCGAGGTCTCCTGTGTCTTCATATGAATTTCAGCATCATTTTTTCCAGGTTGGAGAAGAATGTCTTTGGTATTTTGATTGGTATTGCATTGAATCTGTAAACTGGTTTTGGAAGAATGGACATTTTGATGGTATTGATTCTTTCAATCCATGAACATGGAAGATGTTTCCATTTTTTGGTATCTTCTATTTCTTTAAAGCTTTGTAATTCTCACTGTAGAGATCTTTGACATCCTTGGTTAAGTTTATTCCAAGGTATTTGATTGTTTTTGTAGCTAATGTGAATGGGATTGATCTTAGAAGTTCTTTCTCAACCGTGGCATTGCCTGTGTATACAAAGGCTGTTGATTCTTGTGTATTGATTTTATAACCTGCTACTTTACCAAAGTCTTCTATGAGTTCCAATAGTCTCTTAGTGGAGTTATTTGGATCTCCTAAATAAAGAATCATGTCACCCGCAAACAGGGATATTTTGACTTCTTCCTCCCCAATTTGTATCCCTTTGATTTCTTTTTCTTGCCTAATAGCTCTAGCTAAAACTTCCAGTACTATATTGAATAGCAATGGTGAGTGGGCATCCCTGTCTGGTACCGGATCTCAGTGGAAATGCTTCCAACTTTTCCCCATTCAATAGGATGCTGGCTGTGTGTCTGTCATAAATTGCCTTGATTGTATTGAGGAATGTTCCTTCCATACCCAGTTTGCTTAGAGTTTTCATCATGAAATGGTGTTGTATTTTATCAAATGCTTTCTCTGCATCTATTGAGATAATCATATAGCTTTTCTTCTGCAGTTTGTTAATGTGGTGTATCACATTGATTGATTTGCGAACATTGAACCATCCCTGCATACCAGGGATAAATCCCATTTGGTCTGGGTGGATGATCTTTCAGATGTGTTGTTGGATTCTATTGGCTAACAGATAGACTTTAAAATGTCAGGTTTCTTATCACTGGCTTCAGAGCATCTTGGATATGCCTGATGGCTACTTCAAAAAGTACCTGGGCATCAGAGCCACAGATCTTATTGGCTCTAAGCTGAAAAGCCCTTCACTCAGCCCAGCTTCCAAAGTGACCACTGCAGCTGAGGGGATGGTCAAGTAGGGTCAGCAACATTGCAGGCAGAACTGTAAATTTCTTGTTAGAGATGCCCCCTGCCTTTACCTGGCCAGCTCTCCTCCCAGGCCAGCCAAGAAATGAAAGTCAACAGAGTGCCTTCCCCTAGGAGGTTCACACCTCCCTTAGGATATACCCCATGTGAAGAGATAGATAGGTCTGGGCCTCTTAACTTACAAGGCCTAAAGCCCAACAGATTATTATCAAGCCCTTTCTATCAGGTTCTATTTGCCTCTCAATCAGAAAACTTAATTGTAGCTTAGACAGCACCTTTCTTAGCTCCTCTAATAATGACTCTGTCCTTTGTTCTAGACCCTGTCTAGCGCACTTGGGCCTCATTCCTTTGTAATCATAACCTCTACTCTACCACCAATGGCTCTACTCCCAACCTGTGTGTACTGATGGTCCTCTTCCTCACTTAATGCTGTATAATTGTTCAGACCTGGTAAATGCCACTCTTAGGATCATTGGGTACTATCCTCACCCTGTCTTTTATGACCTTGTCTAAATATGATCAGAGTCGGCAAACTTGGAAGGCTTCCATAGCCTTGGCAACTCATGACGACAGCCTAGGGTGGTTACTGGCGCCATAAACTAGAGTGTCAATTTGTTGGGTCAACAACAGGAGTCACTGTGCACTTGCTCCTCATGTGGGATCTCTGTCCTTAATGTGCTGTACATTTTGATTTAATGCTACAACTAGTACTCAAACAGTATGTTTCACTTTGTGTTTCTATGTGGGTGCAAACTGTTGAAATCTTTATACTAAATTGATCTTCTGTATATAAAGAGAATTGAAAATGAATCTTGATGTGAATGGAAGGCGAGAGGGAGCGGGAGAGGGGAAGGTTGCGGGTGGGAGGGAAGTTATGGGAGGGGGAAGCCATTGTAATCCATAAGCTGTACATTGGAAATTTATATTCATTAAATAAAAGTTAAAAAAAAGATAATTAAAAAAAAAGTACCTGGGCAATGAAATTAAAATATAAATTTGTTTTGATGCAAGCATTTTTAAAAAACCTATACATAGTTTTTCCAAAATTCACGTTTTATGTCAACTTTTCGAAGACTCCTCTATGTCACCCCAGAGTTAGATATGTCCACCCCACTGGCATAGCTGGTCAGCTTGTGGGTTTCCCACTGGGGCACTTGGCAGATAGCAGGTTGGAGCCTGTGTGTACCCATTCTGGGGTACAATGCAGTATCCCTGCTGTTGTATAGCCCCTGAGCCCTGCTTGTGCCCTATAGAAAAGCAAAGATTTTCTGTTGTGCCCCTGTGAAGTCTGACAGGGAAAGGAGTTCTCCATGATAGAAACCGATATGCCAACAACATAAACAAATAACACCCCTGCTTTGTGCGGTGGAAAATTTGAGGTTAAGAGGCCAGGAGCATTACCTTCTGGAAGAAGCCCTCCTCCTGCGGCCCACCCCCCCAAAAAAATCAAGGTGGGAATGCATGAGACAAGTAAGGTGAAAGAGAAGACCATAAAGATCTAAACAAATTTTTATCCATGTAGATTACAGTAGTAATTAATTTCACCAGATTTATTCTCTCTTCCTCCCTCTCTGGAGCTTGCTTCCTTCCTTATCCTCATTTATTCAGCCACTTATTTAATAAAGGACATGATTCACAACAATAAACAAACTTTTAGAAATAGAATGTTAAGTACTCATTTCAAAATTGCTCCCTGTGCAGGCAAAGGTTGACTAATTCACTTGCTATAAAGGACCAGTGGTGTAGTATTATTTAAGGGGCAAGTGGTGAGCCACCCTTTGGGGTGCCTGCTTTCCACATTGGGGTGCCTGGTTCAAGTCCCAGCCTCTCTGTGCTAGCAATCCATCTCCTTTCTGATGCAGCTGGGAGGCAGTAGATGATGGCTCAAGTACTTAGATCATGACCACCAATGTGGCAGACACAGATGGAGCTCCTGGTTTCAGCCTGGCCTAGCCAGGCTGGGTATTTGGGGAGTGAACAAGCAGATGAAAGATCTTACTCACTCTCTCTCACCCATCCATCCCTCACTCTCCACCCTCTCTCCCTCTCCATCATTCTACCTTTCAAGTATTTTTTAAAAATCAATGATTTTTTTAAAAAGATTTATTTATTTATTTTAAAGGCAAAGTTACAGAGAAGCAGAGGCAGAGGCAGAGAGAGAGAGAGAGAGAGAGAGAGATCTTCCATCCACTGGTTCACTCCCTAAATGGCTGCAATGGCCGGAGCTGCACCAATCTGAAGCCAGGAGCCAGGAGCCTCCTCCAGGTCTCCCACGTGGGTGCAGGGGCCCAAGGACTTGGGCCATCTTCTGCTGCTTTCCTAGGCCATAGCAGAAAGCTGAATCAGAAGAGGAGCAGCCAGACTCAAACTGGCGCCCATATGGGATGCTGGCACTGCAGACGGCTGCTTTACCCGCTGTGCCACAGTGCCGGCCCCTAAAATCAATGATTTAAGAGATCAGATTCCATCAAGATGCCCACTACAATCCTAGGTACTCAGATATCATTGTTTTCTTCTAAAACCAGGAGAGCTGGAAGAAATGACCCCACTGCTACTCCCAGTTCTGGCAGTCTGTGGCTGTGATTCACTGATTCTTGCCGAGCTGCAACATAGCTGGGGTGTAATAAATGAGGTGAAGTGATCTACAAAATGAGAAATCGCAGCCACATTACCTGCTCTCAGAGCTCCTGAGCAGATCAAATCAGCTAATGTAAATGGAAGTGTTTAATTGAGCCAAAGAGTACATTGTAATCAGAAGGTAGATCAATAACTGCTCTAAAAATTTCAGACTAAACTAAAAGTATTATTTTAGGCTCATATAACATATGTAGCAAAAGTAGGCTTTGAATCTTGACTTCAAAATCTTACATGAGAAAATTCAAATTTGATGGGCCTGGCGTCGTTGTGTAGTAGGTTAAGCCTCTGCCTGCAGTGCTGGCATCCCACATGGACACCAGTTTGTGTCCCAGCTGCTCCTCTTCCTACTCAGCTCTCTGCTTATGGCCTGGAAAAACAGTGGAAGATGGCCCAAGTGTTTGGGCCCCTGTACCCACGTGGGAGACGCAGAAGAAGCTTCTGGCTCCTGGCTCCTGGCTCCAGATCAGCTCAGTTTCAGCCATTGCAGCCATTTGGGGAGCGAACCAGCAGATAGAAGATCTCTCTCTTTGTGTCTCCCTCTCTCTTAACTCTACCTCTCATATAAATGAATAAAATCTTCAAGGAAAAATTCAAGTTGGATACAATATAAGGAAATTATATCCTCATGTGAAGGATGTAATTTTGTAGCCAGAATCTATCTGTTTAGACCAGCAGTACACAAATTTAATTATTGATCAGGATGTATATAACTATCAAATTCATTCTGAAATTTTCATTATGTCCATCATAGTGCTTCTCTTTCTTCCGGAAAGTTCAGCTCTCTTGGCACAGTTTATTCAGCACAGGTATACTGAGCACCTGCTAGGCTCCACATTGAGGATGCTGGGGTCTCTGATCTCTAGTTGCTAATGTTGCCTTCTAAGACAGAAATACAAGAACATCTGGGGAAAAGAAAAGTGTTAGAAAGAAAATAAAATGGGAGAATGTGATAAGCAGTAACTTAGAAGAGAAGGAGCTACTAGGTGGCCCAGGAAGGCCTCTTGAAGGAAGGGGCCTCTAATACAGTCCCTGAAAGCAGAACCTACTATGGGTGAAGCTTTCCTAATCCAAAAGTGATGGACCTGAAAAGCTGCAAAATTGGAACCTTTTTGAGCACCTACATGATGCCTCAGTAGAAAATTCCACACCATGAAACATTTCATGTGCAAAATCCTTAAAAATATTGTATAAAATCACCTTCAGGCTGTGAGTATAGAGTGCATATGAAACAAATGAATTTCATGTTTAGATATGAATCTCCTCCCCTAAAATGTTTCATAAGATATATGCAAATATTCCATATCTTAAAAAATCCCAAATCCCAAACACTTCTCCCAAACATTTTAGTTCTAGGGTTTTTTTTTTTTTAATGTTTGTTTTCAGTTTATTTTAAAGGCAGACAAAAAGAGAGCTTCCATTCACTGGCTCACTCTCCAAATGCCCACTACCCCTGAGGCTGGGCCAGGCCAAAGCTAGGAGAAGCCCAGAACTCAATCTGTGTCTCCCACATGGAGAGCTATCAATTACTAGTGCTATCACCTGCTGCCTTCTAAGATATATATTAGCAGGAAGCTAGAATCAGAAGGGGAGCCAGGACTTGAACCTGTGTACCAAACCCCTATCCCAAGTACAGGGTCCTTCTGAGCCCAGGGAACACATGCATGAAGCTAGCCCTGTCTGAAAGACAGGCAGCGGTGACTCTTCCAAGAGCTGAGGAAGAGATCTGCAAACAGAGAGCAGGTGCACAGGTAGAAACAAGCTGGGCAAGTTTAAGAAAAAGAACCAATGTGGCAGAGTGCAGTGAGAACTACAAAGATATTTCACAGAGCTCATGAGAAAATGGAATTAAAAGGTAAGTGTATTGTGGTACCAAATTTTTGAAATCCATGTGTAGTTTTTTCATAATATGCATTAAAAAAAATTTTTTTGAAGGTATCATCAGATGAAGAGGCAGAAAGGGATTGATCACATAGTTTTTGTATAGTAAGGCAGGTTGAGAAGTTAGAGTTTTTTTTTAAAGGCAAGATTAGGTCACTGTGGGTAAGTTGACACAAAGGGTGGTAGTTAAGATGAAGGTTGGGATGCCCACATAGCATACGGGAATGCATGGGTTCAAGGACCCAGTTCCAGTTTCCTGCTAACGCACACCTTAGAAGGTGACAGGAGACCAACTACCTCAAGTAGTTGGTCCTTGCCACTTCTGAGGGAGACCTGGATTGAGTTCCTAGAAAAGAGGGGTGAAAAGGGAGAGGAAGAGAGAAAGAAACAGTTTTTATTTGCTGGGTTCACTCCCCAGATGGTAATGCAATGGCTAAGGGGCCAAAGTTGAGAGCAGATAACCCAATCCAGGTCCTCCAAGTGGGTGGCAGGGACACAACTACTTGAGCCATCACTTGCTGCCTCCCAGGGTTTCCATCAACAGGAAGCTGGAATCAAGAATTGGAGCCGCAATTGAATGAGGTACTCTGATGTGGAACTCAAGCAAATTAACCAACATATTAACTGTTAGGCTAAGCACACACCTGGCTGCTGCATTTTGGACTTGAGCTGTGGGTAGATGTGAGGCCATTTTAAGAGGCGAATAAGACCGAAGCAGAACTTACTGGGGAACTGTTGGGGTGCTGTCCTTGCTCCTATGAAAGCACTAGGCTTTCACGCTTACTACCAATGGGGATTTCTGTGGCTGGAGTCATCAAGAAGCTATGATTACAAAAATCTGGTTCCTTTTTTAGAAAAAAAATTTTTTTAATTTATTTTGGAAGTTAGAGTTAGGAGGGAAGGAGAGAGGGAGAGAGAGAGAAAGAAAAAGAGAGAGGACAAAGAGAAAGAGAGGTCTTCCATCTGCTGGTTCACTCCCCAGATGGCTGCAATGACCAGTGCTGGGCCAGGCCAAAGCCAGAAGCTTCATTCAGGTCTCCCACACTTGGGCCATCTTCTGCTGCTTTTCCCAGGCCATTAGAAGGGAGCTGGATTGGAATTGGAGGAGTTGGGACTCAAACCAGGAACTCTGATACAGGATGCAGGCATCCTAAGCAGCCACTTAACCCACTGTGCCACAACTCCCACCCCTCCAGGCAAATTTCTGACTAGCTGCCAGTAAGAGTGGGCTGAGCTTTCAGGCCCATCCCACCCACCATGGTCGCCAGTGTCCATTACTTATCTGCAACAACATCGCCAAGTGCCTACTATGTGCCGGGCATTTATCAACACAGAATACCTGCTTGGTTTCTTTACCGCTCCTCTTGCTCTGCCCACTCTAGATGTTTTTACTAGGCTGCTTCAAAATGTTCATGGAAAGGTGGAATTAAAAGGTAAGTTTATTTTGGTGTGAAAATTTTGAAATCCATAGGTAATTTTTTCGTAATACACATTTCTATGAACTTTTGGAAGATCCCTCATATTTGCCAGGATTTTGTCCTTGATCCTCTTTTCTCCTGCCTTGGGATGACGCTACCCAGACCACAGACATGTGCAGCCAAGCCTCTACTGGCTGCCTCTCTGTTGGCACGGCCCCCAGGGATCTCAGGTCAGCAGCCTGCCTGATCCAGCTTTTTCTCCTCAAGCTCACCCTGCCATATCTCCCTGTCACCAGATCCAGACATTTGGGAATTATCCCAGACTTCTCTCTCTTTCAATCCAGTGGCCAACCCAAGCAAACTGCCAGATGTATTGTATCTGGGCCTGTGCCATTTACAGGCCCATGAGAGTGAGCTATAGAAGGGTTGTACTTTAGTACTGAGTAAGCTAATGCATGTAGAGATCAACGGACCCTGGGGGAAAATGAGTGTCACTGTACCTAATTTAAAAATCAGGTTTTTCTTTGAATTCTGATGATATCAACATGACCCTGACAAATGTCTTTTGATTTGGTTCTTGATGACAACTAGATAGGGTGAAATACTATAACTATTTGATGATCTCTGTAACCCATCCCAGTGACCTGGGGAAGGATAAATCATCCTGTCCCCTCTAAATAACACTTAAGTCTCACCTTCTAATCCTTAATTGGCTAAAAAATTGCAAGGCCAATATAAACAGGAGCATATAAATAATGCCAGAATATATCATTTGACTTATTATATGTGTGCTGAGCAAAACAGTTTCTCTATATGAAAAAAAAAAAAGAATTCTTGTGTACTGATTGCAGATATTTTGGAAGGTGAAAACAGGCCTACATTATAATGGCCGAAGAAACCGTGTGTGTGTGTGTGTGTGTTATAACTAGATTAAGACTCTTTATGAAAGACTTTTGGTCATGGTCAGATTCTTCCCTGAAAGGAAGCAGGAGACCTGTCCAGGTCAGCAAAGACAGATTACTCACCATGCTTGAGAAAGCCTTTGGCTACATGTTAACCAAAATGTCCTAAAAGTTGTTTGTTTTTCTAAACATCAGAACTCTGAATCAATATGACTATTTTCTTACTTCTTATGTAGAAGTGAATACTTTTTAAAATTATGTGTCTACATTAGAAAACAAGCAAACAAAAACACCTTGATCACCAAGACCTAACAATTCCTAATCCAATTTTGTACCACCTACTTTGACCTTGCATTTGTCAGGAAACTGGAATTAAATAGAATTCACCTCATAGGGTTCACATGAAAAGATCTGAAGGCTACTTACCAGCCAGTGGAAATCCTTTATTCTTCCAAAGGCCAAGGGGGAAAAGGGAGGGAGCCACGGCTCTAGAGCCCACTGAGAGCTGGGACAGGAGCTGCATGGAGAGGATGGCAGTCCTCCAGGGTGAATCCAGAAAATCAGCCCAGAGGCCTGGTGATACCAACTCAGGGGCCAACCTCCTTGGAACACAGGGCAGAGAAGTGGGGTGTGGGGTGGCCACAAACAGAACACCCAGTCCAGCCTCACTCGGCCTTGGTCACACTCTTGTGATGGTTCCCCTCTCTTCACCTAAGGTTTTTACAAGCAGGGTTACAGTTCACCATTCTGCATTGTGTAACTGGTCAACTACTCAGATGCATACAAAATTTCAAGAACTAGGTATGGCTAGTTGTTTTCTTTTCTCCCCACATGCCCTAATTAATTTCTATAGGTGAAACTTTAACTGGGTTAAGTGCACATTTGATACAAAAGAAGCTTCATGAGGCCAACTAAAGTTATCACAGATACTCTATTAACAGCACAGAGTAGAAGGTAGGAACTGCAGGTAAACTGGTTTTTCCATGGAGGCGCTGGGTAGAAGGAAGGCTAAGAACATTCCTGTCCTCAATGTTCTGGAAGCAATCACCATTTGCCTTAGTTAATTCTTCTTCTTCTTCTTTTTTCTTTTTAGCAGTAAGCATGCTAGCCAGGTTTAATGAACAGAATACACCTGGAAGACCATCTGGGTGTCTCTGGAAACAGCTGAGACCACAGTTGCATTCAGACTGGAGTTTTTATGGATATGAATATGCTTCCCCTCCCCCATTTATCCTCCCTACCTCCCTCTTCTGGGAAGTTGCTGAGTAGAGGGATTTCTGGGTGTGGAATTCCTGAAAATCCTCCCAGGACTTTATTGCCACAATGTTATTGGACCTAATAGCCCTCATGGTACAGGTTAGGGACGATTGCCCTACACTGCCCACCAAGGGAGTGGGCTGGAGTCCACATAACAAGGTTATGCTGGTCTGCTTTCAAGGCTTGTTTCCTCATTCCATTGCTCAGAAATTCCTATTTTCTTTAAAGCTTTCCATTTTTCTTTAACAATTCCCATTTTCTTCAAAAATTCCCATTTTTTTCAGCTCCTCTTACACACATGGGTTAATGTCTACCTGGCTACCTAGTATTCCCCTCTCAAGAGAAGTAATTCTTAATGTTCTGCGAGTAGCATGGGTGAAAATGCATCTTCTATATTTTCTTCTAATTGGCGTTTGAGCATAGAGCTGATTGGGGGTATCCTTCTCTTGCTGTTTGTCCTATGGTGTTTGGAGGAGGCCTGGGAAATTATTGCCTTGCATAATCCAGAGGTCTGGTCACATGATCCAACAGGCCTCATGACCATCTGGAGCTGAATAGCCTGTATCCACTGCTCTCATTCTCGCCTGCCAAATAAGTTCCTGGAAATGGCTGATCAGAGGTTCTTGTCTTTGTGCAAGAAAGAATTCAGACATGAGATAGAAAGTAGCAGTAAGCATGCTAGCCAAGTTTAATGAAGAGATTATGCCTGACAGATCAGGCATGCATCTCAGGAAAGAGAGCCTTAGTCCATTCTTGTGTGTATGTATGTGTGTACATTTGATGTTTTACTTTTCATAATGTCCTTTTCTTTTCTTCTCCAAGCCTTCAATAAAATCTCTTTCACTTGAGAAAAGGGTCTAGTAGCCTTTCAGCTGCCCAAAGGAAGGCCTGCAGTTGAAGCTGAAGACTTCAGGATGACTGCGTCATTGATTAATGCTTTGACTTCTCCTGACTGGGGGTGCAGGTGAGGAAGATTGGGATGGAAGAAACGGTTGGATATGGTGACAGTCAGTGTCTCTGAGATGTGGGGCTTTGGGACTTTGGAAAAAAATGTCATGAAGAAAACAGTTTGGTTTGAGAGGATTCCTACATAGTGGGTAGTGGTCTAGGGCCTAGGAGGGAGGGGCTCAGCAGGATCATTCAGAGAAAGGGTGGTGATGTTGTAAAATGTTCCCTGTTCCATGCTGTGTTTCTTCTAGAGTGAAGCTGGTGGTGGGGAGTTAGGAGTCATGCTGTGCACACTCTTGGGACAGCGAAGCAGGGGACTGTGGTCTTTCATCATCCCCCTCTGGCTCTGCACAATGGTGGCCACATCATTTCAAGGGATGACTCTGTCTAAGACCAGTTTGTAGCAAGAGGTGCCAGAATGCCACCTGGAGAAGGGACTGTTCTCCCTGTGAGTCACAAGATGTAGGCTTATTCTTATTTGAATATTAAAGGGCAATGTGGCCCTAGAAAACAGAAAAAGTGGGAATTATTTGGGTCATATTATGAATTCATTAAAATGTACAGTAAAAAAGAAAATAACACTGTCTTGGAGTTATTTAAAGTAGATGATATAAAATATAAAATATTTTCCATATATGTATTTATATATGCTATATTGTTTTCCTTGCTGATGTTTCCCATGGATACATAGAATGTCCTTTTACAAATTAAAACTGATTTTAAAACTATTTGATGAATGGTGTGATCCAATAATGCTTAATAACATATTATGGAGGCCGGCGCCACAGCTCATTAGGCTAATCCTCTGCCTGTGGGGCCGGCACTCTGGTTTCTAGTCCCAGTTGGGGCACCAGTTCTGTCCAGGTTGCTCCTCTTTCAGTCCAGCTCTCTGCTGTGGCCTGAGAAGGCAGTGGAGGATGGCCCAAGTGCTTGGGCCCTGCACCTGCATGGGAGACCAGGAGAAGCACCTGGCTCCTGGCTTTGGCTCGGTGCAGCGCGCCGGCCTTAGCGGCCATTTGGGGGGTGAACCAATGGAAAGAAGACCTTTCTCTCTCTCTCTCTCTCTCTCTCTCTCTCTCACTGTCTAACTCTGCTTGTCAAAAAAAAATCATATTATGGAATAGGAGCTTGAACAACTGGAAACACACCAATATTTTTAAAAATCTCAACAAAGACCATTCTAAGTTTCTTAAACATTTAAAACAATATACGGAGAACTCTGTCAAGTTTTACTTTAAACTTTAAGGTGACACTTCACTTAGATTTTTTTGTTTTAAAAACATACTATTGGGGGCTGGCATTGTGGTGCAGTGAGTTAAACTGCCACCTACAAGGGTGGCATCCCATATGGGTGCCGGTTCAGGCCTTGGCTGTTCCATTTTCAATCCAACTTCCTATTAATGTGCCTGGGAAAGCAGTGGAAGATGGTCAAGTACTTGAGCCCCTGTCACACATGTGGGAGATCTGAATGGAGTTCCAGGCTCCTAGCTTTGGCCTGGCCCAGTCCTAGCTGTTGCAGCCATTTGGGGAGTGAACCAGCAAATTAAAAATCTCTCTCTCTTTGACATTCCTTCTCTATCTCTGTAAGTATGCCTTTTGAGTAAATAAATAAATAAATATTTTAATAATAATTCATTAATTGTGTGTGTATGTGTATGGAACAAAATAAACTCTGTGGTATTTGGTTGTTTCACATTGGATTGGGCTCTTTTTTTTTTTTTTTACTAACTCTACATCGTTCAGAGCTTATCACTACATCCTACTCTTTCTTATTCATTCATTCAAAAAATATCTAGGCTGTGTACTAATGTTCATAGTAGCTTTTGTCATAACAGCTCAAAACAGGAAACTTGGAAACTACTGGAAACGTCCTTCAGTGAGTTAAGTGGGTTGAACGAACCCTAATGCTTTCATGCCATAGACTACTACTCAGTAATAAAAAGGAGTAAAAATATTGATACACATGACAAGTTGGATGAACCTCAAAGAAATGACACTGAATGAAAAAAAAAAACAGTCCCAAAGGGTACACAGTGCATGATTCTGTTTGGGTAACATTTGTAAAATAGCATAATAATGGAGATGAAGAATGAATTAGTAGTTATGAGGGAATAGGGATGGGTATGGCTAGCAATAAGCAACACAAATAAGCCTTGCAATAATGGTTTGAGTAGTGATTGTTGTGGCAAAATTACACATACAACAAAATTACATGAAGCTACACACAAATGCATATAATGGCAAAATCTGAACAAACTATGGATATTAATGTTTATTGGTTTTGATATTGTATTTTAGTTGTATACGATGTTGGCATTAGAAGAGGGTGGGTAAAAGGCACATGGTATTTCTCTGTAATTTCTTTGCAACCCCTTGTGAATCTATAATTATTTTGAAATTTTTTTAAAAAATTCCTAGGAATTGTCTACACTGTGCTAGGCATTTTTGTCTTCCTTGATTTCCTTATATTTGTCTCCTCTGTTACATCTCAACTGCTGCCCTGTTTTATGTCCTCCCTTCGTCTCTCTGACTTGCCTCTATTGCCTTAAATTTATCCTCTAGTCTCCTGTCAGAGATATTTTAAACCAACACTTATTAAATTCTACCATGCAAATGAATCACCTGGGATCTTGTTAAAATGCATGTTCTGATCCAGTATGTCTGGGGGCTTGAGATTCTGCAATGCTAACAAGCTCTGAGGTGATGTCAATACTGCTGGTCCTGGACCAACTCATTGAGTAGCAAGGGTCTTCAGTACCTGTTTTTCATGACATAATTTTCATTTTATTGTTTTCCCCAGAGACCTTTTATTTAAGGAATACAAACTTCATGCATTTCATAAGTACAACTTTAGGAACATAGTGATTCTTCCCACTGCACCCATTTTCCCACCCCAACTCCCACCCCTCTTCCTCCTCCTTCTCCTATTCCCATTCCTATTTTTTACTAAGATCTATTTAGATTAACTCATACACAAATGATTAACTCTATACTAAGTAAAGAGTTAAAAAAATAGTATTAGGGGCCGAAACTGTGATGCAGCGGGTTAAAGCCCTGGCCTGAAGCGCCAGCATTCCATATGGGCACCGGTTCTAGTCCTGGCTGCTCCTTTTCCGATCCAGCTCTCTGCTATGGCCTGAGAAAACAGCAGAAGATGGTCCAAGTCCTTGGGCCCCTGCACCCACATGGGAGACCCGGAAGAAGCTCCTGGCTCCTGGCTTTGGATCGGCGCAGGATGTGGCCATCTGGGGAGTGAACCAGCGGAGGGAAGACCTTTCTTTCAGTCTCCACCTCTCTCTGTAACTCTGTCTTTCAAATAAATAAAATAAATCCTTAAAAAAATAGTTTTTAAAAAAGTGTTCCTCAACTGTCAAGAGAAGGGCTGTTCAAAGCCATTGCATCTCAAAGTATCAATTTCACTTCTATAGATTTCCTTTTAGGTGCTCAATTATCACAGGGAGAACATATGGAATTTGTATTTGTAGGACTAGCTTATTTCACTAAATATGATGTTTTTTCTGTTTCATACATTTTGTTGCAAACTACAGGATTTCATATCCCATAATTTCTTTATCCAGTCTTCAGTTGATGGACATTTGGATTGATTCCATATCTTAGCTATTGTGAATTGAGCTACATTAAACTTGGGGGTACAGATAACTCCTTCCTTCCTTCCTTCTTTCCTTCCTTCCTTCCATTTATTTATTTATTTATTTACGAGGCAGAGAAAGAGAGAGAGAGGAAGTCTTGCATCTGCTAGTTTACTCCTCAAATGGCCACAACTGGTGAAGCTGTGTCAATCTGAAACCAGGAGCCAGGAGGTTTCTCCTGGTCTCCCACGCAGGTGCAGGGACCCAAGCACTTTGGCCATCTTCCACTGCCTTTCCAGGCCATAACAGAGAGCTGGACTGGAAGTGGAGCATCCAGGACTTTAACCAGTGCCCTTATGGGATGCTGGTGCCCAGGTGGCAGCTTAGTCCACTACGCCACAGCACAGGACCCACAGATAACACTTTAATATGCTGATTTCCTTTCCCTTAGGCAAATTCCCAGGAGTGGGATGCCTGGGTCATATGTTATGGCTATCATCAGATTTCTGAGGTATCTCCATACTGTCCTCCACAGTGGCTTTACCACTTTACATTCCTACCAACAGTGGATTAGGGTACCTTTCCCCCATATCCTCACCAGCAATTATTGTTTGTTGATTTCTCTATGACAGCCATTCTAACAGGGGTGAGATGAAACCTCATTGTAGTTTTGATTTGTATCTCCCTGATGGCTAGTGATCATTTTTCATGTGACTGTTGGCCATTTGGATTTCCTCTTTTGAAAAATTCCTGTTTAAGTCCTTTGCCCATTTCTGTGTTGTTTGTTTTGTTGTTGTTGAGTTTGTTGATCTTTTTATATATTCTTGTTATTAATACTTTACCAGTTGTATAGTTTGCAAATAATTTCTCCCATTATGTCAGTTGCCTCTTCACTTTGCTGACTGTGATACAGTGTAGAAGCTTCTCAATTTGATGTAATCCCATTTGTCAATTTTGGCTTTGCCTGTGCCTCTGGAGTTTTTCCAAGAACTCTTTGCCTATGCCAGTGTCGTGCAGAGTTTCCCCAATATTCCCTAGTAATTTCATGGTATCAGGTCATAGATTTAGGTCTTTAATCCATCTTGAGTGGATTTTTATGTAAAGTGTAAGGTAGGGGTCTTGCTTCACACTTCTGCTTTTAGAAATCCAGTTTTCTCAGTAGCATTTGTTGAAGAGTGTCCTTGCTCCAGGGATTGATTTTAGCTCTCTTGTCAAAGATAAGTTGATTGTAGATGCATGGGTTGATTTCTGGCATTTCTAATCTGTTCCATTAGTCTATCCATCTATTTTTATATCAGTACCAGGCTATTTTGATTATAACTGCCCTGTAGTATATCTTGAAATTCAGTATTATGATGCCTCTGGCTTTGTTTTCGTTGTGTAAGATTGCTTTAGCTATTCAGGGTCTCTTGTGTTTCCATATGAATTTCAGCATCATTTTTTTGTATATCTGAGAAGAATGTCTTTGGTATTTTGATTGGTATCGTATTGATTCTGTAAATTGCTTTTGGTAGTATGGACATCTTTATGACAATTTTTTTAAAGATTTATTTATTTCTTTGAAAGTCAGTTACACAGAGAGAGGAGAGGCAGAGAGCGAGAGAGGTCTCCCATCCACTGGTTCACTCCCCAAGTGGCTGCAACAGCCACAGCTATGCCGATCTGAAGCCAGGAGTCAGGAGCTTCTTCTGGGTCTCTCATGCAGGTGCAGGGGCACAAGGACTTGGGCTATTGTCTACTGCTTTCCAAGGCCATAGCAGAGTGCTGGGTTGGAAGTGGAACAGCCAGGTCTTGAATCAGTGCCCATATGGGATGCTGGCACTGCAGGCACCGGCTTTACCAGCTACACCACAGCGCCGACCCTGATGATATTGATTCTTACAATCCATGAACATTGAAGATTTTTTCCATTTTTTTGTGTATTCTATTTCTTTAATGTTTTGAAATTTTCATCATAGAGATCTTTGTAATCCTTGGTTTATTCTAAGGTATTTGCTATTTTTGTAGTTATTGTGAATGGGATTGATCTTAAAAGTTCTTTTGCAGCTGTGGCATTGTCTGTATATAAAAAGGCTATTGATTTTTATGTGTTGATTTTATATCCTGCCACTTTACTAAACTCTTTTATGAGTTCCAATAGTGGAGTCTTTTGGATCCCCTATTTATAGAATCATATTATCTGCTAATAGGGATAGATTGACTTTCTCTTTCCCAATTTATGTCCCTTTGATTTATTTTAATTGCCTCATGGCTCTGGTTAAAACTTCCAGGACTATATTGTATAAAGAAATGAGAGTGGGCATCCTTGTATGGTTCTGCATCTCAGTGGGAATGCTTCCAACTTTTCCCCACTCAATAGGATGCTGGCCATGGGTTTTGTCATAAATTGCCTTGATTGTGTTGAGGAATATTCCTTCTATAGCCAGTTTGTTTAAAGTTGTCATCATGAAAAGCTGTTGTAGGGGCCGGCACTGTTGTGCAGTGGATTAAAGTCCTGGCCTGCAGTGCTGGCATCCCATTGGGTGCCAATTCTAGTCCCAGTTGCTCCAGTTCTGAACTAGCTCTCTGCTACAGCCTGAGAAAGCAGTAGAAGATTGCCCAAGTGCTTGGGTCCCTGCACCTGTGTGGGAGACCCAGAAGAAGCTCCTGGCTCCTGGCTTCAGATTGGATCAGCTCAGCTCTGGCCATTGAGGTCATTTGGGTAGTGAACCAGCATATGGAAGACTTCTTTGTCTCTCTGGCTCTACCTCTCTATGTAACTCTGTATTTCAAATAAATAAAATAAATCTTTTAAAAGAAGAAAATATGTTGTATTTTATCAAATGCTTTCTCTGCATCTATTAAGATATTCATGGTTTTCTTCAGTTTGTTAATGTGATGTAACACATTGATTGATCTGCGAATGTTGAAGCATTCTTGCATTTCAGGGATAAATCCCATTTGATCTGGGTGAATGATCTTTCTGATGTATTATTCGATTCTATTGGCTAGTATTTTGTTGGGATTTTTTGCGTCTATATTCATCAGAGAGATCACTCTATAGTTCTTTTTCTCTGTTGTATCTTTTTCAGGGAGAGGGAGAGGGAGAGGGTTTAGGAATTAAGGTTATGCTGGCTTTATAAAGGAGTTTGAGATGATTCCCTCCCTCTCAATTGTTTTGAATAGCTTGAGAAGAATTGGAGTTAGTTTTTGTTTATGTGTCTGGTAGAATTCAGCAATGAAGCCATTTGGTCCCAGGGTTTTCTTTTTGGGGAGATTCTTTGTTACTGATTCAATTTCTTTCCTGGTTATTAGTCTTTAGGTTTTCTGTGCCTTCATGGCTCAATTTAGGTAGATTGTATGTGTTCAGGAATCTCTCCATTTCTTCTAGGTTTTCTGGTTTGTTAGTATATAGGTCTTTGTGGTAATTTCTGATGATTCTTTTTATTTCTATAGTGTTTGTTGCTACATTTGTACTTTCACCTCTAATTTGATGGATTTGGGTCTTCTCTCTTCTCTTTTTTGGTTAGTTGGGCCAATGGTGTGTCAATTTTATTAAGTGCATGTACATTTATAGTAGTCACATCTTCCTGTTGAATATATCCCTTAATCATTACATAGTATCCTTGTCTCTTTTAACAGTTTTAATGTTAAAGTCTATTTTGTCTGATATTAGGATAGCTACATCAACTGTTTTTTTGGTTTCTGTTAGCATAGAATATCTTTTTCCATCCTTTCACTTTCAGTCTGCCTATATCTTTGTTGGTGAGATGTGTTTCTTGTAGACAGCAAATAGATGAGTTTTGTCTTTTAATCCACTCAGCCGGTCTGTGTCTTTTAACTGGAGAGTTGAGGCCATTTACTCTCAAGGTGACTATTGATAAGTAATGATGTGGCCCTGCCATTTTCCTATAAATGTTCCTATGTTGACTTTAGATTTCCTTTATACTTTTACTGGGAGATTTTCTGCCTTCACCTTCTTTTTTTTAACTTTTATTTAATGCATATAAATTTGCAAAGTACAGCTTATGGATTACAATGGATTTTCCCCCCATAACTTCCCTCCCACCTGCAACCCTTCCCTTTCCTGCTCCCTCTCCCCTTCCATTCACATCAAGGTTCATTTTCAATTCTCTTTATATACAGAAGATCAGTTTAGTATATATTAAGTAAAGATTTCAACAGTTTGCAGCCACATAGAAACACAAAGTGAAAAATGCTGTTTGAGTACTAGTTATAGCATTAAATCACAATGTACAGCACATTAAGGACAGAGATCTTACATGAGGAGTAAGTGCACAGTGACTCCTATTGTTGACTTAACAAATTGACACTCTTGTTTATGGCATCAGTAATCACCCTACGCTCTTGTCATGAGTTGCCAAACTATGGAGGCCTTTTGAGTTCACCGACTCTTATCATATTTAGACAAGGTCGTAGTCAAAGTGGAAGTTCTCTCCTCCCTTCAGAGAAAGGTACCTCCTTTTTTGATGGCCTGTTCTTTCCACTGGGATCTCACTCGTAGAGATCTTTCATTTAGGTCATTTTTTTTTTTTTGACAGAGTGTCTTGGCTTTCCATGCCTGAAATACTCTCACGGGCTTTTCAGCTGGATCTGAATGCCTTAAGGGCTGATTCTGAGGCCAGAGTGCTGTTTAGGACATCTGCCATTCTATGAGTCTGCTGGCCTTCACCTTCTTTCATAGCAATGACCATGAAATATATCTCACCATTCTCTCCTAGTCTGTAGGGTTTCTGATGAAAAGTCCACTGTGAGTCTAATTGGAGCTCCTCTGAAGGTAATCTGGTGTTTCTCTTGTGCACATTTTACAATCTTTTCTTTGAGTTTTACTGTGGAGAGTTTGACTACAGTGTGTTGTGGTGAAGACCTTTTCTGGTCATTTCTATCAGGAATTCTATGTGCTTCCTATACTTGGATGTTCCTTTCTTTTTCCAAATTAGGGAAGCTTTCTGTAATTATTTCACTAAAAAGGCCTTCTAATCCATTCTCTTTCCATGCCTTCAGGAACTCCCAAGGCCCATATGTTGATTGTTTGATAGTATCATAGTATCCTATACATCTCCAGCACTGTTTTTTAGTTTTCTAATTTTTGGCATGATGTAAAATTTCTAGAGATTTGTGTTCTAATTCGGATATTCTTTTTTCTGCCTCACTGAATCTGTTGTTAAGGCTTTCCACTGCATTTTTCATTTGTTCTATTGAATTCTTCATTTCCAATATTTCATTTTGATTTCTCTTTAAAGTCAATTTCATGGGAAAATTTTCCATTTGTGTCATGTATGGATTTCCTTAGTTTGTGGATTTGCTTCTGGTTACTTCTAAGTAATCCTACAATCAACTTTTTGAATTCTGTTTCTTACATTTCTTCAATCTCTTCATCTTCACATTCTAGTATTGAAGTGTTGTGTTCTTTTGGAGGCATCATGTTGCCTTCCCTATTCTTGTTTCTTGATTAGGTGCATTTACTAGTAGGCATTTGTGGAGATACTTGTTGGTTTCTTTTTTTTCTCCCTGTAATTGCTTAGTGGAGTGTCTGCTCTTTCAGTGAATACCCAGAGGTGTGTGTTGTGTGTGGTCAGGGAGCTGTGTTCAGTGCTCCAGGGTGAGATGACTATCCAAGGTGACATCCAAGTTGGGTGTGGCATATCTCCTTTTAAAAAAAAATCAGAGGGGAGGTTTGTTCAGCTCTATTGGCATAGTCTCACGCTCACCTCCTCTCCTCAAAGGAAACCAATGCTAGCCCCAGTGTGTAAAGTAGTCATCATAAGAGCCACACAAAGGATCCATGCAATCCCTAGACTGAGCACAGATCTCATAGCAATAACCCTCACCCAGGAATTAGGGAGCCCTGAGAATGTGGAGATGTCCACAGTGACTGCCCAAAGTCCCAGCAACACCATGAATCCTCCCACATGCACCCTTTTTAGTGAAATAATTATAAAAAGTTTCCCTAATTTGGAAAAAGAAAGGAACATTCTCAGGTCAATTTTTAAAGATTTCTTTACTTGAAAGGGAGAGTGAAAGAGAAAAAGATGGGATTTGGAGGGCAGGTATCTTCCATCCATCTGTTCACTCCCCAAATGACTGCAGCGACCAGGGTTAAGTCAGGCTGAAGCCAGGAGCCCAGAATTCCATCCAGGTCTCCCATGAGTGCTAGGGGCCCAAGTACTTGGGCCATCATCTAACGCCTTCCCATGTGCATTAGCAGGGAGCTGGATCTCTGCTGAGTGGAGGAGCCAGGACTCTAACTGGTTCTCTGATTTGGGATGCCAACATCACAAATGGTTGCTTAGCCCACTGCACCACAACAACACTCCCTCATTAGGTTATTAAGAGAGATTAATGTCTTTCTTGCAAGTCTTAGTTCTTGTGGTACTATTAGTTCTTAAGAAAACAGATTGTTACGAAGCAGGTCTTCTTTGTTTGTCTCTTCTCCTCTTAGCACATGTCCTACTTTTCTGCTGTACAATGAAATAGCCCAAGGCCCTCACCCAACATGACTGCCCTATTGTGGGATTTACCAACTTCTAGAACCATGACCAATAAATCTCTGCTCTTTAGAAATTTCTCAGTCTCAGGTATTTTGTTACAGCATCAGAAAACAGACCCTGAACAGGTGTGTGTGTGTGTGTGTGTATATGTGTGTGTGTGAAATGAACAAAATTGCTTGCCATTCTTTCATTGTCTGCCTTGGGCCTGCCTCTCCACACTAACTCCTTCTGCTTCCTTGTACATACGTTGCACTGTAGGTGCCAAAAGTTTTTGTCTGAAGCTGCCTGAAGTTGCATGACCATGGGTTATTTTCTCCATGCCATATATTGCCCCTTCTAGGTCTTTCTCCCACTTGTTGCTTATCCTTCAGTGTTCAGCTCAAGAAATATTTACTTGTAGCTATTCTCTAGGCATTGTTGACAGCACAAGAATGTGCCATTTATTGCACCACTCTGCCTGTGTATACCTCTGTTATTTTACTTAATCTTCCATAATTTCAGTAGTCAGTTTTCCTAACCAAATGGCCAAAGTCTGTACAGGAAACAGTACTCAGAGGAAATTATGAAATGCTTTTATGAAGGGACTATTTTCAGAAGAGGACAGCATAAGGGAATTGATTGTTGGATACAACAGCCATATGAGTGTTAGAGCTTGGAGGAGGGGATTATAATTGCAAAGGTGCCGTCAAAATGATGTCTTCCATGGCTGAACTCAATCAGAGGACATAAAAGCAAGGATCCCAGTGATACAACTCACAGAAGTCAAGACCTTGGGGAACAGGGTAGGGCAGAGAGAAAGGTGGACTTGGGGGAGAGATGGCAAACCAACCAACCAGCTCATTCAATGGTTAGGGTCAACTTTTTAAAAATGTAGGTTTTGATTTCTCAATACCTAGATTCATTGAGAGGTATTATTTAAAGATGGTTAAGCCATTATAGCTCTTTGATAGTTATCTTTTGAAACTTTTTTAAAAAAAAGATTTATTTATTTATTTGAAAGGCAGAGATACAGAGAGAGAAGGAGAGAGGTCTTCCATCTGCTGGTTCACTCTCCAAATGGCTGCAACAACCAGGGGTGGGCCAGGCTGAAGCTAGGAGACAGGAGCTACACAAATGTGTGCGGGGGCCCAAGGAGTTGGGCCATCTTCCACTGCTTTCCCAGTCACAATAGCAGGGAGCTGGATCAGAAGTGGAGCAGCTGGGACTCGAACCAGAGTCTATACAGGATGCTGGCACTGCAGGCAGAGGCTCAGCCTTCTACACTACAGCACCAGCCCCTGGAACTTTGTCTAGTTGATTAACCGATTAACAAGTCCTAAGGGAGGGGGGGACCTTCACTGCCAGTATTCTCTTACTCCTGATCCTTATTAAAGCAAAATTAATCTAATTAATTACCCAAGTATAAAATTAGAATAGATTCTAGGCTATTTATAGAAATAACAAGCCTGTCATTCCACTAACTTCCTCAGGCTCCTTGTTGTATTTCCAAACACCTTGCCAGCCTTCTCTTCGGGAAATTGCAAGCCTTTGTTCTAATATTCTGCAGGAGGAATACACACTCACACAACTACTGCACCATTTCAATCTCTGCATAGGATAATTAAAATGGCTGTGAACAATTTAAGACTTTTTGCAGCAAGTCTTTATCCTCCAGCTTTTGGCTGAGCTGTGGAAACTTTATGTGCAATAAAACTGCCTAGTTCTTGAACCAGATAAACTCTTTTCCCAGTGAGAAAATATCATATAGAGACTGATTTATATGTCCTTCATGTATGTTCAGGAAATATTTAACCAGAATATAGTATTTATTATTTATGAGAGTTGAAGAAAAAATTGGAAAATGGATTGCTTGACTCTTGTTAGGAAAGGCTAATGCTACTAGAGCAAATTTATTGAAAAGTCCAACTGCTGAGTTCAGAGGCAACATACAACTTTTTATTTAAGAACAATAGATAAACCAGCCACCAAAATTAAGACTTGCCTACATGATGTGGTATTAAGGGAACTAGTTTATTTAATATGCATGATTTAAGTAATGCTTGATTTTTGTGATTATGGCAGTCATTGACATTTTTGGTAACAAGAATGAATCATTCTAATCATTTGAAAGTCAACTATTTCTAAGATTTTTTTTAAAAAAATGTACAAGACATATAAAATCACCATTACCTGAAAAATCTGCTGATAGTGAGAGCTACCTTTATTGAGCATCTTATACTATAAGCTCCATGTTAGACATTTTTTCATAGACTCTCATTTCATCCTTTCAATCCTGGGATTGAATACTGGCAATCCTATTCTACAGATAAGTGAAATGAGAATGGGAGAAGTTAAGTAAGTTTCCCAATATCATAAAATTGTTAAGGTAAAAACCAGAATTTTATTTAATCCAGGTCTCATTGTTCTTTCCACTTCAAAAATACTTAAAGAAATGTAAAAACGCTATTCTATATTGGTTTGCTTTTCTCCACATAATTTCATTGTATTTTGCTAATTAAGAAGGAAGTCAAATAAACAACTTATATAGCATTATAAAATCTGTAATGCTTTTTGTGTAGTGTAGCGATGTTTGTACCTTTAGTATTTATTGAATGGTCCTTCTAATTGAACTCATTTTGCTAATTTGCTCAAATATTTCAATTTCTGCAAAAGTTGCCAAAAAGTGTTTAAAGAGAACAATGGGCACATTTTTAAAGTAGAATAAATCAAAACAGCATGGGCACATGCTAAAGATTAATTTAGGATCATTTACATATATGGCATTCTGAGAAAAAGGAGGCGCTTCTTTAAGTGTGGAAAAAGGAATGCAACCTATTCCTTGCAAGGGCATATGAGTGGATCTCATGTTCTCACACATGGCTTTGTTTTCAAATTCTTGAAAGTGCAGAAATTCTTTTAATTTAAAGGTGAGCCCATGGAAAATCTGGACCAGCTGTAGAAAACCATCGGGGAGCTCAGTGCCACAGCCACTTTTTTGGTTGTGACACCACCCCAGGGTGATCTGACCCTCTGCTCACCACTGTTCTGAATTATCAAAGACAGGCACCTCTGTCCCCATGGCCACAAGGGAGATGCTTCCATGGAATTCGTTGTCTCATTAGCTGATAACCACCTAAAGGATGTTGAGCATAAGAAACTCAGTCTGGATTCAAGATTCCAGACTCTCCCCCAGAAGAAAGACTACCCCAAAAGCATTAAATTCAGTTCATTAGATGGTAGGAGGAGCGAAATAGCTGTATTTCAGTGCATCAATTGAGGGACCCAGAAAAACAAGATCACCATGACTTTCTTTCTTTGAGGTCATGTGAAGTTTAAGTGATTTTTACTATCCCACATTCCAGAGTGTCCTTTACTATGGATTCATTTCCCATGGTAGTTCATCATTCTATATTTATGGCATTTTTATTAGGTAACAACATCTCTTCTGGGTCATTGTGCTACCCCATATTTCTGGAAGCCTTCCCACCCATCACTGTCGGGGGCTGATGGGTTTGAAAATCCTATTCTTGAACGAGGCAGGTAAAAGTGGCTTTATAAGTATTTGTTTCGAGTGTCCCGAGAAAAGTCCTGGGGAGAGAAAAACAGCTAACAAAGCCTGATGCCGTCCACTGTGAAGATCTGTGCGTTGAAAGCTGGCTAAGCCGGAGTAATCGGCTTAACATAGCCATAATTAGTGTGTGCGCCTCTTCGCTTCATTAACCTCCGTTAACCAGGACGGGATGGAAATCAGTGGCTCCTCTGCGGGGTCCCCGAATTATGAATTTACCAAGTAGAGCTGAGAATGACACGAACTGCCCGAGCACGGGTCCTTGGATGTCCGAGGCCTCTTTCTGCTTGGTTGCTGCCCAGGTTTGGCAGCGATGTCCCCTCGCCCTGCATCCACCTCCTTCCTCCTCCTTCTGGCTGTTTTGAAAACGCGAAGGAACGGTTTGGAAGAGTCCAGGAGGTCCAGGAGGTCGCTGGCAGTCCCTGAAGCCGTCAACAGCTTTTCCCTTCCCTGGCCAGCCCGGGAGTCACCTGGTTCTGCCCACGCTGGAGAAGCTGGGCGAGGTGCGCCCTACCCTGCAAGGGCAGCTTTCTCTGGCTCCGCCGGGCGGGGTGGGGGGGGGGGGCACTGCAGGGAGTGGGGAGCGGGGAGCGGGGAGCGGGGAGAGCTCTGGGTGTTGACGGGTGTCATCCCTCACCTGTCACTCAGATGATGCGGGAGTGCTGCCCCCTGGAGGCGCCCGTGTCCTGGGCTTGGAGGCGGGTACCCTAATTTGCCGCAGGGCCCGCAGGTAGCACAGTGCACAGGGCCTGTAGCCAACACAGAGGCTGGGCCTCTCCCGTTAACTGGGGGCCGCTGTCGGAAGGGCATGTGGGCCTACTGCGGAAAGAACCCCCCCCCCCAAAGGAGCCCGAAATATGGATGCTCACGTGCAGTCACTGAATTTTCATGCCTGGCAACTAACTCAGTGAAGAGAAAAACAAGCAAAAAGTGTCATGGCAGAACCATGGGGACTACATTCAGTGCCTCCCCCAAGGTCTCTGCTGAAGGTCTATGATGTTCAAGCACTTGACTTAGCCAGTGGATCTCCTATCTGGTACCCCCACCCCCCACTTTTTAAATAAAATTTCTTAATAAATGCAAGAACAATTCTTTCACATAGCAAAGAATGCATCTGTATAGCATATAACTTTGAAAAATAATATCACCAGATGTACATGTCCAAGTGAGTGTTGTTCCTTCAAAACACTGGGTTGCCTTAGTGATTAGACACTTACTCCAACCGTGCTGTTGTCAGTCACTGCTTTGCTGGCGCTTTTCTTTAGGAAGTACCTTCAAAACCAGTTAGCAAGCCATTTGAGGAAACTGGGTTCATGATTTAAGTGGCATTTGCTGTTTTAAACCACAAAAGAAACTATCCAGCTGTTCCAGCCACTCTGGTCAGTAGATCTGACTATAAACAACTGGAGGCTATTTCCAAAAAAATATTTCAGCTTATTCTCGACGGGCTTCATTCTTGAGAATTCAGAAGAATGTGCTGGAGGTTTTCAGGTTGACTCCAAAAGAGGAGTTCCAAAATGTTCTAAGTGCAGCATCACCACTGGTCCCCTGTGTGACTTTGGAAGGGCACGCATTCACTGCACTGGGCAAGTCCGACAAGTGGGTGAAACTAAATAGTGCTGGGTTGGTGGAAGGTATATTGATTATCAGCCTGAACTCTGGCGTGCAACCAACTGGGTTCAATCCTCCCTTTATCACTTACTAGCTACATACTCCTGCACAAGTTGGTTAATTGCCCCATGCCTCAGTTTCCCTGTTGTAAATGGAGCTAATAATAGAACATGTAGAAGCTCCTGAACCTAGAGTAAGTGCTATATTGAATGCCATTGCTAAAATAGCACACATCACTTTATAGTCTCACCTTGAATTATAAATGCGTCAGTCAACATCCACACACAACAAGGCAGACACTTCTCTAGGTTGACATCAATTGTAGTAATAAAACATTCTTATGTAGGAAAAAGTGTTCTGAAGATTTATTTTTATTTACTTGAAAAGCATAGTGACAGAGAGTGGGAGAGAGAGAGAAAGAGAACTTCCATTTCTGGCTCACTCCCCCAAATGACTGCAATGGTCAGGGCTGGGCCAAGCTGAAACCAAGAGCCAGGAATCCATCACTCTCTCACATGTGTGGCAGGGGCCCAAGCACTTGGACCATCTTCCGCTGCTTTCCCAGTCACATTAGCAGGGAGCTGGACTGGAAATAGAACAGCCAGGACTGAAACCTGCACTCTGATCAAGATGCTGGCATTGCAGGTGGCAGCCTAACATGCTACACATGGCACAAGCCCGGGATGGTTGCCATCCAAATGAAGTCTGTGAGCCTAATGATTCTTTAAATACATTCCATTTCATTTTGCATTCTAGAAACCTGTATGGAGGTGGAGGGTGGAGACAGCTTCTTTTTTTTCTTTCCTTTTTTCTTTTTTCTTTTTCTTTTTTTTTTTTTTTTTTAGAGATGGAGTTACAGAGAGAGGGAGAGACAGAGAGAAAGTCTTCCATCTGTTGGTTCACTCCCCAAATGGCTGCCATGGCTGGAGCTGGGCCAATCTGAATCCAGGAGCCAGGAGCTGCTTCTGGGTCTCCCACGTGGGTGTAAGGACCCAAGCACTTGGGCCATCTTCTGCTGCTTTCCCAGGCCATAGCAGAGAGCTGGATTGGAGGAAGAGCAGCCGGGACAGGAACCAGTGCCCATCTGGGATGCCAGCGCCATAGGCAGAGGCTTAGCCCACTATACCACAATGCTGACCCATGGAGGTGGCTTTTATAGCGTCACAACATCAGTAGTCTGAAACACTTTCAGGATCTTGGCAAAACATTCATCAGACCCATGACTCTACACTCAGAAAGATGGGCCCTGTAGTCTGTCTTGGGGCAGGTTTGGCTGTTGAAAAGTCTTCCAGATACTGAGAAATCTCTCCTTTATCATCCTCTCTTCTGGAAACCCAGAGGTGATGTGCCTCTAGAGTATTCTCTTTTCCTTTTCCTTTAAGCTATTTCTCTTCAGCCATGGTTTTGTATCCATTCACACTACCCTGCTGCTCTCAACAGACCTTAACTTCTCCAATTCCTTTTCAGGCATAACACTATGAGGCAAGCTGGGTTCTCCAGCTCCTAACCAGGGCTCCCTCACTTGGTGAATTGAATTTGTAAGGATGGAGCTGAGGAGTGCCACTATTTCTATGTTAGTTTAGTTTCTTTTGACAGCTGTATGAGTTCATTTCGAGTTCCTACAATGAAATACCTGAGGCAGACCAACTTTATACAAAAAAAAAAAAAAAAAAAAAAAAAAAAGGCTGTATTTAGCTCACAGCTTTGGAAGTTGAGAGTCCAAAGAGCATTTCACAGGCTTTGGTGAGGGCCCCTCCTTTGTGTGTCTCCCTATAGCAGATGGCATTGCTGGGAGTGCTCAAGGGAGGGAGACACCACATCCCCATCCAGGAAGCAGGAAAGGCTGAGGTCCCACAGTCCCTTTTGAGGGCACGCCCCAATTAACCTACGGATCTCCCACTAGGTCCCACCCCACTACGGTCCCATCTCCCATCTGAGAACCAAGCCTCCAACACATGAACTCTTGGTCAAACCATACCGATGGCATACCGTATTCTTACAAAAGTGCTAAAGGAAATAACTTATTCCCAAATCCTACACCCAGTGAAGACTGTAGGAATGAAAAGGGAAATGAGGACATTCTTAGAGTAGAGAAACAAAGGGAATTTGTCACTAGCAGATCTACCCTGAAAGAATGGCGAGGGAAGTTCTCTAAACAAAAAGGAAATGGGAAAGGAAGTAACTGGACTATGAAGAAGGAGGAAACAACACAGTGGGCCAGATAAAGTGGGGTAAATACAATAAGCTCGTCTTTTCTTCTTGAGTTGTCTATATTTTCCTGAAGCAAAACTTAGAATCCTGATCTGGTTCTGTATATATGTAGAAGAAATATTTAAGAAAACTCTAAATGGAGTGATATAAGGGAAAGGTTCTCATATTTCATTGGAACTAGTAAAATGATGACACCAGTAATCTGTGATAAGTTATGCATATGTACTGTAACACCTGGAGAAACCACTGAGAAAATTAGACAAAGACATAAAGAACACTCTAGGTAAATCAAAATTAAATGATGAGAAGTACTCATGTAGGGGCGAGCATTTGACAGCATTAAAACACTGGTTAGAATGCCCGTATCTCATCTCAGAATGTCTAGGTTCATTATCTGCCTCTGGCTCCTGACTCCAGCTTCGTGCTAATGCAGACCCTGGAAAGCACGGCAATGGCTCAGATGACTGGGCTCCTGCCACACATGTGGAGACCTGGATTCTGTTCTCAGCTTCCATTTTTGTCCTACACACAACACTGGCCATCATGGGCATCTGGGAGTCAACCAGCAGATGAGCGCTCACATTCTTGTGTTTCTGCTCTCTCTTTCTATGTGTGTGTGTTTACTGTCAAATAGATAAATAAATTGGTTAAAAGTATTCATGTAACCAATGTAAAGGAAGGAAAAGTAATTCAAAAATGAAAAATGGAGAGAACAAAAAGGAATCAAAAAACTTTAGCCCTTATATATTCATACTTACATTCAATACAAATGTTCGAAGTACATCAGTTTAAAGATTGACAGACTGGAATAAAAATAGGACCTACATGTTGTCCATAAGGACCTTTCTTCAAATAAAACAATACAGAAAAGCTGAAAGTAAAAGGATGGAAAATGTAAAAGATGAATCATTAAAGGAAAGAATGGTAGCTATATCACATATCAAGGACTTCAAAGCAAATAAAATTACTGGGGACAGAGAGAGAGACATTAGATAGTCATACAAGTGTCAATCTACCCAGAAATCAGAAATCAGAACAATTATAAATGTGTATGTACCAAACAACAGAACTGCAAAATATGTGAAACAAAAACTTAAAGGACTGAAAGGAAAAAAATAGACAAAGCCACAGTTTTATTTGGAGACTTTAACACCCCTCTAACAATAATTGATAGAATAATCAACAGCAAATCAGCAAGGTTATAGGAAAACACACCCACACCATCAACCAGAAGGATCTAATTATCATTTATAAACCACCAACAACAGCATAATATACTTTTTAAATATCCATGGAATATATTCTAACAAATCATACCCAGAGCCATGAAACAAACCTCAACAAATTTTTCTGAAAGGCAGAAAGACACAGTGAGACATACGGAGATCTCCCATCCATTGGTCCACTCCCCAGATGCCTGCACAGCTGGGGCTAGATCATGCTGAAGCCAGGAGCTAGAAACTTAGCCCTAGACTCCCACATTCACCTGCTGCCTCCTAGCAAGTGCATTAGCAGGAAACTAGAGTTGGAGTTTACCCTATATTCAAACCCAGGTGTTCTGATATGGAATGTGGGCATCCCAAACATCATCTTTTGTTGTTTGTTTGTTTTTTAAAGATTTATTTATTTATTCAAAAGTCAGAGTTACATAGAGAAGCAGAGGTGGGGGGAGGGTCTTCCATCCACTGGTTCACTCCCCAACTGGCCACAATGGCCAGAGCTACGCTGATCCAAAGCCAGGGACCAGGAGCCTCTTCCAGATCTTCCCACGTGGATGAAGGGGCCCAAGGACTTGGGCCATCTTCTACTGCTTTCCCAGACCATAGCAGAGAGCTGCATCGGAAGTGGAGCAGCTGGACTTGAACCGGTGCTCATATGGGATGCCAGCACTGCAGGTGGCAGCTCCACACAGTGACGGCTCCTATTGTTTATTTTTTAAAAGCAGTATTTTTAAAAGATTTATTTATATTTATTTGAAAGACAAAGTTATGGAGAGAGGTCTTCCATCACTAGTTCACTCCTTAAATGGTCTCAATGGCTAGAGCTGAGGCGATCAGAAGCCAGGTGCCAGGAGCTTCTTCCAGGTCTCCCATGTGGATGCAGGGGCCCAAGGACTTGGGTCATCCACCGTTGTTTTCCCAGGTCATAGCAGGAAGCTTGATCAGAAGTGGAGCAGCCAGGACTGGAACCGGCACCCCCAAAGGATGCCTGCACTACAGGCCGGGGCTTTAACATGCTGTGTTACAATGTCAGCCCCTAAAGCAGTATTTTTTAAAATTTATTTATGTATTTAAAAGGCAGAGTTAGAATGAGAGAGAGAGAGATACCATTCTTCCATCTGCTGGTTCACTCCCCAAAAGGCCCCAACAGCCGGAGCTGAGCTGATCCAAAGCCAGGAGCCAGGAACTTCTTCCAGGTCTCTCACATGGGTACAGGGACCCAAACACTTGGGCCATCTTCTACTACTTTCCCAGGTGCATTAGCAGAGACTTGGATCCAAAGTGTGCAGCAGAGACTCAAACTGGTGCCCATATAGGATGCTGGTGACTTTATCCACTATACCACAACACCAGTGCACCCAAGCACCATCTTAACCACTAAAGCAAACATCTGTCCCAAACCTCAACATTTAAAGGAATTGAAACTATGTAGAGCATGCTCTCTGGCCACAATGGAATCAAATTGGGAATCAATATCAGAAAGGTAAGAGGAAAATCTAAACACTTGAAAAACAAACATTATTCTAAAAAACAGGTCAAAGAAGAGATCTGAAGAGAAATTTTAAAAATATATTAAACGAAATGAAAATCCTGAAACTACAGATCCAAATTTGTGGAACATAGCTAAAGCAATACAAAGATGTGAAGTTAGGGTCCAGCATTGTGGCATAATGGATTAAGCCACCACCTGCAACACCAGCCTCCCATATGACACCATTTCAAGTCCCCATCACTCTACTTCTGATCCAGCTCCTTACTGATGCACCTGGGAAACAAGTGGAAGATGACCCAAGTCTTGGGGCCCTGCATCCATGTGGGAGACCCAGAGGAAGCTACTGGCTTCAGCTTGACCAAGACCTGGCTGTTTGGGGGCTGAACAGCAGGAGGACAATCTCTCTTTCTGGCTCTCCCTCTCTCTCTCTCTGTAACAGTGCCTTGCAAATAAATAAATAAATAAATTTTTCTTTAAAAAAGTAAATTTGGAATATCAAATGCATCCATCAGAAAAGAGGGAACATTCTAAACTTAATAGTATAAGTTCCTTCCTCAAGACAGTAGAAAGAGGAAAAATAAACCACAAGAAACAGAAGAAAAAAATAATAAACAGCAGAAACCACTGAAATTGAAAATAGAAAAAAAATCATGAAGAGGAACCGATTCTTTGAAAAATGAAGTCAACAAAATTAACAAACCTTTGGAAAGACTGACTAGAGGGAGAGAGGACATGAACTACCAATAAAAAGCCAAGACTACTATTTTTCTTACAGTTGATTGATCTAACAGATGAGAATTTTTTTTTAAATAATAACACCAAAGATGTATTCGGTGATACAGCCACCATAGTGTGGTGTAGCGGACAAAATGGGTGGAGGCATCACTTGGTGTGAGCCCAACAGAAGTGAGCTCATTCCTGAGGATGACACGAATCTGCCGCCGCAGCCCCGTCCCTCCAGGAGACCAAGTGGCCGCTCCAAGTCAAGTGGTCTCCATCAGACTTTCTGTATCTTGGAAAGAGCAAGGACTCACCTTGGCAGAACTTGCCACTTATTGCACTCACGGATTTGCCTGCAGAGCTTCAGCTGGTATCTGAATATTTATTCTGTTGTACAGAGCCCATGTGTAATTACATTGGAATGAAGGGCTCACTTTAAAGAACAGGAGGTATAGGGGCCAGCATATGACCATGGAATCCACTGGTCCTGTAGCACGCTGGAGCTTTCAACCTGATAGAACAATGGAACGGCCTGTTAAAGGTGATTCTGAGAGTGGCCGGTGCTGTGGCTGAGCAGTCTCAGCTGCTCCACTTCCCATCCAGCTCTCTGCTGTGGCCTGGGAAAGCAGTGGAAGATGGCCCGAGTCCTTGGGCCCCTGCACCCATGCAGGAGACCTGGAAGAAGCTCCTGGCTCCTGGTTTCAGATCAACACAGCTCCAGTTGTTGTGGCCAGTTGAGGAGCGAACCAGTGGATGGAAGGTTCTCTCTCCCTCTCCCTCTCTCCCTCTCCCTCTCCCTCTCCTTTCTCTATGTAACTCTGACTTTTGAATAAATAAATAAATATTTTTTAAAAAGTTTCCTCTGAGGGGCTGTTGAGGATGTGGTACCCCCCTTCCAGGAAGCAGAGTATAATGTAAATCAGTACCCACTCTGCGGTGTGGTATCATTTAGATAGCAAACTAAGAGTCAAAGTTATTCTTACTGTAACTGCCGGCCATTTACTTAGGACTCTGATTCAGAAGTATTGTCCCCAGAGGAAGAATGCTTTCACCAGTGGGCACGGCAAGAGTCCTATTAAATTTCAAACTAAGTATAGCACCCATTCATGGTGGGTTCCTAAGGCTGAGAGACCAATGGTCAAGGGAAAGAGTCAGTTGCCGGAAGGGAATGGGTGTGCATGTTCAGCACCCACGTGATCCACGCAAATGCCACTTGGGACTCCTTCACTCCATTTGAGAGTAAAATGGCTAAGTTCAACAGCCACAGCCCAACAGCCACAACCTGAGAAGGGCAAGGGATTGGGACCTAGGACCTCTCAGGGATGAGGATCTGGGTCACCCTACCAGGTGAGCCACTGACATCAGCAGAGGTGCTCTAGCTAAGGGTGAGGGGAATCTAGATTGGATGGTTGAGGGGGGAAGATGACTGTTGTGGGGTCCTGAAGACCAGCAGCTGTGGCAGGGGCTATAGTTTGTCCCTCTAACCTTCCTTTTATAAGTTTCCCTCGGGAAGAAAGGGCTGTCAGAATCCTGAATTAGCTCCTTCCGGGACTTTAACAGAGCCAGTGGATCTAAGTGGTGCAAGACATGGACTGTAGTGGAAGCTATGAGGGACTCCCTCAGAAGCAACCACCCCTTCAACTGCACAACTCTTCCCTGTCCCTGCATTTTGCTGGTTTTTTTTTTTATTTGTTTATTTGAAAGGCAGAATGACAGAAAGAGGGAGAGATATAGCTCTTTCATTCTTTGCTTCACTCCCCAAATACCCACAGCAACCAGGGCTGGGGTCTCTATGTGGGTGGCAAGGACCCAAGTACTAGACCATTATCTGCTGCCTCCCAGGCACATTAGTGCAAAGCTGAATCAGAACTGGAGGCAGGGGCTGGCACTGTGGCATAGCGGGTAAAGCCTCAGCCCTAGTGCTGGCATCCCATATTGGTGCCAATTTGAGTCCCTGCTGCTCCACATCCAATCCAGCTCTCTGCTATGGCCTGGGAAAGCAGTGAAAGATGGCCTGAGTGCTTGGGACCCTGCACCCATGCAGGATATTTGCCAGAAGCTCCTTGCTCCTAGCTTCAGATCAGTGCAGCTCGGGCCGTTGTGGCCATCTGGGGAGTGAACCAGCAGATGGAAGACTTCTCTCTCTCTCTGCCTCTGTCTCTCTGTAACTCTGCCTTTAAAAAAAAAAAAGAAGAAGAAGAAGCTGAAGCAACACTCAAATCCAGGCACTCCAGTATGGAATGTAGGCCACCCAAGAGGTGGCTTAACCTGGTGAACCCAACACCCACTCCCAGCCCTAAACCTTTAAATTGAAGTACTCCATCGCCCCAGTGCTGAGAGTGTTGATGGCTGACAGTTTGTAGCTGTGTTCTCCTTCCCAGTGATTGCCCTTGGTTGAAGAAGAAAGCCACCTTGCCCAAGGTCATAGCTTCTTCTTGATGGCAGCCCATGCCCAATGATTGTCAATCAATGAAAAATTTTAACAGTCCAACTTCCTTGTCCCAATTTGGAATGTCTCTTTGGGGCCAGGCACTCTAGTTCCAGAGTTCCCTGTGGGATCAGTTGAGGCTTTCATTGTAATTAGGTCACAGCCCAACCCTCCTCCCCCCCCCCCCCCAACCTCTGGTCCTGCTATCTCTCCTCCTCCACGCTTGGATTTCCTGTACACAGATCTCAGACCCAGAGTCTGCTTCCTAGGGAAACCAACCTGCAGCAGTTTCAAGAGTTGGATCTACCCCTTCCTATATCTTCTTACTTTAAACATAACATTTCTTATCCTCAAGGCAGGGGGGAACCCTTTAAATTCTGTTTATTTGGGGCATTAGCTTTTGTGATAACTTATAAAATTACTTTTGATTTTGAGAGGTAGAAAGAGAGAGAGAGAGAGAGGTGGTGGGGTGTCCCTCTCATTGGTTCACTCCACAAATGCCTATGATGACTGGGCTGGGCCAAATTACCACACAGGTTCTAGGTCTCCCAAATTGGTGGCAGGAACCCAATTAGTTGAACTGTCATGGCTGCCTCCCAGGATCTACATGGGCAGGAAGCTGAAGCCAGGATTCAAAGCTAGGCACTGTGGCACTGTGGCATGAGATGTAGTTATCTTAACTGCTGCGCTAAATGCCTGCTCCTTGAGACTTTTACATTTTCATCCTTGGCCCCATGCTCTTGTTTTCAGATTATATCACAAAGCAAGAGCTCGCCTACAAGAATTTTACATGGTCATATGGGTTTCTTTTTTATTTTTTTTTTAAGAAATTATGGTACATATATACACTACAGAGTACTACTCAACTGTAAAAAAAAAAAAAAATGAAATCCTGCCTTCTGCAACAACTGGAAACCACTGTACTTAGTGAAATAAGCCAGTCCCCAAAAGACAGAAATCATGTTTTCCCTGATCCAAGGTAACTAATAGAGTATCTAAAATGTAATGTATTGGAATGAAATAGATACTTTGAGATTTGATGATTGCTTACAGCCCTGGTCTCTTCTGTTGAGGAGCAGTGTTTTTTGTTTTTGTTTGTTTTTCTCTTCATACTATTTGTTGAACTCTTTTACTTAGAGTAGGGTTAACTATACAATCAATAATTATACTGAAAATAGATCTTTGTAAGATTTAAGAGTGGGAATCCGAGAAGGAGAGGGAGGAAGGGTTGGAGCATGAGCAAGAGGGCAAGCAGGGAAGTACCACTGTGTTCCTAAATCTGTGTATTGAAACATAGGAAACTTGTATAACTTAAGTACAATTTTAAAAAACATTTATTTGAGAGGCAGAGTTATAGACAGAGAGAAGGAGAGACAGAGAGGTCTTCCTTCCATTGGTTCACTCCCCAAATGGCTGCAACAGCCAGAGTTAGGAGCCAGAAGCTTCTTCCTGGTCTCCCATGTGGGTGCAGGGTCCCAAGGACTTGGGCCATCTTCTACTGCTTTCCCAAGCCATGGTAGGGAGCTGGATTGGAAGTAGAGCAGCCAGGATATGAACCGGTGCCCATATGGGATGTCATTGCCACAGATGGAGGCTTAGCCTACTATGCCACAGTGCCAGCCCCACTTGGGTTTCTTTGGTTTACTTCTTGCTCTTTTTTTTTTTTTTAATTGGGGCCATCTGTAATAGCCCAGTGAAAAATTACATTTTTAATCCTTCCCAAATGTTCTTAGCTGTGTTTCCTCATCTGCAAAAAGGTTTCCATAAACTCTTTGTATTTTCTAGGTTCTGCTTTTGTCGTCTAGGGTACATGTCTAACCCAACCAGTAGATGACTAATTTCTTTAAAAATTCTAGAGTCAGTTTAGGCCTGTTCAGCTAGCCCTCCCACTTCGCTCTACCCCCTCTTTGGAGAAGCAGGAAAAGGCACCAATGAGAGATTCTTCCTTAGGAATGAGGAGGATTCAGAAATCTTCCAGAGCCCCTCCCCTTGCGTGGGATGGATCCTGCCCTTAGGCAGCCCCTTGAAGTATTCTGCTGCAGCCTCTAGAACTGGCCCCACAGTGCGGCCAGCTGGACTGACTGCTGGGCTTCAGCCTAGGTTTCTGTGTTTCACTTCTTCTTCTTCTTCTTTTTTTTTTAAAGAAAATTTTTATTTACTTGAAAAGCAGAAAGAGGGTGGGGGGAGAGAGAGAGATCATCCATCTGCTGGTTCATTACTCAAATGCCCACAGTGGCCAGGACTGGGCCAAGCTGAAGTCAGGAGCTTCATCCAGGTCTCCCACATGGGTGCAGGGGCCCAAGCACTTGGGCCATCTTTCCACTGCTTTCCCAGGTGCGTTAGCAGGGAGCTGGATTGGAAGTGGAGCAGCCTGGACTCAGACTGACACCTGTATGGGATGCCAGCATTGTAGGAGCACCTTAACCCCTGATGCCACAACACCAGCCTGTGTTTCACTTCCATCCTCTACTGGGCCAGGAACCAAAGCTAGCCTCATCCAGTTGACTGAGGCGCTGACCCTTGCTTCTAGTTTCTGACACCTTTGCTTCCAGTATTTCTACTTAATGCATATGTCCACCCTTGGGCCAACACACTGGTCAACAAGGATGCCAGATTCCCATATGCTTCCTCTTACTCTCTGAGCAGGCCCTTCACATGAATGCTGGCCCAAGTCGCACCCATTTCCATGACAACTGGATTTGCGCCCAAGGCTTTTCAACTGTTAGTCTCTGCAGCCCAAGAGTTCCCCTGCCCTGTGCCAGCCACTTCAACAAAATCCTGTTTCACAATGAATGCCCATGTAGTCATCACTTTAGTCAGTTCTGTTGCTTTGGCAAATTTGTCCCTGTCACTGAGAACTGAGACTATAATACTACGAAGATCTTCAAAAAGTTCCTGGAAAATGTGTATTATGGAAAAAAAAAAAAAAAAACTATGCATTTGGATCTGGCTGAAGAACCCATGAGAGTATTGTAGGCATGGAAAGCCAAGAAACCATGGAAAAGAAAAAAAGAAGAAGACCTAAATGAAAGATCTCTGGGAGTGAGATCCCAGTGGAAAGAATGGGGCCATCAAAGAAGGAGGTACCTTTCTCTGAAGGGAGGAGAGAACTTCCACTTTGACTATGACCCTATCGGAATAAGATCAATGTCAGCGAACTCTAAAGGCTTCCATAGCCCTGGCAACTCATGACTAGAGCCTAGGGAGATTACTGACGCCATGAACAGGAGTGTCAAATTGTTAAGTCAGCAACAGGAGTCACTGTGTACTTACATCCCATGTGGGATCTGTCCCTAATGTGTTGTCTAATGTGCAGTGATGCTATAACTAGTACTGAAACAGTATTTTTACACTTTGTGTTTCTGCGTGGGTAGAAACTGATGATATCTTTACTAATTATATACTGAATCGATCTTCTGTATATAAAGATAATTGGAAATGAAAAAAAGGAAAAACCTGGTGTTAAATTGGAAATGGCATAGAAAATTAATTAATTTTTTAAAAAAATATATATTATGTAAGATCTCTGTCTTTAATGTACTGTACACTCTTATTTAATGCTATAACTAGTACTCCAACAGTATTTTTTTTCACTTTGTGTTACTATATGGGGGCAAACTGTTGAAATCTTTACTTAATATATACTAAACTGATCTTCTGTATATAAAGAGAATTGAAAATGAATCTTGATGTGATTGGAAGGGGAGAGGGAGCGGGAAAGGGGAGGGTTGTGGGTGGGAGGGAAATTTTGGAAGGGGGAAGCCATTGTAACCCATAAGCTGTACTTTGGAAATTTATATTCATTAAATAGAAGTTTAATTAAAAAAATTTTTTTAAAAAATTTTGCTCCAAAATAAACATATTTTAAATCTGTTTTTCCATGAACTTTTTGAAGAACTCTCATCATTCTCCTGATTAGATCTACTATCATCTGAAGAGCAGAACTGCTGGCAAACCAAGTAAAAAAAAATTTCTTGAATTTGAGCATTTATCTCAACAGGACTTTACATGAAGTTTTAACTTAGATTTAGTTGTGACCAAAATATCTAGCCCCTTGAATAACTTTGTTGCCTATTTCCAAAACCTTAGTGAAAGCTTCCATCTTGGCAAACAGATTATGTTATCTTCCCACAGTCACAGTAAATTTTCTCTAACTTCAATTATTCAAGAGTAGGCATCTTTATTTCAAAGCAAGAAAGAGTTAATTTATAAAAGAACAAGTAAACAAGTAATATTATTCACAAACATGCAAATCACAGTGAATTTACTAAAATGTATAAAATAGAGAACCAGAGAACTATCTGTATCTCAGACACTCTAATGTCAAGTACATCCGGGGTTGGGGGCAGGGAGGGGGCTTAATTACCTACAGTTATGATGTTCTAAGAGCCGGTAGGTGGATAGCGCCTTGTAATTAAGCAGTAATGAAATGGCTAAGTTATGTTCTAGTGGTATAATGCCTAAAACGTTCAATGATCTTTTCAAGAACAGATAAGTAGCTTAAAATGTATTTGACATTTTTTACGATTGCTTAAATGAAGATCTTACTTTTGTAAATACTCAAAATTGTTAGCTTAATGTCTTCATCAAATTACCTTTTGTTGGATGAGTACTCAGTTTCATTTTTATTCAGTAGCCCAGGTACACATACTGGTCCTGCACTGCTCACAGTAGATAATTTATACACAAAGAATCATACGTATGTGAGGAAGCCAGAAAATAGTCTAAATTGCACAGTTCACTACCACCCACAGGCAAGCCTATACTTTGGTACCTTTCCTGAGCTCAGTAAGTTCTTAAATCGCCATTCCAGTTTCCTTTAAATCAGTAGTTAAATGATTATGCTAGGATAATGGTTTCAACTTAAGAAATCATATATGAAGCAAGATCATCTAAGACCACCAAAGAAGTGACAAGGGAACCCTATTTCTGCCGTCCTGGTTTTAGTTTGATGGATGTCCACACTCGCGAGGAAAATAACGGATGCACTTTAACCTAATGTACTCCAGGTCTGCTCTTGAGAATTAAAAACCAAAACTCATGTTGCATGCATCTTTCAAAGTCTGTAATTGAGCTAGAGGTTTGGAAATTGATCAAGACAAATGAGGAGGAAAGAGAAGAGCTGGAGACAGCCACTGCCCTCAAAGTGACAGTCTCACAAAACCCGGCGAATGGCGTTCCGTGCCAGCGACTTTAATAGAGGCTGGTCTTCTTCATGATCTTCAGAAACTCCTCCTCGTTCACCTCGCCGTCCCCGTCCCGATCGGCCTCGTCGATCATTTCCTGCAGCTCCTCATCCGTGAGGTTCTCGCCCAGCTCGTTGGCCACGCGCTTGAGGTTTTTGAAAGAGATCTTCCCCGTCTCGTCGTCATCAAAGAGCCGGAAAGCCTTCAGGATTTCTTCTTTGGTGTCCTTCTCGGCCATCTTCTGAGTCATCACAGCCAGGAAGTCATTGAAGCTGATCTTCCCCGTGCCCTCCTTGTCCACCTCCGAGATCATTTTCTTGATCTCCTCCTTCCTGGGTTCGAAGCCCAGCGCCCTCATGGCCACCTTCAGCTCCTTCACATCGATGGTGCCACTTCCATCGGCATCGAAGAGGTCAAACGCCTCTCGAACTTCTTGCTTCTGATCTTCAGTGAGTTCGGGCTTCGGACCCGACTTCTTCCTCTGGCTGGCGGGAGCCGAGTTCGGCTTCTTGAAGCTGGACGCCATCCTGGCCTGGCAGTTGTTAACGCTAACGCCGCCAGCGCCGCCGCTGCCACTGCGCCTGCGCCCAGGCGCCCCCGCGCGGAGACGCGGACCTCCCAGCGTTCATCCTCAAAGCAGAGCTCTGGCCCCGCTCCGGCCCAGGGAGCCCCTGGCGGCAAAGGCCTCCACATCTGGGAGATCTTATTTACATTAACATCCACAGTCCCTGGGTTTATAACCGACTTTCCAGGAGTTGATTCCCGAGCTGGCCAGAACTGCCTGTAGCGCGTTGTCTTCCATAACTCACCGCTCGCTGGTCTTCTTTAGGGGCCCCATTGGTTAGCATCCATCAAACCCATCAGGTTCATTTGGAAGTTCTTCCTCTCTCTCCTTTTCCATACTAATTTTAAAAACATTCTTGGCTTGAGGTTACTGAAGGGCAAATTTAGGATAATCAAGATTAAGTTTGTTCACTTGGCATTAAATATGGGGAAGGAGAAGGGAAAGAGAATATTAAAAGTCATACCATGTGTTCAACTTGACATAAATGGAAAACAGATAAAATGGAAAAAGTTATGTATACAATTTGTAGAAGTTTGTCTCCTGACGTTACACTCAGCAATAATAAAACTCCTGGCATGTTCTCAAATATGAAATGTAATATCCAAATGTATGATTTATTTTTGGTGTTTCAATTTGACTTCATATAATTGCAGTTGAATAATGGTCCTAATTTCATTTACTAGGCTTTTGATTCGGAGGGAGAGTCGTAATACTGCATTCCAGTTTTCTGGTAGTTTTTTTTTTTTGAAACTCTGGCAGCATGTTACTCTTTCACAGTTTATCATCCAATCAGGGCTGTGCTCAGCCCCACACTCTGGGAGCCTTCCCTTGACAGTGGACAGAACAGGAGATGATACAGAGCACATTAGGACCCAGGATTGGCTCCTGGAAACAAAGGGGTCCTTCTGGAAACCAGAGGAGTAATTGAAAAATGGAAGCTTTTCAGGTGAAAAAAGAAAGAAAAAAGTTACCAAATAAGCCCACAGAGGAATTGCCATCAGAATAGTTGCATATGTCTTTAAACAATATTTTTTTAAAAGATGACTTTAATTTGTTAGAATTCTTTGTCCAAAAAATCTGAATTTATCACTAGTCAATCTGTTACAACAGAGGAAACTTGGAAGAGTTTTTGTATGCTCAGCACCTAGAACAGTGCTTAAATGTCACGTAATAGGTGGATTAACAAATATTTGTAGAATAAATGCATAACAATGCTATCCTGAAATACCTTCTGAATCATCAACATAAAGCAAACCAAAAACCCCCAAAAGATTAAATGATGCTGGAAGTGCTTTACAAGCTGTTTTTAAAATTTGTGGGCAGATATTGTTTCCATGGCATGTGTTATAGTTGTGTTATAGTTGTCTGCTTCTCCCTCAAAGTTCCTGTGTTGGGAGGCTTGGAGGGGTGGGGGTGGTGGCTGTGTGGGGAGGGGGTGAGACCTTTAAAAGGTGGGGCCTAGTGAGAGGTCTTCAGGTCATTAGAGGTGCTGCCCTTAGGAAGGCATTAGGGTAGTTCTGTGTTCCCTTGGTGGTTCATAGCCTGAAGCTGGCCCAATCAGCTCTCTTGCTCTCTGTCCAGTGCTGTGCTGTCACCGTTGCTGTAACTATGAAGTGACACAGCCCAGGGGGCCCTCACCGAACTGAGCCAATGCAGATGCCATGCCCTCAAACCTCCAAAACTGTGACCTAGAAAGATCGCTTTTCTTAGAGGAGTTAGCTGGTCCCAGGTATTGCATTATAACAATGAAAAACTAAGCATGTTTCATTAGCCCTGTCTGATTACCTGCCCCAATTGATGTGTGAGGTAGTGGACAGAGGGTCTGGACACAGAATTTCTAAAGGCAAAAACAAACAAACAAACAAACAAACAAACAAACTTCTCTGGTCCCTCTGGTCCCTTGCCTTCCAGCACTTGTTGCAGGCGATGTCAACTCTAAGTAGACTCTGGCAGGCAGGCGCGATAGTTGCAAATCTTGCAACACTGCTCATTCCCCTGCCCTGTTTTTTCCCATATCAAAAAGCTTGGGATCCCACCCCAAGTCCATGGCCAACTGTGCCTGTGACTTTGGAAAAGTCCCTTACCCAGACTCATCGGGAGCATCTGCAGAGGCGGCATGAACGTGAGGCTTCTTGACACATCTCCAGTGCCAGACAATCCACGACAGTCCAGGGACAGGGCCGCAGTGTGACTGTACCTCACTGGTAACTCTTAGTGGAATCGGAATTCTTCCCAGACACTGTGCATTTCCTTTGACACCTACCCCTTTGCCCATTTTCAAGCCAAGCTATGATGTGTTGAGAAAAACTGAAAGATAGAAGCTGCCTTATATAGAGCTACATTTGGGCCAAGTTGAGCGCAAAGCAAAGCAGTTGTCATAGTTTCCAGATGTGTGCAATCAACAGTCACAACATAAGGCCACCAAGAGCTCCTTTTCGTTGAAAACAGTGCTTTGGGTCAGAGACAGCTCTTGGTGGAGATTTACTTTATGTTCATCATCCAAACTCTGACTTAAAAGGGCCAGGGGACTTAGATTACCATGTGCCTGGCATTGTGCTTGTCCCCCTGTTTGTATTCTCATTCCATCCTTGCAATCATTTCTGCCTTTGCAAATGGAAAAAAAAAATGAAGCACCAGCAAGGTGACCAACATGGCCAGTCCATCAGTGGTAGCTCTGGGATTTAAAGTCTGGCCTGGCTGGGTGCAGTGCCAAGATTTTGTTCATCACACTGATCTTGAACTGTTCCTTTAGGCTCCTGCATTCTCAGGAAAGTTGCTAAACCTGAAAACTCCATGCTGGCCTGACTGACTCCAAATCCCTCTGGTTCAGCACAGCGAGCACCTGGTTCTTGACTTTGCCTTGAGAAGGAATTCAGGAATAGCAAATAGTAGCAGGCATTTTACTGAGAAAATGGAAGTACCTACTCCCCGATAGTGCAAGCTCCTTTGGAGGGGAGTTGGCTCTGTCTTTGAGCTGTAATTATCTATCATTTAATAAAATGGGAGGTACATTCTCAGACAGGGGAGGAATATTCATGGTTCTTCTGGAGAGGGCGGGGAGACTGCCCAGAATCTAGCTCCCATCCTTTGCTTGCTCCTTTGATGGTTCAATGTTCCCTGTCATGGTGGCCTGCAATGGCAAAAGAGGCAAAAGGCCAAAAAAAAAAAAAAAAAAAAAGGCTGGGCCCACTGTGTTCCAGGCCTTTAATCCACTTTCAAAGGGGAGTGGTGAATTAGTCTGATTGGCCAGTGGGCACACAGGTGTGGCCAGGTAAGGGCATGAGGTCACACAGTGCTGAAGGTATAGTCTTCCAGTTCACAAACCTAATCAATTTTATCCTGTATGCCTGCCTACAACACTAGGACTTGACAGTACCCAGCATCCGTGTCAAAGGCACCATGTAGCGGCTTAATTTCAATTTCTCCTGCTCCCTTACTGGTCACTAATAAAGGCTCTCTCCTCTCAAAAGACTGACATCACACAGCATATGGGGAGCAAACCCACCTTGTTCTGTAACAACACTGTCAGGCAGATAATTAGACAGGAGTCACTGGGAGAGGCCACAAAAAAGACCCTCCTCCAAGGGTGAGACCAAGGACCCTGTTCTCTAAGGGGGGTTCACCCAAAACTGCCCTCTTTGGATGTTAACTTGTGGCTAAAATGCAGCCTCAGCCAAACCAGAAAATTTTGGTTTACAGCCACATGAAAGAAAAGCCAGATGTCAATCATAAATGCCAATCATGGAGGCTGGCGCTGTGGCACAGCGGGTTAATGCCCTGGTCTGAAGTACCAGCATCCTATATGGGCGCCAGTTCTAGTCCCAGCTGCTCCACTTCCAATCCAGCTCTCTGCTATGGCCTGGGAAGGCAGTAGAAGATGGCCCAAGTTCTTGGGCCCCTGCACCCATGTGGGAGACCCGGAAGAAGCTCCTGGCTCCTGGCTTCGGATCAGCGCAGCTCCAGCGGTTGTGGCCAGCTGGAAAGTGAACCATCGGATGGAAGACCTCCCTCTGCCTCTCATCTCTCTGTGTAACTCTGATTTTCAAATAAATAAATAAAGATAAATCTTAAAAAAAATGCCAATCCTGGGCATCAGGGGCACATCACCAGACCCTCATACTTTAGGGACAAAAGCCCCAAACCATGTTTTCTCTTGACTGGCTCCTTCTCCCTTGACAACACTTTAATAAAACTTTACTATAATATCCTTACTTTTTGTCTCTCTGAACTGTACTCCATTACTGTGTCAGCAAAAAAAGTAAAATAAAATAAAATAAGATAAAATAGAATAAAAGACAATTGAGACAAGCTGGCTGCCACGGGTGCCAATACTATGTTGTCTTCTCCAAAAGTTGAGATTATTACAAAAATGTATTCTGACTGGGAAGAGATGATACCCATTTTCTTCCCTAAACCTAACAATAATACAGCATCTTTCCTGGGAAGATTTGCCAGGAATTTGTTAAAAACAGAGTCCCAGTCTGGCTGGGTACCTACTTCTGTTCTTCAGTTCTGCTTTACTCGGTTGCCTGCTTTCAATGCTATGTACAAGTTAGTGGGAAGCAGCCCCCCCAAGGGCCTTTGGTTGGCATAAGTGAAAGTCTACACAATGCATGTAAAACCAGCTTCATCACTTTAAAGTCATTCTTCAAGTTCTAAGGAGACCAATATAAAGAAAGCAGGATGTCTTGGAAAATCAGTGGATATGAGGATTTTTTGGTTGGTCAGTCTGGGAGGTTTTTTGCACTCCAAAGTTTTTGTTCCACAGTGTCCTAGGTTTTATGCAAAATCAGCTGTTGATTATCTGAGAAGGGAAAAGGAGGTGATTGTTTAAGTCTGGACTGGGAGCCTGAGCAGCTGGAAGTAGGGGGGAGGACTGGAATTCCACAACTGGATCTGGAGTCAGTTGAGACCAAAAGAAAGGACCCATGCAGCTTGCTTATGCTGATTATTTGCTTTTCCATTCAACTTGCAGGGCATGAAATAGGTGAGGCTCAGGAGACTTTTAAAATTTAAGTTGCACTCAGCAAATTCAGCAAATTCCAGGTGCCACCCAAGGCAGAAAACACACATAAGAAAGCTCCTTTATTGCTGCCTATTTACCTTCCAACAAATGCAGAACAGAGAAAATGCAAATGCTTGAGGCTGCTCCTACATAAGCAGGACAGCTGTTCTGGGATGGTGGAGGAGGAACCCCCAAACCAGCAACAACAGAGCCCAGCTACTTATTCTTAAATAAAGCAGAGCAATTTATAAGAAATGGACTCCGCAGCAAACGTTTTACAATCCCGGTGGTCTCCGAATAGGAATATGAAGTCAGGCCCGATGACTCAAGCCCAAGCCTTCTTGGCAGGCCCAGGAACAGACTGAAGTATCCAGCCAAGGGCTACACGATTTCTCATTCCATGAACCCCAGAAATGAAGAAAATACTGCTTTCAGATACAAAAGTAGGTTGTGTTTTAAGGCAGAATTTCACACTGTTTCTCAAACTTTTACCCAAATATTGCTAATAGCAAAGGAGACGTTACAACATTCCCCTGGGATCCAAGGAAACATTTGGAAGAAGCCTGCAACAAGCATGAAATATCTTTATCATTGTGTGTTTTCTTTCTAAAAAGCATATTTTGCTTTATATCTCATAGCACATTGGCAAGTTCTATTATGGTTTTAAATGAGCAAATTTGATTCCCTCAAAAAAAAATGCACTTGGCTTATTTTGTGACTTTAAGTCTAGTCCAAGGACACGACCAGGAACTTCGAGACTCTTACGTGCTTTGGCAAACGCAGATGTGGGATTGATTTAATACAGGGCTCAAGGAGAGTAAAATCAAGATCTACAGTGCTTCTCCCCTTACCCTCTTACACATCCATGTGTCTCAACCTTTCACTTTTACATCCGTCTGGTTTGGGAGTCATAGAAGAAGGCGGAAGAAGAAAAGTGTGAAGAAGAAACAAAGGAAGAGGGAATGAGCCCCCAGAGCATTTTGAACTTAGCAGAGTAAAGTGAAGTGCATCCAATGGGTGAGAGAATGACTGCCCGTTCCCCTTGTCTTCCTGGAACCCTGATCAGCCGAAGTTGAAAGCACTGCTCTGAGGAAAACAGAGCAAAGATGGGCTCGACGCTGATCTAAACTCGAAGCAAACCAGCTAGGCTTTGAAATATCCTGTAGGTAGTTCACACAGGCTGCACCGGGTACAGGCATCCAACAGAAAATGCAGAACGAAGGGGTCCAGGAGTGGCTTAGTTGGATTTTTAAAATCTCTCTTCAACTGAGCTAACATTTACTCTTTGATCTACCTTCTTTTCATTCTCCAGGAGCCCTGGAGCTTCAGCCTCTGACACTGACTCAGAGGCTATTAACTGCAGAGAATTTTCTGCTCACCAGAGGTCAAAAAGGTCAGAGGCCCACAGGGGTGTTGGGTAACACAGAAGGAGCCACGTGTGGGCTTCACGGTAAGGAAGTGTTTAGGGATTAGCAGTGACCTGGAGAATTTATGCCTTTTTTTTTTTTAAGGATGTTGAAATTCAGATTTAAAAAGGAAAGCAAGGAACTTGTGCAGGTTCTGGAAAGAAAGTCACTCAAGCCACCTTTGGGCTGCACGTGCTGTTCACTCAGTCCTGGTGGTCACCTCCTCCATGTGACAATGACACTTCTCAGAGAACAGAGCAGAGACCCAGGGAGGCTGGAATTCCAGCCTAAAGCCTGTTGGTGCCTGGTTCCTGTAGCACGGCATAGACATCTTTCCTGAAGGCTGAGTGCAGCAGGTGAACTACTGGAGATGCAGCGACGAATCTGCCTCATTTGCTTCCCTGAACCAGCTCGGAAGGAGAGGAGCCCAGTCTGCCGGCCACGTCCTGGTGTTCCTTCTCCTAGGACCCCTCTGGACCTCTAGGCCCCCGGGATTGGCAGGGAGGCCTACTTTGGTGTAGCCTTCAAGGTCTCCCATGAGGCCCTATGCATGGCACCAGGAGGGACAGAACCACTGGGAGCTAGAACTACCTCCATGCCCAACAACTGCCATGTCCCCGACGTCTGTCCCCAGGTCCCAGAGAACTGGAAAGACAAATGGATGGGACAGAGGATGGTAGAGGAAACTCGTGCCGTTTATGATGAGGACACTTCCTATTTTGAAAAGCTCTGAGAAGTGAATTTTGGATAAAAATCAATTCCTTGGGACAAACACTTAGCTTAGCAGTTCAGCTGCCTGGCCCACCTGAGTGCCTGTGTTTGCTACCCAGCTCTGGTTTCTGACTCCGACATCTTGCAAATGCAGACCCTGGAAAGCAGCAATGATGGCTCAAGTAACTGGGTCCTTGTCACCATGTGGGAGACCTGGATTGGGCCTGGCCCAGCCTCAGCTGTTGGCAAGCAGTTAGGGAGTGAATCAGTGGATGGGAGCTCTCTGTCTCTCAAGTAAATGAGTAATCTTTACAAAAACCTTTTTTAAAAAGCTGTAGTTTCTATTATTCCCATTTTATCAGTGAAGCAGCTGAAGTCAGACACTCTCAGTTATTCTCCGAGGCACACAGCAAGCAGCAGGGTTTTCCTCAACCCCGGTTTTCTGATCTCAGCTCCAATGCCCTTCTCTTAAGCCCTGCCCCCCCCCAACCCTGCTTTTAAGCAACACATACAGGTGAACTGCTCATGGACATGCTGAAGCCTCAGAGGATATCAGATCTTAATGTTGTAGTCAATCAGATTTAGTGTAACGGGTAAGGCACTGGGTTTTGAGCCAGACATACCTGTTGTCACACACTGGCTCTGCCACTTCCAAGCTTTGCCAACGTGGTCAAGTCGCCCTGCCTCTGTGTTGCCATTCCCTCCCTCGTCATGTGGTGTCTTGCCATTACCATGTTGTGTGCACTCTGGCAAGGTGCTTTACATAGTCTCTTCAACTTTCAATGCTAATTACATATCCGTTATCCAGTGAGGGTGTATTTAGTGTTCTGTAAGCTGTTTCAATTCTCCTTGAGCAGTCATCATTATACAGTGATATCAAATAATCTTATTTGTAAAAAGATTACCATCTTTGTATTATTTCACTTTATCAAGGCAAGAATATATATGTATTTAATAAAGTATTTGGAGACTGGACTTGAATGGCAGTTAGTCATACTATTGATTCAACTACTCAGTACTAATCGTTGGTTGTGTTCTTTGGTGTCAGGGACTGAGCCACCTGGCAGTGAGTTTTTCAGTGTGGTCACTGCATGGACTACGGTTTTGCTGCTAACATGTAAAATTTTTATTCAGTAAAAATTCCAGTTTGCTGTTTACCACTTATGATTGTTAGACTTGCTTTTAATTCATTTCCAAAATAGCAGTTGTTTAAACAAAATAGATGAGTTTCTCTCTCTTGTATAGTCCAAGCACGCATGGCTACTCAGATATTCCCAGGGTACCAAGCTCCTTCAGTATGTTAAAAAAAATGGTTATGTTATTTATTTGAAAGGGGGAGAGAAAGAGAGAGAGAGAAATCTTATATGTGCTATTTCACTCCCCAAATGCCTGCAACAATGCAACGGCTAGGGCTCGGCCAGGTTGAAGCCAGAAAACTAGAATTCAGCATGGGTCTTCCATGTGCATAGCAGTGGAAGTCCTTGGCATCATGTGCTGCTTCCCAGGGTGCACACTGGCAGGAAGCACAACTGGAAGCGGAGCCAGCACTTGAACCCAGGCACTCTGAGTGGCATGTGGGCATCCCAGATGACCTCTTAACCGCTGGACCAAATGTCTGCCCCTCCCTCAGTGTTGTTGCCTTGTCCTTCCTAGTTTGTCTAGATCTATGTGAGCTGTGATCCCTCACTGCTTCAGGCATCTTGGTCTGCAGGAATTAGGACCTTTTGAGTACCACTTCAAATTCCCTAAGCCTCACCTAACCACCCCAGAGATGACCAGGTCTGTGCAGGCTCTGCCCATTAGCACAGGTGCAACCTGACAGTGCTCTCACCTCGTTCCATGCTCCCTGTCTCTCTCTTTCTAATCTGGGCTTCTCAGCTGTCCCAGTAAGTGCAACCCAGCAGCACAGGAGAATTCACAGCAGGCTAGTCCTAATGGATACATCACCCCTTTGTGTCTCCTCTGGGATCACCCACTGGGTGCCACTCTTCCTCCTTCCTTGTTGCTCTGCCTGTCTCTCACTTCTGTCCCTGGAATCGCTTCAGTTAAACATTCGCTTCAGATTTTGCCAAGGGAACTCAGGCCAAGAGAGGGGCAACATGAACTCTGTGACCAGAAGTTGCCTATACTTTCCTGTGTACATTGCCATAGGGAGCTGCAAGGGAGGCCGAGCAGCAGTGAATTCTTTACTCATGTAACCTGTGCTCAACTGAAAAATCCATTAGCACATCTGACGTCTCTACACATGCCTCATATACACATTTGTCTATTTTGTTTGTTTGTTTGTTTGTTTTATTTGACAGGTAGAGTTATAGACAGTGAGAGAAAGACAGAGAGAAAGGTCTTCCTTCCGTTGGTTCACTCCCCTAAGGGCCCCTACAGCCGGCGCTGCGCCGATCTGAAGCCAGGATCTGGGTGCTTCTTCCCGGTCTCCCATGCGGGTGCAGGGACCCAAGCACTTGGGCCATCCTCCACTGCCCTCCTGGGCCACAGCAGAGAGCTGGACTGGAAAAGGAGCAACCGGGACTAGTACGCGGCACCCCAACTGGGACTAGAACCAGTGGAGGATTAGCCAAGTAAGCCATGGCACCGGCCACATTTGTCTTCTTTACAGACGTTTTTTTAAAGACAAAGTCTGGAAAATTTTATTAAAGAACAGTTTTGCTTGATTTACTTTTTTTTTTTTTAAGATTTATTTATTTGAAAGTCAAAGGGACAAAGAGACAGAGAGGGATCTTCCATCTACTGGTTCACTCCCCCAAATGCCCACGACAGCCAGAGAGGTCAGGCTGAAGCCAGAAATCGGGAGGAGAGGAGAGAGAAGAGAAGAGAAGAGAGAAGAGACAAGAGAGAAGAGAGAAGAGAGAAGAGAAGAGAAGCCAGGACTTGAATGGGAACTCGGATATTCATTCCAAATGGCACTACAATGCCTGCCCATCATGCTGGACTTTTCAGCAGTCTACTTTGGCCCATCCCTCCCTCCCTCCCTCTTCCTTCCTTCCTTTCTTTCTTTCTTTCTTTCTTTCTTTCTTTCTTTCTTTCTTTCTTTCTTCCTTTCTTTCTTTCTCAAAGAAGCCTTTTATTTAATGGGTACAAATTTCATAAGTACAACTTTAGGAATATAGTGATTCTTCCCACCATACCCTCCCTCCCACCCAACCTCCTCCTCCCTCTCCCCTTCCAAGTCCCATTCTCCATTAAGATTCATTTTCAATTAACTTTGTACACAGAAGATCAACTCTATACTTAGTAAAGATTTCAACAGTTTGCACACACATATAAAACAACTGTTTGAGAACTAGTTTTACAGTTAATTCTTATAATACAACTGATTGAGGACAGAGGTCCTGTATGGGGAATTACTGCACAGTGACTCCTGTTGTTAATTTAAAATTAACACTCTTATGTATTATCTCAGTGATCACCTGAGGCTCTTGACATGAGTTGCCAAGACTATGGAAGGCTTTTGAATCCAGCATCTCCAACAGTATTTAGATAAGGCCATAAGCAAGTGGAAGTTCTCTTTTCCCTTCAGAGAAAAGTACATCCTTCTTTGATGGCCACTTTTTTCCACTGGGGTCTCACACAGAGATCCTTCATGGAGGACATTTTTTTGCTACAGTGTCTTGGCTTTCCATATTTGGCCTATTTCTACAGACAGCAAAGTCACTTGGCTCAATGACAGTGTGTATAACTATACCACTTTCCATATGCTCTCCCCAAGATGATGTTGTTGGCACTGCAGTGCTAGACATGAGTTTTGGTCAACGTGATGTAATACTCTGTTTCAGGTTTCCTCAGTGCTGGGCAGTTGGTGAGGGTGATCAACCAGCTTTGCTTTGGCTTCTCCAGTCATCTTCAGATTCTATTTGTACCCCAACGTGGACCTTTCACCTTCGTAACAAGTTGGACCCTGGAATTGATCAACTCCAGCAAACTTTTATCTTTTCTGCAGCCACCATCTTCCTGCCTTGGAGGTGAGATGGCCTCCAACCCTTAGCAGGTGCCACAATGGTTGGCGTGCAAGAAGGGAAGCTAAATAAATTTGATATGCTATGGGCACTCCAAAATTCATCACCCAAGGTCTGCTTTGCAGAAACTTGGAATCAGGAGCCAAAGCAAAGGATTGAAGTCAGGCACTCCAGTGTGGGGCTCACATGTCTTAACAGCTAGGTTGGAGGCCCACTCCCACCAGCCATTTCCAGGCAAACTTAAGCAAGTTATTTAAGTCTTCTGGGCCTGAATTTCCTTATTTGTAAAATGGTGATAGTGTTTTCTCTGGGTGGTTGTGAGAAAAATGAGATTGCAAATTGGAAAGCATTTAAAAATGTTTAAAATGTAATGTAAACATGAATGAGATATTTTAAAATTTTTTATTTATTTTTATTTGAAAGGCAGAGAGATGGAGACAGCAATTTTGTATCTGCTGGTTCAACTCCCTAAATGCCTGCAACAGTCAGGGCTGTGCCAAGCTGAAGCCAGGAGCCAGGAACTCAATCCAAATATCCCAAGTGGGTGACACAGAGCCAAGTACTTGAACCATCATCTGCCTCCCAGGGTGCACATTAGCGGAAGCTAGAATTAGAAGCAGCACCAGGACCTGAACCCAGGCACTCCTACATGGGATGTGGGCCTCCCAAATGGCCACTGTGCCAAATACCAAAGGTCTGCCCTACAGGTTAGGTTTTGTTACTGCCCATATAAAATGACAAAGATGTGTAGAACCTCCAGCCCATTTTGTTATTATATCACCAGGCAGAGGATAACCCAATTTACCCCACAGTTGCAAAAAATCACCCAGACCACGGTCCCGGGAAACAGTGATGGGTTAGGGAAATGTTTGCTGCTTAATAGGATGCATCGAGCAGGTCTCTCGCAGATAATCTCTCTTCATTTCATCACTATTTCTTTGTCTCCCCAAAGGTCATCTACCTCTGGAATTTACCCTTTAAAAAGTAATCATAAAGAGAAGAAGGGAGGCAGGAGGGGATAAAGCTACCCATGATGCTTGTTACAGAAGCCCAAGGGGCAAAACTATGTTCTCTCTCCCCATCCATAACCTAGGCTTTCAAACATGTACGGATAGTTAAGAATTCCTTCTGGACTATTTTAAGAAGCAAATTTATTGGTTCTATAGTATCTTGTAATCCTGAGGTATTTAGGAAAACGACATTCTTTGGATTCTGAAGCCCTGGCTGTTTCCCTGAGCTACTTCAAACAATGCAGCTTTTGCTGACAGGGCACTCTGTGGCCGGCAGTGTTGTTGAACTGTAAGTAAATGATCTTGAAACAAATCCGTGGTTGACATACTGTCATATTATGTTTACTGCTCCTCAGGAGGGATTTATTCCAAGGATATTGAAAAATTCCATCGCTGTTTTGGGGAAGTGACAATGAGGGTCACCCATAAATTAAAGTGATCCCCCCATCCCTATAGAAAGATCCAAAATATAGTATATGTGCTCATGTATCACACATGGAATAGAACAGGGCTGGATAAAAACATATACAGTTCCTAAATAAAAACAGATAGCGTGGATGCAAAAGATGTTTCCATTGCCAAGTTTGGCTGTAGCTACAGCTAGCTTCTTTCTTCTTTTAGATTAATAAAAGTGGGAGCTTGGAAGTAGAGCAGAAAAACTAACAAGTCCAACTGCACCCTGCTTTATTTTAGCATAGATTTCATGATGTAATTTAGGTAGATATGTATTTATTTATTGTATTTGAATGCAGAGAGACTGAGAGAGGTCCCCATCCACTAGTCCCCAAATGCTGGCAACGCCAAGGACTGCCAGGCTGAATCCAGGAGACCAGAACCCAACCCGTCTCTCACATGGGCAACAGGGTCCCGAGCACTTAAGCCATCACCTACTGCTGGTTAGCATTAGCAGGACGCTGGGATCAGAAGTGGAACCAGGCACCCTGATGGGATACAGGCATCCCAAGTGGCAAAACAGCTGTGCCAAACACTTGCCCCAGTTACCTTTTCTATGGATTGATATTTCATGAGTCCTCTCATTCCTCATGAGAAGGACATTAGCAGATGGTAACTTTCTAAAAATCAGTACCGTCTCTCCTCTCTGTGTCTTTCTCCAGGGCTGAGTCATGCACGGGTTGGCCTGGCTTGCTGATGGTGGGTGTTGGTGAGAGGTCATTTAATAAGAAGGAGGTGCAAATATATAGTTGAAGCAGCTATCAACCACAGTCTTTTATTTCAGCAAAACTTCTCTAAGCTGATTCCATCAATATATAATCACAGAAAATCAAAAAGAACAAAATTAGGATAAAGCCACTTCTCCTTGGGCATATACTCACCTTCTTCTAATATCTTCTAAAATCTCTTAAATAGCAAACTGTTCTTTTTTTATTTTTTTATTTTATTTTTTTTTATTTTTGACAGGCAGAGTGGACAGTGAGAGAGAGAGACAGAGAGAAAGGTCTTCCTTTTTGCCGTTGGTTCACCCTCCAATGGCCGCCATGACCGGCGCGCTGCGACCGGCGCACCACGCTGATCCGATGGCAGGAGCCAGGTGCTTCTCCTGGTCTCCCATGGGGTGCAGGGCCCAAGGACTTGGGCCATCCTCCACTGCACTCCCTGGCCACAGCAGAGAGCTGGCCTGGAAGAGGGGCAACCAGGACAGGATCGGTGCCCCAACTGGGACTAGAACCTGGTGTGCCGGCGCCGCAAGGCGGAGGATTAGCCTAGTGAGCCGCGGCGCCGGCGCAAACTGTTCTTTTGTGACCATTTTTCTCTCTCTTTGATTTATTTGGAAGAGTGAAGAGAGGGAAAGACAGAGAGAGCAAGAGAGATATCTTCCATCTGCTGGTTCACTTCCCAAATAGCCACAACGGCTAGGGCTGGGCCAGGCTGAAGCCAGGAGCCCAGAACTCCATCCAGATCTTCCAAATGGGTGTCAAGGGCTTAAGTACTTGGGCCATCTTCTGCTGCCTTCCCAGGTGCACGAGCAGGGAGCTCGATGGGAAGCAGACCAGCTGGGATTCAAACGGGCACTGTGATATGAGATGCAAGTGGTGCAAATGGTGGCTTAATCCGCTACACCACAATATGCCCTTGTCAGCATTTCTCTATGTATAACGCATGGTGGCCATAGAGTCACGTAAATAAAGACTTCTGTAGTTGTGGTGGGAAACGAACACGCTCCTTCACTTTCTGGCTCTGCTGAGTCCCCTAAGGTAGGACTGAAAACTCACCTTCAGATTCCTCCAGGAGAGCGTCCAGTAGCCAGCAGGACACTGGAGCAGGTGAGAAAAGCCAGACCTGATGCAGACACAGCTAGCCCTGAGGCTGACGCCACCAGCAGGGGAGGAGGGAGGCTGTGGGAGCACGTTCTGCAGGGTGATTGTGAGTGGCCACAAGGACAAGGAGTAGGGAAGAGCAGAAGACTTTTATGTCGCAGGAGAAGACATAAAAGGAGGAGCAGCGAGAAAGCGAGCAACAGTTCAGAGCCACAGGCAGTTCATTTGCTGAAGTCCAGGATGTGAGCACGTGAACTTTAGGGGTGGGGCCAGGGAGGGGAGCCAGGGACCCATGGAGGTCTGCTGTTCCTCCTGCATGCCAGGCACTGGGGAGCAGCTGAGAGCCATGGGAGTCCTGGCGGGGACAGTCAGAGAGGACAGTGTGATGGAGATGGGCTTTGTCTCTTATAGCCCACCCAAGTCAGGCAGCTGATAACGGGTGTGACACAGCATCCTGTTGTATGCTTCTTCTGGCTATTCCACAGGCTAAGGGCTACTGCCAGGCTAGAAAGTCCTCAGATCCACAGCAGCAGACTTGGGCTACTGGTGCAGCAATCTGTAGCCTCCCTTCGTGATCTTGCCTTCTCCGCTACTCCCTTGCCAGCCTGGCTGGGCCTTGTGTGTTCTCACACTTGCACACTTTACGTGCTCTGGACAGCTCTTCTCTGCACATAAAGAAATTGCAAGGGGTATGCGTTGGACATAGTGCATTTGACCTGGGATGCCTGCATTCCACATCAGAGTATCTGGATTCAACTCCTGACTCCACTTTTGTTTCCAGCTTCCTGCTAAGGCATACTCTTGGGAGGCAGCAGGTGATGGTTCAAGTCCTGGGGTCCCTGCCACCCACGTGGAGGGTCTGGAATAATAAGTTGCTGGCTCCTGGCTTTGGCCTTGTCCAGTCCCAGCTGTTGCAGCCATTTGGGGAATGAACCCAGCAGATGGGAGTACTCACTCTGTCTTTCTGTCTCTCAAATAAATAAAATTTTTAAAAAAATTTAAATGGAGCTGACAAGTTCCTCTTTGTCTTCCCATTTGCTGTTTAATCTACCGTGTGCTCTAGTCTTTATAGTGGGGACGGCTTCACATTCAGATCATCAGTAAACACCCTCAGTTGTTTCCGTCCTAGTCTGTTGAAGTTTCCCCCTTTCCCAATGGCCAAACTGAACCCCCGTGTACACATTGCCCAGCTCCCCCAACTACCACCTCAAGGTCAGTATTGTTCCATCATTATCTTGCCCCGAGACAGTCAATATCTGTAAATATTTCAGGATGTCGCAATAAGAATGATTTGACTCACATGCCAAACTGAAGTTCCCCTCCCCAGCCATATGTTACAGGACTGGTTTTCTGTCCATTGTCCTCAATAATTTATTCAAACACCATTTGCCATTTTAAAAAGTACATGTATGTGCAAAATATGTATGAGGGTATTTCAATAGGTTTGTGGAAAAATGGAATTAAAAGATATATTTATTATGGTGCAAAAAATTTTTTTAACTCCATGCATAGACTTACTTAACAGGATGAGAGACTATATGGGGAGAAAGAGAGGCACAGGCAGCGCCCAGCAGGCACTGCGCCCCCAGCAGGCTCTGTGCACAGGAGTGAGGCTGTCTTGGAAGCTCTAGTCCCAGCCAAGCTCTCAGCTGGATGCATGTGGGACCCCAGCTGGCACCCTGAGAAAGCTCTGCTGGGTGAGCTCAGCCTGAGTTCCTGACCTCCAGAATCATGGGCATTGCTCCCAGCCATCAAGTTTAGGGTAGTTTGCTTCATAATACATAATAGAAACAGTTCATTGTATATGCTCTCAAAATTTTATCCCACTGCATGTTTTTTTTTTCTTTATTCTCATTATAACATCTTTTGACTATCAAAACCCTTAGATCATAATTGAATTTTTCAATATTTAATTTTTTAAAGAGATATATTTATTTATTTGAAAGGCAGGATTACAGAGAGAGGGAGAGGGAGAGAGAGAGGCATACAGAGAGAGATCTTCCATCTGCTGGTTCACTCCCCAGATGGCCACAGAAGCCCAGAGCTTGGAACTCAATCCCAATATTTCTTATATGGTAAATGTTTTGTACCTCTCATTTGAGAAATCTGTCCTTGCTTTGAGGTACTGTATTTTCTACTAAAATTTTAAAGTTTTGCCTTTCACATTTTTCACATTTAAATCTCTTAATCTATCTTGAATTGATAAATGCCTTAATCTGCCTTGAAAAGAGTAAAGTAGGGATCCATTTTTATTTTTTCCCATGTGGATAACTGGTTCAGCACCAAAGATCGAATGGTCTTTGCACATTTCCATGTATGCTAAGTCTTTGGGTGGCCCCTTGATTCTATTTGTCAGCCCCTATATGAGTACTGCCTTGTTTTAATTACTGCAGTTCTATAATCAGTCTTTTCTATTCCTTCAGCTTGTTTGAAAGACGGAAAGATTGAGATAGAGAGACAAAGATCTTCCCATCTGCTGGCTCATTCCCCAAATCCCCACAACAGTTGAGGCTGAGCCAGGCCACACCAGGAGCGGGAACTCAACCTGTGTTTCTCACATGGGTGGCAGGGACTTAGACATTTGAGCCATCTCCTACTGCCTCCTGTGGTACAGTTAGCAGAAAACTGGAGCTGAAGTGGAACCAGGAGACCAGATACCCCAATGGGGTGTGAGCATTCCAAGCAGCTTCTTAAAAGTTGTCCCAAATACCCACCCCTGTGGTAAGTCTTGATATCAGGTAGGGCAAATCTCTTCTCTTATATTTCATAAATGTCTTGGTTATATTCTTGGCTGTGTGGTCTAAGCTTTACATTTTAGAATCATCATAAATTCTATGGTGAATCCTCTTTGAGATTTTTATTGGATTTACATTGAATCTGTCAATCAGGAGGGGGCATCTTCAAATATTGTCTTTGTCCATAAATATCTTATCTCTCTATTATTAAAAGTTTTCTTTAATGATTTCTTGTAAAAGTTTTATGATGTTTTACATATAAATCTTGTATAGCTTTTGTTGGACTTTGATGTATTTTATATTTTTTGTTACTAATGTTAAATGGTTCTTTTATTTGAACATTCTAACTGACAGCAGCTGGAGAAGAGAAAGGCAGTTGGCTTGGCATATTGACTTCCTATTTGGGAATTTTGCCTGTCTTATTTTAACTCTAAAAATTTATAAGCTTCTTTGAGTCCTCTATGTGAACAATTATATCATTTCTGAGTGACAGCTGTGTTTTTTTATTCCTATTAATATTTTTTAAAATTGCATGTGTTAGTTAAGACCTTCAAAACAACATTGTTAATGAGCTCCTTGTCTTTTTCATGATTTTATTTATTGCTTTTAAATTATTGTTTTTGTTTATTTGAGAGACAGAGAGAAAGAGAGAGACAGAAAGGGATCTATCCTGTTTCACTCCCCAAATGCCCACAGTCAGGGTAGGACCCCGCTGACAGAGTGGAGCTGGGAACTCTAGCCAGGCCTCCTACGTGAGTGGACTCCCGTTAGCAGACGCACATTAGCAGGAATCGAATTGGAAGTGGAGTCGGGACTCAAGCCCAGGCACTCTAATAGGGGATGCAGGCAGCCCAAGGGGCATCTTAACCTTGACGCCAATCTTAACCTTGACCTGCTCCATTTTACATGATTTTAAAGTGTTTGCTTTTAATATTTCCTCATAAATTATAATGTTCCCTGTCTGTGTGTATGTGTGTATACACTTTAAATATTTTAAGGAAGTGTCCTTCTAATCGGTTAGTTGGTTTTATAATTATGAATAACAGTTGAATTTTGTTGACTACTTTTTCTTCATTTACTAAGGAAATACCTCTTTAAACTCTTGTTTTACTTGATTTTTAGATACAGAACTCACTTAATATTCTCCCAGTACACTTAAATTGGAATATACTTTTTGTACATTACTGGATACAGTTTACTAATACTTTAAGATTTTTGCATCTATGTTCATGATTAATCTACATTTTTTTCCAATTGTCCTGGTCAAATTTTGATATTAAGTTTAGACTATTATCTTAATATAAACTTGAGAGTAGTTTTTTTTCTATAATCTGAAAATATTATGAAACTTGGAATTATTTAATCCTTGAATATTTGTTAGAATTTAACAGCAAAATAATGGGTCTGGTATTATCTTTGGAGGATAACTTTTAATATGAGTTCAAAATCTAAAGTTTTTTTCTTTTAAGCTGACACATAATAATTATACATTTTATAGGGTACAGGGTGCTATTACATATATAATATGTAATGGTCAAATCAGGGTAATTAGCATTTCCATTTCCTTATAATTTCTTTATGTTTGGAGACTTCAAATGCCTATCCTCCAGTTCCTCACAGCATATATAGTAAACAGTGGTGAGCTCACTGTGCCCTAGAATGTCAGCACTTATTCTTTCCATCATGTTTTGATGCCCGTTTCCAACCTTCCTCTATGTTAGGAAAAAGGTGCAGTCTTATCTGTGGCGCGATCTACACCCTGATCTACATCCTAGGCACTAGCCCCCACCACCATTGCTGAAAGCCAGGTGGCCACAGGGCCCAACCACCAGTGTCAAGCTCCACCCCCAACCTAATGGGATTTGCTATTCCTACTTCCCTGCCCGTCCCTGGAAAAGGGATTATTAGACCTGCTTCCTGGACACGCGTTCTCTTTTTCCTTCTTCGCCCCTCCCTTCCGGTTTGCTGGGTTTTCCCAACAAACCCTTTCCCTTACTCCGGTGTCTGGTGTGCTTTGTGGCGGCCTTACACTCTAGTCCCTATCCCAATTACTCTTCCACTCTCTTCTTTGAGATCCACTTTTTTAGCTTCCACATCTGAGTGAGAACATGTAATATTTGTTTTTCTGCCTCTGGCTGATTTCACTTAATATAACATCCTTCTGTTCCACGACTTTAATTTCTTTAATGATTTTTCTTATGAAGAAAAAGCCTGAGCAAGGATGAGGCCCAGACCCATCTATTCACATGGGATACTGGAAGAGATATCATAAGGGAGGTGTGAATCTCCTTAGGGAAGGCCCCCTGTTGACTGCCATTCCCTAGCTGGCCTGGGAGGAGAGCTAGCCTGAATAGAGTAGGTAGGTTCTATTCTTTTTAATTTATTAAGCTATATACTTCATTCACAAACTTTAAGTTCATTATATTTCTCTATTCTCTTTCAAAATTTTAATATTGGAACTGGCATTGTAGCATAATAGGTTAAAGCACTGCTTGTGATGCCAGCATCCTATATGGATACCAATTCAAGTCCTTGCTGCTCTACTTCTGATCCAATTCCCTGCTAATGTACCTGGGAAAGCAGCCAAAAATCATCCAAGTCCTAGGACCCCTGCACACGTGGGAAACCCAGATGAAGCTCCTGGATCCTGGCGTTAGTCTGGTCTAGCTTTGGCTGTTGTGGCCATTTGAGGAGTGAACCAGTAAATAGAAGATCTCTCTAATTTTCCCTATCTCTTTGTAACTCTGCTATTCAAACAAATAAAATAAATCTTTAAAAGATATTTAATATTTACTAATTACATTTTAAAATGTTAGCATTTATTATTAGTACCAAGTAACCTTTAATCTCATTTTACAGAGACATTAAATACTGCATAGGTTTTTTAATTAATTAATTAATTTTATTTACTTGAAAGAGCATGCAGAGCATCTCCCATCCTCTGGTTCACTCCCCAAATTCCACAACAGCTGGGACTGGGTCAGGCTGAAGCTGGGAGCCTGGAACAGTCTTGGTCTCCTATGTGGGTGGCAGAAGCCCAGGTACAGCAGGTATCACCTACTGCTTCCCAGAGTGTGCAGTAGCAGGGAGCTGGATCAGAAGCAGACTCAGAGCTCCATCTCACACACTCTGATATGCAATGTATACATCCCAAGTGGTGTCTTTTTTTTTTTTTTGACAGGCAGAGTGGATAGTGAGAGAGAGAGACAGAGAGAAAGGTCTTCCTTTTTGCCATTGGTTCACCCTCCAATGGCCGCTGCGGCCGGCGCATCTCGCTGATCCGAAGCCAGGAGCCAGGTTCTTCTCCTGGTCTCCCATGCGGGTGCAGGGCCCAAGGATTTGGGCCATCCTCCACTGCCTTCCCGGGCCATAGCAGAGAGCTGGCCTGGAAGAGGGGCAACCGGGATAGAATCCGGCGCCCTGACTGGGACTAGAACCCGGTGTGCCGGCGCCGCAAGGCGGAGGATTAGCCTGTTAAGCCACGGCGCCGGCCTCCAAGTGGTGTCTTAACCACTGGATCAATACCTGCCCCCACTTAACCATATTCTAAAATCTCATTTCAGAGTGGGTATTATGGTGTAGCAGTTAGGCCCCCTCTTGGGATGCCCACATCCATATTGTTGTGCCTGGGATCAAGTTGTACCTCTGCTTGTGACCCAGCTTTTTGCTAATTAGCCTGGGACGCAGCAGATGATGGCTTATGTATTTGAGTCTCTGCCACCCACTTGGAAGACCTGGATGAAGTTCCTGGCTCCTGATTTCAGCTTGACCCAGCCCTGGATCCTAGCTGTTGTGAGCATTTGAGGAATGAACCAGTGGATGGACAATCTCTTCCCCCCGCCCCCACCCCATCATTCTATCTTTCAAATGAATAAAAATGAACAAACAATAAAAAAAAAAAACCAAGACATATTTTTTTAAAACACCTTACTAAACCACACATGTTATAGCTAACTGAAAGATCTGATTCTAAGTTCAGTTTATTTCTATACTTTACTTTAATGGCTATCATAGCTGAAAAAGATATAAAAATATACAAATACAGATGACTCTGATAGGTCTAAGAGTCAAAGAGATCACACAAACAAGACTAGTGTCTGCTAATAATAACTGATAGAATCAAAAAGGGAGAGAACGATCCAACATGGAAAGCGGGATACACAGCAGAATCATAGAATGGCAGATGTCCTAAACAACACTCCTGGCCTCAGAATCAGCCCTTAAGGCATTCAGATCTGGCTGAAGAGCCCATGAGAGTATTGTAGGCATGGAAAGCCAAGACACCATGGAAAAGAAAAAGAAGAAGAAGACCTAAATGAAAGATCTCTGTGAGTGAGATCCCAGCGGAAAGAACAGGGCCATCAAAGAAGAAGGTACCTTTCTCTGAAGGGAGGAGAGAACTTTCACTTTGACTATGACCCTGTCGGAATAAGATCGAAGTCAGCGAACCCTAAAGGCTTCCATAGCCTCAGCAACTCATGACTAGAGCCTAGGGAGATTACTGACGCCATAAACAAGAGTGTCAAATTGTTAAGTCAGCAACAGGAGTCACTGTGTACTTGCATCTCATGTGGGATCTGTCCTTAATGTGTTGTCTAATGTGAAGTGATGCCATAACTAGTACTGAAACAGTATTTTTACACTTTGTGTTTCTGTGTGGGTGCAAACTGATGAAATCTTTACTAATTATATACTGAATCGATCTTCTGTATATAAAGATAATTGGAAATGAAAAAAAAAACCTGGTGTTAAATTGGAAATTGCATAGAAAATTAATTAAATTTTAAAAAAATATTATGTAGGATCTCTGTCTTTAATGTGCTGTACACTCTTATTTAATGCTATAACTAGTACTCAAACAGTATTTTTTCGCTTTGTGTTGCTATATGGGGGCAAACTGTTGAAATCTTTACTTAATATATACTAAACTGATCTTCTGTATATAAAGAGAATTGAAAATGAATCTTGATGTGAATGGAAGGGGAGAGGGAACAGGAAAGGGGAGGGTTGAGGGTGGGAGGGAAGTTATGGGAGGGGGGAAGCCATTGTAATCCATAAGCTGTACTTTGGAAATTTATATTCATTAAATAAAAGTTTAATAAAAAAAAAAGAATTGCTATGAGAACATACTGCATGCTTGCATGTCCAATTGAGACATTCTCTGTTCTTTCTGAATTTCAGATGTGCAAAGCTTTCTTTGTTGTGGATTCATTATTTGAGATATCTGATTCTTAACAAATGCACTTTTCATAAAATCTCCTTTTAATATGCCAAAAAATATACAAATACAAAAGTGAAATACATATATCATTGGATGTACTTACTGATGAGGGCAAACCTCCTCCCTCCCTTTTTAATTCTAGGTACCAATTAAGCAAAATTTTTGGTAAAATGTGGTTAGAAAATTTTCATCTTCTCTGATCTAAAGATCAGATTTCATTTTATATTTTTGACAAATGGTTCAAAAACCATTGACATTCTTTATTTGGAAGAGTTTTTTAAATAATGGGTTTTTTCAAGTCTAAATAGGCAGATACATGATTATAGTAGGTGAGGCATATCTTCTTTTTAAATTTTATTTATGTATTTATTTATTTATTTAAGATGTAGAGAGAGATATATATAGAGAGAGAGACAGGAAGGTCTTCCATCAGCTGGCTCACTCTCCAAATGGCTGCAATGGCCAGAGCTGAGCTGATCCAAAGCCAGGAACCAGGAGCCTCATCTGGGTATCCCACATGGGTGCAGGGGCCCAAGCTCTTGGGCTGTCTTCCACTGCTTTCCCAGGCCACAAGCAGAGAGCTGGATCGGAAGAGGAGCAGCCAGGACATGAATCGGCAGCCATAGGGATGCCAGTGCCGCAGGCAGGTGCTTAGCCTACTATGCCCTACCACTGGCCCTATAGCATATCTTTTAGGCATAGGAGTTACATAACATGGGAAGATTTCTAAACATACTCTGCAGAAATGATTTATTCTCCAGTTTCTTATCGTTGACATAAAATGTTTTACTAAGTTTCAATTCAGGTTGATACTGCTAATGTCTTAGGGGTATTTCATTACATTGAATCCAAGTCATAATTTTTAATGTCAGTGATCTAGATAGTGAACATTTTAAACGCACTCACTTTTATTTATGTTATTATCACATATTTCAAATACACAGTCAGGCGGTGAAAATGAGAACATGAACATCCAGCATTTCTTTATTTTTAACCAGGTGGCATCAGCATCCTCAAGGTACCTGAGGATTTTACAGCAATTGCAACATAAAGTACACACAGTAGGCACTGAGTGAATGGGTGGATGAATGAGTGAATGGTGACCTCATTGTGTGGTTTTCTCCATAGGCTAGCTGAAGGGAAAGACAACTTCTGATCTGTCTTTGTATTCTAAGTGTTTAGTATAATGCTTGCACACAGTAGGTGCTAAATGCTTTTGGCAAGAAGGAAAGAAAGAAAACAGAAGGAAAGGAAAGGCTGGAAGGAGAGGGAGAAGAATTATGTGTGTTCTTATCTGGTGTCTAAGTTAAAAGGAATGTTTAGAGTTTGGCCAGTTCAACTTTGACTTTATTAAAGACTTTTCAGAGCTTATTTTTAATGAGAGCCATCAAAAAAAGAAAAAAAAAAAAAGATTCCATGGATAGCAATTGCTCTTCTGTGTGTGAAAATGTTTTCACAGGGGATGGAGGAAATAATGAATTCTATTTTCATGGATTCTCAAGGTTACTCCTAATTGCCCATGAATTGGAAAAGATTCTTTTGTCTCTGATATTAGTTTTTAATTGTCTTTTTATAAATACTTTTTTTTTTTAGTTTTATCTTTAACTGTATTTCAAAAGATAAAAAGCCAATGGATTTCTGTGACAAGGTTATGTTTTTTCTGTGTCAGCCTTGGAGGTCGGTGGTGGGATAGGTCATAGCGACACTTCAATTTATTGAAACGTGAAAGTGAATGAAACTAAGTGGCTCTAATATTCAGCGCTGCGTGTGTATGTGTGGGATGCATAGCCACATGCTGACTCTCTGCCTCATGCCAGCTTGTTTAATCACTGCCTTTGACAAAGTTACATGGTTACCTGCAGTGAGATTCCAGTAATACTTTCAGAAACCAACCCACCGTGAGCTCTTGCTGTGAAGGTATTTAAATAATTAAAAACATTCCTCTATCAAAGGAGTCTCCTTCTGACAGTGGAATCCATAACTTCTGTAGCTTTTCTTCTCAAAACATTTAGATGAAAGACATGCTTGTGTCTCATGCGGCACCTACAATTTTGTGTGTGTGTGTGTGTTTTTTTTAAATGAGACTCAGTTTTGATCCAAACTGTGTGATAAGGCATCTTGCGCAGCATAGATCGAGGCACCCAATGTCCGAGGGGGCTGTGCCAAGTGTTTGTCCTAGAGGAATGAGTGGCGGAACTGTGCAGTGTAAGCTGTTGGTATTTTTTGTTTGGCCCTTGAGGCGCTGTTTTTGTTTACACAGGAAGTCACTGGGCAGGAAGTCGAAGCAGCTTGTGTCAGGCCCCTCTCTGAAGTCAGAGCAGAGGAAACAGAAGGGCCCAGTGCACACACGAGATGGCCCAAGTGTTTGGGCCCTGCCACCTATGTGGGAGACCTAGATGAAGCTCCTGACTCCTGGCTTTGGCCTGGCCTAGCACTGGTGGTGTGGCCACCTGGGGATTGAACCAGCAGATGGCAGATCTCTTTGTCTCTCTCTATGTAACTCTGGCTTTCAAAATACATAAATAAAACTTTAAAGGAAAGAAGGTTTTAAAACTACTATTTTTCCTAATTAAGGAAAAACTGATTCGGTTCTTTTTTTAAAAAAGATATTATATATATATATATATATGTATTTTAAAGATTTACTTATTTGAAAGGCAGAGTTATAGAAAGGCAGAGGCAGAGAGAGACAGAGAGAGACAGAGAGAGAGAGAGGTCTTCCACCCACTGGTTCACTCCTCAAATGGCTGCAACAGTCAGAGCTGAGCCCATCAGAATCCAGAAGCCAGGAGCTTCTTCCAGGTCTCCCACGTGGGTGCAGGGGCCCAAGTACTTGAGCCATCTTCCACTGCTTTCCCAGGCCAAAAGCAGAGAGCTGAATCAGAAGTGGAGCAGCTGGGACTCGAACTGGCGCCCATATGGGATACCATCATGCAGGTGGCAGCTTAACTCACTAAGCCACAATGCCAGTCCCTGATTTTGTTCTTAAGGTAGTTTTAATAACATTAATTTTTAGGGATATTGTGATAGTCAAAGCTTCAGTATTTGTGAAAATCTTAGTTTAATGCTTTATGATGTAAGGATCTGTAAGTTTGATTCTCAATTCAATATATTTTGATATTATTTTTAAAATAACCTTTTCATTGGAGTCAGCACTGCAGTATAGCAGGTAAAGCCTCCACCTGCAATGCTGGCATCCCAAATGGGCATTGGCTTGAGTCCTGGCTGCTCCACTTCTGATCCAGCTCCCCACTAATGTGCCTAGGAAAGCAGCACAAGATGGCCCAAGTGCTTGGCCTCCTGCACCCACATGGGAGACACAGAAGAAGCTCCTGGCTCCTGGCTCCTAGCTTCCACCTGACCCAGCCCTGGTCATTGTGACCATTTGGGGAGTGAATCAGAAGAATGAACATTCTTTCCCTCCCTCCCTCCCTCCCTCCCTCCTTCCCTCTTTTCTCTCCCCCTCCCCCCTCCCTTCCTGTAACTCTGCCTTTCAAATAAATAAGTAAATCTCTTTCTCTAAAAAAAATAATAAGTTTGGTTTTAGAATACTTTGGGGCTTACCAAAAGCTGCAAAGGCAGTACAGAGCTGTCTATCCCATTCACCCAGTTTCTCCTACTGGTAACATCATACCTTGCTGTGGTACGTTCACCAAATGTCAGGAACCGACATGGTTGCATTATTATTAACTAAACTCCGGACTTGCTTGGAGGTCACCAGGTTTTGCATTAATGTCAGCTTTCTGCTCTGGAGCCCCCATGGCACTGACTTGTCTCACCTCCCAGTCTCCTCTGGTTTATGTCAGTGTCTCAGTCTAGCTTTTCACGACTTTGACAACCTTGAGAAGTTATTAGACAAGTGTCCTGTGAAACATCCTTCAATCTGCTTCATTTTTTCCTCATATCAGATCAAGATGATAATTAGTAGTAGTATTCAAGAGTAGCATAGATTAGACTGGTGTTGTGGAGTAGCAAATAAAGCCAACACCTGTGGGGCTGGCTTCCCATGTGGGCTCCAGGTTGTGTCCCAGCTGCTCCACTTCCAATCCAGCTCCATGCTAATGGCCTGAGGAAAGCATCAGAAGATGGCCAAAGTGTTTGGGCCCCTGCCACCCACGTGGGAGACCTAGATGAAGCTCCTGGCTCCTGGCATTGGCCTGGCCAAGCCACGGCCATTGTGGCCATCTAGGGAGTGAACTAGGGGATGGAAGATCTCTTGTTCTGTCTCTCCCTCTGCAACTCTGACAACTCTGACTTTCAAATAAATAAATAAATCTTTTTTTTTTAAGGAAAAGGATAACAGAGTAAAATTCCCTTCTCATTATTTCACATTGAGGGTTCATGCTAGCCCCCTTATGTCATGCAGTTATAACCACCACTTGGGTAAGGCGAAGTTTATCAGGTTTCTCCACTGCAGAGCTTCTATTTTCCCATTTTTGGACTGCTATGGTCTGAACATGATTTGGTTCTTGAACTTGTGAAGATATTGAAATCCCAAAATCATAAGTTAATGGTACTATGAAGGTAGAAACTTAATCCAATTACGATATTTAAAGGTGGGTCCGGGGGGCATGCCTTCAGAAGTTAATTCTTGAGGGGGAATTGATCTAAAAGCTGAGCTGGGCCCAGTCTCTCTTTGCTTCCTTGTTTGCTGTGTGACCCTTATTCCAAATGCTCCCCTCACTCCACTATTGGTGCCCTCATCAGGGGCAGAACCAATGTGACCTCATAAGTTGGACTTAGATCTTTAAACTGCAAACCAAAATAAACCTCTTTCCTTCGTAAGCAGGCTGTGTCAGGTATTTTGTCCTAGTTATGAAAACTGACTAATACACCTCCCACCCCCTGCTTGGAAAAGCAAAACAGTAAGTCTAGCTGATCCTCAGAGCAAGGGGGAAAGGGATTGGGAACTAAGCCTTGATTCCTGGAGAGGTAGTATCCACATACATTGTTTGATATTCTGTGAAGAACATTTGTCTTTTCTCCTCCTGTTTATATATTTATTCAATCATTTGTTTGAATCAACATTGACTCATGAATATTTATAATTTAAGTTATAATCTAATACTATATTATTTACTTCTTTGATCAAAATTTTTTAGCTTCTGAGTACCTTATGTTCCACCATCTTTTGGTGGGGTTTGGGCAATTTCTTTCTTTCTGGCACTACAAGATGTTCCAGACTCATCTCGTATTTTCCTTGTCCCAATACTGGACTCAGCCATTTCTCCTAGGAGTTGTGATTCCTTTTATTGGAAAATGGTATTTAGAAACCATATTCACTGATTCTAGGCTCATCCAGTTGACATAACTATGTCATACAGCTATGTCTACTAACTCATGCATAGAGGCATGGCATTTGTTTTTTAATGGACAACACAGGAAAAAATTTGTTGCAAGTATGAATAGGCCCAAATAGAAAAATTATACCACTGATGACATTTTCTAAAATATAGTATGTAATTTTTAATTGGATAGCAGTTATACAAAGCTTTTGTTCAAATTCAGTTGGTAAGCTTAAATATTCCCTGATGTTAATCAGTTGATTTTTATAAACTAGCCAAAAAGTGTTGGATTTCCTTATTTTTTTCTTTCTTTTATTTATTTTTTTCACTTTTTTCTTCTTAGTATTACATTTCTGTGTTGTGGTGTGAAATTCCACTGAAACTTTATAGAACAGAAGGGTTTTTTAAAAACTAAAAATTCTCTTACCAACATTATAAAATGTGCAGATTTCAGGATTTTATAGATGACACATATTATTTTTGACCACAGAACTCCAAAAACATGAAAATGTTTCCAGATATCCAGTTTCATAATGCTTCCTCTGTAGCACAAATCTTACTTAGAAAATACATGTTTTCTCACTCGTTGAGAGTATGCCACATTTATTGTTAACTGATAGAGTAAGTATTTATTATTTGTTTATATATTTATTTCTTTTTTAGGATTTTATTTATTTATTTGAAAGGTAGAGTTACAGAGGGAGAGACAAGAAAAGATCTTCCGTCCGGTGGTTCACTCCCCAAATGAAAGCAATGGACGGAGCTGAGACAATCCAAAGCCAGGAGTTGGGAGCTTCTTCTGGGTCTTCTACACAGATGCAGGGGCCCAAGGACTTGGGCCATCTTCTAATGATTTCCCAGGCCATAAGCAGAGGGCTGGATTGGAAGAGGAGCAGCCAGGACACGAAGTGGCACTCATATGGGATGCTGGCGTGGCAGGCAGAGGCTTAGCCCACCATGCCACAGCACAGGCTCCTATATATTTATTTCTTTGTGGTAAAATTTGCATCATATAAGGGTTATTTTAATAATTTTTTGTGTATACCTTAGTGTTATGAAGTTCATTCATATTGTTGTTCAACCAGCACCTCTATCCACCTCCAGAATGTTTTCAATTTGCAAACCTGGAAATCTGTACTCATTAAACAATAACTCCATATTTTCCTCACCGTCAACCTCTGATAACCACTACAATTTCTGTCTCTGTGAATTTGACTATTCTAAGTATCTGCTATAAGTGCATTCGTATGTTTTTCCCTCAGTGACTAGCTTATTTCACTGAACATGATGTCTTCAAGGTGCACCCATGTATGCTATGTGTAAGAATTTCCTTCCTTTTTAAGACTGAGTAATATTTTCTTCCATGTATGTAAAACATCTTGTGTATCCACTCTCCCTTCTTCCTCTGTCAATGGATAACTGGGTTGTTTCTACCTTTCAGCTACTACAAATAAGCTGCTATGAATATAGGTACACAAGTATGTGTTCAAGTCTCTGCTTTCACTTCTTTTGAGTATACTCAGAAGTGAAACTCTTAGTTCACATAGTTTAATTCAAAGTGTAAAGTTCAAAGTTTAATTTTTTAAGGGACATCGTATTGTTATCATAGCAACTGTACCATTTTACATTTCCACCAGCAATGTCCAAGAGTTCCAATTTCTCCACTGTCCTTGGCAATGCTTGTTATTTTCTGGCTTTTTTTTTTTTAAATACTATCCATGTTATTGAGTGTGAACTGGCATCTCAGTGTGGTTTTGATGTATATTTCTGTGATTATTAATGATGTTGAGAATCTTTTTGATGTGGGCATGGCATATATTAATTGCATTCCAGGCTCTTGTCTTGCATCCAGACAAACATGCTAAATGCAGATACATTTAAGGTGCACACAGTGATAACAAATTGTATTCAAAAGGTAAGAAAGAAAGTGTACACACATGCATGCATGAGCATGAATTGCTCCAAGCAGAGAAATACCCATCATGACTGGGCCAGAAGATTACCCAAAAGTAGCAGGAGTCTGGGAAAGGGGACAAGGAGAGATGACCTGCACAGTACCTCCAGCAGTGATCTACGGTGGAATAGAAAAGAAAACTCCTCCCCCTCTTTATGAGGTAAGGGCAGTTCTTCTCCAGGCATGAAGCCACCTGGGAATTTTATGACACCTCCACACATTCCATATGGAGCTCAATAGCCATATTTTCATGGATTTTCCCTTAGATCCTGGATGAAGTAGTTGCATCTTGGGAGAGAGGTCATTTTGATTGACAAGTAGGAGGGTAGGATTACATGGGGTGGTGGCAGGGGGCAGGAGGAGCAGGAGAGGAGCCTGTGCCTTGCAGGTAGTTCCAGCTCAACAGACCTATCTAGTTGTCTGTCTATACCACATCATTATCATGTGTTTATTGACCATTTGTAGCTCTTTGGAAAAATGCTTATTCAAGACCTTTGCCCATTTTTTACCCAAGTTATTTGTTTTTTGTTGTTGAGTTGTAGGAGTATATTGCAGATATTAATTCCTTACAGATATATCATTTGCAACCATTTTCTTCCATTCTATGAATTGCATTTTTACTCTGTTGATAATGTCCTTTTATGCACAAATGTTTTTGACTTTAATGTAGTAGAATTTATCTGCTTTTTGTGGTTGCTGCCCAGCTTTTGATGTCATATCCAAGAAATTAATGCCAAATCCAACATCATTAATTTTTCTCCTTCTAACAATCTTTTTGAAGATTTATATTTATTTGAAAATATTTGCAAAGAGAGAGATAGAAACAAGATAGCTTCCATCTGCTGGTTCACTCCCAAGATAGCTGCAACAGCCAAGGCTGGGCCAGGCTAAAGCCAGGAGCCAGGAGCTTCTTCTGGGTCTCCCATGTGGGTGCAGGGATCCAAGCGGTTGTGGCATCCTCTGATGCTTTCCCAGGTGCATTAGCAGGGAGCTGGGTCAGAAGTGGAACAGCTGGGACATGAACCCACACCCATATAGGATGCCAGCATCACAAAAAGTGGCTTAACATACTATGCCACAACACTGGCCCCTAATATTTTTGAAAAAAAGATTTATTTATTTTACTTGAAAGGCAGTTACAGTGGGGGTCATGGCAGTGGGGTGGGGGCCACGTAAAGGAGAGAGATCGAGAGATCTTCCATCTGCTGGTTCACGTCCCAGATGGCTGCCAATGGCCAGAACTGGGCCAGACCAAAGCCAGAAGCGTCATTTGAGTCTACGTGAGCGCAGAGGCTCAAGTGTTGGGCCATCTTCTGCTGTTTTCCCAGGTGCATAAGCAGGGAGCTGGAACAGAAGTGGAGCAGCTAGGACTAAACCAAGCCCTCCTATGGGATGCCGGCACTGCAACCAGCCGCTTAACCTGCTGTATTACAATGTTGACCCCATCTTCTAAGAGTTTTATAGTTTTAGGTGCTATATTTAGGGCTTTGATCCATTTTGAGTTAATTTTTTAATACAGTGTTAGGTAAGGTTTCAACTTAACTATTTTTTCAGAAAATCTACAGGAATAGATATAAACGAATACATTTTATAAAAATAATGCATAACTCATCTTCACATTCAATAGCTCTTTAAAATACTTTGCCCCAAGGTAATCAATGGCATGAAATATTTTCCTGGTCATTATCCATCTCCCCAAATAGACCTCAACAAGGACATTGTAGAGCAGACATCTTTAAAACCTTGAGATTCACTGAAAGTGAACACAAAAATAAGGGCACTACTCTTTTCACGTAGCGTGTGTGTGAACCTAGAAACTGTTGGAATCTGTGTTCCAGTGGTGGTGTGCAACAATTAGCGAGTTTTAATTTTTCTTATTTAAAAAAATCTTATGCAGAAACCTTGGTGGTTTTTCTTCTCATGCCATTCAGCTGCTGTTCTAGCTGGCGCAGGCAGGAGTCGGGGTTGGGTGATGGCCCTGTACAAGTTTTGGTTTGCTTGCCCTACCTCTCCTGCTTGCTAAGTTGATGATAACTGTGGTGAGAAGTGGGAGGATAAGTCTCAGGACCCCCTTCCCTAACTGCTCTGTGGCCCTCTCACTTGGCACCTCCATCCACTCCCATCAATCACTCAGGTTCCGTTCACCTCCTGGTATCCTAGATTCTCTGCCCACAGCTGCTTGCTGCAAGTTCATTCATGGCTGTGGTTAGGATGTAGTTTTTCCTTCAAATGTTCGTGTGTTAGAAACTCGGAGGTAGAGGAAGCTTTTTTTTTTTTTTTTTTTTTTTTTTTTTTTTGACAGGCAGAGTTAGACAGTGAGAGAGAGAGAGACAGAGAGAAAGGTCTTCCTTTTCAGTTGGTTCACCCCTCAAATGGCCAGCACTGCTGGCGTGCTGTGCCAATCCAAAGCCAGGAGCCAGGTACCTCCTCCTGGTCTCCAAAGCAGGTGCAGGGCCCAAGCACTTGGGCCATCCTCCACTGCCCTCCTGGGCCACAGCAGAGAGCTGGACTGGAAGAGGAGCAACCGGGACAGAATCCGGCGCCCCGACCGCGACTAGAACCCGAGGTGCCAGAGCCGCAGACGGAAGATCAGCCCAGTGAGCAGCGGAAGCTTTAAGAGGTGGGTGGTACTTAGATCGTTGAGGGCACTGCTCTTGAAAGGTTTTGCTGCTTATCTCAAGGACAAAGTGTGTTCCCCCAAAGAGTAAGCCTGTCCTCTGGCTGTCTCGGGTTTCCTGCCTTGCCATGCGATTGCTCGCTCTCGAGTTCTTGCTGCTGTGATGCCATCTGCCATCAGGCCCTCCCCAGCGCCAGTGCCATGTTGTTTGGTCTTTCAGACTGTGGGCAAAATGAACCTGTTTCCTTCATAAGTTACCAAGCCTCGGGCACCTGTGTCAGGACTTACAGTAGGAATTTGCTCGATGAAATCGTGCCTGGGCTTAGCGCCTCCTTCTGGTGTTAAGAAGTGTTCGCATATTGCTAGAAGTTCTTGAGATTAATGGATGTAAAAGCTTTCGTGGAGACCTAAATATAGGACTCTGGCTGTATATTCAAGCGGCAGATTAGTTACAAGCAGTTCTCACTACCTTCTTATGGAACTCATTAACAATAGGCTCTGAAGAAGACTGCACAGTCAGCATGATGACTACCTCTGTGTGTGCACCCATGTATGTGTGCTCAACTACAATTCAGAATTAGGACAGGCTTAAAACTATTCTGTTGTCATGCATCTGGGCCTATCCTTGCTTCATTTGAAAGGACAACCATCTTTAGATAGTTTCACGCAAGCACTTTTATTTAAACTGTCAGACAATCCATTTATTCATGCTGGATTTTCCTCAAACACTCTTTGGTGCTTTTCTTGTAACAGAGTCTAATGGAACACATATCAGCACCTTTTCCCCCTACATCAATGCTGACACTCTTCTGGCTGAAAAAAACAAAAACAAAAACAAAAAACAAAGAATTTTCTCATTTTACCTTACTCATTTGGCAGAAACACCACATTTCCATGCCAATTCAAATAGGAAAGAGAGAAGGGGGCATGTGAGAAGGGGAAGGGGAGGTGAGCTGTTTTCTAATTAATCAAGACATGCATATCAACACTTCATTTTTTACCCCTAAAATAGCACTGTGCTCCACCAACTGACATTTGGGACCATAACTGTGAATGTAGACTTTCAATCTCAAGATAGGAAAAAAAAAATTTAAAGTAAAAGAAATTATAAAATAAATTGGGATCTTAATTATTGTTCTCAGCTATGAATGTGCCCCAATGGATTAAATGCTACACTGATTCCTATAAAAACCTTTCTTGTCTAGAACTTTTCTCAATTATCAACCAGAGTCTTCAAAATTGTTATTGCCTATGTGGAGATAATCTTCCCCCTTTTGTCCCCACAAAAGCAACCTTCAGTAATGCAGCGAGGCTATCACAAGCATAGACCTACATTCAACACAGACACATGGTACACATAAGCAGAAAGTTGGGCATCTACAAGGCAGGGCAAACCACTTGAGGTATACACAGAATAGTTTGGGGGAAGAAGGGACATATGAGGTGCAACTTAAAAGAAAGCATGGTGAAGAGGAGACATTCAAAACTGAAGAAAGGGGTCGGCGCTGTGATACAGTAGGCTAAGCCCCTGTCTGTGGTGCCGGCATCCCATATGGGCACTGGTTCATGTCCAGGCTGCTCCACTTCCAATCCAGCTCTCTGCTATGGCCTGGGAAAGCAGTGGAAGATAGCCCAAGTGCTTTGGCTCCTGTGCTCATGTGGGAGACCCAGAAGAAACTCCTGGCTCCTGGCTTTGGATTGGCTCAACTCTGGCCGTTTCTGCCATTTGGGGTGTGAACCAGAGGATGGAAGACCTTTCTGTCTCTCCCTCTCTCTGTCTGTAACTCTGCCTATCCTTTAAATCCTTTTTTAAATCCTTTAAAAAAAAAAAAAAAAAGAAACCCTGAAGAAATGGTTGGGCTGCCATGTTGGGTAGTAGGCAAAGGAACACTGAAGATCAAAAGCAAAACACATTTCTTTCCAGTCAACCTGAATATTGGTTATGTAGAAAAGTCTGATAAAGATGATTGGGAAGTGGCTGGCTGTGTGGGTCCATTGTAAAGTTTTGGAAGTGTCTTTGTACTTCTAGGACACCCTCTTCTGGTATTATGGTTCTTTTGAGCATTGAGGTAGAAGGCCAGTCTGACAGGAAGAACCTTTGGGAATTTTGTATTGGCTTCATGGAGTCTGGTGGAGACGAGACAACATTCTGGGTTTAACGCTAAGAAGTGCATTTTGACAAAGCATCATATGAAAGAGAATCCAATTCTCTAAATGGACATTTTCAAATCTCTCAATCTATCTTCCCAGCAGTATAAAAAGTCAGAGGGGCATTCTCAAAAGAGAGAGGAGGAGCAAGTCCGGCAGCATGACCTTTCTCCTGAATAGAAGATGCTTGACTATGTAGGGAACACCCAGTAATTCTTAGCTATTGGGGGGGCTGTTATTTGTCTCACTCACTATGTGAACACTCCTGAGTCTGCCTTGGAATCAAGTATCCCTAACTTGGCATGAAGGCCATAGCTTGAGTCTGCAAATGTCTCACCTAATTTCAGCCTATGTAGATCAGAACCCAGCCAAAATCATATAAGTGTATGTTATCAAATAGAGAAAACTGAAAGCAACAGCATTCCTAGGCAACATAGAATATGCTTCACTATCAGTGCTCTGCCATTGGTAGTCCACAGATGGTGGCTATCTTCCCAACACTTATTCCTGTTTTTGTTGCCATCTCAATTTTAACTTAAATAGCCACCCCACCCAAATGCAGGTGTGTGTTTTTAGAGGAAAGATCACACTCTTGTATTGAGGAACTGGGTGTGTGGCTCACCTGGTCATAATCTCAGCTTCTGGCCACTATTCTCATAAATAATGATTGGGATATAGGGATTGGGAATAGGGATTGTCACATGACCCTTATTTTGAGCATTGGGAAGTGTGGAAAGGTTTGCTGAGAATACTTTTGGAATAATAGGTTTGTATCAATGAGAAAAAACTGCACTTTATGAGAAAAGGCAGCTTTGGGTATGATTTATTCTTTCATTCAACCAGTATTGGGTGCCCATCATATGCTGCTGGGTCACATGTTCCTGCCCTCAGGACAGAGTAGCTGGGCATACTGACACATGAACAGATAACAGCAATACACTGTAGCAAGGGAAATTCATGGTGGTGTGTACCAGGTATTGTTCAAGGTCCGGTAACTAAAAGACTAGAGGGTTTCTGTATCACTTACCTATTGGGATGAGTTTGAAAGCAGGGTTGGTGGGAAGAGCAGAACAGGCCTTGAAGGCGGATAGGACTTCATGAGCTGACACTTAAGGTACCCACTGAAGCCAAGGGAGAAGCTAAGATATTGAAGATGGGCTCTTACCCAAGCCTTCATCTGCAGGCATCAACTGGAGCAGAGTGCGTGACCATCCTTGGTAATATGACCAATGTGAGTGTCCATGCTATTAACTCAGACCTCCTGAAAGACACTTCTCTTTCTGGGGAAAGGAGTGTATAGGTGAAGGAAGAGGGATCACTACTGTTCATTGAGTTCCTACCATCTGTCAAGAACTATGTTTGATTGTCCACATCTTGTGTCATTTAATAATCATAACATTTTTGGCATTATAAAGAGCACAGGCCGGCGCCGCGGCTCACTAGGCTAATCCTCCGCCTTGCGGCGCCGGCACACCGGGTTCTAGTCCCGGTCGGGGCACCGATCCTGTCCCAGTTGCCCCTCTTCCAGGCCAGCTCTCTGCTGTGGCCAGGGAGTGCAGTGGAGGATGGCCCAAGTGCTTGGGCCCTGCACCCCATGGGAGACCAGGAGAAGCACCTGGCTCCTGCCATCGGATCAGCGCGGTGCACCGGCCGCAGCGCGCCAGCCGCGGCGGCCATTGGAGGGTGAACCAACGGCAAAAGGAAGACCTTTCTCTCTGTCTCTCTCTCACTGTCCACTCTGCCTGTCAAAAAATTTAAAAAAAAGAATTAAAAAAAAGAGCACATATTTGAAATTCCAATAGGTTAGATACTTTTCCCAAGATTATACAGCTAGCAATCAGCCAGGCAGGAATCTCTACTCAGAACATTGTGGCTCCAAATCTCAACTCTACACTTAATTTTGCTTACATAGAATCAGCTTGAAACTTTAGTTTGAAACCACTTGGTATTAATTAGAAGAAAGAGAAGTTGGCAAGTGTTATTTTAAATGCTTTGAACCACTTTCTGGAGAGCACATTCAAAACCCAAAAGCAAAGCAAAAAATGTATATTAATAAGATCACAGCCATTCAAAAGGCAATTGTTTGCCATCAGTTCCAAAGAGAATAAAAGGAGGGAGCTCAATTTCCCTGATTTTTCTTGCCAAGTGCTCAGGCTCCAAGTTTCCCCCACTGCTCTTTCTTCACCTCCTCTACTTACACATTACACGTTACAGCTTCATCCCGTAAGAGGTATTTAAAGGAAATGCTGATCACTGCCAACAAGTGAATGCTCACATTAAACACGATTTAAAACAACCTTCTCTCCAGTTGTTTATAATAACCTCTTGGAAGTTTGAAATTAAAATCTGTATCCCATCCAGCCTTTTTTCCCGCCTTGTACATTACACAAAGCCAAGAACTTGCCCTTGAACATACTTCAGCTTCCTGGCCCACCACCCTGACATGCTCTGTAGCTAATTATCCCAACCCCTAAATATTAGTCCTTTCTCTTGTCTTCTCTGGTTTCCTGGACATGATTCATCTTCCCTGGGTCCTTTATTGTTTTTGTCTGCTCTGTCCCTTGAACAGACTCTTTCCTCTTTCCTTATCCTATCTTCCCACAGCACCTTTTCATGGAATTTCTCTTCCTAAACAGGAAGAGCCCCCAAAGTGGAGATAATCTGACCTCCTCCTTAAAGAGACAAGGTCACTGAGGCCCAGGGAGATTACACAGTTACCTAAACTCCGCAGCCAGAAACAGACTGAGTCAAATCAAGACTCAGTCTTGATTGGATTTAAATTCAATGCCCTTTTCACCACCCCGTATCAACACCACTGATTCATACCCCAGCCACTAGCTAGTTTGGTATCACATTTCATCTGCTCAAGACAGGGTGTGTGTGCTTTTTTTTTTTTTTTTCTGTTTTTCATGTGACACTAACATAGTGGTACCACTGTCTTATGGGCTTTATCTTATGGCCCCAACACACATCATTATTCTACTTCAACCTTGCTTGTTTGCTTGCCTTCTCCCTTTCTTGCTTCTTCCCTTTCTTTTTCTTTCTCCTTCCATCCTTCCTTCTTCCCTTAATTCCTTTCTTCTTCTTTTTTTAAGATTTATTTTATTTATTTGAAAGAGTTACACAGAGAGAGGAGAGGCAGAGAGAGAGAGAGAGAGAGAGGTCTTCCATCCACTGGCCCACTCCCCAAATGACTGCAACAGCCAGAGCTGAGCTGATCTGAAGCCAGGAGCCAGGAGCTTCTTCCAGGTCTCCCATGTGGGCACAGGGGCCCAAGGACTTGGGCCATCTTCCACTGCTTTCCCAGGCCATAGCAGAGAGCTGGATCAGAACTAGAGCAGCTGGGACTTGAACCGGTGCCCATATGGGATGCTGGCACTGCAGGTGGCAGCTTTAACCCACTGTGCCAGAGCGCCGGCCCCCCTTCTTTTTTTAATTTGAGAGGCAAAGAAATAGGGCTCCCATCCACTGGTTCACTCCCCAAAGTACCTGCAACAATCAGGACTGAGCTGGCCAAAGCCGGGAACTAGGAACTGAGAACTTGATCCAGGTCTCCCACATGGGTGGCAAGAACCCAGTTACTTAAGCCATCTCCTGCTGCCTCCCAGAGTCTGCATCGGCAGGAAGCTAGAATTAGGAACTGGAGCCAAGGACCGAACTCAGGTACTCCAATGTGGGAGACAGGCATCCCAACTGGGGTGCTAGGACCCCAGTTGTCAAATACCCATGCCTGCACTAAGGTTTCTAAACCAAAGCATCATCCCCAAACCTTCCCTCTAAAGCTGTTCACTAATGTGTGCCATCTCTCCTCCAAGGATGTTTTCAAGGGAAGAGGTTTTAAGCTTAAACATTTTAGACAGAAAATTGTCAAGGCAAAGTGTGTGAGGTGGGTGGGCTGGGTGGGACTTGTAAGGCAGGGCTCAGAATTGCTAAAACTATGCAAACGTTTTGCTATGGAAATCTGGGAGGGATGTGACCAAAAAAAAAAAAAAAAAAAGTTTCACTTTTTTCCCATCGCCCTACAGTTCTTTGGGATTATTACAATCCAAATGAATACTGCAAGCCACTCGGAGGAAAGAACTGTGAGAGCCAGACTTCTCTTCTGTGCGGCTTGTGGACCTCCCGCCACTTTGAATCACTCGTGTTGGAACACTTTCCTGCCATGGCTAGGGTCCTCCATCGCCCTGGTAGAGCCTGAAATGCTTGTTGGTGGGAGAGGGCAATGGTTAGCCCACTATCCAGAGCGGCTTCCTGGACATGAAGCTTGTGCTGTGTTTATTGCTCTGCTGTCACCATCTTGAAATTCTCAAGTTTTGAAAGGGGCCTCACATGTCATTTCGCATTGGGCCACACAAACTGTATAGCTTCTACCCTTCTCTTACTCCATTAAGCTCCATATCTAGATTCGTCACCAAGCTGGAGCAGAAGGACTGTGGTCTCTTCATGCCTGTTTCTCGTCTGTACCTGGCAGATCATGTATTGATTCCTGGGACCAGAACGTTTATCTCTCCCTTATCAGTGCCCAATTTTATTAGTGCTCAAAACTTACAAATATAATTGACAAACATTACAAATTACTCCTAAAATTGCAAACATACATCTATATGGGGACTTGTATCTTATTTCTAAGCTTATCTTAGCTCCAAGATTCTGATTCTAATTTTTTTCTTGCTTGGGTGCTAATTAATTTTACAATCAGGTTATTTATAGAAAATTCACAAAGCTATGTTCAGAAGGCTTGAAAGACAGGTTTTTTTTCACTATAAATGAAAATAAAAATGTCTTAAAAGATTTCTCCTAAATATGTTTAAACTTTTTTCCCTCTCAGGCTTTTGAGAGACAGACACACACACACACACGCGTGCGCACACAACACACAGTTCCCATATGCTTATTTACAACCCAAAATGCCTACAGAGAAACCAGAAACTCAATCCAGTCCTACCACATGTGAACCAGGGACCAGAGTACTTGAACCATCATTGCTGCCTCCCAGGGTGTTCATTAGTAGGAGGATAGAATTGAGAGTGGAGCTGAGACTTGAACCCACACATTTGCATATGGATTGTGGGTGTCCCAGCCCACAGTCTCAACTACTAGGCCAAATACCTGCCCCTAAATATTTTTCCTAAAAGTTGAATAGGGAATCATGGAGTCATTTAAATTTCAGTTGGCCAATTATGAACATTTTCATCTGAGTACTAGGAAACTTTAAAAGTGTTGTGGAAAAACGAATTAAATGATTTCATGACCACTTTAGAGCTTTTGGGCAGCCTTTATGAATAAAAGAAGGCTATTGGAAGCAAGAGTAAATATTGTAAGTAACATGTCTGATTAATACTTTAATAGTCATTATTCTTCATTAGGATTTTTATTAATCAAATGTAATTTTAACAGTAAAAAGGAACTAGGTAACTAGTAACTGATATCTAAAGAGATGAGACTCAAAACACAAATAACAAAAGGAAAAAAGTTGGCCAGTGTTGCAGCCCAGTGGGTTAAGCTATCACTTGCCATGTCAGCACCCCTTATCAAAGCACCAGTCCAAGATCTGGCTCCTTTACTTACAATCCAGCTTCCTGCTAATGCACCTGTGAATGTGGTAGATGGTGGCCCAAGTGCTTGAACTGTTGCCTCCCATTTGGGAGACCCAAATGGGGTTCCTGGCTCCTGGCTTTGGACTGGCTAAGACCTAGTTGTTGTGGCCATTTGGGATGTAAACCAGCAGATGGAAGAATTCTCTCTCTCTCTCTCTCTCTATCTATCTATCTCTCTCTATCTGTGTGTGTATGTGTGTGTGTGTGTCCCTCACTGACACTCTACCTTTCAAATAAATGTCTTTTTTTTTCAAAGAAGGTAAAAACAAAACAGCCAATAAAGAAAGATGAAATGCTCTTATACAATTCCCCATAAGTCTGAAATTCAGGCTCTTCTGAAGCAGAAGGGAAACAAAGTTCCTTCTGTCACGTAACCCTGGGCTCCTTTCTCATTTTTGCAAAACACAGTGGTTCCAATCAATCACTCGTTCGAAACTCATTGCTTTACGTGGACTTCTGGGTGCCGGTCACCGAGGTGGATGCCGAATGAGCAGAAAGGAGAACAACCCCATTCTTCAGGCAGGAAGACGGACAGGTGCACTAGCACCTCACCCACCAGATTGTGAACCTCACCCCAGACTTGAGTCTCTCTTAAACCCTGGGTGTCTAGCACAGTGCATATGATACCTGCAAGTGCAATAACTGCTTCCCAGCTGACTGATAGAAGGAATGCTTATGAGTACACTACTAATCAGCTGATATTGTCTCATAAATGCCAGTTCTTCTTTGATAGCACCAATTAAGTTATTGAACAAACACTTTGTTTTGGAGGGAAGCTGTGCAGATCTCTATGTCAGATTACAGCAACCTGACCTTCTATCCTCTGGCCTTTTTCATATTGTCCTCAAATAAGGGAGCCAAAGCAAGTGATTTAGGTCAGTTAATGTGAAAAGTCTCAGATAACCTTAATTCAATGACCCAGGCTCAGTTGGAATACAGCACATACAAAATGTGGAATTCTGGGCCAGGTGTCATGGCGTCAATTTGTGTCCCACTTGCTCTACTTCCTATCTAGCTCCCTGCTAATGCATCTGGAAAGGCAGCAGAGGATGGCCCAAGTGTTTGGGCCCCTGCACCCACGTGGGAGACCCTGTTGAAACTTTTGGCTCCTGGCTTCAGTCTGGCCCAATCCCAGCCATTTGAGGAATGAACCAGAGGATAGAAGATTCTCTCTCTCTCTCTCTCTGTAACTCTATTTTTCAACCAAATAAATAAATGTTTTTTTTAAAAATGTGGAATTTAATGCAGCAATTTCAAATCTTATTAGGGAAATATAGTTGTGAGCATGAAAACCTATGATGTAACATTAAATTAAAAAAAAAAAAAGCCTACCAACAACAAGTTACCTTGTAGTTCCCCCAAACAGCTCTGAGTGTCACTTGAGCATCACTACAATTATGAATTATGGGGTGAGTTTGCTGGACCTGATGCCAAGATCAACTGGCTCTGGTTTTTGTATTTTTCATGTGTTTTTTGTTGCTGCTGTCCTACAATGTTCCTGTGCTCCTTCTACCCTGAGTCTCAGGATAATATTGGTGACACACTCTAAATACAGAGTGTTAGACTTAGAAGACTTTGAATGTGTGTGTTCAGGTTAGTCATGGTGCTTAATGCTGAAGCACCATCTGAGCAAACAGACTTCTACAGAATTGTTTTATAGCATTGGTCTCTCACTGAAGAGTTTACCACTCAAACCAGATCACTTCTTGGAATGAACAGAAATCTGTGTGTGCATCTTTCATCCTGACGTACAAGGAAGACAGCTTGGAAAGCAGATGACCCAAGACTAAGATGCTCACTTCTTCAGCCTTATTGCTTGTATAAATGATAATGGGCACTGTAAGGAGCCAGTTGGTCTAATTCCTAGGCTGAGTCCCTTATGGTAATGTGCTTTATGCCATGTAGAACTTCATACAAGATGTTACTGTCCTCAGACCATGGTGAATAAAATCCGGAAGTGGGGAGACTGGGTTTTAATCCTTGCGCTTGTTGCCAACAACTGGAGACGATCCCTTACGCTTCTCATATCAAATGCAGAAGTTTGCCTAGGGCCTTTCCCGGGATACTTTTTTTTTTTTTTTTTTTTTTTAAGATTTATTTGAAAGGCAGAGTTACAGAGAGAGGCAGAGAAAGAGAGAAGTCCTCCATCCAAATGGCCTCAATGGCCGGAGCTGCGTCGATCTGAGGCCAGGAGCCAGGAGCCTCCTCCGGGTCTCCCACGAGGATGCAGGGGCCCAAGCACCCGGGCCATCTTCTACTGCCTTCCCAGGCCATAGCAGAGAGCTGGATCAGAAGTGGAGCAGCCAGGACCAAACTGGCACCCACATGAGACGCTGGCCCCTGAGGATACTTCTAATGCGGAGATTTTATTCTGTTACAAAATCACCTTTGATGCTTCACTCCTGTTTTTTGGTTTATCTCATGTCATGAGAAACTGAGTTTCGAACTGGACTTTTTGGGGCTGTGGTGTGAGAGGCAGTTTGTTTGGGAGGGGTTGTTAGGGAGGGGGAGGGCTGAGAGGAAGTGGAAGAGGAAATTGGAAAGGGGAAGGGGGATAAGATAATTCGACAGGTCTGTTGGAAAAACAGTCCACCCAGAAAGGAGACCCCTGATTACGCTTCCGAGCAAACAGGAACCCACACAGGGCGGATGCTGATGCCTTGACAAGCGCCACTCTGGTGTGGGTACATCGCCACACTTACAGCTCCACCCCCTGCCCTAGCAGGAGCTGCTCTGCCAGGCATAAGTATCCCTTCAGCGTGATTTGGTCTCCTCTTTTTCTTTCTCGATTCTTGGAGAAAAATGACTTCTGTCTATCTTTGACACAATGGCTTGGGTGAATGAGGAGGAATGGTAGCTGACAAATCCACCTTGAGCCATGGCCCATTCTCTACTGAAATGGGTTTCTTTCTATTGTTCCCAGCTAAGATTCTGTCTTCCGGGACTTGGCTGCTAGGGTTGTGTTTTCTCCTGTGGTTGCCAGAGATCCTGTGCCACGATAACTACCCAGACACAAAAGGCCCGGCTGCACCAAGCCAGGTCCTCAGAAGCAAAGGCCAAGGGACACTGGGCACTGCACTCTTTCCTTCACAGAGTCCCGACAGGATGTCCAGGCAAAAACCAGAAAATACACTCATTAGCGTTTCTTTTTGGTCTGAATTACATCGTTTGGACAGGTAACTCAGTTATCTCTCTTTTTTTAAAAAAAATTTATTAATATATTTAATTGGAAGGGAGAGAGAGAAAAAGAGAGAGAGCGTGAGAGAGAAAGAGAGAGAGAGAGAGAGACATATCTTCCATCTGCTGATTCACTCCAAAGTAGCCACAACCATTAGGGCTTAGCCAGGCCAAAGTTGGGAGCCAGGAACTCCATCTGGGTCTCCCACGTGCATGACAGAGGTTCAAATACATGAGCCATCACTCCCTGCCCCCCTCAGGCATATTAGCAGGGCACTGCCCCACAACACCCACTCCCCACTCTGCTAATTCTCTATGTTATCCTGCCTTCTTAGGCATACATTCTGAGAAAGGATCTAAAGTACCAAAATTAAATTCACAAAATATGTCACTCAATGAAGACTTTTTGCAAAATCAAAGATGGACAAAGCTGGAGATCTTTGAAGAACAGTTTGCACAATCAAAAGACATCAGTGCTGGGGTCGAGCCTCCCTGCCCAAGTGAGGATGGGGGAGCCCAGAGGGCCTGAGAGACTTCCCAAAGGCTTCAGCTTGCTCAAGGCCCAGCCAGCAAGCAGCGGGACTTCTGATTCATTCTTTTTTACTTCCCCTTCACTTTTTCTTATTGGGTAAAATGCACTAGTGTAAAATTTATTTTAATACATCTTAATCATTTTAAGTGTACAACCGAGTGATATTACATACATTCATGATGTTGTACAGCCTCTCTACTATCCATTGCCTGAATTCTTTATCTTATTAAAATGAAATTCTGGACCCGATGAAACACTCACACCTCATTCCACCTCCCTTTGCTTCTGGCAACCACCATTCTGCTCTCTCTCTGTAAGGTTGGCTGTTCCAGGTATCTCATATAAGCAGAATCATAACTATTTGTCCTGTAGTTGGCTTACCTTACTGAGCCTGATGTCTCTAAGGTTCACTTGTGTTGCAAAATATGTCATAATTTCCTTCCTTTTCAAGGTTGATATTATTACATAGTATATATACAAGTGATCATTAAATAATTAATCAAAAAGCATAGTATGAAAAGGAATTATACAGATTTCAAAATTTTTGGCTGCAAATAAACATCTTTTAATTTAACTTTTCCATGAACATTGTGAAGTACCCTCTTATATCACATCTTGCTTACCCTTCATCCAGAGATGAACATTTAGGTTCCTTTCATGTTCTAGTTTTTGTGTAGTTCATTCCTCCTCCTCCTTTCCAGAAATAACTCTTGATAGTATAAATTTATATAATTCTAGACTTTTCTTGATATTTATATACACATGAAAAATTATTTTATTTTGTTTTTATTTATTTTTCCCCAGAAGCCTTTTATTTAAAGAATACAAACTTCATATATTTTAATAATTACAAATTTAGGAACATGGTGATTCCCCCCTACTGAACCCACCCTGCCACCCACTCTCCTACCCCATTTTGTCTTCCCTCTCCCGTTCACATTCTTGCTTTCCACAAAGATCTACTTTCAGTCAACTCTGAAAAAAATAGAGTTCAACAAATAGTATGAAAAAAACTGTTCCTCAACAGTCAAGAGAAGGGCTGTTCAAACTCATTGCTTCTCAAAGTGTCCATTTCACTTTTATAGGTTACCTTTTAGGTGCTCTATTAGTTATTACAGGTCAAGTAGAATATATGGCATTTTCCTTTTGTGACTGGCTTATTTTACTAAATATGAAGTTTTCCAATTTCTATTTTGTTGCAGATGACTGGATTTCATTTTTTAAAATATTTACAGCAGTGTAATATTCCAAGGTATACATATCCCATAATTCTTTATCCAGTCAAGAGTTGATGGACATCTGGGTTGATTCCATATCTTAGCTATTGTGAATTGAACTGCAATAAACATGGGGATACAGATAACTCTTTCACATGCTAATCTCATTTCCCTTGGGTAAATTTCCAGGAGTGAGATGTCTGGGTCATATGGTAGGTCTACATTCAGATTTCTGAAGAATCTCCATACTGTCTTCCATAGAACTTTACCAGTTTACATTCCCATCAACAGTGGATTAGGGTACCTTTTTCCCCACATCCTTACTAACATTTATTGTTTATCGATTTCTGTATAAAAGCCATTCTAACTGGGGTGAGGTGAAACTTTAGTATATATATATATATATATATATATATATATATATATATATATATATATAGGACAGGCAGAGTGGACAGTGAGAGAGAGAGAGAGAGAGAGAGAGAAAGGTTTTCCTTTCCCATTGGTTCACCCTCCAATGGGCGGTGCGGCTGGCGCGCTGCGCTGATCTGAACCCAGGAGCCAGGTGCTTCTCCTGGTCTCCCATGCAGGTGCAGGGCCCAAGCACTTGGGCCATCCTTCTCTGCACTCACGGGCCACAGCAGAGAGCTGGACTGGAAGAGGAGCAACTGGGACAGAATCCGGCACTCCAACTGGAACTAGAACCCAGGGTACCAGCGCCACAGGCAGAGGATTAACCTATTGAGTCCCGGCACCGGCCCTTATTATGGTTTTGATCTGCATTTCTTTGATGGCTGGTAATCCTGAGCATTCTTCATTGTCTGTTGGCCATTTGGATTTCTTCTTTTGAAAAATACTTGTAAAATCTTTGGCCCATTTCTTAACTGGGTTGTTTGTTTTGTTGTTGTTGAATTCCTTGATCTCTTTAAATATTCTGGTTATTAATTCTTCATCAGTTGCACAGCTTGCAAATAATTTCTCCCACTCTGTCAGTTGCCTCTCCACTTTGCTGAGTGTTTCTTTTGTAGTACAGAAGCTTCTCAATTGGCTGTAATCCCGTTTGTCAATTTGGGCTTTGATTGCCTGTGTCTTTGTGTTTTTTTCCAAGAACTCTTTGCCTATGCCAGTGTCTTGCAGGGTTTCCCCAATTTTTCTAAAAATTTGATGGTATCAGGTCACAGATTTAGGTCTTTAATCCATCTTAAGTGGATTTTTGTGTAAGGTGTAGTGTAGGGGTCTTGCTTCATACTTCTGCATGTGGAAATCCAGTTTTCCCACCACCATTTGTTGCAGAGACTGTCCTTGCTCCAGGGATTGTTTTTCGCTCCTTTGTCAAAGATAAGCTGGTTGTAGATGCCTGGGTTGATTTCTGGCATTTGTAATCTGTTCCATTGGTCTATCCATCTGTTTTTGTACCAGTACCAGGTTGTTTTGATTATAACTGCTGTGTAATATGTCTTGAAATCTGGTATTATGATTCTTCCAGCTTTGTTTTTGTTGTATAAGATTGCTTTAGCTACTCAGGGTCTCCTGTGTTTCCATATAAATTTCAGCATCATTTTTTCCAGATCTGAGAAGAATGTCTTTGGTATTTTGATTGGTATCTCATTGAATCTGTAAATTCCTTTAGGTAGTATGATCCATGAACATGGAAGATTTTTCCTTTTTTTTTTTTTTGGTATCTTCTATTTTTTCTTTATGTTTTATGATGCTCATTGTAGAGATCTTTGACATCGTTGGTTAAATTTATTCCAAGGTATTTTATTTTTTGGTAGCTATTGTGAATGGGATTGATCTTAAAATCTCTTTTTCAGCCATGGCATTGTCTGTGTATACAAAAGCTGTTGATCTTTGTGTGTTGCTTTTTTTTTTAAAGATTTATTTTATTTATTTGAAAGAGTTACAAAGAGAGGTAGAGACAGAGAGCAATGTCTTCCATCCGCTTGTTCACTCCCCAGATGGCTGCAACAGCTGGAGCTGTGCCGATCTGAAGTCAGAGCCAGGAGATTCTTCTGCGTCTCCCACATGGGTGCAGGGGCCCAAGGACTTGGGCCATCTACTGCTTTCCCAGGCCATAAAAGAGAGCTGGATCAGAAGAGGAACAGCCGGGATTAGAATCGATGCTCAAATAGGATGCCAATGCTTCAGGCCAAGGCTTTAACCTGCTGCACCACAGCACCGGCCCTGTGTGTTGCTTTTATATCCTGCTACTTTACTGAATTCTTCTATGATTTACAATAGTCTCTTAGTGGAGTCTTTTGGATCCCCTATATAGTCATGTCATCTGCAAATAGGGATAGATTGACTTCCTCCTTCCTAATTTGTAACCCTTTAATTTCTTTTTCTTTCCTAATGGCTCTGGCTAAAACTTCCAGGACTATGTTGAATAAAGAAGTAAGAGTGGGCATCCTTTTCTGGCTCTGGATTTTTTTTTTATTAAACTTTTATTTAATGAATATAAATTTCCAAAGTACAGCTTATGGGTTACAATGGCTTCCCACTCCCAAAACTTCCCTTCCACCTACAACCCTCCCCTTTCCCACTCCCTCTCCCCTTCCAATCACATCATGATTCATTTTCAATTCTCTTTATATACAGAAGATCAGTTTAGTATATATTAGGTAACGATTTCAACAGTTTGCCCCCATATAGCAACACAAAGTGAAAAAAAATACTGTTGGAGTACTAGTTATAGCATTAAATAAGAGTGTACAGCACATTAAAGACAGAGATCCTACATAATATTTTTTTTAACAACTGAGCACCAAAGGGGAAACCTGTTGAAGTGAAATGGACACTCTAAGAAACAACGACCTGATCAGCTCTTGTCCTGACTATAGATGTACAATGCAATACTTTATCCTTTTTAGTATTTGTTGTTGATGTTGTTGTTGTTGTTCTAGTACTAGTGGGCTCTGGATCTTAGTGGGAATCCTTCCAACTTTTCCCCATTCAATGAGATGCTGGCCATGGGTTTGCCATAAATTGCCTTGATTGTATTGAGGAATGTTCCTTCTTTACATAATTTACTTAGAGTTTTCATCATGAAAGGGTATTGTGTTTTATCAAATGCTTTATCTGCATCTATTGAGGTAATCATATGGTTTTTTGTTCTTCAGTTTGTTAATGTGATATATCACCTTGATTTAAACCATCTCTGCATACCAGGGATAAATCTCACTTGGTCCCAGTGAATGATCTTTCTGATGTGTTGTCAGATTCAATTGGCTAGTATTTTTTTTTTTTGACATGCAGAGTGGACAGTGAGAGAGAGAGAGAGACAGAGAGAAAGGTCTTCCTTTTCCGTTGGTTCACCCCCACAATGGCTGTTGCAAATGGCACGCTGCGCTGATCCGAAGCCAGGAGCCAGGTGCTTCTCCTGGTCTCCCATGCGAGTGCAGGACCCAAGGACTTAGGCCATCTTCCTCTGCACTCCAGGGCCACAGCAGAGAGCTGGACTGGAAGAGGGGCAACCAGGACAGAATCTGACACCCCGGCTGGGACTAGAACCCGCGGTGCCAGTGCCACAGGTGGAGAATTAGCCTATTGAGCCGTGGCACCAGCCAATTGGCTAGTATTTTGATGATGATTTTTTTTGCCTATGTTCCTCAGGGAAATTGGTCTGTAGTTCTCTTTCTCTTGGTTTTTTTTTTTTTTTTTCCAGGTTTAGGAATCAAGGTGATGATGGCTTCATAGAAAGAATTTGGAAGGATTCCCCCCCTTTTAATTGTTTTGAATAGCTTGAGAAAGATTGGAGTTAGTTCTTCTTTAAATGCCTGGTAAATTCAAAAGCACTTTCTAGTCCTGGGCTTTTGTTTGTTGGTTTGGCCTTTATTGTTGATTCAAGTTGTATCTCAGTTATTGATCTGTTTAGGCTTTCTGTGTCTTCCTGGCTCAATTTAGGTAGGTTGTATGTGTCCAGGAATCTCTCCATTTCTTCTAGGTTTCCTAGTTTGTTGACGTATAGGTCTTTGCAATAATTTCTGACGATTTCTATTTCTGCAGCATCTGTTGTTACATTTCCTTTTTCATCTCTAATTTTATTCATTTGGGTCTTCTCTTCTTTTTTTTGGTTAGTTGGGCTAAAGTGTGTCAATTTTGTTTATTTTTTAAAAAAACAGGTCTTTTGCTAATCTTTTGTATTTTTTCAATTTTGTTGATTTCTTATCTAATATTAATTATTTCTTTTCTCCTACTAGTTTTGTGTTTGGTTTGCTGTTTTTCTAGGTCCTCAAGTTGCATTGATAGCTCATTTATTTGGTGCCTTTCCAAATTCTTGATGTAAGTATCAATTGATAGAAACTTTCCTCTTAACACTGTTTCTGCTGTATTCAATAAGTTTTGATATATTGTGTTGTCTTCATTTGTTTCCAGAGATTTTTTATTTCTCTTTTGATTTATTTTATAACCCACTGTTCATTCAGGAGCATATTGTTCAGTCTCCATGTGTTTGCATATGTTCTAGAGATTTCTGAGTTGTTGATTTCTAACTTTATTCCATTGTAGTCAGAGAAGATGCATGATATGATTTCATTTTTTTGAATTTGCTGACACTTGCTTTATGGCCTAGCATGTGGTCAATCCTAGAGAAAGTTCCATGCACAGGTGAGAAGAATGTGTATTCTGCAACTGTAGGATGAGAAGTTCTGTAGATATTCATTTGGACCATTTGGTCTATAGTGTCAACTAACTATTCTTTCCTTGCTGATTTTCTGTCTGATTGATCTGTCCCTTGTTGAAACTTGGGTAATGAAGTCTACCATTACTATTGTATTAGAGTCAAGTCTTGCTTTAGATCCATTAACATCTCTTTTAAAAAGCCAGGTGCCCAGTAATTACATGCATATACGTTTATAATAGTCATATCTCCTGGTTGAATATGTCCCTTAATCATGACATAGTGCCCTTCTTTGTCTCTTTTAACAGTTTTTGTGTTAAAGTCTGTTTTGCCTGATACTAGGATGGCAACACCAACACTTTTTTGGTTTCTGTTGGCATGGAATATCTTTTTCCATCCTTTTACTTTCAGTCTGCCTACATCTTTGTTGGTGAGCTGTGTTTCTTGTAGGCAGCAAATAGATGGGTTTTGTTTTTCAATCCATTCAGCCAGTCTGTGTCTTTAACCTGGAGAGTTCAGGCCACTTACATTCAAGGTGACTATTGATAAATAATGACTTGGCCCTGCTATTTTTCCATAAATGTTCCTATTGTTTACTTTGGATTTCCTTTGTACTTTTACTGGGGGATTTTCTGCCTTCACCTTTTTTCATAGTGATGACTGTGGAATATATCCAGCCATTCTCTCCTAGCCTGTAGGGTTTCTGATGAGAAGTCCACTGTGAATCTAATTAGAGATCCTCTGAAAGTAATCTGGCGTTTCTCTTGTGCACATTTTACAATCTTTTCTTTGAGTTTTACTGTGGAAAGTTTGAATACAGTGTGTTGTGGTGAAGATCTTTTCTGGTCACTTTTATCAGGAGTTCTGTGCACTTCCTATACTTGGATGTTCCTTTTTTTCTCCAAATTAGGGAAGCTTTCTGTAATTATTTTACTAAAAAGTTCCTTCTAATCTATTCTCTTTCCATGCTTTCAGGAACTCCTAAGGCCCATATGTTGGTTGTTTAATAGTATCCTATAGATCTCCAGCACTATTTTTTAGTTTTCTTTTCTTCTTCTTCTTCTTCTTCTTTTTTTTTTTTTTTTTTTTGGTGTGATGTAAAATTTCCAGAGATTTGTCTTCTAATTTGGATATTCTTTCTTTTGCCTCACTGAGTCTGTTGTTAAGGTTTTCCACTGCATTTTTTATTTGTTCTATTGAATCCTTCATTTCCAATATTTCATTTTGATTTCTCTTTAAAATCAATTTCATAAGAAAATTTTTCATTCATGTCATGTATGGATTTCCTTAGTTTGTGGGTTTGCTTCTGATTACTTCTAAGTAACCCTACAATCAATTTTTTAATTCCATTTCTGACATTTCTTTAATCTCTTCATCTTCACATTCTAGTATTGAAGTGTTAGGTTTTTTGGGGGGTGTCACACTGTCTTCCTTATTCTTGTTTCTTGATTAGGTGCATTTATTATTAGGCATTTGTGGACATACTTGTTGGTTTCTTTTTTTTCCCCCTGTAATGGCTTACTGGAGTGTCCTGTTTTTTAGTGAATACCCAGAGGTGTGTGTTATGTGTGGTCAGGGAGCTGTGTTCAGTGCTCCAGGGTGAGGGCAGTGCCCGAGGTGACATCCAAGTTGGGTGTTGTATATCTCCTTTTTTTTTTCTTTTTTATCAGAGGGGAGGTTTTTTCAGCTCTGTTGGTGTAGTCTCATACTCACCTCCTCTCCTCAAAGGAGACCAGGAGCCTGGGTGCTAGCCTCAATGAGTATAGTATTCATCCATCCTACCCCAGGAACCACACATAGGATCTGTGTAGTCCTTGGTGTGAGCACTGATCCCACAGCAATGACCCTCACCAGCATGTATAGCCCTGAGCATGAATAGCTGCTCACAGTGACTGCCCAAAGTCCCAGCAATACCCTGCGCCCTCCCACGAAGCCACAATGTTTTCACAGTCCTGGCATACAAGCCTCCTGCAGTCATGAGCACCCAGCCCCCTGTCAGTACTCCCAGCCAGACTGCAGCGTCTCCACTAGGCTGGTTGTTAGGCGTGCGGACACAAGCTGGTGCAGCTGTTACGTATGTCCAAAATGTCACCTGCCCTCTCTTGGCTTATTACAGGATGCTGGTGCAGGTGGTCAGGGAGAGAGAAACGTCCCCCTTTTTTTTCTTCTCTCATTTGGCAGGTACACTGTCCCCCACTGGGCTCCAAGCTGTACTCATGCCAGACTCTTCCTGCAGCTTTATCACCAGTGGTTTGGGCTGCTGCAGTCTAGTCTCACTCACTCCAAAGCTGGTGCTGAGGCTCTCGGCTGTTGATTTCCTGAGTTGTGCACATCCACCTTCCACATAGGTCCACAGTGTCCCTCTAATTTGCGTGAAGTTTCCTCTGTCATTTTCTCCCTAACTCTTCATGAGACTGTACTCTCTGCTTTTTTTAAACTATCTCCCCTTAGACTAGAGCAGTAATCTCCCTCCCTATTCTGCCATCTTGGATCTCCCCATGAAAAACAATTTTATAATGCTTGAATTATAGCACAAACATTTTAATTAAAAATATTTCATTCTACTTGAGTTTAAAAGAAAAAAATCTGAGATGAACAAAAGAATTGCTGCACTCCAAGAAAAGTACTTGAGCCATCATCTGCTGCTTATCAAGGTGCACTTGCAGGGAGCGGGGTGGGAAACAGGGCAGCCAGCACTCAAACAAACACTTGGATATAAGCATCACAAGCAGCAGCTTAACTCAGTACACCACAACCCCAGTGAAAGGCCACCACATAATACACCAAACAGTGGAGTTAAAGGACAAGTTTATTGTTGAGGGGTGGGGAACCTGACAGGCTAGAGAGAGGGCTAGAGAAAAAATGAAAAAGAAAGAGAAGAGAGCCTGTATGGGAAAGCAGGTCTTGTTATAGCCTTGCAGGGGTAGGGAAGGGGGAGCAGCGAATCCTGTTAGGGTGGGGGTGAGGCTGACACTAATGGTCAGGCCTTTGGTCACCTGACTTCTAGTAGACCAGGCTGGGCTTAGGACCAAGGCTTATTGTACAAGATCACAATGGGGCCAGAGCCTAAGATGGCGCCCAGGGATAAGATGGCACCACAGATCAGACAGCACCATTTCACTAACAAGCAAAATTTACAAAACTTTGCCCAAAGAGGACTAATTTCAGATGCCTGTTTTTGCCTTTCTGAGTCAGTAAGGCAGAGGTCTGAAGCTTGGCTATCGTTAGGGTATGTCCAAATGACTTGTAATCTGGAAGATGCATGGAATAAGAGCATCTCACTGGAGGTAACGGGACAGTTTTATTACTAGTGGCTTTCTTCCAGAGAGTATTAATACTTTGGCTTGAATGTCCTTAAAATTGAGAGATGTTAAACATCATTTGCAATATGATTGTCTAAACTTGGGAAATTCTAGATGGCTCTTTGGACAGAGCACAAAGTGCACATACATCTACACGGTGTGACCTCCCCTGCAGAGATTTCGGTTTCTCTCCTTCCTCTGCTCCCAGTGCCACTTACAAATCTCCCTCACTGCTTGAAGTGCCTTGAAACTGCCTGCAGCTGCCTGTCTCTGCCATTGAACCATCAAATCTCGTGGGTGCTTTGGTGCTGTCCTCAGATTCTAGAACAGGGTCTGCTACAAAATTAAGGGTCAAGAAAATGTGTTATTCTGTTGAAGGAATGAGTGGCACCTATTTGTTTTTTTCTTTTTTAAGATTTATTTATTTATTTGAAAACCAAAGTTACACAGAGAGAAGGAAAGGCAGAGAGAGAGAGAGGTCTTCCATCTGGCTGCAACAGCCGGAACTGCGCCGATCCAAAGCCAGGAGCCACGAACTTCTTCCGGGTCTCCCACATGAGTGCAGGGGCCTGAGGACTTGGGCCATCTTCCACTGCTTTCCCAGGCCATAGCAGAGAGCTGGATCGGAAGTGGAGCAGCCTGGAGTAGAACCGGCTCCCATATGAGATGCCGGCACTGCAGGTGGCTGCTTTACCTGCTGCGCCACAGCGCCAGCCCCTCCTATTTGTTATTTGACTAGGTTACTGCATTAAGAGAATTGTCTAGCAGTTTTTGTCTTTTATCTAACTTGATCTCAGAGCAATGAATAAAATGATGACATTATTTGAAGCTATGCTTAGGCATACCTTTTATCTGATATCTAAGATTTCAGACTACTGAACCATAGCCAAATATTTAAGAAACATCATCATCCCTCATCTTTGTCCTTTATCTAACTCATATTGATGTATCAAAATTTCTTTGTTCCAAAAAAGTCTGCATCAGTATTTCTAGTCTTGCATTCAGGTACTTCTTTCAATATGACTTGCGTCTGTGGCTCTCCCATTTAAGGGGACAGCAGTGGTAAGGATTTATATCACCAAGGTGCTCCCACTATGACACTGGTGGCAAGGCAGGCTGTTTATGTCAGACCCAGGGTTATGAGAGCAAGAAACTAACCTGAGAGAGCTGGGGTTGGATGAAATTTGGTTTGCATCTTTAAGCAGGTTGATGCAGAAGCAATTAAGAGTGTCCAGGAGAAGCAGTGGGTCATATAAGTAGACGTGAACCTTTTTTTTTTTAAAGACCAAATTTATTATATTACAGTTTTTTTAAAGATGTATTTATTTATTTTAAAATTCATTTATTTGTTTGAAAGGCAGAGTTACAGAGAGGCAGAGGCAGAGAGAAAGAGAGAGAGAAAGGTCTTCTATCTGCTGGTTCACTCCCCAATTGGCCGCAATGGCCGGAGCTGTGCCGATCTGAAGCCAGGAGCCAGGAGATTCTTCCAGGTCTCCCACTTGAGTTCAGGGGCCCAAGGACTTGGGCCATCCTCCACTGCTTTCCCAGGCCACAGCAGAGAGCTGGATTGGAAGAGGAGCCGCTGGGACTTGAACTGGTGCCCATATGGGATGCCGGCAATGCAGACCTGGGCTTTAACCCCTGCGCCACATCGCTGGCCCCATAAGATGTATTTATTTATTTGAAAATCAGAGTTAGAGAGAGAGAGAGAGAGAGAGATGTTCCATCTGCTGGTTTATTGCCCAGATGGCAGCAACAGCTGGGGATGGGCCAAGCTAAAGCCAGGGGCCAAGAGCTTCATCACGATCTCCCATGTTGGTGATGGGGGCCCAAGCATTTGGGCCATCTTCTGCTGCTTTCCCAGGCACATCATCAGGGGGCTGGATAGGAAGTGAAGCAGCAGGGATATGAACAAGTGTCCATTTGGGATGCAGGCATTGGGCAGCTTTACCCACAAAGCCACAATGCAGGGGGATGGGCTTTGGAAAGCAGTTTAGTCACCCATGTCCCACAGCAGAGTGCTTGGGTCTGATACCCACTTAAGGCTCCTGACTCCAGCTTCTTGCTAATACAGGCCCTGGGAGGCCATGGTGATGGCTCAGCTGATCAGGTTCCTGCCTCCAATGTGGGAGATGTGGATTGAGTTCCTGGCTCTAGCTGTCCTGAGCACTAGATCATGGGCATTTGAGGGCTGAACCAGCTGATGGGAATTTCTCTCTCTCTCTGTGTGTGTGTGTGTGTGTCTGCCTCTCAAATAAATTAGTCAAAATGTTAAATAAGGTGCTGGCACTGTGGTGTAGTGGGCTAAGCCTCCACCTATGGCACTGGCATCCCACATGGGTGCTGGTTTGTGTCCTGGCTGCTCTTCTTTGGGTCCAGCTCCCTGCTAATGGCCTGGAAAAGCTGTGCATGATGACCCAAGTGCTTGGGCCCCTGCACCCACATGGGAGACCCGGAAGTAGCTCCTGGCTCCTGGCTTCAGACTTACCCAGCCCCAGCTGTTGCAGCCATTTGGGGAGTGAACCAGTGGATGGAAGACCTTTCTCACTTTTTCTCCCTCTCTCTGTCTGTAACTCCACCTCTCAAATAAATAAATAAATAAATAAAATCTTTTTTAAAAAGTTAAACTGAGGGTTTTTTTTAAAAGTAGTCAGGTCCAGGCTCTCGGTGCCAAAAGGGATCACAAAGTCCACCCAAGCACAGCCCCGTCAATACCACCCATAGCCAGTGCCCATGGTGAGCGCTGACAGCAAAGGACACCCAGACTCCACAGGGAAAGCCTGGCCCTTTAGACACAATATTAGGAATGCGAGCATGCAGGTGGAGCTCTTAGTTTTGCAACAAACACTGTGCCATCGTTAGTATTTTTCATGTACAGTAGAAACTAAACTTAGGACTTGATGGTCCCAATTCTTCAGGAATCAAGGAAGCAGCAACTCCTGACGAAGGCATTCAGACTTACTCAGCCTGATGTTCTCACCTCCCCTGGGCTGGAGGTGTGAGGACCCTGCGAGAGGCCAACACCATCGATAATCGTCAACTTATCTGGAACTGCACAATATTAAGGAGCGCACTCTGTTGGATGAGAACAGAAGCCTTCAGTGGGAGGACTGCTGAGTCAGACAATGCTAGACACAGGCAGCGCAACTGACCACAAAGATATAGGGCTTTTCAAACCATTTGGAAGAGTGATAATGGAGAACAGCTGGCACTTAGGAGCAGTCACTACATTTTAAGCACTTTCTAGACATCGTCTCAGTCAGCCCTCACAGCATTTCTGTAAGGGGCTTATTGCCTGGAGGTTACCCTTGACAAACAACTTGCCCAATGCTGCAGAGCTCATAAATGGTGTAACTGGGATTTTAATTCAAGCACGCATGAGTCCAAAGCTTATTCTCTGCACCCCTGCACCAGAGAGCCACAGTGCCATGAAACAGCTCATCTTACAGGTACAAAAGTTCACGGAAAGTGCATAACATGAAAAAAAAAATTAGGCATAGATTTCAAAAATTTTGGAACAAAATAAATGTATATTTTAACTCATTTTTTTTCACAAGCTGTTTGAAGTACTCTCACAGTAAGGAGTATACACAGCAAGACACATATTCTACGGTCGATCCAACACCAAGGAAAGATACATTCATGTTTGAGAGAGTCGCTTCCTGGCTCTGCCAAAAGGCAGTTCAGGGTAAGGGAAATAAACAGACTTATTTGGATATCAACTTTGTTGGCAGACAGCTGGCAGGAGAGCGAGACACTGGTAGTTGCACTTAAGCCACTTCAAATGTGCCACCCTAGATGTGTCTTCATCAGTGTTCCCCAAACACAGAAAGTTGAGAACCACCGTCTTCAGGCTGTATGAACCAAAGAGATCAAGTCACCTTAACAGAAGATGTAGAGCCTGCATAGATGGTTGCCACGGGCGATTTTCATTAATTGAATCTCCATTCACTAAAGGAGGTGAGGAAATAAGATTAGGAGTATCTACACATTCTTGAGATAGTCCTTGCTTGGTATGTTTTCCTAGGAGCCAGTGTAATTTCACTTTTTCAAAAAGCTTGCATTTCTGTAGAAATGCTGGTGGAGTGGCCAGAAAAATGTTTGAAATGGCTTTTAGCAGTAGCAGACTTTACTAATTCATTAAAATCTGAAAAGGCAAAGAAAGGAGGAGAAAGGAGTATTTTTGTGCTAAAAAAAAAAAAAAATCAGAAAAGGAGCAGTTATTTGGAGCAGCAGCTAAGATGCCCCTTGGGACTCACGCATTCCATATCAAAGTGCCTGGGTTCAAGTCCTGGCTCTACTTCTGGTTTGGCTTTCTGATAATGTGGACTCTGACAGGCAGTAAATAATGGCTCAAATAGCTGGGTCCCTGTCACTCACATGGAAGACCTGGATTGAATTCTGGCTGTTGTGGGCTTTTGAGGAATGAGCCAACCATTGGGAGTGCTCTCTGGCTCTCGTTACCTCTCTTCCTATCACACTCTCTTTTCCTGCCTCTCAAGTCAAGACAGTAGGTAGAAATTTCTTAAAATATGATAACCTGAAAAACATTTAAATTTCACTTCCTAAATATGAGCTAAAATTGGAAATAATGCATACTTAATTTGTGAAACTTACATGATCCTCTATTAAGTATGTCGTTTCATAATTAATATTGAACTAAAATTGCATTAATAGCTAAAGATAAAAGCAATTGAACTTAAATTTTGTTGTTAAAACTCACTGCATATATAAGGAGGTAATAAAGCACTCCTGAGGCCGGTGTTGTAGCGTAGCGAGCTAAGCCACTGTCTGCAGCAGCGGCATCCCATTTGTGCGCTGGTTTGAGTCCTGGCTGTTCCACTTCTGATCCAGCTCTCTGCTAGTGGCTAGAAAAGCAGCAGAAGATGGCCCAAGAGCTTGGGCCCCTTCCATCTATATGGGAGACCTGGAAGAAGCTCCTGGCTCCTGGCTTCGGCCTGGTCCAGCCCTGGACATTATACCCCAGAGTGAATCAGCAAATGGAATATCTCTCCCCATCTCCCCTCTCTAACCCTGACATTCAAACACATAATTTTTTAATAAAGCACTCCTGATGGACTCCACAACAATCAACATCACTCCTTTTCTATTTTGAAAGAGAAAATCAGAATCTGTAAAAATCCAATGGGATCCCAACCACCTTTGAGAACAACAGAGAAAAATTGAGCAGAACAATGCGTTTTGGAAATCCACACCAGCCAGCTGAAGTCCTCCGGTTCTCATCATACCCTCTGCCCAGCAAAGACGCTAGAACAGTACCGTCTACAGACATCCTGTGCCTTCTGCCCACAGACCCACGGTGAGCCCCTGAAGCTCAGACAATACAGACAGGGTTAAAACCAAACTGCTTGACATCAGACAGCCACGAGTTTGAGTCCTGGTTCTGACCCTGATGACCCATGGGATCTTGAACGAGTCACTGAACTCTTCAGAGCCTTCATTTCTTCATCTGTAGATTGGGGACAATGATAGTAGCAGCCATGGTTGCAGAGCAGTCAGCAGAGTGGTTGCCCATGGTATGTGATCAGTGAATGTTGACTGTCTCTCCACTATCCCTGGAGGCTGTGTGTTTGATACAACTTCTTATTTTCCAAGGTACCCAAAGAAGGAACCAAGTGAAAGTTTCCTGAATGAACTCTTGAAATCTCCCAAACTTGAACTTGAAAAGTATCGGGTAGCAGAACCAGGCAAAGAGATTGCGATGAATCTGATTTCTGAAATGTTTCGATTGTACTACATTAAGTAAGGTCTCCATTGAATGAGTTTTTTAATCCTTAAAACAGTAATACCACAAAATCCAAACAACGGCAAATCAGAGACTCCCACTGGAATAAAACTATAATCAAGTACTTAAGGCACAAATATAAAGACTACATTAAATGTCAAAAGTAATTATATACAATATAAATGCAACAAAGTACCTTTAACCTGATAGTCTTCTTTTGGGTTTTATCTTTAGCCTAAAACAATAAAAAAAAAAAAAACTCTGATAACCTAGAAATATTTATTAAAGCAACCATCAGTTTTACTGCCATAATATTTTGAGTCTGGAAACATCAAAGATATGCTGACGTCCTCCATAAATAGTAATTTACAAGAGTTATAGTTAACTATGCATTTTGAAGCGTAACAGTGGCAGAATGGGAAGACTGTAAGAACTCTTAGAGGTTGCCCAATCTAACTTTTTTGTTTATCAATAAGAAAACCAAAGACCTCGTGGAAAAGACTTGCTCATGTATACCTCCAACCTAATAATACAGCACACATTCATTGAGTACATGCTATGAGGGTATTTCAAAACATTTATATGAAAACGGAATTAATACATTTGTTTGGATGCAACAAAAGTTTGAGGGGTTGTGTTGTGGTGCAACAGATTAAGCCACTGCCTGTGATACCTGTATCCATCCCATGGGAATGCAGGTTTGAGTTCTGGCTGCTCCACTCCCAACCCAGTACCCTGCTAATGTGCCTGGGAAAGCAGCAGAAGATGGCACAAGTGCACAGGCCTCTGCACCCACATGGGAGGCCCAGATGGAATTCCAGGTTCCTGGATTCAGCCTGGCCCAACCCTGGTTGTTGAAGCCATTTGTGAAGTAAACCACAACTGAAAAATATCTCTCCTTGTCTCCCCATCTCTCTGTCACGCCACTTTTCAAATAATAATCAAATATTTTTTAAAAATTAATGAATGAAAATTCTGATTGGAACAAATGGGTGGATGACAGCAATATCAACCAGAATAGGGAATCCAGAAAGTAGTGGTTGTCTAGGAAAGAGATGGTTGGAATCTCAGTTTTGAGTGTATGAAGTACAAGGGCTTGGTGAACATGTACATAGAAATCTCTAGAATTCTGGTCCAGAGAGCATGGTGAGCACCCCTTCCCCCACTCCATACACACAAAAGCAAGGTAAATAGAGCACTGGACCAACACAGAATAGAAAGACAAGCTAGTAAGCGGGACTGAGGCTGCGACGCTGTTGGACTGGGGTCTGTGAGCAGGTGCAAATGGAGTTGATTCCCTAAAGGATAATGAGGACTGAGAGAACTGTAGGCAAGCAGGTAGACAGCTGCCCTTGCCCCTAGAAACCAAGTGCTGGCTTTAACTCTAGGGAGAACGGAAACTCAGAAAAGCTGCAACCACCAGCCACCTGGGCCTTCACCTTATATGAATTTCACACCTAAAGAGGGAGAGGCAGGTGCTCACAGCCAGTACCTGGGTCAAGCCATCCTCTGGTTCAGGGACCCGAAGTGACTAATCCCAGTATTACCCCAGGATAGGATGTGAAGAATTAATACAAAGCAGCTCTGAACAGAGGTGTGGCGGTTTCTGAAACTTACTAAACAGATAGTGATAAGCACATAGAAGAAAGAAGAAATCAAGTGAAGACTCTCATGTTCAAAGTAAGGCTGCAAACGGAAAACTTCAAAACAGGAACGAATGCAATGCAGTGTAAGGTATTATTTGGCTATTGCCACAACAACAATGTGTAACAAACCCCAGTGGCTTAAAACTACCCATTTGTTCTCAAGTCATGGGTTGCTAGCAGGTAGCTGCTTGGTGGAGCTGGGCTGGACTCCAGGCACTCGGTTCCAGGTTGGCTTCAATCTGATCCTTCTGGGAGCAAGTGCGACCTAAAGCATGTGGTCTGCTTCACATCTCACATTGCAGGGCCTGAGCCGAGGCACAGCAATTATCTATTGGGTTCATGTTCCTCTCACGACAGAGGGTGAGAGGGCAACTCAGCAACCCAACAGCACAGGTGTATTTCAAGTCACTTCCAATACAGTGGTGAGATCGAAGAAATACAAACTGTTCTCTACTCTCATGCAGTCACTCAACACTTTTGACACCAGGTATGTGGGGTGTTTCCCAGGTACCAAGCAAAACAATTCCCAGCAGTCTCCAGTGGACTCTAGCAAGATGTTCTCTAATTCAACACAATTCTGGCATTATTTACCTGCAGTCAGCATCAGGGCCCAGAGTTGAAGGCTCTGTCACAGGACTGTCCCCAACCTGAGATGCCAATTGCAAACCCCAGGTTGTGGCCTGTGCTTTTAATCAACAAGGCTATACTCAGGGCAACACTTACTTACATTTGCCTATTCATCGTAGTAGATACCAAACACATACAGATGAACAACCAGATGCAAGGGATGTGCAGGGCCAGGCACTGGGAAAGGATGTGGAGCATCCGTGCCCTCCCTGGGCAGGCCACCTCCGTGTGTTCAGTTATCTGGAAGCCTCTGAAGCCAGTCTTTTTGTTTTTGTAATGGAAGCATTACAAAGGCATGATTGATTCAATCATTGACCAGAGGTCATCAACTTAACCTTCAGTCCCTCTCCCTTCCCCAGAGGTTAAGAGGGAGGGATTGAAATTCTAGCACTTTAATCATGTCTTGGTCATTCTGGTGACCAGACCTGATCCAGGCTACTAGGCAGGCCTCAGCCACCTCATTAGCATACAGAAGGCGGTCCTGTCACTCCAGAGATTCCAGGGATTTGGGGAGTTGTGTGTCAGGAAACAGGGCAAAGACCACAGATATACTTCACAATTTAAAAAAAGCAAATAATAGAGACAAGTACAAAACCAAGAGGCAGAAAAGCACTCCACCCATGTGAGGCCAGGAGAAAGGTGTGAACATGACATTCCATTGCAGGAAAGTGAAGAATCTGCACAACCACAGGAGCATCTTGCAAAACAAGAACTCATTCCACTTGAAATTAAATGGACGCAATGATCACCCAAAAATTGTAAAATAAGTAGCTTAGGATGCTCACAAAGATAAATGAAGGAATTGTAGGTGGAAAAAAATGAGTTGTTATAGACAAAAACAGAGCAATGAAGCAAGAACAGGTGACTAAGAAAGGGAAAATTAGAAGCCTCAAAAAGGAACAATATCCACACTTTGAAAATATCTTCACTTTTTACAAAATTCAGTAGGTGAGATAAACTCTAGATGGGCCAAATAAACTGAAGATAGCTGTGAGGAATTCACCCAGAATGCAAGGAGATGAAAATATAAACAACAGGAAAAAGTCCTTGGAGATAGGCACATAGTGAGAGAGAGGCTCCAATACGAACTGGAGAGACAGGCCAAAAGAGAAGAACTGACCACATCTGTGAGGAAGCAAAATTCAAAGAGCGGAAAGACTGAGAATTTTCCAGAAGAGAAGCAAGATATGACTTCTTGTATTGAAAGTATGCTCCTAGAACCACGTAAGAGAAATCTTAAAGATCCGATGCCTCGGTACACTATACCTGACACCATAAAACCTCAAGGATAAAGAAAAGTCTGACAGAAGACACAGAGATAGCAGTTATATAGATGATAGATTCTCCTTGGCAACAATCTATGTCAGAAGTTAATTTTGTCAAGAGGTTATAATTTGCAAACGTGAAATTCTATATCCTGAAAAATGGAAACACCAGATACTCAGCTTTGTTTCTTCCCTAGTGCGAGGAAGACTCTCCTCCCAGCACGAGGTGGTAAATTACCCACCATTGGAAGGGGATTTAGATAGTGGGCACCCTAAAATAGATCAACTACCATTCAACTAAAAAAAAAAAACACACAGAAAAATAACAGAGCAAAACTAAAGTAAAAGAATAAAACAATAAAGATAAGAGCAGAAAGAAAAAGGGCAAAATAAAGAGATGACCAGTGCCAAGGCCATTTCTTTGAAAATACAAATCTCCAGCAGATGAGAAGGTCAGAAAATATCAGGACAAGAAGAGATGGAAATACAGACATGAGTTTTTTTTTATTTTTTATTTTTTTTTATTTTTGACAGGCAGAGTGGACAGTGAGACAGAGACAGAGAGAAAGGTCTTCCTTTTGCCGTTGGTTCACCCTCCAATGGCCGCCGCGGTAGCGCGCTGCGGCCGGCGCACCACGCTGATCCGATGGCAGGAGCCAGGTGCTTCTCCTGGTCTCCCATGGGGTGCAGGGCCCAAGCACTTGGGCCATCCTCCACTGCACTCCCTAGCCACAGCAGAGAGCTGGCCTGGAAGAGGGGCAACCGGGACAGGATCGGTGCCCCGACCGGGACTAGAACCTGGTGTGCCAGCGCCGCAAGGCGGAGGATTAGCCTAGTGAGCCGCGGCGCTGGCCCAGACATGAGATTTTTAAAAAATCATAAATGGCTACTAGGACTTTGTCCCAGTAAATTTGAAAACTTGGACAAAAGGGAAAGGTTCTGAAATTTCTAGTAAGCAATTAGATATCTGTGTCTGAGGCTCAGAGAAGCTGAAGCGGGAACCAGGTAAGCAGCGAGGCATCACTGTTAAGGTTTTGGGGACAGAGCTGATGGCAAGGATCCTTGGGAGTATCATTATCTTGCAGATAAAGATGAGCTAATAATGAAAACAAGTTAAAAATAGTAGTGAGGCTTTTAGCCTAGTGAGTAAGACATCGGTTGGATACCTGCATCTCGCATTGAGTGCTTGTTTTCCATGCCTGACTCTGGTTCCTTACTCCAGCTTCCTGCTAATGCAGACCTTGGGAGGAAGCAGGTGATGGCTCAAGTGGTTGGGTTCTTGTCATGCACATGCAGGCCTGAATTGAGTTCTTGGCTCCTGCCTATGGCCTGCCCTAGCTCCAACTATTGTGAGCATTTGGGAAGTGAACCAGTGGATGGAAGCTTGCTCTCTATGTCTCTCCAAAAAAAAAAAAAGTCACAGAGTTACAGGAAGAATGGGAGAAATGAGATGATCTGATGAGAAGGAGGAGAAGAGTTTAAGAAGCTGAATGGGCAACAGGGGAGACAGTAAATGACTCGAGGGGGTTTGAAAAGCACCACATAGATTTTGGTGGCTCAACTGTGATAAATAACCTTCATTAGCAGGGTCAGCGCAATGGTGTGGCAGCAGACATGTGGCTGAGGTTTGAAGAGGAGACAGGACGTCTGGGAGAGCGCTCTCCAAGAGCAGACTACTTCAGGAGCTTGGCTCTGACAACAGACAAGGGTGTAGGAAGGAAAAGAGGAACCTGCAGAGACAGAGGGGGAGACAGTTCTAGACAGTGATGGATCATGAGAGCAGGGAGCGGTGGGGGTTGGGAAAACTGCTGAGGAGGAGTCTTGAATGGCAGATAAGATGCTTCCTGAGAGATCTCCTGGTGGGCAGAAGGCAAAGCGCAGGAACTCAAGATCCCTGCCAGATAACTTCTGCTGTCCTGTAAAGAACACAGTGTCATCTACGAACAGCAAGAAGGCGGGGGTCGCTCAGGGTCTTGAACTGTCCTCCTGCGTGGCCCAGGCAGTCCATCCCCAGCAACCCTCCTGCACAGGATGACTGAGGCCCGAGTTGACACTTGAGGCTGTGGAACCAGCTCTTACCCGTCTTGGGCTCTGACTTCTGGGCACTTTCCTTACAGCACATTAAAGTCGGGAACTCTAATGTTCTAGGAAGATTCTAGTAGTGAATACCTTCTCCATCAGAGGTATTAAATAAAATGTAGCCATGATCTTTCAGCTACCCATATTCCTATATTCCTACAGCATTAGAGATATAGTTACAAAATTCACATCCTTTCTCTCTAGTCTCAAGTTTTTCATCTGCCAAACCATAGAAGAACGCAAATCTTAGGAAATTATATCCAATCTGAAATGTGCATGTTTTGGACACAGTCACTAGGAATATCACTGGAGCCGTATTCTCAACTGTAGTGGGCTTAGAAAAGTTGTGGGACCTTTGAGTGCTTCAGCTTCCATTGCTTAGAGTATGAAATATTTTTCATTGTGTGGGTTAGAAATCCACAACTTATGCATCTACAGGGCAACTAAACTTAATAGGCAATGTGAGAATTCTCTACAGCACAGGTGCAATCACCAGTGAACACCTTTCAAATTCACAAAAAGCCTAGGAAAATATATTATTTATTAAATTACATGGTTCTCTTTATTTTTAAATAAATATTTTAGGCCAGCACCGCAGCTCACTTGGCTAATCCTCCACCTGCGGTGCCAGCACCCCGGGGTTCTAGTCCCTGTCGGGACACCAGATTCTGTCCCGGTTGCCCCTCTTCCAGGCCAGCTCTCTGCTGTGGCCCGGGAATGCAGTGGAGGATGGCCCAAGTGCTTGGGCCCTGCACCCACATGGAGACCAGGAGAAGCACCTGGCTCCTGGCTTCGGATCAGCACAGTGCGCAGCTGTGGCGGCCATTTGGGGGTGAACCAACGGAAAAGGAAGACCTTTTTCTCTGTCTCTCTCTCTCTCACTGTCTAACTCTGCCTGTCAAAAAAATAAAATATATAAATAAATGTTTTAGAATATTGATATTTCTCTGTGCTAAGAAAGCACACACAAGGTAAAGAACAATTTAAGCTTGAAGTATAATGTATTGTCTCAATGAAAGATAAATAACCAATGCAGAAAGAATTGTTGGATTTTGACCTTGAATAAAAATGTAGTGTGAGTTATTTATGGGTGTCAAAAACTCCAATGAAAACTGAGAGTTATTTATAAGAAGAAAGGAATAAAGTAAAATTCTGCCAATCTTCAAAGACTATAATATCAACAGATGATACTGCATAGAAGTGAAACCATACTGGGGAACCTCACTAATCTTGATAGATTTATTTGGAATTTGTGACAATTTTGACAAAAGCTTAGCAATAGTTTACCTTTTAACTATTATTAATCAAATTATAGTATAAACAATATTCATAAAGTTAATGTTTAAATAACTTTAGAGAACAAATTATGTTCAGATATCTTGACCATACCATACTTAGTAACAACATACATGTGAATTATAAACATTTTAATCTATTCCTTAAAGTAGTTCTCTTTAGGCTCTCTACTATTTTTGTACTTGTTTGGTTTTAAAATAAAAGTTTTTCTAAAAAAGATATTCCATCATTCAGATTTTAAATTAATTTAATGAGGTTCTTCGACCCAATGGTTATCTTACATAAAATAATTGGATAAAATCATTTTACATTTATTTAACTGGTCTTCTGTTATATCTTAAAAAGCAAAGAAAAGATAATAAATTAATAAATAATGATAAACAGAAATAGCTACAATTTACTGAACTTGCCTAAGTAACAGGCAATGAGTGAGGCATTTTAAAACATTAACTTAATTCCTCCCCCAATATTGCAAGGTAGAGAAGATTGTCCTCATTTCTCAGATGAGGAAATTGATACTCAAAGAAGTAATTTCCTTGAGGTCCTAAGTATTTTCCAAATCTGATAATAAAGTAATTAGATATTATCAGTAATCTAGAGAAGACTTGAGGTATATACATCCTTCATCTGTACAGGTCATATGCAAATACTACATTGTTTTATGTAAGAAACTTGTGCATCCACAGATTGTTCAATTTGCAGAGAGTCCTGGAATCAATTCCATGTGGATCCTGAGGGATGACTTGTATGTACTCATATAAATACATACATACATATACACTACGTACATACTCATATATATCTCCAAAATACGTGTGATTTCCAACTTCCCATTTTCTGTATCTTTATTCTGAACTCAAATGGCAATTATGTTTTTCACATTAGAGGGTTTTATTTTATTTATATATTTGAGTGGCAGAGGAACAGATAGAAAGACAGACAGGGTTCTCATCCACTGAGTCACTCCCCAAATGCCTGCAATGCCCGGGCCTGAGTCAGGCCAAGTCCAGGAGCCAGGAATGCTATCCAGGTCTCCCAAATGTAAAGCAGGAACTCAACTACCTGAGCCCTCACCTGCTGCCTCCCAGGGTGCACATTAGCAGGAAGCTGGAATCAGAAGCGGAGCTGGGACTTAAACCAGGCACTCTGATAAGGGATGTGGTGTCCCAGGAGGCATCTTAAATTTGGTGCCAAATGCCAGTGAGAGATTTTGAACTGATATTGAGCTTGGAAATGAATCCCCAGACCTGCAATATATAGATGAGAAGACCCGCGTCTAGCAATGAGAGACCAGGGAGGTGCTTCAGAACAGAACAGGGCCTGGAGTCAGATCCTACTCACCACCAGACAGACTGTGGCTTTGTTCACATCCACATGCTTCTTGCCCATCAGAAAAATTAATGACAAAGGCAGATGAAAGATGAAGCCAAAATAAGTCCTTCTGTATCTATGCCACTGCAAAAGACACACATTAGAAGCAAAAACAAACAGCAAATCTTGCTTACAAAGGTAAGTACATGGAAATGTCCAACTGTAATACAGCTGAAGCTCAATAGATAGACAATTACTAAGTTTTTGGAATTGGAACAGACCTACTGGTCATCTCCCTGCAGCTCCCTCGTCATGGGGAAGAAATCGTGGCCGGAGATGTTAAGAGATTGGCCCCCTTTTACAATGCTGCGACTTGGGCCCACAGTCCCATTGTCCTTGGCCTGTGCCTTTCTATTGAACTTAAAAGGCTCCTATACCATTCCCAAGAATCAATGCTGGGCTTGGTGGCTATTTCGGATTCTTTCTCAGAACTGGAATAAAATACAGTAACCCCTCCATATCCATGAGTTACACATCCATGGATTTGGACAACCGTGGATAAAAAATACTAAAAACAATTCCAGAAAGTTTCCCAAAAGCCAACTTGAATGGACCTTGTGTAGAATACTAGGCTGATCCATGCCAGTGAAGGGCAGGCTCAGGTATTAGGTATCCCAAGTAATTTAGAGATGATGTAAAGCTCACAGGAGGAGGTAGGAATTTGGCCTAGTGATTTAAAAGTCAGTCAGAATGCCCAGGTCCCACATCAGCATATCTGAGTTCCCTGGGAGGCAGCACTGATGGCTCAGTTCACTGAGTTCTTACCAACATGTAGGAGACCTGAACTGTGTTCCTGTTCCCAGCTTTGGCCAAGTTCAGTCTGGTACCAACTCCTGGATGGTAGTTCTCCCTCTCTCTTTCTCTCTGCCTCTCAAAAAAAAAAAAAAAGTGCAAAGGTGCAAAGGAAGATGTGAAGGTCATATGCAAATGTGAGGCCTTTTTTTTTTGTAAAGGATTTTAGCATCGTGGAGTACCCATAGGGGTCCTGGAACCCAGCCCCCAGCAGTACTAAGCAATCACTGTGTTGGCTTTTGGGACAAACAGGAAAAGGAACGCTCCATCAGAGCCTTCTTTCAAAAACCTTAAATTTGTTTAAAAGCTAAAGAAATAGAAACAGTAACTGACAAAAAACCATAAGCTTTTAAAGACCTAAAAGCTATTTCTTTATCCAAAAAACTTTTTCACACAGTTCTCAAGCATAATCACATCTCAGAGGTTGGAGATATGGCACCTGGCATCCATTACAACGTCATTAGTCTTTTTACAGGATGTGTAACATTTTAGTGAACTTGGTTAACAGCACCGTGGCTACTCTGCCACACTAGGCTTATTTTGTCATGGATGGAAGAGAACATGAAGAGACTCAGATGGCCAGGCTATAAAAGCCAGTATCTTTCAAAATCAGGCTCACTCTCATGCTATACCAAGACTTGATTTTCAGCGAGTGCTATAACATCCATTGGTGGCTAAAACTGTGACAGAATTCCCGGAGGGGTGTTCCATACATTTTGCTTTTCTTGCTCTGCATTTTTTAGACACTTCCCACTATTGTTAATGCCCTCTCCATCTGTTCTTTCTTTCACTGAATGTTAATTGCTAGAAGCTGTTGTTACAAAGATGAAGAGAGGGTCCTTCTTTTTTTTTTTTTTTTTTTTAAGATTTATTTATTTATTTGAAAGCAAGGGTTACAAAGAGAAAGGAGACACACCCACACCCACCCCACACACACAGAGGGAGAGAGAGATATCTTTGATCCTCTGGTTCACTTCCCAGATGGCCACAATGGGCAACGCTTGTTAGGCAGAAGCCAGGACTAGGAACTTTATCCAGGTCTTCCATGTGGGTGGCAAGGGCCCAAATACTTGGGCCATCTTCTGCTGCTTTTCCCAGGCCACTAGCAGGGAGGTAAATTGGAAGTGGAACAGCCAGGACTTGAACAGGTGCCCATATGGGATGCTAGCATCTTAGGTGGTAGCTTTATCTAATACACCACAATGCCAGTTCCCAGGAGTCTTTCTCTTAAGGACCATCCAGGCCATGGGTTGATTCTCCAAGTTAATTGAGCATGGAACTCATTAGGGAGTGACATGAAGCAGCAGAACAGGGCATCTGCCTGTAAGTTCTGTTTTGGATGCCTGAGGCAAAGCCCAGGCATCTGTACTTTATAAAAACACTCTCAGGTAATTCTGATATAAGGATTCCAGACCCCATTTCTCAACCCCCTGGTTGGCAGGGACAGCATGCATTTCCCATGTTCATTCAGATCCGAACCATCGTTCAGGGCCCAGTCTTGAGGAAGCTTTCTAAGTTGCCTCAGTCAGAGTCATCATCTGCTTTCCCTCCTTTAGCTGTGTCTCTTTTGGAACATGATGCCTGCCACTTTCCATTTTCAAAAAATTTATGAGAGAAAGAGAGAGAGAGAGAGAGAGAACAAACTCCCACCTGTTGGCTCCTCCCCAAATACCCGCAACAGCTTCCAACAGTGGCTAAAGCTGAAGTCTAGCTGGTAACTCAATCTGGAGGGAAGGATGGCTCGCTTGAGTCATCACTGCTGCCTCCCATGGTCTACGTTAGCAGGAAGCTGGGAGCAGAAGCTGGGGCTGCCTATCAAATGCCTACGGGACACAGGCATCACAAGCTGAGTCTTAACTGCCAGGCCTCGTGCCCTCTCCCCACATTCCATTTTCTGCTGTAGATCCTTTCTAGAATGCCTTATCTAACCACACTACAGACTTCTGTATGGAGAAACTGCATTCTCTGTAGTATGAAGCACAGTGCCTAGGATTTAGTAATCATGGAACTCATGCTTGTTGAGTGAAGGGAGGCTCTGGATGTGGTGATGAATTTTGAAGGCAACCGTGGATATCCTGCCATGATAGAGAAAGGAGAGTGTTGACAGGCAGAGTGGATAGAGAGAGAGAGAAAGACAAAGAGAAAGGTCTTCCTTTTGCCGTTGGTTCACCCTCCAATGGCGGCCGCGGCCAGCGCATCGCGCTGATCCGAAGCCAGGAGCCAGGTGCTTCTCCTGGTCTCCCATGCGGGTGCAGGGCCCAAGGACTTAGGCCATCCTCCACTGCCTTCCCGGGCCACAGCAGAGAGCTGGCCTGGAAGAGGGGCAACCGGGATAGAATCCGGCGCCCCGACCGGGACTAGAACCCGGTGTGCCAGCGCCACAAGGTGGAGGATTAGCCTGTTAAGCCACGGCGCCGGCCGGGAGAGTGGTTTTGGAGGTGGAAGGTGAGGCACGAAGCTACCCAGGTGGGAACAAGACTTGGGTTCTCCCTGGGTTCCTCTGTGGATCATAGTCTGCGGACTCTCTCAGCTGGGAAAGAGGCAGAGTTCGGTTCATTTGTCTCCTATCTCTCACCTGGCCTTCAGGGCTGCTCTGGCTGCTATATGTTGGGGCTTGGAGTGGAGAACAAGCCACACTGCACATGCAGATGTCACTTAGAAGGTCACTGCCATAGTCTGGATGGGCTACAGTGGTGGAGAAGCTTGAAATGCATTTGGAAGGTAGAAGCAGGTGAGGATGTAAGGGTGAGGGAAGGGAGAGTGCTCAAGGGTGATGGAGCTTTTATATCAGCAAAAGGAAATACCAGCAGGAAGTTGGGATGAAGATGCCTCCTGCAGAATCTATAAATGCAGTGAGACTGCAGGGCCTGGCTGCTGGTTGTGGGTGTGGGGAAGCTTGAATGCAAGCTGGAGGCCCGGAGCCCATCCCCTAAGGAGTTCAAAGCATCCTCAGCTGTCCCACTCAGCCCTCCTCAATTGTACCATCCTCCTCCTTTCAATCTCCCCCCCCCTTAGTCCCAGCACAATTCTTAATTCCTGCTAGAACTCTGATCAACAGCTGATGATCTGCAGGTGACCAAAAGCTTCAGTCTTCGAGTCCTCCATGTAGAAGCATTTGCAACCCATTGTTTGTTCTGCAGGCCCAGTGGACTTTATTATAGGCCACTCTGTCTACCGAGTTCCACTAAGCGCCATTTACTGTTTATTCCCCTAAAACTTGTCTACCTTCTTCATTTCCCCCTCCCTCGTAGGAAAAGGGCTACATAAACATCTGAGTCATGTTGGACTAGCGCATTAATTACACTTCTGTGGTTTCTCCCTCCTGGATGTTCATACATTTGTATGCTTTTTCCCCTATTTAATCCGCCTTTGTCCAAATTCATTCCAGTGCAACTTCAGGGGACACAGTGGAAATTTCCCTTCATCCCTACAAAGTACAAAAAACTTGACTGTGATGAAGTAGATTTATCTATTTTTTTTTCTTGTGTTGCCTGTGCTTTTGGGATCATACTCCTAATTTAGAGTTCAACAATGATTATTTTTAAAAATTCAGAGGTTGAAATTGGAGAAAAGATTCCCTCCACTTTACAGCTGGAGAAACGCTGGAACGAAAAAGGCAAGGGACTCACTCCAACACAACATTGGTTAGTAACTCTGGGTTAAGTCCATTTCTTGGGCTGAATTCAGGCATCCTCACTTGCCTTGATACCTGAGTGAGATCTGAACACACCTCCAGGGACCCTGTAAGTTTCATTAACATCTTGAGATGAACAACAACCAAAAAAAAAAAAAAAAAAAAAGTGCTAGTTTCTGTCTTTTTCTTTGCTAGTCATGCCCAAGTTTCAAATTTCTCCTTAACCATTCAGAAAACTTCCGGAATGGATAGTCTATGAAACCGTTTTGCAGTTTCGGCACTGCCTTTTCATGGAACAGAGAATCCCATACTTAGGATGAATGAATGGGTTGGCTACACGGGGCTACCACGTCCTCAGCAGGGCAAACCCTGAGGCTTGCAACCACCGCCAGAATTGTTCCTTCCGCTGAGCCAGTACTTTGGGGAGGTAACCTGCGGCTCCGTGCCCACGAAGCCACTCACCACCTAGTTTATGTTTTAAAGCAGTAAACCCAACTAGACGGCAAAGTAAACACGGCCTTTCTTAACTAAGTAGACAGGAGGGCAGTGACGGGCGACAATGAAAGGCACTTCGCGAGCTCCCCAGCAGCCCGGCGTCCTTTCGCTAATTACACAGGAGACAACCTGACCGCTTCAGGGACGGCGGGCGGAAGGGTAATTTTTCCAGACAAGGGGGAAACGTGTGGGTTTTTTTTTTTTTTTTCCTGGAAGGTCCAAAAGTTGAATGTTGATCCGAGTTCTGCAAGGGGGGGGGGGTGGGGGGGGGTGGGGATGTCTCACGGTGACTTCGGATTCTGCGACGCAAGCTCTCCCCTGGGTGACCGTGTGTCATTCGCGTTCCCAGACGCCTGCACTTGGCAACCCGGAGCCCGAGGACGTTGTCTAACTTCCCCTGCCTGGTAGCCTTTCGGAGAAGGGGCGACCTGAGCCCGCCGTATCCCCGTGCGCCGTTGCTCCTCAACTCCACGCCTAATCTGGGTCTAGGGACAGCCCCGGCAGCGGTGCCCTTCGCGCACGCCGAGAGGACCCCCAGGTCGTGCCTTCCTCCGGATTTGGTGCCAAGCCTGGTCCAAAGGGGGAAAAGAGCTCTGGGGTGGGGAGCGAGGGCGAGCGCGCAGGCAGAGCAGAGGCGAGGGAGTCCCGGGCAGGGGCGTGCGCGGGCCGAGGGCGGGGCGGGCGCGGGAGGGCGCGAGAGGGGCGTGGGCGCGGCCGCCCGCGCGCCCCGGCCGGGCCAGGGGGAGGGGCGCTGGCGGGCGCGGCGCCTCCCGCCGGGGTGAGCAGCGCGCGCGGCGGCCCCGCGGCACAGAGAGCGGAGCGCAGGCAGCGCGGGCCAGCGGCGGCGGCGACAGCGGCAGTGAGGGCTGGAGCGTAGACGGCGGGCGCTCGGCGCGGCTGCCATGGGCGTGCAGTGAGCGGCCGCTCAGGGCTACTTCCTCGGCGGCGCGGCGCGAAGCTCCCTGGCTGGCGGTGCGTCCCCTCGGTCACCATGAAAGGTAGGGCGTCGGCGGGGCCGGCGGGGCGGACTACGGGGCGCGCGGGAGGGCAGCGAGGTGCAGCTTGCGCGAACTTCTCCCCGCGCGGCGGGGGCCGGGGAGCCCCGGCAGCCCGGGCGCGGACACGGGGGGCGCTCCCCCGACTCGCGCGCTGGGCACCGCCGCAGACCTGGAAGTCCTGGGCCGGGGGTGGAGTGGGGGGCTGTTGAGGCGCGCAAGTATCCCCTCCCTGTCCCGGCGTTGCAAAGTAGTTGGAAGCCCGAAGTCGTTGTTTACGGATTCCGGTTTCCAACTTTTTAATTGAAAAAACATGCGGAGGAGAGTGGCGGCATCTTCACGCCTCTCAGTGGGTTTTCCGCTCTGCGGCGCTCGCCAGCCTCGCCCGGGTCCTCCCTCCTCCCCCCGTGGCCCCGTCCCCGTCCCTGCAGTCGCCGTGCGGCCGGCCGGGTGTTTTCTCCTGGACCCGGGATGGTCTCGGTGCGCGCTCCGCACATCTGGCAGTGATTAGGTGCCCGCGGAGTTCAGCTGGCTCGGGAAGCGCATTTGGCATCCTTCTCCCATCAGATCCACCGCCTGGAAAATAACTGCTCTGCGTGCCCGCGGCTGCTGAGCGGGCGACACGCACCGTCCCGTTCCTCGGCCCCCGGGGGCGATGTCCCCCGCAGCCCGGTTTATGGAGGGGTCATTTGTTATCTACCTTGGGAAAGAATCACCAGGAGAGGGGCTTAGCGGGGCGGCCTCTGTTTAGTGGATGCACGGGCGCTTGTCGGCAGAACCCTGATTTATACGGGAGATAAATAATGACAGCGGAGGCATCAAAGGGAGTCGCTTGGCGGGGCCTGCGTGGTGTTTACACAAGACCCGGGTTGTGTGCTGGGATAACACGTTTCAGGCTCTCCGTGGCCCCGGGATTGCGTGCGGGATGCCTCGCGGTGCGATCGTTTTGACCTGGCAGCCTCGCTGTTCCCGGGAGGCGCCCGGGAGCCCCGCGCGCTCGGAAAGTAACTTTGGACTCTGTAGCGTTTCTCCTAGAGGCTGCGCGCGCTGAGCGCCCCAGAGCGACCACGTTCCGCCGATTTGTCTCCTCCCGAAGGCGTTCGGTTTCCACCAGGGGAGACCCGGGGGAGGAAAGGGACTGACCGCAGGTGAAAAGGGCAGTGCAAGGCACGACGCCGCTTCTGCCCAGAGAATTCCCAAGAGCAGCGGGGTGTGTGCCTTCCCTCTCCACCCCCGTGTCTCCTCGCGTTTACCTGTCAGGAGCAGTGCACATTCCTTAGCTAACTTTGATGAAAAGGCGCTCCCAGAAGGGAGGGTTTCCCTGGGCTGAAGTTACTCCTGGGGCTCAGTGCCTGCCTGGTGGGTCTTCTTGGCGTCTTTAAGGCCAATAGTTTTTGAACTCTTGCAAGGATCAGCCACCTACTATTTCAGCTCCCACGTGGGTTCCTAAAGCTTTAAACCTTTAAAAAATGCTTTTGGTTAGGGGCAATGGCTGTTATTGTACCCTGGATACTTTTTACATTAATTCAAATCTATAATGAAAAAAAAAAACCACACACCTAAAAGTCCTAAAATGAATTCCTGGTGAGATTTATGCTGCCTTTGGGACCAGCTTGCAGATTACCCGGAGATGGCCCCTGGCTTAACCTTTGTTGTCTGGTCACTGCCTAAAAGCCCCACCCACCTTCTGCCCTTGTTGGAGGAGGCTGGGGGACTGGTGCATCCCCTGTGCTCTGAAGGCCTTTTTGAAAATGCAAAGATTCTGTGAGAGATTGGCTTACCAACTGTTTGCACCCCTTTGTGTGACTGATGAGGTGAGAAAGGGAAGGTGCAGTAATAAGTATTCAGTATCCATTAAGTGCCAGTCCCTGTGCTGTATCCTCTCCACGTGCTCTAAGGTTGATCCTCTCAATGGCCCTATGATTGGCTATCTTAACCCCCACACTGAAAAAAATTATCTTGTATATGTTTGTGAAACAAAGAGAAAGACTTCCCATGCTCTGGTTCATTCCCCGAGTGTCGATGATGGCTGGGAGGCCCAGGCCAGGAACTCAATCCAGGCCTCCCCTGTGGGTGGCAGGAACCCAGTTATTACTTGAGCCATCACTGTGGCCTCCCAGAGTCCGTGTTGGCAGGAAGCTGGAATCAGGAGCTGGAGCTGGGACTCCAAGCCGGGTAGTCTGATGTGGGACATGGGTGTCCTTACTTACAGTGTCATAACCGCTAAGCTAGATGCCACCCCATCTCCCATGTTAGACGTAGAAACCATGTCTAGGAGAAGTAGGAGCCGGCAGGTAGGAGGATGCGGTGGGCATCTGCACACAGACTTTGCCCGGTTCCCAGTGGTGCAAGGAAGGCCCTAGGACAGCGGGACCTCTGGTGTAGAATACAAGAGTTCATCTCAGGCAACTAAGGAAATCGCAGTCGGCCCAGGAGGGCGGAGCCAGGCCATGGAACCCAAGAATTCTGAGCCTCAGCACAGGTGCCTTGCTGGACAAGAAGGAAAGCAACCTTTACCAAGCGGAATTATTTTCACCATTTGCCATAGGTCACCAACTCATGGTTTTCTCTGGGTTCCTGATTATGTCACAGAGTTGTTAACTCACTGGGCTTCAGACAGGAAGCATTTTTTTTTTAAAGATTTATTTATTTGAAAGAGTTATACAGAGGAGAGGCAGAGAGAGAGAGAGAGAGAGAGAGAGAGAGAGAGGTCTTCCATCTGCTGGTTCACTCCCCAATTGGCCACCAGGAGCCAGGAGCTTCTTCTGGGTCTCCTATGCGGGTGCAGGGGCCCAAGGACTTGAGCCATCTTCTACTGCTTTCCCAGGCCATAGCAGAGAGCTGGATGGGAAGAGGAGCAGCCGGGACTCAAACTGGCACCCATATGAGATGCCAGCACAGCAGGTGGCAGCTTTACCTGCTACGCCACAGTGCCAGACCCAGCAGCATTTCTTGAGAATTTGACTTTCCCAAATAATAGAGAAGGCAATGGCAAGCCTTGAAAATGTTTAAAGTCAGGGTCAGTTGGTTCTCTCTGTCTTCAGATTGCATGGATGAAAAATACTGAAGGAAGAATTGCATCTGTACAGAATACATAGTCTTTTTTTTCTTGTCATTATTCCCTAAACAACACACTATAACACCTATTTACATAGCATTTACATTGTATTAGGTATTATAAGTGCTCTAGAGAGAATTTAAAGTGTATGGGAGGGGATTGGTGTTTAGGTTAGGATTTGAAATAACTGTGTCTCACATCGAAGTACCCAGGTACCCTGACTCCAGAAAATCCTGGGAGGCCAGAGTAGCGGCTCAATAAATAGGGACATGTTGGAGACCTGGATCTTTTTTTTTTTTTTTAAGATTTATTTATTTATTTATTTGAAAGTCAGAGTTACACAGAGAGAGGGGGAGAGAGAGGGAGGGAGAGGGGGAGGGGGAGAGAGAGGTCTTCCATCTACTGGTTCACTCCCTAGTTGGCCGAAATGGCTGGAGCTGTGCCGATCCGAAGCCAGGAGCTTCTTTGGGTCTCCCAAGTGGGTGCAGGGACCCAAGCACTTAGGACATCTTCTATTCCTTTCACAGGCCATAAGCAGGGAGCTGAATGGGAAGTGGAGCAGCTGGATCTCGAATCAGCACCCTTATGGGATGCCAGCACTGTAGGCATAAAGATTTATTTATTTGAAAGAGTTACACAGAGGAGAGGCAGAGAGAGAGAAAGAGAGAGAGGTGTCTTCCACTCGCTGGTTCACTCCCCAATTAGCTGCAATGGCTAGAACTGCGCTGATCTGAAGCCAGGAGCTTCTTCCAAGTCTCCCAAGCTGGTGCAGGGGCCCAAGGTCCTGGGTTATCCTCCACTGCTTTCCCAGGCCATAGCAGAGAGCTGGATTGGAAGAGGAGCAGCCAGGTCTTGAACCGGTGTCTATATGCAATGCTGGCACTGCAGATAGCGGCTTTATCCGCTATACCACAGAACCGGACCCGGAGACCTGGATCTTGATCCTGGCTCCAGTCATGGACCAGCCCTGGCTGTTGTGAGCATTTGGGGAATAAACAGAGAGCTTTCTGTCCCCCATCTTGGTACTCTCTGCCTCTAAAATTAATTAATTAATAGTAAAGTGCATAGGAGGATGTGGATATGTAATGTGCAGATACTTTGTGACTTATAACATTTGGACACCTGTGGATTTGGGGATTCATGTCGGGGAAAGGAGTAATGTCCTGGAGCCAGTTCTCCTTGAATACCTAGGTTCAAGTTCATTAACTCAAAAACTTCTTAAGCCAAAAATAAAACCAGTGGACACTGTAGAAGTTAATTTTCCAAAACAAACTTAAGTCCTGTGTGAGTCAGGTGGCTTTGCAGGGTACCTGTTTGACTTTCTAATTCTGATGTTGATACCTTACCTTGTACACGGCCTTTGTGATGATCCAGTTTTGGGGGAGCGTGGTCCTGGATCTACAGTGAGCTACAGCGCCACCTATCTGTTGCATGCTGCAAACATCTGTCTCTATTCTCATCCCTGCATCCCTAGAGTCACAAGTACCAAAATAATGACATCATTATATATTTTCCAGAAGAAAATGACTTGCCCCATTGCTGCAATACTTGAAACCTTCCAAGCTAGTTAAAACACGAAGTTTGTTTTAATTTTATTTCCAATTTCATTTTCAATTAGCCGTGCCACACGCATAAATCTCGGGGTTTTCAGATAAACGTTCACATTCTTTAGGAAGGAATCTGACTCCTCTAGAGTTAGGTGTGCCATTACTAAACCACATTCCTGGTCCCGAAAGTTGGGGATGTTACTGAACTTCAGTGCTGCAGCGCTTGTTGCCTAAGAAACGGCTGCAAACAACCACCACCACTAGGGACCACAGGGATCCAAACCACTGTTCTAATTTAACACAGAAAGGAGGTTGGTGCCATTGAAACATAGTGTTCAGCTGCTTATTTTTGTGCTTTTGTATATAAACATTTCTGAAATACTGTTTGCAATAACACTTTTAAAATGCACTAGTCAGCAGTGTACATCGCCCACCCTCGTGTTTTTCAAGACTCACAGTCTCCTTGCTTTCCCAAGTGTCTCTGAATTTTTTTTTTTTTTGTCCTTGATGAGGATAAGCAAACAAGCATGTTAGGGGGACGGCATTTAACACTGAAAGAAGCATGTTTTCTAAAGGGAAGTGAAAACAAGATGAGACCTCTTTCCCTTCCCTGATTGAGGATGGGAACTGTCCTTCCTCTGCAAGGCACATTTGCGATGCAATTATACTTTAGGCTTTTCATTAGTTTGGGGATGCTTGACATTCTTAATCTGAGGTTTACTTACTGCTAAGTGTAGATCTTCTCTGTGTCTCATACAATTCCCAAGATCGTTCCCATGCCTCCCCTGACCCTTTACCTTGTGGCTCATCTGCTGCTGATGGTGAGACTAGGAGAAGCTAAGCAGATGCTAGCTTTCAAGCCGTGTCATAACTGGGTGTCTGATTTTCCTAATAAATCCTTATTCTCATTAAAATACTATTTCAAAACAGCTGATGCAGTTGCTGCCAAAGTACGTTAAATGGCCCTTGGAGTATTAACTTTCAAATGGGAAAATAGACATTTACATTTTGTGATAGAAGAAGTATGCTTTACCTTGGGTAAACCCAGCATGTGGATAGTCTCTCAGGAAGGCAAGTCTGCCACGTATCTCCCTAGTGGGAACGAGGTGGGGTTCCCGGAAAGGAAGCCCAGAGCCGGAACAGAGCCGAGCCTTCCTGCCAGGCAGCATGTGTCACTGAAGGTGCAGCCTCTTTCCACTTGAAGAGACCTGCCTGTGGCTAGGGGTAGGGAGCAAGGTCCTCTTGAAGATAAATGCCAAGGCTGAGTTTGATCTTTACTGTGGTTTGAGCTTATAAGCAACTTCTCAGGTTTTATTGATAGGCTGCTTAATATTTACATTTACTACTTTTAAAGTATTTATTTACTTATTTGAAAGGCAGAATGACAGAGAGAGAGATCATTTTTCGTTTACTCCCCAAATGCTCATAACAGGGCTCCTGAAGTCAGGGGCCAAGAGCTGCTTCTAGGTCTCTCGCATGGCTAACAGGGGCCCAAGCACTTGGGCCACCTTCTGCTGCCTTCCCAGGCCATAGCAGAGAGCTGGATGTGAAACAGAACAGCTAGGACTCCAACCAACACTCTGATGTATGGTGCTGGTGTCACAGGCAGCAGCTTAACCCCTGTGTCACAACACCTGCCCCAATATCCACACTTACTATTGTTTCTCTTAATAATAGCTAGCATTAACTGAGTACCTGCCAGGCCAAGCGTTATTGTTCTCTGTAATTTACAAATTGTTTAAAGGCACCCAGCTAATCGGTGGGGGAATCTGTATTCAAACTCAGACTGATTCCAGAATCTACATGTTACATCTCTATAGCCTGGGCTTCCCCAGTCATTCATTCATTCATTCAGCCAACGTCTCTTGGTCAAGTTCTACTGGGTGCCCTACTCTGCCAGATCCTGGGATGAGCACGGTAGATAAGGCCCTATACCCTCTGGACTCGAAACTTAACAACCTAGCATTCAAGGTCTGAAGAATTGATGTCCTCTTCAGCCAGCCACTGGAGGAGACAGTTCTGACTGAAGTTCCTGCAAAGATAAAGCAGATTCCAGAGCTGCTCCTCCCTGTAGTTTATCTTCTGGGAGGTTTTGCTTCTGGCAGCTGAATGTGGATGGTCCTCTGACACCATCAGCTCCTGCACAAGTCTTGCTGACAGATTTGCCATGAGACAGCAAAACATTGTCCAAAGTACCGTTTTCAAGAGCAGACTAACTACCAGTAAGTAATCAGTAAAAATAAGAGTAAGTAAATACTTTAAATGATGAACTAGCAGGTATCAATATTCCCTATGGAAAAATAATTTCATTTTTTTACTGTTGGCAACAGTTATTTTTTAATATTTATTTATTTATTTATTTTGAAAGAATTAACAGAGAGAGAGGGCGAGAGAGATCTTCCATCTGCTGTTTCATCCCCTGGATGCTGTAGCTACTGGGCCTGCAGCTTGGCCAGGCCAAAGCCAGGAGCTTTTTCTGGGTCTCCCACTTGGGCTGCCGGGGCCCAAACACTTGAGCCATCCTTTGCTGTTTTTCCCAGGCCATTAGCAGGGAGCTGGCTCAAAAGTGGAGCAGCTGGGACATGAACTGGTGCGCATATGGTATCCCAGCATTACACTCCACAAAGCTGGCCCAATATTTTCTAATCATACCACACCATCCGAAGCTTGAGCAATGGCAGTAACTTTTCAATCAACAATGATTTGATTTCTGTTTAAATGAGTGACACTTGAAGAACCAAAACCAATACTGTACCTTGAAAAGGTCCTGTTTGTTTTGTAATTATAAAGCAGTGAAAGCCATTGCACACAGACATTAGTAATCCAAGATTAAAATTCCAAGGAGACCCTAGGAATGCTGTCTCTTTTTTTTTTTTTTTTTTTTTTTTTTTTAATTTGAGTGGTAGAAAAAAATGGGTAGGGCTCTGTCTTCTGGTTTTCTCCAAAAATGCCCATAATGTCTGGAACTGGGCTCGGCCAAAGCTGCAGCCAGGAATTCAATTTGGGTCTCCCTCGAGGACGGCAGGGACCAATCACTTGAACCATTACCTGCTGCCTCCAGGGTCCATGTCAGCAGGAAGCTGGAACAGGGACTTGAACCTGGGTACTCTGCTGTGGGACATGAGTGTCCTAACCAGTGACTTTACCTCTAGGCCAAACACTTGCCCCCTAGGAGCTCTTTGGATCCCTGAGTTTATCATACATATTTGCTTTGGCATGGTGGCTAAGATGCCGCTTATGATGCTAACATCCAAGATCAGAGTGTTAGAGAGGCTTGGATCCAATGGGGATTCCAGCTTACTGTTTATTTGCATCTTGGGAGACAGCAGGTGATGGCTCGAGAAATTCAGTCCATGCCACCTACTGTGAGATACGGAGTGAGATCTAGGCCCCTGGCCTTGGCCTGGCTCAGCTGAAGTTGTTGCAGGCATTTGGGGAGTAAATCAGTGGAAAGAAGATCTCTTTCTGTCTCTGTCTCTCTTTGCCTTTTAGATAAATAAAAACACATCAATAAAAGCTTAAAAGGAATGTTTTTTTCAGTGTGGGAGAAGATTAAAAATTAAATAAAACTTGTTGGATGTATTAAACACGACTGCTTTTTAAGTGTCTTGAATGGCTTGGTAATAGATCTCAGTATTATGTGAAGTATGTTGTATTTACTATCTGAAGAGGTTGGGCGTTTGACATCCTGTGTGGAAAAACTAACTTGTCATTATCTATGAAGTCTTAGTCATTTTCTTATGACATAAACAAGTTAGGAAACTAACTGGTGTTTATAAAGCAATTTATTATCCCAAGGTAAAATAGTCCAACTTTCAAGTAGGTGATAGATGCTTTAAAATCTAGCTGTCTCATAAACCAGAATTCTGCTTTATGAACCCAAGAGTTGGACCTGATTGTTTCTGTGTGCTGGGGGAGTGTGGTCTGTGACGCCAGGGAGCCTGGTGACTGACAGGGGCTTCGCTTTCATTATCTGCCTAATGTGGGAGTGCTTGTGTTATCTTCCTGATAGGGCTGCTTTGAGGCTTAGCTAGGTTAGCATGGGTCAGTTGTTTAGAATGGTGTCTAGCACATAAGAACTTCAGACATTTTAGTTATTGTAAGATAGTACATATCAAAAAGTTTATGGGAAAATGAAATGAAAAGATAAAGCTAGGGCCAATGCTGTGGTGTAGCCAGTAAAGCCGCCACCTGCAATGCTGGTATCCCATGTGGGCCCCAGTTCAAATACTGGCTGCTCCACTTCCAATCTAGCTCCCTGCTAATGAGCCTGGAAAAGCATCAGAAGATGACCTAAGTACTTAGGTCCCTGCACCCATGTGGGAGACATGGATAAAGCTCCTGGCTTCAGCCTGGCCCAGCCCTGGCTGTTGTGGCCATTTGGGGTGTGAATCAGAAGATGGAAGATCTCTCTCTCCCTCTTTGTCTCTCCATCTCTCTTTTTGTAATTCTTTCAAATAAATAAAAAAAAAATTTTTTTTTTAAAAAGTAAAATAAATTTTGGTGCAAAACAAATTTGAGAGATGAGCATTTACCTAGTAGTTGAAGATCCCAAATCAGAACATCCGGGTTTTGTGCCCTCTCCTGGCTCCTGACTCCAGCTTCTTGTTGTTGCAGACCCTGGGAGGTGGCGGTGGTGTCTCAGTGCTTAAAGTCCTGCCGCCCACATGGGAGACCTGGATTGCGCACTGGCACCTGCCTCTGCCCTCTTCAGCCCAAGCTCTCTAGGTATCTGGGCAGTGAGCCAGAAGATGGGAGTGCTTTCTCTCTCTCTGCCTTTCAAATAGAACAAAAAATTGAAATCCATGCATAATTTTTATATAATACATGTTTTCCATGAACATTTTGAAAACCCCTTGTATGCATGCATTTCAGAATTTTTTTTGCACCAAAATAGACTTATACTTTAACTACATTTTCCATGAACTTGTTGAGGTACCCTTACACTCTGTTATTAGAACCCCATGCTTCCTCCAGGCAGTAATTTAATTGCTGTTTATGAACTATTTGTGTTAATTTGGTCAAGATGTATAGTTAGACCATGAAGGTAAAATTTCAGCCTTGTAATTAAAGTAATCTTCAAATTATATAAATGTGTTAAAACTGACCCCAGGGACAGGAGTGAGTGTTCTGTGGGAACAATGTTAGTATTGGTGGCTCTCCAGATGCTGTCACTCCTGTCACTGTCATTGTGAGGGTAGTAAATCAGCTCTCCCCAAAATGCTGGGGTCATGTTTATAGTGGAGTTTGAAGTTGTATATGTGATTGTCCTCTTTGCTATGATGTTAGAAAATTGATACAGGGGGCCGGCACCGTGGCTCACTTAATTAATCCTCCGCCAGCAGCGCCGGGATCCCATATGGGCGCCGGGTTCTGATCCCAGTTGCTCCTCTTCCAGTCCAGCTCTCTGCTATGGCCCAGGAAGGCAGTGGAGGATGGCCCAAGGACTTGGGCCCTGCACCCGCATGAGAGACCAGGAAGAAGCACCTGGCTCCTGGCTTTGGATCAGCGCAGCGCCGGCCGTGGCGGCCATTTGGGGAGTGAACCAATGGAGGGAAGACCTTTCTCTGTCTCTCTCTCTCACTGTCTATAACTCTACCTGTCAAATAAATTTAAAAAAAGAAAAAGAAAACTGATACATGTATGTAAATATATTTAGTCTACCTAGAAGCACTGTTGTTCACATGCCCTCCTGACGATGATGTGATATTTTTAAAGGGACTTTTTTTTTTTTAAAGATTTATTTATTTATTCGAAAGTCAGAGTTACACAGAGAGAGGAGGGGCAGAGAGAGAGAGAGAGAGGTCTTCCATCTGGCTGCAACAGCCGGAGCTGTGCTGATCCGAAGCCAGGAGCCAGGTGCTTCTTCCTGGTCTCCCAGCGGGTGCAGGGGCCCAAGGACTTGGGCCATCTTCTACTGCTTTCCCAGGCCATAGCAGAGAGCTGGATTTTTCAGAAGAGCAGCCGGGTCTCGAACTGGCACCCACTTGGTATGCCGGTGCTTCAGGCCAGGGCATTAACCTGCTGTGCCACAGCTGTGGGCCAAGGGCTTTTTTTTTTTTTTTTTTTTTTAGGTGTATTTACTTGAAAGGCAGAGTGAATGAGAGGGAGGGATCTTTCTTCTGCTGGTTCACTCCCCAAGTGGCTACAACAACCAGGGCCAGAGGCCCTGAAGCCAGGGGCCAGGAATTCCCCAGGTCTCCCATGTGGGTGGTACTTCTTTCTCGGGTTCATCATCCGGGATTGGGATCTGAAGTGGAGCATGCAGAACTTGAACAGGTGCTCTGACTGGGATGCCAGCCTCGCAAGCAGAGACTTAAGCCACTGTGCCACAGCACCCACTCCTTACTGGGCTGTTTCTCAAATCTGATGTTCAGTTTTACCTAGGAACAATATGACATCAAGGAATTGTTATATTAAACAAGCTTGTCTCTATGTAAGCATTAGAGCACATGTGTATTTGTGTATGTATTTTTATATACATGTTCTAACAGCATGTGATACCTATTAGCAGGGTTAGTTTTCCATAAAACTGTCGTATTTCTATGTCTAGTTTAACTTTTCTTTATAATCGGGCCACTAAGTCCTAACTTTCATTTATCCTCTCTCTTTTTATTTTATTTGGATTTTATTTGTTTGAGAGGCGGAGTTACAAAGAGAGGGAGAGACAGAGAGAGGTCTTCCATCCACTGATTCACCCCCAAAATGGCCACAGCAGCCGTAGCCAGGCCCATCTGAAGCCAGGAGCCAGGAGCTTCTTCCAGGTCTGCCACGTGGGTGCAGAGGCCCAAGGACTGGGGCCATCTTCCTCTGCTTTTCCAGGCATAGCAGAGAGCTGGATTACAAGAAGAGCCAGGACTCGAACTGGTGCCCATATAGGACGCTGGCACTACAGGTGGAGGCTTAGTCCACTATGCCACAGCGCCAGCCCCTATTTATTCTTTAAACAAATATTTAGAATGTACTTTCTTCTGCAAAGCAGCGTAGAAACAGCAAATAAAATGAATGGAATACCGCTTCTGTCCACAAGGAGCTTGCAGGCTGGTGGGTAAGTTAAGACTTAGGCATAAACCTCTGGGTCCCGGGTGGAAGGTGGAAAGTGTCCTTCTTCAGAGTCAGGTGCCCTTCCTGAAGGCAGGGATGTTTTCATTTGGAAGAGAGATCTGAGCTATTCATTATCTTGAATTACATTTCGTACTTTAGATTCCATTATCCTAATATGGTAAGTGTCATGGAGAAAAAATGTTTCAAAAGAGTGGAAGGGTGCAGAAGGGGCACCATGAAACCTCCCAGGGTGATAATTCCATGGGGGGGAGACCAAATTCAGAGTTTTCCCAAACTTTGTTTCTTAAACTCCATTTGGGTCCATCATTTGTGATTAATTACTATACAGTCAATTTATAATAGATAATTATATTGCTTTGGCATAATTGTTTACATAATCAAATATGAAGTTAAGTGATTTCAAAATATATATTTAAAAAGTAGAGACCACTCTTTTTTTTGGGCTTCCAGAGAAATAAATGGCATTGACTTTTCTCGCCCATGTATTTGAAGCTCTTCCAGGGCCCTTGTAAAATGCGAGACAAGGATTCGCATCTTCCACCTTACTCTCTTGTGATTAACTTGACTGCAGGAGCACTCTCCTCTGAAGAAAGGAGACCATCATTGCCTCAGTCATCCAGGAAAGGTGGATGTGGATGCCAAGGTTTTTTGTTGTTGTTGTTGTTGTTTTTAAAGGTTTATTTATTTGAAAGACAGAGTTACACACAAGAGGAGTCAGAGAGAGAGAGAGAGATATCAATCAATCGATCTTCCATTTGCTGGTTCAGTCCCCAAATGGCCACAATGGCTGGGGCTGGGCCAGACTGAAGAACTTCCTCTGGATGTTCCATGTGGGTGCAGGGGCCCAAGCACTTGAGCCATCTTCTGCTGCTTTTCCAGGAGCATTAGCAAGGAGTTGGATTGGAAGTGGCTCAGCCAAGACTCAAAGTGGTACCCATGTAGCCTGCAACACCACAGTGCCAACCCAAGATGCCAAGTTTTCACTGAAGTATTTGCTGCTTAATTTTTAGGTTGTTGAACTTGGTGACTAACATTCTATGGAGTAACCAAGGGGGCTGGGATTATGGCACAGTAGGTTAAAAACTGTTGCTTGCCACACCCACATCCCTGTGGGCACACTGAGTTAAGTCCCTGTTCCTCCACTTCAGTTCAGCCCTCTGCTAATGCATCCTGAGAGGCAGAGGATGATGGCTCCAGTGCATGGGCCCCTGCTACCCATGTGGAAGACCCAGAAGGAGTTCCTGGATCCTAGCTCTGGGTTGGCCCAGACCTGGCTATAGTGGCTGTTTGGGGAGTGAACCAGCAGATGGAAGCACTTACTTGCTCACACTCTCTCTGTCCCCCACCCCTTGCCTTTCAAATAAATAAATAATTTTTTTAAATAAAGTAATAAAATTATCCTTAATTATGCTGGACTATAAAGGAAGGAACAAGATACTTTATCTCTCTTCATCCTAAAAGCAGGTGTTCACTGTTTATAAACATCAGAATTACAAGGTATGCCAGGAATTAAATCATTTTATGTCTGTAATTTTGACTTAAATAAGTGGAGATAGACGTTTAACCTAGGAGTTAAGCCACAGGTTAGAACACCTGCATCTCATATAGAGTGCCTGGGTTCATTGCCCACTTCTGTCTCCTGACCCTGGTTTCCTGCCAATGCAGACTCTCGGAGGCAAGTCAGGGCTCAAGTAATAGAGTTCCTGCCTCTCACCAGGGAGTTCCCTGACTCCCAACTTTGGGTCCTCCTGGTCTCCGTGGGCATTTGTGGAGTAGATGCAGATGGGATGTCTGTGTGTGTTTCTCTTTCTCTCTCTCTGGCTCACTCTCACTTTCTCTGTCTCACAAATGAACAAAACAAAAGCACAACTATACTCTTGAATCACAAAGTGATACTATTGTTGCAAAACATGACATGTAGAAAGCAGCTCTAAATCTCCTGTAACACTTGAGTAATGTACAAAATTTAAATTGCTACAAATTCCTTCAGCCTTTTTAGGTAGGATGGGAGGGAAGACCTGGAGCAATTGAAAGGAAAGTAAACCTAATGACCTCAAAAATGGGGCCTGTGCTATGGTGAAGCTGCCGCTTGCAATGCTGGCATCCCATATGGGAGATGGCTTGAATCCTGGCTGTTGCATTTCTGACCCAGCTCCTTGCCAGTGCACCTGGGAAAGCAATGGAAGATGGCCTAGTGTTTGGACCACTGCACCCATGCAGGAGACCTGGCTCCTGGCTCCTGGCCCAGTGCTGGCCATTGGGGACATTTGGGGGGTGAACAGTGGATAGAAGATTTCTCTCCCTCTCTTTCTCTGTAACTCTGCCTTTCAAATAACTAAAATTATTTTTGTTAAAAAATTTCTTAAGAAAACTTGAACCTTGGATATTTCATTACATTACATTGAGCTCATTCATTTGCAGAATACTTAATCATAATTCAGAAATGCCAGCAACGGAAAAGGAAACTATTCAAGGAGGCACATAAGATATTTGCATTTGTGAAGCTATAAAATCATGGCTAATGTAACCTTATCCCTGGGAGATACATTCCATGATCCCTGGTAGATGCTATAAGTCTCAGATAGTACTGAACCCTTACATATACCATATTTTTTCTATATATACATACCTGAGAGCACAATAAGAGATTAACAAGATAATAAAATAGACTAATTTTTAGCAGTATGCTGAATCAGTTATGGAAATGTTCTCTGTCTCTCACAGTATCTTACTGTACTGTTCTCACTTTCTTGCGATGCTTAAATGCCTATCGGATGAGGTGCAGTGAGGTGAATGACATAGACACTCTGCTGTGGTGTTAGGGTTACTTGAACATACACACACTGTTGATACCCCCTACTTGATATGCTTAGATGGCTACCACGTGACAGTGTATATAGCATGGGTACGCTGAAACAAAGGAATGACTCATGCCCCTGGTTTGAGAGAGTGCTGTGCCATTCCATTTATCATGTTATTCATAGCAGTGCACAATTTAAAGCTTATGGATTGTTAATTCTGGAATTTTCCATCTAATATTTTCAGACTGCAGTTAACTGTGGGTAACTAACATGGAAAAGTGAAGGCATGGATGAAGAGGAGATTACTGTTACTAATACTGCTTTTACGGGTAAAATCAAGATGAATGAATGTCTTCCTTCAGTTTTTATAGCCCAAAATACATGAAGATAAATCTTCACTATCAAGTAGATTCTTTAGTGACAATTTGCAAAGCCCAAATTGAACTCACCCTATGTATTATTATTTTGCTAATCCATCTTTCCTGCTGTTCCCTCCTTCAAATATTTTTCAGACTGGAGCTGTGTGTGTCTGTGTTTTATTTATTTAAAGGGCAGAGTTACAGAGAGAGGGAGACAGAGCGAGAGAGATGTTCCATCCATGGCCAGGTGCATCAGGAGCTGGATCAGAAGTGGAGCGGCCAGGACTGGAACTGGTGCTTATATGGGATGCTGGAATCATAAGCAGTGCCACAACACTGGCCCCAAATTTATGTTTTTTGAAATGAGATGATTAAAGTAGTCCCTGATCAAACCTAAAGCTATGCCCTATATTCAAGTCCTGGGTATTTCTTTTGGACCTGAAAGCCTTCTTAGTTCAAAGAAAGGTCATATTTATTAAGTAGCTGTGTGTGTTCAGTGTTTTCTAGTTATCAGTTCATATTTCCTTCTCAAAAATGTGTGCAAGGGAAATCATTCTGTAGGGGACTGAGAGACAGACATGAACTTATGTTGCCAGGGCAAGATGGAGCCAGTCCTCAAGCTCAGGTATTTTAATTCCAAAGCCCAGCTTTGCCATTGGCTCAACTAGCCTCCGGCAATAGCAAAGAAGTCTCCCAGAGTATCCCAGCATCAAAGGGATCCCAAATATTCAGCATTTTGGTTGACGCACTAGTGATAACTCAGTTCCCTCGTGAAACACTGCCCAGTGGACAGTCACTGAAGACATGGAGTCCACATGTCACGGAGCCTTTGGCCCCAGGGGTGCAGGAGCAGGGGCCTGCTATAGAGGGTAGGAATGGTGGTGGGGACACAGGGGGCACTCCTGGCAGGAAAGTACAGAGTGGAAGCTGTTCACCAGCTGGTTTAGTAGCAGCTTCATAGTTTAGAAACTGATGGAGCCACACTGTTTTATTCTGAACACAGTGACCAGTTTGCAAAGGCTGGGAATGCATTCAGATGTAAAGGAGTGGCTGGAGGATACTTAGGTGTAGATAGCCTCTCTGAGCCTGCTTGGAAGGGAGAGCCCTGTCTCCTTTCCATCAGCCTGGCTCCTAAATGAAGGAGCTTGCTGTGTTGGGCAGTTTGGCCTTTGTTGGGAACCCACTTTGTGCTAGGTATTTAGGGCTTCACCTGCAAACATTTATTCTGTTGTTTCAGGTTGAACGGTACCCTATGGCTCTTTGGTACATTTTCTTCTGGCTTTTCTATTGTCTCCCTGACTTTTATCTTCCACTCATATTCTCTTCTATTGCTTGCTTCACTTTACTTTTTTTTAAAGATTTATTTATTTATTAAAGATTTATTTATTTATTTGAAGGAGTTACACAGAGAGAGAGGTCTTCCATCCGATGGTTTGCTCCCCAGTTGGCCGCAACAGCCGGAGCTGTGCTGATCCAAAGCCAGGAGCCAGGAGCTTCTTCTAAATCTCCCACGCAGGTGCAGGAGCCTAAGGACTTGGACCATCTTCCACTGCTTTCCAAGACCATAGCAGAGAGCTGGATTGGAAGTGGAGCAGCTGAGTCTCGAACTGGCACCCATATGGGATGCCAGTGCTTCAGGCCAGGGCGTTAACCTGCTGCACTGCAGCAACAGCCCTTTATTTATCTATTTTAAAGTCAGAGTTACACAGAGAGAGAAGGCGAGACAGAGAGAGAGAGGTCTTCCATCCACTGGTTCACTCCCCAGTTGGCCGCAGTGGCTGGAGCTGTGCCAATCTGAAGCCAGGAGCCAGGAGCTTCCTCCAGGTCTTCCCACATGGATACAGGGCCCAAGGACTTGGGCCATCCTCCACTGCTTTCCCAGGCCATAGCAGAGAGCTGGATCGGAAGAGGAGCAACTGGGACTTGAACTGGCACCCACATGGGATGCCAGCACTGCAGGCGGCAGCTTTCCTGCTACGCCACAGCTCTGGCCCCAGAGAACATTTTTTAAATTTCTTTTGTGAAGGCAGATTATGTCAATTTTGCAACTGAACCAGGACATGAAATTAAAGAGCATCTTTTCATAAGCAAAATTACAGATATTTTAAGTAAAATATTATGTGAATCAAATTATATATGGAAACAATTCATGAATAACAAGTGAGATAAAAAATCTAAGATTCACTTTACTTTTAATTCTGATCAGAGTTAGAACTGTACATAGAGAGTCGAGTGGTATTATAGATTTATTATGAAAAACAGTTTTCTGCTCAGGCCACCTTCGTCTCATCATTTTCCATTCCCAAGACAACCTCTTGGTGATTTTGACAGCATTTTCTTTTGGCATTCCCCCCCCCCCCCCCCATGCATAACAGCAAATCCTGTAGTTTAAAACAGTAGCTGTTTGTTTGTTCTGTAATCTGGACCAGGCTGGACTGGGACAGTGTAGCTCTGCTTCCTGGGTGGCCCAGCTGGCTCCCTGGAGGGTCTGAAGAGTCCCCAGGGGTGGCTGGAATGGCTTGAGGATTGGGAGTCTCTGTCTTTCCCTGCAGTCTCCAGTCCTCCAGGCTGTCTCTATCTCCAGGTGGCCTCTGCTCCAGCAGGGTGGTTGGACTTTTCACAGGGCTGCTGGCTGCCAAGATCATGAAAACAGAAGCTGAAAGGCCTCTGAGGCCTGGGCCCCCAGTCACCCCTGCCTTATCCACCACAGTCCATGACCAGAGCAAGTCACCAGGCCACCCAGATTCAAGGGAAGGAAGGGGACTCGCATGCAGAGAACAGGAAAGAATTGTTGGTGACCCTTTATGCCCACCATCTATGGAAACCTGCATATCTCCAAGTGACATTCTTTTGATGCTCTTGCTTACTATTATTAATTTTTGGTCTTAGGCACTGTATAATGGACTTCTCTTTATAGCAGACAGAGATTTTGTTCTCTTCTACCTTCTGTCTCCATCTGACGGCCCTCGTGGAACACCTCTTGTTCCCCTGCATCCTCCCAACACATAAGAACACTTCAAAAATAGAACTCAAGGTTACGTTTATTTTGGTACAAAAAATTTTGAAACCCATGCATATGAGGACTTGTCAATGCATTTGTGAAAAATACATATTATGCAAAAGTACAAATTTCAAAAAAAATTTTGCACCAAAATAAATTATCTTTTCATTCTATCTTCCATGAACTTTTTGAAGTATGCTTGTAGTTTTATTATCCTGGTTAGATCAACATTCAGGGCTTCCTGAATCATATTTCTTTCTTGCCTAACTTTTGTTTCCTCCGAGTTAATAATTCTCTCATTTTATCTCTGTCTATATGTAGTGTGTGAATGTGTGTGTGTGCACTTAATGTGTGTATCGTAACTCATCCTCAGTGTGTCTTCCACTTTCCCACATCTCACCACAGCATGCTCAGACACTGTAGGTATTCTGTCCATTTTACCTTGAAGAAATCTTTTCCTGCATCCTTCTGATGCAGCGTTGGGGTTAGGGTCCCATGTATAACTCCCACACAGGTGCACTACACACACTGGATTTGTTTTTTTAGTGTAATGCATTCTCCAGTAACATCCCAAGACCAGTGTGAGTGCCAGGTACACCCTGGGAATCCCATAGATCTGAAAGGGTCTTTAGGTTTCCGGTTCACTGAATTGAGAAATTTTTCTATTGGAAATAATGTTTCCTTAGAATTTTGAAAGCACTGCTCTATTTTCTTTTAGCTTCCAGAAATGTAAAGCTGTTTTTTGTTTTGTTTTTGTTATAAGTAACTTGGGTTTTTTTTCCTGAGAGCTTTTAGGATTTTCTTTTTGTCCCCACTGTGCTGAAATTTATGGCACTTTGCCCTGGTGTGGCTCTCAGGACTCTGTCTTTGCTGGGCAGCCATGAGCCCTTGCACTCAGAGACTCAGGTCCTCCAGTACAGGGACCTGTGACTCTGCCACTCTTCCATGCTTCCCTCCTTCTGTTCTTCTCCCTGAAACACCTGCCATTGGAAATTGGATTTCCTAAAAGGATTCTCTGCTTTTTTCCCCTTATCTTTGCTATTTTCTATTATTTGCATTTTTTCTACTTTCTGGAATATTTTGACACTATTATCCAACCTTTTCACTGAAATTTTATTTTGGTAGTCATATTTCTAATTTTTAAGAGTTTCTAATTTTTTTCTGATGATTGCCTTTTTACAGTTTCCTGCTTTTATTTTATGCATCCGTTATCTCCTGTCTTGGAAAATATAGTAACGGTATGATTTTTTGTGGACATTTTTATCTCCCTGCATGTTTATTACCTCCAAATGACTTTGGTTTCTATTCACCCTTGACGTTTTGGATTCAGGGCTGTCAGTCCAATGACCCTGGGCTGTCTTTTCATATTTAAGAGAAGGTCTTTATAAGGGTCATTCAGAATGTCTGTTTTTGAACAGACTGTTTTCTGAACTCTGTCAGTCGAAGCTGATCTGTTTGGGCTCTTCCACTGGGAACATCCTAGAATGAGAACCATTCATTTATTTTTCTCTTAGCGAGTCACATCCCCGGAGAGGAATCCTCCAGTCTCTATCCTGGAGGGAATTGTGTGGCTGAGTAGCAGAAGAGGAGCAGGATCTGGTCACTTTTCCCCACATGTCACCATAGTTCCCTTAATCTCCCCTCTTAGTGGGGTCCACTAGATAAGGAACCTTCTGCTTTAACTTCCAGGGAGGAACAGTCGCCTAAGCATTGTGGGAGCCTGGGGGATTCAACTGCATCTTTTATTCCATGTATCATACAAATCGTTCATTGGAAGTATGCAATTCAGTGTCTTTGATATGTTTATAGATTTTGTAACCATCATTACTGTTAATTTCAGAACATTTTCATCACCCCAAAAAGAAGTTCCATATCCATTAACAATCACCCGTTTTTATGTCCCCCGAGCCCCCAGCCCTTGGCAAGCATTAATCTGCCTCTGACTCTGTAAATGTACCTTCTGTAGACATTGTATATGAACAGGGTCGTCCAGCACATGGTCTGTTGTGGCTGGCATCTGTCACTTAGCTTAGTGATTTCAGGGTTTTTCCATGTCATGGCATGTGTCAGCACTGTTTCCTTTCATTGTTGAGTAGTGTTCCACGGTATGGATAAACTGCTGGCTGTTACCTGTCCACTCACTACTTGATGCGTGTTTACATGGCCCCCGTACTGCCGTTAGAGATACCACTGTAATCAGCATTCATGTACAGGTTTTCGGATAGACCTGTGTTTTCAGTTCTCTTGGATCTGTGCCTCAGAGGAGGACTGCAGGATCGAATGGGTACTCGCTGCTTAACTTTTGGGAGAACTGCTAGACTGTTTTCCATAGCAGTGTATGAAGGTTTTAATTTCTCCATCTCCTTGCCAATACTTGTTATCTTTTTGATGATAGCTTCTTAATGTTTGTTTAACCAGTCCCCATGTGTCAGCCTCATCTTTTTTTTTTTTTTTTTTGGACAGGCAGAGTTAGACAGTGAGAGAGAGGAGAGAGAGAGAGAGACAGAGAGAAAGGTCTTCCTTCCGTTGGTTCACCCTCCAAATGGCCGCTATGGCCGGTTCTGCACATATCCAAAGCCAGGAGCCAGGTGCTTCTCCTGGTCTCCCATGTGGATGCAGGGCCCAAGCACTTGGGCCATCCTCCACTGCCTTCCCGGGCCACAGTAGAGAGCTGGACTGGAAGAGGAGCAACTGGGACAGAATCCAACGCCCTGACTGGGACTAGAACCCGGGGTGCCAGCGCCGCAGGAGGAGGATTAGCCTAGTGAGCCGTGGCACCAGCCAGCCTCATCTTTTTTTTTTTTTAAGTTTTATTTAATAAATATTGATCTTAAAAGTACAACTTTTGGATTATAGCGGTTCTTACCCCCATAGCTACCCTCCCACCCTCAAACCATCCCATCTCCTATTCCCTCTCCCATCCCATTCTTCATTAGGATTCATTTTCAATTATCTTTATATACAGAAGATCAACTTAGTATATACTAAGTAAAGATATCAACAGATTAAACCCACACAGAAACACAAAGTATAAAGTACTGTTTGAGTACTAATTATACTGTTAATTCACATAGTACAACACATTAAGGACAGAGATCCTACATGGGGAGTAAGTGCACAGTGACTCCTATTGTTGATTTAACAATTGACACTCTTATTTATGACATCAGTAATCACCCGAGGTTCTTGTCATGAGCTGCCAAAGCCGTGGAAGCCTCTTGAGTTTGCCAACTCTGATCTTATTTAGACAAGGCCATAGTCAAAGTGGAAGTTCTCTCCTCCCTTCAGAGAAAGGTACCTCCTTCTTTGATAGCCTGTTCTTTCCACTGGGATCTCACTCACAGAGATCTTTCATTTAGGTCATTTTTTTGCCACAGTGTACAGCTTTCCATGCATGAGAAACTCTCATGGGCCTCATCTTTATTCCCTGTCCAGAGTCAGATGTTTCCCAAATTCTTAAGTCTTCCTAGGATTCAGTGTAAACCATTGCTTCTGTCTTCCCTGCTATTGGCACAGGGTTCAGTTTCTTGGGTCTGTAGATCAGTTACCATTGCTTGGGTCTGTGGGTCTGTTACCAGCATGGTGTGCAATGCCACAGCCCCACAGGCCTGCTTTCAGTCTCATCTGGCTACTCACAAGTTATGAGACTTTAGGTCAAATCACATAGCTTTCTCATCTGTAAAACAGATAAACAAAACAAAATGTGGGGCTGGTGCTGTGGCGTAGCAGGTTAAGCCTCCACTTGCAGCACCAGCATCCCATATGGGTGCCAGTTTGAGTCCCGGCTGCTCCACTTCCAATCCAGCTCTCAGCAATGGCCTGGGAAAGCAGTAGAAAATGGCCCAAGTTCTTGGGCCCCTGAACCCACATGGGAGACCTGCAGGAAGCTCCTGGCTCCTGGCTTCAGTTCGGCCTAGCTCTATTGCAGCCATCTGGGGAATGAACCAATGGATGGAAAAACCTCTCTCTGCCTCTCCCTCTGTATGTAACTCTGCCTTTCAAATGAATAAATCTTTTTTTAAAAATGTGAGATACCTGGCATTCAGTTGGTACTAACTAATATATATGTTTTTTAAGATTTATTTATTGAAAGGCAGAGTGATTGGGGGAAGGGGGACAGAGATCTTCCATTTGCTTGTTCACTTCCCAGATGGCCACAATGGCTGGACTAATCCAGACTGAAGCCAGCAGCCAGGAGCTTCATCCAGGCTTCCACGTGGGTGCAGGAGCCCAAGGACGTGGGCCGTCTTCCACTGCTTTCCCAGGTGCTTTAGCAGGGAGCTTGGGTCAGAAGTGAGGCAGTCAGGTCTCAAACAAGTGCTCCAACATGGGATGTCATGGAAGCAGGCAGCAGCACAGGACTCTGCACCACAGCACTGGCCCCTGCACTAATAATAATTCTCTTCTTTCCCCCAACCAGAAAGAAAGACTTAATCTCTGTCTTTAAGGAATTCATGAGCTCGTGGGAGAGGTAGACACTCATGTAACCCCAGTTTTCTTCGTTTTCCATGACGACTGAGTGCCTGTCGCGTGCCTTAACTGTCCAGTTGCAAAGGGTACAGTGTGACAAGTGTCCAGGATGCAAAGGGCTTTTCATCTGGGGGTGTCAGAAAAAAAACAACTGGAATTTCAGGCAGATGGGGGTGAGCGCTGTCACGCTGATCCCTCGAGATGTAGGGGAAGGAGAGGTAAATTCTAACTGCAGGGCCATTCTAAAACTTGGCCCACAGATCTACTGGAACATTTTAAAGTGTGTGACTCTCGACTCTCTGAGCCAACTAAACTAAACTCCGCTTGAACTCACGGAGCTCTGAAATAGCCAGGCTCAAAGAATAAATCAGCAGCAGAATTCTGCTCAGCACTCTCTGTTGTGAAATCTCTGGCCAGCATGGCTCCGTGCCAGTTACCAAGGAAAGTTGTGCGTGTGTGTTTTTTTAAAATCACATTTCAAAATAGGCAGGCAAGCTCCAGTGTAGCCCATAGGTATTAAAATGAAAATGTTCAAGTATAGCTGTGGGAGCCAAGAAAATACGTGCTGGCAGATGTAAATCTTCAGCACGTTTTGTTACTTAATATGCTAAGGTTGCTTCTTCCCTGCAGACAAACCGCCGTCAGAAGCAGGGATCGCATCACAGCCAGGGCAGATCGTAGAGGTCTTAAATCTTACCCAAGTCCTCACCCGTGGAGCAGTGCGGCCGTTATGTGGCACCGACTGTCAGAGACAGACTCTGCCCAGTGGCACGTTGCTAAGCAGGCCGGTCTCAGAAGGCGTATCTTTATTTGAGGCCATCACTTTTGCTGGCGCTGATGCTGGAAAGAGAGCCTGGGACACATGTAGCATGGGGCCACATAGTGTGAGGAAAAGGTTTTGGTAACAGACTTCTAACACTGAGCCTAAGACGGGTGATTTGTCTTTCTCAAGACCTGTTGGACAGCTTTTGGGAGCCCTGTCGTGTACCTGTTGCTCTCTCTAGTGTTCAGTCGTTAGGAATGCTGACTACCCGCTCTCTCTCCTGGGCTACGGTAGCCTCTTCTCTGCAGTCAGTGGGCCCTGTCAGCTTTTGTCCTCTTCCTCATGTTCCCCAGCACCCAGCCCCACCAGCCTGAAGGAGCTGTTCGTTACCTGAGCCTCTGCGAAGATCAGTCAGTGGGCTCTGGGGGACACTCGCACTAACGAACCATTCCAGATTCTTCCAAAGTTCATGAAAAATTGAATTAAAAGATTATTTTGGTGCAAATATTTTTTAAAATCCATATGTATGAGGGATCTTCAAAAGGGTCATTAAAATGCTTATTATGCAAAAATTATGCAGGAATTTAAGATACTTGGCAGCAAAATAATACTTCTAAAAATATTTATATATTTGTTTGAAAGGCACAGTGACAGGAAGAGAGAGAGAGAGATCAATCCATTAGCCCTGTGTCTCCTGGTTTGCTCTCCAAATGCCTGTAACAGCCAGGGCTGGGCTATGATCAAGCCAGGAGTCAGCAGTTCCATCCATTTTCCCACATGGGTGCAAGGACCCGAGCCATTGAACCATCATTTGCTGTCTTCCCAGGTGGGTTAGCAGGAAGCTGCATTGGAAGTGGAGTAGCCAGGACTTGAACCCGTGCTCCAGGATGGGATGCAGACATCCATCATGGCAACTTAACCTGCTGTGCACAACACCTGCCCAGTTTATCTTTTAATCCCATCTTCCATGAGCTTTTAGAAATACCTTTGCTTTGGCTGGCGCCATGGCTCAATAGGCTAATCCTCCACCTTGCGGCGCCGGCACACCAGGTTCTAGTCCCTATCGGGGTGCAGGATTCTGTCCCGGTTGCTCCTCTTCCAGGCCAGCTCTCTGCTGTGGCCCGAGAGGGCAGTGGAGGATGGCCCAAGTGCTTGGGCCCTGCACCCTATGGGAGACCAGGATAAGCACCTGGCTCCTGCCTTTGGATCAGTGCGATGTGCTGGCCGCGGCAGCCATTGGAGGGTGAACTAATGGCAAAAGGAAGACCTTTCTCTCTGTCTCTCTCTCTCACTGTCCACTCTGCCTGTCAAAAATAAAAATAAATAAATAAAATAAATAAACCACACATGCAAAAAAGAAATACCTTTGCTTTCCAAGCTTTACCTGCCCTAACTCTACCCAACTTTGAAGGACTGAAAAAGAGAAGGTAAGACTTTATCTCAACTTTGGAAAACATTGAATAAAACAGGACTAAACAAGTTTTAAAATTTTCCTCTCAGCACTTCTCAGAGTCTCTGATAGTTAAAAACCATCATGAAGGATTGGTGTTGTGGCGTAGCAGGTACAGCCTCTGCCTGCCATACTGGCATCCCATACAGGCCCGGTTCATGTTTCAGCTTCGCCACATCTGTTCCAGCTCCCTGCTAATGACCTGAGAAAGCAGCAGAAGACGGCCCAAGTGCTTGGGCTCCTGCCACACGTGGTGGAGACCCAGGGGAAACTCCTGGCTTAAGCCTGGCCCAGCGATGGTTGTTGTGGCCATCTGAGGAGTGGATGGAAGATCTCTCTCTGTAACTTTGTCTTTCAGCTAAATAAATATACTTTCAAAACAAAAACAATTATGAATTTCCAAGCCAGAAATATAGTATGTGTTATTTCCTGATCGATCTTTTCCCGGCCTTAGAAGAAACATGGAGAAAGATTGATTTCAGACCATTCTCCTCGAGGGCTTTCCTGATCATCACAGCCAGGAGAAATTTCTAGTGCTTTATTTGTATGCTTCATATTGCATATGAATTGCTATCTAATTTTAGGGTTGGGTGAGATAAAGAAATTTTTATTCTTTGGTAGCTTTCATAAGCATTACTAAGCCTTCTGGGTGAAGGTTAAGACAAGAGACCGGAAGTCCATCGCCGCATAGCCGTGTTGTGGGATGGGGTAGAGGGGAGGTTAGCTGTTGGGACTTTGTTCTCTTGAATCCTTGATGGGTTTGAGTATGTTAATTTTGAGGCAGAAGCAGGGGCAGAATGGACTTGCCTTAATAACAAAGCTATGAGGAATTTGAAGTTCCCAGGGAAATTTCAGGAAGGAGAGAGGAGTCAGTCAGACTAAATGGTGCATGGGAAAAAGATGGGAGAGGAAAAAGAAAACAAACAAACAAATGGGAGCCTGCTGAAGCTGTGCAGGACAACAGAGCTGTCTAATGGGACTTTTTAAGCTGTTTGCTACCAGGGCCAATGATTGCACAGTGAGACCATCGTGAGCCTTCCTTGGCTGACCATGTCTGATGCGAGAGCCGGCAGGTGAGGCTGATATCGGGGTGGCATCATTACTTACATTCATGTCTTATCAACTTCAGTGTATCTGCCTGCCTCTGCTACACATGTGGGTTCTGCATGCTCAGACTCAACCAAGCTCAGATGAAAAATACTTGAAAAAAAATTGCATCTATACTGAACGTGTAAAATGTTTTTTTTTCTTGTCATTTCCCAATCACCATGGTCTAACAACTATTCACATAGCATTTACATCGTATTAGATATCCTAAGTAATCTCCAGATAAAGTATACAGGAGAATGTGCTATGTGCAAATACTGTACTGTTTTATAGAAGGGACTTGAGTGTCCAAAGTTACCCCATGGATGCTGAGGGATGACTATTTCTTGAATGAAGAATAAAGACACATTTCTGAGCAGAAGCAGCAGATGAGAGTTTCTCTTTAACTGAGGACAGACCAGACCTTGGCTATTAACTGATGGCTTACTAGGTAAAGGAGGCTCAGAGTGGGGCTTGATTTGTGTTTGTTAATCTAGCCAGTCACTGAGTCAGCACTGAGAAAGGTTCTGCTCTCTTGGTTGTAAGTATGTTGTTCTTCATGCAGAAAGAACTAAGGTTTTAATCCCTAACATAAGAAGACTACTTTGATTATAAATACCTTGCCTTCTGGATTCCAAACCACCATCTATTCCCTGTCCTCAGAAATTCTCACCTAACAATAATTGTTGTTTTTGTAAATGAATCAGACCAACATTCTAAGGTTTACAACATTGTGTTAGGGATAACATGTGACTTGTGTTCCTATCATATTTCAAAGTTCAGGTATAGCCAGGTCATGTCCCAGGTGGGGGTTGAAAAAGATCCTTTCCCACCCTCCACAAGGGCTTCCTTTCCCCTTTCATGCTGTCTTCCTTGAAAGCCACTCAGTGTCTTGAAGGAAGGGGCCGTGACGTCTCTGAAGCCCATGACCTCACAGTCTCTGACCCATCCCAGTGCTGAGTGCCTGCCTCTGAGAGGAACTGCCCATGAACAGGCAGCCGAGTGCTGGGGCCATGGTGCGGGCTAGCTCCAAAACACAGATGGTCTTCCACTTACGATGATTTGACTTAAGATTTGTTGACTCTTTGGTGATGCAAAACCAATATGCACTCAGCAGAAGTGGCACTTTGGGTTTTACATTTGGATCTTTTCCTGGGCTGCAGCATGATCGTCTCTTGGGATGCTGGCCGGTGGCAGCTGCAGCTGCCAGTCAGCCCTGAGGTCTCGGGGAACCCCCGACTTTGCAGGGTACAGTGTTGCTAAGCTGTGACCTTCGGTAGGTGGGTGTATTCAATGCATTTTCAACCTATGATGTTTAGAGATCATGATGGGTTTATCAGGACGTAACTCCATAAGAAGTCAAGAAGCATCAGTAATTGGTTAGGACCACTGTCAAAGGAATCCTTTAACTGCATAATTAATATGAAATTGTGTCTACTGTGCTTGCAGAAGTTATTTGTCGATGTGGTAAAGAATTGTGTCAGGTCCGTATTAGGAGGGAGATTTTTGACTTTAACAGAGAGCTGACATAGCATCCCTCTTGTTTCTGTAGTGGGTTTACATTTCAGAATTCTCAGAGCAAGACCTCTTCTGAAATGCACTTACTGGGAGCTACCTGTTGGTCCCAGTTATCCAACAGAAGGAGAAGGGGCAGTGTTCAGTGGTCATTGCAGGAGCTGTGCTGGGCTCCTGAGATGTGACGGCTGGTGGGAGGGATGATACCAGGGCCCGGACATCTGAAAAGGGGGAGCTCTAGGATCAGGCACATGAAGATAACCCCTTGCACAGTTGATTCTTCAGTCATTTGTGCGACAACACGGGTGAAGCTCCTCTGCGACAGGCACCATCCTGGCCACTTATTCACGTGAACGAAGACAGAGTTTCTGCTTACAGGAAGAATGATATAATAATAAACTCAAGCACACATAGACACACAAACAAGTGAGGAAAGTACCAGACAATAATACTGAAGTAGAATTGTGTGACGAGGAGTGGCGGAGGTAGTCCTGAAAGGCATGTCGAAGGCAGAGCTGTGCTTTCGCCGAGACCAGAATTAGAAGAAGCTACGTTTAAGACAGGAGGGGGGCCAGCATCATGGCCCAGTGGGTTAAGCCATTGCTTGTGACACTGGTATCCCATATTGGAGTGCCGATTCGAGCCCTGGCTGCTCTGCTTTCTATCCAGCTCCTTGGTAACACCCCCTGGAAAGCAGCGGAAGATAGCCCAAGTTATTTGTGCCCCTGCTCTCCATGTGGGAGACCAGAATGGAGTTCCATGCTCCTGGCTTCAGCCTGCACCAGCCCTGGCCGTTGTGAATGAACCAGGGGATAGAAGACATCTCCCCTCTCCCTCCCCCCCTCCCCCCTTTGTCACTCTTTCTTTCAAAATAAACAAATAAATCTTAACAACAAGAACTTCAACAACAACATCAACAGGAGGAGGAAGATTGTTCCTGGCAGCAGGAACAGCTGGTACAAAGATCTCGTCTTTCTCAGAACCCTGGTGCCGGGTTTGGTGGTTGTTTGTCCCCCAAGGGTCTGCATGTTGGAGGCTTGGTCCTCAATGTGGCAATGGGAGGTGGTGGGGACCTTTAAAAGGTGGAGCCTCTTGGGCAGTCCTTAGGTCATTGGGAGCACCCCTGTGCCTTCAGAGGGGATTGTGGGATCCCCAGCTGCTCTCTGGCTTCCTGCTTGGGCAATGTGATCTCTCCCACTTGCATGTGCTCCAGCCTTTATGCCCTCACTAGAGGCCAAGCCCACTACCTGATCTCAGACCTTCAGCTTCACACACTGTGAGCTAAATAAACCCCTTTTCTTTATAAAGTTAGCCTTCCTCGGGTATTGTGTTGCAGTCGTGAAAATGGGCTGACCTGGGATGATCCAGGAGCAGAAGGCAAGCCTCTGTGACAGGCCTCGTGGAAGGGCCCAGTGGAGCAGGCGGAGACTGGAGCAGGTGCATCCTGCAGCAGCACCGCACTGCGGCGCCCTAGCCAGGGTTAACTCCGTGTCTTTTCTTCTCCTGCAGACGACTTCGCAGAGGAGGAGGAGGTGCAGTCCTTCGGTTACAAGAGGTTTGGTGAGTTCCAGCAAAGCTTTGCTCCTTCTCCACATCAATGCGCCTCCAGTCACAGCCCTCAGAGACTGTGACAAGACTGTTGTTGCAGCCCTGATGCACAGGATGTTTGTGGTTCTGGGTCTCAGTTTGGTTGGAAATTGAGTTTCTCTGTCATGGACGATGATTGCTCACCTGAGGGGCAGTGGGCAGGAGCTGCATTCGAGCATGGGGGAAGTGAAAGGATCTTTATGCGCCTGCTGTATACGTAATAGTTCACTAGAGGCAAAGTATGGCAGGAAAGGTCAATCTGAGACAAGACAGCACACGATCAAAATACATGGAATTTCCCTGTTTTGAAATTTAGAATCCATCCTCTCCTCTGTGTCTTATGGCCTCGGGCTCGTAACTTAGTGAATGAGAGGGCGCTGTTGTCCAGGAACCAGCTAAGCACAGGTGCTCCATGCTAGGCTGGATAATGGCCCCCGAAATACCAGCATCTTGATTCCCAGAACCTGAGTGTCTCGTCATGGCAGCTGTGATAAAGCTGAAAAGCCTGGGATGTGGGGAGCGTGCTGGATTACTCAGGCGTGCCCTGTCACAGGGCTATCCCAGCTGTCTTAGTAAGAGACAGGCAAAGGGAGAGTAGACTTTCACCAGGATGCCATGGTGGAGGAATGTGAGAGAGGAAGGGCCACACGTCAAGGAAGAACTAGGAAAGGCAAGGGAATGGATTCTTCCTTCAGGGCTTTCAGAGGGGGAGGCCCTTTCTATATCGCTGTTCCAGCCAACTGAAGCTGATTTCAGACTTCTGGCCCCCAGAACTGTAGGAGAAATTTGTGATATTTAAGCCGCCGTGTTGGTGGAGCTCTGTCTCAGCAGCCGTAGGGAGTGAACTCGTGGTCCTCTGCCTCCCAGGCTGCTGCCTGTGGGTGCTCTCCCTTGCTTTGGCCACTCTCTGCTTCCATGATGTCACTTTGAAACACAGAAAGACAGTTCAAGGGTGCGGAGGTTTTTCCAACCATCCTATTTCTATGAGTTGGCCAGAGGAAGTGGGTAAGGAGAAATTATAGAGAACTGTGTGTGTGTGTGTGTGTGTGTGTAGAAAAGGAGAAAGAGAATACGAAAGAGAGTGAATCTACTTCCTGTAGCTTAAGAAAAAAATCCTGGCTGGACTTTGATTAAAACTAACAACCCCCAGCTGGTCTGGCTCCCTTCTTGCTTTGGCATTTTTCCTTCTGGATACACACTTCTGCATTTCTTTCTGGGAAAAAGTAAAACTTTAAAATGGGAATGCAATGGCACCAGGCCCATGGCTCCCTCGTGCATGCCTTGGCAGAGTCCTGGGCACAGGCCTTTCTCCCCCGGCCACACTCCTGTTCTTTGTCTGCATGCTTCCTTGTTTCTGGAACTGTATCCTGTGTTGCTGTGATTCCCCTGGGGATTCACTGAGGGTGGCAGTAAAACTAATTATAAAGGAAAGTGAAATACACAGAAAAAACATGGAAAAGCAGAAATAGAAAAATCACACTTGTCAAAATAAATGTTGTGATTAAAAAAAAAACATTTATTTATTTGAAAGGCAGAGTTAGAGAGAGAGGGATCTTCCATCCCCTGTTAACTCCTCAAATGGCCACAGTGGGCATGGCTGGATCAGGCCCAGGCCAGGAGTCTGGAACTCCATCTGGGTCTCCCATGTGGGTGGCAGGGACCCAAGCACTTGGGCCATCCTCTGCTGCTTTCCTAGGTGCATTAGCAGGGAGCTGGCTCAGAAACAGAGCAGCTGGGACTTGAACTGGCACTCATGTGGGATGGCAGTGTCACAGTCAGCAGCTTTAACCCACTGCACCACAACACCAGCCCTGAGATATTTGTATATTTGGAAATCAGTGAATGTAAGACTAGCCAGGAGAAAAAGTCTCTGTAAAAAAGGATGACCTTGGAGAAAATTTTTTATAAATTCCATAACTATGTAGCTAGTTAGATGGAGAGGGATTTAGTGAAAAATACGGAAAAAGTTGTGTTGCTGAAGGGATTTTAATTTATGGTGGTTAAATTATAGATGAGAACTGATTACTGAACTTTGAGATGATTTAAGTTAGCCTTTAATTTTACAGATAGAGGAGGTAGGGCTCAATAAATTCCTTGCTCAAGCAAGTTAGCTGGAACTGGACTTAGAAGATTCTGGGTGTTCTGAGACTCAGCTTAATAGTGTTGTTTGGGGAGGGGCCTCACAGTGAGATTGAGGTGACCTCAATTTCTGCATCCTGGAGAGTGACCCTGCAGTTCTTGAACCCTGAAGAGAGTGGAACACCCACTCGAGTGCCACAGGGGAGGCTTCTCCACTTTTACATAACCTGGGACTCTGGGCCTGGTTCTTTACAGGGTCAGTGGGTTTTACAAGTAGCCACATGTGATCATTGAGTCCAGCAAAACCTAAAAACCCATTCCTCCAGGCATGGTTAAACTTTGTCACCCGCGGAAGACCAGGTTCTTGCCCCACAGCAGGTTGGTTAGGAAAGTAGTAGGTGGCAGCCGTCCAGAGATGATGCAGCCTCTCCCAGGGGTGGAGAGCCTTTTGTCTGCCAAGGGCTATTTGGATATTTATAACATCATCCGTGGGCCATACAAAATTATCAACTTAAAAGTTAGCCTGCTGTTGATTTATCGGGTTTTGCATCCCGCCTGCAGTTGCCTTGGCAGGGCCAGGCCGAATGATTTCACAGGCCTTATGTGGCCCCGTTCCCCACCCCGTGACCCTACCCCTCATCATTCTGGTGATTTAAAAGCAGTTACTTAAACTGGGGGGCCCCCCATGCTGCATCTGCCCAGTAAGCAGAGTGACACCTGCCACAGCAGATGAGTCTACTTCTCCAGGAGTGTCGTGGGGTTAAGAGGGATACCAGATGGACAGACGCTTTGAAGGTACAACCCTATAAAAACACAAAGCTCTGTTGTCACTCTCCGGAGACTTGGGGCTGGACATTTTGGGACAGCTACTGCAGAATATCAAAGGGTGACAGGCCTGAAACCTCATTCCTGAAGAGCAGTGCTGATGTGATTTGCCCCTGAATGTGGTGATAGTGTAGGCTTTTATTTTTGCAAACATAGACTGGATGTCTTGAAGACTAGTTATTGGCTAACTTTAAGTATGTCTTGTATATGCAAATACAATAAACACAACCTAAATGTCGCCTACAGATGAGCCAGGGGTGCATTATTTGCAGGGCAAAGAGACTCTTGCTTTTTACTAGATTATTGCCGGGTGAATTTCTGAAGTTACTCACATATAATTACTCAGACACATTTGCCACAAAACCAAAAATCAAGTTGCATATGTAACTCTGTAGTGTGCATTTTCAAATCAGCACGTATCGTTTTACAATAGAGAGAGCAGTGTGTGATCTCCTCCCATCATCCAGGATGGTTTTGTGCTATTTTAGCACAGTCGTATCTTGTTGATTCAGGGATTCATTCTTGTGTTGCAGTCTCAACTAGGTCTTCTGTTTGCTTCCATCTTTTTAGAAGTCAAGCTGGCTAGCCCAGTCCCCACAGCTCTGGGCAGTTGTCTCAAGCAGAGGTAGAGTTAGGTCTGAGAGTATTTTTATATGCTTCTCTGATAAAACAAAGTTTGAAGGGTTAATTAAGTGAGCATTTTCAAGCTTAATCAGGCTTTGCAGGTCAGCATTTCTTGGCCTCAGTATGCGGAGCTAATTGGGATGTAACTATAGTTACAGTTTGGCAGAGTTCCTTTTCTGGGACATGAGGTACCAGTATGTTACATGTTGAGTACTGATTACCCAAAATGCTTGGAACCACAAGTGTTTTGGATTTCAGATTTTTTTAGATTTTCTGGAATATTTACCTATTTAGAATGAAATGTCTTGAGGCTGGGATCGAAGTCTAAAGATAGAATTCGTTTATGTATCATATACATCTTGTACGTGTAGCCTGAAGGTTACTCTTTTTTAAAGATTTATTTATATATTTGAAAGTCAGAGTTACACAGAAAGAGAAGGAAAGGCAGAGAGAGAGAGAGAGGTCTTCCATCCGCTGGTTCACTCCCCAGTTGGCTGCAACGGCTGGAGCTGTGCCAATCCGAAGCCAGGGGCCTCTGCCGGGTCTCCCAGTACTTGGCCATCTTCTGCTGCTTTCCCCGGCCACAGCAGAGAGCTGGACCAGAAGTGGAGCATCTGGGTCTCAAACCAATGCCCATATAGGATGCCAGCACTGCAGGTGGCGGCTTTACCCGCTACACCACAGCACAGGCCCCTCCTGAAGGTAACTTTAAACGAAATGTTTAATGTGCCTGCGTCTTGACTTAACCTGTAATGAAGTCTGAGTGGAGTTTTCTTTTCATGGTGTCATGTCAGCACTCATAAAGTTTCAGATTTTGGAGCATTTCAGATTTTAGATTTTGTTGTTTAAAGATTTATTTATTTATTTGAGAGGCAGAGTTACAGAGGGAGAGAAGGAGAGACAGAGGGAGAGAGATCTTCTGTCTGCTGATTCACTCCCCAAATGGGCCACAATGGCTGGGGCTGGGCCAGGCCAAAGCCAGGAGCTTCTACTAGTCTCCTGGTGGTACAGGAGCTCAAGCACTTGGGGTGTCCTCCACTGCTTTCCCAGGTGCATTAACAGGGAGCTGGATCGGAAGTGGAGCAGCCGGGACTCAAACTGGCACCCATATGGGATGCTGGCACTGCAGGCCTCAGCGCTTTAGGCTTCAACGCTGCAGGCCTCAGCTTTAACCTGCTGAGCTACAGTGCCGGCCCCCTAAATTTTAAAAAAGTATTTTGTTTTTATTTGAAAGGAAGAGAGACAGAAATCTTCCAAATGGGCACAGCAGCTGGGGCTGAGCCAGGCCAAAGCCAGGAACCCAGAACTCAATCTGAGTCTCCACGTGGGCATAGGGACCTAGGTGTTTGAACCATCACCTCCTGCCACCAAGGGTGCACACCAGCTGGAAATTATATTGCAAATGGAACCAGGACTCAAACCCAGCACTCTGAGATGGGAGGCAAGCACCCCAAGCAACATGTTTACTGCTGTGCCAAATGCTCACCCCAGGTTTCAGATTATGGGTGCTCAACCTATAATTTTTATTTTCTATAGGTGGAATATGACATCATACAGTGATGCTTTTTTCCTTATTTCCTAATTACTATTGTCTTCAAATATACCTCCCAAGACTCAAGAACCCTTGATTACTGTACTCAGCACAAAAGGACAGAAAATTAGCACTACCTGGATGCCCTCAGCACTCCCTTTGGAGGCTGCTTTGCCCCCTTTCTGTGCTGGGGCCGCTGGACCAACTTTATTTCATTGATTGGTCATTTGTGCTATTTTTGCAATGTAATCTAGTAAAATCGTAGATGTCCAAAGTCAGGGTGATGGAGGAGCAAGAGCTAGAGTTGAGCCTGTAAGGGTTTACCAGGAGCAACTGTGGGCAGCTGGAAAAGTTTGTTGTTTGCGTTTGACAAACAAAGCTTTGCCAAAATTCCTTCTTTGGGTCTCAGAGATAGGAATTGTTAATAGCTAGGGGAGAAAAAGTCTGAAAAATTGCAGACGTGAAACAGTAACAAGAAGTATAAGGAGGCACTCTCTTTGGAGAAGAACTCAAGTCTTTTGCAAAAACTAAGGGGAAAGTCCAAAAAAATTACTTAGAGGTTACAGTACAAAAAGGGGTGTCAGAGGTCTTTTCCTGGCAGGTCATTAAATGTATTCAAAGTGTGGCCTTGAATAGTTTCATTTGCCTGCAATGTCACAAATAAGCGGATTTTTTCCTTTTTCTTGAAAAATAATTCCAGAGACTGATGCTGAGGTAGTAGGTAAAGCCACCACCCACAGTGCCAGCATCCCATATGGGTGCCAGTTCGAGTCCGGCTGCCCCACTTCTGATCCAGCTCTCTGCTGTGGCCTGGGAAAGCAGTGGAAGGTGACCGAAGTGCTTGGGCCCGTGCACCCACATGGGAGACCCAGAAGAAGCCTCCGGGCTCCTGGCTTCTGATTGGCGTAGCTCTGGTTGTTGTGGCCATCTGGGGAGTGAACCAGTAGATGGAAAACCTCTCTCCCTCTCTCCTTCTCCCCCCCTCTTTCTGCCTTTTCCTCTCTGTAATTCTGCTTTTCAAATGAATAATAAATCTTAGAAAAATAATTTCACATTGGCATGCATATATCTAACAGTTTAGTCCACACAGTGCTGGGGGAGTTGAAGCAGTCTGAGACACACAAGAATATTCCAAATGGCTTGTGGAAAAATAGAATTTAAAGATAAGTTATCAGAGTGCTTGGGTCCAAGTCCCTGCTAATGCATGCCCTGGGAGGTCGCAGGTGATGGTCTCACAAGTGGGAGACTGAGCTGAGCCTCAGGTCTTGGTGCCTGGCTCAGTCTGGCCCAGCCCTGGCTGCTGGAATCATTTGGAGAGTGAACCAGTAGATGAGAGATCTCTGTCTCCCTGGCTTTCAAATAAAATAAATAATTGTTTAAAAGATAAGTTTATTTTGGCACACAAAATTTGGAAGTCCCACTTTTCTTGGAATACACATTTGTCATGAAGTTCACGTGTTCTGAATAGAGCCCAGCTCTGCTCCTGAATGTCCACCCATGCTCCTTGCCTTCTCTGTCCTCTCCTTCCAAGTACGTCCTCTGAGATCAGTGGTAGCTGTGGTTCACCCCCAGCAGGGCTCACGGTGAGGCTTGGTCCTCAGTGCAGCAGTGTTAGATGTGGGGCTTCGTGGGAGGTATTCGGGACATGAATGGGTTAAGGCCTTTCCCATGGGAACACATTAGCCGTCCTGGGAATCCAGGCCCCCTTTCCCTCACCAGCGGCCAAGTAGAATCTGGTGCTGTACCCTTGGGCTACCCAACCTTCTGAATTATGAACCAAAATGAACCTCTTTCCTTTATAAATCACCCCGTCTCAAGTGTTCTGTTATAGTAACAAAACAGGCGAAGACATTGGCTCTAGTGAGATCGTCGCACTGTGTCTTGACCAGAGATTTAGAGAAATGGAATGACTAAAAAGCATGGAGAATCCTTCAGGCTTCTGAAAAATCCTAGCACATACGCTTAGCCAGATGGTCATGGGGAAAAAAAAGTCCTTTCCAAGGCTCCTGGTGATTTCAGCGGAGAGAAGGTTGGGAGAGGCTGCCAGGAGGATGCTTCCACTTCGGGTTTCCTGGGCTGGAGGCAGACAGGCGGCTCCCTCCTGGAAAGCCCATCTTTGGGACTTTGGGGAGCAGGTGCGTTTGAAGCCATCCCCCTCCCACAACAAGGAGGGCCCCAGCATTCCTCTGCCACAGCCCTTGGAAGATTGACACCAGCAGCTTCCCCAGCCCCTGATGAGAATGCCAGGAATTCCCATCATTTCCTGCGAGGAGCAAGGCAGCCCAGCACCCAGCGCGAGACTGTGCCCTCAGCGGCACCTTTTCCAGGCAGCTCTCAGTGGACAGGGCCCCACACGAGGCCAGGACTGACCCCAGGAGCTGTGTCCTGGGCAAGGGAGCTGAGTGCCATGGGTGCTCTTTGAGGGGTTTCTTTGAATGCCATTTACATCCTGTCACGGAACCCCTGTATTTGTGGGTTTTACAAATCCTACCCAGGCTGGTATTTCTGATTTTCTAAGAACTGGATGTCACGCGGCAGTTAGAGAAGCTGGTGCCGGGGATTCTAAGGCAGAATGGGCTCTAAGGGAGTTCACAGAGTTGCTCCTCCGGCCCTCTCTGCCCTGTCTAAGCAGGAGGTGGTCGGGGTGGGGGGTGTCCCTAAAACAAGAGAAGGGAAATTTGCCTACTGTGTTTCTTCTGTGTGACCCAAGGAGACTTCCTATTTGTTATCAGTATTCGTAGTACCATTCACTACCTCCCCTGCCAACAGCGTGCATCCACGTTTCTCTTCTTTTCCTGCCCGGTCAGTGTCCTGTTAGGCCAGATCTTGACAACACCATCGGATTTTAAATTATTATTATTATTTGGCCATTTTCACGTGAAGGGGGACATCAAGCATCCTTTCTTGCCTGTCTCCTGGGCCAGGCAGTTTCCCACCCATCAGTTCACCTGATGCTCCCAGAAAGCCTTCCAGGAGGGACTTCCCTGTGGTTCACAAATGAGGAAGCAGGGGCCCCTGAAGCTGTGTGGCCCACATTTGAGTTAAACATTGGTTCCCATGCCCTGTGTCTGTCTGCTTGAACCTAGGGTTGAGAAGCACCCAGACATGTCTGTTCTCAGGGCACCCCAGGATTCTGATGGCACAGTTTAGTGGTCATGGGTAAGTGTGGATTAAATAAGCCGGATTTCAGAGGTTGTCTAGTGTGGCATACTTGAGCCCTGAATTCTCCAACCGTGTTAAATCATACTCCTGCCACCCTTCCCTGGCTTTCACTCACTCATTCATGGATCCTGGTGAGCGGGAGGGGGAGGGAGAAGGGAGGAGAAGGAGAATAATGTGTTTTTCCAACAACTGGGTTGAGGAAGCTGAATGTGGTTTGTTTTTATTTTTGGAAAAAACAGAGAAAAATCTCTGAGCCATTTTCCTGTGAAGACAGCATGAAGACATTAGGCTGGTTCCAGGGGTGGGTTGTAGGGGGGATGGTGGAGAAGAGCTACTCATTTTGGTTGCAACTCCAAGCAACTTAACACAGATGAACTCTGAGGCCTCCCTTGAGAGAGCTGAGCCACTCCTTGGAGGCCCCGGGGAAGGCAGGCTGTAGCAGGGCCACGTGCTGGGGAGGAGACAGTGCTCCTCGTCCCTGTCACTCTCCTGCTGCTTGTCACTAGGCTCAGGCTGCAGCTAGCTGGGTGGTCTCAGTTCCCATGCTGACTTTATCCCCTTCCTGGCAGTCATCGGACCTTCCTCAGCATCACTTTGCTCATCTGTCAAATGGGAATGGCAAGCATTTCTCCTTTTGCTGGGTGCATAGATGATACAGACCTCTGCGTGGTATGCAGGGAGCCAGATACAGACCTCTGTGTGGTATGCAGGGGGCCAGGCATATGGTGGCTGCTGTCTGCCCTCCAGTGCTTGGCTCCTTCCCTTTGCCCAGGCCCCGTATCCCTGGCTGGTGTTGCCTCCATTCTCACCTTGGGAAGCCCATCAACCCTCATGCAGTCTGATGCTTCCCTTTTTAGTTCCTTCCTCCATCCTAATCTCTGCCCTCTATGGGGGTCATAGTTGATTCAGAGAAATTTTAAGTAAGCTGTGGCCAGGGGTGAGGGGGCGTTAAGGGCAGCTCTCACGGAGCGGTGGCCCAGCAGCAGGACTCGGAGAACGTGTGCTGGAGCCAGCTGCTGGCACTCAGTTTCCAGCAAGAGAGCCACGGACACATGAACCTCTTGGGGCCTTGGCATCTTCGTCTGACCGATGGGTCTCATTTCAGTGTCTGCCTCAGCAGCGGTGGGTAATGTCTGGCCTACAGGCTGTGGTAAGGCCCACAGAATCACTGGGGCTGGCCCCACCAAGGCAACTGTGGGAGGGATTCGAAAGTCAATAGATCTATAGCAGGCTAATTTTTAAGCTGATCGACCTTTATGGCCTGTGCATGCTCTTATAAATACCCAAATGGTCCTTGGCAGAAGAAAGGTTGCCCACTCCTCTGGCCTAGAAGCTTATTGTGAGCAATGAGTGAGTTAATACTTAGAGCTGCACTGTGCACCTGGAAAGATCTACACAGAGGTACCTGTTCTGAAAAGTGGCTACTGCAGTTCTGGGTGGGCGAACAGAGTCTTGGTTTCTGTGTCTTTGTGTCTTCGGCTGACTGGCCCTAGCATCCCATTGGCCAGCGCTCAGTCTCAGGTCGTTTCTTCAGTGCGTTACGGACAAAGGCACCGAGCTGGCTCTGGTTGTCCTGTGCTGATGGACACGTAGAATTAGGTAGAATCATCGATGGGTAATTAAGCACTTGGACCACAGTTATTGCTTACAATTTAATATACCTATAGTATTTGATATCATTGTTTAGAATTTAATATTAGATCATTATGAAGTAATAATGTAATCAGATATGTTATTGTTTATGATTTGTTCCTCTTATAAAATTATCATGTCTATATAAATATAACACATTTAAAAATTTAGTTGGGGGCCAGCACTGTGGGTAAAGCCACCACCTGCGAAGCTGGCATCTTATATGGGTGGTGATTCAAGTCCTGGCTGCTCCCTGCTAATGTGCCTGGGAAAGCAGCAGCAGATGACCCATGTGTTTGGGCCCTTGCACCCACCCACATGGGAGATCCAGAAGTTCCTGGCTCCTAGCTTTGGACCAGCCCAGCTCCAGCCATTGCAGCCATTTAGGGAGTGAGCCAGAAGATGGAAGATCTCTCTCTTTGTCTGTCTGTCTGTCTCTCTCTCTCTCTCTAACTCTGCCTTTCAAATAAAATAAATCTTTTTAAAAATTTTTTTTTTATTTGACAGATAGAATTAGACAGTGAGAGAGAGACAGAGACAAAGGTCTTCCTTCCATTGGTTCACTCCCCAAATGGCCGCCACGGCCGGCGCTGCGCCAATCCAAAGCCAGGATCCAGGTTCTTCTCCTGGTCTCCCATGCGGGTGCAGGGTCCAAGAACCTGGGCGGTCCTCCACTGCCCTCCCAGGCCAAAGCAGAGAGCTGGACTGGAAGAGGAGCCACCAGAACCAGAACCAGCACCCATATAGGATGCTGGCGCTGCAGGCAGAGGATTAGCCATGTGAGCCACCGCACCAGCTCCAATAAATCTTTTAAAATTAAAAATTTAGTAGTTTCAAAAAAGAATTAAACGTTCTCTTTTAAATTATAATTTTGTTATAAATGGAATTGCATGGTACTGATCGTACAGGAAATGAGAATTTTTAGTTTTTTGACAGCCTATTAAAAGAGAAAACTTCAAAAGTAAAAAATATAACAGAGAAGTGTGTTAATAAATGATTGCACAGTGGTAAGCAGATTTTTGGTGAAGCATTCTTTTTTTTTTTTTTTTTTTAGAACAGGAAGTGACAAATGAAAAAAAAAAGCCCAAATCTCAGTGACTGTATTCGTTGCCACGTGAATCATTATAAAATTGGTCTTCTATTTTGAGTCAACTTTTTTTTTTAAAGATTTATTTATTTGAAAGTCAGAGTTACACAGAGAGAGGAGAGGCAGAGAGAGAGAGAGAGAGAGAGAGAGAGAGAGAGAGAGAGAGAGGTCTTCTATCCGCTGGTTCACTCCCCAATTGGCCTCAACAGCCGGAGCTGCGCCAATCTGAAGCCAGGAGCCAGGAGCTTCTTCCAGGTCTCCCATGTGGGTGCAGGGGCCTAAGGACTTGGGCCATCTTTTACTGCTTTCCCAGGCCACAGCAGATTGCTGGATTGGAAGAGGAGCAGCCGGGTCTAGAACCGGCGCCCATATGGGATGCCAAGGCTTCAGGCCAGGGCATTAACCCGCTGAGCCACAATGCTTGCCCTGAGTCAACTTTCTGCTGCTTCTGATAATGCATTTTTATTGTCCCAATAGGTTTTTGAATACTGACATTTGGCTTTAATTGACAGTTTCTTTTTTTCTACATTCAGGTAGTTTTGGGTTTCTTTCTTTTTTTTTTTTTTTTTTAATGAGTATGACTATTTCTATACCCAGATCAATTTCTCTCCTGCTGCAGAAGACGCAGGCATGTAGGCTTGTCGGGAAAGCAGGATGGAACTCTTGCTGCAGAGGTCCTGGAACAAATCCAGACTGCATTCTTCCCCGTGAGGAGACTCTGCACTCTCTAATATTTGAAATAACCTTTCCAACGTGTTCTTCTTGTGCAATGAAATAGGACAATGTATGAGTACAATCACTGCTGACACTTCAGATCTTCCATCAGAACTCAAGAACTCAACAGTCTCACAAGTGAGAGAGAGCCACATCCTTCCCTCCTCAAGAACATCTGTGTGCTTTATTTTGTGCTTGTAAGAGGAAATCCTCCAACAGCTCTTACTTTGGACGTTCCCTGGCTCATTTGGGCAAGGAATATTAAGCTGTGACCGACTACTCATAGTCCACGTGGACCTCTTATTGTTAAGCTGCTCCTGGAAACAGATGAGGAGAAATAGGAATTCTTAGACTTCGGATAAGCATTCCCTGAGCGCCCTCCACGTGCTGTCAGTCAAGGTGCAGAGATGAGTAAAACAAAGTCCCACCCTCGACATTTTTGCTCATTACAATCAACATTAAGAATTCATTCTTTTTCAATTTCTTTGAGAACAAAAGCAATTAAAAAATCCTTATGAACACAAAAGTTGTCTCAAGAATGTCTATGTGGGTAATAATGTCTCATCAAAGCCTTTCCCAGAAGATGCACATGGGGATCCTCAGAAAGTCATGGAAAATACTTATTATGAAAAAAAACTATGCATGCATTTCAATTTTTTTTTTTGTACCGGAGTACTTTTAATTCAATTTTCTGTGAAATGTTTGAAGTTCCCAGATTCTAGTTACCTAGATTAGGGGGCTGCCATTTTATGCTGCAAATGACAGGTAATAGGGTGTTAGAGAGTCACATGGAAATTCTGCAGGTGGAGTGGAAAAGAACAGGGGAGGGCATGGGAAGTCCTTTGGCTTAGGGAGGAAGTAAGCGGTGCATCAGTGGGAATTTGGGGAAGAAATGCAATCAAGGAAGACTGGCTGTAGGCAGATCCTTTTCTTGGGAAGTGGCTGCATTTTGTGAGTCTAAATGAGAAATTTCAGCAGGCAGGACTCACGGGAAAATGTCATTTGTAGTAAATGTAGTATGACAGTGATGTAACATTTATGAACCCGCCATAATATGTTGGGCATCATGCAGAATAAGAGAGAGAGATGTGGCCTTTTGCCTCTGGGAATTTCAGTTAATGAGAAGCAGAAAGATGTTTTAAACAGTGGAGTATTTGCACAAAGGAAAATATCAGCCAATCCTACAAATTGCTTTCCATCCCACCCACAGAATTTCGAAAGGCACAATAGAGGGCACCATGTTCCAGATGGAACGTGAACTGCCTCTTCTGCCAAGGAGGTTGTTGTAAGTTTGGTATTGGCAAAGCTTTGATGGTTTCCAAATAAGGTGGGGCTTCCCCATTGCACCTGCCTCTCCCTGTCTTGTGCAAGTGAGGAGAATGGGTATGAAGTCTGTAGATGTGAGAAGCTGTTGGAGATAAGCCCGTGTAAGAAGGCTTTCTGTCTTCATGTGCTGTACATGCCATCAGTCCCCATTGCTCCTAAACTGCTGCCATGGGAATCCACTGTGTGATCAGCAGCTTTGCTCCCTTGAAACACAATTCACGAAGTGTGTGATGAAATTATTTGGTTCTGGCCAGCGCCGTGGCTCAACAGGCTAATCCTCCGCCTTGTGGCGCCGGCACACCGGGTTCTAGTCCCGGTCGGGGCGCCGGATTCTATCCCGGTTGCCCCTCCTCCAGGCCAGCTCTCTGCTATGGCCCGGGAAGGCAGTGGAGAATGGCCCAAGTCCTTGGGCCCTGCACCCGCATAGGAGACCAGGAGAAGCACCTGGCTCCTGGCTTCGGATCAGCGCGATGCGCCGGCTGCAGCGGCCATTGGAGGGTGAACCAACGGCAAAAAGGAAGACCTTTCTCTTTCTCTCTCTCTCTCTCTCTCTCTCTCTCTCTCTCTCTCTCCACTCTGCCTGTCAAAAGAAAAGAAAAGAAAGAAATTATTTGGTTCTGTGGCCTTCCCTATTGGTTCCATGTCTGATGGCTCAAAATGCACCTCCTATGACCAGGGAAACCCATGAACAAGGATTTCAGAGGGCCCGAATGACCTTAAACAAAGAAATGTATACCATTGAGCCTTAGTTTTCTTGTTATAAAATGAGGAATAAGAAGACCACCTATGTTATAGGGGCATTGAGAGGATCAATTAATCAAATCAAGTGTGTAGCTCAGTGCCTGGTGCTGAAAAGGTGCTCCACAGATGCTCACTATTAATCCAGAAAGATGAAGATAGATTTAAAAAAAAAAAGTTAGGACTTCAGTACCTCATCTGTATCTGTCCCCCTCCCCAAATGTATATGTAGCCTCGTGTATTTGAAGAGTTCTGAACTAAAGGCATAGAGATCAGATTCATACAAGGCTACTTTAAAAAGTTTATGGAAAATTAAATAAAAGATGAGTTTATTTTGGTGCCAAAAATGTTTGAAATTCATGCCTGATTTTTTAAAAATATATTTATTTAAAAGGCAGAGTTACACAGAAGGAGAGATGGAAAAGGGGTGGGGGAGGTAGATAGCTATCTTCCATCTGCTGGTTCATTTCTCCAGATGGCTACAATCACTAGGTTTGGGCCAGGCCAAAACCAGGAGCCTGGAACTCCATCGAGGTCTCCCACATGGTGCAGGGACCCAAGCACTTGGGCCATCTTCCGCTGCTTTCCCAGGCCATTGGCAGGGTGCTGGATTGGAAGCAGAGCAACCAGAATTCAAACTGATGATCGTATGGGATACTGATGTTGTGGATGGTAGCTTAACCTATGCCACAACATGGACCCCAGTACATAATTTTTCATAACATGCATTTTGTATAGATATTTTAAAAACCTCTTATATCCAAAATTTTTTGCACCAATAGAAACCCTCCTTTTAGTTGTTTTCAATGACTTAAAATTTTTCCTTATTTTATTTTTTCATTTTATTTGAAAGGCAAAGAGATGCACAAAGAGAGAGACAAAGATGTAGATAGCTTGTCTATCCACTGATTCACTTCCCAAATGCCCACAACTGTCAGGGTTGGGCCAAGCCAAAGTCAGGATCCCAGAATCCAATCTGGGTCTCCCATGTAGGTGGCAGGGATCCAAGTGCCTGAGCCATCATCTGCCGCTTCCTGGGGTGTGCATTAGCAGGAAGCTGTGTCAGAAGCAAAGCAGCCTTATTCACCAGGTACTCCAGCATGGAGTGCAGGCATCACCACTGTGCCAAGTGCCCACTCCTGCTATGAGCTGTTTCAATCACCCTCATAGCTTTTCTTTCTAAATTTGTTTAATTTTAATTTTTAATTAGTTTTTTGACAGATTCAATATAGTTTTTAGATATAATTCTAGAACTATAATGATATTCCTTTCCTTCCTCCCCCCTACCCCGCAGTCCTTCCTTCTTTTCTATTTTTAATTTCTTTTTTTAAGATTTATTTATTTGTCAATCAGAGTTGAGTCAGAGAGAGGGAGAGACAAGGAGAGATCATCCATCCACTGGTTCATTCCCCAGTCTGCTGCAATGGCCAGGTTGAAGCCAAGAATTAGGAGCTTCCCCTGGTCTCCCACATGAGTGGCAAGGGTCCAAGCACTAATTCTGTCTTCTGTTGCTTGCCCAGGCCATTAGCAGGGAGCTGGGGTAGAAGTGGAACAGCCAGGATTCAAACTGGGGCCCATATTGAATGCTGGCGTGGCAGGCTGTGGCTTAACCTGCTGTGCCACAGTGCCAGCCCCATGCCCCCCTATAAAAAAAAAACTATTTATTTGAAAGGTAGAATTACAGAGAGGGAGGGAGAGAGGGAATGGGGGGCAGAGGGAGAGAGTGCACATGCCCATAGTCTTTCTTTTGCTACATGTTAACTGTGAATTTTGCAAAATTATACAAACTCTCTGAATCTCAAGTGAGGTCTTCTGTAAAGTAAAGGGTTGGGGGTGCACTTCAAAGGTTTCTTTAGGGGCTGGCGCCGTGGCACGCTGGGTTAACCCTCTGCCCGAGGCACTGGCATCCCCTATGGGTGCCGGGTTCTAGTCCCGGTTGTTCCTCTTCCAGTCCTGCTCTCTGCTGTGGTCCGTGAAGGCAGTGGAGGATGGCCCAGGTGCCTGGTCCCTGCACCCGCATGGGAGACCAGGAGGAAGCACCTGGCTCCTGGCATAGCTCTGGCCGTTGTGGTCATTTGGAGAGTGAACCAACGGAGGGAAGACCTTTCTGTCTCTCTCTCTCACTGTCTATAACTCTACCTCTCAAATAAATAAATAAAAATCTTTAAATTAAAAAAAAAAAGGTTCCTTTAGGTCTCTCAGTGTCAGTGGGTTTGGATCTGTAATGATATTTAAGGCTCAAGACTCTATTCTGACACATTGCATTTGATTTTTAAAATATTAATATTGCTTTTTACTGTCACCTTTTCTTACTGCAAAATTTAAAATAATTATTTTGACTCCCTCCTTTCAGATATATATTTCCAGTTGCCTGTTATTAAATTTAGTTGGCAAAAAATTCACAGATGGGATTTAATGCTATAACTAGTACTCCAACAGTATTTTTCACTTGGTGTTGCTATGTGAGGGCAAACTGTTGAAATCTTTACTTAATATATACTAAACTGATCTGTATATAAAGAGAATTGAAAATGAATCTTGATGTGAATGGAAGGGGAGAGGGAACAGGAAAGGGGAGGGTTGCAGGTGGGATGGAAGTTATGGGGGGGGACCATTTAATCCATAAGCTGTACTTTGGAAATTTATATTCATTAAATAAAAGTTAAAAAAAAATTCACAGATGGAAAACTCTTCTTATTAGCTTTGTTCAGCATCTGGGTGATCTCATAATTATTGCTTCTCCATTTGGTTGCACGGGGGTACTTCAGAAAGTTCATGGAAAGATGGAATTAAAGGATAAGTTTATTTTGGTGTACAACTTTGAAACTTGTACATTGTTGTTTTTTTTTCATAATACCCATTTCCCATGAACTATTTTGAGACCCCCTCATCTGTTCCTTTTCTGTAGCTGTAAGTATTGAAGTGGTTTCTAGGCTTAAGTATTTAGAGCAGCTATATTCTAGATGTCTAGACTCAAACATGGAGGACTATTCCCTCCAAGCTTCATGAAATCAATTAATTAGTCAAACACAGGTGTTTGTAAATTTGATAGAAAGCATAATGTTTCCCTTAGTACTCTCAAGAAACATTGGCAGTTTCATTCCATTCAGTAATCTGTTTATATTTATCGTATTAGGAAATTTTCTTTGTGTTTCTCATGTTAATGGAAGACACATTGGATGTGTGTCCAGTAGTTATCAACAAAGGAGAGTCACTCCAGGCATGTGCTGTCTTCAGAAGGTGACCTGTGTGGAGCTGGGACTGTCTCACCTTTTCTGGTCAGCAACCAAGTATTAGAGTCCACCCCTCACCCCTAAAACATCGGGATGCTAAGTGGGCTTCTGTGTTTGGATTATTTCCTTCCCTCTGAGATCGTGGTTATGTGAAGTGGGAACACACATATTTCAAAAACTTGTGAGCTAGTCCTTTTCCATAATTATTAGGTCAGTTCTCTCCCTCTGCTTTTTTGTAAATAGTTAAGCTCCCTTTGAAAACTGAATCAGCATTAGAGTGAAGGAAAGAAGATAGGAGGGAGAGGAGGAAGGAAAGAAAGAAAGAATGAAGCATGTAAGTTTTTTTCTTCTATTTATAATTGCCAACACCTAGAGAGGGTGGATTCTGATACAGTTGTCCCCCTTAACCAGCAGGGGATGTGGTCCAAGACCACCGGGGGATGAAACCATGCATAGTACTGATCTATATTTATATATCTATATATAACTATGTTTTCTTCCACATATATATAGTCTTATTTAATTTATAAAGTAGGCACAGTAAGAGCTGACAATGATAACAAGCAGCCTCTCCAGGAGTTCATATATTTTTTAGTGCAAATCTATTCATGAGTCTGTGTAACCAACCCTTATTTGGAGTAGTTGACTTGATATTTCTTGTTCCCAGGGATCTCTTGCTGAAGTCTTTTAAGGGCTTCGTGTTTTCTGGCACTTGACACTGTCATCAGCTGGAACATGTTTTCTGTTCATTTCTCCTACCCCCAAAGTAATGTCTTTCCCATTCTCACTAAGTGCTGTGCACTGTGGCTGTAAGTTCTGCAGTTTGAGGCATAATAGAAAAATTAGTATGAATTCTTTTTCTTTCATAGTGTTACAAATAGGAGATATGTTCTTCCTACACAGTTTAGCAGCTTTAGTATACAATTTGTTTTCTTTCAAGTTAAGAACTTTTTCCTTTTCACTTGCGGGGTTGGGGAACTGTCAGTTCCCGTGTGGATATTTGTAACCTTATTCACAAAAATGATCAACTTAAAAATTAGCCTGCTAATGACTTTTTTTTTTTTTTTTTTGACAGGCAGAGTGGACAGAGAGAGAGAGAGACAGAGAGAAAGGTCTTCCTTTTTGCCATTGGTTCACCCTCCAATGGCCACCGCGGCTGGCGCGCTGAGGCCGGTGCACCGCGCTGATCTAAAGGCAGGAGCCAGGTGCTTCTGCTGGTCTCCCATGGGGTGCAGGGCCCAAGGACTTGGGCCATCCTCCACTGCACTCCCGGGCCACAACAGAGAGCTGGCCTGGAAGAGGGGAAACCAGGACAGAATCTGGTGCCCCAACCGGGATTAGAACCCGGTGTGCTGGTGCCTCTAGGTGGAAGCTTAGCCTGTTGAGCCACGGTGCCGGCCACCTGCTAATGACTTTGAACAGCCCTTGTCTCAACTGTTGAGGAACAGTTTTTTTTCTTGTTTTCTTTTTTCATGCAAATTGTTGAACTCTTTACTTGGTATAGAGTTGGTCTTCTGTGTATAAAGTTAATCAAAATGGATCTTAGTGGAGAATGGGACCAGGAATGGGAGAGGGAGGAGGAGGAGGGGTGAGAAGGTGGATATGGTGAGAAGAATCACTATATTCCTAAAGTTGTACTTATGAAATGCATGAAGTTTGTGTTCCTTAAATGAAAGCTTTCTTTGTGGGGAAAAAAAAGGAATGACAAATATAACAACAACAAAAAAATTAGCCTGCTGTAGATTAATTGAATTTCAATTCCCTCCTGTGGTTGCCTTGGCAGGACCAGACCGGATGATTGTGCAGGCTTTATTTATACACCCAACCCCTGACTTAAGGGAGGCATTTATGGCCAGTATCACTATTCTTTTCCTTTTATTTGTTTATTTATTTATTTGAAAGGCAGAGTTACACAGAGGCAGAGGGGGAGAGATAGAGAGGTCTTCCATCCGCTGGTCTACTCCCTAAATGGCTGTAATGGCCAGAGCTGGGATGATCCGAATCCAGGAGCTTCTTCTAGGTCTCTAATGTGGGTGCAGGGGCTCCAGGACTTAGGCCATCTTCCTCTGCTTTCCCAGACCATAGCAGAGAGCTAGATCAGAAGTGGAGCAGCCGGGACTTGAATTGGCGCCCATATGGACCATACCTAGGACAGTTCCTCGGCTGGCTGTGTTTGAGAAAGAGAGAGAAGTGTGTTTCCGACACTTGTCCTGCACTGTTGTGACTCTACCAAGCTCGTCATCCTGTCAGCTTTTTCCTGAAAGGACTTGTCTCTGGGCTGAGAGTGTTTTCTGCAGTTGAATGCTGAGGACACAGCAGCCTAGACCCAAATTCCAGCAGTGAGTCCCAGCACACAGCCTCAAATCCCAGAAGAGTGAAACACGTAACAGAGATAGGCCTGAGGAAGGACAGAAGAGAGCAGGACCCAGCAGACAGGGCTTGGAGAGCCAGAGTGCGCAGTGTCGGAGGGAGAGGCCTGGAGGAAGCAGTCCCTCTGGGGGCTCGTGCTCCTTCAGAAAGACCCCAGAAGGTCCTTGTTGCTTCCAGAATAGTACCCAAGCTTGAATTTGTTATTTTGCTTAAACTCAATTAAGATCACAAGGCCACCAGGAAGCTTTATGAATATGGTAGCTGCCAATAGTCACCTGTACTGTAAGGTGACTATTATTTAGTTAGGTCACTTTCTTCCTATACAATCAAGCTGGAATCAGTGAGTCGTCGTTGTTTTTGAGAGATTTGTATTTCAGAGATATGAAATGTTCAAGACACCTTGGGTCCAACCCCCTGGTTTGGAAAAGAAAAGTTGCATGCTGTGGGGTGGCATTTGGAGAAGAGCAGGACATATTCTGTAGTTAACCAAGTCTTTGGTTGGGTCTGCTCCCGTCTCCCTTTGCTTCCCAGAAAGCAGGTGAAGACCAGATCATCCGTAAAGGGCCCCAGAGAGAATATGAGCTCTGGAGAAGCTTCCTGTAAATTTAGGTTCCCAAAGTGACTGGCCATGAGTCAGCACCTCAGATTCCTGCTGCTTGGGTTCCCTAACTGAACTCTGTGAAATGGGTTAACTTTCCAGAGGCAGAAGAAACGAGTTCATGCCATTTCCATGGGTCTTTTGCTGGGAGTTGGTCAGATGAAATTTTTTTTTAAAGATTTATTTATTTATTTGAAAGAGAGAGAGAAAGTCTTCCATCTGCTGGTTCACTCCCCAGATGGCCACAACAGCCAAGGCTGCGCCAATCTGAAGCCAGGAACCAGGCACTTCCTCTGGGTCTCCCATACAGGTACAGGGGCCCAAGCACTTGGGCCATCTTCTATTGCTTTCCCAGGCCATAGCAGAGAGCTAGATTGGAAGTGGAGCAGCCAGGACTCGAACCAGCGCCCACTATGCAGGCTCCTGTCAGATGCAATTTAACAACGCAATATCTTCTGGATCTGTTCTCTTCTGGCTCTGTGCAGGACCCTGCGGTTGGACTGCTACAACATTGCTAAGACAGGGCACTCACACCCATACTTTCTGGTCTAGGAGGGGAGGAACAGCCATTTGTAGAACTCTACTGTAGTTTGCAAAGTGCTTAAAAGGAAATGCAGGACAAAACCAAGACCCAGACTGTGAAATTCCTAATTCTACAGAGAGTGGAGGAACCTGTATGGACAGGAGACAAGGGAGAGGGGTGGCCATTTGAGGGCGGGGCAATGAGGTCCCTAGGTGGTCAAGAGGGAGAAAGGGCCTCACAGCAGAAGCAGCAGAATAGAGACAGACACTCTCTGACTTATGATGGGCTTGCATCCCAATAAGCTCACCAGCAACTGAAAATGCACTAAGTGGCAAATGTGTTGAATGCATCCAATCTACCAAACATCACAGCTCAGCAGCACAGCCACTGCAGAGCGTGTGGTGCTTCCTCTGATGATCGCATGGTGGCTGAGAGCTGTGCCTGCTGCCACTCTTGCTGCTGCCGCTACCTACCGCTCACAATCCTATCACACATCACTAGTTTGGGAAAGACCCAATTTAGATATTGCAACAAAGTTTCTACTGGTTGCATATGGCTTTCACACCACTGAGAGGTCAGGAAACCCTAAATGACCATCATGACTTGGGGACTGTCTATCAGTAGCAAATTAAATACCTGTCTCCATGGGAAAATGGACTGGAGCCTGTACGAGGAAGAGGAAGGGAAATGTGTACCACTTCCCTCCAGGATCCCACGTCAAACGACTGTCATTACATGCTGCATTTATTAGGCACCTAAGGTATGCTGGGTGCATGGAGGATTCAAAGTACATGAGCTGTGGTCCCTCTTCTCAACTTGAAAGGATAAAAGTGGCTCACATGAAACCATAGCACATCACCCAAGGCAGTTTATCTGTGGAGATGTGTATGGAAGATGAGTCCAGACAAGAAGAAATCAGAAAAGGAAAAAGAGAACCATGGTAGCAGCCCAGGTGTGGGTGAGCACAGGCAGAGGGGCAGGAATTAACCCGGGAGAGAAGGCCCCCGAGAGGGCTGGGTCTAGGTTGGGCTGGGCTGTAGAGTGGAAAACCAGGCCACAGAATTTCGATTAGTTTTGATTAAAATGACTGATCTGTGAAAGTGTCTTAGAACAGCGGTGTGTGTAGCAGGAGTGTTTAGAGCTACCGAGGTGATGTTACTACACAGTGTGTTGCAGGACAAAGAAGAAGTGGGAGCTGGGGGCAGGGCAGGGGAGCTGTAGCTGTGTCCCTGGTGACTAAGCTGATGATGGACTTGTGACAACAGGAATGAAGTGAGAGAGAAGGCTAACGAAAGGCAAGGCACTTTAATCTGTGACTCCGAGATGTCTGCTGACTCTTACTGGGTATCTGATAACATCTGCCCTCTGAGGTCCCAAGGTCAGCAAGGGAGAGAGCAGGGCCTGAGCCCCTGCCCTGCCCAGCCCCCGTAATTGCTCAGCCTGCTGGAGGACTCCTAGGCACACTCAGTGTGTATGTCATATGCCATCAGCTTTCCTGGCACTGAGGCAATTAGGCAGCTGGTTATTTTTCTGTGTCTGTGTGGTTTCTTACCTTCTTGATCTTAATAGATCTAGATCTTTTGACTTGATTTATTGTTGCCAAATGTCTTGAGGGCCCAGAATTTTTAAAACTTTTTTTCTTATTTGAAAGAGAGATGAAGATGGGCAGAAAAAGGCCCCCCCAATCCCTGGTATATGCCACAAATGCCTGCAGTAGCTGGGGCTGGGCCGCTCTGAAGCCAGGATCTGGAACTCAACCCTGGTCTCCCACGTGGGTGGCAGAGACCCAAGTACTTGGGCCATCACTGCCGCCTCCTAACAGGAGGCTGGAATTGGGAGCAGAGTCAGGACTCAAACCCAGGCACTGTGTTATGGGATGTGAGTGTCCCAAGTGACGTCAGAACTGCTACACCAAATACTCACCCCAGAGCAAAAATGTATAGTCAGGTACAGATAAGTAGTGTTTAGTAAGCAGCTATCTTGTAATGGGTGTGCGGGTGTCATGTTGGAGATGTGTAAGATTGGAGCATAGAGGGATAAAACAGCAACAACAAAGCAAGTCTAAGAGCATGGTAAAGAAATGAAATGAGAATCAGTGAGTCCAGTGCCCTGCCAGAGGAAAGTCGATGGTATTCTGGAATCTGAAGGCCGGCTCTGAGGTGGGAACCAGGGAAGTGGGTAGAGGCCACACTGACAGACAGCAGGGGGGGGACAGTGGGAATAGCAGGAGCAAGTGGATCCTCCCAGTTGGAGCTGGGGCTTCTGCAGGGCCTGCCACCCACACCTGCCCCTCCCACAGCACCCCATCCTCCCAGAACCCATAGAAGCCCTGCGTTATTACTGGGAAGCAGTCAGATCGGACACATTACACTTCCCTTCTCATCATAAACTGTGGCCAGGGAGAAAGTAAACTGGGGCGCAGCTCCACTTTATCTTTCTCAAATAAAAGAAATGTATAAGCTTCCACATTTCAACCATTGTTTGCTTGTATTGGTAGAATGTTTGCATAGCTGTATTCAAGTGGTCCCACGTCCAGCCTCACAATAAAACGATGACCCTGATGAAATGTGTGCCGTGTGGCGACGCCTCCCACGGCAGGCAGCCGTCCTCCTCCACTATTTATTTTTTATAAAGTTTATTTATTTTGAAAGGCAGAGTGAAAAGGGTAAGACAGAGAGAGAGAGAGAATCTTCCATTTACTGGTCCACTCCCCAAATACCCACAGCAGATGGGACTGGGCTAGGCAAAGCCAGGAACCAGAAACACCATCTGGATCTCTCATGTGGGTGACAGGGACCCAAGCAAGCACTTGGGTGTGTTTGAGCAGGAGGCTGGATCGGAAGTGCAAGTAGGACCGGATCCCAGGCACTGTGACGGGAGACAGTGCAAACTTGGGCGGTTGCTTACCTTTCTGTACCACAATGCCCACCTGTCTCCCACGGTTTTGCCTTTTAAGTAACACTTTTATAGGGATGTGATTCAGCCATATGCAGTAGTGAATGGTTTTTAATGTATCCAGAGTTGTGTAACCACCACGGTCATCAATTTAGAACATTTTCATCACCTCAGGCAGAAACTCTGCACCCATTAGCAGTCACTCCCCATCTCCTTCCGCTTCCTCTCACTCTTCAGTCCTCCGTAACCACAAATTACTCTTTGACTCTGGATTCGCCTGTTTTAGACACTTCATATCAATCGAACAATGTGTTATCTTTTGTGTCTGGTTTATTTCACTTAGTTTAATGTCTTTAAAGTTCATCTGTGACGTGGCATGTATTGGTACTTCAAATAAATACACTTAATTTTCTAAAGGAATGAAAGGCAGACAGGCAGAGATGGCCCATGTATTGGTTTACTCCCCAAATACCTACAACATCTGGGGTTGGGCCCAGCCTGAGCCAGGAGCTCAATCCCCATTTGCCAAGTGGGTGGCAAGCACCCAACTTTTTGAGCCATCACCTACTGCCTTCCAAGATGCACATTAGCAGCAGGAAGAGAAATAATCTAAATGTTCTTTGGGTAAACTCAGATGATTCTTAGCAGATCTTTTTATTGCTGAAGAGAAATCAGGAATCTGTTTGCTCCCGGCGTGAGATCGTGAGTCAAAGCAATGCCCCTTAGCTCTCAGCAGTAATGCCCTGCCCGACCCACCCACCAACCTTTGTTCCAAGCTAATTTGTTGGAGAAAAATAAGACAAAGTCTTAACTCTTAGATGCATGACCAGGAAGACACTAAAGCAAAGTCCTGTGATAATTGGATACAGTTTTCCCCTGATCACCCCCAATGACATATGCATCGAATAACAGCTCTTGTATAACCCAGGAGAGCAACTCAGGGACATTGCAGACCCTGCAGGAAAACAAGAGGGGGGATACATGTGGCAGATTCTGGGGCAGAGATTCTGGGAGGTTAGTCACTGGATCACCTTTCCATTAATGCCTGAATATCACTTAATCATAGAGTTGGCCCTGGGCTTCTCACCTGCCTTTTATTGTGGATCAATATTCAGATTGTCAGGAAAACTGTGTTGAAGGCGTAATGTACTTGGCAACCATCTTTTATAAAATGCACATTATGAACTGGTGTTTTTAATCTCAAATATCTGGACATGAGAATACCTCTAGAGGTTTCATGATTCAAAACAGAACAGACCTGTATTTTGGCAACATCCCCAGGTAACATAATTTAGCCTGACTCAAGACCTTAAGACAGACAAATTCCTGAATTCCACTCCATTGGGAAGAAAACTTCCCCTTGGCCAAGACTCTCACTGATGTGTAAATTGAAACTTGGGGTTGGAGTGGAGGATTCTAAAGGTGAGACAAAGTCCATAAAAACCTTTGGCGTAGAGTAACTGAAGAGTCCTGGCCTGTCTTGTGGCCCTTCCCAGGTGACCATGGAAGAAGAATAAAAAAGATCCAAAGCAACCAGGATTTATTCTTTTGTGACAGCAGAGGGCCTTATGTGTCTTTAGGTGACATCTCTTGTCAAACCCGTCCCTGATCGCTTAACTGATGCTGCACACTTGACCTCACAGCCCAACCAAAATAGCTGAGCCTGTTTTCCTCTTCTTTCTCTTGATGAGTTCTTCAGGGAAGAATTTGGCAGCCTAATCAATCATCACTCATCACTTGTCCATTTTAAAGGAAGAACCTCAGGGCGGTCCCCTTGGGAAGTCCTGAGAGATCATTGTAGTTTACTGAGAAACCAGATAATTAAGAGTGATAACCGTCTGATAAACTGGGAGGTGTTTTGAATACGTGTGTTTTACTGAATTTCCAGAAGGATTTCAGGGCCAAACTTAGCAGCAATCATCCTTCTTTGAGCGGGTCCTCAGCATGCCCTTTTCGTCTTCTGCCCCCCCCCCCCCATAGCTGAGAGGCAGGGGGGAAGTCAGGGTACTGTATCCTGACCCTGGCTCCACTTGCACCACGGAAGCTTCCAAAATTGGAGAAGGGTCAGACAGGCATTCCAGTGTGCGCTGGGGTCTCCTGGTATGGATATGGCATTAGCCTAGTTTTCAGGTAGCCAAAAACGGTTAAGGCCCCCCCTTGTATCTCCATCGAGTCCCCATTGAGTTTTATACACTGCACCCTTTGTGTCTTCTCCAGTATCTAGCCCCTTCCCTCCTTTGAGCTCACCCAGTGAAGAAAGCTGTCTGATTGATGATTGCATTTAGAAATTCATTCCACACATATGTGCCAGGCACCATGCATGCTGGCTCTTCCCAACGGGCATTCGTTCACAAGTAGACATTTGTGGTGGGCACTGTTTAACTCCAGAGGACACACAACATGTGGCTTTCCAGACTTAGAGAAGATGGACTGGCCCGAGTACATCTTGTCGGCACCCTCCAGTTCTGCAGACAGAGGTGGGGGGTGTTTCTTTGCCCATTCCTAGGAGCTGTCCTGTCCCAGCTTGGTCCAAACCCCTCACTAGAGGCTGGGCGACCCAGCTCCAACTCCCAGTGGCTTAGCAGGTCAGTGTTCTCTGAGGAACCCCCCCCCCCCCGCCCTGCGCATCCCCCCCCGCCCCCCGGCACAGAGGGAGAATTCCACCAGGTCTGGTGGAATGGAGGGGAAATTCAAGCGAACTGCAGAAGTTATAGGGAATGATCAGATGGAGCAAGAATCCACAGTCAGAAACTGCAGGAATTTAGAGGAAGGGGTCCCAAGAACAAAGGGTACAAAGTACAGGCAGACCTGTCCAGCAGCGTTTGAGGCTGCCCAGCGCTGAGGTCCTGCGCTGCCGCCCTTCACAGAAGTGAAGGTTCGCCCTGGGAAGGCCCATCTGTCAGGTTGAGATGCCTGGTGCCAGAGGGGAGGGCCAGCCTGGATCTCCAGGTCAGCTTCGCTTCCTCAGCCCACCCTCACATCTTCGCTTGAACAGAGACCGATTTCTGGTAATGCACGAGCCTTCATTCCACAGCAGTGACAATGATCATTGCTTTTCTAACTCGAGAAACAAAAACGTGTCCTGTGTGCGATGTTCCCAGGGGAAATGAGGAAATGAGTGACAGAGTTTTTGGTCTGATGGGGTTCTCTGTGAGTATGCTTAAAAATTACTCACTTTGCAGATAAAGGAACTTAGGAGAGGGAAAATAACTGCGAATGGGACACACACAGATCACCAGTGAGCTGAATGTTTTTCTCTCTCCAGCTTTTGAGTTTGAGGTTTATCTGAGGCTCACAGCCCCCTCCTCTTCCTGAGCTCTTCTCTGGCAGGGCACAGCGGGTCCCTTTGCCACAAAGAAAACACGATGCCTCTAGCAAACCACATCTTTACGCACTTCTAGACATATTTATGTAACTCTGTCAGAAGGGTTTAATATGTAAATTTCTAGTTCTGCAGACTTACTGTAACTTTGGAAAAAAATGCCTCCATCCTGCCAGTAAGATATGCCATCCCCTTAATCCTAAGCTCTGAACCGTCAAGGATCCAGTTTTTGTTGGCAGCGCTGTTTTAGAATGCTGAATGAAAAAGGCTCGCTTTCATCCACTCCACTTGGACGTCAGTGCTCAGAGCAGCTGAAAGAAGGAAGCCACTGAGAAATCCGGCATTGTGGGGCCCTGGCTCACTTCATCGACACCTTGTTATAAGTAAACAAATACTGGGATTTGTGCACGTGTTTCCCAGCTGGTCAGCAAACTCCAGCAAAAGATTCTGCAGGTTCTGAGTTTTCCCCTGATTTCAGAGATGGGGAAAGGCTCGCCGCGTACTTTCAGTCCACTTGCTGAATATGTGCGCTCTGCTTCAGTGCCGCACTTGCCTTGATCAGCTCCAGCACGTGACTCGGACATTCTTCAAGGCAGGGTTAGCAACATCTGCAGCTTCGAAATCAGCAGAGTTCCCCAGGGAGGGTGTTAAATCCAGAGTGTGCTGATCTGTTTCCTGCCTTTGTTATGATTTCTTCACTGTAACTGAATATCCTTCGGCGCTCCAGCGAGTGGGCACTCTCTGCAGCTGTGTCAGCAGGCCAAGGACTGCTGGCCTAGGGGGCTCCCGGCCCGTTTACACAGCTCACTTCCATAATCCCAGTCAGGCCTATTCATTTAACAGGGTGAGCCAACTCCTTGTCTGTGGATCAGCAGACCTCACGGCACAGTGCACGTGGTCGCGTATCATCTAATTAAGACTAATGGAGAGGAAGAGCTGCCACCTGGCTCTTTGACGCTTGCCAGCGGAAAACTCGGGAATGGCCATTCCAACTAAATGCCCGTGACAGTGCTGCTGAGAAGCAGGAACATGCTGAAGTTCTTGTCGCCAAGAAGTGACAGGGCTGCGTACTTGACAGAGACGAGCGGGAGTGGTAGGGGCGGCGCAGGGGGCACGGCTGCACAGCTCTGCCCTGCCACCTGGGTTTCATTTTTGTTCTCTGGATAGAAGAAAGCTGATCTTGCCATCTGAACAGACTTTGATCCCCACGTGCGATCTCTCCAGACTGGAAATAATGAGCAACCGAGGGATTCCCACTGCCTCAGTCCATGCCTCAGGCAGCACGTTCCTCTTTGTTGGAGAAGAAAATGTGCCTTTTGGAAATCTTGCAGATTACATAGTTTATTCTCAAAACACAGCCTTCAGCCGCCAGTGGGTTTCCAGTAAGCTCAGAGAGTGTTTAACCCAAAGTGGGTTGTGACCTCCCGGTGCGGAGGTGTGAGAAGGCTGCAGCGAAGTGTGGGGAACAAATCCTTGGTAACTCAGAAGTCATCCCACTGTTCTGATGCTGGAGAGCCTGGCCAACTGCGGATTTATTTCCCCAGAGATCTTTCTGGGCAGCTTTGTGCTCCTCCTGTGAAGCATTTCATCTGTGTGAGCACAGGTTGCTCCCAGCACATGATTGGTCCATGTTTGCCAGTGCTTCCTGGTGCTCCTGAACCAGGGAGGGGTTGGGCTTTTGCACGAAGGCCATGGAACCAAGCAGCATGCAAGATGGCACTAGCAGTGTTCTGCATCGCTCAGGCTTACTGCCAGTATTATACCTGCTAAAAAGAGTTTGCTGTGTTCACTGAGAACTCAGACTGGGCACAGTTATGCATGCCTATTGGATTTGAAGATTGTCGCACCCACCACCAAAGTCTGTGATGGTAAATGTGGAAGTCATATGGTTTTCCTGAGCATAATGTCCAAAAAAGTAGTAAAACACTCTATTGCCAAGGCCTTCTTGAGCCAGCCAGCCTTCAGCCACGTGTTTTGCATCACCCCCTGAGGGCTGGCCTATGATGTCTTTCCACACACTGCCTGAGACACTTAAGTATTGACTCTTTTATGCAGTCTTATAATGTTATTACACTACTGTGCCTTCCATACCTGCTTACGTACTACTCTAGCCATACTGCAGCCATGGAGTGGGAAATGATGATTGTTAGCCTTGGTTCTTTCTGGCTCATGAGTCCTGTGTGGTCTGTGAAGACCAAAGGTGTCCTGAGGAGGAGATGGGAAGGCCTGGGTGACAGTGGTAAAATCGGGACCATGAGTCATCTTCAAGTATAAGTTCAGCAAACGTGAATCCTCCACCTCCTTGGAAATCAAGCTCAAAGCTCTGGCTACAGGAAGTTCATTCTAATCAACTCCATTGGCTCATCATTGATTATTAACATTTCTTTTCGAGGACCTGTTATATGTCAGTGTCTGTTTTAGGCTCTGAGAATACAATAGAGAATGAGACAGAAAATCCCATCCTTGTGGCAGATGGGAAAACAGTTAATAAGCGAATAAAACGCAATTCAGATAGTGACAGCTGCTATGGAGAAAACCCAGGATGAAACTAGGAAGTACTCTGGATTTGTTTGTTTATTATTGTATTTTATTTATTTGAGAGACAGTGCTTCCGTTTGCTGGTTCATTCCTTAAATGCCTGCAATGGCCAGGACTGGGCTGGGGCTGAAGCCAGGGACTCAGTCCAAGTCTCCCACCCAAGGGACAGGAACTTGAGACATCACTGCTGCCTCCTAGGGTCTGCCTTGGCAGAAGCTGGAATCAGAAGCCAGAGCCAGGAACTAAACCAAGTAACTCTGAAGTGTGACACAGACATCTTAACTGCTAGGCTAAATGCCTGCTCTGGATGGCATTTATTTTAGATGGGATATTTAAGAAAGCACCTTGGAGGAGGTGACTTTTGAGCACTTATAGGAATGGAGTGAGGGATTCTATGGTTTGGGGAAAGTGCATTATGGCCTCAGTGTGGTGTGTCAAAAGTCTGTAAGGTCGGCCAGTGCTGCGGCTCAATAGGCTAATCCTCTGCCTGCGGCACCAGCAGCCCAGGTTCTAGTCCCTGTCAGGGCGCCGGATTCTGTCCTGGTTGCTCCTCTTCCAGGCCAGCTCTCTGCTGTGGCTCGGGAGGACAGTGGAGGATGGCCCAAGTCGTTGGGCCCTGCACCCGCGTGGGAGACCAGGAGAAGCACCTGGCTTCGGATCAGCGTGGTGCGCCGGCCGCAGTGGCCATTGGGGGGTGAACCAATGAAAAAGGAAGACCTTTCTCTCTGTCTCTCCCTCACTGTCCACTCTGCCTGTCAAAATAAAAATAAAAAATGTCTGTAAGGTTGAAATAGAATGGCGTATTCCGAGAATAGAGCAAAGCCAGATGTTGGTAGAAGAGAGTGAAGGGGAGAGGATTAGATGATGTCAAGAAGATGATGTCTCTCCAGTGAGGGACTAGAATGTGTTAAGCATGGTGGTTGCTGGGGGAGGACTTGGGAGTCTATGTGAAGCCTTTGCAAGGCTCAGGTAGAGAAGCAGTGTGGTCTGACTCCCATTTCATCATGGAAGTCAGCCTGGCCCCTCTGTGGAAAGTAACTGGAGTGTAGAGGACGGGGAAGTAAGTATGGAAGCAGAGAGTCCTGTAGGAGGCTGTGCCCCAGGACTGGATGAGAGGTGAGGCTGTCTTTGACTAGACCAGTAGTCCTGGAAATGATGAGAAATAGCAGGACTTGAGACATAGCTTAGAAGCCAAGCTGACTGGGCTTGCTGATGTTGGGATGTGGATAGAGTTAAGGGTGCCTTTGAGGTACTTGATCTAAGACTGTTGGTGAACAGAGGTACATTTATTGACACTGGGAAGCCTAAGGTAGAAACAGTTTTAGAATTTTGTCTCAGGGTAGACGTTGTGGCACAGCAGGCTAAGCTGTTTCTTGTGACGCCGCATCGCATATGAGAGTGCTGGTTTGAGTCCTGGCTACTCCACTTCCAGCTCAGCTCCTTGCTAATATGCCTGAGAGTGCAGCAGAAGATGGCCTAAGTGCTTGGGGCCCTGCCCCTATGTGAGAGATCTGGATGGAGTTCCAGGCTCCTGACTCGTCTGACCTAGCCCTGGCTATTGTAGGCATATGGGGAGTGAACCAGCAAATGGATGATCTCTCATCTCTCTCTCCCCGACCTACCATCTCTTCTCTTTCTTAATCTCTTTCTCTCTCCCTGTCACTCTGCCTTGCAAATAACTAAATTATATATATATATATATATAAATCATAAAAATATTTTGTCTTAAACGTGTTAAGTTTGAGATGCATTTCATAAATGCACTGGGATATAATTGCATGAATCTGGAGTTCATTGGAGAAGATGTGACTACAGAGTAAACTTGGGACTCTAGCACAGAGCTCAGGGGCTGGATGAAACCATGCAGGAGAGAGAGAGGACTGAGAAGATGAGAGTGAAGGACAGAGCCCAGGGGCTGAGATGAGGAGAGAGAACGTAGCATTTGTCTATTCAGGGAAGCTCACGTTGACAAATGTCTGTGCCTGTGTCCTAAACTCCCAATGAACAGCTCTGTGCTCTTCATGTGTAATGAGGAGCTTGGGCACAGGGGCTGATAGTTCTCCTTCTCCTTCCTCCTCATCGTCTGTTCTTTCCTTCTCTCTCCTCTCTTGATTAATTCCAAAATTCTGGAGATTCCCAACCTGGACAAGAGCAGCCCGTGACCTTGTATTTCCCAGCCATTTGTCCGGTGATCTCCTGCAGAAGCTCAGTGACATTGACTGTGTGACAACAACCCACAATTCCTGCTTGCTAAATCCACTGTCACTTCTAAGTAGGGGAAGTTGGACTGGCAGGGGAGAAGGGGAAAAATAAACCACCAAACCCCAGAGACCTCTCTCTGTTGTTCAGAAGCTCTCCTGTGAAGACGGGTTGGCAGAGTACCATAGAAATGACTCCAGTTTCCTGCTGGTTTTTAGGATGATGTCGTCTGGTTACATTCTTCCAAACTGTAAACTATTCATTTCAAGTTCTCATGGGTTAGGACTTCGGACGTTGCTACCCTGAGGGATGCTGTTTGATGGGACGAATTCAGGGCATCCTCACCAACCTGCCTGGCAGCCACATGCTGCAGTTGGAAGTTCCTGTTGCAAATGCTCTTGGGTGCTTGTGTTGAAGGAGAAGCAGATGTGACAACCAGAAAAGGAGAAATACAATACAAAAACAACATATTGGCAGACACAGTAACTTACAAAAATAAATCTGAAAGCCAGTCCTAGAGGTCCAATGTTTTGGGCCTGGCTTCGATTGGGAAGAATTTTGGTTTTGTCAGGGGGAATCACAGCTGGTCTTCTGCATTCCCACAGACTCCACCAGAGCCGATACTTGGAAGCACAAAACAAGGAGAGGATTTCTCCCAGGGTTCTTGACTTGTTCTTTGATGGTCTTGATGGTGAGGAGGCAGAGGATGCTGTTGCTACTGAATAGGAAGTTCCTAGAAGCAGCAGTTAGAGTCCTTCAAAGAATAAAAGATGATGATGATGATGATGGTGGCTGCTGCCAGTCACCACTGGGCAAGAACTTACCATGTACCAGACACTGTGTTGTAGGTTACACACCTCACCTCAATTAATTCTTCCTTTTAATTTTTGCTTGGTGTGATATAGAACTTTTGTTTTTTTAAGATTGATTAATTTGAAAGGCAGAGTTAGAGGGAAATAGAGAGATATCCTCCATCTGCTAGTTCACTCCTCAAATGGTCGCAGTGATCGGAGCTGAGCCAGATCAAAGCCAGGAGCCAGGAGCTTCATCTAATCTCCCATGTAGGTGGCAGGGCCCAAGCACTTGGGCCATTCTCCACTGCCTTTCATGCTATTGTCAGGGAGCTGGATTGGAAGTGGAGCATCTGGGGCTTGAATTGGCATGATATGGGACACCAGCATCACAGCTGAACCTAATGGTGTGCCACAACACCAGCCCTCAGTTCTTACTATACATCTATAAAGGACACACTAAATGGGAGTAACCGATTCTATCCATGAGGAAAATAAGGCTAAAGAGATTGTATTAAGTGCCTGAAGTTATAGGCCAGCTGGTGATAGAAAAGTGAAACTAAGTTTTCCTTCTTTCAGAACCCAAGCTCTTAATCACATAGTTTATGTTGAACAGGATGGTATACTCCTGCACAGTGTACATGAGTCATCATTGATGCCAATGAAATGTATTCATTCAGAGACATCTGTTCTACCTAACACTAGATCATGTATAGTTGGGGGCATTGAAAGGTAAGCAACATTATTCTTTTTCTCAAGCAACTCACAACCTAGATGTGAGAGAAGACATAATCTTAACAAAATAGAGGAAGTATAAGGATGAATGTATTGAAGTGCCAAATTGGAGGTATACACAGTATTACAGATGCTCAAGGGAGAAAGTAAGACACCGTGAGTTGTGAGGATCAAAGTGATGTCTCTCCTATGATATAGCTCTCTCTTTTATGGTGTGTAAAATATTTGAGATGTGCCTTCTATCAGTATGAAACCTTTGTTGGTAAAAGTACTGCTCTAAGAAATATTGCTCCATTATTTGTTTATAAAAGGAAGTCTGTTTCCAAGTCCCACAGGCAATCCCAAATAGTATGGGTTTTGCTTTTGTGTATATAATATAATTTATTGAATGAGTTCAATGATCAATATTTTATTTATTTGAGGTGGGGTGGGGAGAGAATGAAAATGGTTCCATCCACTGGTTTACTACTCCAAATGCCCCCAACAGCTTTGACTGGGGCAAAATCTGGGGGGCTAGGAATGCCCTCCAGGTCTCCCATGTAGGTGGTGGGAAGACTCAATTACTTGAGTTGTCATTGCCTCCCAAGGTCTGCATCAGCAGGAAGCTGGAATCAGGAGTGCAGCCAAGAATCAAACCTAGGTATTCTTTTTTTTTTTTTTTTTTGACAGGCAGAGTTAGACAGTGAGAGAGAGATAGAGACAGAGAAAAAGGTCTTCCTTCCTTTGGTTCACCCCCCAAATGGCCGCTACGGCAGGCGTGCTGCACCTATCCGAAGCCAGGAGCCAGGTGCTTCCTCCTGGTCTCCCATACAGGTGCATGGCCTAAGCATTGCCTTCCCGGGCCACAGCAGAGAGCTGGACTGGAAGAGGAGCAACCAGGACAGAATCCAGTGCCCCAACCGGGACTAGAACCCATGGTGCCGGCACCACAGGCGGAGGATTAGCCTAATGAGCCACGGCACCGGCCAAACCTAGGTATTCTAATGTGGGAGGCAGCGTTTTAACTGGTGTCTTAACTGCCTGGTTAGATACCTGGACCTGATTAGTGTTTTCTGAGCGTCTTCCATGTAACAAGAACTGTGTGAATTTCTCAGGATTCCAGGATACACGAGATATAGTCCATATCCTTGATGAGCTCAGAAAGATAAAAAGGCAAATATGAGAAGGCAAGACTGGACAGTAGGGGACCATTCAGAATCCATTGCTGCAATAGATGTTAAGAACCTAAACTCTTAACCTGCAGGTGTAAGCTGGAAGGATGCAGAGGAGCTGATAAAGGCCAGTAAATCTTTAGGAGATAAAATAGGCAGGAGTGAGTGTGCAGTTCATAATAAAGCAAGGGGTGGAGGATAACTCCGAGACTTGTGTGTGGGTTGGCGTTGGCAGCACTGTCATGTCTCTGTTGGAATATAGGAAGAAGAACATGTTTAAAGGAAGTTGGATTGTTCTGTACGGACTGGATTTGAACTTATGAGTTGAATTATGTCTTCCCAAGAGCTAAAGTCCTAATTCTCAGTACCTGTGGATGTGACCTTACTTGGAAATAGAATCTTTGCCGATGATCAGGTTAGGATGAGCTCATTAGGTGGCGCCAGTACCATGTGACTGTCCTTGTAAAGAGGGCAAATCTGAACACAGAGGCACATACACAGGAGACGGGGAGTGAAGGTGAAGGCTGAGACCAGCCATGTAGTGGGAGCCAAAGGGGGTGGGAAACCACCAGGAGCTGGAACAGTCATGGAACAGAGCCTCCACCTCAACCCGACAACACTCTCTTGGACTTCAGTCTCCAGAATGTGAGAGAATACATTTCTGTTCAGTCACCCAATCTGTGGTACTTGGGTTTAGCTGTCTTAGGAAGTGAATCCAGTACTGTATCAGTTTCTTGTGGTTTTCATTACAAATTGCCACAAACTACTAAGAAAATAGCAGTCCAGAAGTCAAGAAGCAGTTTCACTGGGCCATCATCAAAGTGTTGGTTCCTTCCCGAGGTTCCAGTAGAGAATCCGTTCTTTGCCTCTCCCAGGTCCTGGTGGCTGCTGGAGCTCCCTGGCTCTTGGACACATCACCCCTGCCTCCGCCTCTGTTGTTGTGTGACTTTTCCTCTGTATTTGTCACATTCTTTCCACTCCTGTCTTCTCATACACTTGTGATTGCACTTGGCCCCTGCCAGGATAATCTTCCCATCTCAGTTTCCTTCACACAGTCACCCATGCAGAGACTCTTTGCAAACAAGGTCACTTGTATGAGTTCCAGGGTCAGGAGCAGATCCCTTTGGGGGTTGTTGCCAACCTCCCACTGATACTCTGACATCTGGATGGACATGGTCAGTAAGATGGGAGTTTGAAATCCACAGGAGGCGAAATGGTCAGAATGCATGTGATAGTAAAAAGCTACAAGAACGGGATATACTTATGTTCAGGGAGCAGGCAAGAGATCTTGGAAAGGGGTCATGGACAGAGACCTGGGGGCTGCCCACTTGAAAGAGGTGGGTGGAGGAAGATGCTCCTGTGAAAAAAGCTGCAAATAGATGGCCCTAGGGGTGAGAAGAGAGCCAGGAGAGTGTGGTGACCTGGAAGCCAAGAGAGGAATTTAAAAAGAGAAGGACATGGTATTGTAACTAATGATTTTGTTCCGGGTAGTGTTCCTTTTTTTGTGACTGTACTGAATGCACAGTAGTTGTTCAATGAAAGAAACTTTCAGAAACAAACTATAGAATTCCTTCCTCTATACACTGTAACAAAAGGCATTACTTTGTTTCCATGAGATTTAAGTACAGTATAGGAATTTTAAAAATCTTTGAACTCAGAATGGTCTTTGTACCTATGTAAGGGGAAAGAATTTGTTCAAAGAAATTTCTCCCCACAAATTCCTTTTGATCATCTTCATTTACTTAATTGCTCTAATTTATGCTTGTTTTTGTCCACTGGCAACCTAATTGGCCTCACAGCCATCTCATTTTATTCGGAGTCCACCAGCAGTTGGTTCTTTTGAATACCACCCCCCCCCCCCATTTGAACTCCACAGGAATTTGAGGAAGAATTGTGAAGTCTGTGGCTGGGCGGTGGAGTGGAGCTGTCCACATCTTATGAAACACATTGAAGAGAATAAATGGCATTTCCAGGGACTTTGGTTTTACATAGCAGGGTCTGCATCCAAGTATTTGTTCACCACACAGCCATGGAGGGCTTCGGGAGGTCAGTGTGTTTACGCTGTTTCTTAAGCCAAGGGTCCTGTTTTTACCCAAGGTTTTCCAAACTCAGTTACGCTGCGGCAGCGCTCTGCCAAGGCGAAGGCTGCGCCCCAGGCAGTGTTGTCTCAGTTCGACCCCAACCTCCCGGGTTCATTTTGGAAACTGCTGTGTTTATCCCATGATGATGACAATGTGGTTAAAACAGATTACTACAAAAAAAGTAATGTTTTTAAGAGAGACACAAAGACACTGATACTTTGACAGAGCTTTACAGAAAGACAACCTGGAGCTTGGAAAGTGGCAGAATTCCCGTTTTTCAGTCACAGGGGTGCTCCATTTGCTATTGAACATTTTCGAGATGTGTTTTCACGCACACTATCCTCCAGTGTCTGATTTCCCTTCCCCCAAATTACAGTGTACCTTGACTGCTGCTGACTGTCTCTGAGAAGAGTTCTAGAAGTATTTAACCTTTTTAAAAAAATAAAGTTGTCACTTCTCTCCTCATCTGGTTGGTATATTTTTTTGTAGGGAGGGAAAAAAGTGATCTAAAGTATTACGCTCAGTAAAATCATGGATGACAAGACCTGAATGGTTTATCTTTATGTTTGCTATTTAAGAGCACATGATCCAAGCACCAGAACCTGCTTATGTTGCTGTCAAGACTCTGCGGAGGGGTGAATTTCACAGAAGGAGAAACTGGAATGATCCCGTCTCGCTTTTTACAGTGGCTCATAAAGAGCGGAATGCTGGGCTCTCAGCACACCTGGGCTCTGAACTGCTGTTTCCCCAGGCTTCCTCTGGGGTGCATCTGTTGCACATGCTCTGGCAAAGTCATCAAATTCCTTTGAGAAACCAGACTGAGTGGCCTCTGCCCGGCACACCAGGCAAGAACCGTGGGTGACTGTCCAGCGGTGTTAGGTAGCTCTGCCTTCCTTCTATCCCCTGACAAGTAGCTGAGGTTCCTGCTGCCCCAACGGAGGTGGAAGGGCTATCTGACTGCCTCTGGTGAAGTCAGCTTCTGTTCAGGGGAGCAAGGCCTCTCCTGCATGGGAAGATGCCACTGATACAAGTATCTTTCACAGTTACACACATGTTGACTCCCAGTTAGATAGAAAAAGGGAATTTACTGGAAGGTACCATGCTTGTTGTTTAACGAAGTCTATAAGCCTAGGGAAACCTGCGTGCATGTGTTGCTTGCATGGTATGCAGATTCTCTGGAAGAAGAGATGTAACGTGAGCCTGCCTGACTCAAGGACCACACAATTCCCGGGATGAAGTTGCTCCTTCCACTGTTGTGAGCCAGAGGAGCCCATAAACAGTCAGCATATTGAACATAGAAAGAAAAAGCAGCATAAATAACCAAGGAGTTGGGAGGGGGTGGTTTGACTTATTGGTTAAGGCACCAATGAGGCTGCCTGCATCCTTTATTAGAGTATCTGAGTTTGATACCTGGCTCCCTCCCAGTTCCAGCTTCCAGCCGAAATGTAGACTCTGGGAAGAAGCAGTGATGATTCAAGTAGTTGGGTCTCTGGCATTCATGTGGGAGTCCTGGATTGAGTTTCCAGATCCTGGATTTGTCCTGGCCCAACCCCAACCACCATGGGCATTTGGGAAGTGACCAGCAGAACACTTGTTTGTTCCCTCTCCCTCTCCCCATCCCTCCCAAATAAATAAATAAAAATAAATCCTCAAGAATAAATTTTAAGATGGTACTAATTTCTCAAGGTTAATTTGCAAGAGGTGAATGCATAATTTTTCAAAACCCCGTTAATGTATTTATGTACCTTGGAACCCTTGAATTCCAAGGAAAATGGGTATTATTAGGAGAAAGTTGGGTGAAAAAAGTGACTGAAATAAATGCAGTGTTTTTTTTGTTTGTTTGTTTTGTTTTGTTTTTTTGTTTTTGACAGGCAGAGTGGATAGTGAGAGAGAGAGACAGAGAGAAAGGTCTTCCTTTTTGCCGTTGGTTCACCCTCCAATGGCTGCCGCGGTAGATCACCCTCCAATGGCTGCCGCGGTAGACGCGCTGCGGCCGGCACACCGCGCTGTTCCGATGGCAGGAGCCAGGTGCTTCTCCTGGTCTCCCATGGGGTGCAGGGCCCAAGCACTTGGGCCATCCTCCACTGCACTCCCTGGCCACAGCAGAGAGCTGGCCTGGAAGAGGGGCAACCGGGACAGGATCGGTGCCTCGACCGGGACTAGAACCCGGTGTGCCGGCGCCGCAAGGCGGAGGATTAGCCTGTTAAGCCACAGCGCCGGCCTGCAGTGTTGTTTTTAGGGGTTTCAGTTGCATACATGAATGGCTGACAAAATGTTGCAGCCCACTTTAAGATCCACTGGGCTTGTCTTAGTAAGACAGCGTACTTTGCAATTAAGTAAAGTCATTATTTTATGCCTATAGTGCTACACCTTCAGAATGTTTGGAAATTGTTTTAGAAAGCAGGCAGAATTTTCCTTTATTTGCATTCTTGTTTAACTCATGAGTTTGTTCACAAAGTAGTTTACGTAGATAATAAAAGGATAATTGTCAGAACAGGCTGGCACTTACTCAACATTGAACATAGAGTCTTCCTGTGACCCAGCAATTCCCTTGCTAGATGTACACAAAAGAGAAGTGGAAACAAGTCCATATAAAAACATATACGTGAATGTTCATAGCAGTATTATTCATCATCGCCAAAAAAAATGACAGCACCCCAAATGTCTATCAGCTGACGAGTGGCGAATGAAATGTGGTCTGTCCATACCAGGGAATAAAAAGGAAGTTCTGGTGCAGACTGCAACATGGATGACCCTTCAAAGCATTCTGCTGAGCAAAAGAAACCAGATGCAGAAGGCTGTGAATGGAGTCATTCTGCTTATAGGAACTGTTTAGAACAGGCATACCTGTAGGAACTGAAGGATTAGTGGTTGCCTGGGGGCTGGGGAACTGCTACTGGGAGTGGGATTTCTTTTTCTTGTGATGAGATTGTCCCCAAACTGACTACAGTGATTGTTGCCCACATCTATATTAAACACCATAGAAATTTATACTTCAGATAGGTGACTCGTATGACCTGCGAACTATACCTAATAAAACTGTCAGGTTAGAAAAAGGATAAATGTCAGGGCCACTGCATCAGAATTTCATAATTCTGAATAACTGGAGGGCAAATCAATGAGATCGTACGTTATAGCCCAGGCAGCATTTGCAGGTTACAAGGAACAAGGCTGAGAAATGGTAGCTCAAGCCCGGGGGGGATGGATGTGTTTTCCAGGGGACTCTGAAACCTACACTAAGTCGGATCTGCTGCTGCATGCTGTGTGCCCATGGGAAGGACAAGCGCATGTTACCGTACTCCCTGGCACTTGTTTCCTTCTCTTCTCCAGATGAAAGTGATTACCCTGGTCGGGTTTGATTACGTTATTATATGTTCAGCCCCAACCATCAAGCGTCATGTGGGAAAACCATTTTCAATTGGGAGAAACGAATGGTGACTGTCACAGGAAGAGGACACTGAGTCCAAGCGGACCTCTGCATGCAAAGGCTGAATGAGAGAAAGCAACCTCAATGCATAGAACTAGCTCTAGCGGGTAATATACAAGCCATGAAAAAATCAAACTGGAGGTAGGGCCCTAGATATGGAAAGCCAGGCCATGTATTATTACCTTTGTCAACCTGGCACACCCCTTAAAAAGCTGACTTAAACTTCTTGCTTTAAGGCAATATAGAAAGATATGAGTAGCATACACCCTGTGTGTGTGTGTGTGTGTGTGAGAGAGAGAGAGAGAGAGAGAGAGTGTGAGATTTTCTTAATAAAAGTTGTTTTCATATTGGGAACAGATCATTTTCTTGTTTTCATTCCTATATTTTAACTTTTCTCTCTGTTTTCTACCTCAACCAGCCATCAAAATGACTATTTCTCTGTATGTATGTATCTCTCTCTCTCTCTCTCTCTCTCTCTGTCACACACACACACACACAGGTAAACATGTCAGGGTCAGAAGCCACTTCTGAAAATATCATGTCTCAAAAGTTAGTTTCATAAAAACCACTTCTTGAATTTTGATCTGAAATAAATGTTTTCTTATTTGCATGGCTTTATTAGCTATGCAGGTGCTACATTCTGTTTAGTTTTAACGTCCATTTCTTAACATGTTCACTTGCCACAGCATGTCCCTGAACTAGCCTCTAACTGTGGATTCCAGCCTATCCCAGTGATCTCAAAAGAGTAATACAATGCTTATTTATTTATTTGAAGGCAGAGAGACAGAGAAATGGAGAGAGAGATCTTCCATTTGCTGGTTCATTCCCCAAATACATGCCACAGCTGGGGCTGAGTCGGGCAGAAGCCAGGAGCCTGGAACTCTGTCTGGATATTCTATATGAGTGGCAGGAACCCAATTACTCAAACCATTACCTGCTGCCTTCCAGGGTCAACATTAGCAGGAAGCCAGGATTGGAAGTTGGGCTGGCTCAAACCTAGGCCCTTCGGCACATGAGGCAGGTGTCCCAAGCATCTTAATCTCTGTGCCAAACTCCCCTCTCCACTTTTCCTTTTTTATTTGAAAAGGAGAAAAACATTTAAGGTATAAAGCTATTTTAATGTACTAATCAACATAGCAACATAGTATATAGGTATAATTTATAAATAAATATGCACATACTGAGGAATACTCTCTTATATTTCTGATGAGGGTGTTTGATCAGAGAACACTCTTTTTTATTCTTTGTAGTCTCTTCCTCATCTTTACTAAGCCTTCTTATGCTTCAACGACAGGGTGGATTCCCATTGGTCCTCCTTGCCCTTACCTTGCACCATTAGGCGAAGGGAATGCAGGCACTTGGCTGAAGCCAAGAGTATCTTGGGGAGTTCAGGAACAAACACACATTCCCATGAAAACCTGAGTGGAGAACCATACTTCCAGAGCCAACTATTTTTAACCACCATTTAAATGGAAGACCCAAGAGAATACTTAACCGAAAAGTTAGATTCATTTTACTAACCAAAAGACATGAACATGAGATACAAACCAATTGAGTTTTCTTTCAAATTTGATCCCAGTGTCTTTCAGGCATGAAAAAATGGTTATATCTATTTTTCCAGATTTGGAGATTTTGACCAGTAATTTAACTTCACTCTGAAGGTTCTTGAAATCATTTTAAAACCCATCAAGTATACACTATGTTTTAGGTTCTGTGGGAACATCAGAAAAGTGTTCTTTTTTTAAAAATATTTTGTTTATTTATTTGAGAAGCAGAGTTACAGACAGAGGGAAAGACAGAGAGAAAGGTCTTCTATTTGCTGGTTCATTCCCTCGGTGGCCACAACGGCTGGAGCTGAGCCAATCCAAAGCCAGGAACTTCTTTCAGCTCTCCCACATGGGTGCAAGGACCCAAGATTTTTGGCCATTTTCTCTTGCTTCCCCAGGCCATAGCAGAAAGCTAGATTGGACAAGGAGCAGCTGAGACACGAACGAGTGCCCATATGGGATGCTGGTGCCACAGGTGGGGGCTTAGCCAGCTATGCCACAGTGATGGCCCCCAAAATATTTATTCTTTAAGAGCTTACAAAGTCATTGAAAAGAGAGCACACACATATAGAATATATATTTTTCATGTTAATACTTGTGTAGAAAATTGATGAGCAGTCAGTATTGCATATGAAGCAGCCTTGATTCGTCAGTATAAAGAGATGACTCTTCCCAGCAGGTGGCTGGACCAAAGAACCACCTTGCAGCAACTTCTAGCTTAGAGACTGATGCCTCTAGGATTATGTAGAGGGGTCAGTAGAAAGGTCCCAGGTGTTTGGAGAAAGCAGAGGTCCCTCTGGGCTGCAGTGTTGAGAGAAGGTTTCACAAGCAAGAAGAAACTTTAACCCAGGAGTGGAGAATGTAAAGGAACAGAAGACAATAATGAACAAAACTCAGCAACTAAATCTGCCTTACAGAGGGGTTTCCATGCTGGGGTGGGTGCTGCACCTTGGCATGGGTTTTCTCATTCAAACTCACCAGCAGCTGCATCTGGCCATTCCTAGCTGTTTGACCAAGGTCTTGGCGGTCAGATCCTGGAAACTTTCTGCTTATGCTCACACCCATGATGCTAGGAACCCTGTCCTGGATGAGCTAAGGGAGTTAAGAGAGAAATGAGATTCTGAAGTCTGGGTGCTATCACCTAGTGGAAGGCATATTGCAGATTGAGCATCCCTAATCCAAAAATCCAAAATGGTCCAAAAGCCAGAGCTTTTGGAGTGCCATCATGATGCTACAAGTGGAAAATTCCACACTTGACCTCATTTGACAGGTCATGATCAAAATGTAGATACACTGAAAATATTATATAAAATTACCTTCAAGCTATCTGTTTAAGGTGTGTGTGAAACACAAATGGATTTCATGCTTAAACTTGAGTCCCATCCTCAAGATATCTCATCATGTATAAGAACAATTGCAGGCCGGCGCCGCGGCTCACTAGGCTAATCCTCCACCTTGCGGCGCCGGCACACCAGGTTCTAGTCCCAGTCGGGGCACCGATCCTGTCCCGGTTGCCCCTCTTCCAGGCCAGCTCTCTGCTGTGGCCAGGGAGTGCAGTGGAGGATGGCCCAGGTGCTTGGGCCCTGCACCCCATGGGAGACCAGGAGAAGCACCTGGCTCCTGCCATCGGATCAGCACGGTGCGCCGGCCGCAGCGCACCTACCGCAGCGGCCATTGGAGGGTGAACCAATGGCAAAAAGGAAGACCTTTCTCTCTGTCTCTCTTCTCTCACTGTCCACTCTGCCTGTCAAAAAAAAATTGCAAAAAAATTTTAAAAAATGAAATCTGAAACACTTATGATTCTAAGCATTTTGGGTTCAGATGCTCAGCCTGTACAATTTCTGTTTTAGAAGCATTAGCTGGGACACTACATAAAGTGAATTAAAAAAAAAAAAAAAGAAAGAAAGAAAAACTGGGGGAAGTTGTTTGGCCTAGCAGTGAAGAAACAAACCTTTTAAAGAAATCAAATCCCATATTGGAGTGCCTGGGTTTGACTCCCAGCTCTGTGCCCAATTCCAGCAATTCCAGCTCCTGCTATTGCACACCTTGGGAGGCAGCAGGTGATGGTTCAAGTGCTTGGGTCCCTGCCATCTACGTGGGAGACCTGGATTGAGCCCCCATCCCCCAGCTGTTGGGAGCACTTGGGAAGTGAAGCAGTAAATGGGAGCTAGTGCCCTCCTCTCCCTCATCTCTCCTGTGTATAATGTGTGTGTGTGTGTGTGTTTAAGAAATAATAAATTTAAAAGAAAACTCAACCTGGAGGACTAGTGAGGTAATGTGTCCCCAGAACCTCATCTGAGGTGGGCAGGGCAGACTTAGGCTAGGGAGGCTGCAGTGCCGACAGAGGGTGCAATGAGCGTCCTCGTGGAGAAAGTGTGGGACAGGGAGGCAAAGGCAGGGAAAACACGGGGTGTCTTGACCTTAGGGCACAGTTACTGAGGGAACAGCAGTGCCACTAGAAAACCAGGGGTCCTGAGAAGAACCTTGATTTGGGCAAACAATGCTATTTTAGACCAAGTTTGAGGTGAGGCGATAAGATTTCCAAGTGGAAATATCCATAAAGAATTAGATCCAGCCCTAAAAAGCTAAAAAAAAAAAAAACAGAAGAGAAGGATTCAAATACCCCCTATGTAGGTGCCACAATCAAAGACGAATTTATAACTCATCTCCAGAGATGGAAAACCAGAGAGCCACATAGGAATATGGAGGATGGAAGACGTCAGGGTGCCTTCACAGCTCGTGGCCTCCTCTTCCGCCCTACGTCACCTCTGGCTCTAACTCCTCTGACACCCCTAGCGCTAGTCTTGAGGAGCACGTGGATACGGACTCGGATCCCCCGTGGATCACCACCTCCTCAGTCCCTAATGATGACCCCCAGGAGCAATTTTTAGAAGTAGATTCTAGATCTTCATTTTAAGAGAGTGAGGTGGTAGGAGAGATCTGGATGATAATGCTGGAAGGGACTTGAGACATTTAAACACTGATCGTTGTTCAGAACTCATTTCCAGCATTAGGTTTCTCTGCCGTTTTACCCGCTCCCTCACCACCCACCTCCAGCTGTCCTGAGTGGCCCCTCTGGTGCTGGCGTATCATATCCTGGCCCAGCTCCAGCATTCGTTTTATCAGATGATGATGTTGGTTCTACTTGTCTGTGTTGTAGACTGTGCCACTTGAATGAAGAATTTTGTTTTGGGGGTAGGTGTTGTGGTGCAGTAGGTTAAGCCCCTGTGTAGGGTACCCACATACCATATCAGAGCACTAGTTTGATTCCTGGATCCTCCACTTCAAATCCAGCTAATGCACCTGGAAGGCAGCAAATGATGATCGAAGTAGTTGGGTTTCTGCCACCCATGTGAGAGAATGGGTTGGAGTTCCTGGCTTCTGGCTTTGGCCTGGCCTAGCCCTGGCTATGACAGGCATTTGGAAGGTGAACCAGCAAATGAAGTATTTCTCTATTCTCATTCCTCTTCTCTATCACTTTGCCTTTCAAATTAATAAATGTTTTTAAATAGATTTTTTTTCTCATCCATCTTTCTCCCTAGTAGCTAATGGAGTAACTGTTCAATAAATGCATGTTGACTAACTTTTCTTCCAACCCCCTAATATATTTTCTTTTTCTTACACACCTGGATAAGGAAAATTCGTAGTTTACAAATCTGTTAATTGACATTGCTTTTCTGATTATGATATGATTTTTTTATGTAATTGTAAATTGTACAGAAGGTTATTTTTTTCTTTTCAACTTTTATTTAATAAATATAAATTTCCAAGGTACAAATTTTGAATTATAGCAGCTTTTTCCCCCCATAACCTCCCTCCCACCTGCAACCATCCCATCTCCCACTACCTCTCCCATCCTATTCTTCATTACAATTCATTTCCAATTATCTTTATATACAGAAGATCAACTTAGTATATACTAAGTAAAGATTTCAACAGACTGTACCCACACAGACACACAAAGTATAGAGCACTGTTTGAGTAGTAGTTTCACCATTAATTCTCACAGTACAACACACTAAGGGCAGAGGTCCTGCATGGGGGGCAGGTGCACAGTGACTCCTGTTGTTGATTTAACAATTGACACTCTTATTTATGATGTCAGTAATCACCCGAGGCTCTTGTCATGAGCTGCCAACGCCGAGGAAGCCTCCTGAGTCACCAACTCCGATCTTATTTAGACAAGGCCATAGTCAAAGTGGAAGTTCTCTCCTCCCTTCAGAGAAAGGTACCTCCTTCTTTGATGGCCCTTTCTTTCTGCTCACAGAGATCTTTCATTTAGGTTTTTTTTTTTTTTTTGGCCATAGTGTCTTGGCTTTCCATGCCTGAAATACTCTCATGGGCTTTTTAGCCAGATCCAAATGCCTGAAGGGCTGATTCGGAGGCCAGAGTGCTGTTTAGGGCATTTGCCATTCTATGAGTCTGCTGTGTATCCCATTTCTCATGTAAGATCATTCTCTCCTTTTTAATTCTATCAATTATTTGCAGACACTGGTCTTATTTATGTACTCCCTTTGATACTTAATCCCATCTTTTTGATCAATTATGAACCTAAACTGATCACTTTAACAAGTAAGATGGCATTGAATTGGAATCCCCTGGTACGTTTCTAGCTCTACCATTAGGGGTAAGTCCAAGTGAGTATGTGCCGAATTGTACATCTCCTCCCTCTCTTATTCCCACTCTTATATTTAACAGGGATCACTTTTTGGTTAAATTTAAACGACTAAGAATTAATTGTATGTTAATTAAAGAGTTCAACCAATGGTATTAAGTAGAACAACAACAAAAAAAAACACTAAAAGGAATAAAATAGTAAGTTGTTCCTTGACAGGACAAGAAAGCTGATCAAGTCATTGTTTCTCAGTGTCCATTTCACTTCTACAGGTTTCCTTTTAGGTGCTCAGTTAGTTATCACCGATCAGGGAGAACATGATATTTGTCCCTTTGGGACTGGCTTATTTCACTCAGTATGATGTTTTCCAGATTCCTCCATTTTGTTGCAGGGACCCAAGCACTTGGGTCATCTTTTGCTGCTTTCCCAGGCATATTAGCAGGGAGCTGGATTGGAAGTGGAGCAGCCAGAACTTGAACCAGTGTTCAAGTGGGATGTTGGTGCCTAACAGGGAAGCTTTACTGGCTTTGCCACAGCAACGGCTCAAGTTTTTTTCACCTTTATTGAGATGTAATTGGCAAAATGGAATATATTTAAAGTGTACCATGTATTGGCTTGATACATGCATCCATTGTGAAATGATTATTATAATCAAGCTAATTAACATATCCATCACCTTAAATAATTACTTGTTCTTATAAGAATGCTTAGGATCTTTCTTAGCAAATTTCAAATACAAAATACACTACTATTAACAACAGTCACTGTGCTGTCCAAAACTTCAGAACTTATAATTGAAAGTTTGTGCCCTTTGACCAACATCACCCTGCCTCTCCCATCTATCTCCCTGGCAGTCACCATTCTACTTTGTTCCATGAGTTTGACTTTTTTAAAAGATTCCACAAATAAGTGATATCAGACAGCAATTATTTGTATCTGGCTTATTTTACTTAGCATAGTGCTCTTCAAGCTCTTTTGTGTTGTCATGAGTGGCAAGATTTTCTTACTTTTTTAATGACTGAATAGTATTCTGTTATAAAGCACCATGTTTTCTTTATCTGGTCACCAACTAAAAGGCACTTAGATTGTTTCCGTATCTTGGCTGTTGTGAATAGTGTGATTACTGGATCATGTGATAGTTCTATTTGTAATGTTTGGGAGACCCTCCATGTTGGTTGTACCAATCTGTATTTCCAGCAGCAGTGTACAAGGGTTCCCTTTTTTCCACATCTTCACGAATACTCTTTCTTCTTTCTTTCATAGCACTCATTCTTTTTTTTTTTTTTTTGCCAGGCAGAGTTAGACAGAGTTATAGACAGTGAGAGAGAGACAGAGAGAAAAGTCTTTCTTCTGTTGGTTCACTCCCCTAGTGGCCACCATGGCCGGCGCTGCACTGATCTGAAGCCAGGAGCCGGGTATTTCCTTCCAGTCTCCCTTGAAGGTGCAGGGACTTAAGCACTTGGACCATCCTCCACTGCCCTCCCGGGCCACAGCAGAGAGCTGGACTGGAAGAGGAGCAACCGGACTAGTACCCGGTGCCCCAACCAGGACTAGAACCCGGGGTGCCGGCACTGCAAGCGGAGGATTAGCCAAGTGAGCCATGGCACCGGCCCATAGCACCCATTCTATTAGGAGTGAGGTGATATCCTTTGTGGTTTTGATTCAAAAAGATGAATTTTATGTAATGTGAGTTACACTTCAGTACATGAGTAAATTGGGAAAATGAAGAAAAAAATCTACACTCTTGAAGACCATGAGGTTTATGAAATCTCCATTATTTTGGATATTAGGATACGATCATCTTCTGGTGATATTCTGGATTTTCTATTTATTGCTGGCATAGATACCTGTTTCATTTGTTCATTTATTTATGCTACAAATAGTAAGCATTGAAAATGATGTCCCATTGTTGAAATGGGCATGTGGATGACTATTCATTAAACAGAATCTCTTGATCTCACAGTCTTCAGTTAAAAGCAGACATGTGAGCACATAAACAGTGGGGAATAGGCCAGTGTGGAAGTTTGTACGAAGAAGAAGGGGAAGCAAGGGTGTCATTAGAGAAAGGTAGAGGGAAAAGTTTCAGTTGAGTTTTGAAAATGTTCCCTGGTTAGACAAGACATGTTAAGGGTTGCCAGTCCCTACCCAAATTATTCTCCCAGATTTTTAATATTTTACTCCTTCTTTTTAATTGCTCCTTTCATTTCCCACCCTTATGGCCTCGCTCCCTAACTTATGAGTATTTGTACATGTAGGGTACTTAGAACTTCGCAGAGTGGGAGTTTTTGATCTTCCATTGTATCTCTCACATGTCTTCTTTTTGTATAAAGTACAGCTAAACTTGATGTGTAATTCTTTAAAATAGTAAGAGTAAAATGCAGATGTTCACTTAAGATTTTAATATCTTAACAGTAATAGTTGGCAAGATATAAAGTATCTAAACATTTGAAATGAATTTTAGCTCCATGATATAGTTCCACTTTATATTTGAACAAAGCTATCAACTTAGAAGACACAATTTGGGAAAAGTAAATTATTAATGCATCTGTGACCCAGGATTGTAATAGTATGAAGTTTATGCTGGCACTGAGTCTGCAGCATCTGAAATCACTCATGTCTACTTTTTTTCATGTCTAATAGTATCTCTATGACCAAATTTATTTCTTTCTTATTTTATTTTAGAACATAGCTTTTAAGAGATAGCTCACTAGTCATTTTACTCCTTTTAAATTTTTAAAATGTTAAATTCAAAATATATTCAAGAGTTTAAAGCTGAATTATAATTGATTATATACATAAGTAACATATATGTAGACTGTACATTTCTTTAAAAATGTGCTTTTTAAAGATTTGTTTATTTATTTGAAAGGCGAGTTACAGAGAGAGGAAGAGAGAGAAATCTTCCATCCACTGGTTCACTCCCCAAGTGGCCACAATGGCTGGGGCTGGGGCTGGGCCAGGCCAACGCCAGGAGCCTGAAACTCTTTCTGGCATTGTGGTGCCGTGGGTTAAGTCTCTGCAATACCAGCATCCCATATGGGAACCAGCTTGAGTCATGGCTGCTCCCTGCTAATGGGATGCTGGTATTGCAGACACAGACTTAACCCACTGCACCACAACACCAGCCACAAAGTGTATTTCTTTAGAAATACTTGTGTTATGGGACTGATGTTATGCTGTAGCAGGTAAAACTGCCACCTGTGACATGGGCATCCCATACAGGTGCTAGTTTGAGTTCCAGCTGATCTACTTCTGAATCAACTCCCTGCTAATGGGCCTTGGGAAACCAATGGACTATGGCCCCTGCACCCATGTGGCTTCAGCCTAGCTCATCTCTGGCCATTGCAGCCATCTGGGAAGTGAACCAGCAGATGGAAGATCTCTCTCTCTCTCTCTAACTCTGCCTTTCAAATAAGTAAAATAAATCTTAAAAAAATACTTGTGTTATGAAAGATCAGAGTGTTAAGTCCTACTTTCCTTAGAGAATTGTTAGGAATCTTTAAAATCCAATTTGTAGTTCAAACTGCCCATTTAATTAACATACAGATCCAAAAGAGCTTCAAAAAATGCATGGCCCTGATAAGTGCTCTATGAATTCCAGCTACCTTTATTACTATTACTTCTCCAGAGACTTTCCTGTTGACTCAAATACTGTCACTTGAAGTATCACCATCTGGGTTGACTCAAGCCTCTTAGCCAAATCAGAATAAAACTTCTTAGTCCTGGAGTCATTTCCTGCCCTTTCTAATTGTACTTAGGAATATACCAAAGAGAGAGAACTCAACCAATCATCAGCTGAACAAATGACTGTACATTCCTCATTCCCGTGTGGGTGCAGGTGCCACCATCACAAGGAAATCCAGCTTCAGAGTTAGGAGAGAAAAGACACTATGGAAACAGACTTGAAAAAAAATGTTGAGTGTAAGTGGAGAGTCATGGGACAGGTCAGAGTGGGCAGGGAAAAGAATTCTGGAGAAATGAAAATGCTGTGCAGGTGGCCACCCTGAAGCTAATTTAACTTGGGTCATCTATGATCTCTTCCAGCTGTGAGCATGTGCATTGTGGCCCAGTGGCCCAGATGTTCTTCCTCGGTCTTTATGTTGCATAGCCCATAAAATGAAAACAGGATTGGAATTTAATTCTAGACCTTGACAGTCCTGTCATCAATGTTTAATGAAACTGTTCCCTGGAAATATAGGGCCCTGCTAAGTGAGGCCTTGGTTGGGCCAAGACAGCCTGCTGTGCCCTATGATTTGTCCTCGGGACTGTTGCCTCCTTCCCTCCACTACCCCCATTACTTTCATCCATCCCTGATTTTTTTTTCCTCCTTGGAGAATTGCTTCTCACCTCATGTAATTAATAAGCCCCCAGCCCATGTCATTATATAGCTATTTCTCGTTACAAGCTGGAAATCTCAGGAAAATACAAGTGTTGTCTGTTTATGGCAAAGTCAATTATTTCTTTAGCATGTATTAAGTATTTCAATATTGGTAACTCTGTCAGCCCCATGAGGGATACAAATAAAACATGAAAGTGGACCTTGTCCTTAAGAACCTTGCCGTCTGGTTGTAGAGGAAAAGCTGACCCTTCTCAGGTGCTGGGAGAGCAAAATGTCAGTCTTCCACAGCTGATTAAAGGAGAACCTCAGGCCTCTTTGGGATGTGCTCCTGGCGCGGCAGCTGGCTCAGGTGACTCTCGGATAGGTTGGAGTAGGGCCTGCGAGTCCCAGCTAAACACCGAAGTGATCCGTGTACTGTCTCGTCCCAGCCTACAGTTTCCGTGTAGAACTCCAAATTTAAATGCCAGAAAGTCCTTTCTTTACTTTAGTACCTGCACAGTGAACGGCTCTCTAGCTGAGAAAGACATTTTTGCTCCAGCTCATCCCCCAGCAGAGCAGGGCCTTTTTGAACAGAATTTTAATTGGTAAGGAAGGGCCCTTTTCATGGAGCAACTTGACCAAGACACAATGTGAGGACAGAGGTGATGGCTAACTAGAGATTCCTTGTTTCATGGCAGTGATCTGGCTGACATACTATGCACATTAGTCACGGATTCTGACTTAAATTCTCTCCAGAGACAACACAGACACACAGAAGACGAGAGGGGAAAGGTGAACAGTTATTAAGAATATCTGACTGCCAGAAACACAATCACGGGCTTTTACGGACATTTGTTGTGAGTAGGAGATGAAGAGTCTAGATTTCGGTCCAAATTTCTGTTGTGTGTTATCAGAAACAAGAGTGCAAAATTCCAGGAAATTCTTCAGGCTGACCCATCAAAATAATAGTCATTATCTTTCAACACTTTTTACATTTTGAAAATAAATGAACATTTCCAACTTATGTGTAAGAGCTTGCTATAATTATATAATAGTAAAATCCATGTCCTGACCATCTAAGATATATTGAAAGTGGGCAAAATTCCGATGCTTTGTCTAACTGTGGATATTCAGAGAAAGCCAGTGTATAAACAGACTTCAAATGTGTGTAGTATATGCATCTCAAAGAATTTCAGTGTTCACCATTTGTCCAGTTTGAAGATCAACTCAGTTACATTTTTATGAACATTAATAGATGTTCATTACACGCAAGACTGTGTTAGGTGCTAGAATCTGTAAGGAACTTAGAATCTAGCTAGGGAAGTATAAGTGAAGAGAATTATAGTATCTGGAATACATGCTAATCACCAAAAAGCTGCCTGTCAAAATCAGGGAAATTGATGGGACAATAGGCAAGAATGAGAGGATTAGCATTCTAAACTGAGCAATTGGTAAGAGCCATGGCTTAGAGCTGGGGCCAGATAGGCTACTTCTGGGATGACAAGTGGTTTGGCTGAATTGGAGGATAGGTGGATAGCCAGGATAAAAAATGAATCAGGAAAAAACGGTTCGAGCCTAGGCTAAGTTACTGGGGGTACAGTGGGATGCTGATTATTTTGATAGCCTTGTGATAGAGTCTGTAAGGACCAGGCAGTCCTTACAGCTTGTGAGATTTTGTAAGGAGCAGAAGGAGGATTGTTTGCAACCAGACGGAAAGCTACAACACCAGATGTGGCTGGGTGTGCCTTCCAACACAGGGTAAACTAAGGTGCCTGGTATATGGTTAAGATTGGGTACACACATGTACACGTTTTATATATTGTGGTGTGGCATGGTTCAGCTGGGTGAAGTTTTATACAATCACTTCGTGAGTACAGAAGAAATTGTTCATTAGCAAAAAAACAAAATTTTACATTAGCTGAGTTGGAATGAATTTTTTTAAAATTCAGTGATATAGCAAATGACTGTAGGGGCCGGTGTTGTGGTACGGCAGGTTAAGCTGCCACTTGTGATAGCGGCATCCCATATCAGAGCAGCAGTTCAAGTCCCAGCTGCTCTGCTTCAATCCAGCTTCCTGCTAATGTCCCTGGGAAGGGAGCAGAGGTAGTACTTGAGCTCCTGCCACCCACATGGGAGACCCAAATGAAGTCCTGGCTGCTGGCTTCAGCCTGTCCCAGTCTTGGTTCTTGTAGTCATTTGAGGAGGGAACCAGTAGGTAAAGGACTCCTCTCCATCTCCCCCTCTTTCTCTGTCATTTTGTCAAATCGATCAATCAAAAAAAAAAAAAAAAAGAATCAGTGATAATCTTACCCATTTACTTTTATGTAAGGAAATTGGAGACCCATCCAAACTCCCGGAGATTTTGTAGCTAGGGTAGTAGCGGAGCTGAATATGGACACCTGGACATCGGGTTCCATTCCTAGCCAGTAGTATTGACTATACTTTCCTTTTTCTTTTACTGTATTTGAAAATCCCTTTCTTTATTATAGGGACTACTGATCATACTTTTATTTTAGTGCTTAATTGTTTAATGTATATCTCAGAACTAGGCCTTTCATGTAGATATCAGCACTTAACATGGTATCTGGAACTCAATATTTGTTAGTAAGTGAATGAATGAATGAAGTCAGTGACTGGACCTAATCAAGTCCAGTTTTACCGTAAACCCAGTTCCAAATGACTAAGGGTGTAGATAGAAATGCAGAGAAGATGGATTATATACAGTCATCCCTTAGACCCCAGGCGGCGTGGTTTCAGAACCCCCAAGGATACCAAAACTCACAGATGTTCAAGTTCCTTACATAAACTAGTATTTGCTTGTAACCTATCCACATCCTCCTGTTTACTTTAAATCATGTCTAGGTTACTAATAACACCTAATACAATGTAAATACTGTGGAAGCGGTTGCTGTATTGAATTGTTTAGGGGATAATGACCAGAAAGCAAAGTCTACATGATCAGTATGGATGTTGATTTCCTTCCAAGATTTTCTGTCCACAATTGGTTGAATCCAAGGTGCAAAACCCACAGATGAGGAGTTGATTGTATTTAATTAAGGACATCAGTACTCTTAGCATAAACTTTGAGGGTCTTCTTGGGTTGGTTTGTATTTTAGTAAAATGATCAAGAGTTTGGGCAAGTTATTAATCTCTCTATATAGTAATGTCTAACTCATTGGATTTTACTAAGATGAGATAATATGAGGAAGAGGGGTTCTTCCAAAAATCCATGGAAAATGCATACTATGAAAAAGTGATACATACATTTCAACTTTTTTTTGCATCAAAGTAAGCTCTTACCTTTTGATCTGATTTTTCCAAGGACTTTTGAAGCCCCCTCTTCTATGCACTCTGCACTGTGGCAGATGGCAAGAGTTCAGGAGGTGTTAATGTTTATCTCTTTTTTTTTTTTTTTTTTTTTTTGACAGGCAGAGTGGACAGTGAGAGAGAGACAGAGAGAAAGGTCTTCCTTTGTCGTTGGTTCACCCTCCAATGGCCGCTGCGGTAGGCGCGCTGCGGCCGGCGCACTGCGCTGATCCGATGGCAGGAGCCAGGTGCTTCTCCTGGTCTCCCATGGGGTGCAGGGCCCAAGCACTTGGGCCATCCTCCACTGCACTCCCTGGCCACAGCAGAGAGCTGGCCTGGAAGAGGGGCAACCGGGACAGGATGGGTGCCCCGACTGGGACTAGAACCCGGTGTGCCGGCGCCGCAAGGCGGAGGATTAGCCTATTGAGCCGCGGCGCCGGCCAATGTTTATCTTTCGACTGCTGTTGCTACTTTGCCAATATACTCCTCTGTGTGCTGAAGGGAACTAAGGACAGGTAGATAAGGGAGAATGGGCTGTGGCTCTTCTCCTTAGTTCTGGCCCACTTATGCCCATAGGACATCTCAGCATCTATGCAATAGGACTCCAGATGCAGCATGTCCAAGAGTGAGCTCCTCGTCTTGTCCTGAAGGTGCCCCTCCTCGTGGATTCCCACTGTCACTTTATGTTTTACTACATAAAATTGATACTGCATACAATCATGGGGCCATTCTATGCTTTTAAAATTTTGGCCTCTTGGGTTAACAAAATATATTCATCAGGAAAATTAGTTTTATAAGTGTCCTTTGACTTGACAATGACTTTCCAGTAATGGTTTTCATCTTTATTAGAATATTCAGTCCTTTTGTTGGATTTGTGTTATGTGATGATTGTTTTTTGTGGTGATAGGTAGGTTGAAAATAATTTAAAACTGTCTTTTAGTTAAAATTGCAAATTTTTATGTAGTAGTCTGGTCTTGGAAATATAACTTAGTCTATGCATACTCATATTCCTAAAACTCCTTGGAGATTTTTTAATTCATGAGAAAGTTACAGATTTACCAAATATTATAATGTATATTATTAATGTATTAGTAATATACTAGAAAAGAGCTTTGTAAAAATACAGTGTTCCAAAATTTGTATCATTTGCAAAGTTGTCTAGGTATGGACTTTGCACTTATCCAGTCTTGCAGTGGGTATTTATTGAGCAACTTCTGTGTGCCAGCTGCTCTTCTGGGAGCTGGGGATGTGGAAGTCAGCACAGCAGAGACCCTGCTCCAAGGCAGCTTAGATTCTGTTTGGAGAAGCAGAAATAAATGAATAAACCATTAACCTATCATGCCAAGACGTGATAAGAGCTATGAATGAAAATAGAGACCACAGGACTAGAGATTAAGGGGTGCCAGTTTAGGTGGGTGAAGTGGTGAGGTGCCGGGGCAGGGTGGGGAGTCTCTCATCAATTACAGGGACCTCACTGGTGTTTTATTAATTCACGCAAGCCTGGAATTAGGCTTTGAAATCCACATCTATCATGCGGTCCGACCCTTCTTTCACGCTGATGCTTGCACTTGGCTAGCTCGGGCTGGTAATGAATTGCATGAGGAAATAGCTTGTATTGTTTACTATCAAGTCAGCCAAGTATAAAGATTGTCTAATGTTGTACACATCGTTCTGACAATAGTTTAAATACTTTGAAATCTGCATCACTAACATGGGGGAAGCACAATACTTTTGTTAAAAAGTAAACACTGAAAAATTTGTAAAAGTGAACACATTTTTAGTTTCAGGTTTGGTGACTTCACAGTCTCAAGAGGATTTTCTTCCTTACTGGTTAGGAAAAATCACTCCCCAGTGCAGTTTAAAGAATTAAAAATCTCACTTGTATGTTAAGGATATGCACTTTGGCCTATTAAAATTTATGATTACTAAAAAAGGGGGAGCTTTTATGACCTTTTACATTTTTAAAGTAAAGCCTTCCATCTGGTTAAAAAATATCTTTTTGAAAAGCTCCTTGACTGTGTGTGTGTGTGTTTCCTAGTAAATGTTATATTCACTCCTTGGAGAATTTGCTCTAGGGCTAGTTCATTTTGGCTTGATGTAATTTAATCCAAAGGGAGAGAAACATTAAGTTAATAAAACTCTTAAAGGTAAGACATTTCATTTGTATATAGTTTGGTGTTAATTATTATTCTCCAAAATTAGATTGACATGATTTTTAATTTAAGTCAAAAAAGAGATACAGTTTTTGACACCCAGTTAAATGCAGTGTTGCCTCATTTGGGCCATAATGCCTTATTTAAAGTAATTTTATGATATTGAGCTTGTATGTGCCTGTACATATCAACTGGATATAATTTCCACTTGGCTACTTTTTTAGCCAAATAATAGCAGATTACCAAGCAATCGGGGCTGTGTTTTGGTTCGTGGTATTCAGTTGCCAATGAGCAACCTGAAATAATCAATTTAACAGTATTTTTAAGAAAAATCTGATTTTTTTCCCCTATTCTCTGAAAATGAGAGAATCATACATGAATCAATTTTCTTGGTTCCCATTTAGCTTGGAATGTTCTAGTAATGTATGGATTTTTGTTTCTAAGCTTATTTAACAATTTTGTTTTTTGAAATTCAAGAATGTATAATTTTTAAAGTTTCATAGTGTTTAGGTTTTAAAAATTCTTTTGTAAAAAAATTCTTTTGTAACAGGGTCTTCAAAATGTTCATGGAGAATGCATATTATGAAAGTTATGCATGTATTTCAATTTTTTAAATTTGTTTTCATTTTGTTTGAAAGAGAGAGAAAGGCAGAGCTCTCCCATCTGCTGGTTCACTCCCCAAATGCCCGCAACAGCTGGCTGGAGCTGGGCCAGGCTGGCGCAGGGGACCAGGCACTCAGTCCGGCTCTTCCAGCTGGGCGGGAACCCAGCTACTCAAGCTGTCCCTGCTTTCTTCCAGGGTCTGCATTAGCAGGAAGCTGGAATGAGGAGTGGAGCCAGGACAGGAACCCAGATACGCTGATATGGGATGCGCCTGCTCCTCAATTTCAAAATTTTTTGCACCAAAATAAACATCTTTTAATTCCATTCTATCTGAACTTTTTGTGTTACTTTCGAAGTTTCATTTATCTCCCACAACCACCCTGTCTCACCCCAAATTGAAAATAAACAGAATAGAGACTTTATCTGCTTTAGTCATTGCTAGCTTCCTACAGCATAGATGAAGGCATGGTCCATGGTAAATATTCCATCAACACTGAGTGGAAAATCCTTCTTAAAGGAGGATCTCTATAGGACAGATAACAGTGTGTGTAGAATTGCCCATTACAAAATTTATGTATATTTTTATTTATTTTCATCTGCTTAAAAAGCAGAGTGATGGGAGCCGGCGCCATGGCTCACTTGGATAATCCTCTGCCTGCAGCGCCGGCATCCCATATGGGCACCAGGTTCTGGTCCTGGTAGCTCCTCTTCTGGTCCAGCTCTCTGCTGTGGCCCGGGAGGGCAGTGGAGGATGGCCCAAGTGCTTGGGTGCCTGCACCTGCGTGGGAAACCAGGAGGAAGCACCTGGCTCCTGGCTTTGGAGTGGCATAACTCCGGCTATGGAGGCCATTTAGGGGGTGAACCAACGGAAGGAAGACCTTTTTCTCTGTCTCTCTCTCTAACTCTATCAAATAAATTGAAAAAAAAAAAAGAGTGATGGAAGAGAGAATCTTCTTCAACTGCTGGCTCATTCTTCAATTGCCCACAACAGCCAGTGCTGGGCCAAGCCGAAGCCAGGAACCCAGAACTTCATCTAGATCTGTCACATGGTGGCATGACCCCAAGTACTTGAGTCATCATTTGTTGCCTCCCAAGATACATTAGCAGGAAGGTGGATCAAAAGCATAGTAGCTAGGACTCAAACCCAGGGACTCTGATAAGGGATGTGGATGTCCCAAGCATTGGCCCTACCTGTTGTGCCACACGCCTATCCCAGAATTGCAAGTTTTTACAAGATGATAGTTAAACACCAAAGGCAACTTTCAAAGAGCATGAGAATGTCAGACCCCTCCCCTTCGGTCCCCCCCCCACACACACACACAACCAAAGAGTAAGGTGAAATCAATTAATGTTGAACACCGTGGAGTGGGCTCAGTTCCCCTTCATCCTGGCTGATGCTGGGCATGTGTCAGGTGTCCAATAAACGTAGTCCTTGAACTTGTCCTCCGTTCAGTGCCATGTGCTTTGAGGGCCTTTTATGAATTGCAGAAGTCACTGCGGAGACATAAAGATGAGTAAACCAAGATCTTTTTCTTCAAGGGATTAAATACAAAGAGAAGCCTCGTATCTTTTCAGACCCAGCCATAGAACTTGCCTTTTTTTTTTCAAGAGGGCTGCATTCCTGAGACACTGTCCTGGGTGCAGGAAAAGCCTGCAAAGGGCTAGGTCTGGGGCTGGCACTGACACAGTGGGTTAAGCCATCGCTTGCGACTCCAGCATCTCACACTGGAGTGCTGGTTCAAGTCCGGCTGTTCTGCCTATTCAGCTCCCTGCTAATGCACACGAGAAGGCAGTGGAGGATGACCTTGGGTCCCTGCAGTTTTGTTATTGCTAGTTCCTTAATCACATCCTGTGAATGTTTTGAGGACCAATAAAGTGATGTAGAATTCCAGAAGTGGTGTAGAATCTGTAATGTGTTTTGTAAACAGTAATGATAGTACAAAAGAGGGAGATGAGGCAGCAGGGTCTCATTCCTACCTCTGATACTTTGTATATAGCCTTGGGCAAGTCGGCACCTTTGTACCTCTGTTCTCTCAGCCTTAGAGCCAAGTGCAGTGTATTTGAGATTCATTGCACAAGGCTGCGGTGAGGATTAGATGAGGTAATATATGGGAAAGTATTTTGGAAAATAAAAATGCTCTACCAAGATGAGATGTGATTATATTACTGCTCTCAGCTTAGATTTGGGTCCATTTTTCTTTCAGAAGAGGAGACTCTGGAACAAGAGATGTAGTGGTGAGTTCTGAAACTCACAAGGTCATTATTACTGCAAGTTGTAAATCATATGGAGAAGTCTTTAACTCAGTAACAGTGATTTATGGTACTACTGTTAGTCCAAAAGCACTTCTCCCGTATTCACCCACATGGCCCGATGGCTCCAGAGAGGTTCGTGGTGCCAGGAATGGTAACGTTGATGGCCGTGGGAGCCATGTGTCCCTAATTAAGCCTGTAAGGCCTGTGTTGTACTCTCCTCCATTCCTCCCCACAGCGCTCTCATCTCAGCGTCTCCTGGTTATGACATACAAAGAGGCTGCATGTAGGGACTCTAAGGAATTTGTAGGAATTGGGAAGGAAAACCTTTGGCCCAGCACACTTCTTCCCTGCTCGTGCTCCAGTTCTGAGTTTTGTAATTGAGAAGGGACAAGGAGCGAGCCTGGGATGTGACCCTATAAGCGCTGAAAGGAGGTGAAGAGGGAGCCCCTGCGTGGGAGGAGCTGGGGCTATGCTTGGGAAAGACTAGGCTGGGGCCTGGCCCTCTGTATAGAAAGATGGCTCTGTGGAGACCAGCCTTCCCGCAAGGGGGACGTCACTCCCACCGCAGCCAGCTCAGGGTTTGGAGCGTGAAGACTCAAACCCCTTCTGTACCAGTTTGATGAATACTATGGGCAGGTTTGAGAAGGGTGCACTGAATTCTTTGCCGATTTTAAAAAATAAGAATAGGTCCCATGGAACCTGAAATATTCCAGATCATACCTCCCTGGAGAGGAAGAAGGAAGAAGAAACGGAGCACAGGAAACCTACAGCTTGATTGTCCCACCTTGCTTATTCTGAGTAAGGTCAGGGTATCAGTTTAACTCTGGTCTCGAGAGCTGGCCTGCCTGTTTACTTCCCAACATACCCTGCTAATCTGTGACATGACATCTCCCACGTTGCCTTCTGGTTGTTGGTTAACTCACTGCCTTCTCCTTAGACGGAGCTCCTCAAAGATGGAGCCTTGGTTTTGGCTTCCACGCCCCCAGCCCCTGGCACAGAACTGACACATAGTAGAACTCGACATACTCGTGTTTGTTGAATGAGTGCATTGATGAATGAGTCCTTGACTAGGCGAGATCAGGTCAACAGAAACCTCAGCGCCTGAGACACCAACAGAAATCCCATTCAAAAGCTGGTTTTGCGAGCCAACCTTGGGGCTTGAGCTCTGTTGGACTGTTCACCATAAAATAGTAAGGGAAGCCTGAGTCCAAATTTCCGCGTTCGTAGTGAGACTATTTTCAGCTTTCTCAGAGACAGCATCTGTAAATAATCAGGCAGAAGCCTTTTATAAAACAACATAGGAAAAACCTCAAAGACTATTCTAAGGCTGCAACATTTAAACAAGATTTTTAACCCATGGGGACGCCAAGATCAACATGGAGCTTCCTGCACATAAAAGCCTGGAATTTCATAGTAGTGTGGGGGCAAAAGCTATGATTGCATTTCCCCCTTTCTAAATTATATACTGCTTAGTGTTAATGTGCGCGGAGGGCTGCGTGGGGGCGGGCCTGTGGCTTACGTAAGTCCCACTGCAATCTTCATTCCTTCTGTACTACAGCATCGTGGTGAAGGGGGCTGGGGGAGTCACCAGGCACGCTGGACTGATCTAAGGCAAAAAGGTCACTTGTAGGTCATGCCATGATTTAAGTCTTTGGCGTGATTTGTAACTGGGCTTTCACATGATCAGGGACATTGGTTGTATAATGTTCTTTCCCTCTCAGAAGATGCTGTTCTGAAAACCAGGGTTGGTGGCAGCTATGAATGCTCATCTCAGGCACACTCCAAACTCACTTTCTTTTCCTTCTCCATTGGAAGAAGGAGCGTGAGACCATCTTGTGCTAAAAGATGGGATCAAAGCTTGACATCTCATGAACTCTTCAGCCCTCTCCCCTCTAGAATTACCTCCTGGGCACGAGAGTTTGGTCTCCAGAACACTTCTCCTTACCCTGAAGCAGAGGCCACATCAGCATGGTCTCACCGAGTCAACTGAACTGTAAATGACTGGAAAAACAGCGCTCCTCAAACCTGTCCTAACTGTCAGGCTAATCCTGGGCATGTGAAAGCTATTGAAAGTCTTGTCTGTTTCTTGCAAAATCTCACTTGCTGGCTTTTCAAGTTATCTGAAATTTCCTCTAGGAAGACAGGCATTGATACTGGGAAGGCTGCTATTTCAAAAGCTGTCACCAGGGCACCTGCTAGTTTGTACAGTTTGATGGAGAGAAATTATTTATGATCAAAAGGATTTTTTAGGTCATTTTGTTAAAATTTTTAAAATTTATTTCTTTTTACTTATGTGAAAGGCAGAGAAAGAAATCTTCCATCCACTGATTCACTCCCAAAATCCCTAAAACAGCCAGAAGCCAGGATCCAGGAACTCCATCAGGGTCTCCCACATGAGTGGCAGGAACACAAACACTTGAGCTGTCACCTGCTGCCTCCCAGGGTGTGTGTTAGCTGAACGCTGGAATCAGAAGTGGAGGCAGGGCTTGAACCCAGGCACTCTGACATGGGGTGCAGGCATCCTAAGAAGCATCTTAACTGTTACTGCAAATACTTGCCCCTTCTTCTTTTAAAAAAATTTTTTTTGGAAAACTAGTACATAGGTTACTTTTAATTCTATGTACTGTGGACTTGAGGGGAAGGAGCTATGTTCATCATCATATTACTAGTTAGCACAGTTGTCTGGCACATGGTCTAAACCCAATAATACATGCATGCTTCCAAAAGTTTGCAGAAAATGGGACTAAAAGATGATGCAAACTTTTCATGAACTTTTTGAAGCCCCCTCATTGTTTGGAATGAGTGAGTGGGAAGAATGTTAAGAGACCAGAAGTCTCTGTGCTGGCTGCATGTGGTGCCAGAGGTGACTTCTTATTGCAAGCTCTGAGGAATCGATATAAACAAAAATATAAGACTAGCAATTTTAAGAGTGGTTAGTATAATTTGCAATCATTTCTACTTCTTATCTTACGGGTACCAGATCTACAGTTGTGCCTGAGCACCAGCCTCCACCCGTCACATTTCCATGTGTCTGTGCTGATAATGTTATATAGAGACTCTGTGTGTATGTGTTTTGTAGAGCTATGGAATATAGAGATTGTTACCAATAGTTTTCTCTATGAAGGGAAGTGGAATTGGGAAAGATATAGGGAGCTTGCACATTTTTACCTGATCCATTTCTCATTGAATTTTTCTTCTAAAAGGTATGGGTGTGTACTTCTCCAGCTCTTAACATGTGACCTGGCACATAATATACATTCATTCCATGTTAACCAAACAAACAAGTGAATTCAGTCAACGCAGTGACATGAAAGTTACACTTACACATTTGATTTTAAGAGGATTAGGAGAGGGGCTAGCACTGTGGCATAGTGGACTGAGCTGCCTGCAACGCCGGCATCCCATATAGTTCCAGCTGCTCCTCTTCTGATCCCAGCTCTCTGCTATAGCCTGGGAAGCAGTGGAAGATGGGCCAGTGGTTGGACCCTTGCACCCTCCTGGGAGACTCGGAAGAAGCTCCTGGCTCATGGCTTCAGATGCGTGCACTCCAGCTGTTGCAGCCATTTGAGGAATGAACCAGCAGATGGAAGACCTTTCTGTCTCCCCTCTCTCTGTCTGTAACTCTACCTCTCAAATAAATAAAATATTTTTTTAATTTAAAAAAGAGGATTAGGAGAGTGGTGATGATTAGGAAAAACCGAGGACTTAACAAAGAGATCAGGATCTGTGTCTATCACTACAAAAGGCCATCAGACATAAAGGAAGATGTTTGGGTTGCCGTTGCTAAGTTGTGTGATTTCTACTCTTAAAAGTGGTCCCAAGCTTGTTGCCTGACTGCTATCAACAAATACTGCAGTCCTAGTTATCCTAGTCATAGGTGTTCCTGTGAGTTTGTCTTTAAGTGAACAAAGGCCAGTAACCTGACACGAAGGCCACTCACTAACCCAAAGGGCAGCTCCCCGATAGGACTGGCCAGGAACAATGGTCAGAAGGCCTTCATGATCATACTCAGTGCAGGCACCACCTGGCTGGCTGGATCATGTGAAGTGCTAACCAGGCACTGCCCTACAAAGGGACAACCATCCCGTGGCCCTGCCACCATCATTTGTCCAGGTCCATAGGACAGGCATGCCCCAAGGGTGAATGTCCCAAAGTTGATGGAATGAGTGGGGAAGTTTGGCTCCCATCCAGCTGGCATGACTCAAACAACTAGAACCCTTTCTTGGCTCCTCATCTGGGAAAGGAGTTGGAGACGTTTAAATTCACTCGAATGGCAGCTTGGAGTCTATTTGAAGGTACTAGTGGAAGGGCCCCAACGGCAGGAATGCCTCCATAGGACTCCCGCCAGTAGCTGGTCTTTGGGATCTCTGAAGAATTTTGTACAAGTGAGGAGAGTGCCACTCAGCTTCAGTCTGGGTGGCAAAGTCCTCCCAAGCATGCCTCTGACTGTCTGCATTGCTCATGCTGTGCAGTAGGTGATTTAAGTCACTGACTTCTCAAATTAAAGGCACACAGACACAGCCATGTAATTCTTATAATTACACGCTCAGCTCTCTCCTCGACTCCTTGGGCTCGCTCATGTTTGCCTCCTGCTTTATCAACCCACAGGCAGAAACCACGCTTCGGTGAATGTGGTGGATCTTATTTGTTTTTACTATAGTTTTTCTCAGAAAAAAACTAAAGCCACATGTTTGGAAAGTTAGAATACATGAAAGCTGGTTTATGTTGATCGTAGAGAATGGTAAAGTGTTGCATGATATAATTGAGTCATACCTTTATATGCTTGTCATCTGCTCTCTACCAACATGAGCAATTAATAAAACATATTTGGCTTTTATCACCATAAAGAAGATTGCATTTTGTCTTGTTTTTCTATTAAATTATATGTTTATGGGTCTGGTTGTGTAGCACCACCCTGGGCACTGGCATCCAGTAGTAGAGTGCTGGTTTGAGTTCTGGTTACTTTGCTTCTGATCTAACTCCTGCTAATGTGTCTGGGAAGGCAGCAGAAGATGGTCCAAACACTTGAGCCCCTCCACCCATGTTGGAGGCAGGATGAATTTCCTGGCCCTGGCTTTGGTCAGGTCCAGGCCTGCCTGTTGCAGCCATCTGGAATATGGACTAATTAATGCAAGATATTCATATTCTCTCTCTTTCTCTCACACCCCCTCTCCCCCATTACTCTGCTTTTTGTAAAAAGATTTATTTATAGGCTAGCACCACAGCTCACTAGGCTAATCCTCCGCCTGCGGCACCGGTACCTCGGGTTCTAGTCCTGGTTGGGGCACCGGATTATGTCCCAGTTGCTCCTCTTCCAGTCCACCTCTCTGCTGTGGCCCAGGAGGGCAGTGGAGGATGGCCCAAGAGCTTGGGCCCTGCACCTGTATGGGAGACCAGGAGGAAGACCTGGCTCCTGGCTTCGGATCGGCGCAGCATGCCGGCCGTAGCAGTCATTTGTGGGATGAACCAACAGAAGGAAGACCTTTTATCTCTGTCTCTTTCTCTCACTGTCTAACTCTGCCTGTAAAAAAAAAATATGTATTTATTTATTTATTTTAAAGTAGGAGTTACACAGAGAAAGGAGAGGCAGAAAGAGAGGGAGAGAGGTCTTCCATCTGCTGGTTCACTCCCCAAATGGCTGCAACAGCCAGAGCTTCGCCAATCTGAAGTTAGAAGCCAGGAGCTTCTTCCGGGTCTTCCACATGGGTGCAGTAGCCCAAGGACTTGGACCACCTTCTACTATTATCCCAGGCCACAGGAGAGAGCTGGATTGGGAGTGGAACAGCTGGATCTCAAACCGGCACTCATATGGGATGCCGGCGCTTCAGGCCAGGGTTTTAACCCGCTGCGCCACAGCACCAGCCCCATACTCTGCTTCTGCTTTTCTTTTTTTCTTTTCTTTTCTTTTTTTTTTTTTTTTTTTTTGACAGGCAGAGTGGACAGTGAGAGAGAGAGACAGAGAGAAAGGTCTTCCTTTGCCGTTGGTTCACCCTCCAATGGCCGCCGTGGCCAGCGCACTGTGCCGATCCGAAGGCAGGAGCCAGGTGCTTCTCCTGGTCTCCCATGGGGTGCAGGGCCCAAGCATTTGGGGGGCCATCCTCCACTGCACTCCCGGACCATAGCAGAGAGCTGGCCTGGAAGAGTGGCAACTGGCACAGAATCCGGCGCCCCAACCGGGACTAGAACCCAGTGTGCCGGTGCCGCAAGGCAGAGGATTAGCCTGTTGAGCCACGGTGCCAGCCTCTGCTTTTCAAATAAATAAATAAATATTTTTTTTTAAAAAAATGAATGCTTACAACTTTATTACAGAGTTTTCATACTCAGCAATAGAGACAGACTTCTTTTCATAAGACACATAGCCCTGTACAATTTAGAGCTGTGGGGCTTAGGCCAGGCCCTTAGTGGGGTTTCTGTAGGAAAGGCAAGCCTGAGTAAACTGGTGAGGGTTGGCTCATTCGAGGGACTTTGGTGAGCTCTAGACTGTAGATGTGGCTCCTAGTTGCCTGGTACCTGGGCCTGAGATGTTTAACGCAGAGGAATATGGCTGCTACAGGGGCTTGGGGACTGCAGAAGGGAGGTCTGGTCTGGATTGGTTAGTTTGCCTATCATAGGCATGCCACTGGCCAGACCCTTTGCTCTCTTTGAGGATGCTGGGCCCGTCCTAGGAGGAACAGGTAGCATATGCACAGCTAGAAAGGCTTCTTAAGATGTCATAACTTTGCAATATATAGAAAACCTGAAATATACATCATACAAATGAATTTTTTTACATTAACCATTATTTTTCTTTAATATTTGTTTTGTTATTTATTTGGAAAAGAGAGAGAGAGATCTCCCATCCACTGGTTGACTTCCCAAATGGCCCCCACAGTTGGGGCTGGGCCCGGCAGAAGCCAGGAGCCAAGAATTGCGTCTGGGTCTCCCACATGGGTAGCAGAGGCTCAAACACTCGTGGGCCATCTTCTGATGATTTTCCAGGTGCATTAGTGGGGAGCTGGATCTGAAGTGGAGCAACTAGGTCTTGAACCCATGCTCATATGGGACGCTGGTGTCACAGGTGGCGGTTTAGCCCACAGTGCCAGCCTCTGTTTCTATCCTTTCTGAGTCACCTCTCATTGAGTGGCACAGTCATTTGCCAAATACTTGAGTACTTCAGAAGGTCGGTGGAAAATGGAATTAAAGGATAAATTTAATTTGGTGCAAAAATATTTAGAAATCCATGTAGTTTTTTCATAATATGTATTTTCCATGACTTTTTGAAAACCCCTCTAGTTTATACAATCTTGAAGTTATTGTCTAATAGAAGTCAAAGCTCTACTTTGGGGGATAACCTTTTCCCAAAAACTTTTCAAGGGTCTTTTGGAATTTGAGATTTTTTTTAAATTTTCTATTGGATTTATATAGAAGAAATTTAGCTTGTGTATATTTTGTTGATTTATAACACCTTATGAGGCTTTTCTCGTTTTCAGTGTAGTTGGCAACACTGCAGTTTGTAGTAATTTCTCAGATACCAACTGGCAGTTAGCCAGAGGGGAACTTTGCTTGTTATAAGACTGAAGCAACTTTGGGGCTGAAATTTCATTTGAGTGACGCCCTTGTTCACCGGCTGCCAGCAAACGTTTCATCATTTGGTGTTGGGATGATTTTCTACTTGTCTATTGCTGCTAAGCAAACCATTCTAAAGCTCAGAGTCACCAAGCAGTTTGTTATTATGATAAACGATAACCCTGTGTGTCAGGAATTCGGACAACACAGCGGCACAGCTCCTCTCTGTGCCACCACCCTGGGTAGCAGCAGCTGGTGTGACAGGAGTGGCTGAGAGGTAAAGTTGCTGCATTCAGCCGGCAACTCCCAGTGTGCTTTGGCTGTGTCCAAGTGACCAGCTTGGGCTTCCTCACTGAATAGCAGCCTCAGGGCAGCCACACTCCTTGCTGGGCTCTAAGAACAAGTCTTCCAGCGTTAGAAAGTAGGAGTCGCTTAGTCTCCTAAGGCTCAGCCCAGAAATTAGCACAGCATCTTCTCTGCTACATTCTGTTGGTTCAGTTTTCTCAGAAACCACCCTGACCCTGCCCTACAGATTCTTCACCTCCCTTTATTTATTTTATTTATTTTTTTTAATTTGGGGGCCAATGATAAAGAGGCACAGATCTCATCTCTGCTGGTTCACTCCCCAGATGCCCGCAGGGGCTCAGCCAGGACCAAAGGCAGGGGACTGGAACTCAATCCAGATTTCTCATACAGAGACCCAACTAGTCAAGCCATCATTGCTGCCTCCCAGGGTCTGCATTGGCAGGAAGTTGGAGTAAGGGCCCAAGATGTGAACTGAACCTAAGTGTTCCAACATGGGACACAGGTGTCTCCACTGCTAAGCTAAGTGCCCCTTCCATACTTCTTTTCTAAAAAATATAATAAATTTTAGTGTGCATACTGGACATTTACAACATGATGTTATAGGATGCATATGAATAGTACAGTGGTTACTGTATGGAACAGATTAACATTTCTATCTCACATAGTTTTTTGCGAGAATTACAGCAAAAATCTACTTATTTAGTTAAAAAAAAAAAACCCTAATACAGTACATTTTTTTATTAACGGTAGCCCCCATATTATCAAAAAGATAAGAGATAGCAAATGTTGGTGAGGGTATGGAGAAAAAGGAACCGCAGTACCCTATTGGTGAAAGCATATGTTGGCACAGTCATTATAAAAAACAGTATGGAGGTTCCTAAAGAAAGAATTAAAAACAGAACTGCCATATAGCCCAGCCATCCCTTTCTAGGGTGTATCCCAGAAAGGTGGTGAAATGACCACTTCATAAAGATGTCTGCACTCCCATGTTCACTGCAGTGTCACTGACAATAGCCAAGAGATGGACACAGCCCAAGAGTCATTCACAATAGCCAAGAGATAGACATGGCCCAAGCCAATGAATGAATTTATAAATGTGATACACATGCACATGCACTAATGGACTAATAACGGACTATTATTCAGCCTAAAAAGAAAAAAAGACTAGACTTCACCTCCTGATGGAGAGAATAGCAAAGAATTTGCAATAATCTTTACCATTCATGATGAATCAATAATCCTTGATATTTATTGCATCCTTATAAAAAGGAGATTAGTTTTATTTTGCTCTGCATTGGCCTTAAGAAGGTAGATATTCAGCTGCAATTTCTTTCAGAGTTTTTTCTATATTAAGATTATTGAGAGCAAACATTTGGTTGGAAACTCAAACTCTGACTCTGCAATTATTCAAAGAATATGCATATGTGTAGGATGCTTTGCTTTACTGATTTTTTTTTTTTACTAATATCACTCAATTTTTATTTGCTTTTTGGGAACATCCAAATAATCATATGACATAAATATTCTCAAATATTATTTTTTTTTACATTTTTTAAAATTTTTTTATTAAACTTTTATTTAATGAATATAAATTTCCAAAGTATAGCTTATGGGTTACAATGGCTTCCCCCCTCCCATAACTTCCCTCCCGCCCGCAACCCTCCCCTTTCCCGCTCCCTTTCCCCTTCCATTCATGTAAAGATTCATTTTCAATTCTCTTTGTATACAGAAGATCAGTTTAGTATATATTAGGTAAAGATTTCAACATTTTGCCCATATAGCAACATAAAGTGAAAAAACTACATTGGATTACTAATTATAGCATTAAATAGCAATGTACAGCACATTAAAGACAGAGATCCTACATAATTTTTTTTCAAATTAATTAATTTTCTATGAAATTTCCATTTTAACACCAGGTTGTTTTTTTTCATTTCCAATTCTCTTTATATACAGAAGATCACTTCAGTAAGTAATTAGTAAAGACCTCATCAGTTTGTGCCCACACAGAAACGCAAAGTATAAAAATACTGTTTCAGTACTAGTTATAGCATCACTTCGCTTTAGACGACACATTAGGGACAGATCCCACATGGGATGTAAGTACACAGTGACTCCTGTTGCTGATTTAACAATTTGACACTCCTGTTCATGGCGTCAGTAATCTCCCTAGGCTCTAGTCATGAGTTGCCAGGGCTATGGAAGCCTTTAGAGTTCGCTGACTTTGATCTTATTCCGATAGGGTTATAGTCAAAGTGGAAGTTCTCTCCTCCCTTCGGAGAAGGGTACCTCCTTCTTTGATGGCCCCATTCTTTCCACTGGGATCTCACTCACAGAGATCATTCATTTAGGTCTTTTTTTTTTTTTTTTCCATGATATCTTGGCTTTCCATGCCTGCTATACTCTCATGGGCTCTTCAGCCAGATCCGAATGCCTTGAGGGCTGATTCTGAGGCCGGAGTGTTGTTTAGGACATCTGCCATCCTATGAGTCTGCTGTGTATCCCACTTCCCATGTTGGATCTTTCTCTCCCTTTTTGATTCTATCAGTTAGTATTAGCAGATACTTGTCTTGTTTGTGTGATCTCTTTGACTCTTAGACCTATCAGAGCTATCAATTGTGAGCTGAAATTGATCACTTGGACTAGTGCGATGGCATTGGTACATGCCATCTTGATGGGATTGTGTTGGAATCCCCTGCACATTTCTAACTCCACCATTTGCGGCCAGTCCGATTGAGCATGTTCCAAATTGTTCATCTCCTCCCTCTCTTTTTCTACTCTTAGATTTAACAGGGATCACTTTTCAGTTAAAATTTAAACACCTAAGAATAATTGTGTGTTAATTATTGAGTTCAACCAATAGTACTAGAACAACAACAACAACAACAAATACTAAAAAGGATAAAGTATTACATTGTACATCTAAAGTCAGGACAGGAGCTGATCAGTTCATTGTTGCTTATAGTGTCCATTTCACTTTACTGATTTTTTTTTAAGATTTATTTATTTATTTGAAAGGCAGAGTTACAGAGAGGCACAGAGAGAGACGGGGAGAGAGAGAGAGAGAGAGACGGGGAGAGAGAGAGAGAGAGGTCTTCCATCCATTGGCTCACTCCCCAGATGGCCTCAACAGCCAATCTTAAGCCAGGAGCCAGGAGCTTCTTCCAGGTCTGCCACATGGGTGCAGGGGCCCAAGGACTGGGGCCATCTTCTACTGCTTTCCCAGGCCATAGCAGAGAGCTAGATCAGAAGTGGAGCAGCCAGGATTTGAACCACTGCCTATATGGGATGCTGGCAATGCAGGCGGCAGCTTTACCTGCTACTCAATAGCACCGGCCCTGAATATTTTCTAGAGAAGTTTAAGACACAGTGTCTGATACCCCACCATACCCCAGCTCTCGAGGATTATAATTTTCATTTTGTAGGTGAAGGAGCTGGGGCTCCGAGTGACTGAGCCACTCATTCCAGATCATAAGACTGATTGCCATGGTGGCAGAGACAGGTTAGTTTATGCTTTCACTGATGGCTTCTTTGGATTCATTTTTTCTTTAGATTTATTTATTTGAAAGATAGAGTGACAGAAAGGGAGAGACAGAGATAGAGAGAGAAATCAATCTTCTATCTGCTACACATTGTATGCAGCTCCCTCACATCCCCCCCTCCGAATTCTTTTTTTTTTTTTATTAAAGATTTATTTATTTGAAAGAGCTACAGAGGGAAAGAGAAGAGAGAGACACCCCATCCGTTGGCTTACTCCCCAGATAGCCGCAATGGCTAGGGCTGAGCCAGGCCAAAGGCAGGAGCCGGGAGCTTCTAGGTCTCCCACATGGGTGGCAGGGGCCCAAGGACTGGGGCATCTTCCACTGCTCTTCCCAGGCCATCAGCAGGGAGCTGGATTGGAAATGGAGCAGCCGGGACACAAATGGCTCCCATATGGGATGTCAGCACTGTAGGCGGTGGCTTAACAGGCCACGCCATCTCACAGCATCAGCCCCTCTAAACTTTCTTTTTTTTTTTTTCTTTTTTTTTTCTTTTTTTTTTTTATCAGGCAGAGTTAGACAGAGAGAGAGAGACAGAGAGAAAGGTCTTCCTTCCGTTGGTTCACCCCCCAAATGGCCGCTACGGCTGGCGTTGCACTGATCCGAAGCCAGGACAGGTGCTTCCTCCTGGTCTCCCATGTGGGTGCAGGGCCCACGGACCTGGGCCATCCTCCACTGCACTCCCGGGCCACAGCAGAGAGCTAGACTAGAAGAGGAGCAACTGGGACAGAATCAGGTGCCCCAGCTGGGACTAGAACCTGGGGTGCCGTCATCGCAAGCAGAGGATTAGCCTAGTGAGCCACGGCGCCGGCCTAGCATCAGCCCTTCTAGATTCTTTAATACGGGTAGAAGTAAGCTGAAGACCATGCTATGAACTTTTTAGAAATAGCATCCTTTTGAGTATAGACCTCCTAGCATGAAAAGAAGATCCCTTGTTTCAGGCAAATACTTGGTGTTTGTATGGCCCTAGAGGACATGTTTTCTCACTCTTTGTCCACATTGCACAACCTGCTGACTGGTGATAGAGGTATTGTTAGCAACATTGTTTCTCAAATGGGGAAACAGAGGTATGGAGAGGCTGAGTAGCCTGCTTTTAGGTCACACAGCTGTGAGAGCTGGGACCCAAGTCCAGAGCTTCAGATTTTGCATCCTGTCGTTCTCACCAGGATCCCCTGCACCCCTCACCCCGAGTTCTTGGCCACACCCATGGTTTAGTTGCACAGGACAGGACCCGGAGACAGAAATGGCTGGTCTCACCCAGAGTGGTTAGAGGATGGTATCACCAACATCGTTACAGGAAATGGGAACACTTTCTAACATCAGGCAGTTTCGAGTCTGGCTGGCTGTCTCCAGGGAGAACTAATACTGTTAGGATTTCTCCTGATGCATGTGAAATCAGTTGCTACAGCAGTGAGCACTGTTTCTTGAAACTTGCTGACAGCAACCGGTCTTGAGAATGGAATGTCTCCCCTGTTCATCACATTTCTGATGCTGGCTCCACCCTTCCTGCACCTCTCCTATGCCCGCGTCCCACCATGGGCACTTCCTGGTCAGAAGGAGGGTCTCTGCTCACCTCCCTGGATAGATGTGTTGACAGTGGCCTTGGGAACACAGGCTGATTGTGGTTCATAGCCGGCAGGGACCTCGTCTGTATTGGTCACCCCTACAAACCTTAGAAGAGTGCTGGGCTCAAGTCCTGTACACATGCGTGTGCAGGTCACGCACAGACACACATGGATATATTCGTAATGAATGAATGAACTAGTGACTGCAGTTCTTTAAACCTGTGTGTTTGCACACAGCCATGTCTTTGCACATGCTGGATCCTCTCCAGAATGCCTTTCCCTCCCTCTTCCTTTTCAGCCTCTTTATTAGTTTGTCAAACTTCATCTGGTGCTGTCCAGAATGTAGGGCAAGACAGGTCTCCTAACTTTAGTTGTTATATGTGTATCTATATATTTTTAAAACGCTGGGAACAGATACGTGAAGGACTTTTTTTTTAAGATTTATTTATTGAAAGAGTTACAGAGAGAGGTAGAGACAGAGAGGTCTTCCATCTGCTGGTTCCATCCCCAGATGGCTGCAATGGCTGGGAGCCATGCCGATCCAAAGCCAGGAGCCAGGAGCTTCTTCCAGCTCTCCCACATGTGTTCAGAGGCCCAAGGACTTGGATCATCTTCTGCTACCCCAGGCCATTGCAGAGAGCTGGATCGGAAGAGGAGCAGCCGGAACTAGAACCGGCACCCATACGGGATGCCAGCACTTCAGGCCAGGGCTTTAATCCACTGTGCCACAGCGCCAGCCCCCGAAAGACTTCCCTAGAGTTGGCGCCTTCCCCAAGGGCCCCAAAGAGAAGGGTCCGAGGGGTGTTTGTGCCATGCCCGGGAGGAGTCCCAGAGCCTGGTAGTGTGGACGGGAACTTGAAGCTATGTCCCTGTTCAGTATGGAAGATGTCCCCTACCAGAAAGGAGGCACAGATTCCATTTTCAAAGAGCAATGGAATTCCTCTAGGTCTAGGATATTGTAAGACATTGGAGCAGCCTGTTAGATTTAGACTTCTAATTGGCAGACAACCTTGTGGTGACACTCTCTTGAGATCTCTTGCCCATCATCTTTCTTTTCCTCTTTTCCATCAGATCATCTCATAAAACCCAGGTCTGTTTGATATTTCAGTCACCTACAATAGCCAGCCTGTGGTAAGTAATTCACTAGGTATTCCTGGCTGGGCTTCATTGCTTTCCAAAAGCTTTTGCTTTTTGATAAAACAATATTCACATTATATTTTGGGGATTTTGCCATGTGACAATGTCAAGTTTGCATTTTTACCTGTTGGATGTTTTGGTTTCTTTAAGAAAAGAAGAAAATAAGGCTTTTTGCAGATAGCTTGTATTGTATGTTAGAATATGATATGTTAAAATCCACAAGAGAGGGCCGGCGCCGTGGCTCAATAGGCTAATCCTCCGCCTGTGGCGCCGGCACACCGGGTTCTAGTCCCGGTCGGGGCACTGGATTCTGTCCTGGTTGCCCCTCTTCCAGGCCAGCTCTCTGCTATGGCCCGGGAGTGCAGAGGAGGATGGCCCAAATGCTTGGGCCCTGCATCCCATAGGAGACCAGGAGAAGCACCTGGCTCCTGCCTTCGGATCAGCGCGATGCACCACCGCAGCGGCCATTGGAGGGTGAACCAACGGAAGGAAGACCTTTCTCTCTGTCTCTCTCTCTCTCTCTCTCTCACTGTCCACTCTGCCTGTCAAAAAAAAAATCCATAAGAGATATAGAAGTCATCTAAATCCTTTGGGGGAACCAAAGAGACGTAGAAGTCATCTCTCCCTGTCTCACAGAGATTTCCCCTACATCTGCTAGCATGATGATAACGCATTTGTGGGGAGTGAAAATCAGTAGCCTGCCCGGGAACTTGGGCTATTGCTGATCATTTCTCATTGTTTCTTTTCAGTCCAACTTACCTGAAGCCCACATTCAACCCCAGAGTATTGAGTAGTTGAAGAAAGACAGATGTGAATTATAGTGTAATTGAGTTCATATGTCATTATGACAGGCAATGGAATAAACCTCTGTATTATTTTACGTTTAGCCAGAAAAGCTGTGAAGCTATTTATTCTGTTTCTCTGGGTCCCCAGAGGGCCCTTTCTTTTTCTCTGCAACACACACCTGCTTGCCAGTGCCTAATAGAAATTTATAGAATCTAAATATGGAACCTTTTAAATTTCAGAGAAGTCACCAGGTAAGACAGCCCAGTGGAGGTAAGGTGACAAGAGAGGCAAATTTCACAACTAATTCAGTATATTGGAGAGGATATAAAGATTAGTATAAAGCAATTAAACAATTATAATTTAATAAATCACAAAAGTAAAATTCTATAAAGTTATATGGTGGTAGAGAGAAGGTGTGGAACAAATTGGCAAGGAGTTACTCCTGCCTCTGGGTCTGGACGTTGAAATTCACGAGTTGGATGGAGTGAGCCTTTTGAAGACTTAGGTGCTACCTCACCTCCATATTTGGGAGAACAGACTGTCAAAGCAATAGGAGGAAGAGGCAGCAGTAACAGAACAGAAAAATCCAAAAAGGAGCCCTAGTTCTGCACCTTGCTAGTTTCTCGACCTGGGCTTGATCACCAAGCCTCAGTTGCTTCATCTGTAAAATGGAGATGACATTAATTCCTGTGTCTCCCAGAATTGTTCCTTATCAAATGAAATGACATTAATAAACTGTAAAGCCTCATGCAAAGGTTTGCCATCATCCTAGCTCTATGACATTATATATAAGAGCATCAGAATGAGATAGGATAGTTTGCACAGGTGCAGTTTGAATTCAGTCACTCTCATGCCTTTTTGACAGTAGCTTTAAGGTACAGAGAAGCAGTGAAATGTTACGAGTGAAATATTCTGTGTTCAGCTAGGAAGAAAGCTCCACCACCCCTCCTAGCTATCTGGGTGATACATAATTTAAAGCAATGCATGAAATCTCTTGGTCACCTTACAAATGTATCACTAGACCTTCATCAGCAGTTCCAGTGGAGCTGCACCTGTTTGGCGTGGCCTGCAATCTAGGCGTCTGGGAGTAAGCCAAAATTAGGCGGTCGCAATCCTAGATCTCTCCTTTGTCAAGTCACTGCAGCAGTGAGCCTGATTTCAAAATAAGAAGTCTAACATGTTGATAAGTAAGGACTCTTCTATCTTTAAAGGTGTGGGTTTGCAGAAGAGTTTGTTGCTTGTTTTCTTGTGTTGTTTTCCTTTTGCTTAATCTCCTTTTTGCAGATCACTTCTATAGCATTCAATTTTGAAGTTAAATTTTAATTTTCTTTTTTTTTAAAGATTTATTTATTTATTTCAAAGAGTTACACAGAGAGAGGAGAGGCAGAGATGGAAAGAGAGAGAGAGAGAGAGAGAGATGGTTCACTCCCCGATTGGCCACAATGGCCAGAGCTATGCTGATTTGAAGCCAGGAGCTTCCTCCAGGTCTCCAACTTGGGTGCAGGAACCCAAGGACTTGGAACATCTTCTACTGCTTTCCCAGGCCATAGCAGAGACCTGGATCAGAAGTGGAGCAGCTGGGACTCAAACTGGTGCCCATATGGGATGCTGGCACTTCAGGCCAGGGCATTAACCTGCTGCGCCACAGCGCCGGCCCCTACATTTTAATTTTTAAATCATTGTAAATTCACATGAAGTTGTAAAAAAAATAATGTAGAAGGCTGTTGTGTATATTTTACCCTGTTTCCTCTAGTGGCAATGTCTTGCAAAGCTGTTGTACCATATCATAGCCAGGGTACTGATACTGACAGAGTCAAGATATAGGAAACATCCATTATCACAAGGATCCCCTTCCCTCCCCGTGACCTTGCCCTTAATCTCAGGTAACCCACTGATCTTTTTCTACTTCCATAATGTCATTTCCAGAATGTTGCGCAAGTGGACTCATGTAGTTTGTAATCTCATGGTTGACTTCATCTCCAGCTGGACATAATTCTCTAGAGTTTCATTAAAATAGTTGCAGATCTCAGTATTTCACTCCTTTTTTATTGGTGAGTTGTTTTCCATAGGATTCTGAATCACCATTGGTTAAACCATTCACCCACTCAAGGATCTCTAGGTTGTTTCCAGTCTGAGGCCATTATGAATAAAGCTGCTATAAATATTCATGTACTAATTTTTATGTGAACATAAGTCTTCTTTCTTTATGAATGCTTTAGTTACCTGAGGTCTGAAAATAGTAAATAGAATTACTACCTACCTGGAATGGAATTCTTCCTACCTGAATGCAGAATATTTCACTCAGAACATTTCACTGCTTCTCTGTACCTTAAAGCTACTGTCAAAAAGGCATGAGAGTGGCTGAATTCAAAATATTAAATGGAAAATTCTAAAATCATTGGTAAATTTTAAATTGTAAACCATTCTGAGTAGTGTGATGAAATCTTGAGCCTTTCCACCTTTGTCTTGACTGGGATGAAAACCATCCCTTTGCCCAGCACATATGATGTATGCATGGCAATTAGTCACTAAACTGTCTCTCTCTCTTTTTTTTAGATTTATTTATGTATTTGAAAGGCAGAGTTAGAGGCAGAGAGAGAGAGAGAGCCAGCGAGCAAGCACTTCCATCCTCTGGTTCACTCCCCAGATGGCTACCATGGCCAGAGCTGAGCCAATGCAAAGTCAGGAGCCAGGAGCCAGGAGCTTCTTCCAGGTTGCAGCTTCTTCCATGCTGTTGCAGGGGCCCAAGGACCTGGACCATCTTCTACTGCTTTCCCAGGCTCTAGCAGAGAGCTGGATCAGAGGTGGAGCAGCAAGGACTTGAGCTGGTACCCATGAGGGATGCCAGCACTGCAGGTGGCAGCTTTACCTGCTATGCCACAGTGCCTGCCCCACTAAGCCGTCTCTTACCATCTATTGTGGTTTCACAATGCTTATGTTCAAGTAACTTGTTTTGTATAATAGTTGTGTTAAAATGCAAAAGTAGTGATGTTGGCAATTTGGATATGCCTGAAAGAAGCCATAAAGTGCTTCCTTTCATGGAAGTTCTTAATAAGGAAAGGAAAAAAATCATATGTCAGGGCTGCTAGGATATACAGTAAGGACAGTTCTTTTATCTGTGAAAGCATGAAGAAAGAAGAAGAAATTCACACTTCAACTTGCAATAATTATGGCTACCCTATGTGGTCAGTGCTTAGTCATTCACCTCACCTCATCTCTTCATGTAAGCATTGTACCTCACATCATCACAAGAAGAATAGTACAAAATATCTTGAGAGAGCAAACACATTTACATAACTTTTATTGGAATATATTAGTATACTTGTTTGGCCTCATTACTGTTATTAATCTTTTATTTACCTCATTTATAAATTAAACTTGATCATATGTACACTTGTTTAGGTAAGATACCCTGTATTTAGGGTTCACTGCTGTCCATGGTTTCAAATATCCACTGGGGATTTTGGAACGTGTCTTCCTTGGATAAGGGAGGGATACTGTACTTTCACCCCTTCTGTACTGTTCTGTTTAAAATGAGTTCTAGTTGACAGTATATAACTGAATCAAACTTTTATAATCCAGTCTGTCACACTGTATCTTTAAATTGATTTATTTAGACCATTTGTATTTAATGGAATTAGTAATCTGTGAGAACTCTTGGTTGTCATTCTCGCTGTTTTTTGGTCTTTTTCTTGCTTTACCTGTACATGTTTTAGAATTCCGTTTTTATTTCTCAATGATTTTTAGTGTATCCATTTGCACATATTTTAGTGGTTGCTTTTGGTGCTACATTATGTACCTGTATAATTTATCAAAGCCTGCTATTGACATTTAAGTAGTTTAAGTGAAATATATAAACCTTGCCTCCTTTTACCCTTCTCCATTTATAATATATTTGTCCTAAATATTTCATCTACATACACTTAGAACTAGATCAGTTTTTTAATCTTAATCTCACCATCAAGCATAATTTAGAAAGTTCAAGAAGAAGGGAGAGCCCATTCATTTATCTGTGCTTTTGCTTATCACACTCTTCCTTCCTTCCTGATCTTCCAAGTTTTCTTCTTTAGAGAGAATGTCCTTTAAGTATACTTTCAGAGTAGGTATGTTGCTAAGAACTCTCCTTAGTTTTCCGTCCTCTGAGAATGTCTTTCATTCCTGAGTGATATTTTTGCTGGATACAGGACTCTGGGTTATCAGTTGCTGCCATTACCTCCTGGCTCCTATATTTTCTGATGAGAGAGCCACTGCCATTTGAGTTGTTCTTCCCTACAGGTAAGATGGTGTTTCTCTCTTGCTGATTTCAAAGTCTCCTCTTTGTCCTTTATTTTCCAAAGTTTACTTTTCATGTGTCTTGGTGTGGATTTCTTTGGCTTCTTCTGCTTAGGGTTCACTCATCTGCTGAGTCTATAGGTATATACCGCTCGCCAAGTCTGGGGAGTTTTCAGCCTTTAATTTTTTTCCTGTCTAGCCCCTCCCCCGCCTCCCTCATCCAGGAATGTAATGACACATATGTTAGATTTGTTGTTGTTGTTACAGTCTCACAGGTCACTGAGGCTTTGATCATTTTTACAATCTGTTTTCTCTCTGTTGCCCAGATTGATAATTTGTACTAGTCCATGTTCAGACACTGATTCTTCCCTTTCTCCCTGCTTTCTGCTGCTAAACTCTTCCAGTAAGTTTTTCATTTTGGTTATTTTATTTTTTAGTTCTAAAATTCCATTTGGCTTTTCTTTAGGACATCTATTTCTTCTCTGACACAGATTTTTCTTTTAATTTATTTATTTGAGAGGCAAGGGGGTGTGTGTGGAGAGAGAAATCAATCTTTCATCCACTGGCCCATTCCTCAAATGCCCATAACAGCTGGCACTGGGCCAGGCAAAGCCAGGAGCTGGGAACTCAGCTCAGATCTCTCACTTGAGTTAGGAACCCCATTATTTGAGCCATCACCACTGCCTCCCAGGGCCTGCATTGGTAGGAGCTGTAATCAGATATCAAAGCCATAAGGAGTGGGGGCAGCTCAACCAGTGTTTAAACACTAGGCCAAACATTTCTCCTGTCTATTCTGAGGCTGCCATTTATTTTCAGGAGCTATTTTCTGGTTTGCTTTAAACATATTCATAATTGCATGGAAGCAGTTTATTGTGGCTGCTTTAAAATCTTTGTCAGGTAATCCTAAAATCTCTCTCATCTTGGTGTTGACGTCTGTTGATTGTCATTTTTCATCAAGTTTGAGGCCTTCCTGTTTCTTGCTGTGACAGGTGATTTTAATTGAAAACAGAAGATTTTTGTATTGTGCTTTGAGACGGGGACTGCATAGAAACCTGCTTTCAGTGGCTTCTTCTGCCATGGCTTTGGTTAGGGGAGGTTACTGCCTGGGTGGAGGCGGAAGCCAGGTATCATCATTGCACACGCTGTATTCCTCATTATTGAGCATTCTTCATGGGCAGGGGTGGAAGTTCCAGCTCTCCTAGTGGGCTCCTATGACAATGCCATGGAAGTAACCTTGTTACCTACTAGCAGTAGTGGAAGTCCTGTCTCTCCCCCTTGGCATTTTCTCCACCCACCACTCCCCTGAGGGTGCAAAGACACCTGATGTCAGCCACATGAGAGTAGAATCCTAGGATCCCCACTGGAGCTTTGTTGTGTGGGTGGAGGTGGGTTCACATTTTATTCTGTGGTGTTGGGCTGGAGTAGAGCATTTGTTTAAAGGTTTTCTATCTTACTAGGCTACCCCTATCCTGAAGAGAACAGGCTTCTGTGAAAGTGGTGGTGTTTTGGTTTGGTTTGGTTTGGTTTTTCTGTCTGTGCACTTCGGTGTTTCCAGGGTGCTGGCTTCTTAAGCTGTAAGTTTGGGGTAGATGAGGCAAACAGAAATTAAAAACAACCCAGTGATGGGTTGTTCTGGGGGTCCTGAGATCCCGAGCCACCTGCCTTTCTCTGCTTCTGAGTCTTCTTGTGTGTGTTTTCTATCTGATATGCAGAGTTTTAGTCATTATAGTTATCAGGAGAAGTAAGGGAAACTGTCCCTTCATCTTCCAGAAGTGGAAGTTCTAGAGCTTTCATTTGTAGTCAGCTTGGATTTTTTCAAGCTCTATTTTATGAACACGCTGCACAACGTAGCAAGCCAGAAGGCTGCAAAACCGCCTGCAGGAAGCATTTGTTTCCAGGGTTTATGTAAGAGGAAAAGTGTCTGTCACGTGCGTGGCATTGGCACTTCGTGCATAATTTCAGTTAATCCTCAGAAGAATGCTCCAAGGGGGATGTTATTAACCCTGACATGCAGAGGTGAGAGCTGAAGTTTAGAGAAATGAAGTAACTTGTTCCAGATCACACAGCTCGTCAGTGGCAGAGCCAGGACTTGAAGCCAGTGTTGCCCACAGTTTTCTACCTGCCCCGTGCCTCTGTCAGCCAGTTAGCTCACCAAAGACAGATGCTCTCTCCTGCATATGTACCTAGGAAATCCAGGCAATCTCAGGCCAGTTTTCACATAGGTGAAACATATTCATATATGTTTGGTTATGTGCATAAGTGTAGGTACAATTTTATAGTTACAGAGGAGTTCCATATTTAGGATAGGTCATTAATAAATATTTATGATAGCAAATTAAGGAATGACTATAATATTTATATGTTCCAATATTGCTATAAAAAGGTGAACTCATAATAGATCCCACATGTGAATAAATACCTATCGAATCATAAATAAAGAATTCATTGATGAATTTAGTAGGGATGCTTGCTTTTGGGAGGAAGGAAACATTTCCCTTAGAACCTAAGACATTTCAATGCAGAATATCCAGATAATTTTCTTTAGGGTGTAAAAAATCTTTGATTCCACGTAAGATGAAGAAGCTGATACTAACTGTAGTACACAGTCATTTCTAAGCCCAGCATTTCAACCCCCGTTCAAGTGTAAAATATCTTGTTGTGGCAAAATTCTTTTTTGAGGAGCTCAGTAGACTGTAATGAGTTTGGATCTATTTCCTGTCTCTGAAATTTTACTTAAAGAAGTCATCTTAAATCTCTTTCCTCCCTCCATTTTTTTGTTTTCCTCAATATTTGGCAATACTTGAATACCTTGGAGGGTTTCAATTTTGAGACAACTATGAATAATTCAAGCTTAAACTTGCATTCATTTTTTTCCAAGTTCAAAATTGGACTTTTTTTTTTTGGCTGTTTATGAACCATAGAAAGTATTTTTGCATGAATCTTGATGTGAATGGAATGGGAGAGGGAGCGGGAGATGGGAGGGTTGCGGGTGGGAGAGAAGTTATGGGGAGGGGGAAGCCATTGTAATCCATAAACTGTACTTTGGAAATTTATATTTACTAAATAAAAGTTTAAAAAAGAAAGTATTTTTGCAAGATAGTTATTGAAAAGAAATACTGTTAAAGGAAATACAGCATGTAATATACTATTTGTTGAAAACATACAAGTATGGCATTACATGTATGATGAAAATATTTCCGATTTGCAAATTTTAAGAGTATCCTGCCCCTGCTGAGTTTGGAAAAACAAAATGACACTTGCTGGTATCCTGTCTGGAGCCAGGCACTATTCTGGCTTTTAGAATATCATCTGTCACATCATTATACAGGTTGACTTTCCCTTATCTGAAATGCTTGAGACCCTAAGTGTTATATATTTTGGAGTGTTTTGGGCTTCAGAATATTTGCATATTTTTTACTGGTTGAACATGCCGAATCTGAAAGTGTGCAACTGAGAATTCTCCAAGGCTCAGGTGTTTTGCCTGGCAGTTCGGGTGCCAGTTAGGATACCCATGCCTCACATTGCAGCATCTGGGTTCAATGTGCAGCTCCAGCTCCTGATTCCAGCATCCTGCAAGTGCAGGCCCTGGGAGATGGTGGTGATGACTCAAGTGGTTGAGTTCATGTCACCCATCTGAGGCAAGATAGAAACAAGAATCACAAAATCCAGCCACTCCTGACCTGACATATATTCATCTCCCACCCAAAGACATATCAATCTCCAGCTATGTGTTGCTCCACCGCACTCCAAACCAGTCAGGAGCACAGAGAGTTCACACCCTGATCACAAAAGACTTCCTACTATCCCATCAGGGACTCCCCCAAGCTTACATGCATGCCCCAAATAACCAATATGACTAATATTTGACTTTTTTTAGGGAGACAGTGGTGGGCAGAACCACCACTTTGATCATGTTGTGTGCCTACAGAAGACCTGGTACACACCGAAGCACCATCTGCCAAGGGGGAACCATCACACCTCCCCACCTGATGAAAACCTCTGCCAAGCTCCCCTCATTGAGTGCGTTGGTGGATCCTTTTCCCACTGTGCTGTCTCCATGGTGCTTCAGCAAGAGCCACAGTAAACCTTGTCGGAGTGGCACATTGGCCTCTTACCGATTTCTATTACAAGGGAATCAAAGTACCTTGGGTTGGTATCACTGTGGTCCCTCACTGTTGTGGGCATTTGAGGAAAGAAGCAGAGGATAGGAGCTCTCTGCCTCTCAAATAAATCAATAAAGTTAAAAAAAAAAAAATGAGGGGCCGGCGCTGTGGCATAGTGGGTAAAGCCGCCACCTGTAGTGCCGGCATCCCATATGGATGCCAGTTTGAGTTCCGGCTGCTCCACTTCCAATCCAGCTCTCTGTGATGGCCTGGGAAAGCAGCAGAAGATGGCCCAAGTCCTTGGGCCCCTGCATTCTTGTGGGAGACCTGGAGGAAGCTCCTCACTCCTGGCTTTGGATTGGCTTAGCTCCAGGCATTGTGGCCAATTGCGGAGTGAACCAGAGGATGGAGACCTCTCGCGCTCTGCCTCTCCTTCTCTTTCTTTGTAACTCTAAGTAAATAGAGTAAATAGTAAATCTAAAGAGTAAATAGTAAACCTTAAAAAAGAAAAAAGAAAGAAAGAAAAAAAGAATCCAAAATAAGAGACTTTTTGAGTATTATGACTTTCCAGGAATTTCTGATGAGGGTATTAGGGGTGCTCAATCTGTATCTACTTTTCCAGGTTGGAAATTAGGGTTCAGAAAGATTAAATAATGGAGTGATAGAACTGGAGTTGAACCTACTCTTCATGATTTTTCCAAGACACTATCATCCACACCATGCCAAAAGCTAAGGAAAACTTAACCTCTTGTGTTCTAAACAGAGTTATTAAAAATTCATTTCCTAGCATAGTGCCAACTGGATTCCTTCTGTTCTTCGGTCGTATTCCTCATTCACCCAGCCATTTATTCTATTTTGTCCTAGTCCAAAGTTTTGCGATTCTGACAGTATGTCAAAATCACCTGAGGAGCTTTTTAAGAATATAAATGTCAGGGACCTACCGCTGCCCAGAGATTCTGGTTTTGTACCTGGGGTAGGGGCCAGGCAGGTATTTTTAGACTGTGCGAATTTCTGGGTGAGGTTAGCACTTGGATCCACAGAGTGAAACAGATTGCTCTCCCTAGCACCAGTGGGCCTCATCCTGTCAACTGAAGACCCGAATAGAAAGGAAGGAACTCCTCTTGCCAGACTGCCTTTCAGCTGGGACATTGGTTTTTTACTTTCTTTTTAACCACAAGTAGTCAGTTGATTAAAATCGTTGGTTGGCTTAGCCATCTGCCATGGTGACTGCAGCCTCCTCCTGGCTCAGAGCTGATGGAAGTGATCTGCTTAACCTTCTCAGAAGGGCCGTGGATTGTCACCTGGAACCCATCCCACGTCTTAGGCCTTCACCACAGGGTGTTTTTCTTGTAGTGGCTCGCAATGTCTTGGTAGGCATCCGAACTGGTCCTTTCACTCCCAGATCCTCTCCCTTTGCCCCTCTGATCAAGTCAGCACGCACCTTCTCCGGGACTTGCCGTTGTGGCTGGCTGGTCAGGGTGACCTTAATTCGGTGAACAACCTCCTCTGGTTCCATGGGCAACTTGCCGCCCGGCTTTCTGACCAAGCTGTTCCTCAGCGAGAGCGAACAGCGGTGAGTCAGGAGCAGGAGCAGGCAAAAAGACGCTTTGCAGCTACCGCATCTTCCCCAGAAGGTGGTGGTGTCCTTACCTTTGAACTCAAACTGAAACATTGGCTCTCTCCGGCTCTCGAGCCTGCTGGCCTACAGACTGGAATTCGCACCGTCAACCCCTTCATTCTCTAGCTTGCCTGTGCAGATTTGAGACGTGCCAGTCTCCATCATCTCTCAAACCAATCCTTTGCTGTAGAAGCACACATCCTGTGGGTTCTGTTGCGGGTCAGTCTGCTAAGGGGCCTGGCCACATGGCCAGTGCTGGACTTGGGGTCTAGAACCCAGCACTCAGCGAGGAAGTGATTATTAGCCAAAGAGACAAGAGAAAGATGAATCAAAGTGGGGTGCAGGACAGTCCATGGGAGCACTTAAGGGCTGAGCCCCAGCTGATGCTCTCCCAGTGGCAAGCAGGTGGTCAGAGAAGAACATGAGGTCAAAGGGTCAGAAGCAGGCAGAGAGAAGGAAAGAGTAAGTTCTAGTGTTCTGTAGCACAGAAGGGTGAATCAAGTTCACGACAATTTATTATATATCTCAAAATAGCTGTAAGAAGGGATTTCTAGCATTTCCAACACAAAGAAATAATAAATGAGGCGATGGATCTGCTAATTACTCTAATTTAGTCATTACACCTTGTATGTGTATATTGAATTATCGTACGGTATCCTATAAATAAGTACAATTATGTGCCAATTAAAAATGATAATAAAAACCAGGGTCAGAGCCCAATAGATATAATCAGAAGAAGATCAGATGGTCCTTAGTCTCACTTTAAATTCATGTGTGGCTCCATCCTGTCTTTGGATTATTGTGTTCTATTTAACACAAGTTCATGACTTGGTAACTAAATAAGACAAAAAAAGCCTTGGTTTACAATACCCTATGCTACCTGGCACCATAAATAATTGCTACCATACTAATAATATCTTCAAATATATGAACTAGCCCTTTGGAATTCCATATCTTTCAACTACATTTCATTTCATTTTAGTGTCTTTTCTGTAAACAGCAAGCTTAGGAATGATATTTTTGTTTTACCATTTGCTTTTTTTTGTTTGGCCACATTTTTCCAAACTTTGAAAAAGAATTGCTCATAAACAAACAAAGCCACAGGAGTTATTTCAGTTCAAGAGAAAGAAAATTTCAAGTGATCAAAAAAAGTCGCCAAAGTTCATCTAGCAATGCTTTTGTGACTGTATGTCACTAGTGCTTCAGTGGGACCATGTGTGAAGATAAAAGCTTCACAGTTTCCATTTCGTGCTTTATTTTCTGATGGTTTTTCCCACTGCATTTTACCTAAATATAAATAAGCAAAAAGCCAGGAGTACATTTGGAAGAAAAAGGAAGCTGTCCTTTTGAAGGGTGACTTCAAAAAGTTGGTAGAAATGTGTATTATGAAAAAATTGTGATGGATCTCAGAATTTTTTACATCAAAACAAACTTTTAATTTCATTTTCTATAAGCTTCTTATTTTACTTATTTTTAAAATTTACTTTATCTATTTTTCATTTGAAAGAGAAAGAGGGAAAAACAGAGGTCTCCCGTCCACTGGCTCATCTCCCCCAAGTGGCCACAATGATCAAGACTGGACAGGGCCAAAGCCAGGAACCAGGAGCCTCACCTGAGTCTCCCACGTGGGTGCAGGGTCCTGAGAATAAAATTATAGGTTCACACAAATTAGAGCTGGAAGGGGTTCTGAAGGTTATTGGATGTACCCACACCCTCATTTTAAAAAATATTCTGTTTATTTATTTGAAAGGCAGAGTGAAAGGGAGAGGGAGAGGGAGAAGCAGAGGGAGAGACACCTAGAGAAAGATCTTTCATCCATTGGCCTACTCCCCAAATGCCCGTAACAGCCAGTACTGGACCAAGCCCAAAAACAGGAGCAAGGGATTCCATTCCAGTCTCCCAGCTGGGTGTCAGGGACCCAAGTACTTGGGCCAGTATTTGCTACCTCCCAGGCATTAGCAGAAGACTGTTTGGGAGCACAGCCAGAACTTGAACCAGGCACTCTGAAGTGGGATGTGGACATCCAAAGCAATGGCTTAACCTGCTGCACCACAGCGCCCACCCCACCACACCCTCATTTTATAAGTGAGGAAGTCATAAGCAGTGCTAGCACCACAGTTGAACCCGGGCCCCATAAATGGTGCTTTATGATGTCATGCTTTTTGCTCTTGCAGAATGGAAGCCATTGTTGGAGCCAAGTGTGAAGTCCTCCAGAAGGCACAGGGCCATTTCAGGCGTGCTTGAGTTCTAGGTCGATGTGCATGTAGCACAGCTGGTTCTCAGCTGTTCTGTCCTGCTCCCTGAGAAAAAAAGAACTTGCAGTCTCATGTAACATGAGGCAGCCAGTCCCATGCTCCCAGGAACTCTTTTTAAAAAATGATTTTGAGCATGTTCCCTGGGGTCATTTGTCCGTCCCTCCCTCCTTCCCTCCCTCCTTCGCTTGCTTGCTTGCTTCCTTCCTTCCTTCCTTTCTTTTTTATTTTTTTGTTTTTTTTGACAGGCAGAGTGGACAGTGAGAGAGACAGAGACAGAGAGAAAGGTCTTCCTTTTGCCATTGGTTCACCCTCCAATGGCCGCCGCGGCCAAAGGCAGGAGCCAGGTGCTTCTCCTGGTCTCCCATGGGGTGCAGGGCCCAAGCACTTGGGCCATCCTCCACTGCACTCCCTGGCCACAGCAGAGAGCTGGCCTGGACCTCCCTTCCTTTTCTAAGATTGATTGCTATTTACTTGAAAGGCAGAATGACAGAGAGATAGGGAGAGAGATCTTCCATCTGTTGGTTCATTCCCCAAATGGCTGCAGTGGCCAGAGCTGGGCCTGGCTAAAGCCAGGGTCCAGGAACTCTGTCTGAGTCTCCCACATGGTTGGCAGTGGACTAAGCACTTGGCCTATCTCCTGCTGCTTTCTCGGGTGCATTAGCAAGGAGCTGGATCACAAGCAGAGCAGCCAGAACTCCAACCAGCGCTCCAGTATGAGATGCTGGCATTGCAAGCGGTAGCTGAACCCACTGCACCATAGTGCCAGCCTCTGATGTATTTCTTAAAGAATCTCTGTGGAGTGATTGTCTAACATTGTGAAGAACTTTGAGATGCCAGGGGACTGTGTTGTGAATCTAAGGTCAGTGCTGACGTAACCCCTGCCCATTGAACTGTAAGACTTTGGATCTGAAACAGTCACTGAACACTGAGGACAGGTCCTTGGCAACAACTAGGAAGTGTTCTTTCTGATAGTACATGTACTTTCCTGAGTACCTAAGGAGCCACAGAGCATTTGGCCTTGTGAAAACTTGAACTGTTTTTCTTGGAATAAGGGTTGAATCCCTATAAAGAAGCCAAAGGTAACCACATTGCTTTGAGTGGCAGAGTTGCTGGAGATTTTACGGAGAAATCATTTAAAAGGACAGCCAGTGGGAGTGGTTACAGATCTGAAGGGCTATAATGCAAATAGAAATATTTGGTTTCACTCATGAATAACCAGTTTAGATCCCTAACTGCTAAGAAGGTGGTAGCAAGCCCGCAAGTGCAGATGGTATGGAGAAGGGCCTAAGACTTTCCTAGGTCTGCATTGTCGAGTCTCAGTCCAGAGACGTTCACGGGAAGGCCAAGTCTACCTTTCATCCAGCTCTTGCCTTCTGGTGTTCTCCTGAGGTCGCTGTTTCCATGGAGAACAGCCGCGAGGAAAACAAAAATGTCCATTTTTTAATCTCGGTTTCATGAGGGATAAAGAATGCATCTTAACAAAATAAGGAAAGCAAGTTTATTTTTCAGGAAGCTGGAACATATGTTTCCAGATGCTGCTTTGCTCCAAACCTCAGGGAAAGAAGTAATTTAGGCTGTGTCTTTAAAACACACACACACACACACACACTCAAATTGTTATTTCTTAAAACAGAACAACAAACCTTCCCAAACAGTAAATATTGCCAGGACAATAATAAATAATGGCATACATGCCCATCTTCAAAAACACATTCAGTCACGTTCTAACATCGCACAGCCCACAGCCATGTGCTCGGGCATTTCTGAGATAATTGAAGACACCCATTGCAGATGTGAGTGTGCATGTCAGGATTCCAGAACCACAGGCTGCTGCAACAGCCCATCACCGACACACAAAGCATGACTGAGCTCTCTGGGTTTCCACCATCCAGCTGAAATAGCGCCCGAGGGAAGGAAGTACCTGGGGTGAAATGACCCTACTAGATGCCTAGTAAAGAAGAAAGGAAATGTGCCATTTAAAGCTTGAATTGCTTTATTGAAACATCACCAAATCTTACATGAAATACAATGACCTTTCCACTGCCACAGGAGAAATTGCTCAATTCCCCTGCATGCCCTGGGCCCTCTTTTCTCTTAAGTTTCATTACATGTTTAAGTGCATGTTATTGGTCATTCCAAGTGCATGAACTTCCGGCAGCCTAAAAGGCTCTATTTACACTACAAACCAATGCACACAGTAGTGGCGTGAGTTGGACTGGATGTTGCTCCATGTACAGCAGTGCTTCATTCCTCAGTACTCAGAGGTTTATCTAGGATAGCACTTGTCGGGGCCCTCTCTGTCTCCTGCATCCCCGCCGTCATCTTGCAGGTTCATTCCTCCCCACCAATCGCAGCACATCTGCCCTGGGGACTCCAGTGGAGATGAAAAGGTTAACCATTTATACCAAGAGAAAGCTGAAAGTCATTGCTAAAACTAAATCATGGGATTGTTCTGTACACCGAATAAATACAGCCTCCCCAGTCCTCCTCCTCCAATTTTCAACCTTTAACAGGGGTTGCCTGAAGATTTAGCCAAGAACTGGGGTCTTTATTAGGTTGGGCTTGTCCCAAGCCAACTGTGGAGCAGATGAAAATAAATTTCCCAAGTGCTGCACCACAGCCCTCACCGCAGCTGCCCCTAGTCTCTTTCCTCTGATGGTGGTCTTTTGGGGAAGGGGAAGTGAGTTTCTGTTCCTTCCAAACTCTCAGTGTCAGCCCCCAATTTAATGACTCTACTGACTGATAACAGCACAAAGACTCACGGTTCTCAATGCACCTGCATTTTAGCCCAGATTAAAAGTCAAGCAACAACTGCCAGGGAGACTTAAGAGAAAGCTTCACGTGAGAGTAGAGACTGTGTGTGTACCATCCTCCGGCGTGTCCCCTGCATCTGACACAGGAAAGAGGGCAGCAGGTAGCTGCTCATGGGTGACTCAGTCAGTGGAGGCCCTGACCTGGGAGGGCTGCTGCCGGGGCTGGCCTGGCAGGCACGGATTCTAGCTGGCAGGAACAGTCCCTGCAGGCAGGGGCGCAGAGCTGGCCACTGGAGAATGATAAGAGGCATGCTTTCAAGTTCATCGCTCTTCGGTTCTGCTTTAGTCTCCTTTTGCCACACATGCAGGACCTCAGCCTCCACAGCCATCTGAAGTTCAGTCCATCAGTAGCGTCATACCCTCAGCCTGAGATGAGCCTGATAGGAAATCTTAACCTCAGACACTGCTGTGTATTTTCTGGATAGTATTTCAGGTTTGGGGTTTGGGTTTGGTGTGTTGTTTTTTTTTTTTTAATTGGTTTTGCTTTTGAAACAGTGCCTTAAGCTGCTGACAGAGTAGCCTGGTGTGCATGGGTGGCCCTTGCAATGCCTTGCACTGTTTGGCCCTATTCTGCTATATTATCCTGGTAATAAGATCAGAGGAATTTGGATATGTTTAGGTTAGGATTTCGGTCTGGATACAACGTATAGACGGGCCTTTAATTCCCTCTTTCCGTCTTGCATTATCTAAGTCCACGGACACTTAGAATCTGTTTATAAACATCTCCAAGTAGCATGAAAAGAGGCAGCATGTGGATGTGAGGTAAGAGCTGTCGGCTCCCATGTTTCCCCCCAGAGAAGCCTGGAGACTTCAGAGGCCTCAATCCCTGTCCTCTGTAACGATGGATTTCTTTGGACTTCGTGGCGGAAGTCCCTGAGTCAGGTAGTTCGTGGGATAAGATAAGTCTCCTGCCTTTTCCAACTCGTGAGATGTTCCAATGACTGAGTCTTCCCCGTGACTCCCTTCCCTGGCCTAGATCCACTCCCCGGGAAGCTCAAGTGTGGAGATGGACCAGGCTCAGGAAGGCTGGGTGTTTCCAGTCACTGCAGAGATGGCCCCAGAAGGGTCTTCACTGGCCACGTTGGAAATCACATTGTGTTTTTACTGTAGAAGTGAATGGGAAGGAGGATGTGTTGCTGGTTCTTTTCATCTCGTGGGGGTTGCTTTTCTTGGATAAAGTTGCAGAATTCCTTTCACACTAGAACTTGAGACCCTCGATGTTGAAAAGGTAGCTAGCAGCTCTAAGTTTTTCAAACCCAGAATGAAGTGACAAAATCCATTTGCTGGAGGTGTTAAGACTGGAGGTGTGACTGCCGAACACGAGGCAGTGAGGATGTAGCTCACGAGGGATAGCAGAGCCCTCCCCAGCTTCTCAGAGTAGGCGCTTGTGGGGCCAGATGTGTGCAACAGGCACGCATCTCTACTTATTTGCAAATAAGACAGCTAGACCCCATCCCTTTGGAAGGATGTAAGACATCTGGACAGATTTAGTACCTGTAACTTCCCTTCCCTTTCTAAAAAGTACCCAAAACCAGAAATGAGGTACAGGTGGACTCAACTTGTGAACGTGTTTCCTGGCAGCCCACACTCTGCCTCTGCTGCAGGCTGGATGGCATGAGTGAGCTCTAACTGAATGGACCAATCTGTAGTTTTTTGTCTCCAATACTAGGACAGAGCATATACTATGCCTGGTCATCTGTACCTGGTTCAATGAATTGACTGGTTGTCTTATCTAGTTTTAGCCTTCACAGAATGAACACATGGCTTAGAAAGACTATTGCAAAAAAATGGCACCCAGGAAACCAAACAAGCAAAAATGGAAATGGTAGCACTTCTGCTACCCCTCCCCCAGAGTCTTTGCCGACCACCGTTACCAGGTAGAAACAGCCATGGTCTGATTTGATTTGCCAAGCAGTTGGCCCAAAACCAAATCATTCAGAATTATTAATTTAACTAAGAAATAGTGATGAAAATTCATATTTATAGTTACATTAAATCTCACTCAAAGTATATTTTGTGCCTTGAACTACAAAGTAATGGTAATGGCCTAGGTAGATAATTTATAAGTTGTCAAATAAAGACTCAATAAGGAATTTGGGAGATATACAAGTATGAGGAGTCTTTAAAAAGTTTACGAAATATGCATGATATTGAGGCAGACACTTGGTGCAAGTGAGACGGTGGGGACTTGGAGAAAGAGTGCCAGTATCGATTTCGTTTGGTGATGAGAACTTTTTGAGTTGTTGTGTAAATTTCATTTGTTCCCAGACACTAAAAAGCTGTGTGTTTCTTACTCATTCCCTGCTGCCACTCTCTTTCTAGAGAACACTGGTGTTGGAGTCCTTACCTTCCCAGGCTGGCTAAGAAGCAGAGGGTTAGTTGTGACTCTGGCTGGGAAGTGACAGGAGAGCTCACAGGAGGCTGCAGAGGTGTTGTCTCCATTTACAAACCTGCAGTAAAGTAATCAGACCTAGCAGCACAGGGATCCCAGGCCAGCTCCTTGGCCGCTGTCTCCACGCGCCGTGTGCTCTGGGTCGCAGAGGGCCGGTAAATTGCACCATAATGGCTGGATCCTCAACAGGAGTAAACATGTGCTTTGAGTTTTCCAAGTGAGTCGGTCACTAGCTGCGAGATAAATGCTGATAGCAAGCAGATGTGACATGTGCTTTTCAAGAGCCACAGACAGGGGATTCGGGGACCGGCACCTTCCTCGCTCTTTGAGATGATGGGCTGACACTGAATGGGGCCTGCTCCCTTGAACAAGAAACATTGGGTGGTGGGTGATGTCCCCCCTTCTTTCTTCCTCTAAGAGGAATCTACGTTTTAAGCCCTAAATGTAAACGTGTTCTGGCTCCAATTTGTCGGCTGACTCTAATCGCCTCGGAACTTATATAAACTCTAGGTGAGTAATTTCCCTGAGTACAGTACCCTCTTGGAATGCATGTGCTGTGAACTCAGATTAAACTTTTAACCTCACATTTTTCTGGGAAGGATTATTATCCATGTTTTTGTTGTTTGAAAAGGCAATCAGAAACTCAAGAATGTCTGGTGCTCTCCGTGGTTGAGTCAGTCCCCCCTCGCCTGAGTCTTTTGTGAGTGCTGTGCACGCCTGGGGATTAGGGACACCCTTGGCCTCCCAAACATGGGACAAGAAGGCCTTTTGGGCAGGAATCAAGGGCTGTAGTGCCTCCTGCCTTCCCTGTGACACTCTAAATAGAATTGTGAACCGTTCCGAAAGCCCTGTGTCCACCCAACCTAGCTACAGAAATCCTGACAGCTTTTTGCTAATGCACACCATGTGCAAGTTACCAAGTGACATGCATAATGCCATCGTCAGCAGAGCATGAGGTCTGAGTCCTAGACTTCTGTCGCATTCTTCCTTCCTTGGCTGTCATTCGCCTTGTCTCTTTCTCCCAGTTCCTGGATCAACAGATGCTGTGCTCTCCAAGACTCTTTGGCAGAACAGTCCCATCGCCATCCTTGAAGATACAGCATCTCTTTGTAACCCTTGTCATCCCTGTACCCATTCATCATTGGCTCAGACATTTAACAGAGTCAGTTAGGCCTTCGATACTGGGATCACTTTTTTCACTGAGTTGGCACTAATGAGGGAATGAGCAAACTGGCTTACTCTCCCCAAAGTGTACCATTATTTGTATGCAGTTTTCATTTGATGATTCCCAAGGGACAGCTGGCTTGGTAGCATGGGAAGAACAGTGGGCCTGGAGGCAAATACTGGTTCCCCTGCCAACTCATAGGGTAGCATGGGCAAGCCAGTGTATTTGACTGGGCCCCATTTGTAAAATGAAGGTGTGGGATTCAGTGGTCTTCCTGCTGAAACAGTCATGAACCTGTTAGTTTTAGTGAAGTTTCAAAGAAAAGTAAACATCAAACAAGAAGCAAGACCAAGAAATTGCCAAAGCATAAAATTCCTGCTTAGTGTGTTGAGCATACTCTGTAGTGTGTCTTTCCCAGGTTTTGATACAGCATTTTACTGTCAGCACTGTGATGCCATGTTCACATTCTGTTGCATCATCCACTGGATATTTTGGGATTCTTAAACAAATGAGAAACACTATTCTAGCACTAGAAGAGCAAGGGAGGCTATGATAGCCTTGTTTCCACCCCGGGGTTTGGAAACTTGATTGACTGATTGGTTGCTGGTGCTAACTTTTTTTTCAGTACCAAGGTACCTTGCACCCCTCCTCTGAGCTCCTCTTCTCGATCCTATAGAATCTCAAAACAGAATCAGGCATGTTTTTCTGTATTCCTAGCTTCATTTGATTGCTCTCTTGCTGTTGGCCTCATCAGTAATCAAGCAGCTAGAATCTGACCAAATATAAAATACCTCACAGCATTCCTGTCTCCAGAAGAAAGAGGATTGGAGTCTAAGGAGGGACTGATGTGACCTTGGTATCTTAGACACCCCCACCCACACCTGTGCCTCCGAAAGCCATCAGCAGAAGCCGTGTGAATGTTGAAATACATCTTTTTGGCCGGCGCCGTGGCTCACTAGGCTAATCCTCCGCCTGCGGCACCAGCACCCCAGATTCTGGTCCCAGTTGGAGTGCCGGATTCTGTCCCGGTTGCTCCTCTTCTAGCCAGCTCTCTGCTGTGGTCCGGGAAGGCAGTGGAGGATGGTCCAAGTGCTTGGGCCCTGCACCTGCATGGGAGACCAGGAGGAAGCACCTGGTTCCTGGCTTTGGATTGGCGCAGCATGCCTGCCGTAGTGGCCATTTCGGGGGTGAACCAACGGATAGGAAGACCTTTCTCTCTGTCTCTCTCTCTCTCACTGTCTAACGCTGCCTGTCAAAAAAAAAAAATGCATCTTGTCGTCAGCCTTGGTAATGTGCTGAAGAGTTCTTCATATTGGTAGTAGTAGAATAGGAGTGTTCATTACTGGCTAACTTTACAAACATTTGTTGAGCATTTATTATATGTTGGGAACTCAGGATACACAGGTAAATGTAAATGATACTGCCTAAAGGGAGTTTTATGATCCAGCAGAAGACACCAGTGTATACTAGGATAGTGCTGCTTGGGTAGTGTCCCGGGGTATAATAAGTGCCACATTGCTGAGTTGGAACAAAGATAAGTACTATGAATTCTGCTGTAATCTCTCTTGGCTAAGAGATAGGTAAAGGGTATTCCAGGCAGAGGAAACTGCATAGGCAGGTGCAGAATAACTTGAAAGTCCATAGCATATTCAAGAAATTATGAGGGTCAGTGTGATTGGATCGCAGATTCATGGTAAAAAATGGCAAAAAAAAAAAAAAAAAAAAGGCTGGAGAGGTAGATTGGCACCTTGAAGAGCCTTATGCAGAGCTAGTGAGTTAAATACAAACTTGTTCTCAAGAGATTCAGAAGTGATGGAAACACACAGTACATAAAGAAGAAATTTGTGGCTGGTGCCATGGCTCAATAGGCTAATCCTCCGCCTGCGGCGCCGGCAGCCCGGGTTCTAGTCCTGGTCGGGGCGCCGGATTCTGTCCCAGTTGCTCCTCTTTCAGTCCAGCTCTCTGCTGTGGCCCAGGAGGGCAGTGGAGGATGGCCCAAGTCCTTGGGCCCTGCACCCGCGTTGGGACCAGGAGGAAGCTCCTGGCCCCTGGCTCTAGTGAGCACAGCTCCAGCCATTGCGGCCAAATGGGGAATGAACCATCGAATGGAAGATCTCTCTCTCTCTCTCACCTCTCTCTCTCTCTCTCTCTGCCTCTCCTCTCTCTGTGTAATTCTGACTTTCAAATAAATAAGTAAATCTTTAAATAAAAAAGAAGAAATGTGTGATATATATACAATAAGATTAAAATTCATATTTATAAACTATAAGATTTAAAATTTTTCAGTAAAATATTTTTTAAAAATTATAAGATTAGAAAAATTCAATCAGAAATATAAAAGATAAAAAGAACATGAAATCGTTAGCAGTTCTTCATCTATAGTCATGAACAGTTGTTAGGGGTGGGAATGTGATCCTGACCCTGAGCTTCCAAACACCAAAGCAAAAAGGGAAATAAATAAATGTGCTGTATCTATAAGAAAAATAGCCAATGACTCAAGAAACAGGCTTCTCCTGGAACTCAGAGTCGAGGGAAATTCCTCCATTAATTCTCGTCAAAAGTTGAATGTGGGAAACAGTGGAAATTTCTTCCACAGACTCCCTATGCTAGTGATTTTTTTTAGGACTGTTTCTTGTAATGTCCTGCAATGCAAGCCAGTGGCGTAGTGCCAAAGTGTAATTCAGTAAAAGCCATTCTACACAGGGCCAGAATGGTTCAGCCGATGCCTGCTGCTTTTTCTTGCTTTGGCTCAATGTGTGCACACAATTTAAGGTATCTAGAGGAATAGGTATTCCCATGTCTTTTAGGCAACCATCCATGAATTTTATTTCTTACAACAGAGCTCTTAAAATGTGGTAGACAACAGGCAGTGAACTTAAGCTTCTGTTCATTGCAAAGACCTCAAAAACAAAAGAGTTTGAATCTTGGGTTATATAACAAAGGAATCTTTTCCAAAGATATTTAATCATGAAAAGGAAGTCATTGGTCATTCTGGACTAATCGAGCTCAAACTGACCTGGCATTTGGGTTGGGGCATTAGTAAAATTCTCTAACTTGGCAGTGTCTTGCAATGAACTCTAGGCTGAAGTTGGGCGCATAAACAGCTCCTGGGTTATAAGAAGCAAAGCTGTGAGCTGAGCATTTCTTGTGATTTGGGCCTTTCCTTTAGTAGATAAAGCAGTTGTGTGAAGCACAAATGTGGGTGAAAAACACAGGGGCTGGGGGCATATATGTATGTATGTATCATTTTGCTTTTGCCTCAGAAGGCTATGACATTTGCCTATTAAGACAGGAGCTAAAAGGGGGTGTAAATTTTTCCAAACAAATAACACATCCACATTTTTATGTAAAGACATATTTGTTTATTTGTTTAGAAGACAGAGATTTTTTTTTTATTTATTTGTTTGACAGGCAGAGTTAGACAGTGAGAGAGAGAGACAGAGAGAAAGGTCTTCCTTCCATTGGTTCACCCCCCAAATGGCCACTACGGCCGGCGCGCTGTGCCGATCCAAAGCCAGGAGCCAGGTGCTTCCTCCTGGTCTCCCATGTGGGTGCAGGTGCCCAAGGACTTGGACCATCCTCCACTGCACTCCCGGACCACAGCAGAGAGCTGGACTGGAAGAGGAGCAACTGGAACTAGAACCCAGCGCCATATGGGATGCTGGCGCTGCAGGCGGAGGATTAACCAAGTGAGCCATGACACCGGCCGAAGACAGAGATCTTCTTTCTGCCGTTTCACTCCTCAAATGCCCACAACATCTAGGGCTGATTAACAGCAAAGCCAGGAGCCTAGACTGCTATCTGAGTCTTTCCTAAGTGAGTGGGAGGGACACAAGTAGCCATCAGCTACTATCTCCCAAGGTGTACATTACCTGAAGCCCATTCAGAAGCAGAGTGAGAACTTGGACCCAATCTCTCTGATATGGTATGCGGGTACCCCAAGTGATGTCTTAACCATTGCACCAAATGCTTGCCCCAGTTTATACAATTTATAAACTATATGTCCATTATTCCTATCCAGTAACTCATTTGAATTAATGAAAAACCATGTCCAGGACTGATGATGATCCCTTCAAACAGATTAGAAAACTACAGATTGAGTGAGTTGGTGTGGATGTTGGGTAAATGAACCAGGTTTGCAACCTAGGTCTTTTTTTTTTTTTAAAGATTTATTTATTTACTTGAAAGTCAGAGTTACAGAGAGAGAGAGAGAAGAAGAGACAGAGAGAGAGAGAGAGAGAGAGAGAGAGAGAGAGAGAGTTCTTCCATCCCCTGATTCACTCCCCACATGGCTGCAACAGCTGGAGCTGTGCTGATTCAGAGCCAGGAGCATCTTCCCAGTCTCCCACACAGGTGCAGTGGCCCAAGGACTTGGACCATCTTCCACTGCTTTCCCAGGCCATAGCAGAGAGCTGCAAAGGAAGTAGAGCAGCTGGGACTCGAACCGGTGTCCGTATGGGATGCTGGCACTGCAGGCACAGCTTTACCCGCTATGCCACAGTGCCAGCCCCGCAACCTAGGTCTTTTAATTTTAGTATAGGAGTCGGCGCTGTGGCGCAACAGGTTAACGCCCAGGCCTGCAGTTCCGACATCCCATATGGGTGCCAGTTCATGTCCCAACTGCTCCACTTCCAATCCAGCTCTCTGCTATGGCCTGGGAAAACAGCAGAAGATGGCCCGAGTCCTTGGGCCCCTGCATCCGTGTGGGAGAAGCTCCTGGCTCCTAGCTTCATATTGGCCCAGCTCTAACCATTGCAGCCATCTGGGGGAGTGAACCAGTGGATGGAAGACCTCTCTCTCTGTCTCTACCTCTCTCTGTAACTCTGTCTTTCAAATAAAGAAAATAAATCTTTTTAAAAAATTTAGTATGCTTATTTTTCTACTTTTCCATGCTCACCTGACGTCTCTAAAGAAGGTGAATTATAGGTTGTGATAGCCGTGCTCAGCAGCCTCTGGACTCCCATAGCAGCTGATGATCACATAAATGGCCCCAGATATAGACAGTGTAAGAATTTGCTCTTTCCTTTATTTACCAAACTTGCAAATTATATTGCCACATGTTTGTGTATATGGATGTTATTAATGTGATGTAAGGTTAGTTTTACCACCATTGTAGAGACTTTAAATAATCTTACTGATATTCAACAGCCAAATCTTCCCAAAGGTACTTACTCATTGTAAATACAAGGATGAACTGGAACTCTATAAAGACAGTTGCTTCTCTGAGTACTAAACATAAGTGAAATTGATTATTGCTATCTTCTGCATACATTTTCAGTGCACATCTAAAAAACTATTTCCTTTGATGTGAATAGAATTAGTGGCTATTGACTGTTTTCTCTTGGTTTTCCCTCAAAATGCAAAGATATGAAGTAAATGGGGACGTGGATCTCTGCAGTAGCAGTGTACTAAGGTGTAAATTAGTGTCGCAAAACACAGGACTCTCTTCCCTGTCAATCAAGGTGCTTAAAACCAGAGAGCCACAGGCACTCAGGGTGGCACTAAAATACCGCCTAATTTAAAGCCAGGGAGGGGATATTCCAGATCTCAGTCATGTGGGTGGACCTGGTCACACAGCACAGGTTGGGTATTCACTGAGAAACAGACACTCTGATGCAATTCTTGCCAACGTTTTCCAAAAGCAATCCAGCCCCAAAAATGATCAGGGGAAAATGTTTCCGAATGTTCTTTCCTATTCTTTTCTCTGTTTGGGCACAAACAGTTCCACTCACTCCATTTCAGTTGGCACCTGCACATGCTCCAAAAATAAGAGAATGTATCATCTAAATCTCCTTCAGCTCAAGACACTGGGATTTACAGAGGTGGGATTTGCAAAACACAAATGGCTACGTACCAAGTAGCCTTCTTCACTATAAGCTTACATACTGTTAGAGACCAAGTTCATGTTAGGGTAATTGGAACAAGACCCTCTGACAGCCCAGCCTGAGAGTTTGGTTTGGAAAGCCAAAAGAAATGACTTAGCAATAAAACCAGAAATTCAGATTCAACAGTAAAAATAAAAGCAGAACCAGTTCCTGTGGACACACAGCTTCCCCAAACCACTGCGTGGTCACTTCTCACACACACAACACACAGGTTTCCTTCTGTTAGGACAGTGTCTGCAGCAGGCCAGGAGAGTCCCATGCCTACATTACCTGCTTCAGACTGCGACAAGGGCTTAGGAAAACAGGATCTTCTTGTTCTCGGGGATTTCAGGGCATACACCCGTGGAGTCATTTTCATGGTTATTTAAAGACCATTTAGCACAGAAAAGACTCATTTGCTGAATGATCCTTAATGCCTTGAAATCGTTCATGGAATATACCAAAAGCACCCACTTTTTTTTTTTTTTTTTTGAGTCCCAGAGAGTAATTTCTGTTTTGAAAGAGTCTAATTCAAATTTGCCTTTGCACCTCCTTCAGAAGTGGCTCACAGGAAGAGAGGCATCGGCCAGCCCTGCTTCCATAACACCCTAGTGTCGGGCAGCTGTGCAGCTTCCTTTCCCAGGTATCAGGAGCACCTGAGGCCTGCTCTTGGGAAGCACGGGAATGCCCGCTCCCTCCCCCCATGGCATCCTGGGACATGCCCTGAGAACTGCCTCTTGTTGAGGTGGCACCCTGTGAAATAAGTCTCAGAGTGCTTTGCTCTTTTAACTTGTGCTTTTAGTGTTTTGTTTTTGTTTTTTAAATCCAGCAGGATCTTATCTTTGGCCTTGATTAGAACAAAAAATGAAAACAAAAGGAAATCAGCAAGCTGTAGATAGGTCTTGTGGATACACAGTAGAAAACAATTTTGCATTTGGGTGAGATCTGTGAGTGTGATTTTGACCTCAGAGGAGATTCTCATGTTCACGGGTCAGACCCAGGAACCTGCATTCTAAGGAGGGGCTGTGCTGAGTCTGTGGGTGGTGCTGAACGTGTCTGGAAGGAGAGGGGGATTAGTCCCATTTAGTGGGGAAAGACTGGGGATGACTTGACTTGTGACCTCTTGGGGAGATTTTAGAAGCCCAAGTGAGCCTGATGTTATGGTGTCTTGGAGAGGTCCATTTTAATATATATGAGTGTAGGGTATGTTCCTTTTCTCTCTCTTTTTAATTGCTGCATAATATTCTTTTTAAAGATTTATTTGAGAGGTAGAATTGCAGAGAGAGAGAGAGAAAGGTCTCCATCTGCTGCTTCACTCCCCAAATGGCAGAAATAGTGGGAGCTGAGCTGATCCAAAGCCAAGAGCCAGGAGCTTTTTCCAGGTCTCCCACATGGGTGCAGGGGCCCAAGGACTTGGGCCATCTTCCACTGTTTTTTCAGGCCATAGCAGAGAGCTGGATCAGAGGAGGAGCAGCCAGGACACGAACTGGTGCCCATATGGGATGCCATTGCTGCAAGCAGAGGCTTAGCCTACTATAGTTTGTAGTAGTTGTATGTATGTATGTGTGTGTGCATGTGTGTTTGAGAGAGAGAGAGAGACAGAGAAAGAGAAGTGGACACACAGTTGTCCCTCAGAGCCTGCTGGAGATGATTTCAAAACTTCTTGTGGATGCTTACGTCTTTTAGATAGGAGTAAAATATAGTGCTATTTGAATATAACCAATGCACATCCTCCCCCATACTTTAAATCATCTGTAGATGATGTATAGTGCCGAACACAATGTAAGTGCTATGTAAGTAGCTGTTTTAACATGCTGGTTAGGGAGTAATGATAAGAAAAATGTGTGCACATATTCAGTACAGAGGCTTTTTTTTTTCCAAATATTTTCAATCCAAGGTTGATTGAATTCTCCAATGAGGAACCAGTGAATAAAAAGGCCAGGATGTATGTGTAGCCTATTTTTTGAACATTCTTTTCTCATTCTGCCTGAAATAACTTCTTTTGCAAAATCACATTGGCTGAAGTTCTATCAGTATGAACTCAGTTGTATCCGTAAGCTCATCTTTTCGATCATCACTAGCCATGGACAAGTTGTGGTGAGTGGTTCCAGCTTCACACTCAATGATGAGTAATGCGGCCAGCTTGCTCTCCCTCCGGTGCTGGGCTTAGACACACCACAGGAGAGAGAGGTTAAAGGAGCAGGAGGAGTTACTGTGGACCAACAAGAATGGAGCAGGAGGGTGCCACAGGAGGAGCTTTGGCTTGCTGTCAGGCACATGAGCACACTTGGAGACAGGGACAGTGTGTTCAGGAAGAAAAGCAGTGCAGAGATGGAGGCGAGAGGATTCCAAAGAAAAACTTACTCATGTTGAAAATGGAACTCAACTGATCCTGTTGGGCGTGGGGCAGGTGTGTGCTCTCCCAAGGGTTCCTTGTTCCGAAAGCAAGGATCAGCAGCAGGTGAGAGTTTTATAAGCACGATCATTAGTTCAGTTACTGGTGTATCTACTTCATGTTCCTGGGAATCAGATTTTGTGGCAGAAGCTGCCTCGAGTGTCTCACTGATCCATTGGAGTCTCGTCGTTGTTGGGTATATATCGTATATATCAATTGTTTCCCCACTGTGAGTTCTATGTAGCCCATCTCTGTGACATTCCTGCTCTGAGGTGTGGTCACAGGTGGTGAATGAAATGATGTCAGCAGATTAAAATGGGGGACCTACAGACTTCATTAGTGTGTGGTTGGCATTTAGGAGTATCCAAACAAGTAAGGAAACATTGGGAGTTACCCTCTTCGTGAAGAGGTCAGTGGATGATGTTACCTCTTTCAAGCTGTGTGAGCATGCACAGTAGTGATGGCACCATGTTAATTAGGACGAATGGCCAAAGAGCCATTGCAGATAGTCCAATTATGCATATTGAGCTCAAGATTATACAGATAACTGATGAAAACCTCAACTTAGTTCAATTCTACAAGGCCTGTATTTAAAGTGAGGTGGTATTTGACTTCAACAATATCACGTAATGAGTAGTTTACTGTGTCTTGCCATTGTGGAAGCTGAGGGCTCCTAACAGCCTTAAAATTACTATTTAAGCTTCATTTTTTTGTCAAGACCAATTACGTGCATGGCCTTTTCCCAAGTTCTTTTTGTTCCTTTTCCCTCCTGCTGTCCAGTTGGGACTGTTTTACATGTCATTAGCCCCTTGACTGGAAGGAAGAAATCTGTCTGCTTACTATGCGATCCAATAAACTGTGGGGAAGACACTGAAACTATTGGCTAAAATAGACCAACCCCTGAGGGCCGGTGTTGTGGTGCAACAGGTTGAACCATTGCCTGCATCTCAAATGGGTACCAGTTCAAGTCGCAGCTGCTCCACTTCCAATCCAGTTCCCTGCTAATGTGCGTGGGAAAGCAGCAGCAGATGGTCCAAGTCCTTGGGCTCCTGCAGCCACATGGGAGACCCAGATGAAACTCATGGCTCCTGGCTTCAGCCTGGCCCAACTCCAGCCATTGCAGCCATTTGGGGAGTGAACCAGTGGATGGAAGATTCATATTCTCTCTCTCTTCCTCCCTCCCTCTCCTTCCCTCTCCTTCTCTAACTCAGCCTTTCACATAAAAAAGTAAATCTTGAAACACACACACACACACCATTGTGTTTTCCTATGGATTAAATTTCTCTTTGATTTCTCTAGATCCCCAACATTGGCAAAAGCTAAAAATTGGTTGAACTGAATATCTCTTAGTGATGTGAAAAGTAAAGTCAGCAGGATTCTGCTTTATGTAGTATTTGTCATACACTAAGAAAAACAGTGATAAACCCAACAGGGTAGTGAAACTTTCAAAATTCACACCAGGTTAGACGGTGATGGCACTCATCAAAAACGGTTTGAACTTAACTCTGAGTCTCATCAGCAAAGGTTTTGAATTTGCCTAAAGCAAGCTATTTAGTTTTAAGAGATATGAAGCTACACAACTGTATTTGGTTGTGTCTGAATCAGTGCTATGAGAGATTGAGCAATTCTCAATTCTTGCACAGGAAAACATCATTCAAGCTTGACCTGATGGCACCACAGCTTCCAAACATTTCTTTAGTGGAATGGGGAAATCATGGTGTTTTACTGGTGGAAATTTAATCATGAGGCTTAGACTGGAGGCAGATCATCCTCTGCCTTAAAGAGAGATGGAAATTTTTTCCCATTCAGCATGGAAATGTTTTTGTAGTGTGGCGGGGTTGGGGAGCCTGAGAGGGAAGGCAGGTAAAAGACTGGTATACAGGTACAGCAGCCTCCTCTCCTTTGTTGCTTAACACGCTCCTTCTGGTCACCGCCACATGATAAATTCCTCAGTGAATTCTTCAGTTTCTTGTCCTAATGCAAGAAACCCTTTTTTAAAAAGGCAGGACATACTTTCTCCCCCTGGAAAAAGAAATAACAAATAATTAAGGCCACAGCTCTCAGGGATCCAAGTTTATTGGCAATAAAAGGCAGCTGTGCTGACAACGCTACCCATTAACCTGCCAGAAGCAAGCATGTCACTATTTCAGAGTACAGGACTGGAAACATCAGGGGACTCTATAAAGCATAGACAATAGTCTTAGAGAACACAGTGCAGCAGCCTGGCATCTCACCCTTCAGCGGTTAGGGTAGCCTCCGTCTTTCTTTGCCCATCAAATCTCCTCACCCCATGGAGAACCCCTCAAACCCAGGCCTGAGTCAGGTGTACACCTGGCCTCTCTGCTCTCCTTGGTTCCCATGCTGGTTCTTTGCCTATAGCAGGTTCTTCTAGATGAAGAATCAAGCCATATTTGTTCTAGACCTGGCTGCCATGAATTCATGGTGTGATTCTGAGTACGTCTCTGAGCTTCAGCTTTTGATCTGAAACATGAGAGATTAAGGCTCTAAGTCTGTCATCACACTGCTTCTGCAACTCTTGTGGCTCTACCAACCGTATGGGATCTTGTTAAAATGTAGATTCTGGTTCTGTAGGTCTGGGGAGAGGCCTAAGGCTCAGGATCTAACAAGCTTCTAGGTGATATCCGTGCTCCTGGCCCACACAAAGCACCTTGAGCATCCAGATTGTGCAGCAATATCAATGTGGGACTCCAAGATGGCAGTGATTGTATCTTAGTCCTCCAGTCATCACTGCGTGCTCATGTTTGGTTGGTGATTGCACCCTGGTAATTAATAATGTTACATACATCAGATCTAGTTAGAACAGACTAAGTGACTCGAAGGGATGCAGCCTGATGGAAGTTTGTAACTATAAACTCAATGATTCTACAACTTCTTGAAGGCTCCATCCCTCGAAGGCCAAACCAGATCCCTGTCTTCTCCCCTTTTACCGTGGTAGGTTCCCTGATCATCCTAACTTCCTCTATGGTGAATTTATCTACCCCAACTCTAGCCCCAGCTCACTCTGACTGACTTGATCCAAAATGAGATCCACTTTGAAGGGTGTTTGGCAAATGCCATTAGGAAGCACTTTGTAGTTTGCATCCCCTCCAGATGCCCCATATACAGAGATTCTCCACTCTGACACTCCTCTGGGACATGGCACCAACATCAGCACTTGTCTTCTATGGGAGCCCCATGCTTTCTTCCATGCACAGTGGCGGTTACTGTTCTTAAGAATGGTTACTCTGGCCAGATTTTCATCGTCTTTGTAGGGAAACATATTCCATAAACTAAAGACAAAAATATACCATGAATTCAAGAAATGGAAACAATTGACACTAAAATGTCTTTCTTTTTAAGATCCTGCTTTAAATCCCTTGTTAAGAGTTGGGTCTAATTAGAGTGCTTTAGAAATAAAGCCTTCCTGTGTTGTGCCTATAAAGAAGTAAATGCTATTTTAACATAATCTTTTCTTATAATGCCCAAAAGGACAACACTATGTATTTTCATAGGATTGTCAGGGGAACGAGTCAGCTCCAAATATTTGACCTAGATAAACAATGCCATTTGCTTCATCTGAAAGTAGAGGGATAATTAACTTGGACAACCATATAAACAGCAGGAGTCTCCTCCAGAGTGTCTGCCTTCTTAGATCAGCAGATACTCTCCCGGAGAGCTGCCACAGCAAGTCCATTGACTGTGCTGCCTTTTACTGCTGTGTTTTGAGTTGTCCTAATGAACTGTAGAGTGTTGGAAAGAACTTTTTTCAGGCAGTTCAGTCTTCTTGGGTTTTATTCCCATGTCCCAGCTTACTCCTGTTTATCCATTTGGTCAGGTTTACAATGGATTTGTTCTCTTTAGTTAAACAAAGTGTTTTTCTGTGTTCTGCCATGTTAGTAATTAGTCTGTGACTAGCCATTGAATCCCTGGAATCAAAGAACCCTGGAATCACAGAGTTACATGGGATCTTAGAGGTCATCAAGCCTATGTCCCTGTGCCCAGGGCCTGGTGTCCTCCTCCAGATTCTCTGCCCACTAGGGCTTCCCTCTGGCTTGTGCTTACACGTGTTCTTTCAATTACACCTCTAAGTCCCTGTCTGAAGAGTTCTTACAACAAAGTTCTTTCTTATATGGAGCTTAAATCCAGAGCCTCCTAGTCCCATGCTTTGATTCCAATGCAGGGAAAACAAAACAGCTTCCTGTTACACATGACAGTCTTTCAGGTGTTCCCATGTACAACTGCACTTCCTACGTCTCCCCTTCTCTATGTCTTTTTGTCCTGTGACAGACATTAGAGTCCTCACTATTCTGGTCACACTCATTGGCTCCTTGGAACAAGCTCCAATCTTTGTCCAGCCTTCCTCAGATTTGTGGCCCAATATGGTCCCCATCTTCCAAGTGGAAGCAGGACCAGCATTCTCAACATTGGCTGCACCTTGGAATCACCTGGATGCATGCTTCTCCCCCACTCCACCCCCTCCTCATACAGTAATCCTGGTTTAATTGACCTAGGGTATGGTCTGATTCTCAAGATTTATCAAAGCTTCTAGAATATATCACATGTAGCCCAGATTGAGAACCAGTCTTCTGGGTTTTTCACTAAGCAGACATTGATGGTTACACACATGGAATGTGCAGGAGGATTGAGGGGTGTTGGAGGGAGAAGTGACATTCTGTTGTTGGGTAAATAGATCTCCCCATAAGCTGGAACTTATGTTTGTTTCTTGATCTTTACTTTTTATCTTGATTTTTCTTTTACATTGATACAAATATAATCATAACTTAAATTCCACCACTAAGATAGCTGAGCCCATGTTTTACTGTGTTTCTGGCTGATGTTATATTATTTTTGCCCTTGGGATGTTATGATGAGGCATTCGGGGAGTTGAGATGTGGGGAAATCGACCACCTTTCTGAGACATCCCTTCCTCACATTGCATATTAACCACCCCACTTGATACTCAAACTCCCCAAATATTTTTCACTCATGCTGCTACCAAGTCATTATTCCGATTTTATATTTTGGTAATTCCTTTTTTAATTTAAAAAATGGACCTTTAAGGCTGGAAGAGATTATAGGGCTTAGAGGTCCTGAAACAATGAGCTTCCCAATTGCAGACTCCAGAATCAGGCAGAATTTGCAGGTGCAGTCACAGAACATACTGGAAAACCAAAGACTCCTCATTAGCGACTGCTCTGGTCAAGTAGACACAGCACAGACATGGAGACCAAACTGCATAGTCTCTATTTCCATGCAGATACCCTCCCAGAAAAGGAGAGAAGATAAGAGAATGACTATACATTGATCCAATCTGTGCTACATTCATAGCATTCATTGTAAGTACATAATCCCATTTAATGTATGCCATAATCTCATGATATGGTTGTAATAATGCCTAGATTACAAGTTAAGAAACTCAGGCTCAGAGGGACTTAAGTGCTAACAAGTAGGATATCAGGATGGAAACTTGAGCCACACACTCTTTGTACCATGCCATACTGCTAAGGTAAAGAAGGACTCCACCCCTATTGAATTTCATTATGTTGGGTTTGCTCCAGAGTTCCAGCCTTTCAAAATCTTTCTCAATCCTATTCCTGCATGCTGTGTATTTACTAGGTCAGTGCAAGTTGTGATGAGAGAAGAGCACTTAGAAGACACTCTTCCTACTGTTGAGCTATTCACCATATCAAGTAGTGACTCAGACCACATTCTCATGAAACTAATTGATCCTGGATTCTTGACTGTGCATGAAAAATAGAAATAAAAAGGGACTATTTCATCAGTGCTTCTGAGTGATTTATATAGGAAGTCTTAATTTAGAACAGGTAAGGTGATTTATAAGGAAGATTTTGATTATTTGAAGGTAAATTTTTTCCCTAGAAAATCTTCTGGCCATATGCAACACCAGCTTAACACACAGGGGATAGCATAATAAAAGCACTATTCTAACTCTGTCATGGGTTTATTACAGATAACTGCTGACATGTATTGCTAATTCCTAGGAAGGCTTCTATCTCCTATGGAGTTGCTAACTTTCTAGGTCTCTAGGAGATCTCAGACCTGTATGCTGCTTTAACTCACTTTACCAGTGAGTTCTTGGCCTTGGTAAATTCAGCAATTACTTTCTTGAACAGTTTTAATGGAATCCAAAGTATACCAAATTTCAGGACCACAGAACACTTGCGATTTGGAAATCTCTCTTCTTCTACTTGCATGCCAGACTTATTGAAAACTGGAAGCAGAGTGATGGAGGAGAATCATGTTTCAGTACAACTGACAGATTCAAAAATTGCTTCCTATATAAATAACCACATGTGCTCTTTTCTGCACTCCCTTACAAAGCAAGGGGTCCCTTCTACCTTACCTGACTTTCTCTGAGTTGGCACTGGCCTTTTGATACTTAATAAAAGTTTCAACTTCTTATTCTAGTACCTTTGGCATTCTATGGCTCTTGGGGGAATGGGCTAATTAAAAATGGAATTAAAATTGATGGAAATAATGTATGACTCTTCAGATGAAACCACTGAACAGGGCAAGTCACCCAGAGAGCTGGAAGGGAACCAGGTGGAATTCTCTGCACAAAACCCCCTGCCTCTCCTTTCTGCTTTCACTCACTTTTATCTACTCTGATCTGTCAGGCAAAAGATGTACACAGCCTGAGTTGAAAGCTGAGCCTGAGAGTTTGGTAAAGTTTCAGGATAGAAAATCAGCACACAAAAATCAATAGCCTATATATATATATATATATATATATATATATATATAGCCTATATATATATAGCCTATATATATATAGACAAAATACCATGGCTAAGAGAGAACTTGTAAGATCAGTCCCATTCACAACAGCTACAAAAACAATCAAATACCTTGGATTAAATTTTAACCAAGGAAGTGAAATATCTCTACAATGAAAAGTATAAAACATTAGAGAAAGAAATAGAAGAAGACTGGAAAAATCTTCCATGTTTGTGGATTGGAAGAATTAATATCAAAATATTTATATTACTGGAAGCAATTTACAGATTCAATGCCATCCCAATGACATTCTCAGATCTAGAAAATATGATGCTAAAATTTATATGGAAACACAAGAGACCCCAAATATCTAAAGAAATCTTAAACAACAAAAACAAAGCCAGCAGCATCACAATACCAGGTTTCAAGACATACTACAGGGTAGTTACGATCAAAGCAGCCTGGTAGTGGCACTAAAATAGACATGAAGACCAATGGATGAATAGAAACCCCAGAAATCAATCCATGCATCTACAATCAACTAATCTTTGACAAAGGAGATAAAAATCAATTCCTGGAAAAAGGACAGTTTCTTCAACAAATGATGCTGGGAAAACTGAATCAAGACCCCTACCTTTTAGTGAGATCCCAGTGGAAAGAACGGGGCCATCAAAGAAGGAGGTACCTTTCTCTGAAGGGAGGAGAGAACTTCCACTTTGACTGTGACCCTATCGGAATAAGATCAAAGTCAGCGAACCCTAAAGGCTTCCATAGCCCTGGCAACTCATGACTAGAGCCTAGGGAGATTACTGACGCCATGAACAAGAGTGTCAAATTGTTAAGTCAGCAACAGGAGTCACTGTGTACTTACATCCCATGTGGGATCTGTCCTTAATGTGTTGTCTAATGTGCAGTGATGCTATAACTAGTACTGAAACAGTATTTTTACACTTTGTGTTTCTGCGTGGGTACAAACTGATGAGATCTTTACTAATTATATACTGAATCGATCTTCTGTATATAAAGATAATTGGAAATGAAAAAAAAAAACCTGGTGTTAAATTGGAAAGGGCATAGAAAATTAATTAATTTTTAAAAAAATATTATGTAGGATCTCTGCCTTTAATGTGCTGTACACTCTTATTTAATGCTATAACTAGTATTCCAACAGTATTTTTTTTTCACTTTGTGTTGCTATATGGGGGCAAACTGTTGAAATCGTTACCTAATATATACTAAACTGATCTTTTGTATAGAAAGAGAATTGAAAATGAATCATGATGTGATTGGAAGGGGAGAGGGAGCGGGAAAGGGGAGGGTTGTGGGTGGGAGGGAAGTTTTGGGAGGGGGAAGCCACTGTAACCCATAAGCTGTACTTTGGAAATTTATATTCATTAAATAAAAGTTTGATAAAAAAAAAGACCCCTACCTTATACCTTATATAAAAATCAACTGAAAATGGATCAAGAATCTAAATTACTAGAGAACATTGGGGAAGCATTGGCATAGGCAATGAGTTCTTAGAAGAGACTCCAGAAACACAGGCAATAAAAGCAAAAATGGACAAATAAGAATTACATCAAGCTAAAAAGCTTCTATACTGCAAAGGAAACATTCATCAAAGTGAAGAGGTAACCAACAGAATGGGAGAAAATATTTGCAAACTTTGCAACTGATAAAGGATTAATATCCAGAATCTATAAAGATCTCAAGAAACTCAACAATAACAAAACAAATAATCCAGTTAAGAAATGGGCAAAGGACTTGAACAGGCATTTTTTTTCAAAATATCAAATTCGGATGGCCAAGAGACATATGAAAAAATGATCAGGATTACTAGCTGTCAGGGAAATGCAAATAAAAACCACAATGAGGTCCCCAGTTAGAATGACTCTCACTCAGAAATCAAAAAAACAATAAATGCTATCAAGGATGGGTTGGAAGGTACCCTAATATACTGTTGGTGGGTATGTAAACTGCTACAGCCATTATAGAAGATAGTATAGAGATTCTATATACTATGGAATATGGAATACTTCCCAGCTGTAAAAAAGACTGAAATCCTGTCATTTTGCAACAAAATGGGTGCAACTGGAAACCGTTATACTTACTGAAATAAGCCAGTAACCAAAAGACAAATATCGGCCGGCGCCGTGGCTCAACAGGCTAATCCTCTGCCTTGCGGCACCGGCACACCGGGTTCTAGTCCCGGTTGGGGCGCTGGATTCTATCCTGGTTGCCCCTCTTCCGGGCCAGCTCTCTGCTATGGCCCGGGAAGGCAGTGGAGGATGGCCCAAGTTCTTGGGCCCTGTACCCGCATGGGAGAACAGGAGCAGCACCTGGCTCCTGGCTTCGGATCAGCGCAATGTGCCGGCCGCAGCGGCCATTGGAGGGTGAACCAACGGCAAAAGGAAGACCTTTCTCTCTGTCTCTCTCTCTCACTATCCACTCTGCCTGTCAAAAAAAGAGACAAATATCATGTTTTCTCTGATCTGTAGTAACTAATAGAGCACAAAAATGTAATGTCTATGAGCAAAATTGACAGCTTGAGATTTATTACTTATAGCCCTCATCTTTACTGTTGAGGAACAGTGTTTTTTTTTTCTAAATATATATATATATATATATATACACACACACATACATTATATATAATATATAATATATTATATATATAATATATTATATAGTATATAATGTATATAATTATATGCATATAATTTTATATATATATAAAGCTGATCCTGAATGTATGAGGTCTCTGAGCCCGTGGAGCCATTTCCAAGTTTCAAACTTGATGTCTGATCTGCAGCTCACTCTGTTCCAGTGCCTGCATGCTACTGCTGGAATGGTGGTCAGAAACTTCATAGCAGTGTCCTCACTAGAACCCACAACTCCAGAGATAAAGGAGGTGATGGCATTGTGTTGTATGTGTGCATGGGTAATTACACTTGTAGAATTCAAATGAATGATCTCTGAATAGTCAACACAAGCTCAAGGTACTTCTTGTATTAGGCACTGGTGAGAAAAAGATGAAAAGATACCGATCTAATACCTATTACCATGAGGACTAAGAAACATCTTTGGGTGCCACTCAAGGGCACTGGGCATCTGGGAGATGGAACCCTTTAGCAGTCAGGTTTCCCAGAGGAGCTCGGGTTTTGAGATGGGTTACAGATGATGAGTGCAGTTGGGCCAGGCAAGCAAGCAGGGGCTGGGTGTTTCTAGCAGAGGGGAAAACAGACCCAAGGGAAGCAGGAGACATGGGAGCATGCTCTGGGAGCTGCAGATACTCTGAAGGCTGAGCGGAAGGGTGCAGAAGGATGAAGGTGGGGAGTTAGCCAGGGGCCCTGGGGAAGGCTTTCCATGTCATGCAGTGGAGTGTTTGCTGTACACCCTGGGCCACAGGAAACTGCTGAAAAACCGCAGGCGGAGACAGGACACAGCCAGACATGTTAGGTACCAATGCTGAGGCATGGATGCTAAAAATATTATAAATCAGAGGGAAGTAGGATTCTTTCTTCATCGCTGGGGAAAAAAGAAAATAAAGCTCTTACCTCAGCTTTGTGTAGAAATCTTTGCTTTTTCCTCCGGAAATACAGCTTCATCTTCTCCTTTGTGGTTTTGATGCTGATGCTTTCTTAATCTGGTCTTGCAAGCGAAGCTGCCAGATGGCTCCCGTCCTGTGCGCCGCCCAGGCGTCCTCACACAGGCGGGTTGATGAATGAGCTCCTCCCTTGTACATCTGACCTCTGCATTGCCACCTTCCCCACCAGTCGGCCATTGAGCCATGGTGCGTGGAGACGCACGAGCCCCCCACCCCCTGCCGTGAGCTGACCACTTGGCCATAAATCACTTGTCACAGGCACTGAGAGCCGCTACTGAGTGGCACATTAGACACAGTTTTAGTGTTTTGAGCTTTGACCTGAATAAATTGTGATCACTCTGAAGTTGGGTCTTTTTCTTCTGCTCTTTGTTCCTGTAATTTCTTCCTCCACCCCCTTCCATGGTTTTCCTCCATTTCCTTCACTTTCCCAAAATGTGTAGGTTGTATGGAACGGGTGTGGTCTAAGTGAAATTTCCTGCTTGTTAGCAAGGTCAAATGTTGTGATAAATAGGTTGGCAGACCCGCCCAGCCCTAGTCCAGCAAACAGTGAGCCTGGTGTTGGGGAATGTGTGGTTGTTTCAGACTGTTCTGCTCACTCATCAGGGTTATTTCTGGCAGTTTTGATGTATAATCCTTTTTTTAAAAAAAGTTGTTAAAACTCATTTACTTGAAAGGCAGAATGACAGATACGCAGATAGAGACATTTTCTATCCCCTGGTTTACTCCCCAAATACCTGCAAAAGCCAGGACTGGAGTAGGCCAAAGCCAGGAGCCCGAAATGCCATTGAAGTCTCCCATGTTGGTAGCAGTGGCCCAAGCTCTCCAGCCATCTTCCACTGCCCTCCAGGATGCATTTGTGGGAATCTGGATTGGCAGCAGAACAGCGGGAGCTCACACTGACACTCTGATGTGGGAGGCAGGCATCCTAAGCAGCCACTCAACCCACTGCAGCACAGCACTCACTCCCAATGTATAATTCTTGAGGACACTAGTGGAAGGAAGGAATCGAGAGTTGGAACGTGGGGGCACAGCTGAAGGAAAGCAGCCAGCAGGAAGGAGAGACAGGTGAGAACTGAGAGGCTGACAGAGGGAAGGGAAAAGGACTAATAAATTGGATCAAAGTCCACCACATGAGAAGGAAAGTTCTCGAAAGGACAAAAGTGTCATTTCCTGGGAATATCCTCTGCTACTCAGAACTTGCCCCTGGAGAGTGGCAGCCCAGGACATCAATGGCAAAGGCCTCCTTATAAGTTCTTGCAGGGCAGCTTTTGAGTGCTGTTGGCCTCACTCTCTGTCCCGTCTGCTACGCTCACGGCCTGTCTGCACGTCGCCTGGCTGAAGGGCCCGTGGCAGTGCCTCTGACTGTGCTGGTTACCAAGCCATACACTGGGGGTTTTCACCCAGACTCCCAGGAATGGAAGAATATTCCCCAAGCCCTGGCGCCTGTCATCACAGCTACCTTCCTTAAACAGTGGAACAACTTAAAATAGCTTCTCATCCGTCTGCTTTTATTTCTGACAGTTTGGCTTTTTAATTCACAACTTGGGCATGGAGTCTGTCTTCCAAGGAACCCTCAACCCCACGCAGTGTGGCTGACACCAGGCAGGGCCCTCCAGGAAACACGCTGGGCAGTGAGAGCTCCCTGTCCACAGCGGAACGTGTGCTGGCTGTTCTGGGCTATTATGTTAGTAATGACCCGTAAGTCATTACTGCCTTCTCTTGTCTGATGGGGTGCAGGCAGGGCTGAGGCTGAGTGAGAGAGCGAGAGCACTGTGGGGTCTCCCTTCTGATTCCAGTGCCCAGGCCACAGCAGCTGTTAGATACTTGGGACACCAGCCCCAGGTGCAGGGCATGCACAAGTCTACATTCTCCTTTTGGTTGAGTTGGGGTTTGGGATGTGGGATGTTTTAGCACCTAAGTTCTCCTGCAACCCTCCCACTGGGAAAGGAGTGCAGGCTTCCCCCACTCAACCCTTCTCCTAGCCTGGGCTCTAGCCTGGGAGTGAGTACTTTAAGAAGGGACTTCAAAAAGCTCCTGGAAAAATAATGGAATTTTAAAAATAAGTTTTATTTTGATGCAAAAAAAAAACTCTTGAAATCCATGTATAGTTATTTTGTAATGTGTTTTTGCCATGAGGCACCGCCCAGCCCAGATTTCAAAAAAAAAAAAAAAAAATTCTGCACCAAAATGCAGTTACCTTTTCAATCTATTTTTCATGAATTTGTTGAAGTCCTCTGGTGTGCTCTGCTGTGCCCAGCTGGCGGTGCCCCTGTGGGTCCACGCCCTGGCTTTCTTGGGCTGCTCACCAGCCTCCCTGTCTTTCTTTGGAAGGCAAGTGCTCCAAGTTCAAGGTCTGAATAGACAGAGGATTGAAAGCTTTGGAAATCCAAAATAGGTCTTTAAAGCTGCCAGCGATGGCCAAGGATTCCCTCTACCGCAGCAGGGTCCAAAACCCAGCCCAAGAGCATTTCTCCAAAATTTGGGAAGCACCCTTCCTTTAAGCAATAGGACCTGTGCTGTCTGAACCTGAAGCTCAGGCTCCGAGGCAGAGGAGCAAGCATGGGTGGGGGGCGGGGCCTGGTGGCTTCTGTGCTGCTCAAGGCAGAGGACGGGGATCTGCCTGCCAGGAACACACACAGCCGGTGTAGCCAGGGGACCTGAGTTTGCTGGAGGAAACCATCTGGGTTCTTTATGAGTTCAGGTCAGCATCCCGGCTGATGGGCATAAGACCCCTCAGGCTCACACGCGCAGATGCATCCTGTGCTGGTTGCTCCTCTGCCATCTGGAAGCCATTACCCTTGAAATGGTTTCAGCCACTTGCTGAGCACTGGGTTTTGCAGGAGGCACGGCTCAGCCCAGATCCAGGAGCCAAGAGCCTGCACTTCCTGCAGGATTTCCCGTTGAGAGCCCAGTGAAGCCCTGCCCTCCAGGCCACAACAAGGTCCCCTTCTCCCCCTTCCCTCTTTGGACCCCTAGAACAACGATGTGTGCAGGGGGGCCCTGGCATCTCCCCCTGGTCTGTTTCTTGCCCTCTTTGGAGGTTTGAAAGGAAAGGGAGAAGTCCCTTTTTTGAAAAGCCCTTCAGGAGAGAGGTTGTATTTTGCATGCCCTGTTGCATGCATTGAGCAAAATGAAATGTCTCAGAAGAGCCCCTGAGAAGTCGGGACCCAGCCCTCTGCATCTGAATGCATGGGAGCAACCACAGCATAATAGTCACCAGGGCGACCTGGGTCTGCCCGACTCTAATCCGCATGCCGACCCTGCAAGGAGGGACACTGAGGCTCTAGGGGCTAAGCAGCTAGTCAGGGAAGCATTGGATCCTAACTGAGCTCTTTGTAATCCCAAAGCTCTGTCTGCTGTACAACCCACGCTCCCATCAAGGTCCAGGTCTGATGGGAGCCCCAGGAGGCTGCAGGAGCTAGGGAGGAGCAGGCATCTGCCGTTCACGAGAGACCGTGTAGTCGTGGCCTCCTCAAGGAAGCAGAGTGATCTTTTGAAAGGAAGCTCACACAGCCTGTCCACTTCTTGCCAGCTCTGCTGCGGTGCGACCTGCCAAAAACAGCCCAGCCTTGTTTGGGGTATGAAGGCAGCTGTTATAATAAACTCCTCTGCTCTCCCTCCTTTCCTGTTATGGTGGAATGACTGTTTAAAGTAAATGTCTCCCCTCCACGGATTTTCTGGGGTCATGAAAACATTTTTTAATTGGCAGGCTCTCTTACATTTTTGGTGAAATTAGGAAGTAAACAGAATGCCACCCACCATTTCAGATCCGTGAGACGTAAGGATCTGTAAGGAAATGTTCTCTGCATTCTGGAAGCTTCGTTCCCTCCCCCAGCCCCTGGGCTGGGCCAGCCTTCCCGGGGTTTGAGCTTGTTTCAGAAAGGATAGGTTTCTGCCTTCCTTCCATCCCAGGACTTTCCAAGCAGAGCAAGAGGCAATGAGTGCTCAGAACATGCCATCAGGTCTGGGTTTGAGTCCTGGCTCTGCCAGACATGAGTATGGAACCTCAAAGAAATTACTCTGAACCTCAGTCTCCTAATCTGTAAAATGGGTGTAATTAGGTTTATCATCAAGTTTAAAATGAAATGAACAGCAAACGTTGGTACAGTTCTTAGTTTGTGGCATTTGCCATTCAGATGTTTTTCATTAATTCATTTAATCCTCTTTATAACCCTGTGAGATCGATACCATTCTAACCCTTTAGAAGCCACTGGGTGTACATTAGAGAACACAAGTGACAAAAATCTCTACCTGCATGAACCATACAGTGTTACTGAGGGAGAACAAACTATAAATATTTCACAGGGAGTATGTTAGTGGTGATAAATGCTGTGGGGAAAAATAAAAAGGGAAGGGAGATGGAAAATGAAGAGAGAAGGATTGAATTTTCTAAAGAATGACCAGAGAAAGCCTCTCTGAGAAAGTGACACATGAATAAACACAGGACAAAGTGCATCAGGGAGCTATGAAGGTCTGCAGGGGAGTCCCAGCCTAGGGCGACAGCAAGTGCAAAGGCCCAGTGGCAGCACGTGCGTTGAGTTGGAGGCACAGCATGAAGGTGGGTGTGGCTGGAGGAGAAGGATCAGGCCAGGATTGAAGGGCAGGTGACATCAGGCCTCGTGGCCCTCAGCCTGTTCTCTGTGGGAGGAGAAGCTGTCGGAAGAGCGTGAGCACGGGGGGTACATGGTCAGGGTGAGGTGAGGGCAGCTAGGAGAAAGGACACTTTGGGTCTGCTCGCCACAGCTGCTGCTCCTGCTTCTGGTTCCCACAAGGACAGCTGCCAACTTTCTCAGACTGTTTAAGTAGGACGTTTCTTAATGGGACATCTGGGCCTCCGGGGTCGACATTGTTCTTGTTGATTTCAACAGGCGAACTTTCCCCAGCTTCCCCTGCGTTTGCGTCCAGCCTGCTCCCTTTCCTTGGATGGCTCTGTCCGTGTCGTCGTGACAGCGCTCCTCAGTGGCTTCCGAGCTGAGTGTGGTCTGCACTCGCGATGGACAGTGTGGGGCTGAGTCATTGCACTGGCTCCTGGGGCCAGGTCACCAAGGGAGTGAATGGGGTGGAAGGAGCTGTTTGTGAATGGAGTTGCCCCTTCCATGGAACGGGCAACCAGAAAACTTACGTGCACCTGTGAATTCTGGCAGGAAAGAATCAGCAGGTCCTTGCAGGAGAGGCCAGCATCACGCACTCCGGGCTTCACGTCACTGGTGGCTTCTGGAACTTGCGGAGCTCCTGAAACCCTGTCCATTTTCCAGGGCTGATGTCAGAGCATTTCATGTGGCATGTCGCTCGAGTGGTTTGCACAGTGGTAGGCGACATTTGCAGCCTTGGCTATGCTAGGGCGTTAGCCTGTGTGCAACCACGTGGAAAACGTGCACATTTCAAAATGAAGCTTAAGGGACCCTTTAATTCCTGAATAGTAAGAATCCACAATAGTTGTTTTGACAAATATTGCTTATAGTGTTCCCTTTATTTCCTCTTAGACATTCAGGGATGTATTTTTGAGGACATCCAGGGTACCGTTTTGCCTCCTTGCCCAGCGGTTTTGATCCCCAGGAATTTACCCTGATGTTGAACCATTTACCCTCACAGGCTCCTCGTTGCCATTGAGACACCTACAGTTCTTCTGATGCCCTACAGGCTTGCACATGAGCCAAGGGGTTTCAGACAACAACCTCGGCCTTAGACGTTTGGAAGAACCCTGACCTCCCAGCTCCTTCATGGAACAGGGCCCATGTGCGAGAGGAGGTTCGAGCTCAGGCTGAGGGAGCAAAGAGCAGTGTACAGAGGAGTTCAGCAGCTTCACAGGGGTCTGGCATTGTATGTTCTGAAAGTCACACTGGCACATAGGAGAGAGCTTCAGGAAGTTCATGGACAGTGAGTGTTGGGAAAATACTCTGTGTGAGTCTCACAATTTTTGCACTGGGGTGGGCCTTGGGCCTAGCAATTAAGATGGCCACATCCCATATCCAAGGACCTGGCTTCCACCGCAGCCATGCTCCCCCTTCCAGCTTTCCGCTGATGCTAATGGAGACCCTGGGAGGCAGGAGGTGATAGCTCAGGCAGTCGGGCCAAGGGCATTCAGGGGATAAACCAGCAGATGGTAGAGCACACACATTCTCCTTCTCCCTCTGAAATAAGTTAAAAATTTTTTGAAGATTGTTTTTATACCAGAATAAACTTGCCTCTTGGATTCCATTTTTCCTATATACTTTAAACTTTCTGGCATGTCTTTGTCTTGGCCTTGGTTGGTACTGGACCCAGGGGTGCACGAAGCATGTGTGTTAGCTGATGCTCCTCTGCAGATGTCCCAGGAAACATAGCAAGCAGAATTTTGCAGGGGCTGCCGCTTGCCCGGGCACTGGAGTTCTGTTAGAACAGTCAGCACTACCCAGTGCTGAGAAGCCCGCAGGGGTTCTTAGCTGGGACTGACAGAAATCAACATAAGGATTTGTTGAGAATGACTGATCCCATGCCCAAGAATGCAAACCATGCAGATTCTGGTACGTAATTATATACCATAAACTATAAAGGACATATAGTGGGTTTTGATATCAGGTTCCAGCTCCTGCTTGCTAAGGAACAGGCAAAAACCCTTCATCAGTGTGGCTAACGTCCCGTCTGAATCGGTTTCCATGTGTCCACGCTGCTCTTTCTCTCACTGTGTGGTCACACTGGAGAGGCCTACTTCTCATGTCAGGGTCACAAGCATCATGGGAGATGGCACAACCACCCCCCTCAGCAGCCCACCACTGGGGGTTGGGGAAAGGGACGCGTGATGACGTCAGAAACATTGTCACACATAGCACACTTACATCCCATAACTGGTAGGATCAGCTATAAAATTATGACTTAAAGTGTGCACTGGTGTGGCAGGTTAGATGCTACTTGCAATGCCCACATCCTATACTGGAGTGCCTGGGTTCATGTGCCAGCTCCACTCCCGTTTCCAGCTTCTCCTGACGCACAACCTGGGAGGCAGTGGTGATGGCCCAAGGTGTTGGGTTCTTGCGGCCCACGTAAGAGACTTGGATTGAGTTCCTGGCTTTGGCCTGGCCCAGACCCAGCTCTTACGGGTATTTGGGGGAGTGAACTAGCAAATAGGAGATCTCTCTTTGTCTCTTTCTGTCTCTCTGCCTCTTAAATAATATAAATAAAAGTTTTTTAAGTGCGAGGGGGGAAAAGACACAGAAGGCTGTATATTGTTCAATTGCATAACAATGTTCTATTTTCCACTAAGATGAAAATTTTAAAAGAAGAAAACCATGAGTGCCTTCCTCGCAGCATCAACCTGTGTCCCATCCTCCATGCCCACTGCCAACAGGGAGCTGAGGTCTGTGTGCCTCGTGAAGCTGAATACACCCATCTCGCCACGGGGTTCATCACCTTTTGCTGCAGAGGTGCAATCCCTGTTTCCTTAAAGATGGGAAAGGCTTCACTTCTTTGGCTAGAAGCGTCATCCTGCTGGCATATCAGACTGAAAATAGTACCCTGTCCAGGATATGTCATGTCCCTTCCTGTGTCGCATCAAACGTCCCCTTGGCCCAGAGTGTAAGGTACACCCTTGAATCCCTGGAAGCTCTGTTTGTGTGAGCTTCTGTCAGTGTCAATAATTCTTCCAGGTGTACTCTCTCCAACGTGAGACAGGAAGCTGTTTTGCCCCTGCTTTGGCCCCAGCTTCAGAGGTTTGAAGTCTTTGGCTTTCAGCTTTGGCACGGTGACTTTGGGACTATGGCCCTTGACTTAGGAGAAATGAGACAGTACAATAAAAATGAATCCATTTGACCTCTATTCCCTGTTCCATATTGCATATGGGTAGGTCAAAGGAAAGAAATGCAGATTAGAGAAGAACTTTGAAATGTGTTTTCCAGAAAAGAGTCTTTCCTCATCTAACCACACACCCCGGGGTAGGGGATGTCGGACACGTGGGGGCTGCCAATCAGGTGCAGACAAAACCTTAACGTTGCAAGCTGATATGCCACTTTGGAAGCAAGAATCTCCACAGGAGAGGCCACAGCACTCCATTACTATTAATTTTTTTCAATTTAATTGTAAGACAGAGACAGACAGTGAGAGATTTTCCATCGGCTGTTCACTCCCCTAACTGCCTACAACTGCCAGGGGCTGAGGCCAAGCTGAATCCAGAAGCAGGGAACTCGATCCAGATCTCCCATGTGGATGGCAGGGACTCATCTACTGGCGTCCTCATCTGCTGTCTGCCAGGGTGTGCATTAGCAGGAAGCTGGATCAGAAGCAGAGAAGCTGGGAATCAAACCAGGCAGTCCATTTGGGAAGCGGAGTGTCCGAAGTAGTTTCTTAACTGCTCTGCCCAATGCCCACCCCCAACAGTGCTTATTTCTCTACCCTGCATAGAGTTGTCCCTTAATATTCTCCTGGGGTATTGACTATAGATCATTCAAGTCCACTATATAAAACGGCATAGTGTTTGCATATAATGTATGCACTTCCTCTTGAATACTTGAAATCATCTCTTTATGATACCTAATACAACATAAATACTGTGTAAATAGTCATAATGTTTATGGCATGGCAAGAAAAATATATGGATATTGAATACAGAAGCAATTCTTTTTCAAATACATTCAATCAGGTTGGCTAACTCCGTGGTTGCAGAACCCATGGATGTAGAAGGTGGACTGTAGTTGGCTCATTTTCCCTTGATGTCCAAGTGATTTTGCCATGGTTGTTGTGTAGGTGCCTATTTCACACCCTGATTGTTTTGCCTTCACTCACTGGAGCCTGTCCTTTATGACTCACAGAGATAGTCTGTGTCATCCCTAGGTCCCAGTAAGCAAGGTACACTCCCGGCTTGTTAGGACACACATTACCTAATGATGGAGGATCCCTACAGTCTGTTCCATAAGCCATTTCCCTTTGCCATAGCTCTTCCTTGTCTTGTATTCTGACCAGAGAGCCACAAGTCTATTCTTTTCCTCCAGAAACACCCAATTGTTTCCAGCCCCCTTATTCTGTGACCCTTTCCATCCGTCCTAGGCCTGAGCTGCAGAAATTTGAACAAGGGAGCTCTCCCTGAACCCCAGGGCCTTCCTGGAGCTCTGACTTTTCCAGCTCCACTTGGATAAACATTTCTCACATATGATTTGTGCCCGGTTGTGGTGTGTGTCTGGAAAGGAAGCAGGAGTGGGAACAGACAGATCTTCCTCCAAGCTCAAAGCCATGAACATTGATTTGTGTGCAGCAGTCCTATGGATAAAATTTAGCACATGTACAATCACACAGGCATTTGGTCTCTGTGTACCCTAGTAAATTAGTGCTTCTAATTTTATAAGCACTGTCATAACCCCGCAGTTATAAGTGGGATTTTTTTTTCCCTTTGACTCTAGTATATATTCTTTTGCTTTACTAGGTGTTGATTATTAGGTGTTGTTTCCCCTAAGAGCCATAGAAAGAAACAGGTTGTTTCAGGGCAACCAGTAGGTTGTGTTGACAGGTGGCTGGTTGTCTCGACTAACTTCACTGCTGGATTTCAGCATCACAACTGCCTTCCGGCAGGAAGGAACTCTGCATGGTAGTGAGAGCTATAAAGTCCAGACTTAATTTTATTCCTCATTTAGGAGTGGATGTTTTGTGAATCCCTGAGCCCTCCTTTTTCAGTTCCTCTTCAGGGCCACGCATCACACGAAGAGAATGAGACACGTGTGCGAAGGGACACTGCCGGCCCATCCCCAGTAGGACCTAAGCTTAAGGCTTCTGTGCCAGCAGTAGGGTTAGGAGGCCTGTGTTTTCTTGACTGGTCAGGCTGAGCCCACCGCTGCTAGCACAGACAGTGTGTGTCTCAATGTCAGGCTATCTTACCTTCCTTTGCCAAACTCTTAGATTTTCTTCCTGAGCCCCAGTTGGAATTTTAATTCCTGCATGATTTTAGGAAGCAAAGAGAATGTCTTCCGGACTGAAAAGTCTCATCCAAATCCCTTCCTCGGGGTGGCTGTTTAGCCTGGAGTCCCTGAGTTTGATCCCCAACTCTGCCTCCTTATTCCAGCTTCCTGCTTATGTGGACCCTAGAAGGCAACATTGATGACTCAAACATCTGGGTCCCTAACACCCATTTTGGACCCCTGGATTGTTGAGTTCCTGGCTCCTGAAACAGTCCTGGCCCTTGAAGGCATTTGGGGAATAAACCAGCAGGTGGGAGTTCTTTCTGCCTCTCTAATTAATTAACTTTTGAAAATGAAATCCCTTTCTCTGTGATTTCTCCTTCATCTGAAACTAATGTGTCCTCCATAACCACCAATCCATAGGGTGACCTGCTTGGGCCCCATCTCTTAACTTTGCCTCGTGCACTTCACCTGGGTGACAGCTCAGGTCAGTCACTCTGTCTGTTGTCTCCACATGAGAAGGAAAAGCATTTTCAAAGTGGTTGGTCAGAGTGAAAGTACACAATGAAACTTAAACATTGCCAGTGTCACTAGGAGCTTAATATTACCTTCTCCCATAGAGATAATGAATTTGAAATTTACTACATTTAATTCACAGTATCTTATGTGCACCAATGCCACTAATAGGAGTGCATATAAAATCTCTATAACCTGCAGAGGAATGGAAGGGACAGTGTCCAGTGTAATCCTACCATTCCCAGGCTTGACCGTGTCTGTGATCTTGAACTTCACGAGTGACTGGCGTCATGGACAGAGGACTTGTTTGACTTCGTTTAAACAGGATAGGTTCTGTGCACTAGGAGAGAGGCTGGCAGGAGTTTAACAACCAGCTTTCCAGAGGCAGAGTCCCCATCTGTATGCTGGTTTTTGCAGTGTAGATAGTCACGGCATGATCAATTTCAAGCTACAAGTCTGAAGAGAATCACTCGTGTGTGTTCATGCATAGACACATGCAAGAATGTGCACAAATGTGTTGTCATCTAGTTAGTTCAGCTTTAAACTGTTTTCTAAATTTAACTCTAATTTATGAACACTTCAGCCTGGAAAATTTAATAAGCATACATTTTCCCATTTGCTTTCCATTTAATTATAATCTACTGCATGCCTTCTGACTTTTCTGTGAAGTCGTCTTTTTGTTTTTATTTTCCAGCTTCATTCCTTTGTCCTCTAAAGCATAACTGTCCATGCTGTGAAAAGATTTCTTCCTGTCTCTGGCCTTTGTCCCATTTTTTCGCAAGTGTGGCTGGTGAATGGGTTGCTCCTCCCTAAACAAGGGCCTCACTTCCCTCACAGCCTTCGTGGGCAGGCGGTCAGCAGCTAAGTCCCTCCTAGTTCCCTCATTATTTATCTGCCAACTTCTCCTCCTTTATGATGCTTCAGGTTGATTGACTCGCTTCTCATTAAGCTGCAGAAATGAGGCTACACTCAGTACCGAACAGCATAATTGTTTTGAGACAGCGATGGTAAAACTGTGTCCTTCTGTCTTGGCTCTTAGCCTCCTTCATTCTGGATGCCAATTGTCATCTTTACTTGAAGACAGTAAAAATCAAACATTCCTAGAGGAGTGAGAAAGGCCCGTTAAGCTGATTAATGTTTTCATTTACATAGAATTCCCATCCCCCTTTTCTTTCCCCATCCAAACACTAGTTGTGTCGGCAAAGGAACTCCAGTAAGTCTGTGTGACAGTGGATCTGAGTACTTTTCCTGCACCTGCTGTGAGGCGTAACTTTCACGTGCCCCGACAGCATTCCGGTTAGAATGGCAACTCCGCTGTCATTAACTGAGATTTGTCCTGCTCGCACCATGCCCTGCCGTCATTACTTAGTCCTTCAGCTGCCCTCAGAATGACACTTTCTAAAGCAGCGGCACTGGAGGCAAGCGTTGGGTCATGGCTTATGTTTTGTGTATTTGCCCTGTCAGATGTAGCATTGTGAGTACTGAAAGACACAACATAGTGTGCTGCTTTAGGGTTGGGGTGCATGGCCCTCTGGGGAGGGGTCTAAAGGTATGTTTCGTCTTCCTTCCATTGGTGGTAGCCCTTACTCTCAAGTCCCGCCTCCAGACATCTGTAGGTTCCCATGGACCAGCCTTGGTGGTGCAGGAGGAACATGGTCTCATGGGTGTCCACGTTCTGCCGGTCAGGGCCCTGGACAGGCTGCGTCTTCCCGGACACCCACATGCCAGCCCGTAGGACAGTGAGATCCGAGTTCCAGTCATCTCCTAGGAGGTTGGGCACCACAGTGGGAGAACAGACTGTGAAATCCCCTGCACCTGTGAAGTGGCCACAGTGAGAGTGAGCAACATTGATGGAGGAAGTGATGGAGTCCTCTTCCCGCTGCTGAGATCCATGCACTAGTCATGGACCAAGGTTCTTCAGAAAGTTCATGAAAGTGGAGTTCAAAGATAAGTTTATGTGGGTGCCCCGAAATGTTGAAACACATGCATAGATTTCTCATTAGAAAGCCCGTGGAGGATATGTATTATGAAAGAACTATGCTTGAATTTCAAAAATGTCTTGATCCAAAACAAACCTACCTTTGGACTTCATTTTCCATATACTTTTGGACGTATCCTTAAGTTTTATCAGCCTACATCATGTGCAAAGTATTAGAGAGTTACTGGTTTGCTTAGGGAAATGTAACAGCAATACTTGGAAAAATGCATCCCCTACTCCTGTAGGAGAAGGTGGCCATGAAAACAGCTTTGAAGGCCGTGCTGCGGTTCACTAGGCTAATCCTCCGCCTGTGGTGCCGGCACCCCAGATTCTGTCCCGGTTCCTCCTCTTCCAGTCCAGCTCTCTGCTGTGGCCTGGGAGGGCAGTGGAGGATGGCCCAAGTGCTTGGGCCCTGCACCTGCATGGGAGACCAGGAGGAAGCACCTGGCTCCTGGCTTTGGATCAGCAGCTGTAGCAGCCATTTTGGGGGTGAACCAACGGAAGGAAGAGCTTTCTCTGTGTCTCTCTCTCTCTCTCACTGCCTAACTCTGCCTGTCAAAAAGAAAAAGAAAACAGCCTTGAAATCATCTGAGAAACACTTAAATGAGTGTAGGTGTGTGCAGCGTAAACCACGCAGGTACTGAAGGAGTCAGGTCCAGCTGGACTTGGGGGCAAGGCTAATTAGGAAAGGAATCGTTGATTAGGAAATCTGTAATTTGGTAGAGAAGGGCCAGTCTTCAGACTCAGAGCAGACCTTGGGGAACACAGCAAGCACAGGTACCCCCAGGCCCTTTCCCACACTCCTGCAAGCTTTTCTGCCCAAGTGTTACTCTATGGAGATGCCTCTAGCTAAGCAGTTTAAATGGCACCCACTTCCTCATCCACCTGCTTCTGGCTCATTCTTTGCTTTCCTTTCCCCAATAACATGTCACCTGCTAACATACTATAATATCCTGCCTCTGGGGTATGTGTTCCATAAGGACAGAGATTTCTGCTGTTTTGTTCATCGTTGTACCTAGTGCTTCATACTTAGTTCTTGAATAAGTAGGGTGTGTTGGGAAAGGAATGTGGTAAAGTGAGCAGTGTCTTGGGGTCTAAGGAACTTTGGCTGGGAGTCAGCCTGAGTGCCAAGGCCATGACTGGCCCATGTATAAGCTGGGGTGGGCAGTATGGTTCCTGGGGTGAAGGGTCCTCCCTGGTAAGATGGACATTGGCTGAGATGACAGCTGGTGCTACTCGTGGCCCCAGATTCTGATAACAAGCCTGGCTTTTTTTTTCCTCCAAAGAAACCATTTATTTAATGAGTACAAATTTCATAGGTACAACTTTAGGAATATAGTGATTCTTCCCATCATACTTGCCCTCCTTCCCCACCTCCTCCTCCTCCTACCATTCTGAATCCCATTCTCCATTAAGAAAAAATGAAAAGAAAAAAGAAAAAAAAAAAACTGTTCCTCAACAGTCAAGACAAGGGCTGTTCAAATCACTGTTTCTCAAAGTGTCAATTTCACTTTTGCAGATTTCCTTTTAGGTGCTCTATTAGTTATTACAGATCAGGGAGAACATACAGTATTTGTCCCTTTGGGACTGGCTTATTTTGCTCAGTATGATGTTTTTCAGATTCATCCATTTTGTTGCAAATGACCGGATTTCATTTTTTTTTTTACCACTGTGTAGTATTCTATAGAGTACATATCCCATAATTTCTTTATCCAGTCTTCTGTTGATGGACATTTAGGTTGACTCCATGTCTTAGCTATTGTGAATTGAGCTGCAGTAAACATGGAGGTGCAGATAACTCTTTTATTTGCTGATTTCATTTCCCTTGGGTAAATTCCCAGGAGTGGGGTGGCTGGGTCATATAGTAGGTCTATATTCAAATTTCTGTGTTACATAGTGGTTTTACCAGTTTACATTCCCACCAACAGTGGATCAGTGTGCCTTTTTCCCCATATCCTCATGGCCTTTCCTTTAAGGCACCAGAGTAAACTGTGGAATCTAGGTGGTATTAAAAAAAAAGTCTTAGGGGCAAGTGATTGAGTGATTGAGCCACTACATGGGAGGTTCCTGGCCCATACTGAAGTGCTTGGATTCAAGTCTGCCTCTGCTTGGATTCCAGCTTCTTGCTAATGCACACTTTAGCACTTGGATCCCTGCCACCCATGTGGAAGACCTGGATTGAGTTTCAGTCACCTGGCTTTGGCCTAGCCCAGCCTTGACTGTTGAAGGCTTTTTTTTTTTAAAGGCAAAATGAGAGCAAGAAGGAGTGAGAGATATAAATCTCCTATCTACTGGTTCACTATGCCAAATGCTCACTACAGCTAGGACTGGGCCAGACAGAAGCCAGGAGCCTGGAACTCCATCTATGCCTCCCATATGGGTGGTAGACATCCAAAAGTACTTGAGTCATTATCTGCTGCCTCCCAGCTTTCACATTCACAGGAAGCTGGATCAGAATTGAAGGTGGGACATGATCCCAGGCACTCTGACATGGGGTGCAGATGTCCCAAGGGGCAGCTTAACCCACTGGCACCACCCCTGTTGCAGGCATTTGGGGGAGTGAACCAGTAGATGGAAGGTCCTTGTCTCTCTCTCTCTCTCTCTCTCTCTCTCTCTCTCTCTCTCTGCTTTTCAAATAAAAGGAAAAAAAAATGGTACAGATCTTGACCTTTTAAAAAATGATTTTTGCCAGGGTACTCCAGAAAGATTATTATTATTTTTTTTTTTTTTGGAGGGAGAGTAAGAGGCTAAAGAGAAGTTATTTTTTTAAACACTGCTTGATATACCTTCCTTTCACCATCTTTTATGCTGACTTTCCTTCACCCAACTCCTGAAACGTGAACATCCACCATTGTCCGGGTCCATAGATGAATGAGCCATCGGAGCCTGGCTTCTGAGGCTCCCGTTTCAGTAATGAGAACTTCCGAAGAAAACCCAGCAGGAGCAACCAACTTGCTTGGCTTTCCAGCTTAAACCGATCAAGGCCCCTGCACGTCCCATAGTTTACTTTGAAGTTACAAAGCTGCCTTCTCTTCCTGACCTACCCCACTCCAAACATCCCATTCACTGCCTGCGGGGTTATTCCCCTGAGGGGCTAACAGGCCCTCCCAGCCAGGCCTCCAAGCCCATCCTGACCGCTCCTGGACATAATGAGCATTTACTTACAATGGAATTACCTAGCTGCTGCTTGGCTGTGTCACCATAGCACAGCAAGAGAAATGACAGCCTGTAATAGATAACTTGCTGGAGAGGAAACTCTACTGTGCATTTCTGAGAAAGGCTGATGGTCAACACGTGAACGGATGCTTCTGCACCCCTTTATTTTGACAGAACGCTTTTTCAGGTCCAAGCCGTCAGCCCTCTGCAGGTCATCCGTTTCTCCATTCTTCCTCTTTGTCTTATTTTTCTCTTCCAGAGGTGAGTGAACTTAGAGAGGCAACGTGTGCGAGATCAGCATTCAGCTCCCAGCTCAGCCGCTCGCCAGCTTGCCTGCCCAGCCTCTTTGACCCTCTGAGTTCCTAAATCTATAAAATTGGGATCAGAATCCCCTCTCTGTAGGAGGGGTGCCAGGCCTGTGTCAGGTCCTCAAAACAGCTCATCCTCAGCCGTTCTCTGCCCTCGCAGCCGTCGTAAACTCACCCCCACAGAAACGTCCAGGGACCTCCTTCCAAATACCTGGGCGTGGCTCTGTGAGGTGGCAGGCTTGGATGACCCACGCCCGGGCTGCATTTAAGATTCAGCACTTAATCACAGAAGGACATTGCGTGGTAGTGCCAGCTGGTGAGGTTGTCGGGGTTGTTGACTGTTCACGCTGTGCCTCTAGAATGAAATGAACAGAAACAGAGCCAAGAGGACAGGGCCAGTGAGGAGGGCGGATGTAAGAGATGTGATCGGTGAGCTCCCCAGTTGAGTGAGGATTCCTCTCCTTACAGCTGAAAGCACTTGTGGACAGTGCACACGATAAGGGATGTCTGACTATAAAAACCGCAGAGAGACAATAATGGTGCTCTTTGGAGACACTGTAGATAATCCGGCAGACACCATATATTCTGAGTGGGATTGTTAGGTCTCCAGTGATTCTTTGTTTAAACAGAGTATAAAGTATAAATTTTAAGCAGATAAGACACTTTTTTCAGCATTAAAGCCAAACTGAAACTGACCACTGAGGGGGAAAAATATAATACACATGAGAACATTTTCTATTGATATACGTGAAGACATTTTAATTAAAAAACCTGCACCCTGGGTTAAGTGTGCATAGCGTTGATGTTAGTTCAGAATGAATGGTGACTAATGCATATTATCATAAACCTCTTCTGCCTACTTTTCCTGGTTTGAATGCATCTTTATAGTTGTGGAGTTGCCGTGACGCTAACTAAATCTGTAGCCCATCATTTAGCAAATGCCCTTCATAATAGGGAGGAGCTAATTGTTTGTGGGATGAAGTGTTTCATGTGTTTAGCCTTTATCCTCCTGATATTGTGTAACATTCGCACAACTAACCAGGATGTTAACTCTTATTGTTTTTGTTGCTTTTTGAGGGCATTTTAATGGCATATGGGAATTTATTTGAATCATCAGTTTTACTGTTAGAGCCAAATTACTCTCCTGGGTTTATGGGAATAGATGCCACCAGGCAGTAGATTAATAACTACCGAAAAACCACATGAAAAGGTCACTACAAATCTCAGATCAAAAACTCTGGTTTTCTGGGTTTTGCAATCTACCAGCTTTTGGAAGCTTCGCTTTGGTAACGTGATCTTTATGGCAGCACCACTGGGCAGCAGACCCTTGTGATAAGTAAGATAGCCCAGAGGTGCCCCCAACATGCCCACGGAGCCGGGCTCCACCTACCCAGGACAGGGGTCCATCTGTGAGGACCCATTGTAACAGACACTCCTGTGGTCTGTTAAACAGTGCTCCTTTGGTGGGACACACTTGGCCAAGAGTAGGAGAGTGAAGGAGATTCTTTTTTCTCCAGAAAGATTAGAAAAACAGACTGGAGGGGAGCCTGAACCACAGCACTTGGGAGGGCCCTTTATGGGGAACCACAGGAGAAAGGAATTCTCATTGCTGGCCCCTTGCACTGTCATTCCTGGAGCGCTGGGGTCATTCTCTGCAACCAGCTCACCGCCCCTGATTGGTGGCCTCACCATCCCCACACCCCTTGCTTGCGACCTGTTACTGGAAACAGAGCAACACGGGAAACTTGGATTGTGGGCACTGGGGACCCAATTGTCAGCCCATCCTGCACTTCCATGGGATATTCAAGGAGTTCACCAGCGTGATCCTGGCTCCACCGGGCCCCCAAATGTTTTTGTATCACAAAGACTTGGACACTGGAAAAGACATTCAAAACCTGAGCCAAGAGTGCAGTTCAGCGGGAGGTGGTTTGAGAGGGGTGACCAATGGCAAGGCGGGGGCCCTGCAGGCCCCTTCCGCTTGTGGCCTGCTAAATTACACATGTGCAGTTCGGGCCAGGTTTTCTGAGAAGCTGTCTCTCGCTGCTCAGAGCAGTACTGCCTCGCTTCCTGCACTGGTATCCTTTCTCCACAGCGCCCTGCAGATCAGTCCCCTGCCCTTCCTCCCCTGCCACCCCCTCCCCCCATGGGAACAAAATCCCCAGTCTCTGGAAAGTAATGCTAAGAAAACAAACACTACAAAGGCTGGTAACAGGGGGGTATCTCTGCCGAATGTTTTTTTGTGACCATCTAGGTTCAAGGAGGAGGGGTCCCCAGCTCCGTGCGCCAGCAGGGTCCCTTTGTAGTAGGCATCTGTATGTTTGGCCAGATGTCCTCCCAGGGGCAGGCAGAGAAGGAAAGATAAAACAGAATTCCTATTAAAAATACGTCTCGGGAGGGGAGAGAAAAACAAGACGGAGAAAGTGTGTCAAGTGGGAAGGGAGGCCGAGACATGTGAGGCTGATTAGAAGCTGATAGAGTCAGCGCTGAGAGGCGCACCCTGGGAGGAAGGGCCCCTGCGATGGGGAATGCACGCCGGTGACAACTGTCTGGGAGTGGACGTGCATGGGGCCACACACACAAGATGCCTGGTGGCAGCCTGGGGCCAGCACACAGGGAGGGACCCGCGGTTCCTGCTCTGGCTTCGCTTCGGCCAACCCTCACTTTCCTCATCAGTAACACGGTGACACTTGCCCAAGAGACCTCGCTGCCACCTGCTAGTCCCCAGGGTCTCTTATTCCCTGTAATCTCTACTCTGACCAACTCTCTGAGAGTCTTCTAGTGGAATGTAAGGAATCACCCTGGAGAGACAGAGAGCTCCTCCACTGCAGTGCTGAAGTCCAAAGGCGTGGAACCTGCCATCAACCGGGGAGGAGTTACCCAGGCCTTCTGCAGGAGGTCGCTCCAGCGTCTCCAGGTCTGCCATCTTTGTGTGTTACAGCTGCCGCCAAGGCGAGATTACAGTTTTCTCAGCATGGCTGTTTGTGGATTCACTTATACTCCCGCCCCCTCCCAATTTCAGAAGTATTTTCACCCTTACTGGAGGGAAGGGGTCCTCATTTTGTTTGAAGCCAGCAGATTAAGAGTGCTTAAGAGGTGGTTGTGTGTGTGTGTGTGCACTCATCCTTTAGTTAAGGGTAAGCCATTGAAAAATGTTTTGTTTTTGTCTTTGGTTTTTGTTTTGTTTTTTTTTCCCCACCCATCTTGGCAAATGTCATGAGGAGAGCAGGATTTTAGCACAGGGTGAGGCTGGATTCCAGCAGAACTGGAAGAGGAAGCTTCCGTTGCGATGAGCGGATCTCACCCTAGGTTGGTGGCAGCAGCAATGGAGAGGACAGAATGGGCAGACAGGAACAGGGACACAGAGGATAGCGAGTGGCGTCTGGAGTCTCGCACACATCAGAACCCCCTCTACGACGTGTATAGGACGTTGTTTCAGCTCTCGCTGCCTTGCCTGCTTGCAGGGTTGTCTGAGGGATTAGGAGGTGGCCTGTGACATGCTTAGCTCAGAACCTGGCACAGTGTAGGCAGTAAATGAATAGCACTGAACTACAGATGGTGATTGTCATGATAAATACATATGAAGTGAATGTGGCAGAATGTTAAAAGCTGCTGAATTTTAAAACTAAAAAAAATTATATTTAAAAATATATATCCCGTGATATTAACAGTGTCTGGTGATTGGCTGAATTGAAGATAAGTACTCAAGAATTCATGGTGTTTTTTTTTTTTTAATTTAGTTTAACCCCTTGAAGGATTAGGATAATGGTAACATTTAATGAGTGGAAATAAGAAAGTTGGGTGGAAGTTGAGATCTGGCCTGGCAGGACTGGAACTGAGATCAGTTTTGGACCAGCGAGTTGGCACTGAGACCTACAAGTAGCTATTTGAAAAGATGGAAGGAGAGTACAAACATGGGGGAATCCCAACACAAAAGACATTTATTTACTCCACGTCTGTTTGATCAATCTGGTTTTACAACTTCATCTTCAGGGAATTAGCTAACCAGCCTATGATCTTCTCAACCAGACCCTTGCTCCTCAAAGTGTGGTCCAAGGTCCAGGCATCACAGGATCTTGTTAGTGATGCAACATCTGAGCGCTTCACCTCACACCTGTGCATTTCAGCCATGTGATTTGTCATCACTTTAGCCTTTGAGATGTACCACTTTAAGGTGGTTGCTGGACCAGTAGCATCAGCATCACCTGGGAACTTGTTAGGAACCCAGGCCTCCTGAATTAGAAAGGTTGCATTTTGAAGAGCCCTCCGAAGGGTTCTGATGCACCTCAAAGTTTCAAAGCAACCCTCTAAGTTATGAAACAACTTGTGAAACAGGCAGATTGGACCCTCTCCCTGTATCTGTAGCTCAGACACCAGAGAGACTGGCTGAACCCTGAAAGCTGAATTGAAGTCATTGTTACATGCTGTTTCCATCACCATTTTGCATTAAACACAGCTGAAGAACTCTTTTCACAAGAAGGGCGCTATGCATAAAATTACAAACCGAAGTCAAGAGACATCAACTATCACTTAATCCTCATGACTTCCCGGTGAGCGCGGTTACGGGCGATCAGTCCTCTATGTGCTCTCGCTCGTGGGCAGCACTGTTAGGAGACACACGTAGAGGCGAGCAGGGCAGGGGAGCACAGGGCCTGACACCCTCACAATGTGATTAAGGTGTCCACAGCCTTTGTTCTCCGTCTTTTTAATCAAGCAGATGGAAAGTTCTCTTTTAACGAGTTCGTTTCTAGAGTCGCTTGCAGCGGTGATGCTGGATTACCACTCAGAATGTTTTTCAAAAAGGTGAGCTGTAAGCAGTAAAAATGTACCTCCTGTCATCCAAAGTACCTGGTTCTTCTATTTGTTCCCTAATTGTCATTCAAGTCACTGTGGTGACTTAACTAAGGGTCAGTGTCTGTTTGCTGGACACATGTAATGTATTAAATTACCTGTGTTTTCAGATAGGTTCTGGTCCATCACAGCCAATGGCCTGATGATAAGCTGTTTCTCTGGGGCATGGGGCCAGGGGGCGTAGTCCTAACATACAATGTTTGCCAATTTCCATGGTGTAAAGTCTTCCTCCAGGGTGATTTCAAGCAACCAGCAGTTTAACAAGAGCTCCCAATGCTTCTGTAAGTTGAACAATGGTCTCTCACAAGCCATCTGGGAACAGCTCTAGCACATGACTGAAGCAAACATTGAGATAGGCCACAGGTCTATCCAGGGAGTTGTCTGAACCACTGTCAGTCCACTAATGTCTAATAACAAGCAGACTTACATGTTGTAAGTCTTTCGTCATATACAGATGTTTATTGAAATTATTATAATTATCATAATGAAATTTGCTTTAAAGCTATTCCATGAGACACTTATGTGCTATTTAAGTCATATTCAATCATAACATAATGATAATATTTAAAGTAGTTATGTTGGTAAATGGTATGTTAAGTTTTAAAATATTTTTTCCTTGTAAAGCATACAGAACAGTTAATCATGGTCTTAGACCTCAAGTGCACAGACACTTTTGTTTTTACTGCTATTGACATTTGACTTCTCTTACAGGTATTCAGGAAGGAACGCAATGCACCAAGTGTAAAAACAACTGGGCACTGAAGTTCTCTATCATATTACTGTACATTTTGTGTGCCTTGCTCACAATCACAGTGGCCATCTTGGGATATAAAGGTAAATACCCCTTCTGTTTACCTCCCAAGTACTGTGTCTCCCCTCATTAATTCTCTTCATTAACTTAAGCATGAAGAAAACCCACTTTTGCAAGCAGAAAGTTCCAGGACCTCAGAGGCTACCCAGATCCATGGCTGTTCAAATCTCGTAGATAAAATGGTGTAGTATTCACATTTAACATTCACAGCTCCTCCCATATACTTTAAAACATTTGTAGATCACATATCATACCTAATACAACCTAAATGCTATGTAAATCATTGTTGCACTGTATTTAGGGAATAATGACAAGGAAAAAAAGACTGTCGGTGTCTGTAGCCAATTTTTTCCCAATTTTTAAGAAAAGATTAATTTAACTGAAAAGCAGAATAACAGAAAGAGGGATTCTCCATCTGCTGGTTCACTCCCCAAATGGCTGCAAATGCCAGGGCTGGGTTAGGCCAAAGCCAGTCAGGGACCAAGCACTTGGACCATCATCTGTTTCCTTCCCAGGCTCATTAGCAGGGACCCAAACCAGCGCCGTGATGTGGGATGCTGGCATCACAAGCAGTAGCTGAGCTCACTGTGCCACAGTACCAGCTCCTTCCCAAATTATTTGCAACCTGCAGTTGTTTGAATCTGTGAGTGCAGAACTGTGTTTCATTGTCACAACTCAGGTGTAAAACTTAGCCACATCCCGAGCTCCTGATCTGTATCCTGAACTGCCAGTAGCTATGGGATGTAGAAGGCGGAGGAGCAGTAATTCCTTCTGAATAGTTTCAACAATGACAATGGTTCTCTGTGAGTTATAAATTTGTTTCCCTCTTTGTTTCTTTTTCCTACCTATCTCCAGCTACTCCCTCTTCCTCTTTTTTTTTCCCCCTCTTATCACTAAGAGGCTGTCTGGAAACCCCGGAGTTGGCATACAGGAAAACTATTGACAGAGGAGAAGCAAAACATAAGGTCTCTGGAGATAGGACTAACTTCACGCAGGCACTGGCCACCTCATTCCCTTTTTTCCTCTTCAGCACATTTCCTGTGGTCACCCTTGTTTACTTAGCTCCGTAAAACACTGCCCTGTAGAAGCGAGCCGCGGAGGCAGCATCACCACCTCAACTCCACTTGATAAAGCGCTGGGCTACACAGGCCTGGCTTAAAAGAAAGGGAAGCTTTCTGTCTGAACCATGGAGGCTCACAGACTACAGAGCGGACTCCCCTGCCCCTTCTGCCCTCTGCCAGAGCCCACAGGTGGGAGGTGTCGCGATTGAGAATCACGGACCACATAAACCAGCTTTTACAGAAAACAGCCCAGGAGCCCTCTGTCACAGTCCCAGGACACAGACGTGGTGTCTTCAGATCCTCAGCTTTCCCTGACACACCACCAGGGGAAAGTTCCCACAAGCTCTCCGATCCTGAACCGGCCACCTGACCTAGGCAGAGAAGGCTCGAGATAAATTCCTCCGATTTGTGATGCCTCCCACCGCTGTCCCAGTGTGTTTGAACAAGAAGGGCTTCAGAACCAAATGATCCAGTTCAATTCATTTTTTAAAAAGATATATTTATCTGAAAGTTAGAAGAGAGAGAGATGTTCATCACTCCTCAAATGGCTGGAATGACCAGTGCTGGAGCCATGAGCTCCATCCTGATCTTCCACATGGTAGCAGAAGCCCAGGTACTTTGGCCATGTTTTGCTGCTTTCCCAGGTGTGTTAGCAGGGAACTGGATTGGAAGCAGTGCAGTTGGGACTTGAACCAATGCTCTAATATGGGATTCTATCATAGGTGGTAGCTTAACCCACTACACTGTAACACTGGCCACTTGATCCATTTTTTTAATTGTTATTTGCTTATTTTATTTGAAAGGCAGAGAGACAGAACTTTTCCATCTGCTGGTTTATTCTCCAAATGCCTGCAACAGCCATGGCTAGATCAGGCCAGAGCCAAGAGCCCAGAACTCCATCCAGGTTCCCACATGGGTAACAGGAGCCCAAGTACTTGGGCTCCAACTGATGCCTTCTAGGGCACACATTAGCAGGGAGTTGCAATCAGAATTGAACCATGTTCAATTCTTGATCCTGCCATCATCAGTATAATTGCAGGTGTTTAGTCAGTACTTGCTAGAGAGCCAGCCTCGTGCTAAGTCTTTGATGAGGCTCTGTAGCCTGGGTAAGAGTCAGTGCCTCTTGGCGGTTCTGATTCCTCACCTGTGAAATGACAGCCCAACTGCTGCTTTCCACGGTGGTTGGGATGAGCAAAGAGGACGTAATATGACCCCTCTCACACTGTGGCTATGAAATCTCTGTTCTTTACTTCTTCATACATGCCTTTACCCACTATACCTGTCAGATGGCAAAGCATGTTGAAAACCCTCAGTATATTTGAGGCTTCTCAGTCCCACCCCTAAGGCCCTATCCATGGAAAATCACGTGCATCATAGAGTACGCTGACTGATGGATTTGGGCAATGGAAATCTGGCGAATTGCCAGATCATTTCATCCACTTGCTATGAGTTAATGTAACCTGGAGTGCCTTGCGCTTTCAGATGAAGCAGCAAACAGAGCAAAGGATGAGGAGAGGCTGTGGAGTCGTGCGGAGGACAGGCAGAGGGCTGGGGTGGGAGCCAAGGAGGGAAAGAGGGTGCTGTGTGTCCCAGGCAGTTCTCGGGGCTCTTCCCCTTTACTAGGTTATTTTCCTAATCATTCACTTCTCCATGACTTTGCCTAGTGAGTGGAGATGAAAGAGAAGTTTGAAGTCAAACAGCCACTTAGTAAGTAAGTTCCATTAGGGCTCAGTACCGTGTGATGTTGGGAGTACACAGTTACTACTGAGAGGTGAAAGTGGTGATTTTTACCTGGGCTAAGAAATAAGGTCTAGGAATTTCTGCCCTAAAACTCATACAGAGAGACCTAAAGGAGAAGTTTCTTTTTTTTTTTTTTTTTTCATGTTAGAGAACAAGTACTCCCTCTGTTTCTATCTATTGAATTTCTTTTATTTTTTTGGACAGGCAGAGTGGATAGTAAGAGAGAGAGAAAGGTCTTCCTTTTTGCCGTTGGTTCACCCTCCAATGGCTGCCGCGGCCGGTGCATCACGCTGATCCGAAGCCAGGAGCCAGGTGCTTCTCCTGGTCTCCCATGCGGGTGCAGGGCCCAAGCTCTTGGGCCATCCTCCACTGCCTTCCCAGACCACAGCAGAGAGCTGGCCTGGAAAAGGGGCAACCGGGATAGAATCTGGTGCCCCGACTGGGACTAGAACCCGGTGTGCTGGCACCGCAAGGCGGAGGATTAGCCTGTTAAGCCACAGCGCCAGCCCCTCTGTTTCTATCTATTGAAAAACTCTTCCAGCCCCGATGTGTTTCACATGTGCTGGCCCAGTTCCCCGGGCACCTTTTCCCTGCTGCAATGGCTGCTTGCTCTTGGTGTTTCACTTGGATAGCGTGTCCTGCATCGAGCCCCTGAGAGTTGGGTTCAACACCCTCCTGTTTGTTCCTGTAGAGCTCTTTGTTTACTCTTAGCCCTGTCACACAGCGGCATCATGGCCAGTGACCTTGTCTGTCTCACCACCAAAATGATAAAGTTTTTATAAAGACTGTCTTCGATTTGTTATACCTCCCACCGGCACCTAACCTCACACAACTCAAACAGGTGCTCGAGAAAGTTTACTGAATGAATTACTGTAGGATGGATGGATGGGGTAGATGATTAGGACTAAATTTTATACAAAGAATAGATGCCAGGGGGTCTGTAAGTCCATCTGCAAGTGGGAATTGCTTCCCCTCAAGGCCCTCCCTACGAACTTAAAATCCTAGAAATCCACTTGGTTTGCTCTGTGGGCGTAATCTCAGCAGAGTGGAGGGAGACGAGACCAGTGGAGCCTCTTTTCCTCCCTCTGATGCCCTCATCCCTCAGGACTCTGCTGACAGAGAGAAGATAATACAACATGCACTTTTGGTTTCCAGCACGGCCTTGATGAACTAAAATGTTGATGTCTTCCAGATGTTCTTTCTCTTCGTGTGTACAGTGGTTCCCATTTCTCGCTGATAAAATTCCGGTGACCCAACACTGAAAGAGGCAGAAAGATAAGACCCGGTTCTCCTCTCACACATCTCCCTTTGATGTCTGGAGAAACTCTTCTCCATTAAAAAAAGGGAAAAAAAAAAGAATACTCAGTGAAAATACACAGTAAGGTGTTTCCCTGAAGAAGTTGAAAGGAAAGGAAATAGAAACCCCTTCACTTATGAGAGTTGGCAAAGGCAACTCTCTCCTGTCCTCTTTGTCTCTCACTTCTGCAGCTACAAGTTAGGATATAACGAAGTTCCTTCTAGAGAATTTGCCAAACAGCCAGGGAATCACTTAGTCACTCACACTGGGTCTGTAAGGTGGCTGTGACCGTGAGGCGCGGCAGCCACTGTGCACAAAGCCTGTTCCTGTTTACAGCTTGGTACAGCCTCTGCCCTGGGCTTCTGGTCATTAGCTGATGGAGCATCCTGGCAAAAGCTGTCTCTTAAGTTCAGTGGGTCACATCTCCTCCAGAACATTCTCTGAACAGGGAAATCCTACTTTACTACCCTGCCCAGTCCACAGCATTCTTAAGGTAATTAGGATAAAGAAGAAAGAAATATGAATTTTTCTCAGTAAGAATCTCATTTAAGGGACAGTGTTTGGTGTAATACTGCTTGGGACACCTGCCTCCCATATTGGAGTGCCTGGATTCAATTCACAGTCCTGCTCCTGGTCCCAGCTTCCTGCTGACGTACAGCCTGGGAGGCAGCAGTTGAAGGCTCAGATACTTGGGTCCCTGTCACCCACATGGGAGACAATTGGTTCCTAGCTCTTATTTTGGCCTGGCCCAGCCACCAGTGTTGTAGGCATTTGGGGGAGTGAACCAGAAGATGGGAGACACTTCTCTATCTTCTCTGGTCTGTCTGTCTGTCTCTCCCTTTCAAATAAATAAGAAAAAAAAATGTAAAATAATCTCCTAGCCATAGAATGTCAATCTTCCTACTAAGCTCTACCAAAATAGCAATTACAAGTGCATACGTGGGCTTTCAGATTATATCAAATCACACAGCAGAGCTCTGTGTGTTCCTGATAGCACCCTACAATTAGATTTTGTGTTTGCCATGAACTTTGATAGCGTTCCAGGCAGATATGCCTTTAATGGAATTCCAGGTAACTGGCACCCCTGGCACGTGCAAGCACCATTGAGAGGGTGTGCTTCTTTCTCAGCACCAGGATCAATCCAGTAGACGTCTTGGGACTGAGCCCTAGGCAGGAACTCTGTGCTCTGGTCTTGTTCCCTCCTGGGGCCTCGGCCTGCGTCTCTTACATCCTCAATGTCTCGCACTGTGATACCACACACATGGCAGGTGCTTCATAAACATCTGGTGGTGATAACTTTAAAGAAGACATAATCCTTCCCCTCCAGGGATTTTTCTTTTCATCAGAGGACCCCTGATTCAGGAAAGAGAACTGCTAAGTGAAAAGTAATCCGGGATTACAGAAAGAGCCTGATAGAACACTTAACAGTTCACAAGATGTGTAACCAGGTTATTGGATGTGTCTGAGGCTCAGTTTCTTCACCTGTAAAATGGGAGCTGTGAGGACAAGCTGAGGTGCAGTGTGCCCGCTAAGAATATCTACTTTTAGTATGATTGGTAGACACAGTAGCTGCTGCCATTCTTATTCAAAAAAGGGTTCAGTTGATGTGCCGTGGAATCAAATCACAGAGAGTGATTAAAAACAAGTGAGTGACAAGTGGAGAGGTTAGTGACCTGGGCCTAGGGAGGATACCAAAGTACCTTTTAAAACACAATTGTTCATTTATTTGAAAGGCAGAGTACAGAGAGAGTTTATTGTCAGGTTATCTTATAGAACTGCGCTTTCAGTGTTTGAAGGGGAACAGCTCCAGGTTTAATACCTGAAACACCCATGTTCTGAAGAGGACGTATCTGCTGAGAAGCAATTCCTAGTAGAGGGAGCCTGTGAACAGCCAGACTGCTGGTGATCCTTCTGTGTTTCCCGTTTGTTTTCCTCATGTAAGAATGAGCAACAAACAGGCCCATGTTTCTAACTAGAGTAAGATAGGATGGCTCTGCCACTATGTCTCTGATTAAGAATTTTAAAGTAACCATCAACGAAAATACTTTGTACTATTACAGCAAGTGCTAGTTCTGAATCTCCTTCAGTTGAGTATTTTTATGCACCAGCAAGCTGCCAGCATTGCAACCCTGAGGTTTGTAGTTTTATACCAGGATCCTATTTTTAAACAGACACCCCCACCCCTCCATCCCCAGTGCATGTAACAAGTTCATTAGCACTTGTGGGAAGGGCACCTAGTTTCCTTGCTGCACAGAAAAGTTAATAGCTCTTTTTTAAAAAAATATATATAGAGAGAGATAGATATAGATTTATTTATTTATTCATTCATTCATTCATTCATTCCCCGTACTCTAAGCAAATCCGAATTATCTGTCCTAACAGTTCTGTGCTTTTTAAAACTAAAATGGAAGAAAAAAGCAGAGAGGGTAGAAAATGACTGTCAGCACATTTAGAAGATTCTTTGGCTTCCAGGAAAGAAAGGCAGGACTTCAGACCCTTCGTGTGGTTTGAGGACAGACCAAGGCATGTGTTTTGATTTGAGGATCAAAACTGAACCTAAACTCGTAAACATTCCATATTTTATATTAAAAAAAAAAAACCGTAGCTTTGCTAAAGCACATATGAAACATTCTGTTCTCTAGAGTTTCCAGGGATTTAGGGGCATGCATGCCTATCAAACAACCCGAAGGTATAGATTACTGTAACTGTACCTCTGTGTCTATATAGTAATTAAAAAAAAAAACAATAAATACTCAATGAAATGTCCTACTCGGTGCCAATGCTGAGGCCTCCCTGGGTTAGCTGATCTGTAAGTTTGTGTGTGAGACCCATATCTCAGCCTGGTTTTCACAGACCTCAGCAGCCACTATGCAGACTCTGACTTATTTAAATAAATGACATCATAATATTTGTTGAGCACCTACTGAGCACTACACACTGGTCTAGGAGATGAAGATAAAACTGAATACAGATGATCCCTAACGTATGATGATGGTTCAACTTAAGATTTTTCACCTTCTTGGTGTGGTACAAAGCAATAAGTACTCAGTGAAAACCATGCTTCAGATTTTGAATGTCGCTGTCTTTCTGGGCTACTAAAATACAATCCAGTTCTCTCTCATGATGCTGGGCAGTGGTAGTGCAGCTCCTCATCAGCACCACGGTCACAATGGGACCATTACCCTGCAGTGTGCTGCATTGCTGAGTTAGGATTTAGGAGTATTCTTTGCATTTCAACTTATGATGGGTTTATAGGGACAGAAAGTAAGTCAGGCCTTTAAAGAGCATCTGTACAAATTTTCCTGCCCTAAAACATCTAGTAAGCAAGCCGTGACAGCACAATGCACTGAGTCCTGTGGTACCAAAAGCTTCTTGCCAAGAGAGTTCTGCAAGGTGCCCCTCAGCAGAGGTTTCCTCGGGCAGTGACAGGCTGAGTCTTGAAGGGCAGGATGGGCTTGGCTTGGGGAAGAGGCCAGGGAAGAGCATTCTGCGTCCAGAGAGGAACACATGGAAAGGCTTGGGAGAGAGAGAGAGAGAGAGAGAGCATGTGGTATGGTGCCCACATCTCATTATGACCACATTACAGCAGGGGAGGGAAGGGATGGGGGTGCAGACTGAGCTCCTCCAGGGCTAGTTCCAGGATCCACGGAGGAGGTTCACTTTGGGTCCCCCAAACACATGGGAACTTGCTTCTTTTTCCTGACTGGAGCCAGGAGAATCTTCTTGTATGATATATAGGTAGAGCACTTGATGAATTAATATAAACGGGACCTATTAGCTCACAGTTAATATATAAAACATTCATGCTAAAAGGCTTTTGGGGGCCTGCACCATGGCGCAGTAGGTTAATCCTCCACCTGTGGCACCGGTATCCCATATGGGCGCGTTCTAGTCCCGGCAACTCCTCTTCTGATCCCACTCTCTGCTATGGCCTGGAAAAGCAGTAGAAGATGGCTCAAGTCCTTGGGCCCCTGCACCCATGTGAGAGACCCCAAGGAAGCTCCTGGCTTCGGATCGGCCCAGCTTCGGCCATTGCAACCTTTGGGGAGTGTACCAGCTGACGGAAGACCTTTCTCTCTGTCTCTCCCTCTCTCTGTCGGTAACTCTACATCTCAAATAAATACAATCTTTTTTTAAAAACGGCTTTTTTAAAAATTCTTTTTTTAAAATAAAAGTTTATCGATACCAAGAAAGCCAAACTTGATATCCAGCTGCTGGAGGTTCGATCTCACAGGAGCCACTTCTGGAGAAATATCCTCCCCTTAGATTTTCTAGAAACATAAACTTGAATTTGTAACCATAGAGAATTACTGACTATGCAGAACAAACAAGAACCAAAGTTTTTATTTGGCGTAGCTTCACTTACCCTCTCTGCCATATACAATCAAGAAAATGTTTTTTTAAAAATGATGTTCATAGATCATTGTTTGGAAAGACCATTTAGGCATCTGCTTGCGAACTGAGAAACTGCAGATTCAGTTTGTCCCTGAAGGAGACACAAGCTGTCAGGTGTCAACAATGGAATTTTATCAGACAATGGCAAACACCTTGCCTTGCCTTTCATCCCTTCTACAAGGTATAGACTTGGACTAAGTGTTTTTCACCAGCAGAATCCCTGTGAGTCCTTTGTGCTGGGAATGTTAGGGAGATGATAAATGATGATATTTTGTGAGTGATCACCATTTTCTTTGCCTCCGCCTATGGAAATTAACAGAAAATAAGAAACAGATCAAGGAAGGATATCTTTAACTCACTAAAAAAATAAAAATTAGTTCCAATTTCTGAAACCTCCAAGAAATTACAGAATTTTTTTAAAGATTTATTTATTTATTTATTTGAAAGTCAGAGTTACACAGAGAGAGGAGAGGCAGAGAGAGAGAAGTCTTCCATCCGCTGGTTCACTCTCCAGATGGCCACAACGGCCGGAGCTGCACCGAACCGAAGCCAGGAGCCAGGAGCTTCTCCAGGTCTCCCACTCAAGTGCAGGGGCCCAAGGACCTGGGCCTTCTTGTACTGCTTTCCCAGGCCATAGCAGAGAGCTGGATCGGAAGAGGAGCAGCCAGGACTAGAACCGGCACCCATTTGGGATGCCGGCGCTTCAGGCCAGGGCGCAAACCCTCTGCGCCACAGCAACGGCCCCAAAATTACAGAATCTTAAGAACAGTTAATTCTCAACCAAGTAAGTTACACCACTGGCTTCTGTAGCAGGTAACTTACTTATTTTTCTAAAAGAATACTTTTTTTCCCATATTTAATTCCAATTATAATTTTCACTTCAAACTGTTTCCTTTATTCTGTAATGAAATAATCTCATCTTGGAACTGCAAAACACAAACATGAGCAAATATGTGGATTAATGTACTCTTCTCCAAATCTTAGTTGTAGAGAAAATGGACAATGTCACAGGTGGCATGGAGACATCTCGCCAAACCTATGATGACAAGCTCACAGCAGTGGAAAGCGACCTGAAGAAATTAGGTAACCTCCAACAAGAGGGAACCATTAAGTAGAAGGAACCCCCAACTCTACTCTGTATAAGAAACTGCAGCCTTTTAGAGTGACATTGCTTTGAACGCCCACTCACCCAGAAGGATTTTGTGTGTGTTATGTTTTGAGTCTTTCCTCATGATTTAATTCAGAGACTTGGCATTTTAAAGTTAAGGACCAATTCTGGAGTTGACTGCTGCCCAGTGTGTTACTATGTGCCAAATAAAATCTGACAAGCCATCCAGACTGTTGAATTCCTACTTGACATATTTTAAACTGCATAGAGGAATTATAGACATTAATTTATAAAATCAAAGATTCCTGCTTATCCTATTCCTTGATTTTTGTTTGTGTTTCAAAAAACAGAATTTTGGTGAATTTCCAACGTATTTCTTTATAAGGATACCCTATCTGGGGTCCTAGAATCCAGAATCCCCCTTCCTCTTTGAGGAAAGTATTCACCCAAGTGTATCAGTCCTGGTACTGCACACTCTTTCTTATTCCCCAGGACCTAGTTTTATAGATACGTGTATTTTGCTACTGCACAGCAGTCTGCATCTAAGACAATTTCACATCTAAAGGACTGTGGCTGCCAGCTAGGTCCCCTCGAGCTCCTTGACCTTGCCTGAACACTTCTCCCTACCACCCGTCTAAGTACAAACCAATTCTTATTCCAGGGGACCAAACTGGGAAGAAAGCTATTAGCACCAACTCAGAACTGTCCACCTTCAGATCAGACATTCTGGATCTTCGTCAGCAACTTCGAGAGATCACAGAAAAAACCAGCAAGAACAAAGACACGCTGGAGAAGCTACAGGCGAGTGGGGACGCATTGGTGGACAGGCAGAGCCTACTGAAAGAAACTTTGGAGAACAATTCTTTCCTCATCACCACTGTAAACAAAACCCTCCAGGCTTACAATGGCTACGTCACAAATCTGCAGCAAGATACCAGCGTGCTCCAGGGCAACCTGCAGAACCAAATGTATTCTCATAACGTGGTCATCATGAACCTCAACAACCTGAACCTGACCCAGGTGCAGCAGAGGAACCTCATCACCAATCTGCAGCGCTCTGTGGACGACACGAGCCAGGCCATCCAGCGAATCAAGAACGACTTCCAAAACCTGCAGCAGGTTTTCCTTCAGGCCAAGAAGGACACCGATTGGCTAAAGGAGAAAGTGCAGAGCTTGCAGACTCTGGCTGCCAACAACTCCGCCTTGGCCAAAGCCAACAATGACACCCTGGAAGATATGAACAGCCAGCTCAGCTCGTTCACAGGTCAGATGGACAACATCACCACCATCTCGCAGGCCAACGAGCAGAACCTGAAAGACCTTCAGGACTTACACAAGGATGCAGAGAACAGAACCTCCATCAAGTTCAGCCAGCTGGAGGAACGCTTCCAGCTCTTTGAGACGGATATCGTGAACATCATTAGCAACATCAGTTACACAGCGCACCACCTGCGGACGCTGACCAGCAATCTGAATGAAGTCAGGACCACTTGCACAGATACCCTAACCAAACACACAGATGACCTGACCTCCTTGAATAATACGTTGGCCAACATCCGTTTGGATTCTGTTTCTCTCAGGATGCAACAAGATATGATGAGGTCCAGGTTAGACACTGAAGTGGCCAACTTATCAGTGATTATGGAAGAAATGAAGCTGGTGGACTCCAAACACGGACAGCTCATCAAGAATTTCACAATACTGCAAGGTAAGTGAGAAGTCTGATTTGTGTTTTTCTTATTTATCTAATGCTACATAATAAATTAGCCCCGAGTTTGCAGAGTTCAAACAATATAAATATCTATTTATCTCATCATTTCTGTGGAATTCTGTGGAGCCAGTTAGCTGGGTGGTCTTGACTCAGTATCTCACAGAACGTTACACGAAGATACTGTCTAGGACTGCATGCTGAAGGGTTGACTGGGGCTATTGGATCTGCTTCTAACATCACTTATTCACTTGTTCTTGCAAGGCCTCAGTTCCTCCCCCTGTGGAGTTCCCGAGTGTTCTCAGGGTGGCAGCTGGCTGCCTCTAGAACAAGTGATCCAAGAGAGAAAGCAAGGTGGATGCCAGGGTGCCTTTGATAGCCTCGCTTCAGCAGTCACCACCTCTTCTACTGTAACCCTGCTCTTAAACAAGTCACTAGGTTCAGCGCACACTCTAGGGGAAGGGCATGAAGCTCCAGGTCTTGAAAAGAGGTGTAACCAAGTATTTGTGGTCAGTGCTCAGAGATGCCCCATTAATTATTTGTTGAACGAAAGATTAGTTAATTTGGATGGATTTTCTCAGTACCTGAAAAATGTCAATACAAATTGAGCTCCCAGTGGTTAGATGCTTATATTCGTAGTAGAGTATGTGAGTTCAACTCCCGGCTCTGGCTCCTGATGCCAGCATCCTGCTAATGTAGACTCTGGGAGGCAGCAGGGGTAGCTCAAGTGACTGGGTTCCTAACACCCACAGGAGAGACATGGATTGCATTCTTGCCTCCTGGCTTCAGCCCTGACCCAGCTCCAGCCCTTGTGGGCATTTGGCGAGTGAACCAGCAAATGGTGATACTCTGTCTCAGCTCTTCCTTTCAAATGAACAGATGAGTTTCTTTGAAAGCAAAATTAATCCTTTGAGGTCACAGAGCTATCATTCATGGATTCCTGTTTCCAAATGCCATGTACAAGTGGATGTGTGTTTAGCCATGACAGTTGCTACAGGTCACAGTGTGACTTGTATATAAATTCTGAGTTTTACTATCATCCATGTAAATTCACAGTCCTTAGCCGAGAGTAAGTCTTCTTTTGAAGATTCACAACAGCCATACGTTGACAGTATTTTCTGCTCATAAATTGTTCTCACAGATTGTAAGTTGAAAGTTCCATGTGGAAGATGCTATGCTTAGCAGTCTGGGGTATGCAGGGAAGACCAGGTGGTAGCTTAAAATTGAGAGAATTTTAGGGGATAAGAAAATAAGCTATCAACAATTGTAATGCTGAATTTCAAAAAGAGAATAAAGTGAATTCTACACATTCAGTAGTAGAGGAATTTGTCTTCCAGCCCAAGAACAATTTGAGAGATATTATTAAAAGAATAATTGTGAGCTTTCTGGAAAACCATAGTCCTCAGAACAGATTTGCAAAGAAAGCAGGTAAACCTAATCTTACTTAATTGTATTGATCGTTATTAGATTTATCTGGACTTCAGCCAGACCTTTGACAGTAATGCCCTTAGGAACAAGATGGAGAAATAGGTTCTGGATCACAGCATAATTAGGTGGATCTCTTGGTTTTCTTTGCGTAACAAATTACCACAAACTGAGTAACTTGCTATCTCAGAGTTTAGTTGAGTCCTCTACTCGGGCTGCAGGCTCACTGTTGGGCTGCAGTTTCATCAGAGGCTCGACTAGGGAAAGATCCATAACAATGTTCCTTCAGATTCTTTGCACAGTTCTTTGAGGCTACAAGTTTGAGCCCTCTGCTCTCTTTCTGGTAGCACCCCTCAGCTGCTAGAGGCCACCAACAGTTCCTGGCCAGGCAGCCATCTTGCATTCCTCCAGCTTCTTCAGTCATCAAGTGAGTGTCACCCAGTCGGCTAAGACAGAGTTTTAATAACATCAGCTAATTGAGGGAGGGGCAGCCCATCACCCTTGGCATATTCTGTTGGCTACAAGCAAGTCACATGTTCTGTACTCAAGGGGAAGGAACTATGCAAGAGAAGAAGTCTCTGGGGTCATGCTAGGATGTGTCCCCCATATTAGTCAATGACCAAGTGTGAAAAAAAAAATGGTCATTCATGAGCCCTTATGAGCCTAGAGACAGACCCAAATAGCAGGTGGCAGGACTCTGTTCAACAGCTTTGTCAGTGAACAGCAGGGGGAGACAGGTGACCTGGTAACCCAGTACTTGTATGATGTGAAACTATATACTGTCTAATAGATGGCAGAATCTTAATCCAAAATGATGTAGAGAGGTAGAATAGTAGCAAGATGCCAACCAAATGGAATAGATAGGAAATGAATGTAAAATCCTGCTCGGAGGTGGGTGAGACTACACAGAGAAAAGTTGATGAGAGCCAGTGTCACGGCTCACTTGGCTAATCCTTTGCCTGCGGTGCCAGCACCCCAGGGTTCTAGTCCCAATTGGGGCACCTGATTCTGTCCCGGTTCCTCCTCTTCCAGTCCAGCTCTCTGCTGTGGCCTGGGAGGGCAGTGGAGGATGGCCCAAGTGCTTGGGCCCTGCACTCGCATGGGAGATCAGGAAGAAGCACCTGGCTCCTGGCTTCGGATCAGCACAGTGCCGGCTGTAGCAGCCATTTGGGGGGGGGGGGTGAACCAACAGAAAGAAGACCTTTCTCTCGGTCTGTCTCTCTCACTGTCTAACTCTGCCTGTCAAAAATTTAAAAAATAAAAAATTTTTTAAAAGTTGATGGGAGGGCATGGCTCAACAGATGGACTTGCATGGTTATTTCAGTTGAGTAAAAGCAATTACATTTGTCTTCCAGGAAAATCAATGTGGTCTTTGGCCACACTAGTAAAAATCTGATATCCAAATTCATAGAGGTGGTATCTTCATTCATGGCGGTAAGGCCAGCCCTGAGGATAGTGGTACACTGGAGGGCCCCTTCCAAGAGGGATGTTCAGAGTCCAGGAGAAGTAGGAGCAGGGTGACGGGGTCCAGAAACCCTGTGCTGTGAGGAAGGGTCGAGGACCTGGGAACATTAACCTAGAGGAGAGCCTGCTTAGCGGAGAACAGGCAGCTGTCCGCAACCGTGTGCGGCGCATCTGAGGAGTTCCAGAGAGGGAAATCAGGGACTAGCGGGTTTCTCTGAAGGAAGATCAGTTTTGATTTAAAAACTCATCTTAGCTGAAAATACAAGTGTACTGGTTTCCTGGGGCAAGATGGGCGCTCCAGCTCTAGAGCGGCTGGGCAGCTGCATGTCAGGGAGCCTGCAGGTGAGAGTGGAACACTGAATAAGGGGCGGGCCTCGGGTGATAAGAAAGCTCAGTTTTGCTTGCGTGTATTTTTCCTATTCTTCCTCAGTCTAAGTTCAGAATAAGGGAAGTTCACAGCCATTGTACATGCTTATGAAACAAGAGCTTTCTAAGTGTCTCTTGGAGTCGTGATACCTTGGACAATCCTATCAGTGTATTCTGGCTGCTGCTTAGCTATTAATTCCATGGTTGTATCATTCCACTGGCTGAAGTGTTAGCTTGTCTTTTCAAGGGAATTTCTGAAATACTGCGTTTATAGACAGTGCGCCCTAACAGCCGAGTCAGTGTATGAAAAGCTCTTTGTTAAAGATTAGCCCCTGATGTTTAGTTAATGTTTCTGTTACGATGATTCTTTTTGTCAGCCACTATTGAGTGTGGGGGTACTGAGAGCTTTTCACAAACCAGTCTGAATCCAGGTAACCATTCTAAAGCTGGTGCTTATAATCTCATTGTTACTTTATAGATGAGGAAATGAAGGCCCAGGAAGGCTTACCTAACTTGCTAAAGTTTATGCAGATAAGTTCCCAGATAGGACAATCCTATTTGGTGCCAGAGCTCACACTGTGGACTCCAGGGATAGTTCCTGTGTGTCCCCAGGAGGAGCCTGTAAGGTCGGGGAGTGGAATCATATTCTAAGTATAAGGAGGAGGTTTTAAGAAAGGTGTTGACTTGAGCTGATGTGTATGTGTGTGTGTGTGTATTGACAGGCGGAGTTAGACAGTGAGAGAGAGAAAGAGAATAGTCTTCCTTCCGTTGGTTCACTCCCCAAATGGCCGCTACGGCCAGCGTGCTGTGCCAATCCGAAGCCAGGAGCCAGGTGCTTCCTCCTGGTCTTCCATGCGGGTGCAGGGCCCAAGCACTTGGGCCATCTGCCACTGCCTTACCGGGCCACAGCAGAGAGCTGGACTGGAAGAGGAGCAACCGGGACAGAATCCAGTGCCCCGACTGGGACTAGAACCCGGGGTGCTGGCGCCGCAAGCAGAGGATTAGCCAAGTGAGCCGCGGCGCTGGCCCTGATTTATATTTCTTAAAGGTCATTCTGGGTGCTGGGTTTGGAATAGATTATAGGTGAGTCAGCCTGCAGGCAGCAGTCTGGTGTGAGGATGGACTAGTTGTGGGTGGCTTGGAATGGAACGTTCGCTGGGGAAATGGGACAAGAAAGCCTGCTCATTTAGCAGTTTGGAGGAAGAAATCAAGGCCAGCCCTGCCCTTGCCCTGACAACAAGGCCTCCTGCACCAGGCCCTGCTTTAGGAGGTCCTCACTGGCCTCAGAGCCACGCCAACCCATGCTGACCGTGTTTGGTGCCCTTGACCTTGGAATTTCCCAGCCAGTGTGCCCCACCTCCAAAAGACCAGCCAAGAGGCACCTGTGTGTTGAAGGAGGAAGAGTGATGTGGACAGAACTTGATCACAGGGTAGGGGTTGGTGTGTGTGTGGCTGGATGAGGCTGATCAGCAGGACCTCCTGATGGATGAGCTCCAGGAGTGGGAGAGAGGGGAACAGGGCAGGGGCAGAAGGCAAGTCTATGTAGCTGTGCTAAGTGCGAGATGTCTCAGAATGAGGGCTCTGTCTCTCAAGTGCCTCGGAGCTGAGTTTCAAATGATGCTTTTTCACATGGGCTTTCCCACGTTACCTGTATCCCTGGGCTCTTCACTATACTTTGTGAGTTGATCTGAGCAACCTCTCAAGCCAGCCAGGCGACCCTCTTTCTGGTCAGTCCGCTCAGCTGCCTCTGGACCAGCAGTAGCTGCAAGTGTTCCCTCCCACACCTCGTCATCCCTAGCACCTCTCCTCTCTCTATATCCACAGATGTCATTTCTGAGGAAGGAGGAAAGACAATGCAGAAGGGAGCAGGATGGACTGGGGTTGCATCTGCAAGGTTCTGCTGCTTTCCGGGAAATTCTTGTTGACTCACACTTAATGAGCCCCAGGGCTTGCAGTTTGGCTTCACTAAGAAGTGGAAGCTAAAGCTGACCAACTGCACTGAAGCCAGGAATAACATGGGAGTTAATGTGCAGTCACTTACGGAATTCTGGCAACAGGTGTCTCTACATCTATCTACCAAAAAAACCTTGAAAGGAGCCTGGTTTTATTTGATGACAAATAGTGTAAACATTTTTTACAGATTTATTTATTGATTGAAAAGGCAGGGTGACAGTTAGGGAGAGAAAGATATCTTCCATCCTCTGATTAACCTCCCCAAATGGCTGCAGCAGCCAGGGCTGGGCCACACCAGAGCCAGGAGCCAGAAGCTCCATCGTGATCGCCCACATGGGTGGCAGGGACCCAAGAACTTGGGTCATCTTCCATTGCTTTCTCAGGTACATTAGCAGGGAGCTGAACTGAAGTGTGGCAGCTGGGATGCAAACTGTTGCTCATATGGGATACCAACATTGCAATTAGCAGCTTAACCCACTGCACCACAACACTGGCCCAGTAATATAAAGATTTCTATTCTAAGTATGTACGCAGACTTTTCACACACACATCCTGAGCTATTCCTCTGCAAGCTAAGGGAGTGTCAGTCACATCATCTCTGTACAATCAGACATTTTCTGTCTCTGCTTTTCTGAGAAAATTTATTATTAACTGAAGAAAAATGGGTGCCCTTTACAGACGTGTTTAACATTAGGAGGGAAAAAGAAATTGGAAGGAGCCAATCAGGACTATAAAGTAGATACCTAATGATTTCCCATGGAAACTCTCATGCAAGCCCATTGTCTGATGAGAGGTAGGAGCAGGAGCATTGTCTCGGTGGATTGAGGGGGCTCTCTGCTGAGTTTCCTGCGCATTTTTCTGCTCATGTTCTGCCTGAGGTTCTGAAAACACTCTCATAATCAGCAGAAATCATTGTTCTTTGGCCCTGCGGGAAGTCAGAAGGCAAAATGCCTTTCCATTCCAAAGACCCGTTGCTGTGTCCTTTGCTCTTGACAAATGCCTTCTGGTTTGACTGGGCCGCTTCTGCATCTTGGTAGCCACTGCTCTGATTGTGCTTTGTCCTCGGGATCCCACTGGTAAAGCCGTGTGTCATCTCCTGTTAGTTCTTCCATACATACTTCCAAATCTTGATCCCACTTGTTTAAAACACCTGTTAAAATTCTGTACTCCGCTGATCTGAGTACAACAGTTTTGGCACTCGTCGAACAGGTTTACACCACTTTAACTTTTCCATTAGAGCTGTGTAAGCTGAACCAGTTGCGATGTCTGTGCTGTTGGCCGTTGTTTATGCGGTTGATCACTGATCATCTTCAACTGGGGTGTGACCAAGATTAATTTCTTTTCCTTGCAAATAGAAGTAGATGATCTGTCACCACAGGCTTCATCTTCAACATCCTCTTGCTCCTTCTTTAAAAAGTTATCCACTTGTAAACTGCTGATTTCTTTGGGGGCATTTTCCTCATACATTTTCTTAAAGCATCAGTGATTTCACTGTTTTTCCACCCAAGCCTCACTGTAAATCTGACATTTGCTCTTGCTTCAGTTTTAGCACAATCCATGTTGCTCTGAGAGCGCTTTTCTTCTTTCTTTAAGATTTATTTGATGGAGCAGGCACCGTGGCTCACTTGGTTAATCCTCCGCTAGCAGCACCGGCATCCCATATGGGCGCCGGGTTCTAGTCCCAGTTGCTTCTCTTCCAGTCCAGCTCTCTGCTATGGCCCGGGAGTGCAGTGGAGGATGGCCCAAGTGCTTGGGCCCTGCACCCGCATGGAAGACCAGGAAGAAGCACCTGGCTCCTGGCTTTGGATCGGTGTAGCTCCGGCTGTAGCAGCCATTTGGGGAGTGAACCAATGGAAGGAAGACCTTTCTCTCTGTCTCTCTCTCTCTAACTCTGTCAAAAAAAAAAAATGATTTATTTACTTGAGAGGCAGAGTTACAGAGAGAGAGAAAAAGAGAGACGGGGTGGGGGTGGGGGGTCCTTCCATTCACTGGTTCACTCCCCAAAGGGCCACAATGGCCAGAGCTGGGCCAATGCAAAGCCAAGAGCCAAGAGCTTCTTCTGTCTCCCATGTTGGTGTGGGGGCCAGAGCACTTGGACCATCTTCCATTGCTTTCCTAGACCATTAGCAGAGAGCTACATCAGAAAAAGAGCAGCCCGGACATGATCTGGTGCCTATATGGGATTTCGGGGCCACAGACAGAGGCTTAACCTACTATGCCATGGCGCTGACCCTAAGAATGCTTTTCAAATCAATGTCTTATCCTTCTTAGTGGCAGGAACTCAATTACTTAAACCATAGCCAGTGTCCCCCAACATCTACATCAGCAAGAAACTGGAGTCAGAAGTCAGAGGTAGTATCGAACCCAGGACTCTGATATGGAACATGGGTACCTTAAATGACATTTTAACTATGAGGCCGAATGCCCACCCTGGGGCTCTTTTCAAATTGACATTATATTCTTCCTAGTGCCTCAAACTAGATCAGACATGTGATAACATGTTAATACAAGTGTATTTTGCTGCAAAAATAAGTTTGAAATCCATAGCTTTTTTCATAATACACATTTTCCACAACCCTTTTGAATACCCATCATATACAATATTTAGTGCAGGACATAACATCCCATGTGAGTAAGTAACAGTTCCAGCCAGTGCACTGTAATAGAAAACTAAAGATATTCATGTGCACAAGGAATAAAGCCATACTGACTTTATGCATAGGATTGATTTGGGTCCAAAAGTACTTTCTGCTGGCTTCCTGGTGTTCAACCCTGGTGACTCAAAGCTAGCTGGCCTTCATTCATTTTTTCAGTCCACATTTATGGAGTATATGAAATGTGCCAACCATGCTACTAAGCCCTTGGATAAATAATCTGTGTTCAGTTTCCTATCTCTTTAAGGTATGAATTGCTAGCATTCTCCATTTGCATAGAAGACAGCTGAGGCACACAGGGTTTGAGCAACTCATCCATGGACAAACTGCTAGGAAATGGCACACAGTGCCTACCTTGGGTCTGTCTAGTTGCCCAGCCCTTGGCTTCACCACAGCACCCAAGTGCCTTGTGATGGTTTCAGAGAACAGATGACACGTTTGGAGAGGTTGAAATGGTGGTTATGTTCAGGAAAGCTGTTGGTGTTAAGAGATTGACACTTGAGCCTTGACAGATACACAGACAGGAAGGACAGGGAACAGCTCATAGCGGATCAAGCACGAGGTCTCAGTTCTTCCCATGCCCTGCCCTGCCCTTCTGGCTGTCCTCCCACAAACAAGAGCGTACGTGGAGGATCCACAGGAGCAGCATCAGAGGGTAGAAAATCGGATGTGGCCACTTGGCAAAATGCAATAGCTTAATTATACCCTATACCATGGACAAGGAGTGGACGTGCCTTCCAGGAAGCCTGGCTCTCTTAAGCTCAAGGTCAAGAACCAAATTATTCTAAATAATATTTTAAATTTCTCTTTAATTTTTATATTCCTTTTTACCTCAGTGAAGCAGAATGACTTTTTCATATTGTAGGTGTTTAATAAAAATTTACTTAATCTAATTGCATTCAGAATGCATTGTTAAACAAAGGGCTGGTGGTGGCACAGCCGGTTAAGCTTCTGCTTTGGGTGCCTGCGTCCCATATTGGAGTACCAGTTTGTCTCAGCTTCTGATCCAGCACCCAGCTAATGTGCCTGGGAAAGCAGTGGATGATGGCCCACATACCTGGGCCCCTGCCACCCATGTAGGAGTCCTGGATGGAGTTCCTGACCTCCTGGCTTCAGCCTGGCTCAGCCCCAGACATTGCAGACATCTGAGGAGTGAAACAGCAGATAAAAGATTTTCTCTCTCTCTCTGCCTTTTAGATAAATACATAATTGTTTAAATACAGCGCTCCTTTTTTTTTTTTTTTACAATTTATTTAAGAGGCAGAGTTACAGGGCAGGGGGCGGCAGCAGGGGCTAGGGGAGACAGACAGAGGGAAGTCTTCCATCTGCTGGTTCATTCCTCAAATGGCCACAATAGCCAGAGCTGGCCCAATATGAAGCCAGGAGCCAGAAGATTCTTCCGAGTCTCCCATGTAGGTGCAGGGGCCCAAGCACTTGAACCATCTTCCACTGCTTTCCCAGGCCATAGCAGGGAGCTAGATTGGAAGTGAAGCAGCCAGGACTCTGATGCCCATATGGGATGCTGGCGCCAGAGGCAGAGGCTTAAGCTACTATGCCATAGCACCGGCCCCAGTACATAATTTTTTAAAGTGGATTATTAAATGAGAACAAAAATGCATTAAGTTGTATCACTTTTTTTTTTTTTCCTACTTTGTCTATCTTCCAACTTTATCACCTGTGGTTCTTAACATCCAGTTTCTAAGATTTTGGGTGGCAGTCAGAATTAAAACAGTTTCTCTGCTTTCTGTTAAGCACCAGCAGTTTTGTTGAAAAACACATTTGAGACATCTGTCTCAGAGGGGGGAGACCGGAGACTCCTCAGAAGCCTGCAGTGTGGCTGCCAGTGCAGAAGCGGCACAATGATGTAAATCTGTCCTCTCTCAACTGCTTAAGTAAAGGTTCTGAGTCCCTAAGCTGTGGGGCCTGGGGAAATCAGGATGGGGAGAAGTTTTGCTGGCAGCCCAAACATGAGGCTGCTGGGAGTCCTGGCATTGGTCCCATTTGGGCATTTCCGGAACTTGAAATAGCTTTACCACCTGCATAAGTACCTGGCATCTCAGGAGTCCCAACTGCGGTGCCGCCCACTTGGCCTTGACATTTAAATTTCAGCAAATCTGAAAGCACACCTCCCGTGCTGCTGTGTGGGACATCATGTGTACCCTCACAAGTGGCATTACTATGTTCTTGACTCTGGATTAAAATTATGACTGCACAAGCTCATAAAACCTCTGTCATTTATATCAGTTTTGGGAATTTAGGGCACAAGAGGTGCCTTATATTTAATTTTATTTTCACTTCAACAGCTTCCCAGTAAGACATTCAAGTATGACTTGAAAGCCTGAGATCATCTAGATGCTAATAAGTAACACCAGGGCTGGCGCCGAGGCTCACTAGGCTAATCCTCAGCCTGCGGCACTGGCACCCCAGGGTTCTAGTCCCGGTCCCGGTCGGGGCACAAGATTCTGTCCCGGTTGCTACTCTTCCAGTCCAGCTCTCTGCTGTGGCCCAGGAGTACAGTGGAGGACGGCTCAGGTCCTTGGGCCCTGCACCCGCATGGGAGACCAGGAGGAAGCACCTGGCTCCTGATCGGCGCATTGCGGCCATTTGGGGGGGAGTGAACCAATGGAAAAAGGAAGACCTTTCTGTCTCTCACTCACTGTCTCTAACTCTGCCTGTCAAAAAATTAAAAATTAAAATAAGCAGCATCAGCATCTCAGGTCCTAGACGAAAAGGTACCCTAGCACTAACCATTGATTTTTTATGAGCATCTAGTGCCAACTTTTTTTTCAAAATATTTATTTGAAAGTTACAGAGAGGGCCAGCACTGTGCCTCAATAGGCTAATCCTCCGCCTGCAGTGCCGGAACACCAAGTTCTAGTCCTGGTCGGGGCACTGGATTCTGTCCTGGTTGGTCCTCTTCCAGGCCAGCTCTCTGCTGTGGCCCAGGAGGGCAGTGGAGGATGGCCCAAGTGCTTGGGCCCTGCACCCGCATGGGAGACCAGGATGAGCACCTGGCTCCTGCCTTCAGATCAGCGCAGTGCTCCTGCCACAGCGCGGCGCACCTGCCATAGCATGGCGGCCATTGGAGGGTGAACCAACGGTAAAGGAAGACCTTTCTCTCTGTCTCTCTCTCTCACTGTCCACTCTGCCTGTCAAAAGAAAAAAAAAAAAAGGTTACACAGAGAGAGAAGGAGAGGCAGAGAGGTGGGGGTAGTGGTCTTCCATCCACTGGTTCATTCCCCAATTGGCCACAACAGCCAGAGCTGTGCCGATCTGAAGCCAGGAGCTTCGTTCAGGTCTCCCACCTAGGTGCAGGGGCCCAAGCACTTGGGCCGTCTTCTACTGTTTTCCCAGGCCATAGAGAGCTGGATCAGAAATGGAGCAGCTGGGACTTGAACCGGTGCCCATATGAGATGCCAGTATTGCAGGCGGTGGCTTTGCCTGCTATGCCACAGTGCTGGCCCCTAGTGCCAACTCTTAAAATAGTCTCTTTCTCCATGATTTTTTTAAAGACTTATTTATTTGAAAGAGCAAGAGAGAGGGGGAGAGACAGAGAGAAAAAGATCTTCCGTCTGCTGGTTCACTCCCCAAATGCCTGCAACAGTCAGGTGTGGGCCAAGATGAAGCAGAGAGCCAGGAACTCCATCCATCTTCTGTCCCCTTCCCAGGTATATTAGTAGGGTGATGGATCGGAGGCAGAGCAGCTAGGGCTTGAATCAGCACTCCAATATGGAATGCCAGTGTCATTGGCAGCAGGTTAACCCCTTGCACAACGCTGTCCCCTCTCAATGATGTTTAAAAATTAACAGTACATTTCTAGTATATTTTAGTGAGAAAAATGCATTATGTGAATATGAAGCTCCTTAACTGAGATATGTAGAATAATGAGAGAACTTCGAGAAGTTCCTGGCTAAAAGGTAAATTTATTTTGATGCAAAACTTTTAAAAATACATGCATGTGAGGACTCCTTAAAAAGTTTATGGAAACGCTTAGGAAAAACTACACAGGTTTTGAAATTTACACAAAAATAAGCTTTTAATTCCATTTTCTATGAACTTTTTGAAGTACCCTCATACATATTCATGTAACCCAGCACCCCAGGGCAGAGTTCCCATTTTCTTGTGGGTTTTTCAAGACCCGGCTGGCTATGAATGAAGATGTTGATAATGGTGAGCTTGCCAAGTTAATCCACAGCCATGAATATCACACTTTTATCTTTTTAAGAGAGAAACAGATGGCCTATTTATGATGGATTTAATGGTCTATATGGGAAAAGTTGGTTTTTATACTAATCCATCTGGGAGAATGATCACAGTAGGATTGCAGATTTTTATCAAAGGCAAAAACGTGCTCCTTCTCTCAGTACCTACTCCCTTCATTCACAAGCTCGGGAAACGGGCATCTGCTGATGTTCTGTGTTGACTGTGGGATCCACGTTTGAGCCATAGCTTACATGTGGAGTAGGTGGGGTCTCCAACAACCACTCCTAGTTCCAAGGAAAACAGCTACACCATAAACTGCCTTCCCCCGGAGAGAGAGAGAGGAATGCAGAGCTGTCCCTCCATGTAAGGGAGGGCCTGGGTTCAGGTCAGGGAAAGAAGAGACTTGTGTGTCTTGGGAACTCTGTGAGGAGCCAGAAGAAGGTGTTCTGGAAGAAATACAACTCCTCCTGTCTGTCAACACTGAACAGTGACTATTTCACGGTTGCATGTTAGCTCATCGCTAGTAACTTGTGTACAGAACCAGCCCAGGTGCGAGTGACTGAGAAACACTGATTGCTGGCAAGGGGAATCTGAGAAAGACTTTCTAAAGCAATCGAATTAACCAGCGGACCTTCTTCATTTGGATTTCCTGAAGTTCAACACAGAACACCAGGGGTAGGCATTCAGCCCAGCAGTTAAGATGCCTGTGTCCTATATCAAAGTACCTGGGTTCAATTCCCAGCTCTGACTCCTGGCTCTACCTTCCTGCTAATGTGCGCCCCAGGAGACAGCAGTGATGATACAGACAGTTGGACCCCTTTATGCACATGGGGAACTGGGATTGAGCTCTGGGTTCCAACCCCAGTTGTAGGCATATAGGGAATGAACCAGAAGATAGGAGTGTTCTATATCTGTTTCTCAAAAAATAATTATTATGCTTTTAAAGCTTCATATATTTTTAAATTTATTTTAAAGGCAGAGTTACAGAGAAAGGAGAGACATCTTTCATCTGCTGGTTCACTCCCCAAATGGCTGCAGTGCAGTACCGTGCAAGGCTGAAGCCAGAAGCCCAGTGCTGCTTCTGGGTCTCCCATGTGGGTGCAGGGGCCCAAGCACCTGGGCCATCTTCCACTTTCCCAGGAGCATTAGCAGGGAGCTGGATTGGAAGTGGGGCAGCTGGGACTTGAACTGGTGTCCATGTGGGATGCCAGGATTGCAGACAGCAGCCCAACCCACTATGCCACAATGCCGGCCCCTTTCAAATTATTTCTTTTTTAGGGGCTGGTGCTGTGGTGTAGCGTGTAAAGCCACTGCCTGCAGTGCTGGCATCCCATGTGGGTGCCAGTTCGAGTCCCAGCTGCTCCACTTCAGCCAGCTCTCTGCTGTGGCCTGGGAAAGCAGTAGAAGATGGTCCAGGTCCTTGGGCCCCTGCATCCATGTGGGAGACCCAGAGGAGGCTCCTGGCTCCTAGCTTTAGATCGGCACAGCACATGAAAGACCTCTCCCCTTCTCTGTGTAACTCTGAATTTCAAGTAAATAAAGAAATCTTTAAAAAGAATGCAAGATGTATAAAACAGAAAAAAAGAGGCCAGCCTTGGCTGTGGTGAGGGAATGAAGAAGTCAGTGCTTCAACACCTAATCATGTATTTTAAAAGAAATTTACTCATTTGAAAGAGTTACAGAGAGAGGGAGAGACACACAGAGAGAGGGAGATCGATCTTCCATCAAGTGGTTCACTCCCCAGATGGTCACAATAGCCAGGGCTGGCCCAAGTCAAAGCCAGGAGCCAGGAGCTTCATGCAGGTCTCCCACACGGGTGCAGGGGTCCAAGTACTTAGGCCATGGTCCACTGCTTTCCTAAATGCATTAGCAAGGAGCTGTATCAGAAGTGGAGCATCCAGGACTTGAACCGGTGCCTATATGGGATGCTGGCACTGCAAGCAGTACTTTTACCCACTATACCACAGCGTCAACCCCCCGATTGCATTTTTTTTTTTTTTGTTCTAAGTCAACTCTGCATACCCCACAGCATTTTGTCCAGTGCTTGTCTTATAATTGGTCACCCATAAACATTTGTCAAATTAGTGAAAAGGGGAGGAAATCCCAGTCCCAACCTGCATCACTCTTTGGTGCCAAGCCCCCTCCTCCCCTCATTTCCAGCGTCAACCTGAAAACCCTCACTGGTGCACCCAAAAGCTGTGCACTGTTAAGGTCCACTCAATGCTTGTGTCAGGGCCAAGAGTGAGCTTATTACAACCACCACCAGGGCTGCTCCGGCGCTGTAACACAGTACTGCAGACTGGGGGCTTCAGTGACAGCGATTTATTTCCCCCCAGCTCTGGCTGGGGCTCGGAGATCAAGGTTGATGAGCAGGGTGTTTGTCCCGAGGCCTCCTTGGGTTGCAGATGGTACCTTTCCTCTGTGTGTCTATGTCCTGCACCCCTCTTCTTAGAAGGTCACAGTGATACTGGAGTAGGCCCTGTCCTGATGACTTCCTGCTTGAAGGTCCTTTCATCGGGGCCCAAGTGTGGTGCAGCCGGTGGTGGCCACCTAGGACACCGGCATCCCATGTGAGCACTGGTTTGTGTCCTGGCTGCTCCACTGCCGATCCAGCTCCCTGCTGGTGATCTGAGAGGGCAGTGGAGGATGGCCCAAGTGCCTGGGCACCTGCTGCCCACATGGGAGACCCAGAGGAGGCTCTTGGCTTTGGCCCAGCACTGGATGTTGCAGCCATCTGGGGAATGAGCTAGCGGATGGAGGATCTGTCTGTCTCTCCCTCTTCATATAACTGACTTTAAAAATAAATTTTTTTAAAAAAAAAAAAAGTTCATGTAAATTGGAATGGAAAGAAAGAAAAAAGAAAAATCCCTTTCATCACATACAGGCACACTCTGAGTCCTGAGTGCTTAGACTTGAACATACAACAGCCAACAAGAGTAAGGGCATCAGCCCTTAGTGTGTTTACCTCATATGCTGGATTGCTTCTTCTAAACCTCCAGGTAGACAAAGCCCTAACCATGGGTTTCATGTTTATGCCTTTTACTTTGTTTTACATTTTAGGTCCTCCTGGCCCCAGGGGTCCAAAAGGTGACCGAGGATCTCAGGGACCCCCTGGTCCAACTGGCAACAAAGGACAGAAAGGAGAGAAGGGGGAGCCTGGACCGCCAGGCCCTGCTGGCGAAAGAGGCCCCCTTGGACCCGTCGGCCCCCCTGGAGAGCGCGGCAGCAAGGGCTCCAAAGGCTCCCAGGGCCCCAAAGGCTCCCGTGGGTCCCCTGGCAAGCCTGGCCCTCAGGGCCCCAGTGGAGATCCAGGGCCCCCGGGCCCACCAGGCAAGGACGGGCTCCCTGGGCCCCAGGGCCCCCCTGGCTTCCAAGGACTTCAGGGCACCGTGGGGGAGCCCGGGGTGCCTGGACCCCGGGGGTTGCCAGGCTTGCCAGGGGTACCAGGCATGCCGGGCCCCAAGGGTCCCCCCGGCCCCCCAGGCCCATCAGGGGCAGTGGCGCCGCTGGCCCTGCAGAACGAGCCAACTTCAGCACCAGAGGTCAACGGTAAGTCTGAACCCTCCCTGGAACTGGGGCCAAGGCTGAGTGTGTGCTCATGGCTGGCCCAGCCCCCAGCACGTGCCCTCCCCATTTGAGCTGGCAGTGAGAGCATCACGGCAGGTGGCATGCAGCCCCCTGCTGCTGTAATAGGCCTCCACCCCAGGGGAGGCTGGTGGTGGGGGCGAAGGTATCACTCAGGCCTGTGTTTCCTTCCAAGCAGGACTGGGCTCTCAAGTGCTTACATAGTTAAGAGTTGGACCCTCAAGACAACCAGACCTGAAACCATACCTTGGTGACAGCCTATGGCTCCCACCCCTGGCCTGGCCTGTTTTACACTCTTCACCCTGGGTCAGGCCATTCCCTAGTGCCCTTCATCAGCATGAGGTGCAGCTTTGTTACGCCCAGATGTTAGTCCTTTTCGAGATGGTGTCATGGTCATGGAGCCTTCTGGTCTTTGGTTAAGCCTTCTGCAAAAACTCTGGTTAGCAACCCCTGTTTCCCTCTCCTTTGATCAACCCTGATTGCACGTGATTTCCTTCCTTGAGACTCCAGTCACCTTTGTTGTTCTGCTGGCCCAGTTTAGGTTCTGGGTTCTCCTGTCAAGTTCATTGTTCCATAGGATTCCACACTGACACTGCCCATCTGTGCCTGCCCTGTTTGCTGCTGTTATTTCTGTCATTGTAAACACTCATCCAGATGCAGAGACATAAGACCCAATCATGGAGGCTTTCCAGATTATGTGGTTGTCACTGCTGTGTGCTCCGCGGTCCCCTCCTGGGTTAGCCTGCACCAGGCACATCCATGGCCGTCAGCCACGGGCTCCATGTGGGCTGCTCCTGGCCTGGGAGCAGTGCAAGGCCCTGGCTTTGGCCTTGTCAGCCCAGCTGAAGAAAGGCAGAGTGTTCTCTGTTTGGGTTTTGTTTTTAATCAGTGTCTTCAACCTCTCATTCCTAGGCTGTCCACCCCACTGGAAGAACTTCACAGACAAATGCTACTATTTTTCGGTAGAGAAAGACATTTTTGAGGATGCCAAACTGTTCTGTGAAGACAAGTCTTCACATCTCATTTTCATCAACACGAGAGAGGAGCAGGTACGTCTGCTGCATAGTTGGTTGGGAGAGTTGTAATTTAAGGACTGTTTACATCTGGAAATTGCACACTTGCCGGGGCTTCACAGAGTCCCAAGGGAAGACTGCACTGTGGAGAGCCGGGCTTCCTGCAGCGACTGAATGAAGGCCTGCTACTGCCCCCTGGGAGATCCACTTCCCTTGGCAGTCACTGTTGTTATGCTGAGAAGTCTGCGAGCAGCCACCAGGCACCTGTGCAGAGAGGTAGAGAGACAGAGACATGAGTAGGGGTGGAGTGTGGTGGGTGCAAGGGACAAAAAGTGTGGCCCCCGAGGGTCATGAAGAACAAAGAAGGCCAAGGGGGCACAGGCCACATGCGTTAATGACAGTGACCACTCATCCATCCCCTCCTGTGTGCCGGACACTGTAACCCACACAAGAACTCTAGAACATAGGTATTATCCCCATCCTACAGATAAGAAAACCGAGACCCAGCAAGGGATGGTTAGTCAATGCGGAGCTGACACTGAAACCAAGGTCCCTGTAGCAACAGTGCCCATGTTCTTCCTCTGGTGTCACCCTGTCGCAGTGGCCTCCTTTTTCTTAAGCAACTCCAGACACGACCCTGAGAACAGATGTTTTCCATAGGAGCTGACTGAGAATGAGCAAGTGAAGGCAGTGGCCAGGAGCCTGGGCTTTGGGATCTACAGACCTGCCCAGCCATCTGTCACCTGTGGTGTGGAAGCCCAGAGACAGTGTGCATCACACCGCACAGGGGAGCCGGCCCTGAGGAAGCACTCAGCAGTCCCATGGTTATTCCTTGTATGAAGGCACAGGAGAGATGCTGAAGGGGAGTGCTGCCCGGGGAAGTCACTGAGTTATCCGGGGGATCGAGGGGAAGAGCATCACTTTAACCTCACTTGTAAACTTGTTAGGGGGGGGGTGGGGAACCAAAGCTCCTAAAACAGTTCCAAACACAACAAGTGTAGTAGCAAAGACGACAGCAAAAACTGCAAATAAGTCTGACAAACATCCTCTGTCGAGTCATCCTTTTTCCCATTTAGAAAAGCCACTGAGGAATGGGCATTTGGCCTGGGTTTCAGGTTCCAGCTTCCTGCTAATGTGCACCCTGGGAGATAGCAGGTCATGGCTCAAGTAACTGGGTCGCTGCTCGCATGTGGGAGACCTAGATGGACTTAGGGGCTCCTGACTTGGGCCCAGCCTGGCTGTTGCAGATATCTAAGGAGTAAACCAGAAGACAGAATGCTCGCGCTCTCCCTCCCCCTCTCTGCCTTTCAAATCAATACAAATAGTTTTTTAAAGTCTCTAAAGATATCTATCCCAAAAAAGAATAATGTGCTGTCCTGGATTTATTTTGCAGCAATGGATAAAAAAACAGATAGTGGGGAGAGATAGCCACTGGATCGGTCTCACGGACTCGGAGCATGAGAACGAATGGAAGTGGCTCGATGGGACAACTCCGGACTACACGTGAGTACTCAGAACCCTCCCGATGGGTGGGCAGATGCTCACTGTTCCCCACCTCCTGGCGTGCTCCCTACAGCTTCTTCCTCGATGACATCCTACCCTGGCCACTTGTGTCAGCTGCAGGCCCCCAGGTGCCCACTGTGTGTTGTGGGACAGGAAACTGAGATGCCATCAAGTAGGGTTTCCTGTTTTCTTTTCATGGAATATATTTTTTCTTCCTTGTCTAAGAAACAAACAAGACACTCATAAAACCAGATGGATCTGTGAAAATATGCAACAAACTGTCCCACAAGAACAGAATTAAAAAAAAAAAAAAACTCTGAGTAACCTTTAGTTTGCCAGAGGCAGAGAAGCCAGGCCCTGCAGAGGCTCCCCAGGTGCAAGAGCATCAAGGCATAGAATGCACCTGCCAGGTGGAGGACATGGTCCGTCTGGGACTGCAGTCCTGGTCCAGGGGAAATGGGGTGTTTCACAGGGAATGAAGGCACAGACTCATACCAGTGAAGGAGCAGGATCAGAGTTGGTGGAGAGGCCAGACATGGAGTGGGGAGGCCACACATGTCTCTGCATGAGCATGTGGATAGACAGGCTCTTCTGCACCTTTTTAAAAAATAGTGAATATGAACTTTGAGAAACAATGAGAGTAGCAAGAACCCGAGCCATCACCTGCTGCCTCCCATGGTGTGCATGAGCAGGAAGCTGGCATCAGGAGTGGAGCTAGGATTCAAACCCAGATACTCTGATACGGGATGTGGGCATCCTGTTTAGCATCTTAACCACTAGGCCAAAATCCTGGGCCCCTGCTTCGTAGTTTTAAATCCTCCACATGAAGAACATGATTAGAGGATGGAGGCAGAAACCAGAATAGGGCTGTCTCTTTAAGAGAGAAAGAGGGAGGCCGGCGCCGCGGCTCACTAGGCTAATCCTCTGCCTTGCGGCGCCAGCACACCGGGTTCTAGTCCCAGTCAGGGCACCGATCCTGTCCCGGTTGCCCCTCTTCCAGGCCAGCTCTCTGCTGTGGCCAGGGAGTGCAGTGGAGGATGGCCCAAGTCCTTGGGCCCTGCACCCCATGGGAGACCAGGAGAAGCACCTGGCTCCTGCCATCGGATCAGCGCAGTGCGCCGGCCACAGCGCGCCAACCGTGGCGGCCATTGAAGGGTGAACCAACGGCAAAAGGAAGACCTTTCTCTCTGTCTCTCTCTCACTGTCCACTCTGCCTGTCAAAAATAAAAAAAAAAAAAAAGAGAGAGAGAAAGAGGGGGAAGGGAGGGGTAGCCACATGTAGTGCTGGAACAGTGGGAGACTGAAGATGAGCCCCACCCTGCCGTGAGGGCGAGTAGGTCCCTAGCTGCTGCCCGGCTGGACACCCTGGCTCTCAGGTGTACACCTGATGTACCAAGGGAGCATGGGAGCTGGCTTCTGGAGCAGAAGGAGCAGGTTGGAGGTGGGGACAGGAGGCAGAAATGACTCAAGGCAGAGACAAATCCGTTTGGACAGTTGAGAGTGCCAGAACATCTTTTTTAAGGTAGCTAGGGGAAGCCGAAAAACAAAAATCCATCTCCTCCACTTTTCTCACCACCATAGAAAGGGTCTGGGTTAGACTCACTGAGAAATTCCAGCTGAAGCCTTCCTCCAAGAAAACCCTGGATGGGCCCATATGGAATGGATTGAGCTGGAACATTAATGTCTATGCCAGCTCTCCCAGGGTGAAACCTCCCTCCTCGTCCCTGGCTCCAGCAAGAATTATGTGATTTAGGAGGACAGCACCAGTGTTGGTACCTCAGCCCCAGGAAGGATTACATCACCAGACACCTGTCTGGGGCTGGTCCCCAGACACAGCCACCTTCGAGCTTCCTGAAAACTTCAGCTCCTGCACCCCAGCCACAGCTCAGAGTGCTTCTCAGTTTCCACCCACAGGAACACATATCCATGGAAAAATCCCCCGGATCAGATTTTGAAAGCATGAATAAATTATGCAGACATCGTATGAGGTCTCAATAACTGAAGGCTAACTTAATGTGACATGTAATAATAAACACTGCACAAAGCAGAGAGCGCCAGTGCATGGGCTCTGGCATCAGCGAGATCTGGGCTCCCAGAACTCCCAACACTCAGAGCTACAAGCCCCCCATGCGAGGTACACAACCATCCACATCTCCTTGTCCCTACACAGGAACTGAACTGTACAAAAGCACGTAGCCAGTATTCAGACAAGTAAGTCATATGTATGAAGGGTCTTTGGAAAGTTCATGGAAAATATGTATTATGAAAAAAATTATGCATAAGCTTCTAATTTTTTTGCACAAGAATAAATGCATCATTTAATTCTATTTTTCCAACAACTTCTTGAAGTACCCTCATATCTAAAGCATTTGATCCAGGAGTTGGCACATGGGAAGTGCTTAAGAGATGTTACCTGCTAGTATTGATATATTTATGATTATTGTCATAATCATAATTACTAGTCCATAATGAAAGAATAAGACTAGCTAGAATTTATGTATTTTTACAGTATCCTGATTGAGATACCACACTCAATATCTCAGCCATGTCTCAACAGGTTTGTGGCAAAAGACAAAAGCATTTCTCTGACCTGGGAGTGGGGACCGGGCTTAGGCTCTCAGGGGTCTCTGCCCAATACTTCTGCAGCCACTCAAACTCACCCTCACCTCCCAGTCTTTGCATGGTGGTGCCATGCACTGGCATCTCCCTCCCTTTCCCCTGCCGCCTGCCATGATTTTGGGCCCTGGAGATCATGAGAGACTATCATGAACAATTACGCACCGAAAAACCAGACCATCTAGAAGAATGGATAAATTCCTGGAAATATACAAGCTAGCAAAACTGACTCAAGAATAAATCCTGAACAAACCAGTAACAAGTAAAGAGGCAGAAGCAATATCAAAAATTTTCCAAGGCCGGCGCCGCGGCTCAATAGGCTAATCCTCCGCTATGTGGCGCCGGCACACCGGGTTCTAGTCCCGGTCGGGGCACCGATCCTGTCCCGGTTGCCCCTCTTCCAGGCCAGCTCTCTGCTGTGGCCAGGGAGTGCATTGGAGGATGGCCCAAGTGCTTGGGCCCTGCACCCCATGGGAGACCAGGAGAAGCACCTGGCTCCTGCCATCGGATCAGCGCGGTGCACCGGCCGCAGCGCGCTACCGCGGCAGCCATTGGAGGGTGAACCAACGGCAAAAGGAAGACCTTTCTCTCTCTCTCACTGTCCACTCTGCCTGTCAAAAATTTAAAAAAAAAAAAAAATTTCCAACAAAGAAAAGCCTGGGACCAGATAGCCTCATGGCTGAATTCTAAACATTTAAAGAAAAATGAATACCAATTCTTCTTAAACTCTTCCCAAAAAAAAAAAAAAAAAAACAGGGGTTGACAGCCCTGGCACCAACTCATGCCTGTACCCATGTGGAAAAAGCTGAATTCCAGGACCAGGTCAGAAGCAAGAGGACATCCCAGTAGTATACACGGACAGAGTAAACAGCAGCATTTTTAAGAAGATTCCTACCTTCTCTCAATAACTGATAGAACAAGTAGTGTCAACTCTATCATCGTTGGGTTTTCTCACTATCAGCTAACTTGGTGTTTATGAGACCCTTCAGCCAACAATGGCAAGCACACATGCTTTTCAAATGCAACTGGTGCTGTATCCAGATATACTCACTATGTGCTGGGCCAGGAAACAAGTCAATAAACTTGAGAAAACTGGGATTAGATGTCAGAGTATGCCCTCCGAGCAAAACAGTTAAGTTAGAAATTGACAACAGGTATCTGTGAAATCCCAAATACTTGGAAATTCAAGGACCTGTGGATCAAAGAGGAAATCTGAAAGCATTTAAAGGAAATGTAAACACAACATAACAAAATTTGCGAGATGGAGCTAAAATGGTGTTTACAGGGTCACTGACAGCTTTAAAATGGATATATTAGAAATGTTTCTAAAGGTTGAAAATCAATTGCTCCAAGCTTCTACTTCACAAGGGTAGAAAAAGAACAGGAAATTAATGCCTGAGCAAGTGGAAGGAAAGAAATAATAAAGACCAGAAAGCAATGAAATAGAAAGCAGATAAACAACACAGAGGCTCAGTAAATCCAGGGGCCCAACAGAGCTGATCTTTCTACGCTGGTGGGAGTCAACACAGATGGGTCATCTGGCAGGCTGTCACTGGTGACAGACTACCCACACCGGGAGATTCAGATGCACATGGGATGCAGGCTCTGCCCACCTGCTCACAGCACAACTCTACAACAGGAGTTTTTTGTTTGTTTTTTCAATTCAAGAGAGCACATGTTTCCCTCCACTAGTCACTCCACAAATTCCCGCAATGACTGGGTCAGGCTGAAGCTAGGAGCCAGGGACTTAATCCAGAAATCCTGCCTGGGTGCTGGGGACCCAACTACTTGAGGCACCACCTACTGCCTGTCATGTCTATACAGGTAAGAAGCTGGAATCAGGAGCTGGAACTGGGAACTGAACCCAGGCGTTCCAATATGTGGGCACCTTAATCACCAGGCCAGACATCTGCCCCTAAGGTAGCTTTTCAAGCCTCTCTTGACCTTAGGTCATCAAAGGGGTAATTCCCAGCACACACTTGAATCTTCCCCATTCCTCTTGGCCACAGGACTCAGCTGGTGGGAACACGCTGGCAGGTTATGAGCTGCGGCTTGCATCTGTATGTTGCAAAGGGAAAGCCCATGTTACCTTTCTGCCAGGCAGATTTCTCGCTGTGATGCTGCACCCCGGGATTGAAGAGCTACAGCATGGTAGGGCTGGAAGAGGACCTACAGCGTCCTCTCATCCATGAGTCACCCACTTGAGGTTGCAGCCAGAGGGGCGCTGACTCAGGCCGCAGGACAGGCCTCTTCCCCAGTAGTGGGAGAAAACTCTGCTGCAACAAAACACTTCCCAGTGCTCCGATTTTCCCGCTTGGAGGCCAGGCCCTTACCGGCATGAGTTTCTTGGCCAGGCAGCCTCAGTTTTGTGGTGCATGAGACAGTAATGAGTGAGGTTGAAAGGCTGGGTTCCAAGAGTGAGAGCATGTGCTCTGTCTCCATTGGGGGACCCCCCCCCCCCCAAGCCCTGCAGGGGTGCCACACCCACTCCAGCTCCCTGGCGCAGGCAGCTGGAGCATTTCTGTGCTTGCTGGTGTACAGTATGATTGCCCAAGTACATGTGTGTTTACCCCATCACTTCCATGATGTATGTATTATGGGATTCAGGGATTTTTCACTTACACTTCAGCCCTTCTTTCTGGAGTCTGCTTGTGAATGCGGTTAAGGCGCAGTTTAAGCTGACATTCTTCTCCAAAATTTTATAAATACACACACACACACATCTTCAAAAAGTTCATGGAAATATATATTATGGACAAACCCTGCATAAATTTCAAAAAACCGTCATACCAAAATAAACAGTTTTAAAATTTATTTTCACTTTTTATCAAAAAGGCAAACAGGGGCCAGTGGCTGTGGCATAGCAAGTAAAGCTGCTGCCTGCAGTGCTGGCATCACATATGGGTGCCAGTTCAAGTCCCGGCTGTTCCACTTCCAATCCAGCTCCTTGCTAATGCTCCTGATAAAGCAGTGGAAGATGGCCCAAGTCCTTGGGCCCCAGCACCTGTGTGGGAGACCGGGAAGAAGCTCAAGGTCCTGGCTTTGGACCAGTCCAGCTCCAGCCATTTCAGCCATTTGGGGAGTGAACCAGCAGATGGAAGACCTCTCTGCCTCTGCCTCTCTGTAACTCTGCCTTTCAAATAAATCTTTTAAAAATGTCTATTTAAAAAAAGGCAGACAAAGGTCTTCCACTTGCTGGTTCACTCTCCAAATACCCTCAACAGCCAGGGCGAGGCTACACTGAAACCAGGAGCTGAGAACTCAATCTAGATGTCCCACATGGGTGGCAGGGGTCCACATATTTGCTGCTTCCCATGATGCACGTGCGGAGGAAGCTGGGTCAGAAGCAGAGGAGCTCGGACTCCAACCAGACATTGTGACATGCAACATAGGCATCCCGAGCAGCATCTCAACCACTGCACCCAACACACACCCGGAAACTCGTTTAATTTCATTTGTCCGTGAACTTTTTGAAGTACCATCATACATCTTTTTTCTCTGATATGTTCTATTGTATTCAAACCATGTAGACTGAGTTTTGCCACAGTCACTCCCTGTGATCTGAAGCTTCTGAGACTCTGCAAACTCAGCCTACAGGACCAAGTGCTCTGTACAGTGGCTTCAGGCCACCCCACCGCATCCGTGGTGGGCTCCAGCAGTCACACACACCCCACTCACCCAGAACTGCTTTCTGCTTCTTCTCCTCCAGAAATCCCTCAACACTGTATCTGAAGAATTCAGTGACCTGCAGAAAGGTGACAAAGATTGCCACCTTTCTCTTCTTTTTTTTTTTTTTTTTTTTTGAGAGGCAGAGTTAGACAGTGAGAGACAGTGAGCGAGAGACAGAAAGGTCTTCCTTTGCCGTTGGTTCACCCCCAAAATGGCCACTACGGCCGGCGCACTGCTCCGATCTGAAGCCAGGAGCCAGGTGCTTCCTCCTGGTCTCCCACTCGAGTGCAGGCACCCAAGCACTTGGGCCATCCTCCACTGCCTTCCCGGGCCACAGCAGAGAGCTGGACTGGAAGAGGAGCAACCGGGACAGAATCTGGTGCCCCAACTGGGACTAGAACCTGGGGTGCTGGCGCCGCAGGCAGAGGATTAGCCTAGTGAGCCATGACACCAGCCACCACCTTTCTCTCCACCTGCTTGTCACTCCATCTAGTCAATGAATCTCTTTTATCTACTTAAATCTTTTAAAAAAGTTATTTTATTTATTAAAAGACAGAGTTTCAGAGAGAGGTGGAGACAGAGAGAGAGGTCTTCAATCTGCGGTTTCACTCCCTAGATGGCCCAGATAGCTCAGCCAGAGCTGAGCTAATCTGAAGCCAGGAGCCAGGGGTTTCTTCTACGTCCCCCCATGAGTGCAGAGGCCAAAGCACTTGGGCCATCTTCTACTGCTTTCCCAGGCCATAGCAGAGAGCTGGATTGGAAGAGGAGCAGCCGGGACTAGAACAGGTACCCACATGGGATGCCGGCGCTTCAGGCCAGGGCTTTAACCCACTGCGCCACAGCGCCAGCCCCTTATCTACTTAAGATGACTTTAAAGGAGGGGGAAATATTAAGCACATCTTCTAAATCCAAAGAAGTCCTATTGATCTAGTTTCCCAGTTAACTGAGAAATCAAGAATATCAAATGTTCTCTTATTATATATTCAGGAATTGAAAATCCCATCAACAAAATTAGAACCAAGTGATCTCACCTGACCAGCAAAAAATGAATGACATGTGTTTTAACAAGAGCAAGCAACTCAGACATAACTGACATTGCCAGGAGAGTCCTGCAACGCAGATAGAAAGTAGACACAGAAAAGGCAGCTTCCTCCAAACTATCTTTTCATCACCAGGCTTATGTGAGATCACTATTTATTTTTTTTCCAATCTCATACACTTGAAAATAAACTATTTTTCCTTCCAGTTTAACCTGTCTGGCCTCACCGTGACAGCCTGAGATTCTGAGTCCAGCTGTCTCTTGTCTGGTATATAAGTGCTCTGAGAGTAGCGACTCTGGGCTCTCTGCGTGCTGTGCTGCCATCACAACCTAGGTTATAGACACGTGGTTGCTGCTCTATGGGTATCTGTTGAGTGTGTGTGTGAATGACTGTTTTCTAACTCTCTCTTCCAAGTATTATACCATTCTTTTTACTCCATTTCTTCCTATTTTTTTATTGCTGGATTTATTCAACTGGGGTCACTATTCATTTTTCTAAAAATCCCAAAATACACATTTGGTGTGTGGCAGTCCAGTTTTACCATTTGCTCTGCACCCCTTGAGTATAACTTCAAATGTCCCTTCCCACTGCCCAAAGATGTAGGACGCCGTGGGCTGTCTCCTGGAGTGACCCCAGGACAGCTGGCCTGTGGCTGATGGGGAACAGCCCCCTCCCCAGCCTCCACGGGAGGCAGGCTCCTCTCAGGCATTGGCCACAGCCTCGTGGCATGAACCTGCATCTTCAAAATGATGCTACAAATTGAGTCTGGAAACACGTCTGATTTATGGCGCAGAAACAGAATCAAGAACTGTTAACCCTGGCAAAGTGCCATTTTGGAGCAGCAACATCCAAGTGAACAAGCCTCGAATGAACTCATCCTAAAGAAAAACTTGTTTTTTAAGAATCTCAGTCCCCCCCCCCCCAAAAAAAAGCAATGAAATGTATGAGTCATTTTCCAGAGGATTAAATTACTATTTCTTTCTAAAGCCATCAACCAGAAAACTGCAACCAGTTGTTTGTAACTTTGTAACTCTAGGTTCTTGCAAACAAACGTCTTCCACTTCCTCTTCCTGACATTTTGACTTGGAGATACTGAAATATACAAGGGTCCCTCTGGGTTCTCACAAGACAGGGAGAGTGATGCCCTCATTGTGCGTTATACTAGTGAATTCGTGCATGTACACATGTGGGTGTATGTATATACAGAAGTCGGTATTCCAGTACACACTAGAAAGCCATCTTTCTCAAAGAAGGATTCACACACTTAGCACTGTGATGGAGAGACTCAATGAACTGATTTCATTGTGGCAAACAAAGAGAACAAGCCTGGCTACTCATAACTCAGCTGCGGCTTTTTCTGAAAAAGAGCACGCACTGCTTTTTAGGCAACACATTTTCATTCCAGGACAAATGATATGCCTCAGTTTTTGTTTTTCACATGGCTCAGCTGCTCTCGAGTAAAGAAAACCTCTGCATTACTGTGCAAATAACACTCATTTTTCTCTTTTGTTAAAAGAAATTGGAAAGCTGGACAGCCAGATAATTGGGATCGTGGCCAAGGGCCAGGAGAAGACTGTGCCGGGTTGATTTATGCTGGGCAGTGGAACGATTTCCAATGTGACGAGATCAATAACTTCATTTGCGAAAAAGACAGGGAGACAGGTGAGTGAGCAGTCAGTGGAATTTGAGTGGCAGCTGTGGGGCTTAGTTCTATTACAGAATGAGAGATTGTAAGTTTGAGGGCTCTAAATACAGTCTCTACCTTGGGTAGCAGTCCTGGTTTTGTCACTTAATAGCTGAGCAGCTTATTCATTTCAGGGGAATAATAATAGGGTCTTCTTTATAGGGTTGTGGTGAGGACTTACAGAAGTTAATAGATTTGCCTGTTGTATAAGAAAGTATTCAATAACTGGCACAGGACAACAGCTTACAATATTGTTAGTTAACTGTTGTTTAAGATATGGCACCAAGGTTGTTTGTCTTTTTCATAGACATCCACCCAGTCAAGTCAGGTGGCCAAGCATTCTATCCCACATGCATCTGTTGACCATCTACCTAGGCCAGATGCTCTGCTAGATACTGGGGGTACATAGCCATTGCCCCTTATAAGCTCAGAAACCACAGAGGCTTTTGGAAATTTTTTTTAATTCAAAAGAGACTTATCTAAGCTTCATTTAATACACAATCCTATGTGGAACAGGGCATCTTTCTTCATCAGAAAGCGATTTACAGGTTTGGAGTGGGCAATGAAGGAAATGGGAAATGACTGAGTGCAGGGTTTCTTTGGAAGGTGATGAAAATGCCCTAAATTACACAACTTTGTGAATATATTTTAAAATACTGAATTCTATATGATTTAATTATATGATTTGGGAATTATATTTCAATGAATTGTTTTTAAAAGTCAGTGGTTTAAAAAACCTTCAGACATATGAAGGGACTTCAAAAATTCATGGAAACAGAATTCAAAGATGCTTTTTTTTAAGTTTTAAGCTTTTTATTCAGTGAGAGAAACACATAGGAGAGTGAGGGCTCTATGTGAGAAAGAAAGGGAAATCTGGATTCATACCAAGTACCAGGAGCCAACCATGTGGAGGAACAGGCAGCCAGAAAGCACTGGGTGGATGGCCAGAAGCCACAGGGCAGCAAGGGCCCAAAGTGGTGAAAGAGGCAAACGGGCTGGACCCACCGCATTCCAGAACTTTAATCCACTTCCAAAGGGGAGCGGTTAATTAGCCTGATTGGCAGGTGGGCACCCAGGTATGGCCAGATAGGGGCATGAGGTCACACAGGGGCATTGTGAAGGGATGGTCTTCCAGCTCACAAACCTGATCAATTTTATAAGAGATTTATTTTGGTGCAAAAAAATTTTTTAAATCATACATGAGGGAACTTCAAAAGACCTGTGAAAATGTATATTATGAAAAAACTATGGTTGAACTTTTTTTTGCACCAAAATACACTTATCTTTGAATTCCATTTCCATGAACTTTTTGTAGTGCACTCATATTTTGGCTCATTATTTTTGGAAGAACTTGGGATACCAGTTATCCATACATCCAGTCAACTGACTATTATTATTTTGTATCTCTGATGTGTCAGGCATTGGTCCATGTGCTAGATCTTAACACACCAAAGGAACACACAGCTTGTTGGACTGATGGAGTGGAATACAGATAGCTAAGCAAGAGGTAACAGTAGATGCTGACAGGTTACCTAGATTTGTCATCTGTTTGCCTTGCTTGCCCACTGGGGATCTGAACAAGAATGAGACTTCCCCAGAGGGGCTCTTGCAAAATGAAATTTACCTTTTACTTAACCTGCATAAGAATTCTAGACATTTCTTTGAGAAAATAAAAATTATTGAAGGATCCAGCTTAGACTCTTTCCTATAAAAATGTTTTTAGAATTGTACATTAACTCTTTAAAAAAAACTAACGCCACCCTTATTTCTCTCTTCTAGTACTATCATCCACATTGTAATGGACTGCTGTAATAATGTGAGCAGATTATTAGCCGGCTCTCCAAGGCAAAGGACACTCCTTCCAGATCACATCACCTCCTCAGACTGGAGGGAAAAAGCACTGAAAACCAATTACTGGAAAAGTTGACAACTCCTGTTTTTTGCCATCCCATCATCACTGAAGGACTTAGGAACTCAAAGGGTCCCTCCTGGGTGATATGTTGATTTTCAGTGTGCAGACGGCATCACATAGATTTTTCTCACCTGATAACCATACAATTATGCAAATTATATCTTCCAAAGTATGGACTGCTCCAAGCAGAAAAAGACTATCATTGGTTGGTGAGCTATAGGGAGAATTTAAAACATATACTGTGTAAACAGTACCTTTCATGTCTAAAATCCCAAATGTAGGAAAGATATGCAGATACACAAATATATAGGCCAACTTTTAGTAATAATATGAACTATACTTAAAGAGCTTTTAAAACTTTGTATTTTTGTACAAAATATTTGCCTTTTACAATTATTCTTTTTTCCTTTTTGGGGAGGGTAATTTTACCAATATAATACATGGAGCCAAAGAAAACAACAATGGTACTAATACAAACTCCTAGGGTTACTTGTCAGGTTTAAATCTACCCAGTGGCAAAGACTTTTTTCAGTTGTGGTTTAAAAAAAATAATTAAATATACTTGTGTAAATATATATGTGTTTTACTGTATCATTTCCTCAGAGTCCATCAGTTGAGAGATCTTTGTGGATTTCAGTGTCAAGCATGCTTGAGCACAAATGTGGCTCCATCCACAGAGCTGAGTCCTGAGCCTGATGTGTGCCTGGCCAGGCCCGGGGAAGCTGGCAACTCAAGACGTGGTTTCGCTTCATTTGGGTGGGGCTGGGAGTGACAGACAGGCATTGTTGGGAGGGACAGAGCCCTTGGATCTCACTGTCCACAAGGTGCTGTTTTATGGCTGCGATAAGAACAGACCTGAGAGCAGACGCACACCAGAGCTGGCATTAATAACCAGGGCATCACAGAAGCCATAGACAGAGATGCTAGGGAGACAGGAACCAACTGGATGCCACCTGGAAACCTTGTTTTTTCTAATTCCCAAAAACATAAACTCCAAGGCCCAATGCGTGATGAAGCGCAAGAGTAAACTTTCGGTCACTGTGCTAAACTCTTACATAAAAGAACCTTTCCTTTCAGCCTGTCTTCTTTCCTCTCCTTAACTTGCCATTAGAAAAGTCTAATATGGAAAGTGCTGAAATAAGGCATTATGTATAAGGGTGCATCAAACACTTCATGGAAAAAAATCAAAAATCTGACTTACCGGCGCCGTGGCTCAACAGGCTAATCCTCCGCCTAGCGGCGCCAGCACCCTGGGTTCTAGGCCCGGTTGGGGCGCCGGATTCTGTCCCGGTTGCCCCTCTTCCAGGCCAGCTCTCTGCTATGGCCTGGGAGTGCAGTGGAGGATGGCCCAAGTGCTTGGGCCCTGCACCCGCATGGGAGACCAGGAGAAGCACCTGGCTCCTGGCTTCAAATCAGCACTGTGCGCCGGCCGCAGCGCGCCAGCTGCAGTGGCCATTGGAGGGTGAACCAATGGCAAAGGAAGACCTTTCTCTCTGTCTCTCTCTCTCTCTCTCACTGTCCACTCTGCCTGTCAAAAAAAAATAATAATAATAAAATAAAAATCTGACTTGGTGCAAAAACAAATTACAATCAACACATTATTTTTTCATAATACACATTTTCCATGACCTTTATGAAGAACCGTTATATGCAGAGATTTAAGAAATTTTCTGCACCAAAATTAATGTATCTTTTAATTCCCTTTTTCATAAGCTTTTTGAAGTCTCCTCTAACTGAAGCTTAAAGCTAAGATTTGCATTCAACAGCTTCCCTGTCTTCCCCACAAGGGTCTTCCCAGGTAGTGCTGCTACCTGTCGCAAACGAAGTAGGAAACAGTTTGGTTGTCACACCTGCAGCTGTGTGGACTGTGGCTTCGCCGATGGTCACCATCCAGGCCGTTTTGTAGCCCAGGAACAGCTACCACCTCTGTACCTTCAGGCCCTACTGCCCCATCCATGTGGCCTGCTCAGAGTGCCACTGGACTCCAAAACCTCTCCAGACCCTGGAACTTTTACAGACTGAACTCAGTCCCCTTTTTCTTTTTTTATTTTTATTTTTTATTTTTGACAGAGTGGACAGTAGAGGGAGACAGAGAGAAAGGTCTTCCTTTTTGCCGTTGGTTCACCCTCCAATGGCCGCCGCGGTAGCCCGCTGTGGCCGGCGCACCGCGCTGATCCGATGGCAGGGGCCAGGTGCTTCTCCTGGTCTCCCATGGGGTGCAGGGCCCAAGCACTTGGGCCATCCTCCACTGCACTCCCTGGCCACAGCAGAGAGCTGGCCTGGAAGAGGAGCAACCGGGACAGGATCGGTGCCCCGACCGGGACTAGAACCCGGTGTGCCGGCGCCGCAAGGCGGAGGATTAGCCTACTGAGCCGCGGCACCGGCCTCAGTCCCCTTTTTCAAGTGGCCGAAAGATTTGTCTTCAGAGGAAACTTGAAAGTAACTACCTGATGCCCTCGTCAGAGTAACTGCTGCCTGCCTTCCGCAACTCAGGTCCTTCCTCTCCCAGCCCTAATAATAACTTCTAACTGCTCATTTACCAGGTCCCCTACAAAGTGCTTCAGTCACACCAGCTCACGTAATCCACACAGCCCAGTGCAGCAGGCCCTAGGACATCCCCACTTTACAGGGAGGTGACGCGATTTCCTGGGTCACACCTGCTCTCGCTGGGAGACGGCATGCAGACCCAGGCTCCTGTTTTCTTTAGCAATCTGGATGCCTCCGAAGCATACAGGGAATGAGGTCAGGTGAATCTCGTGTTCTACCATGCCTCCTGTATGGCTCTGTATATTTAGCTATTTCTATACCAGCTCTCTGTTCATCTACTGATGCTCTTTTGGAGAGAAGAGTTTTAGCAAAATATGACATGTGTAGGTACCTCAGCTGCCATGAACTGTCGAGGAGATAGTAAACATTTTTCTGGCCAAAGACAAAACAAAACCTCTTGAAGATCCCTGCTTATCACCTCTCCTTCACCATCCCTCCAGTGTGAAGCAGTTAGAGTCTATGCTGAACAAACAAATAGTAATAGCTGCTCCCATTTTAAAACAAAAACAGAAACCAGATGTTTAAGGATGTGGACAGCCGTATAAATCAGGTAACAATACCAGCATGTGCCTTTTGCCTCAGATGACAAAAGTAATCTCTTTCTGGGAGTGAGCATGTTAACTCACTTATGACTCAAAAATCACATATGATACTTCATATATCTTTACAACTTGCAAACATCCGAGCTCTTCATGCAGACCTGTTGTCCTTGCTTTAGAAATAAGCAGACGGAGGCTCAGCTTGAAGACTTGCCTATTGTTCATGTTCCTGTCAGTCGCTTTCATAAAAGCAAAGCTGACCAGACTCCCGACTCTTCCCTCTCTAAATTCAAGTCCACCCTTAGCCTCTGCTTGAAGCCCAGCCGAGGATCCCCATGGTCTGCAGGATACACACGCAAGGGCAGTGAGGCCTTCCCTGCCTGGTTCCCAACTCTGTCTCCAGCCTCCTTTGCCCACCCACAGGCACAGCCACACCACACTACCTGCTCCTTCCCTACCTTTTCTATCTAAAAAGTACTTCTAAGACTCAACTCAAGGGTCGCTTCTTGCCTGAATCCTTTCCCAGCAAACCCACCCTGAGGTGTAACAGATTCCTCCTTCCAGGCCAGTGCTGTGCACCAGGTATCTGGGTAAAACAGAAGAAATCCTACAGGTTCACTGAATGGCTTAATAGTGACTAAGAAGACAGAAATGTGAATGTAGCTGGACAGTTATGAAGTCTTAAAAGAACCAAGGGATGAAAGGAGTTAAGCAGGAGAAATGAAGGCATGCATATTGCTAATAGGCGGCCACACACATACACACAGGGTCTTCAAAAAGTGCATGGAAATGAGCACTATGAAAACTGCATGGATTTCAAGTTTTTGTACCAAAATAAACACTTTTAATTGATTTTATTTATTTGAAAGAGTCACAGAGAGAGGTAGAGACAGCAAGACCAAGAGAAAGAGAAAGAGAGAGAGAGAGAGAGAGGTCTTTCATCCGCTGGTTCACTCCCCAAATGGCTGCCATGGCCGGAGCTTGGCAGATCCAAAGCCAGGAGCCAGGAGCTTCATCCAGGTCTCTCACATGGATCCAGGGGCCCAAGCACTTGGGGCATCCTCCAGTGCTTTCCCAGGCACATTAGTAGGGAGCTGGATCAGAAGTGGAGGAGCTGGCACTCATATGGGATGCTGGTGCTGCAGGCCAGGGCTTTAACCCACTATGCCACAGCAGCAGCCCCTAATATAAACATCTTCTAATTCTATTTTCCATGGACTTTAGAATCACCCTCCTATAGATGAGTATTTAAAAAAATGGCAATCTGAGTGAAGAGAATCCAGTAGTAAGCCAGATTCATTCTCTTTACCAAAACACAGCCCTGAGACAAGTAAAAGCTTTAGAACCCCTTTCCAAACAGCAGTGTGAGGGGTTATCTCACTTCTTATTGTCATACTCTGCAGTTTCACAAGAAGCAGTGACCTTTTTAGTCTAAGAAGCTGTATGCACAATTGCCCGTTTTCCTGGATGAATCCCTTAATAGCATGCCATCATATTTACTTTCTGAATCACAAGACAGATGGTGACAACATTTTCAGGTAGGTACTCCATCCTTCTTCCTCCATCCCCTCACTCAAAGAAGATTTTAGCTGACCAAGGTTATAGCAGGTGGGCCAAAGGCCAGAAGAACACAGCCTTCAGAAAACCAACTTGGATTCCTCAATGGTTTCCCCTGACTTCCGCATTTTTCGGTGAATGAACATATGAATGAGCTATCACTATCTCAGTGCAGCCCTGTCTGCCATAACTAGGTTTGTATCCCAGCCTCCAGCCTCCTCCAAGAACTTATTAGCTTGGAGTTTGCAACAGCAGGGATCACTATGCAACTGGGGTGGGAGTCAGCTGCCAGAACTGGGGCTTCTTCCAACAATTCATCCAGACAGATCATTAAATGGGTTTAACCAAAGGGTCTCCATTTAGTTCTCTTGGCCAGGAATGGAGAATTGTCCTTTGGCCAGTCTTCCAGCATTTGCTGCCAGAGCTTGCTGTATTTTTTAATCATCACTCATTGCCCATGCCCCACTAAATCATGCTTAGAAGCTACAGAGTTACAAGAGTCTTAAAGTCAATTCCTATGCCATGGAGCAAAGGAGCTGGGCCAGCCATGGCTTAAGTACAAAGTGCTGGCTCTATAGTAGCTAGAATAGCACCCACGATGGGTTAGAAATTTGACATATTTTCCCCTCGGTTTTTGTTACTGAACTGTAGGAATTCTTTTTCCTTTTGTTTTTTCCTTTTGAAATTTTATTTAAGAGGCAGAGACAGATAAAAAGAGCTCAGCTTACTGATTCATTTCCCAAATATTTGTGACTGCTGGGTCTGGGCTACAGCCAAAGCTGGGAGCTCATTCTAGGTCTCCTAAGATGATGGCCACTTGAGCCACCATTACTGCCTCCTAGAGTCTGCATTAGCAGGAAGCTGGAGTCAGAAGCTAGAGCCAGGGATTCAATCCACGTACTCCAATGTGAGTCATGGACAAACTTAAATGCTAGACTGAAAACCTGCCCCCAAAACGTAACATATATTACCTCCAACTCCTATGCAAGGAAACTGAAGATAAAATAGGTTCAATAATCTTCCTGAGAGCTAGAATTTTTTTTAAAGATTTATTTATTTACTTGGAAGGCAGAGTTACAGAGAGGCAGAGGTAGAAGCGGAAGCAGAGAGAGAGAGATCCATCTTCCATTCACTGCTTCACTGCCCTGATGGCAGCAATGGCAGGAGCTGCGCCACGGGGCTTCTTCCAGGTTTCCCACGTGGGTGCAGGGGCCCAAGGACTTGGGCCATCTTCTACTGCTTTTCCAGACCATAGCAGAGAGCTAGATGGGAAGTGAAGCAGCCGGGACTCAAACTGGCACCCATACGGGATACAGGTGCTGCAGGCGGTGGCTTTACCCGCTACGCTACAGTGCCGGCCCCCATCAAGAGCTAGAATTTGAACTGTGACCTCACCTCCAGGTCTGTGTTTTAACACTGACTTTACTGACTGCCAGCACTTGTATTCTCTTTTGTTCTTCTTGGCCACAAGAAATCAGGTGAGCTACCAAGAATATCCTCTTTAACAAAACCATTTTGTGCATTTGTACATTTGTACATTTGAGATGGAAGTACTAGACCGGGGGCCAGTGCTGTGGCATAGTAGGTTAAGCCTCCACTTGTGGCGCTGGCATCCCATATGGACACCTGTTTGTGTCCCGGCAGCTCTTCTTTCGATCCAGCTCTCTGCTATGGCCTAGGAAAGCTTAGGTCCCTGCACCCACACGGGAGACCCAGAAGCAGCTCCCAGATTCTGGCTTCGGATCAGTCCAGCTCCAGCCGTTACAGCCATTTGAGAAGTGAACCAGCAGTTGGAAGACCTTTCTGTCTCTCCCTCTGTCTGTAACTCTGCCTCTTAAATAAATACTCTTAAAAAAAAAAAAAAAAGTACTAAACCAATCCCTTCACTGCCAATGAACCAGTGAGCAAGAGTCAGTTCGGCTTCTTATTCCCTGGGCATCCACAGAAGTCAACTTTAGATACCATCTTAGATTCCAGAATAACTAGCCCCTCCTAGAATCTCCTGATCTCACTGACCTCAAAGGAATGGAGCACAGGCTTTGGAACACAATGGGTCCAGGTTAGAATCCTGATTTCCGCTTTCTAGTTGTGAGCCATATTCCAGCAAGTGGCAAACGGCTCTGTCCCCTCATCTCTCTCCTTTTCACCCGGATCCCCTGTGCACAGAAAGAACAGGTGCTGGCACTGCTTGTCCTGCTTCCATTAGGGAGACCTTATTTTGATAATTACCTCCCCAAGAATATTTCCTTTCCAAATATTGACCAGGGGTGACAGGAGAAAAAGCTAAAAATTCTGGTGCCTCTGCTGTCTTGGACCAGTAAATGCTGAAAACAATGAATTTGTACCTCTGTGTTATCCCATCCTTGAGGTATCAGAGTAGGGGCTCCTATCAATTTGTACTAATTACAGATTTGCTCACAAAACAAAGACCCAAAATAATAGCAGCCTAAATAAGATGAAGGCCTCTTTTTCTTCCACCTAACTTTCATGAGGCTCCTTCAAAAAGTTTTTGGGAGCTGGCAGTGTGGCATAGCAGGTAAAGCTGCTGCCCGCAGTGCTGGCATCCCATATGAGCGCTGGTTCGAATCCCAGCTGCTCCACTTCTGATCCAGCTCTCTGCTATGGCCTGTGAAAGCAGTACAAGATGGCCCAAGTCCTTGGACCCCTGAACCCATGTGGGAGACTCAGAAGAAGCTCCTGGCTCCTGGCTTCAGATCGGCACAGCTCCGGCCATTGCAGCCAATTGGGGAGTGAACCAGCAGATGGAAGATCTCTCTCTCTCTCTCTCTCTCCCTCCCCTTCTCCCTCTCTGCACCCCTCCTCTCTCTGTGTACTCTTTCAAGTAAATAAATTTTTAAAAGTTTATATATAAATATGTTCATTTAGGTCAGGAAAAAATTAAAATCTATGCAAATATTTTATTATTTGAAAGGCAGAGTGAGCAAGAGAGAGAGAGAATATCTTCTATCCACTGATTCATTCTGCAATGGGCCAAGCAAAAGATAGTAGCCAGGAACTCCACCTGGGTCTCCAACAAGGGTGGAAGGGGCCCAAGTACTTGGACCATCATCAGTTGCCTTACCAGGAACATTAGCAGGGAGCTGGATCCGAAGCAGAGAAGCGAGATTCAAGCTGGCACTCCAAATGGGGTGCTGGCATTGCAAATGGTAGTTTAACCCACTGCACCTCAATGCCAACCCCATGCATAGTTTTTTCATAATGTGCATTTTCCATACACTTTTTGGAGGCTCCTTGTATGCATGGATTTCTAATTTTTTGCACCAAACTAAACATATTTAAAAATTGCATTTTCTATAAACTTTTGGAAGTGCCCTCGTATGTACATAAGCAGCCAGGGAGCCATACTCCAACTGTGTTGTTGCTTCGCCATCTGTGACATCCTTATCGGTGTGCTCCAGGAGGCCTCAGAAGCAGCACACCTACATCCCAGGCAGCAGGCTTAAGGGAGAGGTGGGAAATGAGAGTTCTGTCTTTAAGAACAGAAATTATATACCCCATGTCCACCAGCTATCACCTAGTCAAACAGCCACACCTGATTGCAAGGGAAGCTCAAAAATAGAGTCTTTAGGTGGGAAATGCAGCCATGGACCAACGACACACTGTATTTCTACAGAACAGTAAGAGAATGGATATGGATGGCATTAGAGCATAAATGGTAGTTGTACTCTCCAAAGCCATTTATGCTAAGCTACCCACCCCCTCCCACCCTGCCTGCAACTTACTTTCTACCTCGCCCTCCCAGGGTTACTGGCTGTAATCCTGTAATCCTTGACACCTCCCACTCCATCAAGTCACCTGGCAGTTGCGCCACCTCTATGCAAAGAGTGCACTTAACTTGCCTCAGCCATGTGGCTTGCTTATTGGTAGATGCAACTTAAAGCACTAAGGAGACCAGTTTTGCCCTCATACAGCCGCCATCACCAGGAGTAGAGCTAACCCCAGGTCTAGCTGCCGTCCCTATGGCCTGGGCCCTAGAATGAACATATGCAGAGCAAAGCTGCCCCAGCCAAAATAGACATGTGACAAGAAGCACAGCCAACCCAGCTCCAGCGGGGGCGCCCAGCCAAGCCCAGCTGAGATCAGCCAACCCATAGGCCTGAGAGAATAAACAGGCCGTATCCTAATCTTAAAAATCCAAAATCTGGGCCAGCACCATGGCTCACTAGGCTAATCCTCCGCCTGCAGCGCCGGTACTCCAGGTTCTAGTCCCGGTTGGGGCACTGGTTCTGTCCCTGTTGTTCCTCTTCCAGGCCAGCTCTCCGCTGTGGCCCGGGAAGGCAGTGGAGGATGGCCCAAGTGCTTGGGCCCTGCACCTGCATGGGAGACCAGGAGGAAGCACCTGGCTCCTGGCTTCAGATCGGTGCAGCACGCCGGCCGTAGCGGCCATTTGGGGGGTGAACCAACGGAAGGAAGACCTTTTTCTCTCTCTCTCTAACTCTGCCTGTCCAAAAAAAAAAATTCCAAAATTTGAAATGTTCCAAAATGAACAACTCTTTGAGCACTGACATGATGTCACAAATGGAAACTTTCACTGCCGACTTCATGTGATGGGTCACAGTCAAAACACAGGTGCTGTAAAAATAATTGGATCCCATCCCCCAGGTATCTCTTCATGTGTATGCAAATATTCCAAAATCTGAAAAAAAAAAGTCAAATTCCAAAACAGTTCTGACCCTAAATGTTTCAGACTAGGGGTAGTCAACTTGTACTGCTCCATTGAGACTTAGGGTTGTTCATCACACAGCACTCCAGGGGCCACAGCTAACACAAGTCCTTGGGCCCTCACCCAAGATCTCTTTATGTGTTTTTTTGTTTTTTTGTTGTTGTTGTTTGTTTGTTTTGTTTTTTGTCCCTCCAGACCCCTACTCCACCCTTTTCTACCATTCTCTTTGCTTTGGGAGGTAGATCTTTATGGACTTCCTGGGTTTCTGGCTTCCAGCTGGGTCTGAACAATGAAAGGCACAGCAAGAGTGAAACAGAGAGAGAGACAGACAGACAGAAAGTTGGGGTAATTATTTCCCTGTTCTCCTCCCTGAAGCTCACCAGGGATAGGTTATACCCATCAGCCACAGGCTGCATCTCCTGTCAAGTGGTCCAGCTTGCTCTCATTCTCTTTTTCCCTCTCTGGGTCTGGGAGTAGCAACCTCCTCTTGCCCTTGCAATGCTGGCAGCAGACACCAGCCAAGACTCTACACTCTCCCTCACTGCTTTCCCCAAGCCCCGCCCACCACCATCCCCACAAGGCTGCTCCTAGGTAGCATCACGGTGCCTCCTCTGAGAACAGGCCACTCAAGGAGCATCTTCAGTCTCCTCCCTGTGACTCGCTCCTCTCCCTCCCCTCAGTTTCTCTCACTCTGAAACAAATTACTTAAAAAGGGGAAAATGTTAAAAATAACTTACTTCTTCCCCTTCAACTGCTTGCTTTCTCCCCTTTTCCTGTCACCAGCACACATCTCAGAAGTTTGGCCCAGACCTGCAGTCACCAATCCCCTCACTTTCTCGCACCTTCACTTCTTACAGATCTGGCTCCCACTGTGCCCTGGAGAAAGTGCTCTCCATGGTCCTCAGTGACTGCTTCTCTGTGGGAGCTAAGTTAGAAAATACAGGTCAGGTGCTTCAAGGCCAGCACATGGCCCATGTGACTGCTGAGTGCCAGGACTGTGCTGTGATCCTGCCCTGGCCTCACTCCCCCCTTGTCACATGGACCAAGACATTGTGGCTCCACCTGCAGTGATGCTGCCAGGGAAAGGGCCACTGCACAGAGAACTCAAACGTTCTGCACTTAGCTCCTTAGAAGTCAAGGTGTGCGCCAAATGGCCCTTCCCATGTGAATTCACTGAGGGACTGCCCCAGTACCAGCTCAAAGAAACAGAAGCAAACAGCTCAGCCACAGCTCTGCTTTGTATCCCTCAAATCGACTCTCCTGACAAACATCCACAACACATACCCTCTCCTTTTTCTAACTCTGGTTGACCCAACTTTGAGGTACACTGAGGTATGCAGAGGTCCTTAGTCCCACCAGCCACTGTCACTTCTTTCCTCTACCTGTGTCCATTTTCTGTTACTACAGTGGAATACCTGAGGCTGGGTAGTCTATGAAGAGATTTATTTTGGCTCACGGTTCTGGAGGCTGGAAGCCTAGGAGCCCCAGTGCTGGCATCTGGAAGGGCTTTGTGCTGCTTCATGACCCTGCAGCACAGCAGAAGGGTGGGGAAGAACGTGCAGAAGAAGCAAGACACCAGGTGGCCTTGCTCTACCCGATCTCACAATACCGTATCCCGTCCTGTGAGCGCCAGAGCCCACCTGCTGTCAGGAAGATGAACCCAGCCCCTTGAAAAACACACAATCCTTCTTAATGACCCTAGTCACCTCTTAAAGACCTCACTTCCCAGCACTGCCATCAAATTTCAACTGGATTTTCGGAGGGGACAAACCACGTTCTAATCACAGCAGTGGGCAAAGTCTGATAGGCTCCATGTCTCTCTCTTCCTGGGGCCTATTTCTTTCCCCTTCCCAAGACCAACTCCTCTCCATCTTCCCAGGAAGAGTATTTCCCTGTGTCGAAGTGTCAGAGACCTGCATACAACAACTGAAGTCTCAGGCAGTCCTGGGGGTGGTGTGGTGGAGGCAGTGGGGGGAAGGGAAGCAGGGGAACAAACTGGATCTGCTTCTGATATCACGTGCCCTGGGGTCCACAGAGGAGCAAGAAGACTGAGTTTCTATATCCTTGGTAATCCTTGGTTGGTTTTCCACAAGAAATACTCTTCCCCCCATCCCAATTTATATAGGAGGCAAAGAAAAAGAGACAGACAGACAGAACTCCCACCTGCTGGCTCATTCCCCAGATGCCCCTGAGGGCCAGGACTAAAGCTGGGCGTGGAGTTCTCAATCCAGGTCTCCCACACTGGGTAGAAAAAGAAGCCACCATTGCATTAGGATATGCATTAGCAGGAAGCTGGAGTCAGTAGCCGGAGCCAGGAATCAAATCCACATACTCTGGCAAGTTTTTAACTGCTAAGCTAAATGCCCACTCCCCAGGGGGAACACTCTGTCCACACCCCAACTCAATGAAATCTAGACCTGCTTACAAAATCTGTCTCAACTGCTACATCTCCATACAGATACCAGCAAGAAATAATGCTTCAAGCTCCCTCATGCCCTCTGTTCTCTCACAAAGCCCTTGTCTTCCACCAGGTAGACTTACCTGAATATTTGTCTACCCTGTGCCTCACTAGGCAGCAGGCCCTCTGGAGGCAAGAGCTGAGATTTTCCCATTTTGCATTTTTCTTGCCACCTGTCTCAGTACCTTGTACAGAGACGGCATCAGTGAATTGCATTAAGAAATGGACGCCTACATGTATCTATATGTAATCTGATCTAAGCTCCTCCTAATGTTTGTTTCTTAAAGAAATGAGACAATCAGCCAAGGGCCTGGCACAAGGGAGAAGCCAGCCTCCCATTCACGGTACGGGCCCTCCATCCTCAGAGCGCTGCTGTTGGAGAGTGTCTGAGATTGGCGAGCATGGGCTCCCACTGCACGACTCGCAGCAGTACTCTGCCCCTCCCCTTCCCTTCTCAGCTCCTTACTTACCCAGTTCAAGACTCAGAGGAGCCCAGGTGTGGCAGGAGGCTCTTCAGGGGACAGTTCTCTTTGAGGCCCTTTTGCTTAGAAACTTGGCTATCACAGGGCTTTTAGGAGCGCTCCAGAATAAATAAATAAAATCTGCCTGCAAGAAGAAGACAGCAAGGCCAGCCCTGCCAGGATGCGATGACAGACAACGCATGCTTAGCACCATTCGCACAGTGAGGGAGAGCTTGCAAACTGACACTGCTGAGATAAGTTTGTAAGGAAGCTCTACAAAACAGGATTCTTTCACGGATAGCAATTGTCAGCCTGTCTCGAGTCCACAGCGGTGGAATCTCAGCTGCGATTCCTCTCTCTGATGCTCCTCACTACAGGCACTTTGGGGCACCCTCACACCCTCACACGATCCCTTTTGTCCACTCACAACAACACCTCTTTTGCTGTTAACTTCAAATTCACAACTTCCACTACTCAAGGATTTCATGTACTGATATCCTTACTGATGTTCCAGTCTTTTTCTAAAAATGTTATTAGACAGAGGGCTCCCTTCTGCTGATTCACTCCCCAGATGCCCACAACGGCCAGAACTGGACCAAGCCAAAGCCAGGAGCTGGGAATGCAACAGAGGTCTCCCACACAGGGACTTGAGCCATCACTACTGCCTCCCAGGATCTACATTAGCAGGAAGCTGGTGTCAGGAGCCAGAGGTGGGTGCTGAACCCAGATACTCTGATGTGGAATATGGATACCTTAACCACTAGGCTAAATGCCCATCCCAGAGCTGTCGTCTTTAGAATCTTTTAATACTGGTGCTTTATCCATTTCCTGTTGCTATAACTAAATACTACAAAATGGGCAATTTATAAAGACCCAGAGTTTACTGGGCTCACAGTTCTAAAGAGCACAGTTCTAAAGAGCACAGCACCAGCACCCAGTGAGGACCTCCTTGCTGCTTCATAGCACCACCGGGGGCATCGCACAGACAGGGCAGGCTGCAAGCTCAGGTCTCTTCTTCTCATAAAGGTGCTAACACCATGACTGCATTAAATCCTATTTCACCTCCCACAGGCCTCACCTCCAAATATCATTAACATATGAATTTGGGAATTAAGTTTCCATAACATGAACTTTATCGAGGAAGCACAGAAACTGGAAATGCAGAATAAAATGTTTTCAGGATGCACCAAACCCCCAGCAAGGTTTCCGAGGACCCCTGAGGAGAAAAGCCTCATTCCTTGTGCTAATCTTTCTGGATCTCTCTGCAGCATCTGAAACTGATAATGCCTTCCTTTTAAACCCCACGCCCACTCCCCTGCATTTGTTTTACAGCCAGGCAGAGCTGCAGGAGGCTGGAGTCATCCTGGCCCTGGAGTGTGGTCTCGGGCCAGCTCCTGCACCTCTCCAGGCCGCTTCCTCCTAGGTGAGGCAGTGCAGATGCTATTCCGAGATGTCATCCAAGGTTTCTCCTGCTGCTTCCTGGAGTCCTTGCCCTTCCCTTCATTATTTAGATGGAAATGGGAAAGGGGGAGGCAAACAGAATTCTAAACTGATCTGTGTGTTTAATCTGATCTTAAGTGTTTCCTGTTCATTTTTAGAAATAAACAAGGCAAACAAATCAAAGCAGTTTTCCTTTGCTCTTGGGGACAGGAGTCGAGATGAAATCAGAGGACTCTGCTTACCTTTAAGTTCCACAGCAAACTTTCTAGAGCCTGGAGTGGAGACAACACCTAGAAACAAAGCTCTGTGGCTACTGCGGGCAGCAGGTTGAGAAAGAACATATTGAGTTCCTAAGAGACAAGGATCCTGAAAGGCTCAGCAGAGTTTACACCAAGAACTAAAAAACGGAGGGTAGAGGGGTAATATAGCATGATGAAAAACCATGTTTTTGGGGGCTGGTGCTGTGCTGTAGCAGGTAAAGCCACCGTCCCATAGGGTCACCGGTTCAAGTCCCGGCTGCTCTACTTCCAATCCAGCTCTCTGCTATGGCCTGGAAAAGCAGTGGAAGATGGCCCAAGTCCTTGGGCCCCTGCACCCATGTGGGAGACCCTGAAGAGGCTCCTGGCTCCTGGCTTCGGATTAGCACAGCTCTGGCTTAGTGCAGCTCCAGGCATTGCAGCTAATTGGGGAGTGAACCAGGGTGGAAGACCTCTCTCTGCCTCTCCTTCTCTTTCTGTGTAACTCTGACTTTCAAATACTAAATAAATCTTTTAAAAAGAAAACCACATTTTTTTACTTCAAAAGGAAGGAGAAGGAAAAGAAGGAGGTGAGGAAGAGGAAGAGAAAGCACACAGTTCAGATCTATAGGGAATGCCCTCTACAATGGCTCCCTCTGTGGATCAAAAGCCTTGGGTGCAAGGGGCGAGAGAAACTCCAGATACGCTGACAGGGTCTCCAGGGTCAAAGTGGCCACTGCCTGGCCTCCCAAGTGGGAGCTCAGGAATTCAAGTCTCACGCCAGCACAGTCACAGAGACATTGCCTAGCACTGTGCTCTGAATGTCTGTGTCCCCCAAAATTCATATGGTAAAATTTTAGACCTCCAGGTGACGGTTCAAGGAGGTCTTGCAGGTGCATCCCGCACGATCGGGATCAGGGCCCTTACAGGACAGAGAGCTTTGAGGGCTCTTGCCCTCTCTCACCTTCTCTCTTCCATGTGAGGACACAGCTAGAAGGCGCCATCTGTGAACTAGGAAGTAGACGCTCACCAGAGACTGAATGTATTGGCGTCTTGATCTCAGACTTCCTGGCCTTCAGAACTGTGAGAAATAAAGTCGTGTCGTTGATAAGCCTCCCAGTTTACAAGACTGTATTACAGGCCGGCGCCGTGGCTTAACAGGCTAATCCTCCGCCTTGCCGCGCCGGCACACCGGGTTCTAGTCCCGGTCGGGGTGCCAGATTCTATCCCGGTTGCCCCTCTTCCAGGCCAGCTCTGTGCTATGGTCCGGGAAGGCAGTGGAGGATGGCCCAAGTGCTTGAGCCCTGCACTCCATGGGAGACCAGGAGAAGCACCTGGCTCCTGGCTTTGGATCAGCGAGATGTGCCGGCTGCAGCGGCCATTGGAGGGTGAACTAACGGCAAAAAAGGAAGACCTTTCTCTCTGTCTCTCTCTCACTATCCACTCTGCCTGTCAAAAGAAAAAAGAAAAAAAAAAAAAAAAGACTGTATTACAGAAGCCGGGGAAAGGATGAGAAGCCTGGCAATGGCTGAGGGATGCCTTGATCTGGTGAAGTTCTCAGGTCAGTCTCAGAATTCTGAGCAAAAGTTTCTGTGAGTCCTGGAGAGACAGGAACATGACACACACGATCCACAGCCACACAGGATCAAGGGCTTGGGAAAAGATGGATGAGGAGTGCAGGATCCCCACACACAGGATACTGAACCAGGAGGGTCATAAAGACTAGAAAACAAACTTCCAAGTGGAATGCAGCAACAGCAGAGCCAGCGTTCAGGCTAAACACCTGGCCCCCAGGTCAGTCTACAAGCCAACACCCCTGTCCCAAGAGACCCAGTACACCTCAGCAACAAGGAGTGACAAAGAGAGGGCTGTATGTTACTGTATTTTTTTTTTTTTATTTTTAAAAATTTGAGAGGCAGAGAAAGAGAGAAAGTTCTCATACACTGGCTCACTCCCCAAATGCCTGCAATGACTGGGCCTGGGCCAGGCTGAAGCCAGGAAGGGGCAACTCAATCCAGGTCTCCTACATGTGTGGCATGGACCCAACTACTTCACCTGCTGATTCCCCGAGTCTGCATCGGCAGGAAAGTGGAGTCAGGAACAGGAACTAGGTGTTGAATTCAGGCACTTTTATGTAAAACATAGGTATCTTTTTTTTGTTTGTTTGTTTTTAAGATTTATTTATTTATTTGAAAGGCAAGTTACAGAGAGGCAGAAAGAGAGAGAGAGAGGTCTTCCACCCTGGTTCACTCCCCAGTTGGCCGCAATGGCCAGAGCTATGCTAATCCGAAATCAGGAGCCTGGAGCATCTTCAGGGTCTCCCACGTAGGTGCAGAGGCCCAAAGACTTTGGCCTGGAAAAGCAGTGGAAGATGGCCCTAGCAGAGAGCTGGATCTGAAGTGAAACAGCCGGGACTCAAATCAGCACTCATATGGAATACTGGCAAAGCAGATGGCAGCTTTATCCATACACCACAGTGCTGGCCCCAGAACATGGGCATCTTAATCAGGCCAAATGCCCACCCTTGTACTAAGTATATTTAAATTTCAGAAGTAACTGGATTACCTTGGGTTGACAAAATTAAATTTTCTGCTTTCTGTGGAAACTGGACATCATGACTTAAGAAGAAATTTATGGAAAGCTAAATGTGCTAACTATAAAATTTGAACTTGTCAAACATAAAAATGGATTTGCTACTACCTGTCTCCTGGCATTCTTGCAAACTTTAATGAGTTAGTGTAGGAAAAGCAGCCAGCACAGCGTCTGGTCCTCAAGACGCATGTCCTGTTCTTAGTTCCATTCCCTGCCCTGTTTTTCTTTCTTTCAAGACCCTAGTTCAGCTAAGGAAATGACAGCTCTTTAGTCATCCCAGACACCTAATAATATGGCCTGTGCAAGTGGTGAGCAGTTTTCTGGACAGATCAAAGAGTGGCAGTTCCTGTAGGAACAGTCTGGGCTCCATCCACAGAGAAGATGGGACTAGGAAGAGAGTGAGGAAGCAGTTGTGTTTTCTGAAGAGCTGGGTTGACAAGCAACCCCACCCTAGGGACTATTCAGACTGTGAATCCATACCCTCAGTGAATTAGTAAATGTCCTCCCTGGCACTACATTTGGAAGAGATTTCAAGAGAAAGGATACGGAGTGGTTTATATCGCTCCATGTTCATACCAGACCAGGCGTCAGCACATTACAGTCCATGGGCCAAATATGGCTCCCTACATGTTTTCATAAGTCAAGTTTGATTGAAGCACAGCCATGCTCATTGTTGTGTGTCCCACCTACGTCTGCTTTTACATGACAACAGAAGTGAACAGCTATGACAGAGGCTGTAATGGCCTGCAAAGCTGAAAGCACTCATTATCTGTCCGTTTACAGAAAACCTTGCCACCCCCTCTACTAATTGTATACTCTTCCACAGCATTATATTTATATTGCTAAGAAAGCATTTTTAGGCTGGATCTGTGGCACAATGGGTTAAGCCAATGCCTGCAGCGCTGGCATCCCATATGGGGGCCACTTGACGGCCCAGATGCTCCACTTCCGATCCAGCTCCTTGCTAATGCTCCTGGGGAAGCAGAACATGGCCCAAGTTCCTGGACCCCTGCCACCCACGTGGGAGACCTGGAAGAAGCTCCTGGCTTTGGCATAGCCCAGCCTAGGTCACTGCAGCCATTTGGGGAGTGAATCAGTGGAGGGAAGTTCTTTCTCTTTCTCTGTCTCTCCTTTTCTCTCTGTAACTCTGCCTTTCAAATAAATAAATAAACTTTAAAAAAGAAAGAATTTCACATATGTAATTTCATATATTCCAGACAAAACATCTCTGGATTAAGACATTTTATCAATCACAGTATTATTATGTTATATTTCCTACTTTACAGAATGACAAAGCTGAGGCTCAGATGTTAATGGACTTGGCACTGAGTAGCAGAGCCTTCAAACCCAGCCCCTCTTCCCATTCCACTGTCCTGCCCCTCTCTTTACAAATAATAATACAGTTGGGAGTCTTAATGTGACCAGATAAGTTATCAGGGCACACAAATTCATCCCTAGGAGTTTTAAAAGCAAAGTGGTACTTTGAACAAACACTCTCATAGGAGGATACCAATAACAGTACCACTTATCAAAAATGTCCCCTTGGGTCACCCTTAGAAGTGCTTACCTAGCCCAAGACCACATCAAAGTCCATGTTAATGAAAATGGGGTTAGCAACAAGTCTGAGGCCAAGCCACAAAAGTAATATGAAATTCAAGAAGCCTTTCATAAAAATAGCATAAGTTGAGGGCAACTGGCCTGGAAGACAAGACATAGGGTAGGATACCCACGTTCCATATCAGAGTGTCTAGGTTTGAGTCCCACCTCTGCTCGTGATTCTAGCTTCTTGGCAATGCACACCCTGGGAGGCAGCAGGTGATGACTCAAGTTGCAATTCTGCCATCCACATGGGACACCAGGACAGCATTCCTAGTTCCTGGATCTGACTCCAGCCACTGCCAGCATTTGGAGATGGGAGCTCTCTTGCTTGCTATCACTCTCACTCTTTTTTTTTTTTTTTTTTTTTTTTTTTTTAGACAGGCAGAGTAGACAGTGAGAGAGAGAGAGACAGAGAGAAAGGTCTTCCTTTTCTGTTGGTTCACCCCACAGTGGCCACTGCGGCCAGTGCGCCGAGGCCAGTGCACCGTGCTGATCCAAAGCCAGGATCTCCTGGTCTCCCAAGCGGGTGCAGGGCCCAAGCACTTGGGCCATCCTCTACTGCCTTCCCCGGGCCACAGCAGAGAGCTGGACTGGAAGAAGAGCAACCAGGACAGAATCCAGTGCCCCGACGGGGACTAGAACCCGGGATGCCGGCACCGCAGGTGGAGGATTAGCCTATTGAGCCGCGGCGCCGGCCACTCTCTTTTCTTCTTCTTCTCTCTCTCTCTCTCTCTGTATGTAAGTCTGCCTCTCAAATTAATAAATATTTAAAATCCATTTTAAAATAGCACCTCGAGATAGGACTGTCAAAAGATGAAAATCAATTCTCACACAACTATCTAGCAGGCACACGTATATAAGGCTAATGAAGGAGTTGGAAAAATAGCAACACTGATTCTAGTTACCTAGGACATGAATATCCATGTCATACAGAGTGAGGCTATACAGTCAGTGAATAAGGGGGTAATAGCATAGATGTTTATAACAGCTTTATTCACCATGCCAAGAGCTGGAAGCAAACAAGACACCCTTCAACAGGTGGATGGATGAATGAACTGTGGTATATACATGCAATGGAACATTATTCAGTGATGAAGAGAAATGATCTGCCAAGGCACAAAAAGACATGGAAGAACCACAAATGCATATTGCTAAGTGAAAGAAGCCAACCTGAAAAGACTGTAACTGGATGATTCCAATTCCATGACATCATGGGAAAGGTAGAGCTATGGGGATAAGAAAATGATCAGAGGTTATCAGCAGGTGAAGGGTAGGGAAGTGGGCTGAGTAATGGCACACAAGGGGTTGCAGGTCTGCAGAACTACAGAAACTGTGAGGTAGCTGCATGATATCATACACTGGTCAAAATCCATAGACCTCTTAGCACAGAGTGAGCGCCAATATGCATAAACTTTAAAAAAACTCATGTTGGCTGTCAGAGAACCCCAGGAAAGAAATGCAGGGTGTGCAATTATACAGTCCCTGACTTATAATACCTTGACTTTACAATGGTGTGAAAGCAGACCATAGAACCATTCTGCTTTTGACTTTCAGCCTAGTATTCAATAGATTCCATGAGATATTCAACACTTCATTATTTTTTTTTTATTTGACAGGTAGAGTTATAGACAGTGAGAGAGAGGCACAAAGAGAAAGGTCTTCCTTCCGTTGGTTCACCCCCTAAATGGCCGCTACGGCCAGAACTGTGCCAGTCCGAAGCCAGGAGCTTCCTCCCAGTCTCCCATGTGAGTGCAGGGGTCCAAGCACTTGGGCCATCCTCCACTGCCCACCCAGGCCACAGCAGAGAGCTAGACTGGAAGAGGAGCAGCCAGGACTAGAACCAGTGCCCATATGGGATGCTGGCGCCACAGTCAGAGGATTAACCAAGTAAGCCACGGCGCCAGCCTCTCAACACTTCTTTATAAAATAGGCTTTGTGTTAGACGATTTTTCCCCCTAGCTATAAGTTAATGTAAGAGTTCTTAACACATTTAAGGCAAACTAAGGTATGATGTCAGGTAGGTTAGGTGTATTAAATGCATTTTCAACTTGCAACAGGTTTATTGAGCCATAACCCCTTAAGTCAAGAAGCACTTGTATTACAAATATGTGAAACAACTTCACTGAAGAGGGTGGGATGGGAGGAGTGCTAACTTATATAACTTCACAAATGAGCGATGTCCATAAGACCACAGCAAAAGGACCTGCACGTAAGCACAGATAAAGCAGCGCCACATTTCCCACGTGACACAGGTTAACAATTCTGAGACTGTCATGCACACACACTAGAACTATACAATTGAGTAATTGGATGGTGACTGGTCAGTCAGGTTTCTCACATTTGGAGTAGTTCTTAACAGAGAGGTGAAGGGAAGAGACTAGAATGACCCATCTGGTGGTGGATTACAGTTGGGGACATCAGTATGAACCCATGTTTAGCTTGATAGAAATGGTTTTATATAAAAATATTCACAGTTATGTGTTTATACATAGGATACCAAGTCTGTTTTGTCAGCTGAGAGAGCTTAAAAGAAAAAATACCCCACTATCAACAAGTAGACCTGATGCCAGGGTCTGTGACCCATACTCACATAAATAAATGATTGAGTAATTTAATACATAGGGGTGAAGAAACAGATTTTCCTTCAAGAATTACAAATAACGGACACAGACTTCCATCCTCCTGAGGACAAGCACAACTCCCTGCTCCTTAGGTGTGAGCTGCATACAATAATGTCCCTCTCTCCAAAGAGTACAGAATGAGAAGGGGAAGAGCTGGCTTACAGCAGGTAGACCTGGCAAACGCAACCTCTGTCAGGTGATCAAGGTCAACATTCACAATCATAAATCGATTTGATCATATGACCATTGACATGATGTAATGAAAACAGCATTTTACCTCCATGGTCTTAAAACCTGTCCAGTCATGATGAAAACATGGAAGAAATTTCAGTGGAAGGACATCCTACAAAATACCTGACCAGTACTCCTCAAAGGAGCCAAAGTCAACAAAGTCTGAGAAACTGCCAAAGCCCAACAGAGCCTCAAGAGATGTGACAATGACATGCAACGTGGGAGGTCAGCGTCATGGCACAGCTGGTTAAGCCGCTGCCTGTGATGCTGGCACAAGTCCCAGCCGCTAACACGTCTGGGAAAGCAGCAGAAGATGGCCTAAGTACTTGGGTCTCTGCCACCCACATGGGAGATCTGAGGCAGTTCCAGATCCCTGGTTTCGGCCTGGGGAGTGAACTAGTGGATGGAAAATCTTTCTCTTTCTCTGTCTCACCTTCTAACTTTCAAATAAATAAATAAATAAATCTACCTTCCAAATAAATACATAGATTATTTTTTTCAATGACATGTATGTAGCATCCCAGATGGAATTCCTGGTGTGAAAAAAGGGCCTCAAATCACAACTAAGGAAAACTGAATACAGTAGGGACTTTGGCCAATAATCATGTACCAATATTGGCTCACTCGTTGTAACAAATGTACCATACTAATGTAAGACATTAATGATCGGGGAAACTGGGTACAGGGTATACAGGAACCCTCTGTATTGTCTTCTTGGATTTTCTGTGAACATAAAACAGTTCTAGAAAGCCTATTTTTAAAAAATAATAATAAAATAAAAGTTGCTAGAATAGGCTGCTATATTAGATAGACAAGCTTCCTACCCAGCAACAGAACCACAATCCTTAAAGTTATCTTTTCAGTCAAGCAGAAGTCAACTGTCTCTACTGGACAAACATTTGTAGTTCACCAATTATCTTCATTAACATTTAATGTCACAGCATTTGAGAAATAATCAGCATAGTTGTCATGGTGACACCATCATAGAGGCCCAAATGGCCCTTACATGGGCTTGTTGGTCACCACTGCAGGTCGATGTTTGCATGCATATATAATCCTGATTTTACTTAAGTTTTGAACAATTTAATTTAACCAATGTAAATCATGCCCTTTATACTTCTTTATTCACAGAAATCACCTCAACTGGCTAGATTTGTGGTTCTTAATTGGTAAGTCACATACAGTAGACTGGCATTTCACAAACTCATCACTAACATGTACCCAAATATTGAGATAGACATTTCGTTATAGGAACAACTAGAATAATAAATGTTATAGCCATGTCCAAAAGATGAAACACAGATGAGAAGGTTGTGAAAAGTGATCTAGAGCTTTATGCAACTTTGTGATGAAAAAACATGTATTTTTATTGGGCCTGTATCAAAGGTAAACTTTACGCATATTCAAACACATGAGAGAAAGGTCAGAGCTATGAAAAGTTCTTCCTAAACCATACAGGCCTGAAAAACTACCAGGTGAATGGGAAAAATGTGTGGAGGCATTCCACTGACACCATGAGAAAATGTTAAACTCTAGAAGTGATTACATGGTAAGCATTGCTTACTCATTTAGTGCAGTTTTGAGTATTTCATTCTCTTTAAGTATGCATTTGAGAATGGGATGGAAACATAAAAGTTGAGAATCACTCAGCCAGATGGTTGAAACCTAAGAATGAGGGCCAGTTTTTTGGCATAGCAGGTTGAGCCACAGCATATGAAGCTGGCATCCCAAACTAGAGTTCCAGTTTGAGTGCCAGCTGCTCAGCTTCCAATCCATTTTCCTGCTTATCTGCCTGGGAAAGCAGCAGGTGACGGCCAAGTACTTGGGTACCTACCACGCATGTAGGAGATGAAGATGGAGTACCTGGCTCCTGGCTTTGGCTTGACCCACCCTGTCTGTTGCAGCCATTTGGGGAGCGAATCAATGGATGGAAGCCCTCTCTTATGTCTCCTCTCTCTCCCTGTTAAACTGCCTTCCACATAAATCTTTTTTAAAATGTCAAGCTGGAGGGCCAGTGCTGTGGCATAGTGGGTAGGACTACTGCCTGCGGTGCCAACATCCCATATAGGCTCCAGTTCGAGTCCGGGCTGCTCCATTTCCGATTCAGCTCTCTGCTATGGCCTGGGAAAGCTGTGGAAGATGGCCCAAGTCCTTGGGCCCCTGCACCTGTGTGGGAAACCCAGAAGAAGCTCCTGGCTCCTGGATTAGGATCCGCACAAATAAATAAATAAATCTTTAAAAAAAAAATTGTCAAGCTGAAGAGGAAGCAAAAAAGATGGGAGCAGAGAGAAAGACTGACAGATTTTCCGACCCTATCTGCCATGCCTCTGTTTTCTTGATTCAGCACTAGACAAAAACACCTTTGGGCCCATCCAGGCCTCAGATTACATTTCAACAAAATGCTCCTATGTTAAGAATTCATCTGCAACCAACTGATCTCAGGACAGAGAAATGAAGGAATAGAGGGAAAGCAACTTTTCACCTAGCTGAACTTAAGAATACTGTCAGTGTTGTAATTGCATTACACTTGCTGATCATTTTGGTAATTTATCGAAATAAGGTACATGGGCTAATTTAAGAACGAAACTCATTCAGTCACTTAGAAAAACATTCAACCAGCCCATGCGTGAAGCAATAGAGTGTGAAAGTGACACTGCTTCCAAATTGTAGCCATGTGTGACTTGGCTTTTTCATTTGGGAGAAAGAAAATGGTTAAGCCCTAAGGATTGTATTTCTCTCTGTCGCTCCCACTTGAAGAAATAATGAGTTCCTGCTGGTGACACAGTGGCTTGCAGTGGCAAGCAGGGAGGCGGTTTGGTGCCCTTCCAGAGCTATGTGTGAGTCTTTGCCACAAGAACCCTGGTTCTGCAGGAGGACACGTGGGGAGCCTTGCTGAAAACAGGCTGGGAACGCCACGTGTCAGCAGATTCCCCCAAGATCCTATGAACGTCTCAAGCATGCATTAAGGTACACCTTCCCCATGGAGCAGAGTACACAGTGATACATTAGTATAATCATCCAAGACTCAAACTGTCAACAACATAAGGGCATCTTTAAAAACAATTGGAGGCCCTATTTATCTAATTGAAAAGCAGAGCGACAGAAAGAGAAGGAGAGCAAGATCTTCCATCTGCTGGTTCACTCCCCAGATGGCTGCAATGGCCGAATGGAGCCAGGTGACAGTCAGGAACCTGAACTCCATCCAGGACTCCCACATGGGATGTGGCAGGAGCCCCAAGCACTTGGGTCATCATCTGCTGCTTTCCTAGGCATATAGCAGGAAGCTGGATTGGAAGCAGGGCAGCTATGATTTGAACACTCCAATATGGGATGCCAGCGTCACTAGCAGCGAGTTAACCACTGTGCCACAACACCTTTAAGTTGCAGATCCTGTGCCTGGTGTGCTCATGGTCATTCTTAGGTCCCCTGGAAAACAGTTTGCAAGACAAAGGGAGCCATTCATGACTTCACTTGGCCAGTACTGGAAGGCAGTCAAGCAGCCTGCCTGAAGGGCAGACCCAGACCTTCAGCTCTGAGTCCTGGCCTCACCAAGCCCTAGCTGTTGCCGTTGTTCATTTACTGGAGTCCCTGAGCAAGCAAGCACCAGGAGACATTCCCACCGCATCCCCTTGGTCCCTTTCACACTCAATTACATAGGAGCAGCCCTGGCTGCACTTGGTAATTAGGGTCAGTTTTGTCCATTAACGTAGTAATTTCTTTGCCATGGCAATTTGTCCACTGATACAAACAGCCTCAAATGACCTACCAACAGTTATAGCTTCAAGGTCAGTGACTCCCCGATTTCCCCTGTGGAAACCATGATCATTTATATGGCAGAACCTAAAGTTGTAAGCAGTAACAATGGTAGGAACCAAAGAAATGTATACCTCTTGACACCTGTACCTGTGAATACATTCTAATTATCAGGAACATAGCCCCAAACCCAACAATTCAGTACAAATACAGTGCCCTAACCCTACAGGTTACTGTCCCAACACTAACACCCTAGCTTGGCCTTCCGTGGTCTTTCCACTCTCCCATATGACTAGCTACTTCTTGTTGATAAGGCAACCAAGAGTAGTGGATCTCGCCGGTGCCGCGGCTCAATAGGCTAATCCTCCGCCTTGCGGCACCAGCACACCGGGTTCTAGTCCCGGTCAGGGCACCAGATTCTGTCCTGGTTGCCCCTCTTCCAGGCCAGCTCTCTGCTGTGGCCTGGGAGTGCAGTGGAGGATGGCCCAAATGCTTGGGCCCTGCACCCCATGGGAGACCAGGAGAAGCACCTGGCTCCTGCCTTCAGATCAGCGCGGTGCGCCAGCCGTGGCGGCCATTGGAGGGTGAACCAACGGCAAAGGAAGACCTTTCTCTCTGTCTCTCTCTCACTGTCCACTCTGCCTGTCAAGAATAAATAAATAAATAAATAACATTAAAAAAAAAAAAAGAGTAGTGGATCTCACGGTCATATGGCCATTGCCACAATGCTGTACAGAACACCAGGCCATTACATTATTACACATTACATCAGAAATCATGGGAGCCCTTGGGTGGTTCTGCTTGCTGAAACACATGGCAGTGTAGGCATCCATTCTGATAAGAACAAATGGAAATTGAAATCCACCTGCCACCAAGTAGCTTTCATATTAAAGGCTCAGCATTGGGGATGGGTGTTTGGCACACTGATTATGATACCACTTGGCACACCAGTATCCAACATCAAAGTACCTGTGCTCAAGTCCTAGTTCTGCCTCTTTCCAGCTTGCTGCTAATGTGCACCCTGAGAAGCAGCAGGTAGTTGGGTATTTGGGTCCCTACCATCCACGTGGAAGACTGGGCTCCTGGCTTCAGCCTGGCCCAGTCCCAGCTGTTGTGGGCACTTGGGAAATGAACCAATAGATGGAGGCACTTTTAGTTCATGCTCTCACTCTCTCCCTTCCTAATTAAAAAATAAAGGCTCAGCATTAGTTGCCCACATCTCCCAAAGGAGACATCCTCTGAGTCCACAGTTGAGGGCTTTCTGCACAGTGGGAGCTCTCTAATGGAAATTAACTGCAGATGCAAAGACACACACACACACACATTTTGTGACTGCCACCATAAGTCTGTCCCCATAGAAAACCCCTAGACTTCCTTCCAGGCCCCTGACCAAGCAGTCAAGACATTCACTCTTGCCCCAGAGCCCATTCAATCTGGACCTCAAGTTGCTTCTTTCTAGAAAGTGAACCAGCAGGTGTGCAGCTTGCACTTCTGCCCACTGGCAGAATTACCCTCACCACCTTGAGGGCCACTCGGAGAGGGGCTACCAAGTGGCGGCAATCCATTTTCAACCAGCACGGAGATCTTTCTCTCCCATTCCGCTGGCCAGCAGTGGTGGCTGGTTAACCTTCCTGCTGTGGTAGGCTCAGGGCAGATTGTGATTTGAATAAGGCTCTCATGTTTGCTGTCCCTTGGCCCCTCCAAGAGTAGGACTGGGCTGGGGAATACAGAACTTCTTCCAGGAGCTCCTTGCCCAATGGGTGGTCACTACAACTCCACCAACTGTCTAAAACATGACACCCTCCACAGAGCAGATCCTAAAAATGCCTACGGTGCCAGACCCCACTCAGCCCAGTTTTCAGGGACACACTTTTAGCTGCAGCTGTTGGTGCCACTTTGAAAGCCACTGCTACAGAAGAATGAAAAACCACAATAGGGTTTGAGCCAAACCTGGCTCAGAAACTGTATTCCAGCCAGCTGAGAGACTGGCATTCCTAGGAGAACAGAACAGTTAAGAAATCTGCAGGAGGTCTGCCCTGTGTTGATTTTTCAGGGGATTTAGAAGTTGCTGGAAGCTTCAAAATATTGAGTGACTAATTTCCCTTCCTTTTTTTCTAAACTCTCACATGGCAAGCATTTATTTCCTGAAAACATGCCAAAAGAGTAAATTTTTTTCAGAGTTAGAATATTATTTTAAATGTAAAATAAGTCCTGATAGCATGTATTATCACCACAGGCACTTAAGTCTACTTCAGCAGAATTGCCTTCCTTTGGTTTAGGGGTTGGAGAAAGAGTGAGGGAGGGAGAGGGAGAGTGAGGGAGGGAGAGGGAGAGGGAGGGAGGGAGGGAGGGAGGGAGAGGGGGAGGGAGGGAGAGGGAGAGGGAGGGAGAGGGAGAGTGAAGGAGGGAGAGAGAGGGAGGGAGAGGGAGAGTGAGGGAGGGAGAGGGAGAGTGAGGGAGGGAGAGGGAGAGAGGAAGAGTGAGAGTGAGGGAGGGAGAGGGAGGGAGAGGGAGAGGGAGAGGGAGGGAGAGGGAGAGGGAGGGAGAGAGGGAGAGGGAGAGGGAGGGAGAGGGAGGGAGAGGGAGGAAGAGGGAGGGAGAGGGAGGGGGAGGGAGAGGGAGGGAGAGGGAGGGAGAGGGAGAGGGAGAGGGAGAGGGAGAGGGAGAGGGAGGGAGAGGGAGAGAGTGAGATGGAGGGAGAGGGAGGGAGAGGGAGAGAGTGAGATGGAGAGGGAGAGAAAAAAAGAAGAGGAGAGGACCTCCAAACGTTTCCAACGTGTGCTTATTTTCCTCTGAGATTCAGGCTTGCTTATTGGACAAGAACGGTCAATCCAGGACAGTTGGCAATTCCAGGTAAAAATGTGCCTACGATTTGTTTTCAGTTGGGTTATTGCACCTCTCAAGCCAAGGCTGCAGGCTGGCAGTGCCCTGAAGAAAGGAGAGAACTGGACATTACCCACAGCTCCATTAACAGAGGCCTCCAGACAGCGCCTGCTCCAAGGCCATGCTGGAACTGATCCAGGTCCCAAATCAGGGCAGCATCCTCTGGACCAATCCTCACCAGAGCTACTTTGCATAGGACTGAGTACACATGAATATTTGCTACGTGGGGGCTTGTGTTTATCATAAGAAGTATCTATGAAATACACAATCTAGGCTGGATGATGGTGATAAAACCAACTGGAAACTACTACCTGTTTTTCCCATTCCGTGGCAGTGTAGACCTTCCAGGAAAGTGTGGATTGAATGTAAGGTATTTTGTCTCAAGACATAGATGTGCAGTTAACCTGGAATTTAAAAACATTTTCTAAAAACAACAAATCATATTTTTAAAAGAAGTTTATATGCCTCATGTGTTACAAAAATTCCTTTGATTAATCAGTCACATTATTTACACACTGTTGGAGGACCAATCGTTCACTGTACAAACTGTCAACTGATCATTTGGGAAAGGACCCAAAAGGGTCAGGAAGGTTCTTCATCAAACTAATGCAGAAAGACACACAGAGCATGACCCAGATAGCAAAAAGGGGTCAGCACTCTTAGCTGACGCCATTCAGAGGAGGCTGCTGCCTGGGAGCCTTAAAAACAAGGAAAGAGATAGAGAAGTTGGGGAAAACACTGGCCACAGTGAGACACAATGGTGGGCTCAGAAGCATCTGAAAGAGGCCTGGCTCCTATAAAAACGTCAGTCCTGTGTAAAGGACTCTAGCTAGGTTCTTCCCCACTTCCTGTAGATGTGAATCTAACTAAACAGCACATGTGACCCAAAACATCTACCCCTTCCATGTGTTCTATCATGGTTATAGTCATAAGGAGGATATATTAATTAGGATAACACTAGCTGCTACAACACACAGTCCCTCAAAAGTACAATGGTGCAAAGTTGGTTTGCTTCCTGTGCATAATTCGGCAGGAAGGAGACATTCCCAGGAAGTTTTGATAGTGCTCTTCTACATGGTAGCTCAGGAATTCAGGCTCTATCCATTTTGTAGCTGTACCATTTCCTAGATCCTGGTCATCTTCTACATCAAGATATTAGAATGGAGTCAAGGAAGAGGAGGGCACATTTGCCTCTTAAAAACCCTGACTCTGGGCAAGTACTGTGGTTGAGTAGCTAAAGCCTCCATTTGGGGGGCCTGTGTTGTGGCACAGCAGGTGAATGCCCTGCCTTGCAGTGCCAGCCTCCCATATGGGCTCCAGTTTGAGTCCCTGCTGCTCCACTTCTGATCTAGCTATCTGCTAACACACCTGGGAAAGCAGCGGAGGATGGCCCAAGTGTTTGGGCCTCCATACCCACATGGGAAACACAGAACAATCTCCTGGCTCCTGGCTTCAGATCAGCTCCGCTGTGGCCATCGCAGCCATTTGGGGAGTGAACCCACAATTGGAACACCTCTCTTTCTGTCTCTTCCTCTCTCTGTAACTCTTTCAAATAAATAAAAATCTTAAGGAAAACAAAAAAAGCCACCACTTGGGTCACCTGGAACCCATAGCAGAGTGTTAGTTCAAATCTCAACTGCTTCACTTACAACCCAGCTTTTCCTGCTAACGTGCCTGGAGGTGGGGGGTGGTGGTGACTGATGATGGCCCAACTACTTGGGTCCCTGCTGCCCATATGGGAGACCCAGATGGAATTCCTAACTCCTGGCTTTGGTCTGCCTCAGCTATTATGGGTATTTGGGGAGTGAGCCAATATATGGAATTCCTCTGCGTCTTCTACTTTGACACTGTGCCTATAGAAAGAACGAATAGAAAAAATAAAGATTCTGGTTCAAAAGTGATATGCAAAACTTCTACTCAGAAACTATTGGCTAGAACTTAGTTACAAGATTGCTAGAAATGTGGTCTAGCTGAATGTGCAAGAAAAAGAAGAAATGGATCTTTCGGTGAGCAGCCAGCCACCTGCTTAGAAGAAGCAGATAAAGGCATTATTCATCTTTGCATGAGTGCCTCCTACCGTGTACTGCAGCACCAGCAAAGAACACGAATGAAATGTCTGAACCACCACTGAGATTACAGCAACAACAATGCTAATAAACACTTACTGATAGTTAATTGCATATACCTTTATAAATTACTTACACAATATTATCTTGTGTTGTTCTACGGACTCGGAAACTGAGGCACAGAGAAATTAAGGAGTTTACTGAAAGTCATGCGGCTAAGTGGCAAAGTCGGGTTCTGAGCCCAGGTTCCTCATTTTAATCAACTGTGTTTTGCTGCCTCCCAGAGTATAACTTTTGACCACAACTCACTCATGCACATAAGAAGCCAACATTTAGAATTTCATAATCCAATGGTTAGCATAATACAGTATAGTGTGCCTCAAACTGGATTCCTGATGTTGGGCATTGAATTTACTATAACAATATCACAGTTTTGAATTTGCATTACAAATGATACCTTTAAAAAATACTATGGCAGGTATGAATCTCAGTCTACAACTGAAGACATATATGTATTGCCTAAATTATTGTAATTAATTAATTTCTAACATTAAGGCCATCATCCCACCAAGAAGACAGATAATTTCAGATTTCCTTGTTCCCCTATCTGTACAAGTCCAGGCTCCTGTCACAAGTCCATCTTTCACGGAGCCCAAACACCAAAGCACAGGGAGAATGGGTTGCGTGGGAGGAAGGACATCTGTCCAAACAAGTGGCCACTGAGACGTGGCTGTCCAATATCTTGCCAGTGCTTCCCACTGGCTGAACCCAAGCAAAAGCCAAAAACAAGAGGGCCCAAGGATGTAAGTGGTAACTACAAGCCCCTAAGGGCACAGGTCAGGGCAGAGAAAAATGGAGAACAGATGTGGAGATAGGAATGGAATCAGCACATTGAGAACGGGTGTACTCTGAAATGTCACTGTCAACTGAAGATAAAGGGAACATAAACCATGAAGCTTGCAAGTGATTTCTACTTTTCTGACCCATCAGCTTTTTCCCACAGGCACAGAACCCAAGCAGGTACTTGAATGGCTGGGGAAAAAAGAAAGGCAGAGGACTAAAGAGGAAAAACTCAGATAGAAAATTCAATCAGCTTAATGCTCAAGTCTAGGGGAAGATAGTTCAAAAAAACAGTGGAGAGAGTGCAATATCAGGTAGGAGTTAGGGAGAAAACTGCAGCGGAAACTCCACACAAATTAGAGGGACACTGTGGACCAACAGGGAGGGTGTGGATGTGCACAACTCAGGACTCTAGCAGCAGAGAGCCTCAGCACCAGCTTTGGAGAGTGAGGTGAGACCAGAACACAGCAGCCCAATTCAGCAGACATAAAGCCATGGGAGGAGCCTAGCATGATTCCGGCTTGAAGCCCTGTGGGGGGCAGTGTCCCAGCCAACCTAGAGGGAAAAAATAGGCATCGGCACTGGCATCCTGTAACAAGCTGAGAGAGGACAGTCTCCATTTTGGATACATGGAACAGCTGTGCCAACCTGCGTCCGCAAGCCCAGCAACCAGCTGAGAAGAGACACCCGAGTCCGGCTGAGAGACCTGACAGGGAACTGGGTGCTCCCGACTGTGAGAGCCTTGTGTGCTGTGACTGTGAAAACACTGTGGCTGTGTGGGAGGGTGCAGGGTGTGGCTGGGTCTTTGGGTAGTCACTGTGGGGGGCTCCACACGCTCAGGGCTCCCTGAGTCCCTGGTAAGGGTCATTGCTGTGGGATCTGCGTTCATACCTGAGGACTGCACAGATCTTTTATGTGGTCCTGTGGCAGTAGGAATGAATATCGTACCCACGGGAGCTAGTGCCCAGGCATTGTCTCCTTGGAAGAGAGGAGGTGAGCATTAGACTATGCCAGAGCTGAACAAATCTCCTGTCTGATAAAAAGAGAGAGACAGAGAGAGAGAAAGGACATTTACCATGCCCAACGTGGGTGTCACCATGGACACTCCTCTCACCCTAGAACACTGAACACACCCACCCAAAACACACTGAACACACCCTGAGCACACTCAGTACAAATGCCTCTGGGTAGTCACTGAAAGAGAAGGCACTGCATAAAGCTAGAGTCATAAGAAACACAGTGATTCAAGAAACAATAAGGAAGACAACACAACACCTTCAAAAGAACACAAGAAAACTTCAATGCTCAAATGTGAAAATGAAGAGATTGAAGAAATGCCAGAAACAGTTTAAAAAATTGATCATAGGATTACTTAGAAGTAATTAGAAGCAAATCCACAAAATAAATACATACGTGACATGAAAGAATTTAAAGAGAAATCAAAATGAAATATTGGAAATTAAGAATTCAAAATAACAAATTAAAAAATGTAGTGGGAGGCCTTAACAGAATTTGTGAAGCATTAGAAAGAATATCTGATGTAGAAGACAAACCTCTGGAAATTATACAGTCAGACCAAATAAAAGAAGAAGAAATTAGGAAAAAAAGAAATTAGTGTTGGAGATTTATGGGATACTATCAAACAACCCACCATACGGGTCTTGGGAATTCCTGAAGGTGTGGAAAGAGAATGGATTAAAGGCCTTTTTAGTGAAACAATTACAGAAAACTTCCCTAAATTGGGGAAAGAAACAGATGTTCAAGTAAAGAAAGCACGGCGGGAGAGCGGCGGCCCGGAGAGCGACTGCCCCGCTCGCGCTGCTGCTGCCGCCGCCGCGACCGTGCGCAGCCATGTCCGAGGAGAAGCCCAAGGAGGGCGTGAAGACTGAGAATGACCACATCAACCTGAAGGTGGCCGGGCAGGACGGCTCCGTGGTGCAGTTCAAGATCAAGAGGCACACCCCGCTGAGCAAGCTGATGAAGGCCTACTGTGAGCCGCAGGGCTTGTCAATGAGGCAGATTAGATTCAGGTTCGATGGGCAACCAATTAACGAAGCGGACACACCTGCGCAGCTGGAGATGGACGACGAGGACACCATCGACGTGTTCCAGCAGCAGACGGGCGGTGTGACCAGCCGCTTGCAGGGGCGTGGCCTGTTTTCCATCCTTGCGTTTGCTGTTGAATAGTGAGACCATGCAGTCACAAAGGAGTCTGCAGAAACTCAAGGACATGCAGCGAAATGACTTCCTCTCTGGCTCAAACTCTTCTCTGCAGGGACGAATCCATGACTGAAATGGGGCCAATCAGAATTGTTATCTTTGTTTAGGTAAAATGAGTTTTTGGGGTTTTTCATTTTTATTTGTCCCCTCCTTTGCTCCCCAAACCTGTGGCCTGAGTGTGGGTTCTCGAGGACGGGCCTTGGCTCCCCTGTGCCAGGCTCGCCTTGATCCTGTCCATAACTCGCAGTTGGGGGGGTGGAAGACAGGACCTCACTTACCACTTGTAGGCACGGGTTGTTGAAATGCTCGATATTGGAAATTTAAGCCTTGTCAAGTTTGGTAATGTGGAAGGGGAAATCTGGAATGCTTCTTAAAAAGCAAAAACGTAAAAACAAAAAAACAAGTCCTTTAGTAAAATGGCCCAAGTGCTCTCTGCCCTGTTGAGTATGGCCCCTTGGGTCCAAGGCCCAGCAGCCCCAGCTCAGCTTAGCACCTAGTGATTTGTACATGGGCAGAGCCTGGCACACCAAAAATTGGCTTTTTTCCTTTTATTAACATAGAAGAAAGTCACTACCACCTTTCTCCTTTGTTAATAGTATTGTGGTCTCAGATTTCTTCTAGTATTTGCTCTGATGAACAATTACGGTCTCTATATGAAAAAGTAAGGTTAAGTATTGCTGACTTTCCAGTTTGTTCTTGTGTAGAGAGCCACTTCCGAGGGTGGTGACCTCTAACCCATGGGAAGAGGACCTCTATGGATCTGTGCTATGCTGCTTTCCAAACACGTACTGAATTTATGCATTAGTAGGGGTTTCAGTTCTGTGAATGTATTTTGGGATGTGTACCAATTAAAATGTTCATAGTTCTGCCTTTGTCCTCCTAGAAGGACCACCGCTGCTGGTGGCCTTCTCTGCCTTTTTTATAGTCAGCTGAAGGAGTCCGCATCTCTGGCTTGCTTGAAATCTTGCTGAAGATGTTCTCATTTCCTGTTTCACTGTTCGGGTTCAGTGGGGTGTTTGTTGGCTCTGTTGTGTTTACTCGCCAATTTGTACATAACTGTTGTCCTTTCCTACTGTACACAGTAAATATAGTTTGGTAAAAAAAAAAAAAAGTAAAGAAAGCACATAGAATTCATAATACACATGACCAGAAAACATCTTCACCACAACACATTATAGTCAAACTCCCCATAGTAAAACATAAAGAAAAGGTTCTAAAATGTACATGATAGAAATGCCAGATTGCTTTCAGAAGTCTCACAGCTGAATTCTCATCAGAAACCCTACAGGCTAAGAGAATGGCAAGATATATTCCAAGTCTTAAGAAAAAAAAAAAAAAAAACTGCCAACCCAGAATACTGTATCCTGCAAAGCTCTCATTTATGAAGGAAGGTGAAATAAAGACCTTCCAAAACAAACAGAAACTGAAAGAATTTGTCACAACTTGTCCAGCCTTAAAAAAGATGTTTAAGGATGTGCTGCACACAGAAACATGGTCATCACTATGAATGAAGGTGAAGACAGAAAATCTCCCAGTAAAGGTACAAAGGAAATCCAAAGTAAACAATAGTAATATTTATGAAAAAAAAAAAAAAACCAGCAGGGCCAAGTCATTACTTATCAATATTCAATTTGAATGTAAATGACCTCAACTCCCCAGTAAAAGATACAGACTGGCTGAATGGATTAAAAAGCAAAACCCACCTACTTGCTGTCTACAAGAAACGCATCAAACCAACAAAGGTATGTGAAGATTGAAAGTATGCAAAAAGATATTTGATGCTAACAGAAACCAAAAAAGAGCTGGGGTAGTCATCCTAATATCAGTCAAAATAGACTTTAACACAAAAACTGTTAAATGACACAAAGAAGGGCATTACATTTCATTCAGAAATGAAAAAAATTTTGTGTATTGGAAAAAATACACAAAATTGACACATTGGCCCAAACAGAAAAAAAAAAAAAGAGAAGATCCAAATCAATAAAATTAAAGATGAAAAACAAAATGTAATAGACACCACAGAAATAAAAAAGAATCATCAGAAATTACTACAAAGAGCTATACCCCAACAAACTGGTAAACCCAGGAGAAACAGATTCCTGGACACATACAAACTACCTAAATTGAACTATGAAGACAAAGAAAACCTAAACAGACCCATAACCAATCAGAAATCGAATCAGTAAAAGGCCCTCCCAACAAAGAAAAGCCCAGGACCGGATATCTGGCAAAATTCAGCACTGAAGCCATTTAAAGAACTAACTCCAATTCTTCTTAAGCTATTCAAAACAATTGAAAATGAGGGAACCCTCTCAAACTCCTTCTATAAAGCCAGCATTACCTTAATTCCTCAACCTGAAAAAGATGCAGCAGAGAAAGAGAATTACAGACCAATTTCCCTAGTGAACATAGACACAAAAATCCTCAATAAATTCTAGTCAATAGAATCCAACAACACATCAGAAAGATCATCCATCCAGACCAAGTGGGATTTATCCCTGATATGCAGGGATGGTTCAACATTTGTAAATCAATCAATGTGATACACCACATTAACAAATTGCTTAAGAAAAAAACCCTATGATTATCTCAATAGTTGCAGAGAAAGCATTTGATAAAATAAAACACCCTTTCATGGTGAAAACTAAGCCAATTGGGTATAGAAGGAACATTCCACAGCAAGACCAAGGCAATTAATGACAAACCCACAGCCAGCATCCTATTGAATGGGAAAATTGGAAGCATTCCCACTGAGATCAAGAACCAGACAAGGGGCCGGTGCCACGGCTCACTTGGCTATTCCTCCGCCTGTGGCGCCGGTATCCTGGGTTCTAGTCCCGGTTGGGGTGCCAGGTTCCGTCCCGGTTGCTCCTCTTCCAGTCCAGCTCTCTGCTGTGGAGGATGGCTCAAGTGCTTGGGCCCTGCACCCACATGGGAGACCAGGAGGAAGCACCTGGCTCCTGGCTTTGGATCGGCGCAGCACACTGGCTGTAGCGGCTACTTGGGGGGTGAACCAACAGAAGGAAGACCTTTCTCTCTCTCTCACTGTCTAACTCTGTCAAAAAATAAATAAATAAATAAGAACCAGACAAGGATGCCCACTCTCGCCATTGCTATTCAATATAGTCCTGGAAGTTTTAGCCAGAGCCATTAGGCAAGAAAAAGAAATCAAAGGGATACAAATTGGGAAGGAGAAAGTCAAACTAAGCCTAATTTGCAGATCACATGATTCTATATATAGGGTATCCAAAAGACTCTACTAAGACTATTGGAACTCATAGGAGAGTTTGGTAAAGTAGCAAGATATAAAATCAACACACAAAATTCAACAGCCTTTGTATACAGAGACAATGCCATGGCTGAGAAAGAATTCTAAGGTCAATCCCATTCACAGTAGCTACAAAACAAATCAAATACCTTGGAATACATTTAACTAAGGATGTCAAAGATCTCCATAATGAGAATTACGAAACATTAAATAAATAGAAGATACAAAAATAAAAAAGTTTCCCATGTTCATGGATTGGAAGAATCAAAAACATCAAAACATCCATATTACTGAAAGCAATTTACAAATTCAATGAAATACCAAACAAAATAACAAGGACGTTCTTCTCAGATATACAAAAAAATGATGCTGAAACTCATATTGAAACATAGGAGACACTAACAGCTAAAGGAGTCTTATACAACAATTACAATTGTATACAACAAAGTCGGAGGCATCACAATACCACATTTCAAGATATACTACAGGGCAGTTATAATCAAAACAGTCTGGTACTGGCACAAAAACAGATGGATAGACCAATGGAACATAATAGAAATGCCAGAAATCAATCCATGCATCTACACCAAACTTATCTTTGACAAAGTAGCCAAAATCAATTCCTGGAGCAAGGACAGTCTCTTCAACAAATGGTACTGGGAAAAGTGGATCTCCACATTGCAGAAGAATAAAGACCCCCTACCTTACACTTTACACAAAAATCCACTAAAAATGGATTAAAAACCTAAATATACAACCCAGTACCATCAAATTAGAGAATACTGGGGAAACACTACAAGATATCAATATAGAGAAAGACTTCCTAGAAAAGACCCCAGAGGCACAGGCAACCAAGGCCAAAATTGACAAATGGGATTACATCAAATTGAGAAGCTTCTGTACTGGAAAAGAAACACTCAGCGAAGTGAAGAGGCAACCAACAGTATGGGAGAAATTATGTGCAAACTATGTAACTGATAAAGAATTAATAACCAGAATATATAAAGAGATCAAGAAACTCAACAACAACAAAACAAACAACCCTGTGAAGAATTGGGGAAAAAGACTTAAAAAGGCATTTTTCAAAAGAGGGAACCCAAATGGCCAACAGACACACAAAAAAATGCTCCTGATCAGTAGCTGTCAGGGAAATGCAAATCAAAACCACAATGAGGTTTCGCCTCATCCCCATTAGAATGGCTTTCATATAGCAATCAACAAACAACAAAGCATGTGGGGAAAAAGGTACCCTAATCCACTGTCGGTGGGAATGTAAACTGGTAAAGCCACTTTGGAAGACAATATTTAAATGTCTTAGAAATCAAATATAGACCTAACATACAATACAGCCATCTCACTCCTGGAATTTACCCAAGGCAAATGAAATCAGCGTATTAAAGTTATCTGCACCCCCATCTTTATTGCAGTTCAATTCACAATAGCTAAGACATGGACTCAACCTAGATGTCCATCAACTCTTGCCTGGATAAAGAAATTAGTGGATATGTACACCATGGAACACTACACAGTGGTAAACAAAAAAATCTGGTCATTTACAACAAAATGGATGACACTGGAAAACATCATTCTTAATGATATAAGCTAGTCCCAAAGGGACAAATACCATATGTTCTCCCTGACCTGTGATAATAAAATACCTAAAAAGCAATCTGTAGAACTGAAATTGATACTTTTGATAACCAATGACTTTGAACAGCCCTTGTCTCGACTATTGAGGAACAGATTTTTTTTTTCATACTATATGTCAAACTCTTTACTTAGAGTTAATAATATGTGCATGAAGTGAATTGGAAATAGATCTTAGTAAAAAGTTAGAGTGGGAATAGGAGAGGGAGGAGGAGGAGGGGTGGGAGAGTGTATGGGAGGGCAGGTATGGTGGGAAGAAACGCCACGTTCCTAAAGTTGTAATTCTGAAATGTATGAAATTTGTATTCCTAAATAAAAGGTTTCTGGGGAAAAAGAAACAAGAAAAAACCTGTCAACTCAGAATATACCCTGAAGAGCTCTCATTTATGAAGGAAGGTGAAATAAAGAACTTTTCATAACAAATTGAAAAAATTTGTCACTCACTACTTGTCCAACTTTACAAAAGATGCTTAAGGATGTGCTACACACAGAAACATGGTCATCACTATGAATGAAGGTGAAGGTAGAAAATCTCCCAGTAAAAGTACAAAGGAAATCCAAAGTAAACAATAGGAATATTTATGGAAAAATGCCAGGGCCAAGTTACATATCAATAGTCACTTTGAATGTAAAGGGCCTCAACTCTCCAGTTAAAAGATGCAGACTGTGGGCCGGCACCGCGGCTCACTAGGCTAATACTCCGCCTGCGGCGCCAGCACCCCAGGTTCTAGTCCCGGTCAGGGCGCCGGATTCTATCCCAGTTGCCCCTCTTCCAGGCCAGCTCTCTGCTGTGGCCTGGGAGTGCAGTGGAGGATGGCCCAGGTCCTTGGGCCCTGCACCCGCATGGGAGACCAGGAGGAAGCACCTGGCTCCTGGCTTCAGATCGGCGCAGCGTGCCAGCCGCAATATGCCGTCCATAGCGGCCACTTGGGGGGTGAACCAACGGAAAAAGGAAGACCTTTCTCTCCATGTCTCTCTCTCTCTCTCTAACTCTGCCTGTCAAAAAAAAAAAAAAGAAGAAGAAGAAGAAAGAAAAAAAAGATACAGACTGGCTGAATGAATTAGAAACCAAAACCTATCTGTTTGCGCCCTACAAGAAACACATCTCACCAGCAAGGATACAAAGGAGATGGTCTGACTGCAGGTGCATGCTGTGCGGGGGCGGTGTGGAGTCTGTAGCCTGATTTCCAGGCCACCTGGAGCATCCACTAACACAAACAGGACTCACAAAATGAAGCCCTTCTGTCCCTTACATGTGTCCATCACCAGGTCCAAACCAAGCACACAAAGACCCCCTACTGCCCTGTTAGGTAAGAACTTTCCCCAACCTGCATGTATCCCCAGAATAGCCCATTGTAAGCGATAACTGGTCTTCTTGTGGTGGCACTAGTGGGCAGCACCACTATTTTCAGTGTCCTGTGAAAAATAACAAATAGCATCTACTCAGAACACCAAGCCACATGCAGACTGAAATGCCATGTGCTAAGGTAGACAAGCCAGGACTGTGGACAGGGTGCAGACTGAAGGGCCCTGTGCCAAGGGGGAACTGCCCCACCACCTTAGCCCATAAAAGCAGCCATTCAGCCCTCCTCATTGGGTTAGCCAGCACAACCTCTTCCCACAAAATGCTGTTTCCCATATGCTCAAGCAAAAGACCCAGTAAACCTTGTCTGGGTCAAAGAGGATGGGGGGGGGGGGGGTGGAGAGAGACTGACTTACCTTGCTTCCTTTGGAAGCAAGTCACTTCCTCATTGGGTTTAAGGTAAAAATATACTTCCACCTTACACAGAGCAACGGTTCTTCCACAAATTACTTCCTCAATCCTCTGCCCCCTCCATACACACATTGTCAGAAAAAGATCCCAGCACTGTGACTCAGAGAAGGGGCAACAACCACAGGAGGGAGAGCAACAACAATCCAGGAGGGAGAGCCACAGCAGGTGACGACTAAGCTGTCATAAATCCAAGAAGAATTTGACCAGAGGAGAAGACAAGGGCATTCCAGGAAGCAGCAAAACTATATGCAAAAGTTATCAGGCATGGGGCCGGCGCAATGGCTCACTTGGTTAATCCTCCACCTGCAGCACCGGCCCAAGTGCTTGGGCCCTGCACCTGCATGGGAGACCAGGAGGAAGCACCTGGCTTCTGGCTTCGGATCAGCACAGCGCCGGCTGTAGCAGCCATTTGGGGACTGAACCAACGGAAGGAAGACCTTTCTCTCTCCCTCTCTCTCACTGTCTAACTCTGCCTATCAAATAAAAATTGAAAAAAAAAAAAAGAGATAATGTCTCTAATAAAAATAAGTTATCAGGCATAAAAGGAGCTGAGAGTAGTGCAGGCTGCCTAGTGAGGATGTGGTTGTGATAAGAGGAAAGAAGGGGTGTAAGGCATGGTTAGGACTTTGGAGCCACATGCTCCAAAGTTCAAATCCCAGTTCCATAAAGATTTTTTATGTGAGAGCTCTTTTGGTTTCCTCATTTGCAAAGAACATCTCAAAAAGAATAAATGAGATAATGAATATAAAGTATGAAATGTCATGATATATTATGTATTAGAATAGGATTAATTAATATGAAGATATAAACATACATATTTAAAACTGAAGGGTTAAACAGGGCCAGATCATTAGCAATTTTAAATATAGAGTTCCTTCATTAAGGTCTTGAAAGCTATGAGGACTTTCAACTGGGAAATGCAATCAGGTTTATTTTGATTAAGGAAAACATCCAAGTACCAAGCAGTTTGCTAGCCAATGTGAGGAAGATGGTTGAATCAAATACTGTCTTTCACTCCCACTGTATAAAGTGTTACCATCAAAACTGACAATTTAATGTATGCATGGTGCTAACTTCAAAACAGGAAACTCTTCACTACTTTTTGTTTGTTTCTATGAAGTGGATGGGAAAAAATTGGAGTTGGGTCAAGAAACAGAGTAGTGGAAAGTCCAACCAGAACCAAGTGACGGGGATCTCTTCCAGGCTTGAGGGCAAAGTGATTCATTTTCCTTTTAGAGGTAGAAAAGAAATATACGCTAGAGGGAAGGTCACAAAACCTCATGAAATAATCATAGCTTAGTATTTCAGCCTGATGTAGATGTGTCACTTTTTTCCTAAACTGACAAAAACAGACATTGGAGAAAGCTTGGGGAGAAAAACACCTCCAAGTCAAGATCAGTCTCCACGACTGCTACAGCAGGGGGCTGCTAAGCTGCTGAAAACTAATGAAAATCAAACATCCTGGCACATTACTACAGACACCATTTTCTGGAACAACAACTTAGAATCTACATTGACTAAGACAGCTGAATGTCAATGACCAGATTCCATTTCATTTAGGAAAACAATCTCAATATATCTAAACACAAAAAGTTCATTTTTTTTTTATTTGGTGTTTTTGTTTTATTTTTCAATGATTATCATTTTATTTTATTTTATTATTTTGATCTCATTTTCCCCCCACTATATGCCATTGGAAGAGATATTTCCATCCAAATGCTGTCCTCTTGTGGTAGGAGCCGGTTACTTCAAAGGTTAATTCAGCGGAATTTAAGATAATTTGTGTTACAGATAGAAAAAGTCAAAGTTAAATGATACTATTTTAATTGTTTTTTAAAAAAACCTTTGAGAGAGGCACCAAGAAGGTAGAACAGGGAGGGAACTTACTGCTTTAGTCTAGCGGGATATAGTTAAAAACGTGGAGAGAATGCAATCTCAGGGAAGAGTTAGGAAGAAAACAGCAGAGGAAACTCCACACAAATTAGAGGGACACTGTGGACCTACATGGAAGGTGTGGACGCACACAACTCAGGACCCCAGCAGCCGAGAGCCTCAGCACCAGCTTTGGAGTGAGGTGAGACCAGATTGCAGCGGCCCAAGCCAGTGGAGATAAAGCTGTGGGAAAATCCTGAGTACAGCTTGGAGTCCTGCTGGGGACAGTGTACCTGCCAACCTAGAAGGGGAAAAGGGGGGCACATTTCTTTCTCCCCAACACCAGGAACCAGTGTCCTGTAACTAGCCAAGAGAAGGCAGGAGCCATTTTGGACATACATAAAGCTGTGCAAAATTGTGTCCACACACCCAGCAACCAGCCAAGAGGAGATGCCTCAGTCCAGCTGGGAGAAATGATAGAGGCTGGGTGATCCTGACTGTGGGCTGTAAAAACACTGTGCAGGGCCAGCGCTGTAGCATGGCAGGTAAAGGTGCCACGTGCAGCACCGACATCCCATATGGGCACCGGTTCAAGTCCTGGCTGCTCCACTTCTGATCCAGCCCTCTGCTACAGCCTGGGATGGCAGCAGAAGATGGCCCAAGTCCTTGGGCCCCAGAGGAGACCCAGAGGAAGCTCCTGGCTACTGGTTTCAGATCGATGCAGTTCCAGCCATTGCAGCCAGTTGGCAAGTGAACCAGTGGATGGAGGATCGATCTCTCTCTCTCTCCCTCTCCTTCTCTCTGTTTAACTCCGACTTTCAAATAGATAAATCTTTGAAAAAAAAAAAAAAAAGGTAAATCATCTAAAAAAAAAAAAATACTGACTGGCTGAATGGATTAAAGAACAAAACCCATCTATTTGCTATCTACAAGAAACACATCTCACCAATAAAGATACACACAGACTGAAAGTGAAAGGATGGAAAAAGACATTCCATGCCAACAGAAACCAAAAAAGAGTTGGTGTAGCTATCCTAGTGTCAGGCAAAAAAGACTAACACAAAAACTGTTAAAAGAGACAAAGAAGGGCACTATGTACTGATTAAGGGATCAATTCAACAGAAAGACGTGACTATTATAAAGTAATTAGGTTTATGCACCTAATTACAGGGCACCTGGATATTTAAAAGAAATGTTAATTGATCTAAAGAGAGACATCGCCTCCAATACAATAGTAATGAGGGAATTCAATACCACACTTTCAGCAATGAACAGATCAACCAGACAGAAAATCAGCAAGGAAAAACAAGTTAATCGACACTATAGACCAAATGGACCTAACGGATATCTATAGAACTTTTCATCCTACAGTTGCAGAATACACATTCTTCTCACCAGTTCGTGGAACTTTCTCTAGGATAGACCACAGGATAGGCCATAAAACAAGTATCAGCAAATTCGAAGGAACTGAAATCATACCATATATTTTCTCTGACCACAATGGAATGAAGCAGGAGATCAACAACTTGAGAATCTCTAGAACATATGCAACACATGGAGATTGAACAACATACTCCTGAATGAACAGTGGATCATAGAAGAAATCAAAAGAAACGTCAAAAAAACCATTGAGGGACAGTTGTTTTTTTCATACTATTTGTTGAACTCTTTACCTACTATAGAGTTAATCAGATCTTAGAAAAAAATAAGAATAGGAATAGGAGAGAGAGGAAGAAGGGTGGAAGGGTGGGAAGAATCACTATCACTGTGTGCCTAAAGTTGTATTTACAAAATGCATGAATTTATACACCTTAAAAGATTCCTTAAAAAAAAAAGTTTAAGCACAAAATGCTTTCTTCATGAAAATCCCCAGAATTTTCTCATTCCTCCATGGGATTCTCATTAAAATTGTTTGCTGTTGAAACCCTTAAAAGTTAAATATGAATACTGTAACTGAAGAAATTCACTCCCATTGAGAAAAGCTGACCTGACTCAGTGACCCAGTTCTTTCGTTTTCACTGCCTGACATCCTCGCCAAATGGGTGTTTAGAGCTTATTCATCAATTCATTGACAGACATTTGGCATTTCCAATTCTGTGGTACTGCAATGAACATTCTTGTACATATCACTTTGTGTAAATACATGGGTAAGGAATCCTCAGGTTCACATCTAGAGAGTTCTGGGCTAAAGGGTATTACATCTTCAACCTTATAAAACACCAAATTCTTTCTTAAGAGATTTATTTATTGGGGCCAGCGCTGTGGTGTACAGTGTATTTATTGGGGCCGTCTGTGGCTTCAGCATCCTATATGGGTGTATCCCGGCTGTTCCTCTTCCAATCCAGCTCTCTGCTATGGCCTGGGAAAGCATCAGTAGATGGCCCAAGTGCTTGGGCTCCTGCACCCACAAGGGAGATCTGGAAGAAGCCCCTGACTGCTGGTTTCAGATTGGTCCAGCTCTGGCTTTTGTGGCCTTTAGGGGAGTGAACCAGTGGATGGAGGACCTTTCTCTGTTTCTCCCTCTGTAACTCTACCTCTCAGATTTTTTTAAAAAAGATCTTATTTATTTATTTCAAAGTCAGACTTGCAGAGAGAGATAGGAGAGATGATGGGAACGATGATGGGAGAGATGGGGGAGAGAGAGAGAGAAAATCTGGCCATAACAGCCAGAGCTGGTCCGGGTTCAAGCCAGGAGCTAGGAAATTCATCCAGGTCTCCCGCATGGGTGCAGAGGCAAGCACTTGGGCCATCTTTCACTGCTTTCCCAGGCACATTAGCAGGGAGCTGGATAAGAAGTGGAGCAGCCAGGACTCAACCTGGTGCCCACGTGAGATGCTGGCACTGCAGACAATGACTCTACTTGCTGGACCAGCCCCTAAAATGCTTTTCCAAAATGGTTATACTCAATACATTTCCACCAGCTGAGTATACCACCCTCACTTTCCCACCAACATTCATAAGCATTTTTAACTTGTGCCAACCAGATAAGACCATAACCCGGTATTGCTTTATGCACTTCCCTGATTATTTGGGAGATTGAACAACTTCTCAAATTTCTTCTTCACCAATTTCCTGTTACGTCGTGTGCCATTTGTAACTTAGTTTGCCATTTTTCTTCAGAAACATTTTTAATGCAGTATATTCTAGACACTATTCACTAATCATGTGAATTTCAAATATCTTTGACCACTCTAAGCCCCATCTTAGCATGTTTATTATGCTATCTTCTGATGAACTACAGTTAATTTTAATGTAGCCAATCTTTTTCTTTGTGGTTAATGTCTTTGGCATTTCATTTGAGAAATCCCTCCCCACCCCCCAAGGGAAGTCAGATATATTATAAACAATTAGGTTTTGTGTTTCATATTATGTCTTTAATACACCTGGAATTTTTTGTAAGATGTAAAGACTCCAATTTGTTTTATCTTTTTATGTGGATAACCCGTTGTCCCAGACTGATTGATCAATTGCCCAATTCCCTACTTCAGTCACAATGTCTTATAATGTGGCACAATGAAACACAGGTGCATTTCTATTTATGTGCGAGTCTGTTTGGGACTCCCTGTTCTCTTCACTAGCCTATTTATCTACCCCTAAGCCATTACAAGGACAGCTTAACTGTTCTATCAAGTAGGGCAAGCTTTTATTTTGAAACAGTCCTTGGCCCATCTCTTGAGTGGGTTGTTTGTTTTGTTGTTGTGGAGTTTCTTGATTTCTTTGTAGATTCCAGTTATCAACCCTTTATCTGTTGCATAGTTTGCAAATATTTTTTCCCATTCTGTCGGTTGCCTACTCACTTTCCTGACTGTTTCTTTTGAGGTACAGAAACTTCTCAATTTGATGCAATCTCAATTGTTAATTTTTGCTTTGACTGCCTGTGCTTCTGGGGTCTTTTCCAAGAAGTCTTTGCCAGTACCTATATCTTGCAGGGTTTCTCCAATGCTCTCTAATAATTTGATGGTGTCGGGTCGTAGATTTAAGTCTTTAATCCATGTTGAGTGAATTTTTGTGTAAGGTGAAAGGTAGGGATCTTGCTTCACGATTCTGCACATGGAAATCCAGTTTCCCCAGCACCATTTATTAAATAGACTGTCCTTATTCCAGGGATTGGTTTTGGATCCTTGATCAAATATAAGTTGGCTGTAGATGTTTGGATTGATTTCTGGTGTTTCTATTCTGTTCCATTGGTCTATCCATCTGTTTCTGTACCAGTACCATTCTGTTTTGATAACTATTGCCCTGTAGTATGTCCTGAAATCTGGTATTGTGATGCCTCCGGCTTTGTTTTTGTTGTACAAGATTGCTTTAGCTATTCGAGGTCTCCTGTGTCTCCATATGAATTTCAGCATCATCTTCTGCAGATCTGAGAAGAATCTCTTTGGAATTTTGATTGGTATTGCATTGCATCTGTATATTGCTTTTGGGAGAATGGACATTTTGATGATATTGATTCTTCCAATCCATGAGCATGGAAGATTTCTCCATTTTTTGGTATCCTCTTCTATTTCTTTCTTTAAGGTTTTGTAGTTTTCATCGTAGAGATCTTTAACATCCTTGGTTAAGTTTATTCCAAGGTATTTGATTGTTTTTGTAGCTATTGTGAATGGGATTGATCTTAGAAGTTCTTCCTCAGCCGTGGCACTGCCTGTGTATAGAAAGGCTGTTGATTTTTGTGCATCGATTTTATATCCTGCTACTTTGCCAAACTCTTCGATGAGTTCCAGCAGTCTCTTAGTAGAGTTCTTTGGATCCCCTAAATAAAGAATCATATCATTTGCAAAGAGGGATAGTTTGAGTTATTCCTTCCCAATTTGTATCCCTTTAATTTCTTTTTCTTGCCTAATAGCTCTGGCTAAGACTTCCAGAACTATATGAATAGCAGTGGTGAGAGTGGGCATCCCTGTCTGGTACCAGATCTCAGTGGAAATGCTTCCAACTTTTCCCCATTCAACAGGATACTGGCCGTGGGTTTTTCATAAATTGCTTTGATTGTATTGAGGAATGTTCCTTCTATACCCAGTTTGCTTAGGGTTTTCATCATGAAAGGGTGTTGTATTTTATCAAATGCTTTCTCTGCGTCTATTGAGAGAATCATATGGTTTTTCTTCTGCAGTCTGTTAATGTAGTGTATCACGTTGATTGTTTTGCAAACATTGAACCATCCCTGTATACCAGGGATAAATCCCACTTGGTCTGGGTGGATGATCTTTCTGATGTGTTGCTGCATTCTATTAGCCAAAATTTTATTGAGGATTTTTGCATCTATGTTCATCAGGGATATTGGTCTGTAATTCTCTTTCAATGCTACATCTTTTTCCAGTTTAGGAATTAAGGTGATGCTGGCTTCATAGAAAGAATTTGGGAGGATTCTCTCTTTTTCGACTGTTCTGAATAGTTTGAGAAGAATTGGAGTTAGTTCTTCTTTAAATGTCTGGTAGAACTCAGCAGTGAATCCATCTGGTCCTGGGCTTTTCTTTGTTGGGAGGGCCTTTATTACTGTTTCAATTTGTCTCAGTTATGGGTATGTTTAGGTTTTCTATGTCTTCCTGGTTCAATTTAGGTAGGTTGTATGTGTCCAGGAATCTATCCATTTCTGATAGATTTCCCTATTTGCTGGCATACAAGTCTTTGTAGTAATTTCTGATGATTCTTTTTATTTCTGTGGTATCTGTTGTTACGTTTCCATTTTCATCTCTGATCGTATTGATTTGGGTCTTTTCTTTTTTTAGTTAGTTGGGCCAATGGTGTGGTAATTTTATTCATTTTTTCAAAAAACCAGCTCTTCACTTGGCTGATTTTTTGCAATTTTTTTTATTCAATCCTGTTGATTTCTTCTCTGATTTTAATTATTTCTCTTCTACTAGCTTTGGGTTTGGTTTGCTGCCGATTTTCTAGAACCTTGAGATGAACTGAAAGCTCATCTATTTGGTGCCTTTCCAATATCTTGATGTAGGCACCTATTGATATAAACTTTCCTCTTAACACTGCTGCTTTTGCTGTATCCCATAGGTTTTGGTATGATGTGCTGTTATCCTCATTTACTTCCATAAAATTTTTGATTTCTCTTTTAATTTCTTCTATGACCCATTGTTCATTCAGGGGCATGTTGTTCAGTCTCCATGTGTTTGCACATGCTCTAGGGATTCCTGAATTGCTAATTTCCAATTTCATTCCTTTGTGGTCTGAGAAGCTGCATGGTATGATTCTAATTCTTTTGAATTTGCTGAGACTTGCTTTATGGCCTAGTATGTGGTCAATCCTAGAGAAGGTTCCATGTACTGCTGAGAAGAATATAAATGCTTTCTGTGTAGGATGAAAAGTTCTGTAGATATCTGTTAGGTCCATTTGGGCTATAGTGTCATTTAAATCTTCTGTCTCCTTGTTGATCTTCGGTCCTGTTGATCTGTCTATCTCCGAGAGTGGAGTATTGAAGTCCCCCAGAACTATTGTATTGGGGTCTAAGTCTCCCTTTAAGTCCCTTAACAAGCCTTTTAAATAAACCGGTGCCCTGTAATTAGGTGCATATACATTGATAATCGTTATATCTTCCTGTTGAATGGATCCCTTAATCATTATATAGTGCCCCTCTTTGTCTCTCCTAACAGTTTGTGTGGTAAAATTTATGTTATCCGATATTAAGATGGCTACTCCTGCTCTTTTTTCATTTCTGTTGGCATGGTATATCTTTTTCCAGCCTTTCACTTTCAGTCTGTATGCATCTTTGTTAGAAAGATGTGTTTCTTGTAAGCAGCAAATAGATGGGTTTGTTCCTTAACCCAGTCAGCCAATCGGTGTCTTAACTGGACAGTTCAGGCCATTAACGTTCAATGTGACTATCGATAAGTAATAACTTTGCCCTACCATTTGCCAAAGATATTTTCTAATATATGCTTTGAGTTTCCTGTGATCTTTTGCTGTAAGGTTTCCTTCCTTTACCTTCTTTCATGTTGATGACGTGTTTCTGTGTGTAACACATCTTTAAGCATCTTTTGCAGGGCTGGACGAGTGGCGACAAATTCTTTCAATGTCTGTTTGCTGTGAAAGGTCTTTATTTCACCTTCATTCACAAATGAGAGCTTTGCAGGATATAATATTCTGGGCTGGCAGTTTTTCTCTCTTAGTACCTGGGCTATATCTCGCCATTCTCTCCTAGCTTGTAGGGTTTCTGATGAGAAGTCAGCTGTGAGTCTAATTGGAGATCCTCTGAGTGTAATCTAACGTTTCTCTCTTGTACATTTTAGGATCTCTTCTTTATGTTTCACTGTGGTGAGTTTGATTATGACGTGACGTGGTGAGGATCTCTTTTGGTCATGTTTACTAGGGGTTCTATGAGCTTCCTGTACTAGGATGTCTCTGTCCTTCACCAAACCTGGGAAATTTTCTGCTAGTATCTCACTAAAAAGGCCTTCTAATCCTTTCTCCCTCTCCATGCCTTCAGGAACTCCTAGAACCCGAATGTTGGGTTTTTTAATAGTATCCTGTAGATTCCCAAAAATATTTTTTAGATTTCTAATTTCCTCTTCTTTTCTTTGTATACTTTCCTGTGCTCTGTCTTCTAAGTCCAATATTCTCTCTTCTGCTTCACCCATTCTGTTTTTAAGGCTCTCTAATGTGTTTGTCATTTGATCTATTGAGTTCTTCATTTCATTATGATTTCTCATCACTATAACAGTTTCATGTTCTACTAGTTGTTTCATTTCATTTTGATTCCTCCTTAATATTTAGTTTTCATGAGAGAGATTTTCTATCCTGTCAAGGATTTCTGTAGTTCAAGAATTTGTTTTTGAGAACTTCTTAGTGTTCTTATCAATTTTTTGAGATCTGCTTCTTGCATTTCTTCTATCTCATCATTTTCATAATCTTGAATTGGGTGTCTTTTCCATTTGGGGGTGTCATAGTGTCTTCCTTGTTCTTGTTACCTCAGTTTTTGCGTTTGTTGTTTGGCATATTGGAGATATTCTTTGGTTTCTTCACTGTGGTGTTTTTTCTTGTTATACTATGACTCTAGATTAAGTGGACTGTCTGTTTTTGATGGAGCCTTAGAGGTTTGAGATGGGTGTGGCCTGAGAGCTCTGTTTGGTTCTCAGGGTTTAGAGTGTGCCAAAGGTGACACTCCCAGGTTAGGCGTGGTAACTCTCTTTTTTTTTTTTTTTTATTCAAAAGGGACGTTATTCCGCACAGCTGAACGGAACTGGAGGTGGTTAGCAGGCGAATGATATACCCACAGGAGCCAGAGATCGGAAGCTCTTTCCCAAGGACCACACAGGGAATCTGTGCTACCCTCAGTGTGGGCTCCAATTTTCCTGCAGTCTCCCACTGGGTTGCCAAGGTTACCGAATTGTAGCATCTCTGGAGAGCACTCATGTGAATTCTGTGAGTTCTCTCCCCCACCGTCTCTTTTTTCACAGTCTCAGTTCTTTAGCAACACACATTTACTATGTCCCAATCTCCTGTTATTTCACACACACCCCGCCCCCACCCAGAGTTAGGTTTTTCTGCTAGGCTCAGGGCCGGTGCAGACCTGAGGTTGCCCTGCTTATGACGTATGTCCAAAATGGCGCCTGATCTTTGTTTTGCTCGCCTTTGAGAGGTGAGCGGAGAGAGAGAAAGTCGTGTCCATATCAGTCACTTTTTTTTCCTCTCTCTCTCTTCTAGTTAGCCAGGTGAACTTTTCCCCACGGTGTTTCAAGCCTCGTTCACTGTAGTCTCCTCTTTCTGTTTCCCTGCTGGTGTCTCAGGCTATTGAGGTTTGGCTCACCTTGCATTCCAGCGCTGGTGTGTTGAGTCTGCCGCTGGTGTCCTGAACTGTGGGCTCCCATGCTCTCCACGCAGGTCCACTGTGAATCACTAGTTCCAGAAGAGTTTCCTCTGCTGTTTCTTCCCCTACTCTTCCTTGAACCTGCAGTATCTCCACTTTTATTAAACTGTCTCTTCCTGGACTATCAGTGTGCTCCCTTCCTATTCCACCATCTTGCCCTGCAGTTACAGCAATTTCTGTTTACTTTTAAGATTTATTTATTTGAAAGACAAAGTTCAAGAGAGAGGGAAACCCAGAGAGCAAGAGAGAGATCTGTTCACTCCCCAAATGGCCACAATGGTTGGGGCTGGGCCAGGCTGAAGCCAGGAGCCCAGAACTCCATCTGAGTTTCCCACATGTGTGTAGGTGACCAAACACTAAGGTCATCTTCCACTGTTGCCCCACATGCATTAGCAGGGAGCTATATTGGAAGCAGAGCAGCTGGGACTTGAAGCAGCACCCATTTGGGAGTATTTGGGAGCAGGTGGCAGCTTAACCTGCTGTGCCACAATGTGAGCCCTATGGCATGATTTCATTGTCTTAATTATAATAGCTTTATGAAGTCTCAGTAACTGGTATGGTAATTCCTCTAACTTTATTCATATTCAAGATTAACTATTATAGGTCTTTTGTATTGTTTGGGTGAATTTTAGAATCAGCTTATCAATTTCTTTTAAAGATTTTTTAAAATTCAAAAGCTATAGAGAATGGAAACAGAGAGAACTTCCATTCACTGGATCACTCTCCAAATGGCTGCAATGGCTTTGGCCTGGCCCAACCCCAGCCAGAAGCTCCTTCCAGGCCTCCCACCTGGGTCCAAGGGCCCAACGACTTGGGCCATCTTCCTCTGCCTTCTTAGGTTCACCAACAGGGATTTGGATCAGAATTGGAACAGCCAGGGCTCGAATCAGCACCCACATGGGATGCCAGCATTGCCAGCAGAAGCTTAACCTGCTATACTACAATGCCAGCCCCCAGCTTATCAATTTCTACAAAATGTTTTCTGAGACTTGAGACTATGTTGAATTTATAAATCAATTTAATTCCTTTATAGTATTGAATCTTCAAATCCATGAATATCATTTGTCTTTTCACTATTTATGCCTTCTTTATTAGCAATTTAAAAAAATTCTTATATATCCTTTATTAAATTTATTCCTAGGTATCTGGTACTATTATAATATTTAAAAATACTGTTCCTACTTTCATTTATTCATATTAATAGTTCTTTATATATCCTTTTTAGTTAATATCTTTGAATTTCCTATGCAAATAATCATGCCATCTACATACATAGACATTTCTTACTTTTCAATCTGAGAATGAACAATGAAAAGACATTTGCTTTTTCTTAATACAATGTCTAAGGTCTTTGTTAAAAGTGAGGAAATGTGGACATATTGTATTATATTATCATACTACTGATCATCATATACTAATCCTTTTGATTTACTAATAGGCTTTTTTCTTTTGGGACTCTACCTCCTTGACCTTCATTGAAAACTCCTCCAGTGGACTCCTTCAAAGCACCCCAAAGGAAATTACATTTTAAAAAGAGATGTTGAAGTCAGCATAGTGGCACAGCAGATTAAGCCACCACCTGAATGCCACCACCATATGAGCACTGGTTCAAGTCTCAGCTGATCCACTTCTGAGTCAGCTCCCTGTTAAAGCACTTAGGAAAGTAGCAAAAGATGGCCCAAGTCCTTAGATCCCTGGTATCTACACAGGAGACCCAGACAGAATTCCAGGCTCCTGGCTTTAGCCCAGCCCAGATCGAAGATTCTCTCTCTCTCTCTCTCTCTCTCTCTCTCTCTCTCTGCATCCTTCTCTCCCTAACACTGCCTTTCAAATAAATAAATAAATAAATAGATTTACTTAAGTAACTCAATTCTAAAGCTTTATGGCTATGCTTCCCAATCAGGAACTGGACTTCCAGAGGCAGTGGGGGCTGGGGAGAATTGAAGACCTAACTGGCCAGGCCTGCTCTGGCTGTGTAGTCAAGTAACACACCAAGAGATACCAAAGGGCTGCAGTTCTCAGAGCAACAACCACCACTTATGCAAGAAATTGCAAAAAAAAAAAAAAAAAAAAAAAAAAAAGTCACAGAGCTGGCACACCCAGTAATGAGTTGTAAAGCTGCACATTAAACCTTTTCTACACTATCAATACCATCTTCACTAGGCTGAGCTATCTTCCTCTTATTTTTTATTAAAATATTACATATGAGGTAATAGAGAATAGCCAGAACTGTTGGGGGAAAGTATTATAAAGGCTTTTCAGCCAGGTGATGTCATTCTGGGTTTTATGACATTTGTGACACCTGTAATATACTGTCATTTTATCATTCCAGAGAAATATTCACTTTTATATCAATTTTGTGTTTATAATTTTATTGTTAAAGACCACCCTTCATAAATTATGAAAACTTCAAGCTAGATCCATCTCTGTTCTGATACATGCCTGCTTTTGTTTCTATTACCATAAGTTATACTTGACAGTATACATACATGCATAGATATATTCTCTCTCCACACCTACACGGGGAAAAAAAGATTGTGCAATTTGCCTTGCTTTCTAACTCGTTATACGAACTACATTTTTTTCTCTTTTCTACAGGAATCTTGGAACCGTGTACAGTACTTTAGATTCTACTAATGGTAGAATCATTTTGAATTTGAGCTCTATTTTTGAAAATTAGCTGAGACCCAGCTAAACAGTTCATTTTAGCTCCCCTCATGGACAATTAAGGGTTCAGTACATTCCCTCCTTTATAGTGTACATCTCTTGACTCTTCCTCACATCTTCTGGATCCACATCTCTAGTCACTGTATCACAACCAGCTCCACATGGGTGAAACTGACTAGGGGTTCTCCAATATCCTACTACTGCACAGAACACCCGTGAGAACCCTCTGTGGGCTTGTGCCTGCACAACAGCAACATCCCTACCACTAGTCTTGCAGAAAGGGGATTGCAAGCTAATAGTCAATATCCACCCCCACTTTTCTTTGGGCAAGTAATTCTGAGGCATGTTATACACAGTATCTCAAAATATCTCCGTAAAACTGAGCTCCAAATCATACCTAATGGTGGCCAACTCCATTACGTACTTCTGCACCAGCTTTTCCTTCGTTTCTTTTCCCTGGTTCCACTGTTCTGCTTCTTCAGATAAATTTCCAAATAAACTATTGGACCAAGTCTTTGACACAACTTTGGGGATAACCCAGGTTAAAATGCCCCTCTTCTATTCCTCTCAATCCACTTTTTGGGCTTTGTTGACATAATTTGAGAGTCTTAGAGTCCCCATACTACAACATTAGGAAAGGAATCCTGCTTATCAGATCACTTCCTGGTCAAGTAATAACAGATTCATACCCACATATACAAGCACTCACCACACTCAACTGAGAGCATGGCTACTGCTCTGCTCCGCATCCAAGAAGAAATCCACCAACTACCGCTGCTCAAGACTAAAATCCAATTGCAAATGTCACTTGCCTCATGGAAAGTAATGCGAGTGTGCATTTGCTAGACCATAATCTCCAGCATGCTGGATCATCCATCTATCCCAACCTCATTTTGGGATTGAGAAATGAAAAATAATAACTGATGCAACTGTAAAGAGCACTCCCCATCCCCGCCCCCACCAGCTCCTGCATTTATTAGAGGTGACTCTTTGATGGCATTCAGTTCTTATAGAAGTGACTCTTTCAAATAAACAAATCTTTAAAAAAAAAAAAAAAAGAGTTGGTTGGAGTCAGGCAGATACTCCCAATCCATGCCCTTGAATCTAGAAGAGACACAAAGGCTTGAGAGGCGCAAACTGTGCAGGAGAGCTGCAACAGTATGGTAGAATGGTGAGTGTTCAGGGACTGCAGGACCCAGGAGCAGAGTTAAACTATTACAGCTGGTGTTAGCAGGAGCAACTTAAACAAAACTGAAGATCTCTCATACTTCTCCTGAGTCTGCCCAAGCTTGGTCTCCAGCTGGCTTCTTGGTTGTGCAAGCTTCCCAACAGATTCCTAATAACTTCAATACGTTAACCAGAACATGTTTCTATTCCTTATTTTAAAGAAAAGAACTAGGCCGGCGCCGCGGCTCAATAGGCTAATCCTTCGCCTAGCGGCGCTGGCACACCTGGTTCTAGTCCCGGTCGGGGCACCGATCCTGTCCCGGTTGCCCCTCTTCCAGGCCAGCTCTCTGCTGTGGCCAGGGAGTGCAGTGGAGGATGGCCCAAGTCCTTGGGTCCTGCGCCCCATGGGAGACCAGGATAGCACCTGGCTCCTGCCATCGGATCAGCGCGGTGCGCCGGCCGCAGCGCGCCAGCCATTGGAGGGTGAACCAACGGCAAAGGAAGACCTTTCTCTCTCTGTCTCTCTCTCTCACTGTCCACTCTGCCTGTCAAAAATAAAAATTTAAAAAAAAAATTTAAAAAAAAATAAAGAAAAGAACTAGTGACTAATGTAACTCCCAGAAAACCCTTCACTGGCCAGGCTTGATGGTATGCCCACACCTGTTGTGCTTGTTGTAGGAATGGAGGATGGAGACAGGGGAAACAGGAAAAAGAACAGGAAATGAGCTGAGCAGACCCTGTGATAGCTTAAGGATTCAACGATCTTGGCCTTCACATATAAATGTGAATGCATAATGAAAAGTCAACATCCCTGTGAAGGAAGTCAGATGGCCTAGAGTGGAAACCAGGCGACCAATGACAGCAGATGACTCTCCTCTGACACAGTATATACCAAGAAAAAAAAAAAGAGAGAGAGAACTTTATTAACAATAATTTTATTTAAAAATAATTAAAAATAATTAAAAATGATGAGATTCCATAAGACTGTATGTAGTACACCATAAAGAACGATAAGCCACTGTTGCAACACTGGCATCCCATATTAGAGTGCTGGTTTGAGTCCCATTTTGTCCGCTTTCAATCCAGCTCCCTGCTAATGCGCCTAGGAAAAGAGTGGATGATGGCCCAAGTACTTGGGTCCCTGCTGCTCACGTGGGAAACCTAGATTTAGTTCCAGCATCCTGGCTTTGGTCTGGCCCAGTCCAGCCATTGAAGCCATTTGGAGAGTGAATCAGTGGAAGGAAGATCTTTTTCTCTCTCCTTCTGTCACCTTGCCTTTCAAATAAAAACAAACAAAACAAAAAAGAATGACAAAAATGAACTTCCGGGGCCGGCCAGCGTTGTAGCATAGCGGGTAAAGCTGCCACTTGCAGTGCCTGCATCCCATATGGGTGCCAGTCCGAGTCCTGGATGTTTCACTTCTGATTTAGCTCTTTGCTATAGCCTGGGAAAACAGTACAAGATGGCTCTAGTCCTTGGGCCTCTGGACCCCTGTGGGAGACCCGAAAGAGGCTCCTGGCTCCTGGCTTTGGATCAGCAGAGCTCCGGCCATTGCGGCCACTTGGAGAGTGAACCAGCAGATGAAGACCTCTCCTCCTCTCTCTGCCTCTCCTTCTCTCTGTATAACTCTTTCAAATAAATCTTTAAAAAAAAAAAATATGAACTAACGGGGACCGGCGGCGTGGCGCACTAAGCTAATCCTCTGCCTGCGGCGCCAGCATCCCATATGAGCACCAGTTCTAGTCCCAGTTGCTCCTCTTCCAGGCCAGCTCTCTGCTGTGGCCTGGGAAAGCAGTGGAGGATGGCCAAGGTGCCTGGGCCCCTGCACCTGCATGTGAGACCAGAAGAAGCACCTGGCTCCTGGCTTCAGATCAGCGCAGCTCCGTCCATTGCGGCCATCTGGGGAGTGAACCAATGGAAGGAAGACCTTTCTCTGTCTCTCTGTGTCTGTAATTCTACCTGTCAAATAAATAAAAACCTTAAAAAAAAAAAAAATGAACTTCCAAGAGCTGCCAGGTCTTGGACAACCTGGCCTTGTCCCCTTCTCCAATTTCAGTCTACACTGCCCTGTCTTACTTTTTTTGGACAGGCAGAGTGGACGTGAGAAAGAGACAGAGAGAAAGGTCTTCCTTTGCCGTTGGTTCACCCTCCAATGACCGGTGCACCGCGCTGATCCGAAGGCAGGAGCCAGGTGCTTCTCCTGGTCTCCCATGGGGTGTAGGGTCCAAGGACTTTGGCCATCCTCCACTGCACTCCCGGGCCATAGCAGAGAGCTGGCCTGGAAGAGGGGCAACCAGGACAGAATCCGGCGCCCTGACCGGGACTAGAACCCGATATGCTGGCACCACAAGGCGGAGGATTAGCCTATTGAGCCGTGGCGCCAGCTACCCTGTCTTACTCTATCCCTCTAGCTACCCAGCTACCACTGAGCTCTCAAACATAATTTTCTGCTTCCTGACACAATCTGTGCACAATATTCCTCCCATCTAGAATGTTCTTACCCACCAGAGCCTCTTCTCATACATTATGCAATAATTCCTCCCCACCATCATGCTTTTTTTATTTTTTAATTTTTTGACAGGCAGAGTTAGAGAGAGACAGAAAGGTCTTCCTTTTTTTTCCGTTAGTTCACCCCCCAAATGGCTGCTACATCCAGCACACTGCGCCAATCTGAAGCCAGGAGCCAGGTGCTTACTCCTGGTCTCCCATGCGGGTGCAGGGCCCAAGTACTTGGGCCACCCTCCACTGCCTTCCTGGGCCACAGCAGAGAGCCGGAGTGGAAGAGGAGCCACCAGGACAGAATCCAGTGCCCCAACTGGGACTAGAACCCGGGGTACAGGTGCCACAGGCGGAGGATTAGTCAAATGAGCCACTACGCCGGCCATCATGCTTTAGTTTTAACATCACCCTTTAGAGAGGCTTTACCTGACAACTCTTTTCAAAAAATTATTTTATTTGGAAGGCCAAGTTAGAGGGAGAGGGAGGAACATCACGTGCATGAGAGAGAGAGATATCTTCCATCCACTGGTTGGTTTACTCCCCCAAATGGCCATAATGTCCAGAGTTAGGCCAATCTGAATCCAGGAGCTTCTTCTGGACCTCCCACGTGGGTGCAGAGGACCAAGCACTTCGGCCATCCTCTGATGCTTTTCCAAGCGCTTTAGTAGAGAGATCAAAAGTAGAGCAGCTGGGACTTGAACCAGCATCCATATGAGATACTGGCATCAAAGGCGATAGCTTTACCCACTACATCTCAGCGCCAGTCCCTGACAATCCTATTTTAAGTTAACTACTACAAAGTATTCTCTACCTATGTCTCCAATTTCTTTGATTTTGAGTGATTTTGAGGCTATTTTTCCTAAGCACTGTTTACCTCAACTTCTTCAGCTGTAAAATGGGAATGATAAAGAGTTTAACCCACCTCTTAAGGTTCTCAAGAAGCTTAAATGAAAAGCACATAGAACTCAAAAACACAATAGGTGTTAGCTATCATTTCCTTCACAGCGTGTATCATGGAGTGAAATTTTTATATTTTTATGCATTTTAAAAAGAAAGCTGATTCAATACAGGTTAAAAGCTCCACAACAGCAGGCACTCTATTTGGTTTGCAGTGCTAGGTTTGTATATAAATGAAGAAAATGTTTTTTTGAATATAAGTGATTACAGCAGTTCCCCCCTCACCGGCAATGGATACATTCCAAGACCTCCAGTAGATGCCAGAAATCGAGGATATTCTGCATTCTCTATCATTTATATTTTTGCCTATACACAGGCTACCAGGTGACTAACAATGAGTAGTGTTACACTGAACAAAGGGATAATTCACATTCCAGGCAAGATGGAGCAGAACAGCACAAGATTTTATCATGCTATTCAAAACAGTGTGCAATTTAAAACTTACCAATTGTTTGTTTCTGGAATTTTCCATATATTTTCCAACCACGGTTGACCATAGGTAAGTGAAATTGCAGACTACCATTTATCAACATCTTAGGACTGTGTGGTGGCCAAGAAAACAATACTCAACTCTTTTGCTGTGGGGACCACAACTGATGGCCCCAGTGCCTAGCCTCTGGACCCACCACATTTCTACTAGGCCAAGACTTCTTAGGCTGATTCCAGTCAATGACAAAACATCAGAGGCACCCTGACACCAAAACACAGGTTTCTTCCAACAGGAGCTCAGATTGAGGCTCCTCCAGTGTTCAGTGACAAAGCCAACCCCTTCTTGGAACTGCACTTCACCCAGAAACTTCCTACCTAATCCTCCTTCCTCCCCTCATTTTCTTCCATGAATGTCCGACTTCACTGTTGTCTGCAAGCTCTCTCTCTGCTCTTGCTTTCTCTACAATAATTTTTTTAAACTGGACAGGTAGAGTTATAGACAGTGAGAGAGAGAGAGAGACAGAGACAGAGACAGAGAAAGGTCTTCCTTCCATTGGTTCACTCCCCAAATGGCTGCTATGGCTGGCGCTGTGCCGATACCAAGCCAGAAGCCAGGTGCTTCCTCCTGGTCTCCCATGTGGGTGCAGGGCCCAAGCACCTGGGCCATCCTCCACTGCCTTCCCGGGCCACAGCAGAGAGCTGGACTGGAAGAGGAGCAACTGGGACTAGAACCGGTGCCCATATGGGATGCAGGCGCCGCAGCCGCAGGCAGAGGATTAACCAAGTGAGCCATGGAGCCGGCCCCTACAATAAATATCTTGCACTCTTAATCTGATACTGAGGTCTTCCTCTTTGTAGACCCGAACTAACGTAAGTAGGATCTCCAGAAGCAAATCTTGCGGTGAGAATTCATGAGCAAATGATTAAGGTAATGCTCTCAAGAGAGACACAGGACAGGCATGGGGGATACACCAAGCAAAGGTGTTACTTCAAGCAAAACCCCTTCCTAACCCTGCAAAGAAGCTGGGTATTCCAGGCAAGAAGTCATCCACTATTCTATTTCTTATCTTGATTTATGCTCATTTCTATGGTCTAACCAAGCTCACCAAATAGGATTTTTGTAACATACACTAGATAACTATATATAAATACCTGCAATATAACAATACTACACATATAATTCAATATTTATACCCGTGCCTGGCAGACAGTAAGCACTCAACAAATGTGTTGAAAATTATAATATCAACCATATAAATTGCCACCGTATTTTTAAAAATACAGCATCCCACTGTTTTTGTGAAATTCCTCTTCCACAAAATTTTATGTCCTAAAATATATACAAAGTGTCACCCTCTTGCACATTTTTGTTCTTATTTCTACTCCCTTTCCAACATAGGACGCTTCTTTTGCCCAACTTTGTCTCTCAAACATCAGCTCCCTACAGGTACTTCAGCCCACTTAAAGTACAAGAAAGGGAAAGGGAGAGAAGGGCCCAGAACCTGAACCAGCCTCTTCGTCCTTTTCTCCTCCATCTTACCATTCAATGGTAAACTGGCCCACAGTAAGGAAAAGGGAAATGAAGATGTGAATGCCTGGAATTGATCTAAACCAGCTATACCAGAATCTCTGAAGGAAGATATTTCCTAACATGGAAGCAGTCTCTAGTGCATGTTACCTTGCTGGCTAGCATGACAGGACAAACAGGTGCTCAATAAACAGAGTGAAAAAGGTTATTTGTCATTGACTGTCTGCTTTTTCATGAACTATTATATTTTTAAAAATTCTTGCTATTCAGAGCAGCTCCCTTGCTGCGATCTATTGAAAGTCAGCCCTCGACACAAGGGTTTGTAAAGAAAGCGAAAAGAAAAAACAAAAAATAAAAAAAGAGGGAAAAAATGCTATTAATAATATGGACTTCACCCTTATCCAACCATAATGAAATAATCTGCAATAAACCACAAACTACTTACTGACCAGGTCCATGCTTCGGTACAGATTCAAGAGTTAAGACTTGGCGGAGTGGGTGTTCAGCCTAGCAGTAAGGTGGCCACGTCCCACCTTAGAGTACCTGGGTTTGAGACCTGCCTTGTGACTCCAACTTCCTGCATGCAAACCCTGGGAGGTAGTGGTGACGGCTCAAGTAATTGGGTCCCTGTCACCCAAGTGGGACACCTGGATTGAGTTTTCCACTCCTAGTCCAGCCTGGTCTAGCCCAGCCTCACCCAGGACCATTGAGGACATCTGGGGAACAAACCCACAGATGGGAACTCAGTCTCTCTCAATTAAAATAAATTTTAAAAAAAAGAAGACTTAAAAAATTCAAGCTTGGGGAGTAGAAAAAGGCTCTAACGCCAAACTCAGGTTTCTCTAGCCATGTGACCAGGTCCAATGAAGCTATTTCATCCTTAATCTGTAACTGTGAATGGTACTGTTGTATAGAAACAACACAAAGAAAGTGCCTGGCTCTCAAGAGGTACACAACATTACTTTGTCACCACTTAAGACAGGCTAACAGTAAAAAGTACAAACTTTGTACTAAAAATCCCTGGGTAGTCTCATTTTTAACAATTACATCTAACAAGAATCATTTCTCTGAGACTGCTTTTTTATTATTTTTATTCTTTTATTTTTGCTTTATTTTTATTTGTTTGAAAGGCAGAGTGACAGAAAAGAGACAGAGCTCTTCCACACATTGGTTCACTCACCCAGTGGTCACAAGAGCCAGAAACTGTATTGGGGTCTCCAAAGTGGGCAGCAAGGGCCCAAGCACTTGGGCCATCACCTGCTGCCTTCCCAGGCACATTAGCAGGAAGCTGCGACAGAAGCAGAGTAGCCAGGACTCAATCAGTGCTCAGATGTGGAATGCCAGTGGTGGAAGTGGCAGCTCAACCTGCTTTAATGCCACAACTCTGGCCCCTGAGGTTTTTTTATGTGTAAAATGGGCATAATAGCTATACTGTTGCTTCAAAATATCATTTAGAATATCAACTGAGCATGTTAAATATACTATGAATTATAAAGCATTAATCTCATCTAAATGCTAATGTATTTTACTATAGTGATTTTTGATATTTTTTCAGGTTTTTTATTTATTTTTTTTTCTGACAGGCAGAGTGGACAGTGAGAGAGAGAAACAGAGAGAAAGGTCTTCCTTTGCTGTTGGTTCACCCTCCAATGGCCGCCGCGCTGATCCGAAGCCAGGAGCCAGGTGCTTCTCCTGGTCTCCCATGCAGGTGCAGGGCCCAAGCACTTGGCCCGGAAGTGCAGTGGAGGATGGCCCACAGCAGACAGCTGGCCTGGAAGAAGGGCAACCAGGACAGAATCCAGTGTCCCAACAGGGACTAGAACCCAGTGTGCTGGCAGAGCAGGCGGAGGATTAGCCTAGTGAGCCACAGCGCCGGCCTTGATGGACATCTTTTCAAATGCATCACCTGCCTCCTTGCCTTACTGAATAGGACCTGGGGTGGAGGGGCGTACTCAAGATCATATGATGTGTTTGCCCCTTATATAAACTATCTAGCTTCAAATTGCTCCCTTTTTATAATAGTTTTAAAAATATTTTGTGACTATATATAATATTTAACTATTAAGTGTTGGCTGGCGCCGTGGCTTAACAGGCTAATCCTCCGTGTAGCGCCAGCACACCAGGTTCTAGTCCCAGTCGGGGCGCCGGATTCTGTCCCGGTTGCCCCCCTTCCAGGCCAGCTCTCTGCTACGGCCAGGGAGTGCAGTGGAGGACGGCCCAAGTACTTGGGCCCTGCACCCGCATGGGAGACCAGGATAAGCACCTGGCTCCTGGCTTCGGATCAGCGCAGTGCGCCGGCCGCGCCGGCCATTGGAGGGTGAATCAACGGCAAAAGGAAGACCTTTCTCTCTGTCTCTCTCTCTTACTGTCCACTCTGCCTGTCAAAAAAAAAAAAAAAAAAAAACTATTAAGTGTTCAAGTCAATGGCATCAAGTACATTCACACTGTTGTGCGCCATCACCACACCCCATCTCCAGAACCTCCCCATCATCCCTAACTGAAACTTTGCATATCCAGTAGACACTAGAACTCTATAACCCCGACATCTGCTTTTTCCCTTCCCTTTATCTTGTGTTGCTTCACTCATTTCGGCAGCACAACAGCTCATCTCTCTCCCTCACCTACAACGTACCGCCAGCTACAATTTGGTAGGGACTATAAATACCATCTTTTAATCCATAACATTCTTTGGCCTCTAATAGTAATATAATTTGGTTCTGATTTAACTTTTCAGCATTATTTCTCTTGTTTCTTTTTATTTATGTAAAAGGCAGAGTGAGAACATATACGAGCATATGCAGTGAGACCAAGCTCCTATCCACTCACTCATTTCCTCAACACCTGCAATGGCAAGGGCAGGGCCAGGAGCCTGCACTCAATCTAGGTCTCCCACACCAGTGGCAGAGACTCAAGCACCTGAGCTATCACCTGCTGTTCCCAGAGTGCACATTAAAAAGGAGCAGGAGGCCGGCGCCACAGCTCACTAGGCTAATCCTCCGCCTGTGGCACCAGCCCCCCAGATTCCAGTCCCAGTGGGGGTGCCGGATTCTGTCCCGGTTGCTCCTCTTCCAGTCCAGCTCTCTGCTGTGGCCCGGGGGTGCAGTGGAGGATGGCCCAAGTGCTTGGGCCCTGCACCTGCATGGAAGACCAGGAGAAGCACCTGGCTCCTGCCTTTGGATCAGCGCGGTGCACCAGCCACAGTGCACCAGCCACAGTGGCCATTGGGGTTGAACCAACAGAAAAGGAAGACCTGTCTCTCTCTCACTGTCCACTCTGCCTGTCCAAAAAAAGTAAAAATTATAGCTACGTTCCTTTTATGTCAACCAAACTAAGAATTCCTCAAATTAGGAACTACACTTTATTATTTCGTTCATCCAATCATTTGTTACCCATTCAACCAATTCAAGTGCTCAACAGGTGTTTGTAGAATAAGCAATTCTAAGTGACTGGGTTTTGCTAAGCCAATGAACTCCAGCTCTTCTGTCTGGATTTCTTTTACAAATAATTCACCTCTGAGGTTTTAGTTGTGTTCCTGAGCATTAATCATCTGTAATAAGAACAATAATTCTATTACAACAGGTACCATCGGACTAACAAAGCACATTTCTGATTTAATCATTTTTGTTTTGCCAATTTGTAAACTCAACGTATATAATCAAATCTGCATGACTGGATTCTGGGAAGGCTGTAATGCTCCAGGTATTCATTGTCCACAATTTCCACTTAGGAGCAGGACCCTGCACAACTATCTTTGCCTTAGCTTCCTGTGTTCTTATTGGATGTCAGTGAAGTGACGGAAGTTCGGCGCCGCCTGGATTTCTTCATTAGGTACAGGTGTGAAGGGTAGGACCTGGTAGGAAGTCCAAGTTTGCGTCACGGCTTTCTTCCCCACCGCATAAACTCAGAATTACCGCCACTTGGCTCCTCACAGGCCAAGTTTCCCCTGGGAAAGGTCTCTCTTTCAGCAGAGACCTCCCTGTGCCAGTAAACAGAATTGACTCCAAGGGTAAAGGCATTCCTCACCTCCAGGCATTATTTCATTCAAGCTATTAGTCAACAGTCCTGGAGACAAGTACCACTTTATTTCGAAGAAGGAACAGCGCTCCGTGAGCTGCAGGGCCCATGCGCTATACACGGCCGATACGCGCCATCTGAGTCCGCCTCCACCCCAACCTCAAGATCCGGGGACGACGCGAGCAGGCGGTACAGGACCACCGCCAACACCTCCCCGGCTTGGAGCTTTCCCCAGATAAGGCATGTGCCTTAGACTCCCGGGCAGCGGCCACCTTCCTGCGCCGCCCACCGGCGCCGCAATCAGCCGCCATTCAACCGCCTCCCAAAACCTAGGAAAACCACCCAAGCTCAAGTGCGCCTCGGGCCTTTTCTGCACTGGGGAGAGCAATGAGGCTGCCCAAGTCCCCTCACCCCAAGGACAAACCAAGAACCCGCACGAAGCACTGCGCGGTGACTCAGTCTCCTCGGAAGTTCCCAACCGCGAGCTCTCAAGCCCCAACGCCCACAGGCCACTCTAGCCGCGCGCGGAGCCAATCTCGTTGCTCCCGGCTTGACGTCATCGGCAGGCGCCGCAGCGCAGTGGCGGGCACGCGCAGCCGGGAAGATGTCTCCGACGCCGCCGCTCTTCAGTTTGCCCGAAGCGCGGACGCGGTTTACGGTGAGCCACTGTCGGGAATACGCGAGCGTGACTCTGGGCTACTCTTTTCCCCTTCCTCTCTCCGAAATTACTGGAGTTTTGCCCCCTTGATAAAGCGAGACAGAGGTGTGTCCTCCGCGGCGTTCGCTCCCGGCCCCGTCGGGGGCTGGGAGGGAGGAAAAGGTGCACTACCTGTCCTTATGGTGCGTCCGCCGCTGTTCGCCTACGCCCTCCCGCCCGTGGGCCCCCGACCCGGCGTTCTGGGCGCCCTCAGCGGCGCGTGGAGAGCTTACCTGGCGACGACCTCCGGTCGGGTGCAGCCCCTCTGCTCGCTTAGCCGGGCAGGTGTCTCCAGAAGTGGGAGGGGAACCGCTGAGGGGGATGGCGGGAGAGCTTTCAGCCGGGAGACCCGGCTCCCGCCCCGCCTCCTAAAGGGCCAGGTGGTGATTCCAGCTGCCTGTTCATCAAGCTTTTAACCTTCGGGATCTCCCAGCAGAGAGGTAAGGCGCTCATAAGCGGGAAGAGGCAAACAGGTCACCCTGGAGAGGGTTACCAGGCGCTATCTTATTCTTGACCAAATGCGGGAGGTAGTTTGAACTTTGGGGAAACACGTAACTATTGGAGTAACACTGTGAAGCTGACTAAATTTTATGGCCCGGGTGTGTGAGAGAGAAGCTGAGACGCTCCCCCCATCACCAAACATACAAAAAAAAAAGTTAAGTGACTGGACTGATGTTGCTGATTTTAGAGCCCCTGTTTGTGTTCCCATCATAGTTTGTATGAAGACATTGTTGTAAATGGACTGTACTCGTCTCTAGCACTCACACCCATATTTCCAAGACATGACTTAACTACTCAGATATTTAACTGCTCAATTGGGTATGAAGAATGAAAATCCTGTGGGGGCAAAAATTGATTCTTTGTAAATTCAGTAGTTTTCTTGTCTGCCAGGTTTTTGTCCATACAATGTTCATTTTCTTATGTTGTTTTTAAGCCTGATTTCTTTGAGTAATCTCTCATCTACTGGTTCACTCAAAATGCCTGTAACAGTGTGGAACCACAGATTCAACCAGGTGATCTCCCACGTTAGTGGCAGGGACTCAACTAATTGAGCCATCACTTGCTGCCCCCCATAGTGCATCAGCAGGAAACTGGAAGGGAGAGCAGAGCCAGACTGGAATTCTGGGCACTCTGATGTCGGTACCCCAGTGTTTTAACTGCTAGGCCAAGTGCCTGCCTCCATCTGTTTTTTAACAGATTACAACTTGTTTACATTTTCAGAATCTTTTTCTTTGTATGCATTTTGCTATAATCCTTGGTGCTTTGAAATTCTGCAAAAATTTAGGATTATTCAAGATCTTATTAGTCCTTAAACAGACCATTTAATTAGAGACGATCTCATCTAGTGCTTCTCAAACATCCCTGTCTTGGGATCACCTGGAAATCTTCTTAAATGACAATGATTCAGTAAATCTGGACTGAGGCCTGAGGTTCTGTACGTAGAACAAATTCCCAGGTGATGCCAGAGCTGCTGTTAGTAAGGATCTATAACAACCACCATGTTTAATACGTTTGGATAATGAAACAGTGAGACAATGGGATAAGCCCCAAGCTACTAAGCCTACTAGTCACAAAAACCAGGAGTGGAACTTTCCAGTCTAGATCCAAGTCCTTTGAGGTGATAAGATGATTTTCCATGTATATATGAATCTGATCAGCAGGTATTGATTCAGTGCTTACTATGTGTAAGACTGTCAGCAGTCCAGAGGAGGTAGAACTTGAGATGGGTTTGGAAAAATGGGTTGAATTTGGATGAGCCAGTGAGAAAAGTGGCATGAATGTGTGAATACATTAGGTAGAGTTTGACAGACAGTGAAGAAATAACTGGACTTCAGTGGAAGTTGAAGGAAGTAGTGGGAAGTAAGTTCGGATGAACTGACATTAACAGGAACCTTGAGAGTGCTATGAAATTCAAAAGCTGAAACATGTAAGTAAGGAGCCACTGTTAACTTTTTTTTAAAGCAGAATACTCCCGTGAAGGTGATATTTTAAAAAAGGTAGAAGGGAGAGTCTAAGATGAAAAAATCTAGCTAGGAAGCTTTTGCTAAATTTAGAGGATATGTATCATTCGGTGGCATTTGGAATAAAAATTACTGAAAGAAAAATTGGTATTTTTTTCCAGGTATAAGTATTTTTTTAGACTTATTTTTGATTAATGGTATGTTTTTCTCTTTTATACAAGCGATTTTGTTGAGGCGCTTCAGGTGTAGGGGCATGAAGTTTGAGGATAGTGAGATCCAACCTCTTGGGACAGGACAGAATCTGGTTTCACAGTGGCCCAAAACACTGTTTTTCAGTAAATAATCAAAAATCAAAATTCCAATTATTTGCCACTTTTATTTGTCTAGAAATCTACCAGAGAGGCCTTGAACAACAAAAATATCAAGCCATTGTTGAGTACTTTTGGTCAGTTACCTGGAAGGTAAGCATTATTACCTTGAAAAATTACTTAGCTATCTCTTTGTACTTAATCTGAACTATTTTTGAAACGAGGGTATCTTTTGTATCCGATAGTGAAAATGAAAAAAAATGTACCCTTGACCAGGCTTTCAGAGGTGTTCTTGAAGAAGAAATTGTAAGTATATTGTTCTTTATTCACTTAAAATTTTGCTAGCAAATTAATAAGCCATGTTATTTAAAAATGTTTTTTCTTAGATTGAATATTTGATTCTTTTTGTTGAGTGAGCTTGCTGCCTTGTGATAGTGATACAGGAGTTTATATCCTAATTAAGAATTTTGGTAGCACAGGTGCAGTTCAAAGTTTTGGCTTAATAAAACAAGAAAAGGCAGTCTGTTTCACTTTGCTACATAAACAGTGATGCTTCAGATCTTGGTCTCATCAAGGACATTCAGCCTTAGAGGCTGGGATTCCAAGCCATCATTGTCCTGTGGCATCCTTCTCATCAGAAAGCATGCATAAATAACTGAGGCTTCGCCAACCTCAATAAAGAAATTAACCGTGAAAAATGTGATTTTATTTACAATTAGTGGGACTTTTGAAAGAAAGAAAAAATTTCAAGTTTATTCTTGTTCAAGTAAAGGTCAGTGGCCAGAAAGCTAAATTCTCTTCTAATGACCACAATGCAGTGTTCTTTTCTCTCAGAAAAGTCTGGATCAGACACGTTCCTTCCTTTTCTTCAGATATACATTCTCATTGTGAGACTTTGGACAAATTACTTTGCGTTTGTTTAGTTTGTAAGAAGGGAACTACTATTTTACTGTTGTATAAAACAACGCGATTGAACACTCAATAAATGCTGTTTTTTTTTATTATTTATTTATTTTTTGACAGGCAGAATGGACAGTGAGACAGAGGGAAAGGTCTTCCTTTTGCCATTGGTTCACCCTCCAATGGCCACCGCAGCCGGCGCGCTGCGGCTGGCGCACCGCGCTGATCCGAAGGCAGGAGCCAGGTGCTTCTCCTGGTCTCCCATGGAGTGCAGGGCCCAAGCACTTGGGCCATCCTCCACTGCACTCCCGGGCCATAGCAGAGAGTTGGCCTGGAAGAGGGGCAACCAGGACAGAATCCGGCGCCCCGACCGGGACTACAACCTGGTGTGCTGGCGCCGCTAGGCGGAGGATTAGCCTATTGAGCCACGGCACCAGCCAAATGCTGGTTTTTATAATTTTTTATAACCTAAGCACACTCCTTCATCCCCATTAAAACCCTTTCTCACAGGTGTTGATACCCTGGTACATTAATTCCACCAGCCTTGCCTTTACTGGGTGCTATTAATTGAGTTAGGGTCTCAGCACTTCTGTGCTTCATTATCTTGCTAAGGTAACCATTCTCCTGAGACCATTGGGTTTTGAATTAATCACCTGATTTTTACTTACTTGTCATACTTCTGCAGTTACTGATATGTTAATGTTCATTTTTTATATTTTATCGTAGGAAATAGTGTTTACCTTCTGTAAGAAATATTTTTATCCTATATTTGTAAAAAGTTAATGTCAGGATTTTTTGTCAGTAACATGAACTTTTGCCCCTAAATCAAATTGTTTCTTCTCTGTAGATAAATCATTCGTCATGTGAAAACGTTTTAGCTATTATTTCTCTTGCTATTGGGGGAGTAACTGAAGGTAAGAATGTTTTTTTTTTTTAAGTAATCTTGGATATAACATGCTTTATTTAAAACTTTTTCTCTCTACCTATCTGATTTCATTCACTCTTCAGGCCATGAAGTTGTCCCAATCAAATTAGGTCATACTTATTTCTCATCACTATTACACAGTGCACATTTGGTGCTTTCATTTTTTCACTAGTTATTTGATTCATTCAGTAAGCATTGAGCATCTACTGTGTGCCTAATACTGAGCTAACAGTTGGAGAGTCAGTGATAAATAAAACCATCAACTCTCACCTGTAAGGACCTAGTGTCTAATGGAGGAAGCAAATGTATGAATATCTTAACTGTGTTGTAAATACTGTAGTTGAAGTGTGAATGAAATGTGTTTGAAGGCAATAGAGTAAAAGTGACTTTCTAAATCTCAGAATCTAGAGTAATCAGAAAAGCTCTAACAGGAGAGCTGGGATGTGAGGGATGAAAGGTTTATCAGACAGAGAAGGGAATAGCTATGCAAAGGCCAAGTTCAGCATAGCTAGAGGACTGTGGGGAGCAGGAGTGTTGTGGAAGTCAAGAGGAGAATGTCGGGGACCAGATTCTTCTGGATCTGAGACAATGAACTTACCAAGTCTCACACAGACAGTAAGTATAACAGCAAGGATGTATTATAAGACAAAAAAAAAAAAAAAAGTGTGCTTAAGGGAGTAGAGATGGGCCAAAAGCCAGACCTCAAATTGAGGCTGAGACTTGAGACCCCAAATGTGAAAAATGTTGGATTTTTATAAGGGTGGTTATTGGGTAGGGGACCCTTTAGCGTGGCTTTGAAAACACCTGCTTTGTGAGTTGTTTGGTTATTACTGTATCTGTGCATACAGCTTATAAGAGAAGGTTTTTTCAAACAAGCAGTTAGGCTTCTAAAATTTTTGGAGTTTCTTTGGTTGTTATTTATTTTTTTTATTTTATTTTATTTTTTGACAGGCAGAGTGGACAGTTAGAGAGAGAGACAGAGAGAAAGGTCTTCCTTTGCGTTGGTTCACCCTCCAATGGCCGCCGTGACCAGCGCGCTGCGGCTGGCGCACCACGCTGATCTGAAGCCAGAAGCCAGGTGCTTCTCCTGGTCTCCCATGGAGTGCAGGGCCCAAGGACTTGGGCCATCCTCCACTGCACTCCTGGGCCATAGCAGAGAGCTGGCCTGGAAGAGGGGCAACCGGGACAGAATCTGGTGCCCCGACCAGGACTAGAACCCGGTGTGCCGGCGCCGCAAGGTGGAGGATTAGCCTGTTGAGCCACGGTGCCAGCCTCTTTCGTTGTTATTTATACAAACAGCCTCTAAGCTATGGCTTTTGGCCTTTCTTTTTCTCAGCTTCCCCATTTAACCTTTAGGTGTCTCCTGCCTCAAGGGTGAGAGGAAAAAAGAGAATGGTGAGGAAAGAAGTATGAGGGTGGAGTAAGATCTGTTGTAAAAAGCTTGTGTGCTATAATAAGGGGCAGCTATGGGAAAGTGAATTGGGAGAGACTACTGGCAGGAAAACTAGACGGAGGTCTGTTAAAATGGGGCAGTGGCATTGTGGGGCAGTTTTAAGAGGCATATAGTAAGTACACAGTGCCTAATGTTGTAGAAGCTCATTGGATATTTTCAGAGAGAAATGAGAAGAACGTTCAGCAACATTTCTCTTTAACCAGTTTGGGTAAGATACTTGATTAATTCAGATAATATATATGAAAAGTACCCTTTTTTGTTTATTTATTTGGCAGGTAGACTTATAGACAATGAGAGAGACAGACAGACAGAAAGGTCTTCCTTCCGTTGGTTCACTCCCCAAATGGCCACTACGGCCAGCGCTGCACCAATCCAAAGCCTCGAGCCAGGTGCTTCTTCCTGGTCTCCTATGTGGGTGCAGGGGCCCAAGTACTTGGGCCATGCTCCACTGCCCTCCTGGGCTACAGCAGAGAGCTAGACTGGAAGAGGAACAACCGGGACAGAATCGGGCGCCCATATGGGATGCTGGCGCCGCAGGCGGAGGATTAACCAAGTGAGCCATGGCGCCGACCCTGAAAAGTTCCTTTTAATCTATAGTGTTACATACCATTTTATTTTATACTTAATTCCTACTAAAATTTGATCACATATGGTAAAACTGGTCTCCCACTGAAGCTGCAAGCTGTTTTGTGAACTTAAGTTCATAAATTCTGACTGCATTTTTTAAAGATTTATTTATTTGGCAGTCAGAGTTATAGAGAGAGGAGAGACAGAGAGATCTTCCACTTGCTGGTTCAAGCCCCAAATGGCCGCAACAGCCAGGACTGGGCCAGGCTGAAGCCAGGAGCCAGGGGCTTCAATCTAGTCTCCACCATTTTCTGTTGCTTTCCCAGGTGCATTAACAGGAAGCTGAATTAGAAGTGGAGCTGCCAGGGCCAGCACCGCGGCTCAATTGGCTAATCTTCCGCCTGCAGTGCCAGCACACTGGGTTCTAGTCCCGGTCGGGGCGCCGGAATTTGTCCCGGTTGCCCCTCTTCCAGGCCAGATCTCTGTAGCCAGGGAGTACAGTGGAGGATGGCCCAAGTCCTTGGGCCCTGTACCCCATGGGAGACCAGGATAAGCACCTGGCTCCTGGCTTCGGATCAGCACGGTGCACTGGCCACAGCAGCCATTGGAGGGTGAACCAACGGCAAAGGAAGACCTTTCTCTCTGTCTCTCTCCTCTCTCACTGTCCACTCTGCCTGTCAAAAAATAAAAAAAAAGAAAAAGAAAAGAAGAAAAAGAAAAAAGAAGTGGAGCAGCCAGGACTCAAACTGGTGCCCCTATGGGATGCCAGTGCTGGAGATGGATGCTTACCCTGCTGCACTACAGGGCTGGCCCCTTTAGATTTTTATACAAGCTGCATAATAATTCATCCATTCAATAAGCATACTTAAATGAATTTTACAATGCAGCATTCCTTGCCCAGTTCCTTTCAGTTTACAGTGTGTTTAGTTCATTGAGTACCTTGCTATATTACTGTTATAAAGGTGATGTTTTTGACACTTAAAGCTGTGCAAAGTCTACATTTAGAACTTTTACTTTAATTGAGAAAGATGAGAATTTATGAACTTAAACTATAAATAAAGACATGAATGAACTTTGAGTTGGAAAAGTTCCTTCTTGGGAGAGACATGGGACATAATTTCAAATTGTTCATTTTTATTTTTAGGTTGAACTCAGGAGATGTTTATTGTGCTTCTGTTTGGTGTCAGGCACTTCCTATAGTTAAAATATACAATAAGATCAACCCTTGAAAAGTTCACAGTCTGCATTGCAAAGATAATTAGAATATGCTAAATGCTACATTAGGTTTATGCTAGCTGTGATTCCAAAGCATAGATAGGTGCGGTGCTCAAAGATAGCAGGGAGGTTTTTCAGATGGGCTGACGTTTACTGTATGATTTGAAATTTACCCTGTGATAAAGAGGAGGAAGACACTTGAGGCAGAAAAAGCGTTGTAGACAAAACAAAGTATGAGTATAGCACAGTATTCAGGAACTAAGAGGGACATCCAGCTAAGGTTAAGGTAAGCAGAGGGATCATTGTGGAAGCTGGGATGCAGGTTGTGAGTTTTGGGGATTGTGCTGTAACTCCATGGTTCCCAAATTTGCCAGCTCATCACAATGACCAGTGAGTTTCTATTTTTAAAGGCGATTCCCATGCCTTCGCTTAAGTCTGCTGACTCAGGATGTTTTGCATGAAATGTAGAGAATTTCCTTCAGCTCTGTAATTATTAAATGTGCATAAAATGCCAGACTGTACTTTGACTAAGGGCAAGGATTATGCCTCTCAAATAATTTGAATGCCAAAGATGTGGTATCAAAGAATCTCAATGTTGTAAGGGACTTTAGAGGTCATCTAGTCCAATCTCATCTCTGGTCTTGTCTGCCTGCCTGCCATAATTTCACTTAACATAAGCAGTTTTCCAGGTTACTATGATTATCATAATCATTGTTTTTAATTGGCTGCATTATATTCTTTTAAATAACTCAGTGATGACAAAAACAGACTGTGAGCCAAACTGTCTGGACGTGTGTTCTAGCTCTTCTACATAATTGCTCTGTAATTTTGGGCAAGTTATTTAACCTCTGTGTCTGTTTTTCCCCATTCTACAAAATAAAGATAATGATAGGATGTACCTCATAGGGTTATATGGATTAAATGTATAACTATATGTAAAGCACTTAGCACAGCAAACAAAAAAAAAAAGCACTAACTTCAGTAAATGTTCTAGATGTTACCAAGAATTAGATCATTTTTACTTAGTGTGCATATTGAAATTACGTAAGTGTCCCATTTTGGAACTTTCTGATTGCTTTTTTGTTTTCTTCTAAAGTCTTATTATGATTGACAAAGTGCCTCATTTAAGATAATCTTCAGAATTCTTTTTCATAGTCTATTTACAGTTTTAAAAACTTTTAAATTGGCTTGTGCTCCACTTGAAGGTATTTGCACTGCATCTACACCTTTTGTATTATTGGGAGATGTTTTGGATTGTCTTCCTTTGGATCAATGTGACACAATATTCACTTTTGTGGAAAAAAATGTTGCTACTTGGAAATCAGTAAGTGCCTTGGTTTCTTTTCCTGCTGACACTTTTCTGTAGATCCAGAGTTCTGAAGGAAGATCTTTTGCTAATATTTCTAATATTGCTTATTACCAAAAAGTTTGTCACTGTGAAAGAATTATATACTGTGCTTTCTCGGTAGAACCAAATAAGAGCCATGTGTAGAGAAGAACTTCACATGCACATTTTGATTGAGTAGTAAAAATTAATTTAAAAATACATAATTTCACAAATTTAAACGAGCTACTTCATGTTTTCTTAAAAATCTGGAAATATTTCACTGAAAAACCACTGAAAACAAAAGTGGCTTGGTAGATTCTTGGTTTAAGTTAGTGTTCTTTAACATTTAACTTCCTATGACTTGTTGTCAAAGGGGTACAAGAATTCCTGAAAAATAATAATTTCCTTCTTGATTTCAGAATACATTTTATTCCGCTGGGAAAAACTATCTACTGCGTATGTGCAATGGTAAGTAATTCTATGATAAATAATTGTTTTTAAAAATGTACATGGGGAGGCCAGCACTGTGACATAGCGGGTAAAGCCACCACCTGCAGTGTGGACATCCCATAAGGGTGCCATTTCAAGTCCTGGCTGCTCCACTTCCCATCCAGCTCTCTGCTATGGCCTGGGAAAGCAGTAGAGAATGGGCCAAGTCCTTGGGCCCCTGCACCCACACAGAAGATCCTGAAGGAGCTCCTGGCTCCTGGCTTCGGATCAGCATAGCTCTGGCCAGTGCAGCCAACTGGGGAGTGAACCAGCAGATGGACGACCTCTCTCTCTGTCTCTCTGCCTTTGCTTCTTTCTGTGTGTAACTCTGACTTTCAAGTATATAAATAACTCTTTTAAAAAAATGTATATATGGAGGCCAGCGTTGCAGCACAGTGGGTTAAGCCACAGCTTGCGATTCCAGCATCCCGTATCAAAGTGCCAGTTTGGATCTTGGTTGTTCCACTTCTGAATCAGCTTCCTTAGTGATAATGTGCCTGGAAAACCAGCAGAAGATGGCCTACATGCTTTGGGCCCCTGCCACCTGTGTAGGAGACCAGGATGGAGTTCCTGGCTGTTGCAGCTATTTGGGAAACAGGCTAGCAGATTAAAGATATGTTTCCGTGGCTGTCCCTCTCTCTCTCACTCTGCCTTTCAAAAAAATTTTTTTAAATGTGGCCAGAAGGTTAGGAAAATTAGTACCAGTGATAACAGTATAAAGATAAAATAACATATTTTTTTAAAAACCTGATTTATTAATGATTATTTACTTTCCTAAGAAAAATTAAACTGTTCAAGTTCTGAGGTATAAAGCTAATGAAAATTAGAAAAATTTAGTAAAGTTTTCTTATGCTGAACTTTTTTTTTTTTTTTTTAAGATTTTATTTATTTGAAAATCAGAGTTAGAGAGTTTACTTCCATCTGCTGGTTCACTCCCCAAGCGGCTACAACAGCCGTGGCTTGAGCCAGGCCGAAGCCATGGAACCAAAAGCTTCAAATAGGTTTCCCATGTCAGTGGCAGGGATCCAAGCACTTGGGCCACCTTCTACTGCTTTTCCCAGGTCATTAGCAGAGAGCTGGATTAGGAATGGAGCAGCCAAGACTTGAACCAGCACCAATATGGGATACCATCGAAACAGGCAATGGCTTAACCAGCTACACTGCAACACTGGCCCCTGAATTTTTTATTTAAGGTGTTTGTTTGTTTTTTGTTTGTTTATTTGAAAGGCAGAGGGACAGAGATGGAAAGAGACAGATAAAGAAACGTTCCATCTACTGGTTCACTCCCCATATGGCCACAACAGCCAGGTCAGGGCCAACCCAAAACCGGTAGCCAGAACTCCATCTGCATCTCATACATAGGTGGCAGAAGCTAAGCTGCTTGACCCATCTTCCACTGCTTTCCCAAGCACATTAGAAGGGAGCCTGGGCAGCCAGCATTGTGGTATAGCAGGTAAAGCCACTGCCTGTGACTCTGGCATCCCATGTGAACACCAGTTCGTTTCTTAGCTGCTCCACTTCCCATCCAGCTCCCTGCTAATGGCCTGGGAAAAGCAGTAGAAGATGGCCCAAGCATTTGGGCCTATGCACCTAGGTGGGAGATGGGATGAAGCTCCTGGCTTCAGCCTGACCATTGCCACCAACTGGAGAGTGAACCAGTGGTTGCAAGATCTCTGTCTCTCTCTCTTTCTCTCTCACTCTGATTTTCAAAATACGTAAATAAAACTTAAAAAAAAAAAAAAAAAAAAAGGAGCTGGATAAGAAATGGAGCAACCGAGAGACTCAGACCTGTACTGTGATAAGGGATGCAGATGTTGCAGGCAGCAGCTTAACCTTCCATGCCACAAACTGGCCCCATGCTGAGTGTTTTTTATTACTGCTTTTTAGTACTTTTATGTGGCAAATGCTCCTGACAAACTCATTAAGAAGCTTAGATGTAGTTTTAATAAATGTTGAATGATCTTTCCTCTGTAATGTTGGTTTCCATATATTGTTAGATCTCCTAAGAAGATTATCTAAATCTCAGAATACGGTCTTCTGTGGACGAATTCAGCTCTTTTTGGCCAGGCTTTTTCCTCTATCTGAGAAATCAGGTAAGCTTTTATATACTAAATAAATTCTTTTCCACATCTCAATGGATTAAAATCTGTCATAATGAGGAAAATGGTCCTAAAAAGTTGAAAGTTATACAAAATGGCCACTTTATTTCCTTTTACTTATCCTAGGATATATTAGTTAATTCTGAAGCAGAATCACTGATTGTTTAAAGTTCATTAATATGCAGCTGAGTTACTCTGAAATAATGTAGATGTGAACTATGAGGTCTGTTTTTTATTTCATAACATAAGCAAATTTTTCTGTTTTCATTTTTTCTCAATCACTGCTTTTTTAGCCATATTTACCTCCTTTCATTTATTTTACAGATTTTTACTATGAAATGGAGTACTCCTATAAAAAAGCGCATAATCAAATATGTCCTGTAATTACTTAGCAGACACTTGTGTAAACACTGTCTAGCCCCAGATATGGAATGTTGCCAACTTTCCAGAGCCTTCCTCTTCCCTAATTTGTTCAAATATGCCAGATTTTAATATCACTTTGCTTCACTTTTCCCTTTCTGAATATTGAGCTCATATTTCCATCTGTTGTGAAGATTAAAGTATGTGAAGAGCCATGTAGCAAGACCTATAGTATGTGAAGGGACTTTAGAATATTCATGGAATTAAACCAGGCTGCACGTTTTCCATGAACTTTTTGAAGACTTGCCTTGTGTGTTAGTGGTGGTTTTTTTTGTTTTTTTGTTTTTTGTTTTTTTGTTTTGTTTTGTTTTTTTGTTTTTAATTTTTTTGACAGGCAGAGTGGACAGTGAGAGAGAGAGACAGAGAAAGGTCTTCCTTTTGCTGTTGATTCACCCTCCAATGGCCGCCATGGCTGGCACGCTGCTGCTGGCGCACCACGCTGATCCGAAGCCAGGAGCCAGGTGCTTCTTCTGGTCTCACATGCGGATACAGGGCCCAAGCACTTGGGCCATCCTCCACTGCACTCCCAGGCCACAGCAGAGAGCTGGACTGGAAGAGAAGCAACCGAGACAGAATCCGGCGCCCCGACCGGGACTAGAGCCCAGTGTGCTGGCGCCGCAGGCAGAGGATTAGCCTATTGAGCCGCGGCGCCGGCCGTGTTAGTGGTTTTTACGTGCTTTCTTTTTGTTAATCTAAGTCTGGCTTTTTTTCCCCACTTATCTTATGTAATTGGTATTAACACAGATTTACTACTTGTGTTCCTGACCTTCCATCTATTATTATGTTACCCTGCAGGTGTATGTTTTACCTGCAAAGTCTATTTCTCCTTTATTCTTTTTTTTTTTTTTTTTTTTTTTGACAGGCAGAGTTAGACAGTGAGAGAGAGAGACAGAAAGGTTTTCTTTCCGTTGGTTCACCCCCCCAAATGGCTGCTACAGCTGGCGCACTGCGCCGATCCAAAGCCAGGAGCCAGGTGCTTCCTCCTGGTGTCCCATGCGGGTGCAGGGCCCAAGCACTTGGGCCATCTGCCACTGCCTTCCCCGGCCACAGCAGAGAGCTGGACTGGAAGAGGAGCAACCGGGACAGAATCCGGTGCCCCGACTGGGACTAGAACCCGGGGTGCCAGCGCCGCAGGCGGAGGATTAGCTTAGTGAGCTGCGTCACCTGCCCTCCTTTATTCTTAAAGAATGTTTTCAGCAGACAAAAGCTTCTGTGTTGATACCAGATAGAGGAGTTAATCTCACCAGAAATAATCTTTACTTTCTCTCTTCCATTATTCTATAGACAAACCAAAACTCTAACTCCTTTAAAGATAATCCGATTTTTTTTTTCTGTGCTTTTAAGATTTTATTTAGTTTTCTTCAGTTTTATGGTGCTGTATCTGTGCATGAATTTCTTTTTATCATGTGGGCATCCTCAAACTGGATTAGTATTTTTCATTCAGTTGGCAAAAAATTCAACCATTTTCTTTCCAAATATTATGTATGCCTTTTTTTCCTCTTTCCAGATCTGCAGTTAAACATCCAGTATACCATCTCAGTGTGTTCTCTGTTTCTTAATTTATTACTCTTTATGTACTTTAATTTGTTTGTCTCTTGGCAAGATATAGTGAAAACACATTTTTCTTATCCTTAGTACCTGTTGAAAGACTAACAATATATCACTAAAGATAGCTTTATATATATTTATATATTAATGTTATATTTTTAAGTTTTATTTTTAGGGGTAGGGGCTTGGTGTCACAGTTAAGCCCCTGCTTGGGATGCCCACATCCCATATTGGAATCCTTGGTTTGAGTCTTCGCTACTCTGCTTCCCATTTAGAGTTCCTGCTGGTGCACACCTGGAAGGAAGCATATGATACCTCAATTACTTGGATCCCTTCCACCCAGTTAGGAGACTGAGACTGAATTAAGGGCTCTCAGTTTTGGCCTGGCCCAGCCCAGGTTGTTGCAGACATTTAGAGAGTAAACCAGCAGATGGAAGATCGATCCCGCTCTCTCGCTCTCACTCTTCCTCTCTCCTCCTCCCCCTCCCTCTCCCTCTCCCCACCTCTCTCACCCTCTTTTCTGTCACTCTACCCTTCAGAAAGTTATTTTTTAGTTGTAACCACTACTCTAACAAACCAGATTGGAATTTAGGTATATTTTCTTAAAGTCTTTTAACTTTTTTTTCTCCTTTTCTTCCCCCCCCTTAACACTTCGTAGATCTTTAACATTGACTGCAGTATACTCTAAGATCAAGAAAGAGCCATTTTATATGTAATTTATCCATTAAATGTTTTGTACACTGTGACTGAGATTTTGAACTCTCAATGAAAATCTACTAAGGATAGAATTATAGTGTGTGCTATATTAAGTAATAGAAAATAGGGGTATTTTATGTAGCCAGCATGGACTGGTTAGCCAAACAAGCTCATTTACTCTCTCAATGTCTTGATGTAGCAGCCTAGCTTTAAAAAAAAAAAAAAAACCTTTTGAAATAGTTTCAGACTTAAAGAAAAATTGTGAAGATAGTTTAGAGAGGACCCAGACACCCTTCACTTACACTTAACATCCTATGTAACTGTGGTACACTTACCAAGCTAGGAAGTCAGCATTGGAACCACATTCACTGTTAACTACAGACAATTTTTGGATTTTACCAGTTTTATCACTGCCTTCCCTTTTCTGTTCCAGGCATCTGTGTTGAATTTGGTTGTCATATTACCTTAGTCTCCCCGGTTAGAAATAGCTCCTCAGTCTTTGCTTTCCTTTCATGACTTGACACTTCCAGAGAGTGCTGGTCAGGCTTTTTTGCAAGCTGTTTTTCAGTTTTGATTTATCAGATATTTTTTCATGATTGAGATTATGGATTTGGGGGAGAAGACCACAGAGGGAGCTGATGTACCCTTCACAGATCACCATTTTGGTGTGGTCCTTGTAAATCTTCCTACTGGCAATATCTTGGATGAAGTGATTTAAGTGGACAAATCCTGTATTTCTCTGCTGTAAAGTTACTATTTTACTCTTTGTAATTAATAAATATTTGGGGCTGTGCAAGTGCTTTTTCCCCTTAAACTTCTGCCTGCTAATTTTAGTTTTCATCAGTCTATCTTTTCCTATAATAATTACAAGGGTGTCCTGGTGTTAATTTTCTATCCCTCTCATTCCTTCTGTATTTATTAATGGGATTCTTCTGTAAGGAAGAATTCTCTATTCTTCAGTTACTTTTTAGATTAGTCAACTATTTGTGAATGAAGTCACGGGTATTTCTTTTATTCTCTGGATTATAATTCTATAGTTTCATTATTTTTGCTCAAACTGTTCCTGTTTTATTGGCTGGGAAGTTGTTTCAGTCAGCTTTTCATCACCATCACAAAATACCTTAGGAAAGCTCGTTTAATGAGTAAAGAGATTTATTTTAGCTCACGATTCTGAAGGTTCAGAGTCCAAGTAACATGATGCAGGCTTTGACCCTTGCAGGGCTCCATGGTAGATTAAAGGACCTTGTGGTAAACTATGGAGGAGAGTAGTTGACCCCAAACTCAGTCTTTTACAACAACCAACTCCTGAGAATGCTTTCTGAGGGCACATTCACAGTGAACTAAGGATCTTCTAAAGATTCTACCACCTGGGGACCAGGCCTTTACCACAGGGACCTCTGGGAAATATTTAACATTCAAGGCATAGCAGAGGGACACGCTTTTGTCACAGCAGTTAGGATGCTGCTTAGGACTCCTACATCCCATATCAGAATACCTGGGTTTGAGTCCTAGCTCCTCTTCTGATTCCAGCTTCCTGATACACATTCTGGGAGGCAGTAGATGGCTCCAGTACTTGGGTCCTTGCCACCTACATGGGTGACCTAAATTGAGTTCCTAGCCCCTGGTTTGGGGCTGTTGCAAACATATGAGAGTGAACCAGCAGATGGAATATCTGTCTCCATCCCTCTCACACTGCCTTTCAGATAAGTTTAAATAAATAGATAGTAAACAAATCATAGCAAAGTTCTTTGATTTTCCTGGTGTGAGAAGACTATTCAGGCAGATCTTTTATTTTCCCTACTGTTAGAATCATCCAGTTTTCTAAAGAGCCTAGTTTCTGTTTTGTTTTGTTTTTTAAAGAATGATAGTTGAAACCAAGATCTAGGCCTTAAAGTGCTCAGTGCTTCTAGAATATCACTACTTCTAGGCTCCCTCAGTAAACAACTAGGAGGCCAGCACCGCGGCTCACTAGGCTAATCCTGCGCCTGTGGCGCCGGCACCCCGGGTTCTAGTTCCGGTTGGGGTGCCAGATTCTGTCCCCGTTGCTCCTCTTCCTGTCCAGCTCTCTGCTGTGGCCCAGGGGGTGCAGTGGAGGATGGCCCATGTCCTTGGGCCCAGGAGGAAGCACCTGGCTCCTGGCTTCAGATCAGCGCAGCACGCCGGCCGCAATGCACTAGCCATAGCGGCCACTTGGGGGGTGAACCAGTGGAAAAGGAAGACCTTTCTCTCTGTCTCTCTCTCTCATGGTCTAACTCTGCCTGTAAAAAAAAAAAAAAAAAAAAGTGAACAACTAGGAAAGATGTATGTATACTAACCCATGTACATATTTATATTTCTGTATCTGTATAGATTTTATAAATGAACAGCAGCAAAAACTGTAAGAGCATACAGATACCTCTGAGTTTTGTCCAGCACTAGTAGACTTGTTTATTTGTTTGTTTATTTTTTGACAGGCAGAGTTAGAAAGGTCTTCCTTTTTCGTTGGTTCACCCCCCAAAATGGCTGCTACAGCCAGCGCGCTGCGCCTATCCGAAGCCAGGAGCCAGGTACTTCCTCCTGGTCTCCCATGCGGGTGCAGGGCCCAAGCACTTGGGCCATCCTCCACTGCACTCCTGGGCCACAGCAGAGAGCTGGACTGGAAGAAGAGCAACCAGGACTAGAACCCGGGGTGCAAGCATCACAGGCAGAGGATTAGCCAAGTGAGCCGCAGCGCCGGCCGACTTGTTTATTTTAATATCTTTCAGTGACCTGGTTCTCATTAACTATATCTAACGAATTTTTTAAAGCACCCTCTCTTTTTGATAAGTATAATTTATATTTGTGCTTTAGCAAATTTAAGTTACTCCTTATTGCATTCTCTAGAATTGTTCTTAACTAATTATGAATAACAAGGATCAACTATTTGTTACATAATGTAAGTAGAATACTGTGCATTCTAAAGGGCATATTGAAGACGTAAAACTATTTGAAAATCAAGTGTAGAATGATTTCTTACTTGGTCTTTTGTTTAGTCACAGATTTAGACTTTATGTGTTTGGGTTATATGACACCAATTATATTCTTACATGTTTAGGTGTCAATTTGCTTTGAAATCTTTTTTTTTTAAAACTAGGTCTTAACCTGCAGAGTCAGTTTAACCTGGAAAATGTCACTGTTTTCAATACCAATGAACAGGAAAGCACCCTGGGTCAGAAGGTGAGACTGAAAATGAAATCTTCCCACAAAACATGTTTGTACTTTTGTTACTAAGATAATTCGTATGAATGGGCCTCTAAATGATAAAAAATTAAAAGATATTTGGTTATTTCTTTTTACAGGCATAATATGTATTCTTTGTAAAAAAAAAAAAAATATTTTGGAGTAGCTATACTGTTCTGTTTTGCTTTAGATTTTATGTATTTGAAAGAGAGAGAGAGAAGTCTTCCATCTGCTGATTTGCTTCCCAGATGGCCACAATGGCCAGGGCTGGGACAGGCCAAAGCCAGGAGCCAGTTTCTTCTAGGTCTCCCACATGGGTATCAGGAGCCTAAGCACTTGGGCCATCCCCCACTGTTTTTCTCTGGCACGTTAGCAGGGAGCTGGATAGGGAGTGGAGCAGCCAGGACGCAAACCAGCACCCATATGAAATGACGGCACTCCAGGTAGCTTTACCCACTAAACCACAATGCTGGCCCCAGAATAGCTATTCTTTTATTAAAGTGAATTAAGAGAGTAGCTGTGGGGTGGGTATTATGGTGCAGTGGGTTAAGCTGCCACTTGCAATACCCACATCACATATTGGAGTGCTGCTTCAAGTCCCAGCTCCTTTGCTTCCAATCCAGCTTCCTGCTATGCATGTGAGAAAGCAGCAAATGATGATTCTAGTGCTTAACCCCCTGCGGCCATCCACATGGAAGACTTAGATGGAGTTCCAACTTCTGATTTGGGCCTGGCCCAACCCTGGCTGGCATTTGGGAAGTAAATCAGCAGACGTAAGATCTTTCTCTGTCTCTCCATTTCTCTGTTGCTCTGCCTTTCAAATAAATAAAATTTAACAGTAATAATCATAATGTAAATTATGGAGTAGCTGTCCTTTCTAACATTGACCATTTTCACATGCAAAACACATTTCTGTAAATACACATTACTGTAGTCATGCATAGCATTATTTATCCAACCTTTTAGAACTTGTTGTGTCTATGTACAGATATAGGTCATTTTTTTCCCCAAGTGAGATCATACAATGCATACTGCTCTTAAATGCATTTTCTTCTTTTAACTGATGTATTTCTGCAGTGGTGCATTAATCTTGGGTTTTTTACTGTCTCCTCTGTCTTTGAATAGATATATCACAGTCACCTCTCAATGGATATTTAGATATTCTGTAATCATGAAAGATTGTTAACATTACAGTGGGATAGTACTATATAAATCATTACTAAAATATGCTGTTATCGCCTTAGGGTACATTCCAACAAGTAGAATTGCTGGGTATGTGTGCATATTTCAGATTTTGATAGCTATTGCCTGGTTACTTTTCAAAATGATTGTACCTTAATACTACCACCAGTGACAGAGAATGCCTGCCCGTTTTCTGCAGCCTCAAACCAACACTAGGAATTATCAAGTTTTTTTTAAATCTTGGCTTAGTATAAATACTGGAAAAGTCTTATTTTAATTCACATTTCCTTGATTATTAATAGTGTTGAAGGACTTTTTAGTAACTGGAATTTATTTTTTCTTTTGTGAATTTCCTATTTATATCACTTGCCCATTTTACTATTGGATTGCTTTTGTCATTGTATATATATTCAAAACAAATAGCTGTAGAGCCTTTATTCCCAGAGAGAATCCATTGACCATGTTTTGAGAAACTGTATCTTTGTGACATGTATTATTTCATTGTCATATTGCTCATGAGTTCTTGGATCCTTGTCACAGAACTCTTATTGCCTTAAAGGTTAACTATAGGTAGTTACTATGACTAGACGTCTTTGAAAACAGTTGCTTAGCAGTGTGCAAATGACATATTATTTTAGTGTTCATCTTCTGCTTCATGACTGCTTCATAACTAGCTGTATATTTTTTTCAATTTAGCACACAGAGGATAGAGAAGAAGGAATGGATGTAGAAGAAGGTGAAATGGGAGATGATGAAGCTCCAACAACTTGGTAAATTCTTAGAGCTTACGGTTTTTTGATTTACAAAAATAGTCCTTTAATGAGTCATCAAGTTCTGAAGTAAGGATATAGACAAGGAGGAAGGAATCATGCTTATAGCTTTCTTTCATTTGTAACTTTGGTGTATAGTAAATGATAAATTCCAAATCACTGATAGTGCAGACATTTCATTGTTTATATAGTTTAACTTTTGCATAATCCCAGTGTTTGAAAAGCCAACTACAGGCAATCTTTTGAGCTCCTCCCCTTCTCCCTTTCATTAAACTTGTGGACTTCTTACCTGTGGGTATTAGACTAACTTTTAATGAAGTAGCAATAATAAGAAACCTCCTTTCCATTTCCTCTTCCCTCTTGCTCTTATTACTGTTTCTGATCTCATCTTCTTTAGCCTTGTGCTTTTTCTCCGAATAATTTCCTCTGTGCTAGTTAAAAGCAGTACGGAAGAAAAAAGGAAGGTATAAAGGTATACTTTTTTTCACTAGTACTCTTCCAAATGTTTTGAGGGGATGAAAGTTATCATTGGTTGTTGCTGAAAGAATTTCCATTACTCTCTTCCAGAAGGTAAGAGCAGATTCCTTTGTGTGTATAGGGAGATGTAGTCCTAGCATCTCAGATTTCAAATTCAAACACATCTCCCCAAAAGAAAGAAAAGAAATAGTATGTCTCCAGGTTTAGTTCTAGTATTTCCCAGTGATAGGATTGAACAAGTTCTAAACTCCGTACAACTCAGTTTTACCATCTTTAAAATGTGATAATGTCACCTATTCATTATAGCTCTTTAAAAGATGAAATAAGATGATCAAAAATGATCTAATAAGGCACTTGTTAGTTATTACTGTAATTGTTGGTTTTTTTTTTAAAAAAAAGGTCGTCTTTTTTTATTTATTTATTTTTTATTTTTTGACAGGCAGAGTGGACAGTGAGAGAGAGACAGAGAGAAAGGTCTTCCTTTTTGCCGTTGGCTCACCCTCCAATGGCCGCCGCGGTAGGTGCGCTGTGGCCGGCGCACCGCGCCGATCCGATGGCAGGAGCCAGGTGCTTCTCCCGGTCTCCCATGGGGTGCATGACCCAAGGACTTGGGCCATCTTCCACTGCACTCCCTGGCCACGGCAGAGAGCTGGCCTGGAAGAGGGGCAACCGGGACAGGATCGGTGCCCTGACCGGGACTAGAACCCGGTGTGCCGGCGCTGCAAGGCGGAGGATTAGCCTAGTGAGCCGCGGCACCGGCTGTAGTTGTTGGTTTTATATGTAATAGTAAACACTTAGTGTTTATTCAGTGTCAGTAGATAACTATTATTAACTATGGTTAGTATGTTTTTAGCAACCTATTCATAGACATTATGAATAAAACGTAGCAAAAGCTTGACTTCAGTCACTTAAAAGTTGTTATTCATTACTTATTTGTAGCAAGATTAACATGCTTCAGGTAGTAGCTGTTACTCCAGCAAAGTTAGCATACTTTATTAAGCTTTCTAAATGAGTTATCTGACATTACACATAATTGACTGCCATTGCAATCTAGGTGGATACTACATGATCGCAAGTCACTTTTGAAAAATAAAATGCACAGATCTTTGTGGCAATTGTTTCATTGCAGATTAGGAAATTTTTCAGTTACTTCCAAGATCACAGTTTTGTTGCAGGTGGTTGAAGTTCTCAAAAATGGAAATGTGCGATACCCGATAGGTTGCTCTGCTATAAACATGTGTATTTTTTCTTGAATTTATACGCCAATTGTTATAAATTTTTAAAAAATTATTCTTCAAAAAGATTTTAGGATATTGAATTGTAGTTTGTGATCTTTTTTAAAAAGATTTATTTATTACTTATTTATTTGAAAGATGGAGTTACAGAGGTATGGGGGGGTTTTCCATGTGCTGGTTCATTCCACAGATGCCCACAGTGCCAGAGCTGGGCCAATCCAAAGCCAGGAGCTTCGAGCTTGAAGCTTCCTCCACATCTCCCATATGGGTGCAAGGGGTCCAAGGACTTAGACCATCTTTCATTGCTTTCCCAGGCACATTAGCAGGGAGCTGGATCAGAAATGGAACAGCCAGGACTCAAACCAGCAGCCATATGGAATGCTGGCACTGCAGGCAGTGGCTTTACCCACTAATACCGGCCCCTCTAATTTTCACTTTAAAGCTCTGACTATTATGTTGTTTTCTTTGAAGTGACATGCCCACTTTATTTTTAATAAAATGTTGACTAATTGCCTATCTAAAGTCATGATTTGTCAGTAAGAATGATTTTATGTTAACGGAATTAACTAGTCCAGTTTGCAGTACAGACATTTGCACAAGTGCTTAAGCAAGACAATTTTCATTCTCTGATTTGCAGCACAAGTGTTTATAATTTCAGCTCAGTCCATATTTTAGAATCTAAAAGAAATGTATTTGAAGGACTGGCGTTTTGTAACATTGAAACTGCAGCTTGTGATGCTGGCACCCCATATGCCACCACACCAGCCCCCTTTGTTTGTGATCTTAATATGAATTAGATTGTTAGATGGAGATTTTTTATCAAATATGCTTTCATATGTTTTACTGAAATACTTTTCCTCGGGCTGGCATTGTGGCACAATAGAGTAAACTGCTGATTTTAACACCATATTAGAATACCAGTTCAAGTCCTGGCTATTCCACTTCCAGTCGCACTTTCTGCTGGTATTCCTGGAAAAGCAGTGGAGAGAGAATGGCTCAAGTAGCTGGGCTCCTGTCACTCTTGAGGGAGACCCAGATGGAATTCCAGGCTCCTGGCTTCACCATTGCAGCCATTTGGGGAGTGAACCAACACATGGAAGATCTTTCTCTATCACTCTGGCTTTCAAATAATTAAATAAATAAATCTTAAAAAAAAAAAAAATACTTCGTTGGGCCAGCGTTATAGCATAGCTGGTAAAGCCACCACCTGTTGCACTGGCATCCCACATAAGCATGGGTTCATGTCCAGGCTGCTTCACTTCTGATCCCTTCTGGTGGCCTGGGAGGGCAACAGAAGGTGAAATAAATAAACTTTAAAAAACAAAAAAAATTCTTTTTTCTATCTGAAATCACATGTCTTTAAAATTTTTTGTAAAAACTATATTTTCAACTAGTTATTTTATACTATTTTAAATCCAAGGAAACTAAGGTATTTTTCTTTAATTTATTTATTTATTTGAAAGTCAGTTACACAGAGAGAGGAGAGGCAAAGAGGGAGAGGTCTTCCATCCAATTTTTCACTCCCCAGTTGGCTGCAATAGCCGAAGCTACACCAATCTGAAGCCAGGAGCCAGGCGCTTCTTCCAGGTCTCCCATGCAGGGAGCTGGTGGGTAAAGCCACCACCTGCAATGCCAGCATCCCATATAGGCACTGGTTCAAGTCCTGGCTGTTCCACTTCCAATCTAGCTCTGTACTATAGCCGGGTAAAGCAGTAGAAAATGGCCCAAGTCCTTGGGCCTCTGCACCTGCATGGGAGACCCTGAAGAAGTTCCTGGCTCCTGGCTTCAGATCAGCCCAGCACTGGCCATTGCAGCCATTTGGAGAGTGAACCAGCAGATAACAGAAACCTCTCTCTCTCTCTCCTTTCTCTCTCTCCCCCCTCCTTCTCCCTCTTCTTCTCCCTCCCTCTCCCTCTCCGTCTCCCTCTGCCTCTCTCTGTAACTCTGTCTTTCAAATAAATAAATAAATCTTTTTTAAAAAAAGAAGTAGAAAGATCTAAAAATAGCAATCACTTGGGTTGGAAGAAGTCTAAACTATTTGTTTTGACATTAAAAAATAAAGCTAATAAAGTCACTACAGAATGGGTTTTTTTGTGTGTGTGAAACTAACTTGATAAGTAATATATTTATCTCATACTAGAGTTTCTTACCCTGGTGTACTAGTTATAATTCCTGGGACTTTTTTTTTTAAGAATTATTTAATTGAAAGGCAGAGTGTGAGAAAGCAAAGGAGAGCAAGAGACACAGAGATCTACCATTGGCTGATTCACTCCCAAATGGCCACAACAGCCAGAGCTCAGCCAAGCCAAAGCCAGGAACCTGAAACTACACCCCGGTCTCCCACATGGGTGACAGGAGCTCAAGTACTTGGGCCGTCTTCCATTCCTTTCCCAGGCATCACAGCAACACGACAAAACTGGCCCCAATTCCTGGGGCTTTTAACATATTATCAGATTAACCTGATTTGAAATAACATTGAAGTTATTTCTTCTCATGTCAAAATCTGGAGACAAGCAGTCCAGGACTAGAGGAGCTAATCTCCCACTCAGTGAGATTTTCTAGGCACCCAAGTTCTTTTCTTTCTTCTTCTTTTTTTTAATTAGTTAATTTTATTTATTTGAAAGACAATCACAGAGAGAGAGAGAGGGAAAGACAGATCTTCCATTTGCTGATTCACTCCCCAAATAGCCACAGTGCTTAGAGCTGGGCCAGGCTAAAGCCAAGAGTCTGGAATTCTATTAAGGAGTCTCCCATGTGGGTGGCAGGAGTCCAAGTACTCTGACCATCTTCTGCTGCTTTCCCAGGCATAATAGCAGAGAAACTGGATCAGAGGAGCAGCTGAGATTCAAACCAGGGCTCAAATAGGATGCCAGCATCCCAGTGTCAGCCCCTCCTAAATTTTTGTTCCATTGTACCTCATTGTTTGGCATTTTACTGTGCTGCAAGAAGGCTCACTCTCATGTCTGCATGCTGGTCAGCAGGAACAGAAAAGGGCAAGTGGTAAAACATGGCCCAAAAGTTGCACATATGACTTCTACTCCCAAGCTGAATGGTCAGAATTGAATCACATGGCCATATCTGGCAGCAGTAGAAGTTGGGAGACAGTCTTTAATTTTTTTAAAGATTTATTTATTTATTTGAAAGTTAGAGTTAAACACAGAGAGGAGGAGAGGCAGAGAGAGGTCCTCCATCCGTTGGTTCACTCTCCAAATGGCCAAAGCTATGCCCATCTAAAGCCAGGAGCCAGAAGCTTCTTCCAGGTCTCCAACGCCCGTGCAGGGGCCCATGGAGTTGGGCCATCTTCTACTGCTTTCCCAGGCTATAGCAGAGAGCTGGATCAGAAGTGGAGCAGCCAGGACTCGAACCATTGCCCATATGGGATGCTGGCACTGCAGGCGGCAAGCTTTACGTGCTACGCTACAGTGCTGGCTCCGACAGTCTTTAATTCTTAGTAACCATGTGTGCAACCAGAATTCAGGGACTCCATGAGTATAGTTAAAGAGCCTCTATTGGAATCTATGAGTCACCTGAAATTGCATGTAAAAATTTATGTAATTATTTGTGACTGTGCGCTTTTCTAGAGAAAGAAGGCAGTGCTCTCACAATTCACTGAAAAGAGTTTGTGACCCAAGAAAAGTTAAGAATATTTAGAGGGGCCGGCGCCATGGCTCACTTGGTTAATCCTCCGCCTGCGGCGCCGGCATCCCATATGGGCGTCAGATTCTAGTTCCGGTTGCTCCTCTTCCAGTCCGGCTCTCTGCTGTGGCCCGGGAGGGCAGTGGAGGATGGCCCAAGTGCTTGGGCACCTGTACCCGCATGGGAGACCAGGAAGAAGCACCTGGCTCCTGGCTTCAGATTGGTGCGGCACCGTCCATAGCGGCGATTTGGGGAGTAAACCAACGGAAGGAAGACCTTTCTCTCTGTCTCTCTCACTGTGTATAACTCTACCTGTCAAATAAATTTTTAAAAATAAGAATATTTTGATATTTGATATCTTTAATGTAACTTTTATTTTATTAGCTCCATCCCAATTGATTACAACCTGTATCGAAAATTCTGGTCACTTCAGGATTACTTCAGGAACCCTGTGCAATGCTATGAGAAGATTTCATGGAAAACTTTTCTTAAGGTGAGTTGCCAATCACAGACTATCAGAAACCCAGTATAGATAGCTAATGGCAGACTAAAAACTAAATTCTTGTCCACCTTAAATTTTTATATCTATTTTATAATATACAAAGCTAAATTGTAAATTAATATTTAAACCAATAATTTTATGGAGTATTTTCTAAGTAACTTGGGGATTTAAAAATTGATTATAGCCCTTTTTTTAATATTATAGTGATTGTTGTCAACATAAATTGGTGATTTTTTTTCTGCAAAATACATTCTCTATTTGCACAAAATTATTTTTGTTCTCCTATTAAAACAGGGGTCTGCAAACTGGCCTTGCCAAATCCAACCTGCTGCTTTGTAAACTTTGTAAAAAAAGGTTTATTAGAATACATCCATGACCATTCATTTAATCTTCAGCTGTGTTCCATCCAAATGACATAGTTGAATAGTTGAAGTTGAGACTATGTGGGCCAAAGAGTCTAAAATACTTATATTTTACAAAAAGTTTGTCAGCTCCTGTTTTAGAACAGTCCTCTATGTTCATTTTTCTTGAGCAGTTGTTATCTTTTTCATCATAATTAAAATCCCAGAAAAACAGATGGCTCATAAAGTAGCATAGTGTGGGCTGCTGTTGTGGTGCAGTGGGTTAAGCTTCCACACACAACACCAGCATCCCATATGAGCTTCCAGCTGCTCCACTTCCAACCCAGCTCCTTGCTAATAGCCTGGGAAAGCAGTGGAAGATGGCCCAAGTCCTTGAACCCCTGCCACTCACATGGGAGACCTGCATGAAGTTCCAGACTCCTGGCTTTGATTTCACCAGGCCCGTTGTTGTGGCTGTTTGGAGAGTGAACCAGCAGATAGAAGATCGATCTCTCTCTTTGCTTCTCTCTGTAACTCTGCCTTTCAAAAAACTATTTTTCAAAATGTAACATAATGTTTATTATGTTTTCTAAGTTGAATTTTTTAACAATTTTTATTAAGAAAAAGAGGGAAAAAGAGATTGAACTCCCATATGCTGGTTCAGCCCCAAACACCTGCAATGGCAGGTAGAGGTCCAGGACACAGCTGAAAGTCAGGAACTTATACCTTCACATCTGTGGATTCAACCAACTGCACTAGAACATACTGAGGGGGAAGGAACTGAATGTGTATTGAATAGGTATAGACTTTTTTTCTTGTTACTACTCCCTTAAAATACAGTGTAACTATTTATGTAGCATTTACGTTGTATTAGGCACTATATAAGTTATCTGAAGGTGAATTAAAGTTTATAGGAGCATGTGTATAGGTTACATTCAAAAATGGTGCTATTTTACATGAGGTACTTGAGAATTCACAGATTTGGTATCTGGGTGGCATTTTGGAATCCATCCCCAGCAGATACCAAGGAACAGCTCTTTTCTCAAAAACATTCCATTCTCTGTATCCTTTACAAACTGTATAAGAAAGCATGTTTTCAGCCGGCACCGTGGCTCAATAGGCTAATCCTCCGCCTGCAACGCTGGCACACCGGGTTCTAGTCCCGGTCGGGTTGCCAGATTCTGTCCCGGTTGCCCCTCTTCCAGGCCAGCTCTCTGCTGTGGCCCGGGAAGGCAGTGGAGGATGGCCCAAGTGCTTGGGCACCTGTACCTGCATGGGAGACCAGGAGAAGCACCTGGCTCCTGGCTTCGGATCAGCGCGATGCGCTGGCCGCCACACACCGGCCGCGGCAGCCATTGGAGGGTGAACCAACGGCAAAGGAAGACCTTTCTCTCTGTCTGTCTTTCTCACTGTCCACTCTGCCTGTTAAAAAAAAAAAAAAAGAAAAGAAAGCATGTTTCCTCTGGAGTAGACCGTTTAATCCTACTTTTACAGTACGATAAAATCTCATACTAAATCGTTGTTACTACTTTTTTGCTATGATGATTCTTGTTTAATATGCCTCACAATATACATCTTTGATTCATTGAGAGTAAATTCTAGATATTTTCAGAAAAGTACTAAACAAATTTTTGGTACCAATACTAAATAGAACTAACTGATGTTTTTACTTTGCAGTATTCTGAAGAAGTTTTAGCGGTTTTTAAAAGTTATAAATTAGATGATACTCAGGCCTCAAGGAAAAAGATGGAAGAATTGAAAACGGGAGGAGAACATGTATATTTTGCAAAATTTTTAACAAGTGAAAAGGTATAAATATTTCTTTTTTACTAAGCATAATAAGAAATTTTCTCCTTTTTTCTATTTGATGGCCTCTTCAAATTAAGGGCAATAGAATTGTTTCTTTTAATTGGAACTGATAAATGTTAGTTTGCGAATCCCATTTCTTCCTTGCACAAGTAGGACTAATATGATTTCAAAGGTTAAAGAGGTTTTACAGTGAATCTGTTTTACAGACATACTTTAGAATACCTGTAGTTTAATTTCAAGTGTGTATATATTTTAAACTTGATTAGGATTCAGTGTGTGCTTGTGAAAATATTTTGTGATTAATTTATCATTTAGGTACAGATAAGGATTTTGAAAGTTCCCTGTTAATCTTATTTATACATTTTAATAAGTATATTTTGTTCAGATTTAAAGGGTTTTATAAGTTTTCTGGTCAAGATGGCATACCGAGTTTGTTTCAGCTCACTTCCTTTGCTCCAAATACATAGCCATGACAGGCAAAATATAAAAAAGAAAACCAAAAAAGCAAAGCTGGGCTTCCAGAAACAAGATAAATGTCTTCATGGACCTGAAATATCAAGTAGTAATTGAAACTGAAGCTGTGGCCTGTTGAACTCTTTCCAGAGTAGGTGAAGGCACCAAGAGTTTGGCTACAAATAATGGAAATCAGATGTGCTCCATGTGGAACAAGGGGCCAGAGCCAGATTCACTGCTCGAAACCAGGGACTGGGTGAAACTTTACCCACTTAACATAAAAATACTGCCAGTCCTTTTCCAGTGGCTGTGCTTTTATAAGAAGACCTGAAGTTAATGAAGACCCAGCTTTATGTCCATCTGCTTGTTCAGTGTCTAGATTGTAGTCTCCTCTGGGTGCTCATGAAAGAGACGCTCCAACAAGTCATCATAAGATTTTTCTAGACTTGAGTCTAGGGCCCTGGTGAAGGCAGTTGCAAAGCTGCTAGATAGGGAAGGATGTACAGAGGGAAAAGGAGGAAGTAAGCAAACATCCCAAAAGAAAAGCCTCCTGCTCAAAACTCTCTGATAAATTAAAGTTCAAATATCCATAAAGAAATCCAGTGAAGGAACTTCAGCAGAATCGGCTATTGGGATATATGTGTATCTATTCCTGGTGAACTATACAGCCTGATCAAGACTTTGTGTATGTTGTGGGTACTCAGAGCTAATTGAGATAGCACCTATTGAAAAAGAGCAAGAAATACAGCAAACAGGCAGAAATGAAATAGCCTTTTAATTGAGAGTCCTGGAAATCATTGAAACCAAAGCATAACACCCAAAATTAAACTATAGATTGGACATAGATGAAGAAAACTACTGAATTGAAGATAGTGATAACATCATTCAGCATGTATCTCATAGAAATAGTTTTATGTTTTAGTGAAAAAGCAGTTAAAAGCCGTGGTGCATTTCTCTAGTAAGTTTTCTGAAGAACAAAATTGAGGGAATGGTATAGAAACTGCACTGAAAATAATTCAAGGAAATATCAGTCCTTCAGATTAAAAGTGTGCTCCAGCTAATCAGGAGGAATAAAGAAAGTTAAACACACATTTCAGTACTTCATGCTGTAGCTCCAGGGATACAGAGGAAGAAGGAAAACCTTAGTCCCCAAAGGTAAACAGAGACACATCCTGGGAAGGAATAGCAGTTTGTTGCCAGATTTCTGATAACAGCCATCAATACCAGAAGACTGCAGAGAAATGAAGTGCTGAAAAAAAATAACCATCAGTGTAGAATTTTTTACCCAGCTAAGTGCATTCAAGACTCTGGATATAAGAAGGACATTTATTTTCAAAGGCTGGGAAAAAAATCTGAAAAAACTACTAATGGATGTTCTTCAAGAGGAAGGAAATTAAATCCATAGGAAAGGAGTGGGATACAGAAAGCAGTGGTGAGCATAAAAATTGAAAATTGTGATGAGTTTACTGTTATAATAGCAAGTTTATTAACTGATTTTTTTTTTTTTTTTTTTTTTTTAAATTTTTTTTTTTTTTGACAGGCAGAGTGGACAGTGAGAGAGAGAGACAGAGAGAAAGGTCTTCCTTGGCCGTTGGTTCACCCTCCAATGGCCGCCGCGGTTGGCGCGCTGCGGCCGGCGCACCGCGCTGATCCGATGGCAGGAGCCAGGTGCTTCTCCTGGTCTCCCATAGGGTGCAGGACCCAAGTACTTGGGCCGTCCTCCACTGCACTCCCTGGCCACAGCAGAGAGCTGGCCTGGAAGAGGGGCATCCGGGACAGGACCGGTGCCCCGACCGGGACTAGAACCCGGTGTGCCGGCGCCGCAAGGCGGAGGATTAGCCTAGTGAGCCGCGGCGCCGGCCTATTAACTGATTTTTAAATTTAATGTGAAACAGCTAGATGACAATATGAGGAGGGAAAGCAGAGATTTAATGAGTAATTTTTTTTTTTTTTTTTTTTTTTTTGGACAGGCAGAGTGGATAGTGAGAGAGAGACAGAGAGAAAGGTCTTCCTTTTTGCCGTTGGTTCACCCTCCAATGGCCTCTGCGGCCGGCGCATCTCGCTGATCCGAAGCCAGGAGCCAGGTGCTTCTCCTGGTCTCCCATGCGGGCGCAGGGCCCAAGGACTTGGGCCATCCTCCACTGCCTTCCCAGGCCATAGCAGAGAGCTGGCCTGGAAGAGGGGCAACCGGGATAGAATCCGGCGCCCCAACCAGGACTAGAACCTGGTGTGCTGGCGCCACAAGGTGGAGAATTAGCCTGTTAAGCCACGGCGCCAGCCTTAATGAGTAATTTAAACTCACTGCATTCTGTGTGATCTTCAAGGAAGACAGGAATCTGAATAACTTCAGACTTTTTATGTATGTTAAATGGGTAACCACTAAAAGAAACTAACCTGTAATTCTCAGCAGAGACTAAAAGGGTGGGGTTTGGGGGGGATCTAGAGTGCTTTCAAAATCTAATATCAGCAAAAGGGGAAGAAAAGGACTAGAAAGTAAGGTAGAATTAGTGTCAAACATGTCAGTAATATCACCTAAGACTGATTTAATTCATGTAATAAAAGAGATCATCAGATTGGATCTTTAAAACTTCAGATATATTTATTTATTATTGGTTGAAGAAAAAATCCAAAATTTTTACCCTATGTAGAAGATAGGAAGACAGGGCCAGCACTGTGGCATAACAGTTAAGGTCGCTGCCTGCAGTGCTGGCATCCCATATGGGCAGTGGTTCAAGACTTGGCAGTTCCACTTCTGATCCAGCTCTCTGCTGTGGTCTGGGAAAGCAACGGAAGATGGCCCAAGTCTTTGGGCCCCTGCACCCACATGGAAGACCCGGAGGAAGCTCCTGGCTTCGGATCGGCACAGCTCTCGCCGTGAACCAGTGGGTAGAAGACCTCTTCCCTCCACCCCCGACTCTCTCTGTCTCTCTCTGCCTCTGCCCCTCTAACTCTGCCTTTCAAATAAATAAATAAATATTTCCAAAAAAAAAAAAATGGGAAGAAAATATCAAAGCTGAAGTGTCAGTTTAAATATGTCATCAGGGTAGAAAAATTATAAAACAAAACACTCAGTAATAGTTATATACATGAGTTATAGGATGCATTTCTCAGAACATGACAAGTATTCTAAATTCTGGGTGTCTTAAAAAGTTTTGTTGTTGTTTTGTTTTTTTTTTTTGGTTTTTTTTTTGTGTTTTTTTTTTTGTTTGTTTGTTTTTTGGTTTTTTTTTTTTTTTTTGTACAGAGAACATTCCTAAAGGATGTTTTAATAATGGGTAACAGGATTAAACATTTTCAGAGATATCTTCACATTGGATTGTAACATTAATGCTGCTATATCATTCTTCATTTATTTTATCAGACATGTCTTTGTAATAGTATCTCCTAGCCAAAATCCTGTGAGCTTTCACTAGCAGTTTGGAGAGCATGAGTTTTTGCAGTTAAGTGCTGGAATTTATTAATTAGTGACTTGGAGGACATTAAAACAGCTTGGAGAAACATAAAATTCACAATATGAAAAAGAAAGCTCAGAATTATACTAAAGAGGTTGTGAGGCATGTAGTGTTTTGCATATTCAGTTTCATTCTTTGTTGCCTCTTAAGCAACAGCTTTTAAGTTTAGAACCCTTTTTGTATATTTTTCATATTTCTAAGTATTTTCAGTGTTTTCTAATTAATATCCAAGTGAAAATAATTAGAATGCATTACCCACAGCATGAAAAACATGCTGCATTTTATGAACTGTGCTGCTCCACTGGAAGAAGCCACCCAGCATCTCCATACCTTAAAATACCTTTTATGGTATTTTAAATCTCAGGGCTCCCAAAATGGCCATTCTACCAAACTACATGCCAGTTTTTAGTCCGATGTTACTTTTAACTTTCATCTGAGGAAGTAATGGGAAAGCTGATTATTTGCAGAGACATAAGTGCTTTATTACTTGCTGGTAAGAGCTTATTAAAGTGAAATCTAAATGATTATTTGGAGCAAAATTTTTTTAAAAAATTTTATTTATTTGAGAGACAAATGGAGCTCCCTTCTGGTTTACTCCCCAGATGCCCACACTGGCTGGGGCTGGGCTCAGCCAAATCTGGAAACTCAGTCTAGGTTTTCCATATGGGTGTCAGGAACCCAGTTACTTGAGCCATGACTGTTGCCTTCAGTGCCTGCATTAGTAGGAAGCTAGAGTCAGGAGCCATAGCCAGGTAGGGAACCTAGGTCCTCCAACATAGGATGCCGGTGTCTTAACCACTAGGCTAAATGCCTGTCCTTGGAGCATAATTTTATAGCCTGTCATTTCATTGGTTATCACTGTAGACAACCTGTGATCCTGTCTAATGAGAATGTTAATATCCAGAAGCATTATGTTTTGCTTATATGAATATTATCAAATTTTTCCTTAGGGAAGGCCAAGAGATGACAAATGGCAAGTATGATCCAGCTTTATAGTTAAGAGACTAGCCAGTTGCAGCAACTGGGTAGACATGGATTTTGCAAATAAAATCAGTGTGTTTTGAAGTTACCATACCTTCTTTCTTAAAGACATTTCCCCCAGAAACAAAGTGGCACTGTAATTTTCAAGGACTGTTGTTTTGTGCTGCCTGGGGTATGATAGCAAACTCTGTCCACAACGATACAGTTCCCTGGCTAGCATACCAGTAACTGATAATCCAGGGATATCAGTCACCAACTGCAGTGCTGAGACATTTGTATACACAAGGAGAAAAGAGGGAGATGGAGCGGTCTTCCATCAGACGGTTCACTCCCCAGTTGGCCGCAATGGCCGGAGCTGTGCTGATCCAAAGTCAGGAGCTTCTTCCGGGTCTCCCACGGGGGTGCAGGGACCCAAAGACTTGGGCCATCTTCTACTGCTTTCCCAGGCCATAGCAGAGAGCTAGATTAGAAGTGGAGTAGCTGAGTCTTGAGCCAGTGCCCATATGGGATGCCAGGGCATTAACCAGCTATGCCACAACAGTGGCCCCAGTCTTTTTTTTTTTTTTTTTTTTTTAATAAAGATTCATTTACTTATTTGAAAATCAGAATTACAGAGAATAGGCAGAGAGAGAGAAGTCTTTCATTTGCTGGTTCATTCCCTATCTGCTGGTTCACTCCCCAGTTGGCTGCAACAGCTGGAGCTGTGCCGATCCAAAGCCAGGAGCTTCTTCCAGGTCTCCCATGTGGGTGCAGTGGCCCAAGGATTTGGGCAATCTTTTATTGCCTTCCCAGGCCATAGCAGAGAGCTGGATTGGCAGTGGAACAGTTGGGACTCAAATGGCAGCCATAAGAGATGCCAGCACTGCAGGCGGCAGCTTCACCTGCTATGCCACAGTGCCAGCCCCTTGAATTAGTCTTAATTTTGCTAAGATAACTTATCAATATGGAAAAATTAAAATTCAGTCCATATCAGACCTTGAACAAAGATAATTCTATGTTAATTGAAAGTCCAAATGAGGAAAGCAAAACTTCTAAACATTTAGAAAAAAAATGTGATATGTAATTGAGGTATAAAAAGCATAAATCATGAGAGGAAAGATAAGAGGTAGTACTGAATTGTAAAAATCTCTAGTAAATGATACTATGGACAAAGTGAAAAGACCAGCCACATTGTAGGGGAAGACATTTGCCTATTATATTACTGGAAAAGATCATTATTGAGAATATCCCATTGATAAAATGCAAGCCAACCAAATGGAAAACTGGAAAGATAATATGAACAAGTAACTTCTACAGATGGAGAAACCTTAATGGCTTATAAAAGATACTGAACATCTCTGGTGGAAATAAAATGATACGCAAACAACCATTTCACACTTAATCAAATTGGCAGAAATTAAAAAACCTGATAATGGCATTTCAAAGGTATGGAAAAATGAGAATTTACACATACACACAAAGAAATCTATGAGAGTACTTCAGAAAGTTTGTAGAAAATGGAATTAGACGATTATTTTAAAGGGCCGGTGCTGTGGCGAGCGGTTAAAGCTGTCGCCTGCAGTGCTGGCATCCCATATGGGACCTGGTTCTAGTCCCTGTTGCTCCTCTTCCAATCCAGCTCTCTGCTGTAACCTGGGAAAGCAGTGGAGGATGGCCCAAGTCCTTGGGCCCCTGCACCTGGGTGGGAAACCTGGAAAAGGCTCAAGGCTCCTGGCTTCAGATCAACACAGCTTTGACCATTGTGGTCATTTGGGGTGTGAACCAGCAGAATCGAAGACTTCTCTCTGTAACTCTGTCTTTCAAATAAATAAAATAAGTCTTTAAAAAAATTATTTTTGTGCAAAAAATTTTCAAAACCCATGAACAGTTTTTTCATACTATGCATTTTCCATGAGCTTTTTGAAGTATCTTCCGGCATGTAACTGGGTAGTGGTACATGAATGCTGTATTACTTAACTATACCTCTGAGTATTTGAACATTGTAATTTAAAAATTGGATAATTTATGATGACAATTAGATTTTAATTAATGATAATGCTCTGAATACTGTTTTCCAACACAAATTTTTATAGTATTTATAGAAATGGAAGATTTCTTTAGTTTCATCGGAAATATTGTTTACATGTGAAATTGATTGACAGGCACATAAGAATGAATAAAAAGGATAGTTTTACCCTTTTTTAGCTTTAGAGTAATATCAGGAATGTAGAGGCCTGAGCAAGATGTGTAATAAAAGCCAAGAACAATAAAAGGCCCTTCGTTCAAGAAACAAAGACATTTACAAAGAAGTGCTTGACCAATGACATGAAATAGTATAATTTTTAAAATAATAAAATTGAAACTATAGAAAGAGTACACTTGACTATGTCAGTTTTAGTCTCAGCTGTCACCGTGTACCCTGTGTGATCCTACTTAAGAGGTTTAATTTCTCTGGGCCTAGTTTCCTTAGGTATAATGGGAAGTGATTGACTTGAATGAATACACCAGTCCCTTCTCATTTCTGATTCAGTGTCTGTTTACTCCTTTTAATCCATTGTTTCTATCAAGAAAAAGTATCTTCTAACATAAGAAATAAATGTTGTAAAGAGGACATAAAGACAAAGGTAGCGCTTTGGCTTATCTCTTCAAGCCAGGCGTTCAGACCATTCCAGGCCTGTTGAACTACTTAAAAGTTTTTTGGTGGCCCAGTCTCTTTCTTTCTTCCTGTGTACTCTCCAACTTGAGATTTGCTCCTGTTGTGTTTAATTTAGATGCTGCTTTCTTTTGGAAATCTTTCATTATGATATTTAAATAGTGGAGCTTCTCATTGGAATTAGCCCACACTGGAGAAGAACAGGCTTTGTGAGGAAAATTAATATGTTTGATTTCGTTCTTGAAATCTGGTCAAGTGTTAGTTGAACATTCAATTAAAGATGTGAAAGCTTGTTGTGTATAGAAATCAGGAGATCAGGGGTGAGATCTAGGTTGAGGCTTGGGAGTTACCATCTTGAAAGTACTAATTAAAGCTGTAGGGTAGATGAGATCAGCTAAGAAGGAAAGTGTAGATTGGAAAGAAAAGAAAGCATTGAACTGAATCCTGAAGAAGACATTTCAGAAAGGAGGAAGAGGGAAGGGGAGAGGAAGATTGAATACAGTGAAATTACAAAGAAAAGAAGCAAAGCATGAACTAATGGAAGTCAAGCTTAGCAAGTAGGCTGAGGACTATACAAAATGTGTTCATTGGATTTCACAACAAATCATTGGATGATCTTGGCAGAAACATTTGGAGCAATTAGTGAATAACAAAGCAGATTGTAGTGCAAATTGGAAGCAATGAATGTATCCTTTTTTCTCCTTTTTTCAAGAAATTTTGCTATTAAAGGGAGGATAAAGTGAGGATGTGAGATATCTTTGAGAGAAGTTATGTAATGCTAATAGGCATTTCAAAGAAGAGACTGAAGCTGCAGGAACTGCCCAATAACTAACGAAACTGAGTTCTTAAGAAGATTGGGATGTCCCGAAGAAGGATTAGTGGTAGCAATGAAGATTGTGAGAGAAGGAAATGAGGAAAACAGAGGTAAAGGTGCAGCTGATTTATAGCTGTGGGGATCAAGAAAATAAATGATTTCCAATTTAATGAATTGTTCTCCTCATTGAAGACAGTGGTAGTTACCTACTGAAAGTAAGAAGGGAGTAGTAAGTAGTGTTCTGTAAGTAGAAAAGGTTTGAAAATGTTGCTGTCGAGAATGGGGAGAGAATATTCTTGAAGAAAGAGAGGTTGGTAGTTAGGGAATAGGAAGCTTGTTAAGATAACAACATAGCAGTTGTACCTTCTGCATAGCTCTGTGATTTGGTATATTCTTTCAGACACCTCTACTTTCAACCCACATTGGAAGACTTAGGGTTGGTGTGGCAATGATTGTCATTTTATCCAAAGTTACTATATGCTGAGTAGATGGGACAGAATTATGGGACAAGAATGTTGAGGAAGTTGGAGAGAAAATGGTTGAAGAGAGAACCATGAAGTCTAATCCAGGAGGAGGCAGACTTAGAGCCCTCAGCCAAATCTGGTTACCACCTGTTTCTTTTATTATTATTATTTGTTTACATTCTAAGTGCTTACAGAGGTACCAGCATGCTATCCATAATATGCTTCTTAGCCAACAAAGCCTAAATACATTACTATTTATTTGGTTCTTTAGTAAGTCTGTTGACCTCTTACCGAGACTAAAACAGGATTATAATGAAAAGATATGACTAACAGGCAGAGAATAGAGTTCAGGGGATGTCAGGTCTCAGTAATATCCTAATATGCAAATATTATGTATATTGAGAGCAACTGAATGAGATAGTGGGAAAGATGGGAGGTTGTAGAGAGCTGGGTTTGTGAGTTAACAACTTCAGTGGTGGGATGGCTATGCTCACTAGGACTAGCTGAGGCCACATAGTGGGTGGCCAAAGCAGAGGGGACGTGACAGTGGAGTTGATGTGAGCCTCGATTGAAACAAGAAAATCACACAGGAGTTGGAGGAAAGGAAGACTGATAGCATGTTGTTCACATTTGCCAGCAGTGGGAGAGTTAATATGGTAACTAAGAGAATCAAAAATTCAGTTTCTAAAGGTGAAAGAAATCTGACCAGAAGCTGAGCATATCTTTTAAGACATGCAGGAGTCCTAACAGCAGCAGTAAGGAAGGGGTTTCCAGTGACTAAAATGGTTAGTGCCTTTTAGGCTGTATAAACAGATAGAAACATACCACTTAAGGCAGAGCCAGTGGAACTTGGAAAATTTGAACCTGAAGCTAGTGCCAAGGCTCTAGCTGTTAGGATTCATGCAGAAGAAGGTGGCTTCCATCTGTTGCTCTAGGGCTAGAAGGCAGAACCAGCACGAGTTGGTCAATAGAAACATCAGCTTTCCTTCAGTGCTTGATGGACATAATCAGAATGACTCCCCTTCCTCACTGGTGGCTGTTGTTACAGTAGGGCCAGCCAGATGCAGAGCTCTTGAAGAAGCTTCCTCATGAATGACCTACAAGTCCTTTCTGATCCACAGTCTGTGGCAGTACAAGTATGATGCAGTTTTCTCTGAAATCTGACCGTTTAATTCACAGATGATTCTCCACCTCTCATTCCTTGTTGAGAGCACCTCTGTTGCAGGCACTTTGTAAGAGGGTCACCCTGGATGTTAATGCGTTTTTCCAAATGGACCTCCCCTTTAGCCATTATTTATATGCAAGACAGTTTGGCCACCAACATGAATATCTCACGGCATAAAATAAGGAATCAAAATGACACCTATGCTGCTCTGCCTTGGGCGTGTACAGTAATGCCTCACAGGCAGTGCACTCTCAAAATATTTTTTTGGTTGAATTGGAAACTTCCATTTCTATAGTAACATAATGTGTATCTTTAGGCAAAACTTATTTTAATGTGCTTTTTTGTGTGTATGTGCTTGTTTTTTGAGTAGTTGATGGATTTACAGCTGAGTGACAGTAACTTTCGTCGACACATCCTGTTGCAGTATCTCATTTTATTCCAATATCTCAAGGGGCAGGTCAAATTCAAAAGGTAAGTTAATATTGGTAGCAAGCAGTTTATAAATAGCAGCAAAGAAAAGGACTTGTTGTAATTTTTTTATGTGTCGCACCCATTTGATATTAAGAGCTCCATCCCTGTAATACTTCTGTTGCAGCAATGTATAGCTGATTGGGGGTTTTTAAGATAGTAGGATATCTGTTTTAAGGAGCAAGTGTTAAACACACATACTCTCATATAAGTCTTTCCTACTGAACTTCGTGCTTCTGGGGAATTCTTTATTCCTGGGTGGATGGAGGTCTCTGCTACAGATTCCCATTATTCCCTTCTCAACTCACTCAGACCTCCTTCTAAGCTAACTTGCAAACTAAGCCATTAATCTCTCACAAGGTGTGAAGCCATTTAGGACATTAAAACTGAAAGAAGCAAAGAAAATGCTTGAAACTAAGAGGGGTTCTAGTTTCCTTGGTGTGTCACAAAACCTCATAAGGATCTCTGTATCTGAATGCTTCCATCCAGAACAGACCATTTCCTTTTGTCCTGTCCATGTGGAATTGTAACCTACTGTTTCGTGACAGTATTTTTGTTTAGTACACAAAGAAATTCAGTATTTATTATATAAGGGACCTCACTTTACTACTTCCTGGGTTTCAATCCAGTGTTATCACTTGCTGGCTTCAATACATTGCCTTCAGGCTTTTTTTTTTTTTTTTTTTTTTTTTTTTTTTTCAAGATTTCTTTGGGGCCAGCTCTGTGGCACAGCAGGTTAAGCTTCCGACTGCAGTGCTGGTATCCCATATGGGCACCAGTAAGAGTCCCAGCTGCTCTGCCTCCAATCCAGTTCCCTACTAATGTGCCTGGGAAAGCAGTGAAAGACAGCCCAAGTGCTAGGATTCCTGCACCCACATTGGAGACCAAGAGGAAGCTCCTGGCACCTGGCCCAGCCCTGGCCATTGCAGCCATTTGAGAAGTGAAACAGCAGATGGAAGATCTCTCTCTAACTCCGATTTTCAAATAAATATTCAGTTTTTAAAAAATTTATTCATTTAATAATCAAAAAGCAGTTAGCAGAATGAGATATCTTCCATCTGGGTTCACTTCCCAAGTGCCCACAACAACCAGGTCTAGGCCAAGCTGAAGCCAGGATCCTAGAACTCCATCCACATCTCCCAAGTACTTGGGCTTCCTTCCTCTGCTTTCCCAAGCACATTAGCAGGCAGCTAGATTGGAAGCAAAGGATGCCAGCATCACAGGCAGTGGCTTAACTGGCTGCACTCCAATGCCAGCTCCCAGACTTGTAATTTTAACGTAGTATATGGTAACATTTAACAATCTTTTTTTAAGACTGACCTACTTATTTGAAAGGCAGAGTTACTGAGAAAGAGAGAGAGAGGTCTTCTGTCTGCTGGTTCACTCCCCAAGTGGCCACAACAGCCAGGGATGGGCCAGGCCAAAGCCAGGAGCCTGGAACTCCTTCTGGGCCCCCCACGTGGGTAGCCTGGGCAAATGATTGAGCCACTATAGTCTCTGCTTTGTGAGTACTGTAGTAGTTGTGAGAAGTCAATGGTTGAGCTCAGTCCTGCAACATGGTAGGCTATCCATAATTTCTGTATAGCACTGAATGCACAATGACAGTTCAATTAATGGCAAGTAATAACAAATGGGTTTGCTTGTGGCCTTTTTTCAGGTTTCGGCTTTTTTTATTCATTGTATTTTGAATGAGTTTTAAAGGAGTAGAGCATGCCTGTCTGAATGTGTATCATCTATAGGAATGTTAATATTGTCCGAGGGGCTTTCATCCTTCCTTAAACTTACTTTAAGAAACATCTGTTTTGGTCATTATATGATGTTTTATTATTCCTTATATCCCTTATATCCTCATGTCTAACCCTCTTGAGGATGAAATGTAGAGTTTTCTCTTAAAATGTCCATCAGTGTTGACACTTATTTACAGTATCACTAACCTGTACGTTATATACCTTATGTTTCCTCAAGACCATAAATAAATATCGAAATTGAATAGACATTGCTGTAATGCAGGGCTTTTATTGCTTTGTTCCCTAGTTCAAACTATGTTTTAACTGATGAGCAATCACTCTGGATTGAAGATACTACAAAATCAGTCTATCAAGTAAGTCCAACATGCAACAAACCCATGATTGAAAAAAATGGAAATTTAGAATTTTCTTTGTTTCAGCCCCAAATAGGAAAATAAGGATAAAGTTAAGCTCAGGTACAAGACCACAAACACTTCTTGGTTCTCTGCCTACAAACCACTTCTATGATGCAGAAAGTTGTTGAAAGCTTAGTATATTCTTTCTAATCACAGCTACTATCTGAAAACCCCCCTGATGGAGAAAGATTTTCAAAGATGGTAGAGGTATGTAATTTATATTTTACTTAGTCATCTTAATACCAAGTAGAATTTCATAGGGTTCTGTTATGCAAATATAATTTGTTTTTATCAGCATATATTAAACACTGAAGAAAACTGGAACTCATGGAAAAATGAAGGCTGCCCAAGTTTTGTGAAAGAAAGGTAAATAAATACTCATATCTTGTGAAAAAGGAGGCAATCATTGAAAAATACAGTTTGACCTGATTTTTTATCATGTACAGATGCATATGCACATTTCACATATTAAATGTAAAACTCTTTGGTTTATTAAGTTCCCAGGCCAAATAGATATATTAATTATTGAAAAAATGCTATAAACTAGTCCTTATCATGTACAGATGCATATGCACATTTCACATATTAAATGTAAAACTCTTTGGTTTATTAAGTTCCCAGGCCAAATAGATATATTAATTATTGAAAAAATGCTATAAACTAGTCCTTGTATTTGCCCTTCTTCCTGATGAGTGCTCTACCATAATATGAAGTTTTCATCTTTAGGAAGAAAACAGCATTACTACATTTTCTTTAATTCCTTCTCTGCTGTCCATCTGTAGTTCCAAAAATAGCTCATATTTTGTTCTCCACAGAACATCAGATGCCAAGCCCACAAGAGTAGTAAGGAAGAGAACAGCTCCAGAGGACTTCCTAGGGAAAGGACCCAACAAGAAAATTCTTATGGGAAAGTAGGTTAAGTTGTCTTTGTATGTGGGATGTTCTTTCTTGTATATTTTGAAAATGTTATTATAAGAATTCTCCACTTGTTCCCATGCAAATATAATAAGGATTTGTATTTGGTACCTACACAGATAACAAAATCAAACCCTGTTGGTCTGTAGTGTCTGTTGTGTGCGTTCATGCAGCAGATAAACCTTCAGTTTGTCTCTGGCTTTTAGAATCCATGGCTATTGGCTCTTGGCTATGCCGTTTTTTCCCCATGTCACAGACAGTGGAATTGTTCAGATTGATACAGCTCACTTCTGGTTGTTAAAGTTGTTAATTAAGGTTTATTTAGTAAGTCCTTGGTAAAAGTCACAATGTAAAACAGGAAGGAGTGATCAGAGTTCAAGAATGTTAGGGAAGAAGAGACTACACTTTTAAGTCAAGCATGCTTGTAAAGTATGTAAAAGAAATAATAAATATTGTAAGCCATTTAAGAGGCAAAAAGGTAAATATAGAAAATTTTTGTTATGTTAAAGGTACCATAATGCGTGAGTTCTGTTACCTTCCAGTATGTAGTATTCATTGCTTTATACTATGCTTGAATATTTTTAGGAAAAAGAATTATGTCATCAATAAATATATATTCATGTTAGAAAATTTGTTAATGCCAAAAATTAAGTAAAACTCACACTATCACCTCCCAAAACACTTGTTATTTGCTTTTCTGTTCAGTATTAAGGCATATTGAGGAAGGTGTCTATAAAATATTTATTTATGCATCTGTGTTTTGTAGTGAGGAATTAACAAGACTTTGGAATCTCTGTCCTGATAATATGGAAGCCTGTAAATCTGAGACAAGGTAAGTTTACAGTTTTTCAAATAAAGTGTTGCTTTTCTTAGATGTTAAGTAGAATAGAATGGAGCCTTTTTTCACCTGTTACCATAGCTCAAAAAAAATATAAAAGCTTTTTTGGTTGACTTTTGGCTGTGAAGAATAGGACTTCTTACCATAAGAAAGCAGAAGCACAAATAAAATAATTTTTAAAATCACAAGAAAATAAAGACCCACCCAAAAAAAATCTGAACTAAAAACCAGAAGAGCTGATATGGTTGCTCCTAGTTAGGGAACAGTACAGATGAATCCCAGTTTTGGGAACCAGGTAACTTGGGTATGAGTAAGGGGAGAGAGATTAGAAACCTGCTCTGATACAGTCTTAGGGTTTAAATTTCTACTACCAGAAGTATAAGGAGCCCCCAAACTAAGCCAGTGAACTAAAAGGTCCCGCCGGCGCAGCGGCTCAGTAGGCTAATCCTCCGCCTTGCGGCGCCGGCACACCGGGTTCTAGTCCCGGTCTGGGCACCGATCCTGTCCCGGTTGCCCCTCTTCCAGGCCAGCTCTCTGCTGTGGCCAGGGAAGGCAGTGGAGGATGGCCCAAGTGCTTGGGCCCTGCACCCCATGGGAGACCAGGAGAAGCACCTGGCTCCTGCCATCGGATCAGCGCGGTGCGCCGGCCGCAGCGCGCCTACCGCGGCGGCCATTGGAGGGTGAGCCAACGGCAAAAAGGAAGACCTTTCTCTCTGTCTCTCTCTCTCACTGTCCACTCTGCCTGTCAAAAAATAAAAAATAAAAAAAATAAATAAATAAAAGGTCCCTCTTCCTGGAGGTTGTACCTTCACCTTATGCCACCTAATGTTCCAACAGGTGAAAGCAGGAAAAAATAAGTTCACCATGCATATTAAAAAATCCTAAGAAACAGTTCATTTACCATGAGTAAATATCAGGTAGATCAAGCAACAGGCAGTTCAAAAAACAAAAATGTCAGACGAAGAGCTATAAAATACTTACATTTCAGATGGTTAAAGATAAAATAAGGCAAAGTCCTTTCCAAAAGGAATGGGTAAACATGAAAAAGCAAGTAATATTTGTAGAAATGAGAAAATATAGTCATTGAAATTACAAAACTTAGCTTAAGTGGGGGACTATACACAGTAATGATTAAGAAAGCAGTACAGGAAGAACAAGAGTTAAGAACGAGGAGGTCCAACAAACATAGAATGGCAGAAGGAAACCACAGAGAATGGGAATGAGGCAGTCACTGAGATGATGACTGAGGACAGGCAGTAATTCTTAGGTTCAGGGATGTATCGACCTGGGGAGGGCATTGAGCCTAGTGGTTAAGGTGCCCACATCTTGTGTTCAGGGTACTTGAATCTGATACCCAGCTCTGGCTCCTGACTCCAGCTTCCTGCCACGGAGAAAATGGAAAGCAGCAGTGATGGCTCATATATTGGGTTCCTGCCACCCACATGAGAAAGGTGGTTTGAGTTCCAGGATCCTGCCTGCCCAGCCTTGGCCACTTCAGGCATGTGAGGAATAAACCAGTGGATAGGAGCACACATTCATATTCATTCGTATTCTCTCTCTACCTGTCAAATAAATAAAAACTTTTTAAGTACAGGCCTTATGTAGGATAAACTGAGTAAATCTCTATCTATACACATAATAGAGTCACCAAAGAGAAAAAATGAAATTTCCAAAAGAAAAAAACTAAACAGCCAACTTCAAGAACAAAAGAAGTCAGAAGACAGTGGAAGGAGAACTTCAAAGTGTTAAGAGAAAACAACAACCCATAATTCTATAACAGTCGTGGTTAGTTGACTGGCTAAGAAATATTTATTTTCATAGTATACTGTGAGTTTATCATCAACAGTTCCTACTAAAACTATGATAAAGGAAGATTAAATCCCAAAAGGAGGAAGACATTGCAAGAAGGGTTGTTTTGCAAAGGCAGTGGTAAAAAAGAATAGATCTTGTTACAAATTCACTGTATAAAATAGTAATAATTATTTATTATACTAATATACTAGTATACTACTTTTATTAGTGGTAGTAGTAATTACTAATTAGGATAGTAATTATTTAATAGGGTAGGACTCCAAGTGGCATGTAAGACAGGAGGGGAGTGATCAGAACTGAAGAATGTGAAGAATGAAGACAGCTCTCAAGTAACTAAACTTTTAAGTATGTGAAAGAAATATATGGGGCTGACATTGTGCTTTAGTGGGTTAAGCCACCATCTGCAGTGTTGGCATCCCATATGGGCACTGGTTTGAGTCCCTGCTGCTCCACTTCCAACCAAATTCCCTTTTAGTGCACCTGGGAAAGGAGTGGAGGATGGCCCACGTCCTTGGGCCCCTGCATCCATGTAGGAGACCCAGAAGACACTTCTGGCTTTGGCCTAGCCCAGCCCCAGCTGTTGTGACCATTTGGGAAGTGAACCGAAGGGTAGAAGATCTCTGTCTTTCCCTCTCTTTGTGTAGCTTTGCCTTTCAAATAAATAAATCTTCAAAAAGAAAAATATTTTTAAACTAATTGAGGGTAGGGGCTGGTGCTGTGGCGCAGCGGGTTAAAGCCCTGGCCTGAAGCACAGGCATCCCATATGGGCGCTGGTTCTAGTCCCAGCTGCTCCTCTTCCAATCCAGCTCTCTGCCATGGCCTGAGAAAGCAGTGAAAGATGGCCCAAGTCCTTGGGCCCCTACTCCCACATGGGAGACCTGGAAGAAGCTCCTGGCTCCTGACTTCAGATCGGCTCAGCTCCAGCCATTGCGGCCATCTGGGGAGTGAACCAGTGAATGGAAGACCTCTCTCTCTGTCTCTGCCTCTCTCTGTAACTCTTTCAGATAAATAAAGTAAATGTTTAAAAAATAAATAAATAAATAATAAACTAATTGAGAGTAAAAAGGTAAATAGAGAATTTTAGTAATCAAAGGAAAGGAGTAAAAAAACACAAGAAACAAGTAATACAAAGCAAAAGAGTTAAAACAGTCTTTTCTCTGTTGTGCATGTTCTCCTGTAACTGCCTTCCAGGTAAATAACTAAATCTTAAAAAAAAAAAAAAAGATTCGAAAAGGTTGAATAAAAGATGCACTAGGCATTGTTATCAAATAATAGAAGGGTCTTAAAAGCAGATTATTAAAAATAAAGCTTGATCAAATGTAAAGACAGTTTTTTTGCTGATGCCCCTGGGAAAGCATTGGAAGCTGGTCCAAGTGCTTGGGCCCCTGCATCCATGTGGGAGATCCATAGGAAGCTCCTGGCTCCTGGCTTCACATCAGCCTAGCTCCAGCTTGGGGAGTGAACCAGTGGGTGAAAGACATCTCTCTTTCTGCCCCTGCCTTTCTGTAACTCAGCCTTTCACATATTTACATACATACATACATATATATATACATGCATACGTACATAAATCTTTTTTTAAAAAAGAAAATACTACACGGAGATCTAACTGTAGAACACAAGAAAGAAATTTACAGCCTTCAGTATTTATAATCATATTTTTTAAAAGAATAAAATCTGGAAACTTCTTTTAAAGATTTATTTATTTTTTATTTACTTGAAAGGCAGAGTTACACAGAGAGGAGGAAAGACAGATTTTCCATCTGCTGGTTCACTCCCCAGATGACCACAATAGCTAAGCCTGGGGCCAGGCCTAGCGCAGGAGCCCAGAGCTGCTTCCAGCTCTCCCAGTTGGGTGGCAGGGGCTCAAGCACTTGGGGCATCTTCCTCTGCTTTCCCAGGAGCATTAGAAGAGAGCTGAAACAGTGGAGAAGCTGGGTCTCAAACCAGCACCCCTATGGGATACCGGCATCACAGGTGGGGGCTTAACCTGCTATGCCACACTGCTGGCCCTGAAACTTAAGAGTGCAGCACTGAGAGTCAGTCAAGCATAGTAAACTCAAAGAAAAATAACATTTGAAATCAATAAAATAACAGAACAAACCAGAAGATTTTAATAATGTCTAAGAAAATAGATTAACTTCTAGCAAAACTAACAAAGTTTTTCCAAAGTCTGTGAGAATAAGTCAACCCTGCAGAAAAAACATAAAAGGAACAGTTTCAGAAGCAGAAACTCAAGCCAACCTCTGAGGAGATGCTCAGCTTCACTAGTAATCAAGAGTAGTGAATAAGCACAGGAGTGTCTTGGCCAAGAAATTGAGTGATTGTTAAATACCCAGGTTTTATACTGCTACTAGTTGGGGCATCAGATGGTCCAGCCACTTTGAAGACATTTGGCCAGGACTGCAAGTTAAAGATGTGCATGCCCTATGTCCTAGCCATTCCACCCCTGCGTATATGGATTCTAAAGTAGCATTTTTAAAGCTTTTCAGAACCACTGGTCACAGGTCAATTTAGCAGTTTCAGCCAGCATCTTTTTAGTGAAAAAATATGCTTTTGTCAAACATTAGTTTCACTTATATTGGATTGCAATATAAAATGCATTTCTTAGTGTGGGTTTGCCGTGAAAAGAAAGTAGTTCAAGGCCAGCTCTGTGGCATAGTGGGTGGGGCCACTGCCTGCAGTGCCAGAATCCCATATGGGCGCCAGTTCAAGACCCAGCTGCTCCACTTCGATCCAGCTCTCTGCTATGGCCTGGGAAGGCAGTGGGGGATGGCCCATGGCCCAAGTCCTTGGGCCCTGCACCCACATGAGAGACCCGGAGGAAGCTTCTGGATCATGGCTTTGGATTGGCACAGCTCTGGCTGTTGCTGCCATTTGGGGGGTGAACCAGCAGATGGAGGACACCTCTCTCTTCTCTCCTCTCTCTCTCTCTCTCTCTCTCTCTCTCTCTGTGTGTGTGTGTGTGTGTAACACTGACTTGCAAGTAAAAATAAAAAGTAGTTCACACAATGTGACAGGTATAGGATGTTTGTTTAGCATTATCAGAGCAATAAGTGGGAAAAAGAACCTAATTATCTATAAACAGGATATGGATAGCTTTTTACCTGTCCATAAAGTAGAATTTCAAATACACAGCATTAAAAAATAAATGGATGAGAACTGTATCAGCATGGGCAGAATTCAGAAAAATCAGGTGTAGAAGAATACAAGCCAGGTTACATGAATAGAAAGTTTGAATATTCCAAATGATATATATTTTTTAGGAAACAATGTACAAAGAATGATTAGCTCCCAAATTCTGAATGGTGGCTACCTCTGTGGAAAAAGGAGAATGAAACTAGGGAGAGATACAGAGAGATTTAGTTGTACTTGTAAAATATTTGGAAAATCTGAAGCAAATATGCCACAAGCCTAGGATGTGGACACAGGTATATTTAATATATTGGTCCTGATTCCTGGAAATGTAGGATTTTACACTAGCAAACAGTTCCAAAACAAAACATTTGTGAACAATAGTCAGCTCTGGCCAGGTTTTGTTGTGAATTCTGTATTCTCTGGTCTGTCTTCATGTAGAAGAGTGATGGTAATCTCACTTACATTTATTGATTAGTAACTGTACTGTTTACTGGTTAGGATGCATGTTGCATTAGCATGGGATTTATTAGAAAGCAGGTTATTGTAATGGAATATTGTCATAAGCCTGCATACTTGAACTTTGTTTAGCAAGCAGATTTTCCTAGTTTTAGTCAAAGATGTCTTCTGATCCTTAGATCTTGTTTTTTGCTTGACTCTACAAAAGCTTTATTTCTAAAAAAACAAATTCAACAAAGGTGCAATTAAAAACTAACCTGAGGTGGGCATTTTGTTTGGCACAATGGGGAATACCCATATCCTGTACTGTACTGGAGTGCCTGAGTTCTGATCCCAGTTCTGCTCTCCATTCCAGCTTCCTCCTAACACAACGCTGGAAGTTAGCAGGTGATGGCTGAAGTAATTGGATCCTTGCCAGATTGAGTTCCTGGCTCCTGGCTTTGGTCCAGTCCAGCCCTGGCTGTTGTAGCATTTGAGGAGTGAAGCAGCAGATGGGAGGTAGCTCTCTCTGCCTTTCAAAAAAATAAAATGATTTTAAAATAAAAGCAAAAAACCTAGTGGGGTAATGTCAGGCATAGCAATTAAGACACTTCTTGGGATGCCAACATTCCTTATCAAACTGCCTGGAGTCAAGTCCCAGCTCTCTCCCAATTCCTGCTTGCTGATGTGTGTCCTAGGAGGCAGCTATGGCTCAAGAACTTGGGTCCTGCCACGACATGGAGACTCAGACTGAGTCCCAGCCACTGGCTTCAGCCTGGCCATGCCCAGGTGTCCCAGCCACTGGCTTCAGCCTGGCCATGCCCAGGTGTTGCGGGCATTTGAGGAGTGAACCAGCAGATGAAAGAGCTCTCTCTGCCTTTCAGATAAATAAAAGATGGGAGCAGGGGGGCAGGCCCATCCTGCTGTTACAATAATAATCTAAAATAACAGCTAGAAGTTACTGTTGAAATCTCATTATAGGCCAGCGCCGTGGCTTAACAGGCTAATCCTCCACCTTGCGGCGCTGGCACACCGGGTTCTAGTCCTGGTTGGGGCGCCGGATTCTATCCCGGTTGCCCCTCTTCCAGGCCAACTCTCTGCTATGGCCTGGGAAGGCAGTGGAGGATGGCCCAAGTCCTTGGGCCCTGCACCCGCATGGAAGACCAGGAGAAGCACCTGGCTCCTGGCTTTGGATCAGCGAGATGCGCCGGCCGCAGCGGCCATTGGAGGGTGAACCAACGGCAAAAAGGAAGACCTTTCTCTCTCTCTCTCACTATCCACTCCCCAAAAAAAAAAAAAAAAAAAAAAAGAAATCTCATTATTGTCTGGCTGTTAGTTCTAGTTTGTTTTTTTTTTTTTTTTTTAAAAAAAAGTATACATGGGTTGAAACAGAATGTGAGCATGTTACATTTGCTGGTTAAATTCAAATGCTTTAAAACCCATCTGGAATAGCAGCATATCCAAAAATTATTATGTATAATATACATATCATATACAGTATTGTATATTTCAGACTGCCCTCCCTTTTATTGTCCCCTTTTAGTGTTTTTTACCTCCTAAAAATTCTGTGTTCTTAAGTAATCTAGTGATAACTGAAGTATCGGTACCATTCGGATCGCTTATTGCCACCATTTTATGAGTATTAATGTACATGAACCTCACTGGTTACTTGTAATGCCCAGGGAATACATGCCAACTTTGGAGGAATTCTTTGAAGAAGCCATTGAGCAAGCAGACCCTGAAAACATGGTTGAAAATGAGTACAAGTAAGTAATGTTCTCCTGAGCCCACTTCACTTGTTTTCTTAGCACTTGTGGGTAGATTGAGTAAGTAAGGGAGGCCGTTGAGGGAGGAACTCTGTAGGTGACTTTGTGTATAGAGTTCACATCATTACACTTGCTGATTTCAGGAATTACCCCATTGACTAAGAATCCTCCCCTGATCCCATACCTCCTAACTTCCCCCTTTTTCCTGTTCCCCTTCAAAGCTGTCTCTGCCTGGAACTGTTGACTGTTGCCTTCATGTCCTCATTTCCACTCATACATGCCCGCTCCAACCAGGCTGTCTTCCCTGTCGCTCTACTAAAGGAGCTGGTACCAAGGCCATCTCTTTTCCTGACCTCTCACCAGCATTTGTTGGCTCTTCATATTTTAGAATAACTTCAGGAGTCAACCTGTTTAAACAGAATCTTCTAGGTGATATTAAAGTCAAGTAAGCAATAGAGTAGCAATTTAAGGACAAGGGCCCTGGTGTCAGTATGCAGATACCAATCCCCTCTTCTACTTGCCAAGGGACTGAAGCTAACTTGATGACTTAACCCCTAAACCCCCTTCCTCATCTGTTAAATAGTAATGGTACCCATGTCACAGAATGTTGAGAATTAAATGGAGTGGTTCACTTTAAACCATGCCACAGCATGTAGTTAGCACCTAGTGTTTATGACTAGTGTGACTACCATGACTACTAGTCTGACCTTGGTCAATTCCCCACCCATCAGCCAATAATCCTTAAAATAAATGCCCAGGTCTTAAGAGTGAATGCCTGTTCCCAACTGCTTCCCAGGACCTGAGGACCTCCTTCCTTGGTCTGGCTGCCGCATCTGCTCTGTGTCATTTTCTCTGTCAGACCAGATCCACTCTCTCCTGTGCCTCAGAGGTCTCTCCCCTTGGACCTCAGGGCTTGCTGTCCTGCTCGCATGAAGTGCCTTTCCCACTCCCTCAGCTCCTGCTCTGCCCAGCTGCCTTTCCTGAGCTGTGTATTTCCCACCACTTAGCATCCTCTGGAATTCTCATTTCTTATCCTTACCACTGTCTTACTGTCATAAACCTGTGTTAACCAGTAGTGCTGCTTGCCAACACATTCCACAGCACTGTAAGTACTTGCTTTACGCTGTGTCACAGCTGAGGAGACTGAGGGCTAGAGGGCAGATACGAGGTCAGATCACGTACTGAAGTTCTCAGTGTAAGGAATATTGAGGGTTTAAAACAACCAAATTGGGGGACCGGCACTGTGGCATAGCGGGTAAAGCCGCTGCCTGCAGTGCCAGCATCCCATGTGGGCTCCATTTCGAGACCCAGCTGCTCCACTTCCGATCCAGCTCCCTGTTGGTATGCCTGGGAAAGCAGATGGCCCAAGTCCTTGGGCCCCTGCACTCACGTGGGAGACCCGGAAGAGGCTCCTGGCTCAGATCTGGCTGTTGCGGCTAACTGGGGAGTAAACCAGCAGATGGAAGACCTCACTCTCTGTCTCTGCCTTTCCTTCTCTCCCTGTGTAACTCTTTCAAATAAATAAATTAAATCTTAAAAAAAAAAAAAAAACAAATTGTTTAAGCACAGGTGTAGCGTTCCTGCTGTAATTTTCAGGTCTCCAGTGGACCAGAACATCTCAACAGTAATCTTATTATTACCATTTATTAGAGATGGTCAAGTAAGTAGATGCTACTCTGAATTTGGGGGTGGGGGAGATAAGCTCATAAATGGAGCTAGAGCTTTGGCTTCCTCTGCATTCTACTGCTTCTGGAGCAGTATCTTTAGACTGTTTGGAACCACCTGCTGCTGCTGGGCTTTAGTAGGGACGTTCATGGCTGTTCTTGCCAGCTCTGTGTTGGCTGTTACTTTTAGTACTTGAACCATTTTTATTCTTTCAAGTGGGCATTAATGCAAGTTAAAGCTTACATGTTATAAATAGAAAAACCAAATAAAATATATGTAAACATTTTAAATGTGCTTGCATCTGAGGCTGACTCTTCATGCAGTTGGTTTCTATTACATACATGTGCCCTGCATACAGAGATGGTCTTTAGGAGTAGGACAGAATGAGAAGAATGGCTGTTTTGCTCTGTTTACCTTACAGAATGTCATGTGGCAGAATTAAATAGAAGAGAATATACAAATAGAAAACACTAAGCTATACAATTGACATCTCTCTTTGTAGGGCTGTGAACAATTCAAATTACGGTTGGAGAGCCCTGAGACTGTTAGCGCGGAGAAGCCCTCATTTCTTCCAGCCAACCAACCAGCAGTTTAAAAGTTTGCCAGAGTATCTTGAGAACATGGTAATAAAGCTAGCCAAGGAATTGCCAGTAAGTAATATAGATTGTCTCGAACTCTGTAGTTGACATCTTTTTAAAAACTGTCACTGTGTGAGCAAAGAAATGAGCAAAATTTGAGCAGATCTGTTTATCATGTCAAAAATAGTAATACACAAACTTCCCTGTTTAGAATGATAAATAATTTGAATATGTACACTTCCAGGAAATAAAGTAGCTGATAGTTTTCTGTAGCATGTAACTTAATACGAGTCCACAATATTTTAGGTAAGCTATTTATCCAGCCATTAAACTCAGACATGAATTTTTCCCATTTGCTTGGTATTGTCTTTCATCAAAAACAGGGGCTAAGGGTAGAAAGTAGAGAATTTGCCCTTTGTTCCTGTTCTCTTTTCCAATACAGTTTTCTAACCATATCACAGCATGGATTACCATTAGATTATATTAGATAATACCATATGACTGAAATCTAATAAAATTATTTCAAAAAATATTAAGGACACTGTTGCTCTCCAGCCTTCTCTACCAAACCTTTAGTCTCTGCACATCAGCTTCCCATGCTTTTCACTGCCTCCCTTCAGTGCAGGCTGGGGACAGGGGGAATCTTCCTACCTGTAATCCTCACCTGACATTCACATTTAGCACTCTTGAGGGTAAGGTTCTGGGGTCCTGTACTTAGATGCTCAAACCTCTCTTTATTTAAAAAGCATCTTCAGTTATCTTACTTCACAAGGTAGTATTCTTTTAAACATCCTTTCTCATTTTTAGCCTCCTTCTGAAGAAATAAAAACAGGTGAAGATGAAGATGAGGAAGATAATGATGCTTTACTGAAGGAAAATGAAAGTAAGAATTCAGTTTTCTTAGTTATTTTACAAAATTGGAAAAGATTGGGGTTCTTCGTGGGGAAGTAGGTTTATTTTATCCAAACCACTTCTCAACTTCTGCCTCTTTATCTCAATACTGTCTTCTGACAGGAATTAACAACAAAAAATACATTTATGCAATAAAATTTGGAAGTGATGGTATTTTTAATGTAGAGAAGTGGAGTTGTAACTGATACCTGTTAATTACTAGAGGGGGACAGCTGTTGATAACCATCATAAGAGCAGTATTCACCCATGGAAAATGTGAAAAATGTTAGAAGAAAGCTTACTAAAGGTGGTAATTCAGTGGCCCCATAGCTGTCCAATTCTGTATAGTTAAGGTGTTTTTTATATATATTATACAATATTCTCTTTTCTAGGTCCTGATGTTCGGCGAGACAAACCTGTAACAGGGGAACAAATAGAGATATTTGCCAACAAGCTCGGTGAACAATGGAAGATTCTGGCTCCCTACTTGGAAATGAAAGACTCAGAAATTAGGCAGATTGAGTGTGACAGTGAAGATGTGAAGATGAGAGCTAGGCAGCTCCTAGTTGCCTGGCAAGATCAAGAGGGAGTGCATGCAACACCAGAGAATCTGATTAACGCTCTGAACAAGTCTGGATTAAGTGACCTTGCAGAAAGTCTAACTAATGACAATGAGACAAATAGTTAGCTTCTTTTTTCTTTTTTTATTAAAACTGTGATAAGATTTTGTTACCAAGCAGCATTTGATAAGAGGTCCACTGGTTTTGGTAAACAATAAACATTTTTATAACAGTTGTTGTACAGTTGGCTGGTGCTCCAAGAACCATAGAACACACATTGGCTCAAACTTCAGGGTTGGAGGGGGTAGGGAATGGGAAAAATGACCAAAAATGAGGTGACCTCAAGATCACAAAATATATTTTTTGTTAAATGTATTTGTAATGAAGTTAAGTGATATTTAAGGATATGTTGTTTCATACACCAAATTAGTTTCCTGCATCCTATTATAAAATGTAGGGCTCTGAAATCCCCGAATAACACCTGCTGAAACCAAGACCACTCTTCCACTTTATTCATGCTTTACAGCACAAACTGAGCAAATGATCTGTTCACTTCATGTTTTTATGATTAAAATTGTATTGGCACTCACTGTGCCTACTCCTGTTGGCCATGGCCCCTGCTGCCCTACAACACCAAGTATTTGCAACAGACAGACACCTATGGCCTGTAAAGCCTCAAATATATACCATCTGGCCCATTACAGAAAATGTTTGCCAACTCCCACCTTTAAAAACCTTACTCTTCTAACCTTAAAAAAAGATTTGACCTCTTAAGTCTACCTCAGAGATTATGAAGTTCAAATGAGATATATGTGAAAGCAGTACATGGTAATGGCTAAGATGGTACCCTCTGCTTTTCCTGTTCCCATATAAGCCATCCTTTAGGGCTGTAGGATTAGATCTTTGCTATTAGTCCTGAAAAAAGGCTGCCATGAGCATCTGTCCTGTCAGTGCTCTTGGCTTAGAACTCAACGTCGCTAGCGCCCAAGCAGGGATCCACCACAGCTCTGATGGGGCAATGGCCTCAGTGTTCATGGCACACAGCATATAAGGCACATTCAGGAATCAAGACTTTTTTGCCTGCTTGCTCTTAAAGACCTTACATGCAAGGCTGAAATCTAACACAGCCCTATTTGTTTAAAATACTACTGGTGTAAATCCAATTGTTTAAAGGTATCTTTGGAATAGTGCTTTTTTTTTTTTTTTAAGATCAAATAAATGAAACCAAGTTTTTTTTTCATAATGATGCAAGGAATTTACATTTTTTAAAACTCGAATACATTCCATACGAGGCTTACTACGTACTTCATTTTAAACCTACCTCACTGGCCTAGGAGCTGCAACATCCAGCAAGTGAGAAAATCTGCATTCTAACTGCTAAATTCATATCCTTAACAAAACTATCCTGACCGAATATGACAAAGAAAAAGACTATAAAGTTACAGGCATCATACAAACACTAATCATTACAACTTTTAGTATCATCACCTCCATTCTATTCTGCCCCCCAATAAAAGAACTGATTGCCAAGTCAATGTTGAGATGAAGAAGCTGTTAAAGAAATTTCCCTGAAAAGCTTATTTTATCCCCTAATGTTCTCAGATTACATTGCTCAGATGTGAGAGGAAAATGACCATCATTCTCTTAAGAATCTAACATTTTACCAGTGTGATGCTCTACTGAGCACTGAAACAACATCGTGATAGTCCCCAAGCTTTAAATACCTAAGTCAATGTCCGACACAGCTACTATTCAATCCTTTATCTTCCCTAGCAATCAACCAAGGCTCTTGAAACACAGAAAAGTATCAAAATCTAAGAAACTTACCATACCTCATATTCCTGGTGTTTTCTACCATTACTTTAAAAAAACCACTAGTACTAAATCCTGAGGTGGACACAAGATTTTGGGAATTAACAGGAGAATAAATAACTGAGCCAAGGAACGATTCTGACCAGTAACATCACTACATTCAGCATCCAAAGTTATCTATTACTTTTACAACTCTGCCTGAAGAGGTAAAGAAGATAAATATTTTTAAATGGATACATTAACAGTACAGTAATATTAACCATCTGCAGAAATTATATAGTATTAAACATATCAATCTTTAGCCAAGCTCTAACACTCAGAAGACAAGAGATCAAAAGCTGTTTATCCCCCTTTTTTATTAAATATCCTCATTTTCTAAAAATAAGCCACCAGAGCTTGTCAACATTTAAGGCTGATTACTACAAAACCATTGCAAAGTTACATGTACAAGCCATAGTACATTGGAGAGAGACACAATAATAAATGTATAATCAAATGTACTCTTACTGATCACAATTTATTTTAAAGTCATGAAAAGCCAGCAAGAGTCCGGCTGGATAAATACTTGATTGTACCCATGTTCCCATGGGATGTGAAAAGCAGCACTGAAGTACACAAGGAGAGCAACACTTCTTTTTCCACCTTCTTGGAAAAATTTTGTTAGATAAGGCAAAGGATGGGCAGCTACTGAGTGATGGTTTGAACCATGCAACAACAAATAATAGGTAGTAAGTGCAATAAACATCGGATTGCTAAACCATCGGCTTAGGGAAAAAAGCAGGGAGGAAAATTACCACAATGTAATGGTTGAAAAGCATTTGAACTCGAATTTTTAAAAATTAATGCAAGAAATTAGCTTTTTAAAAATGTCTTCCATCCACCTTTATACATGGCAGCACAACCCAAAGAAAATTTTTTCTGTATTTTTTTAGTTTGAAATTTGGAGCAGGTCTGCTTCTGCCCTCGTTTCACATGAGGGGAAACAGATAGAACCACCTAAATGTCTTTCTCTAAAGCTCTGGATTATAGAAATGATCAACAAATAGCATTTCACACCTAAGCATAAATAGCTACATGAAGATTACTGTTCATTTTCCTCTTCCATTATTTCAACTCTGCGAGGCCCGTAGAGTAAAACATAGGCGATATGCCAGTCTCCACCACCAGAAAGCCGCAAGATATCCTCTGGTGTGACGATGCTGACTTTATCATCATCAAACTTAATCCATTCATCTAAACCACAGAAAAGAAAATGGAAGTTAACATTACCCAGGAATCTTTTCAAAGTCTCATTTCAAGATAGGTACTGAGTAAGCTGGGGCTCTACAGCACTCCGTCTGAACCAACAATTAGTGGTTCAGAGGATGGGGGTGTCCAGACAAGTATGAGGGGTGCATGAGGTCCCAACTGCTTCAACACTACCAACAAATAGATGAATCCACACAAAAAACCCAAAACTGTAAATACCATTTCTTGCTATTTTTTTAATGACATTTTAAAAATGTTATTTATGTTAATAAAAATGTGTGCTTGTCATTTTCAAAATTTTTTAATTTCTCAATTATAACTGCTAACATTGCATTAAAATATTTAAGCATCATAAACAAAAGCTCCTCGGGACCTCAATAATAAGGATATAAGGAATGAGACCACACATGCACACAAATGCTCAGAACTATACAATTTATGATAAATTATTATGAGTAGTTAAAAAGAATGAGCACTTACCGTGTTTCCTTTTCACCCATGATACATAATGACCTGAAGAACTAGACCTTCCCTGGTGTGTCAGCACTGCTTGTAAGTCATAGTATCCACAATTATTGGAGCCAATATCTAAAGAAAGATGGAACTCTATTAACACTGGACAATAAATACTCAAACATGTACTTTCTCTGGCTAAGTTAACAATCAGAAATAACTGCTTTAGATTAGAGAAGCACTGCTTTATTAGAATGCATAAGTTACCACATCCAATCAGAATTAAGGCTTCATGTTAAACAGCCTTTCAGAGCAGACATTTGTCACAGTGGCTGAGACCCCTTAAGACACCCACACCCCAAATTCAGAGTGCCTGATTCAAGTTCAGTAGTTGCTTCTGATTCCAGCTTATTGCCAATGTGCAGCCTGGAAGGCAATCAGTGATGGCTCAATTAGATGGGTCCCTGTCACTCAAGTGAGACCAGGCTCCTGACTTTGGCCTGGTCCAGCCGTGGCAGTTGTGGGCATTTGGGAAGTCAGCCAGTAGATGAAAGATACCTCTCTCTCTCAAACAAAATGAAAATAAATTTAAAGTGTATCACTCAGAAGTGTACGGTAAGACTAATTTTACTGTATGTCATGTTAAGGTCATTCAAGAAACCTGACTTAACAAAATAAAAAGGGGGGGAGGGGGCCCGCGGGCGGACAGAGCCGTGGCATAGAAGGCTACACCTCCAACTGCAGCACTAGCATCCTAGGAGGGTGCCAGTTCAAGTCCCCACAGCTCTACTTCTGATCCAGCTCCCTGCTAATGTGCCTGGGAGAGCACTGAAAGATAGTCCAAGTACTTAGGCCCCAACACCCACGTGGGAGACCTGGAAGAAGCTCCTAGCTTCGGCCTGGCCCAGCCCCTGCCTTTGCAGCCATTTAGGGAGTGAATCAGCAGATGGATGATTCCCTCTTAACTTGGCCTTTCAATTTCAAATAAAATTTTTTTTTTAATTTTTATTTTATTTATTTGAAAGTCAGAGTTACAGAGAGAGGTAGAGACAGGAAGAGAGAGCTTCCATCTGCTGGTTCACTCCCCAGATAGCCGCAACGGCCGGAGCTGAGCTGATCTGAAGCCAGGGGCCAGTAGCTTCTCCCAGGTCTCCTACGTGGGTGCAGGGACACAAGGACCTGAACCATCTTCCACTGCTATCCCAGGCCATGGCAGAGAGCTGGATCAGAAGAAGAGCAGCTGGGACTCGAAGCGGATGCTTCAGGCCAGGGCTTTAACCCGCTGTGCCACAGCACCGGCCCCTCAAATAAATATTTTTTTAAAAAACAGCATGAGATCCAAATAGATATGTGCCAATAATTTCCCCTCAAAAAACATACAAGCTCACACAAGGATAACTCAATCGGAATGACAATTTCACACTTACCATCTGCAAATGAAAAGGGTTCATACCTAACTTCTTTCTGGGGACTGCTCTTCTTGTCACTCTAAGGGGAAAAATATTGTGAATTTAAAATCATATTCTGTTATTGGAAGTAAAATTTGTATTCTCAATGAGCTTCTGATTTCGCAAATATTTACTATTTACAATGCAAAGCACTGAGGTAAATAACTATCTACCTCACAGATTACAGCTCCCTGCTAATGCACCCAAGAATGTAGAAGATGTTCCAAGTGCTTGGGCCTCTGCCACCCACGTGGGCAACTCGGGGTTCAGGCTCCTGGCTCTGGCCTGGCCCAAAAATGGCAATTAGGTCAACGAGTTCTTTCCCCACCCAGACAAGGGACTTTCTTATCCACGGTACAGAAGGCAGCATGAGCTTCAAATTCATACCTATTCTCCCCGTCCCCACATCCCTCCAGGCCATGTGTAAGGCCTGGGGTGCCAGACAGATGCTTCCTACATATCTGGTCTGTGTCACATCTGAAGGACACAACTTAAATCCTCCATCTTTTTAGAATAATCTTCTAAAGCAAACCTGCTCTCAGACCCTGAGGGAGACGTCATCTTTATTATACAGGGCAGGAAATCTACTCTTGGCTGAAAAGGAACACATTGTGTACTCTCAGGCTGTTTAGTACTCAAACTTCCTTGAAAAGAATTTAGAAAAAACAGAAGAGCTATCAGTGCCCTTGCTCTCTAAAGTTAAGAAACCACGAGATCTGTCTCCTACAAAATGGCAATAGGTCAGACATCACTGCAGGACCCGTGAATAAAGAAATGGAAACATCAAATTGAAGTAACCTCTATTCCCATGCCCCTCCCCATCAAGCCCTGCCACTGACCAAAGCAAAGATGATGGGTAGTATTAATGACACTTAGGGACAGAATCATCAAGTACTTACTCAATAAATTTGGATTAAAGTATCAATTATTCCATGCTCTGAGAGAGCAACTCTATCTAATCCATGGTAGTGGCCCTGTCCCTCATGCCTCCACCTCTGACAAGCTCAGGACAAGGACAAGCAAGCAAGTGATGCTGGGATTATAAGGGGTTTGTTACACAGCGGAACAGAGCAGGCTGGTGAAAGGCATGGTTTAGGTAACCACTCTGGGCACACAACAAGCCACTTCAAAAAGAGGGATCTTGTTATTTCTTTCCTTTCTGTGTTAAGATTTTTCCTTTGTTTGCTCATCTTTCTTCACTTCCACCTTACCTACACTTACATAACCTAACAGTTGACAGCACTATTCAACTGACATGGTTTTACAGTGATATATCTTCATTTACTTAGCCACTAAGGATACATCCAGTTGATTGCACATCTGGGCTATTATGAATAGTGCTGTAGTAAACACAGGAGAGCATGTGTTTCTTCTGGTGTACTGAACTCAGTTCTTTTGGATAAATACCTAGTGGTGGAACTGTTGGGTTATGATAGTTCTATTTCTAATTTTCTGAGGCACCTCCACAGTGCTTTCCATGATACTAACTTACATTTTTCCATTATACTAACTTACATTCCCACCAACAGTATGTAAGAGTTCTGCCATTCTATGCACCCTCATCAGCATTTGCAAATTTTTTTTCTATTGGATTATATTTGGAGATGACATCTCATTATGATTTTGCTGAACATTTCCCTAATGAGTGATGTTAAGCATTTTCTCATATACTTGCTGGCCATTTGTGTATCTTTTAAGAAATGTTTATCTTGGGCCAGTGCTGGGGTACAGCAGGTTGGGGCCCCAGCCTGCAGCACTGGCATCCCATATGGGCACTGGTTGCCCAGTTGCTCCACTTCTGATCCAGCTGTTAATGCACCTGGGAAAGCAGCAGAGAATGGCCCAAGTGCTTGGGCTCCTGCACCCATACGGGAGACCTGGAGGAAGTTCCTGGCTCCTGGCTTTGACTCAGCCCCAGTCATTGCAGCCATCTGGGGAGTGAACCAGAGAATGGAAGACCTCTCTCTCTGTGTGTCCCTACCTCTCTAACTCTGCTTTCAAATAAATAAATATTGAACAACAAAAAAAGAAATGCCCAGTCAGGTGATTTCCCCATTTTTTAATCAAATTATTTGTTGCTTTGCTACTGAGTTTTGTTTCTACAGCCTTTAACAAATGTATTCTGAATATTGAAACCTGTCAAATGAATATTTTTCTCCTGTGCTGCAGGCTATTTTCACTCTGTGGTTGCCTTTGCTGTACACATTTTTAGTTCAATATAATCTGATTTGTTTACCTTTGCTTTTGGTGCTTGTGCTTTTGAGATCTTATGCAAAGAGTCACTGCCTATATTAATGTCTGAAGTAGTTCCCCTATGTTTTCTTCTGCTTGTTTCATAATTTTAGGTCTTTGATCCATTCTGAGTTGATTTTTATATTCAGTGAGAAAACTCTAGTTTCATTCTTTTGCATTTGGATAAATGCAATTTTCTCAGCACCATTTATTACAGAGATTGTCCTTTCTCCAGTGTACAGAGACTCTTCTAAATAATGCATGGTCAAAAAGGAAGTCTCAAATGAAAAAAAATTTAAGGAGGGGCCTGTATTGTGGCACAGCAGGTTAGGTTAAGCTACCACCTGAGACACCTGCATTTCATATCACAGTGCCCATCTGAGCTCCGGCTACTTCTCTCTGATCCAGCTCCTGCTACAGGCATCCTGGGAGGTCTCAAATAATGGCTCAAGTACTTGGGCCCCAGCTATTCATCTGGGAGACCTAGATTGAGTTCCAGATTCCTGGCTTCAGTCTGGCCCACCACTAACTGTTGCAAATATCAGGGAAGTGAACTAGCAGACGGAAGCTCTCTCTCTCTCCTTCCTCTGTCACTCTGCATTTCAAATAATATATAAGTAAACATTAAATAAAAATTACAAAGGACAAAGATTAAAATGCAATATATCAAAATTCTGGGACACAACAAAACTACACTGAAAGGGAAATTTATAGCACTAAAGCCACATGAGAAACTCTGAAAACACTAACCTAAGTCTCCACCTCAAAAACAGAAAAAGAACAAAATAAACCCAAAGCAAGCAGAAGAAAGGAAATAAGCCCAAAAGCCAGTAAAATTAAAAAAGGAAATAGAGAAAAAACATCAGTGAAATAGAGCTAGTTTTTGTAAAGGTCAAAAAGGTAGCAAGAGTAAGGAAGAATGAAACAAAGGACAGATATCACTACACAGAGCACAGATCTGAAACCGACAGAAAAATACAGTCTGGACCACACATGTAACATTTCACAATGGAGCTGAAAAATTCCTATTCCCCAGTGATATCACAGATGTCATCAAGTCATGGCACGATGCATTACGTGTTAGTAGTGGCAATGGTGTAAAACAAACCTGCTGTGCTGCCAGTGGTATAAAAACAAATAGGTACAGTACATGATACATGATAATAACTATTACTGGCTTATGTATTTACTATACTTTTAATCATTACTTTAGAGTGTACTTCCTCTACTTACGAAAAATTTACTTTGAGGAGCCAAGACGGCAGCATAGCAACAGGACATTCTATGGGTATAGATAGTTAATAAGGCAAGGAGATGCGGGCTGGTGACAGAGCCAGAGAAATCCGGGAGTCCAGCAGAGACTGAGCAGGCCCACACAGGGGGAGCAAAAAGTCACTGAGACACAGCAGAGGTGCCGTGGAGAAGCAGAACGGGGGGGGGGGGGGGGGGACGGCACCCCTCGCCTCCCAGCTCCCTGGGCGGACCAGGTGAGACGCTAGGTCGGGAGTTCACGGAGCTGCGGTTAGCAGCAGCCATTAGCAGCGGGCGGGAGAAGTGAGGGAACTGTTTGAAATTCCAAGAGGGAAGAATCACGGAAAAGACGAACTAGGGCATACCCCCACCCATCCACATCTCCCCATCCCCCTAATCAGACCTGCAGCCGGCTGGGAGAAGTCATATTGTCTGTTTACAACTCCAAACGTAAACACAGTGCTACCGCCTTCCGTGCACACGCCCATCGATTGTGAAGCCACTCTGCCACACACCCCCCACCCCAAAGCAAGGATCAACATTTCAGATCTGCAAGATTCTATCAAACAACCCAACATTCAGATCCTAGGAATTCCACAAGGCATCAAAACAGAGAAAGGATTAGAAGGGCTTCTTAATGAAATAATAGCAGAGAACTTCCCCTTCTGGAGAAAGAAAGGGACATCCAAGTTCAGTAAATCCAAAGAACTCCCAGTAGACATGACCAGAAAAGATCCTCACCTAGACACATAGTGGCAAAGCTCTCCCCAGTAACATGCAAAGATCCTAAAATGTGCCTGAGAGAAACGCCAAATCACATTCAGAGGAAACCCGATTAAACTCACCCCAGCACCTTGCAGCGCCGGCACACCGGGTTCTAGTCCCAGTCGGGGCACCGATCCTGTCCCGGTTGCCCCTCTTCCAGGCCAGCTCTCTGCTGTGGCCAGGCAGTGCAGTGGAGGATGGCCCAAGTGCTTGGGCCCTGCACCCCATGGGAGACCAGGAGAAGCACCTGGCTCCTGCCATCGGATCAGCGCGGTGCACAGGCCGCAGCGCGCCTACCGCGGTGGCCACTACCGCGGCGGCCATTGGAGGGTGAACCAATGGCAAAAGGAAGACCTTTGTCTCTCTCTCACTGTCCACTCTGCCTGTCAAAAAAAAAAGATAAACTCACCCCAGACTTCTTATCACAAACCCTTCAGGCAAGGAGAGAATGGTGAGACACACTCTAAGTCTTAAGAGAAAAACACTGAAAACCCAGATTACTGTACCCTGCAAAACTCTCATTTATGAATGAAAGAGAAATAAGGATCTTCCACAGCAAACACACTGAAAGAATTTGTAAGCACACACCCAGCTCTAGGAAACATGCTCAAACAAAACATGCTACACACAAACACAAAAACAGGAATATCACTGGAAAAGTAGATAATTACCCAGCAAAAGAACAAATGAAATCCAAAGTACATAACCAGAACTATTTACAGAAACATGACAGAGCAAAGTTGGTACTTAACAATAGTAACACTGAATGTAAATGGTCTTAACTCCCCAGTTAAAAGACACAGACTGGCTGAATGGATTAAAAAAGAAAACCCATCTATCTGCTGCCTACACAAAACACATCTTACCAACAAAGATGCTCAGACTGAAAGTGAAAGGATGGAAAAAGATAATCCAGGCCAACAGAAACCAAAAAAGAGCTGGTGTGGCCATCCTAATATCAGACAAAATAGACTTTAACACAAAAACCATCAAGAGACAAAGAAGGACAAATCAACAAAATTGAAACAAACAAACAAAAAAAATACAAAAGATCAACAAAACGAAGAGCTGGTTTTTTGAAAAAATAAACAAAACTGACATGTCATTAGCCCAACTAACCAAAAAAAGGAGAGAGAAAACCCAAATCAACAAAATTAAGAGATGAAAAAGGAAATGTAACAACAGATACTACAGAAATAAAAATCATCATCGGAAATTACTACAAAGAGCTGTATGCCAACAAACTAGGAAATGCAGAAGAAACGGATTCCTGGACACATACAACCTACCTAAATTGAACTATGAAGACATAGAAAACCCTAAACAGACCCATAACCAATCAGAAATCGAATCAGTAATAAAGGCCCTCCCAACAAAGAAAAGCCTAGGACCGGATGGGTTCACTGCTGAATTCTACCAAACATTTAAAGAACTAATTCCAATTCTTCTGAAGCTATTTAAAACAATTGAGAGGGACAGAATCCTTCCAAATTCCTTCTATGAAGCCAACATCACCTTAATCCCTAAATCTGGGAAAGATGTAACAAAGAAAGAAAACTACAGACCAATTTCCCTGATGAACAGACACAAAAATCCTCAACAAAATCCCAGACAATCAAATTCAACAACACATCAGGAAGATCATTCACACAAACCAAGTAAGATTTATCCCTGGTATGCAGGGGTGGTTCAACATTCTAGATTCAATCAATGTGATACATCACATTAACAAACTGCAGAAGAAAAACCATATAATCTCAAGAAAAACCATACGCATCTGAATAGATGCAGAGAAAGCATTTGATAAAATACATGATGAAAAACCCTTTCATGATGAAAACTATAAGCAAATTTGGTCTAGAAGAAACATTCCTCAACATAATTAAGGCAATTTACAAAAAACCTCATAGCCAGCATCCTATTAAGGGGGAAAAACTGGAAGCATTCCTACTGAGATCTGGAACCAGACAAGGATGCCCACTTTCTCGCTGCTATTCAATATAGTCCTGGAAGTTTTAGCCAGAGCCATCAGAAAAGAAAAAGAAATTAAAGGGATTCAGATCGGTAAGGATGAAGTCAAACTATGCTTATTTGTAGATGATATGATTTTATATATATAGGGAACCAAAAGACTACACAGGAGACTACTGGAACTCATAAGAGAGTTTGGTAACATAGCAGGATATAAAATCAACACACAAGAAACAACAGCCTTTGTATACACAGACAATGCCATGGCTGAAAAAGAACTCTTAGATCAATCCCTTTCACAATAGATACAAAAAAAAATTAAATACCTTGGAATAAATTTAACCAAGAAGGTCAAGGATCTCTATGACGAGAATTACAAAACTCTAAAGAAACAGAAGACATAAAAAAAAAAATGGAAGAGGGGCCGGCGTTGTGGAGCAGCGGGTTAACACCCTGGCCTGAAGCGCCGGCATCCCATATGGGTGCCGGTTCAAAACCTGGCTGCTCCACCTCCAATCCAGCTCTCTGCTGTGGCCTGGTTTGGCCCCCACACGCGCATGGGAGACCCAGAAGAAGCTCCTGGTTCCTGGCTTCAGATCAGCACAGCTCTGGCTGTTGCGGCCAATTGGGGAGTGAACCATCAGATGGAAGACTTCTCTCTCTCTCTCTGTCTCTCTCTGCTTCTCCTCTCTCTGTATAACTCTGACTTTCAAATAAATAAATAAATCTTTAAAAAAAGAATGGAAGAAACTTCCATGTTCATGGATCGGAAGAATCATCATCAAAATGTCCATTCCTCTGAAAATAATTTACAGATTCAATGCAATACCAATCAAAATACCAAAAATATTTTCAGATCTCGAAAAAATGATGCTCAAATTCATTTGGAAACATAAGAGGCCTAGGATAGCTAAAGCAATCTTATACAACAAAAATAAAGCTGGAGGCATAACAATACCAGATTTCAAGACATAATACAAGGCAGTTATAATCAAAACAGCCTGGTACTGGTACAAAAACAGATGGATAGACCAACAACAGAACAGAAACGCCAGAAATCAATCCAAGCATCTACAACCAACTTATATTCGACCAAGGAGCTAAAACCATTCCTTGGAGCAAGAACAGTCTCTTCAACAAATGGATCAACAAATGGTGCTGGGAAAACTGGATTTCCACATGCAGAAATATGAAGCAAGACCTCTACCTTAAACAAAAATCCATTCAAAATGGATTAAAGACCTAAATCTACAACCCAATACCATCAAATTACTAGAGAGCATTGGGGAAACCCTACAAGACATTGGCCTAGGCACAGAGTTCCTGAAAAAGACCCCAGAGGCACAGGCAATAAAAAACAAGATTAACAAGTAGGATTACATCAAACTGAGAAACTTCTGTACAGCTAAAGAAACAGTACAGAGGCAACCAACAGAATGGGTTGCAAACCATGCAACTGATAAAGGATAATAAGCAGAATATATAAAATGATCAAAAAACTCAACAACAGCAAAGCAAACAACCCAGTCAAGAAGTGGGCAAAGGACTTAAATAGACATTTCTCAAAAAAGGAAATCCAGATGGCGTACAGATACATGAAAAAATACTCAGGATCACTAGACATCAGGGAGATGCAAATCCAAACCACAATGAGGTTTCACCTCACTCCAGTTAGAATGGCTTTCATACAGAAATCAACAAACAACAAACGCTGGCGAGGATGTGGCAAAAAAGGTACTCTAAGCCACTGCTGGTGGGAATGTAAACTGGCAAGGCCACTATGGAAGATAGTTTGGAGGTACCTCAGAAATCTGAATATAGCCCTGCCATATGACCAGACATCCCACTCCTTGGAATTTACCCAAAACAAATGAAATCAGCAAACAAAAGAGACATCTGCACCTCTGTGTTTATTACAGCTCAATTCACAATAGCCAAGACATGGAATCAACCCAAATGCCCATCAACAGAAGACTGGATAAAGAAACTATGGGTTATGTACTCTATGGAACACTACATAGCAGTTTAAAAAAACGAAATCTGGTCATTTACAGCTAAATGGATGAATCTGGAAAATATCATACTGTGTGAAATAAGCCAGTCCCAAGAGACAAATATAATATGTTCTCCCTGATCTATGACAACTAACTGACCACCTAAAAGGAAACCTGTAGACGTGAAACAGACATTATGAGAAGCAATTACTTGAACAGCCCTTGTCTGGACTGTTGAACACTTTATTACTTCACTTTATCTATTTTTTTACTCTTTTTTTCTTCTCTACTTAATACCATTGGCTGAACTCTTTACTTAACATAGAATTAATCATAGATGTATTAAGTCAATTGAAAATAGATCACAATTAAAAATAAGAGTGGGAATGAGAGAGGGAGGAGCTGTACAAATCAGCACACATTCCCACAGACCTACCCCTAAGGATGAAACTAAAAACTTGCCATGGAACTCCAAATCCCATTTGGCTGGGTGGCACTAATCCCATGTTACATGATAAAGTCATCATATTAAGTATGGAACTGATCATATACATAGGACCATCAGTCAAAGGGATCACATAAAAAAGACCAAGTGCCTAGTAATAACAATAGATAGAATTACAAAGGAGAGAAAGTTCCAACACAGAAATCAGTCCACACAGCAGACTCATAGAATGACAAACACCCTAAACAGCACTCTGACCTCAGAATCGGCCTCTAAGGTCAATGAGAGCATTTCATGCATGGAAAGCCAAGACACAGTGGCAAAAATGGTTCTGCATGAAGGATCTCTGTGAGTGAGACCCTAGTGGAAAGAAGGGGCCAAAGAAGGATGTACTTTCCTCTGAAGGGAGGAGAGAACTTCTGCTTTGCATATGGCCCTGTCTAAAAACTGAAGGAGTTTGTGAATTCAAAAGGCTTCTATAGCCTTGGTAGCTCATGTCAAGAGCCTCATGTGATCACTGACATCATAAATAAGAATGTCAATTGTTAAATCAACAACAGGAGTCACTGTGCATTTGCTCCCCATGCTGGACTTCTGTCCTTAATGAGTTGTACTATGAGAATTAATGGTAAAACTTGTCTTCAAACTGTACTTTATACTTTCTGTGTCTGTGTGGGTGCAAATAGTTGAAATCTCTCCTTAGTAAAGAGTTTGTCGTCTGTATATAAAGTCAATCAAAAATGAATCTTGGCCGGCACCGCGGCTCAACAGGCTAATCCTCCGCCTTGCAGCGCCGGCACACCGGGTTCCAGTCCCGGTCGGGGCACCGGATTCTGTCCCGGTTGCCCCTCTTCCAGGCCAGCTCTCTGCTGTGGCCCAGGAGTGCAGTGGAGGATGGCCCAAGTGCTTGGGCCCTGCACCCGCATGGGAGACCAGGAGAAGCACCTGGCTCCTGGCTTCGGATCAGCGCTGTGCGCCGGCTGCAACGTGCCAGCCACGGCGGCCATTGGAGGGTGAACCAACGGCAAAGGAAGACCTTTCTCTCTGTCTCTCTCTTTCACTGTCCACTTTGCCAGTCCAAAAAAAAAAAAAAAAAAATCTTAATGGAAAATGGAATAGTAGAGGGAGTGGGAGGCGGGATGGGAGTGTGGGTGGGAGGGCAGGTACAGGAAGAAACACTATATCCCTAAAAGCTGTATATATGAAAATTTGTATTCATTAAATAAAAACATTCACTCAAAAAAATTTAAAAAGAAAATGCTACTGTAAAAAAAATACAGTATGTCTTGTAACATCAACAGCAGCCAATACTGCCTGTGTTGATTACATCAAGAAACTACATAGAGTGGATGGCCTATACTATGTAGGTCTGTGCAAGTACACTCTATGATGACTGCATGACCACAAAATTACTGGATCAGAAAATAGCCCTGTTGTTGAGCAACACAGTAACTATACTAGGAACAACTCCACACACAAATCTGAAACGCATGGGCCAGCACTGAGGCACAGATTAAGCCACAGCAAGCCCAATGTCTAAGTGCCGATTCGAGTCCCGGCTGCTCTGCTTCCAATCCAGATTCCTGCTAACATGCTAGGGAAAGCAAAGGAAGATGGCCCAAGTGCTTGGGTCCCTGCCACCCACATGGGAGACCTGAACAAAGTTCTTGGCTCCTAGCTTTGGCCTGGTCCAGTCCTGGCTATTGCAGTCATCTGGGAAGTAAACCAGCAGTTGGAATATCTCTTTCTCTGTCTCTCCCTCTCTCTCACTTTGGCTTTCAAATAAATTAAACTGAATCTTAAAACCTAATGGAAATGGAAAAATTCTGCAAAAACACAAACTTATTTTGTCAAAAACAGAGACGAGACATTTCTCTAAAGAGGAAATACAGACGGTTCACACGGAAGTACAAGTCCTGAAAGAATGGAATGAAGTTCCTAGGCTTACCCTTCAGGGCAAAGTTACTTTGCTTATATTATTTGAAGGGATTTGTGATGTCTATGAGGAGTAACCAGGAAAGGGTATTTCAAACATGTAATCAAAATGTATCTGTATTACTATTCTGCAAATTCAAAGCAGTAAGATAATATAAATTTTTGTTGAATGTACTGACATACTGTGGTCTGAAAATGTAGGTTTTTATTAAGCACATTAAATAAAGTGTTTGACCAGGAAAAAAAAAAAAGACATGCTGAACACCAAGATCCACTAGGGAACTAACTGCACATCCAAAACACAATCAGATATTACTACAAACCTATCAATGGCTAAAATAAAAACTAAACACATCAGCAAATGTTGGGCAAAATGCAAAGAAACCACATCAGTCACATGCTGCCGATCGGAATGTACAACGGATGGTACAGCCTTTCTAGGTAACACTTGAGAGTTTCTTGAAAAACTAAACATGCAACCTAAGCAACTGTGCCCCTGGACATTTGTTCCAAAGAAATGAAATAAATACTTATATCAAAACCAGTACACAAATGTCTAAGGCAGCCTTATTCATAATAGACAAATGCTGGAAAAAGTCGAGAGGTCTTGCAATAGGAGAATAGTTAAGCAAACATTGGTATATATTTACCAGGGAATACTAATTAGCAATTAAAATGAATGAACTACTGAGCTCCATAAGAATTTGGATGAATATCCAGATATTATGTGGAGTGACAAAAGTCAATCCCTAAAAAGTATTTTATTTCATTTATATGAGCTCCTTAAAATGACAAAATTAAAGAAATGGAAAACAGATTAGTGATGGCTGGGAATTAAAGAAGGGGTAGGGCAAGAGAGAAGTGAATCTATGGCCTCAAAGGGAAATTATGTGGCTCTTTGTGGAGATGACAATGTACTCTATCTTGACTACAAAAATGTCAATATGCTGGTTGCAATACTGAATTACTCTTTTGTGGGGCCAGCGCTGTGCCAACATCCCATATGGGCACTGGTTTGAGTGTTGGCTGCTCTACTTCCAGTCCAGCTCCCTGCTAATGTATCTGGGTAACCAGCAGAAGATGGCCCAAGCCCCTGGGACTCCGTACCCATATGGGAGACCCAAAAGAAGCTTCTAGCTCCTGGCTTGGGTCTGGCCCAGCCTGTTAGGGAGTCAACCAGCAGATGGAAGTGCTTACTCACTCGTGCGTGCTCTCTCTCTCTCCTCCTATCTCTGCCTTTCAAAAATAAAGAAAGAAATGAATCTTTAAAAAAAAAAAAAAAAGGAATTATCCTTTTGTAAGATGTTACCACTTGGGGGAAACTGGATAAAAAGTGATCAGGATCTCTGTAATCTCTTAAAACCACATGTGATTATATATTCTCAACATAAATTTTGTATATTATTTTTAACATACATGCAAATGGTGACCTGCAGAATTGTAATTTGAAAACCTGAAATACTTGGTAGTCACCTGGAATCTCTTTCATTCTGAAGAAAAAAATTCAACATATAATTTAATTATACCTTATCTGAACTTAAATATAAAACTGCTACAGTTACGATTTTGGCAGCCATTGAAATGCCAGCAGCACATATTAAAGGATGTGGCTTAGTGGGTGCAGTGGGCATAAACAAATCAACATTCTGTACCACCAATTCCACCTAAGATGGCACTAATTTCATGCCTCGCAAAGAAAATAAAAACATGTGCTGAACATACTGGGTAAGATTTTATGTGAACTGTTTTAGCAAATAAATACAAAAGGAATATAAGCTGAAGATCATGGGGAAAAAGAAAGTACTAAGGTTATTCACCATCAGAGACTCATTTACTGTTTCCTGTAGGCTAAAATACACCTTTATGTTTAAGATGTATATATCTGCTCATTGAAATACAGATTCATCCATCTTTACTGATAGATTAATACAAAGTAACTGCTAAGTCTTCATTGAAGATTAAAATATTAAAATTAGAAAATCAATAAAAACCTACTGTATTTGGCTGCTGATTCACTTTTTTATCTTCTATATCCTTGAATTTTGATCGAAAAGAGACCATTTTCTCTTGAAGTTCTGGTGTACATAATTCATACACATCCAACATAAGAGGAAATTTGACATCCTATGAATAAGCCAGAATGAAAAGAAATTTGTGAAAAGAATTAAAAAGTAGTTATTTACCTATGACACTGTCAACATAATGCATTCATAATTCAAATAAAAGGAAAATAAAATCTCTGAAAATCACTTGGAAATTTCTGCTTTAGAAAATTTAAAAATCAGAAAATCCTTAAAAATAAGCATCAGCTTTTTTAAGGTAAAAAACCTTTTAAGTGGATTTTCTATTGCTTACTGTAACCCACAAAAGTGACCACAGAGGAGTTATCAAAACATACAAAAAGAAGTGTTTTAGAAATATTAAACCAGTTGCTGTGAAAAAATGGATTTCCACAACAGGATTTCATTTACAAATTTTTTAACATTTGAAATAAAATTCTAGAGGGTTGGCATTGTGGCAAAGCAGGTTAAACTACCCCTTGAAATGTCAGCATCCCATAATGGAGTGCTGGTTCAAGTCCAGGTTGCTCACCTTCCAATCCATCTCCCCACTATGCCTGGGAAAGCACTAGAAGATGGCCCAAGTACTTGGGTTCTTGCCACCCACATGGGAGACCCCGATGGAGTTCTAGGCTCCTGGCTTTGAACTAGCCCAGCCTTGGTCACTGTTGCCATTTGGGGAATGAACCAATGGATGGAAGATCTGTCTCTTGCTCTGCCTTTCAAATAACTAAGTCCTTAAAAAAAGAAAAATTGTGGCTGTACATTATAGCATATAGGTTGAACCACAGCCTGTGATACCAGCACCCCATACTGGCACCAGTTCAAGTCCCAGCTGCTCCAATTCTGACCCCGCTCCCTGCAAATGGCCTGGGAAATCAGTGGAAGATGGTCCAAGTGCTTGGGACCCTATCATCAATGTGGGAGACCTGGATAGAGTTGTTGGCTCTTAGCTTCAGCCTCACACAGCCCTGACCATTGTGGTCACTTGGTGAGTGAACCAGTAGATCAAAGATCTTTTTGTCTCTGCCCCTCCCTCTCTCTAACTCTGCCTCTCGAATAAATAAAGCAGGAAAAGAGAAGGAGAAAGGTATATAGGTAGGTCAGTCAGTCTGTTGGTCAGTCTCAGGATTCAGATCTTTGTAGAAAAAAAAAAAAATCCCATGTTAGAGTGCCTCAGTTTGAAGTCCAGCTCCAGATTCTGATTCCAGCTCCTACTAATACAAAACTCAGGAAACAGCACTGATGGTTCACATACACATGGGATGAGTACCTGGATGAGTACCTGACTCCTAGACCCTGATCAACTCAGCCCCAAATGGTACACGCTTTTGGGGAGTGAACCAGCAGATAAGAGCTAGCTTTCTGTCTCTCTGCCTCTCAAATAAATATCAAATAGTTTCAATATATACTCTAATTTAGGACACTTTTCTAAAGTCAATAATTCCACTAAATGTTTCAAAGATTAAATACCCTAAAGAAATTAAAGAAAATAATTACAAGTAAGGAACTGCCTTCAAAGGATTGTATTTTATATACAAATTAAGGTTTGTCACTAACCTTAAGAACTTTGGCATTCACAGATTCCTTTTCTTTATAAAAAAATCGAACCATCTGAATAGTCAAGTAAGCAGGAAGCCGGCTGATCTTGGACTAAGAGAAAAAAAAAAGAAATTCTTTACATCCAATTATCAAACACATTTTTAATTCCTGAAAGACAAAAACAAATGCTGGATAAAATGAACTCACTGGAAACTTTCCAACAAAATTCAATTCAAATTCAAAAGGAATTGCACAACTTACAGATTTGATGTACAAAGCATTTCTTTGCAATGTTGGAGACTGTTTAGTGATTTCTTCCTGAAGTCGCTGAAAGAAGAACATATAAAAGATGACCAAATGTTAGCTTTAAATATTTTTTTCTGCAATACAGAATCATAGCTAATTCTTTTAAAACATATGACTATTTAGTAGGTAACATAGAGTATGTGTGTGGAATTATACCATCAAGAAAGAATTTGAAATGAAGACAATATAGAAAGGCTTTTAGATATTGTTTTTTTTAAAGATTTATTTATTCATTTCAAAGTCAGAGTTACAGAAAGGAGAGACAGAGACAGAGACAGAGAGAGAGAATATCTCTTTCATCCACTAGTTCACTCCCCAAATGGCTACAGGAGCCAGGAGCCTGGAGCTCCATCCAGGTCTTCTCTGTAGATACAGAGGCCCAAGGAGTCGGGACATCATCTGCTGCTTTCTTAGGCAGGGAGCTAGACCCGAAGCAGAACAGCTAGGACCCAAACTACCACCCATATAGGATGCCAGTGCTACAGGTGGCAGTTTAACCCAATACACCACAGCATTGGCTCTTAAATATTCTTAAATTATTATGAGGCATCAAATAAATTACATTAGTATGAACTCATCTGAGTATAAATGTTTGAAGTTTTTTAGTTATGATCCAAATTTAAAGAATTTATACTGTATTTTATATAACAAAGCCTTCTTTCATTATTCTATGGATTATCAGATATATTTATATTAGAGGAAAATCAAAAGAAAGTAAGAAGGGCCAGCGCTGTCACGTAGTAGGCTAAACCTCCACCTGCAGTGCTGGTATCCCATATGGGCACCAGTTTGTGTCCCTATTGCTCCACTTCTAGTCTAGCTATCTGCTAATAGCCTGGAAAAGCAGTGAAAGATGGCCCAAGTGCTTGGGCCCCTGACATCCACTTAAGATACGCAGATGAAGCTCCTGGCTTCAGCCTGGCCCAGCTGCAGCCATTGTGGCCATCTGGGGAGTGAACCACAGGATGGAATATCTTTCTCTGGCTCTCCTCTCTCTGTAAGTCAACTTTCAAATAAATATACGTCTTTAAAAAAATAAAAATGAAAAAATAAGAAAAGGCATAATACAGAAAAGTTCTGTTGATCTAAAGGCTGTGGGAAAGCCTATAGCCACTGTATATTCTTCACTACCAAGACTACCTTTCCATTTTTTTCCCAAACTATGGGAGGGGAGGGGAGGGGAGGGGGGAGGGAGGAAAGAGAGAGAAAGAGGAAGAGAGGAGAGAGGAGAGAGGAGAGAGGAGAGAGGAGAGAGGAGAGAGGGAGAGAGGGAGAGAGGAGAGAAGAGAGAGGAGAGGAGAGAGGAGAGGAGAGAGGAAAACAGAAGCTAGACAGTTTCAGTAACTTTCCTTAAAGTTAATACTCCAAGTACATTACAGGGCCCATGGAAACAACCCTAAGGAAAATTAAATATGCTCTTTCTCATTTATTGAGTGTGCCAAAGTAGAGCAAGGCATTATCAAAAGGCACTGGGTGCTATCACTTAACAGCATTAACACAGGAACACCCACACTGATTCAGATTATACCAGAATCTGTTAGTATATCTAGTTAATAATGATTTTTTTTCTATGAAACACAAAGTTGAAGTTTGACTTGTGAATATACAGCTGATTCTTGTTAGTCACAGTAATTATGTTATGCAATGTCATCATGAGCACTGAATTTGTAAATACTAAACTAGTGCTCCCAGGGAAAAGGGAGGTTATGTTCCCATGAGCCTCTGTTCACAGTATGTTCACTGACCAATCAATATACAACCTTGTTTCATGTGTGGTTTTCTTTTTTTTATATAGTGCTTTTTATTTTGCTTTTCAATTCCTGGGGAGAGAAAAACAGCATTCCCCTATTTCCTGGTTCACTCCTCAAATGCTCAGAAGGTGAGGCTAAGGAGTGAAGCCACAAGAGGGAACTCAATCCAGGGTCCCCATGTGGGTGGCAGGAACCCAATTATATAGGACTCCACTGTTGCCTCTCAGGGTCTGTGTTAGCAGTAAGCTGGAGCCAGAGAGGTGGGCAATGAACCAGGCACTTTGATAAGGGTCTCCTAACTGGTGGTTTAAAGCTAGATCAAATCCTGGGCCCTGTGAGTGTTTTTGTCTTAAAAATACATTATATCATATATAACTTTCAACTCATTGCCAAAGCAACTTAACTTATCCCCTGTACTTAGGAATAACGGATAGGACTTCACCACTATGCTTGCAGGCCAATTTAAACAGCAACATCACCATCAAAAGGCACAAAGAATAAGGCAGAAAAAAGGGCACTGAAATCACTGCAAAAAAAAAAGACACTTGTTTACACTATGAGAACTGAAACAAAAAGGCAAAGTACTGCTTTCCTTGTTTGACCTCAGCTGGGACTGTCTGTGTCAGGCAACTCAAAGTTGTATAACTGTGTATGTATGAAAACAACCATTAAACCATAAGTAGGGGCTTTGAGGTTCCAAGTAAGTTTCAGCAAGCAGGTGTCTTCATATAGAATCCACATGTAATGAGAGTCAACTAATAGTCCTTACCAACTTAAGTCCTGTGAAAAGATACTTGACTTCTTGATTGATAAAACAGCTAAGCTGAAGCTGATTTTCCTTTCCTTTGGTGACTTCTTCTTCTTCAGATTCTGTACATTTCATGCTTTACAAATAAGATAAGGAACATGCCAACAAGTATTAAATTTGTCATAAAATCCTGAATATAATAAATTATCCTAACGGCATTAAAAACTAAGATTCACTGATATTTCCTTTCTAAGTTTCTACCCATGACTTGGAAATTAGTATGATCATATCTGATGAATTGGTTTAATCTCATACGTAAGTTGACATATTTTTCATATAACCAAGTATTTCTAGAAAGTGAAATTAATGAGGTAGACTCTGCTAAAATCTTCTTAGGAAAATATAATGAATATCCTTAAAGTATAAATATAAGTAAACTTCAACAGCATTCCAATGGGTATATTTTTCTAAATTCTTCATTTCTATTATTATACTTTTACAGGCATGAAAACTTCTGAGGAATTTTTATTCTACCCCACCCACTACAATCATGTCAAAGAGCCAACTACTCTATACCAATTTACTTCTAATAAGTTATGAATACAGTCCACACAAATCTTTGCTCATAAGGATACGTAGTTTCAAACTCAACACCAAAGAACTGATCAATTAAACTTTTCTTTTTAGAAGGTGCCACTGCTGCTGCAGATGAATCTGTCTGTAAAAAATTAAAATGAAACAAAAATTTCAATTTTACTTTATATAGATATTAATGCCTATTTTCTTCCCCACAACCTAGTGTAGTAATACATAAGGTTTTTGTTTTTAATATAGTCCCTATGTGTAAAATCCTTCTGAAATTCAAAAAACACTATCAAAGATAACAGGTGCCCTAAAACACGCAAGATTAAGCTTAATAAATAATACATTATATTCAAATGTCAAATCAAGCACTCAAATCTGACTATAAATTAAGTACCCAAAGTATTCCAACACACTCATTAAGATGAAATTATTTCAAACTTTTGGGCAAATAAAACAACAAAAATGTATAACAAAAGTTTATAATTACAAATTAACTTCAATTACCTCTTTAACAGAATCATCCTCTATGGCTTCCAATTTCTGTTGCAATACTCGCATCATTTGTATCCAACATTCATTAGCATCCTAGAATTTTTAAAATGACATACTAAGTAAGTTATAAAATCCTTCTAAAATTATTGCTACCTTGGGGGAGAAAGCTTTCTTTTGAAAACACATTAAGCTAGGAGCCAGCACTGTGGCGTAGTGGATAAAACCACCACCTACTGTACTGGCATCCCATATGACCACCGGTTCGAGTCCTGGCTGTTCCATTTCCAATCCAGCTCTCTGCTTATGGTCTGGGAAAGCAGTAGAAGACTGCCCAAGTCCTTGGGGCACTGCACCCACATGGAAAACCTGGAGGAGGCTCCTGGCTTCCAACAACCCCAGCTCTGACTGTAGCAGCCATGTGGGAGTAAACCACTGAATGGAAGACTTCTCATTCTCTCTCTCTCTGAGACTCTGCCTCTCTAACTCTCTGCCTTTCAAATAAAGATTTTAAAAAATGTGCAGGACTCAAAATAAAAAAATGCTAAATTAGGAATTACATGATCTTCAAAAAAAATAAAGAATTCCACAAGAGTTTATTCATTCACTGAACAGCTATTTACTGAGCTCCTACTTGTGCCAAACACTGCTAGAATACATAGTGGTGAAAAACAGGAAAAATTCTCTAAGTTCAGATAGCGAAAAAGACCATGAAGAAAAAAAATGTTATGGGAGCAGGTGACCAGGGGAAAACAAAATGTGCTATTTCAATAAAGTAATCAGAGAAAGCCATGGAGTCAGGAGACCTGAAGGAAGCACTTACCTGACAGCCAAAAGAACAAGAACAAAGACCCTGCGATAAGAAGGTACTTCAAGGACATAAGGAAAAGGAAACCAGGTGGCTAGACAAACGTGAGCAAGGGAGAGATCTGGGACAAGCTCAGAGAAGCATCCAGGAGCCAGAGAATTTAGGACTAGTGTAGAAATGAACAGGGGACCAACATAATCTTACTATTATATATTAAAAAGAACACTGGGGGCCATGAGGAGAAACACTGCAGAGGGAGCAGAAACCAGATGGTGATGTGAGCCAAAACAGACTCATACTAGCATTTTTAAATACATCCCAGAAAGTATTATGAGTGCAGGAAATCTAAGTTTATGTTTGCAGAATGAAAAGACCTTGTCCTGATTACCTGTTGAAGATACTGTCCTTGTTCACCCTTCTCCGCAAACTGTGGGAAAGCCATGTGCAAAAACTGCAGTAGAATAATAGGTGGAATACTAGATGAAGTTTTATCCATGGAATCAAACAAATCTCTAAGGGCTTAAAAACAAAGCAAACACTGTGTTAGTAAAACAGTGATATATTTTATGCATGCTACTGAGAATTCCTAAAACAAAAAAAAGTCTTACTTAACTATTTAAAGTGTATCTATCTTTTCACAATTGTTGGACCACCAAAAAACAAGAACAAAAAAATTTTAAGTTTTAAAGAACTCACCAGAGGGTATTACAATACAATCAGTTTTTATAAAAACCTCAGCCCCGCCTCTTTTTCTTGTCTTCCCAAACGAGGTTGTATTAATACAGAGAACACATAACTCCCACCTAGGGATCAAATAGGCACGATGTCACTGCTGTGCCACTCTGCCAGGTTCAGGTCCTCAGGTCACCATACCCAACATCTCTTTGTGGATATTCATGTACTAAAATCCTGGATATTGAAACCTGGCTCCTTAAACATACTTCCTGATTCTACCATACCAAACAGCAAGGAACTTCACCTAATTTGCCTTCTTCAAAACCTTTCCTCTGCTTATCTCCTCCTACCAGCACAAATATGGTCATGGGCTCAGCTGTGCTCTTGGAGTTCAAAAGTGTCTTCCTCTGCTGTCTGCTGACTTCTGAGCGATCACAGTTTGCCCTTACTTCATGAACAACAAAGTGTTAATCTAACTTACCTTAACAGCTAAAATACGAATTGTCATTTATCAGTGATAACAGACTAAATAATCAGCAAATATGACAGCATCTGAGCACAAAGCAAGGATTCAATAAAATGTTCTTGAATAAAACATCTAAACCTAACTTGGAGAAAAGGTTGAAATTTGGGCATCGGCATCAAGCTAGTTATTCATTAAATAACAGAAATTTTCGTACTGTATTAAAGTACACCCGACTCAAAAAATAAAGCCAATTTGGGACCAGTGCTGTGGCTCAGTGGGCTAATGCCCTGGCCTGAAGCACTGGCATCCCATACAGGCGCCGGTTCAAAACCCGGCTGCTCCACTTCTGATCCAGCTCTCTGCTATGGCCTGGGAAAGCAATAGAAAATGGCCCAAGTCCTTGGGCCCCTGCATCCGCGTGGGAGACCCAGAACAAGCTCCGGCTCCTGGCTTCAGATCGGCGCAGCTCTGGCCGTTGAGGCCAATTGGGGAGTGAACTAGCAGATGGAAGATCTCTATCTCTACCTCTCTAACTCTTTCAAATAAATAAATCTTTAAAAATAAATAAATAAATAAATAAAATAAAGCCAATTTAAGATTTAGTATAAACCATCAACAGAGCATCATCAAAGTGTTTTATTCTTTCAAATGAAAAAGGTGAAGACATATAATCTAGATAGAGACAAATAATTCAAGATAAGGCCGGCGTTACAGCATAGCATACAGTTGCTGCCTGTAACGCCAACATCCCACATGAGCACTGGTTTGTGTCCAGCTACTCCACTTCCAATCCAACTCCCTGCATAATTGGCCTAGGAAAATCAGTGGAAGATGGGCCAAATGCTTGCGTCCCTTCCATGGGAGACCCCCAAGAAGCTCCTGGCTCCTACAGGACTAGCCCTGGCCATTGCAGCTGTGTAGGGGAGTAAACCAACAAAAAAAAAAGATGCTCACTCTCTCTCTCCATCTCTTCCTAGCTCTGCCTTTTGAATGAATGAATGAATGAATAAATAAATGTATGTCACAGTACTAAACAAAACTAATAATGTTAAACTTCCGAATTTTGCAAACTGGTAAATGTCTTGTGGTTCCAGATGTCCTCTTTAAGATTTTATGTACTTGAGAGATACAGACAGAGAGAAGGAGAGACAAACAGGTCTTCCATTCATTGGTTCACTTCCCAAACGGCCAGGCCGATCTGAAGCCAGGAGCTTCTTCTGGGTCTCCCACGCAGATGCGGGCCTTAGCAGAGAGCTGGACTAGAAGAGGAGCAGTTGGGACTGGAATCAGTGCCCATACAGCATGTAGATGCCACAGGTGGAAGCTCAGCCTACTATGCCACAGTGCTGGCCCCTAGATGTCCTTATTCTTATGATATATTGAATAAAACACATGATGCCTGGCATGTTATTCCAAAACGGTTCAGAAAAAAAATTATATGCAATACAGAAAACTGAGAAACAATGTTACAAAAAGTTGGATGACTTCTTGCAATTGTCATATAAATTTACTTAAAAAAAAGCTAAAAAGTCAAAAAGTGAAAGTGTAAAGAACAGTATTGTTTAGCTCACCAACAGTATAACTCTCCGCTCTATGATGCTGAAGTTTCTCAAATTCTGATTCACTCAAACACAAGCTATCAAATAACCTAGATACAAGTGATCACAATTTCATCTTAAACACTTCAAATGAAATCAACGTATTTTCAAGAGCAAAAGATTTACCTTCAAATAATGCAAAGAAATTACCATTTATTATACTAAAACTCAATAGTTTACCACAATGAGATAGCATTTCACATCCTCACAGTGGTTATACTCAAAAAGACGTACAACCCTGTTAGCAAGGATATGGAGAAATCAGAACCCTAATACACTGCTGGAGGGGATGTAACATGGTGCAAACCCCTTTAGAAAGCAGGCTGACATTCCCTTAAAATATGAAATATAAAATTACCAGCAATTCCACTCCTAGATATATACCCAAAAGAAAGGAAAATGTAAGTCACAAAAGGACATTTAGAAGTCAAAAAGCAGAAACACTAAAACGTCCACCATTGATAAATGAATAAATGAAATGTGGTATGTCCACACAATGGAAGCCTGTTTAGAAATAACAGCCTGGAAAGTACTGGCACATTTGACAATGTGGATGAATCTTACAGAAAGCAGGTTAAGAGTTTGGGGAGGGTCGGTGCTGTGGTACAGCGGGTTAAAGTCCCGTCCTGCAGCACCGGCATCCCATGAGGGCACCAGTTCAATTCTCAGCTGCTCCACTTCCAATCCAGCTCCCTGTTATGGCCTGAGAAAGCAGTAGAAAATGCCCCAAGTCTCTGGGCCCCTGTACCTACATGGGAGACTTGGAAGAATCTCCTGGCTCCTGGCTTCAGATCAGCTCAGCTCCAGCCATTGTGGCCATTTGGGTAGTGAATCAGTAAATGGAAGACCTCTCTCACTCTGTCTCTACCTCTCTCTGTAGCTCTTTCGAATAAATAAGATAAATCTCTAAAAAAAAAAAAAAAAAAAAAAAAAAAAACCGGTTTGGGGAGGGCTGAGAGTGGGAAAAGAAGAAACAGTCTAATGGGAAGGGAAGAAAGGAGGCTAGAGAGGTGCTTTCTGGAGTGATGAAAATACTCTAAAACTGACTGGTGACACTGCCCAAATCGAAATACTCATACTAAAAAACAATTAACTGCATACTTCAAATAGGTGAATTGTGCAATATATCTCAATAAAGCAAATGTCTATGATTGGGGTGGAATACAGTTCTCATGTAATAAAGAAACAAGTTAATTCTACCCTGTAAGAATTTGTCTTTCTCTTCATTTACATTATTTCTTTACACTAAGACTCTTGAAACGATCAGGTCACCTATAATGAAACCTATCTCTGCCTATCTTCAAAGGCATCCTCAAAGATATATTACATTTATGTAACAAAGCCTGAAGCCAATACTATCACTTAATCCAAACAACTCAAAGATTATTTTTCAAAAAGGAAAGCCATCATGGGTTTATAATTTGGATTTATAATGTGGTTTATAATTTTGAGAGAAAGGTCTTCCTTCCATTCATTCACCCCCCCAAATAGCCACTACAGCTGGAGCTACGCCGATCCAAAGCCAAGAGCCAGGTGCTTCCTCCTGGCGTCCCATGCGGGTGGCAGGGACCCAAGCACCTGGGCCATCCTCCGCTGCCTTCCTGGGCCACCGCAGAGAGCTGGACTGGAAGAGGACCAACCAGGACTAGAACCGGCACCCATATGGGATGCCGGTGCCACAGGCAGAGGATTAACCAAGTGAGCCACGGCACCAACCCAGTACTCCAATCTTAATGAGTATGTTTTATAAAATACAATTCATATACTGAAAAAGGTTCTATCAGATTGTGAATTAAAAAAATAACATTTATGAAACACCAATACTAGCCAAAACTAGTATATCTATCATACTGACCTGCAGTAATATACTGTGCTGAAGCCATTTCCCCTGAAGCTCTCAAGGCACCTGCATACCTAGGAACATTAAGGCAGAATTAAATAGGACGCAATTCATTCTGAAACTCAAATGTGAAGAAATCAGCAAAACAGACTTATAAATAACACCCTCAACCACAAATTTCTCAGAGTTGTTCCCACCTATCCATTTTTCTCTTCTGGTCTTGCTCCTTTAGGTATCATTTGCATTTTAAAAAGGGGGTGGGAGGTTGTGGTAGGGGTTTTGTAGCAGTTAAGACACTGCTTGGGAATGCCCACATCCCATACAGGAATGCCTGGGTTCAAGTCCCTATTCCTGCTAACATGCAGGAAAACAATAGTCACGGTCAAGTAGCTGGGTCCCATCAGCCACATAGGAGATTCACATTGATTTCCCAGCTCCTGGCTTCAGCCTGGCACAACTCTCACTGTTACATGCATTTGGAGAGTAAACCAATAGATGGAAGATCTGTTTCTGCCTTTCAAATAAAATTAAACAAATAAAATTTAAAGAAAAAAAGGCTAAGGAAAAGGAATTTGGAGGAAGCCTACATTAAATTCTTGTTCCCTATGCCTAACAAAAAATTCTGAAAATACAGTGAAAAATAAAAATATCCAATAATTACAAAAAATAACACAATCTCAGAAATATCTAAAAACTTTATGCTCAGAGAAGCAAACAAAAAAAAAGCATGTACTATATAATTATAGTTAAGTTTCAGAATGTACAAATCAACATGAAATCAGAAATTGATGAACGGGGTAAAGGGGATGAGGATTAACTACAAAAAGACACAAGGAACTTTCTGGGACAATGAAAATGTTCTATACTTTGACAGAAAAATGGATTACATATGATTTGTATACATCAAAAGTGACCAAATGGGCCGGTGCCACAGCTCAATTGGCTAATCCTCCGCCTTGCGGGGCCAGCACACCGGGTTCTAATCCCAGTCGGGGCGCCAGATTCTGTCCTGGTTGCCCCTCTTCCAGGCCAGCTCTCTGCTGTGGCCAGGGAGTGCAGTGGAGGATGGCCCAAGTGCTTGGGCCCTGCACCCCATGGGAGACCAGGATAAGTACCTGGCTCCTGCCTTCAGATCAGCGCATTGCGCCAGCCGCAGCGCGCCGGCTGCAGCGGCCATTGGAGGGTGAACCAACAGCAAAGGAAGACCTTTCTCTCTGTCTCTCTCTCTCACTGTCCACTCTGCCTGTCAAAAAAAAAAAAAAAAAAAAAACTGACCAAATGGATCGCTTATTTTCATGAGAATATGGGTTCTTCAAGAAGTTCATGAAAAATGCATATTATGAAAAACTGGAAACATTTCAAAATTTTTTAACCAGAATAAACTTCTCTTTTTGTTTGCAAGTACAAAGACAGAGATCTCCATCCCCTGGCTTATTTTCCAAATGCCTCCAACAGCCAGGGTTGGGCAAGGCCAAAACCAAGAGCTCAGAATTCAATCCTGATCTCCCATGTGTGTAGTAGGAACACAGTACTTGAACCTTCACCTGCCACATCCCCACCAGGGTACCTGTCAGCTAGAAGCTGGAACTGGAAGCGAAGTCAGAGAAGGAACCCAGCTACTCTGACAAGCATCATGGACATATTAACATCTAGGCTGAACCCTTAAGCTTAGATAAGCATTATGAAACTGTTATTTTGAGAGGCAAACACAAAGGCGGAAAGGAGAACAGAGTTAAAGTGGGCACCGTCAGACAGAGAGATGGGCAGAAAGATGGACAAGACACACAAAGACAGGAACACAGACAGAGGGGCACAGCTAGGCCTTCATGCTGGTTCACTCCCCAAATGCCTATGAAAGCCAAGTCTGAGCAAGGTCAGGTTGGAGCCAGAAGTCAGGAACTCAACCTCTCAAAAAAACTGTTATTTATTCTTAAAAATAAAAAAACAAAGGGCCAGTGCTATGGCATGGTGAGATAAAGCCCCCGCCTGCAGCACCAGCATCCCATATGGGCACCAGTTCAATTCCCAGCTGCTCCACTTCCAATCCAGCTCACTGCTAATGCGCCCTGGGAAAGCAGCAGAGGATGGCCCAAGTCCTTGGCCACTGCACCCACATTTGAAACCAGGAAGACGATCCTGGCTCCTGGCTTCAAATAGGCTCATCTCCGGCCGTTGCAGCCATTTGGGGAGTAAACCAGCAGATGGAAGACCTCTATCTCTCTGTGATTCTTTCAAATAAATAAATCTCTTTTAAAATTTTTTAAAAGACAAGATTCAATTAAAAAAAAAAAAAACACAGAAATATAGGAAAAAAAATTTTTTTTAACAGCCAGAGTGGACAGTGAGAGAGAGACAGAGAAAGGTCTTCCTTTGCCATTGGTTCACCCTCCAATGGCCACCGGCGCACCGTGCTGATCCGAAGCCAGGAGTCAGGTGCTTCCCCTGGTCTCCCAAGCGGGTGCAGGGCCCAAACACTTGGGCCATCCTCCACTGCACTCCCAGGCCACAGCAGAGAGCTGGCCTGGAAGAGGGGCAACCGGGACAGAATCCGAAGCCCCGACTGGGACTGGAACCTGGTGTGCCGGCACCGCAGGCGGAGGATTAGCCTATTGATCCACGGCACTGGCCCTAGAAAAATTTTTTAAAAATATTTAAGAATGCTTACTAAACTGTCACTTCAAATTAATTAAATTATTGACTATACAATAAATGGTGCTTAAGAAAAAGAAAGGTAGGCCGGCGCCACAGCTCAATAGGCTAATCCTCCGCCTTGCGGCGCCAGCACAACGGGTTCTAGTCCCAGTTGGGGCGCCAGATTCTGCCCTGGTTGCCCCTCTTCCAGACCAGCTCTCTGCTGTGGCCTGGGAGTGCAGTGGAGGATGGCTCAAGTGCTTGGGCCCTGCATCCACATGGGAGACCAAGAGAAGCAGCTGGCTCCCGGCTTCGGATCAGTGCAATGCACTGGCCGCAGCACGCCAGCCGCAGCAGACATTGGAGGGTGAACCAACGGTAAAGAAAGACTTCCTTTCTGTTTTTCTCTCTCTCTCTCTCTCTCACTGTCCACTCTGCCTGTCAAAAAGAAAAAAAAAAAAGAAAAAGAAAGGTAGATCAGAACCTCTTAACATGAGAGAAACACAAATTACCAATAAATTCATCTGTAATCAAAGTTCTATCTTACCAGTAATCAGGGGCTCTTTACCCTATTAACTTTGAGGAATATGTACAGGATGTCACGTTTATATTTTTCTACCTTTTGGAATAATAATTAACAATATCTAAACAGCTAAAAGTGTTAACTCTAACATATTAACCCAGCAAATTCACTTTCAGAAACTGATTTAGGAATCTGCACATAAAGACATACAGCAAGGGCTGCTGGCACTGTGGTGCAGCAAGTAAGCCACTGCCTGCAACACTGGTATCCCAAATATATGCCAGGTCCAGTCCTGGATGCTCCATTTCCAATCTAGCTCCCTGCTAATATCCTAGGAAGGCCAGAGTGTTTGAGAGCTGGATTGAGTTCCAGGCTCCTGGAAAACCAGTTTTCTTTTTTAAAACTACTGTTCATTGGTATAATGACAGACACTATTTCTAAATGAAACAGAATCTAGAGTCCAGAAATGAACTAATACATTATGGTCAATTGCCTTTCAACAGAAGTGCAACATCAATTCAATGGGGAAAGCACAGTCTTCGACACATGGTCTAGCAGAACTAGACATCCAAAGGCAAAATAATGGGGTACAATGCATATCTCCAGCCATACATAACAGTTAAATGAAAATGGATCACAGACCTCAATATAAAAGTTGGAAACATGCAACTCTCAAAAAATAATAAAACAGTAAATTGCTATGATTTGGAATTAGACAATAGAATTAGCTATGGAATTAGACAATGGTTCCTTATATATGATACCAAGAGTACTGGTGACAAAACAAAAAACTAAAATTAAGTACATCAAAATTTTGAATTTTTGTGCTCCAAACAGATAATCAAAGTGAATTGGCAACTCACAAAATGCAAAAAAAAAAAAAAAAAAAAAAAACTAAAAATTATCTGATAAGGGTCTTGCATCCAAAATGCATGTTTAAAACATTCAACTAAAATAGAGGCAAGAGATTTGAACAGACATTTAAAAGACAAATAGCTAATAAGGATAAGAAAAAATGTTCATTATTTACTAGGGGAATGTAAATCAGAAACAAAATGAATTATCACTTCACATGCCTAAGATGACTATAATCAAAGTCAAATAAAAACAAGTATCAGCACAGAAGTGAGAAACTGAAAGGTCCTTACATCATTGGTGAGAATATAAAATGGTGTAGTTACTTTGAAAAACAATTTGATAGTTCCTTAAAATGTTAAACATAGTATAAATTCACTGAGTAATCCATTGCTAGGTACATAATCAAAAGAACTGAAAATAATTCATCCACACAAAATGTGTACACATGGGCCACCACTGTGGCACAGAAAGTTAAAGCCCTAGCCTGCAATGTCTGCGTCTCATATGGGCACCCATTTGAGTCCCGGCAGCTCCACTTCCAAGCCAGCTTCCTGCTAATGCACCTGGGCAAGCAGCAGAGGATGGCCCAAGTCCTTGGGCCTCTACACCCACATCGGAGACCCAGGTGAAGCTCCGGGCTCTTAAGCTTCGGATCGGCTCAGCTCCAATCATTGGGTCATTTGGGGAGCGAACCAGTGAATGGAAGACCTCTCTTTCTCTGTAACTTTTTTTTTTTAATAGGTAGAGCTATAGACAGTGAGAGAGACAGAGAGAAAGGTCTTCCTTCCATTGGTTCACTTCCCAAATGGCAGCTATGGCCAGTGCTGTGCCAATCCGAAGTCAGGAGCCAGGTGCTTCTTCCTGGTCTCCCATGCAGGTGCAGGAGCCTAAGCACTTGGGCCATCCTCCACTGCTCTCCCGGGCCACAGCAGAGAGGCAGACTGGAAGAGGAGCAAGCGGGACTAGAACCCAGTGCCCATATGGGATGCCGGCGTGCGCCGCAGGCGGAGGATTAACCAAGTGAGCCACAGCGCCGGCCCCCTCTGTAACTCTTTCAAATAAATAAAATAAATCTTTAAAAACGTAAAATAAATGTGAACACACATTCATAGCTCCACTGCTCCTAACAGCCAGAAAATGGAAGTAATTCAAATGACCATCAACAGACTGAATGAATAAACAAAATGCAGCATATTAGTACCACGGAATACTATTCCTTCACAAAAACGGAATAAAGAATTATCACATGCTACAATAGAAATGAACCTTGAAAATGTTATACTAAGAGGCCGGTAAGGTGGCATAGTAGGCTAAACCTCCGCAGTGACATCCCATGTGGGCACCAATTCTAGTTCCAGCTGCTCTTCTTCTGATCCAACTCTCTGCTATGGCCTGGGAACGCAGCAGAAGATGGCCCAAGGTCTTGGGCCCTTGCAAAATGGAAGACCTTTTTCTCTAACTCTACATCTCAAATAAATAAAATCAGGAAGGGAGGGAGAGAGGGAGGGAGGGAGGGAGAGAGGGAGGGAGGGAGGGAATGAGGGAGATAGATGATACTAAGTAAAAGAAGCCATTCACAAAATATATTGAATGATTCCATTTATAAGAAATGCCCTTTTTGGGCAAATTTATAAGACAGAATGTAGATTAATGGTTTCCTAGAGTTAGAGATGGGTGGAAGGGTATAAGGAGTGATTATCAATGAGTATGAAGTCTCTTTTAGTGGGGAAGAAAGATTCCAAAATAAAAATTATGGTAATGGGTACACAGCCTTGTGAAAAAACCACCAAACACTTTTAGAGACTAAAACGAATGATAAACGAATCAGAACTAAATAAAGATGCTAAAAAGAAATACTCATCAAATATGAACCTCCCTTACTTAAAGATTTAAAACACCTCCCCTTCAGTCTTACCTTTTAAGGGCATCTTTGAGTTCAGGCACAGAACGAATACATTGAACTGTAGCATTCATGTAACAAGTGTTACCAAGGTTTGTCAATCCACATGGTAATTCCATCTGATGGGGGGGAATTAAATCATTTTAATGAAATGACATGGCATATCCTTGTATAATCACTAAAGTTCACACTCAGAATCAAGTACCACAAAAAAAAAAAAAAAAAATACAGTATCTTTGGTGCCATGGGTCAGCAGGTTAAAGCTCCGGTCTGCAACACTGGCATCCCATAAAGGTGCTAGTTCGCCTCCCAGCTGCTCCACTTCTGATTCAGCTCTCTGCTATGACTTTTTTAAGAATCTTTGCTGTGGCCCAGGAGAGCAGTGGAGGATGGCCCAAGTCCTTGGGCCCTGCACCCGCATGGGAGACCAGGAGGAAGCACCTGGCTCCTGGCTTCGGAGCAGTGCAGCATGTTGGCCATAGCGGCCATTTGGGGGGTGAACCAACAGAAAAGGAAGACTTTTCTCTGTCTCTGTCTGTCCACTCTGCCTGTCCAAAAAAAAAAAAAAGACAGCCCAAGTTCTAGAGCCCTTTGCACCTTCATGGGAGACCCGAAAGTAGCTCCTGGCTCCTGGCTTCGGATCAGCATAGCTCTGGCGATTGCAGCCATCTGGGGAGTGAACCAGCAGATGGAAGAACTCTAACTCACTCTCTCTCTCGCTCTCTGTAAGTCTGCCTTTCAAATAAATAAATCTCTTAAAAAAGAAAAATCAAGTACCATTTACTAGCACCAACCAATTGATAGTATACATTTACCCTGATATAACAATGTTTCATTTTCCATCAAAAATGTTTTACTAGTTGATTGCCTGCCTACCCTGCCCCTGCCTCGAATGCAGATTTTGCTGGTATTTTGGGGAGTGAGCCAGCAAGTGGGAGATTTCACTCATAGGCGCTTGTTCTCCCTCTCTCCATCCAGAGTTTCTCAAATAAGTAAATTTGAAAAATTTTACTTGCATCGGGCTGGCAATCATTTTGTGTTTTAGTTCCCTTCTTGAAAATATTGAAATATCATCTCAGTCTCGCCTTCTTTGTGAATGTATTATGAGAACAGGATAGCAAAACATGCATAGAAATACTTCAAAAAAAAAATCAATGAGAAAATGACACTACATAAATGTCAGATGTTGAAACATAATAGTAATATTTGACACATATGTGTCGTCCAGTTTCTAAACCAAATCTGTATTTAAACTCAGATAAGCTTTATGTGTTTTCCACATTGGTTTTAAGAATTAAACACTCAGTGGCTGTCACTGTGCTGTAGTGGGTAAAGTCGCTGCCTGCAGTGCCAGCATCCCATAGGCCCCAGTTTCGAGTCCCGGCTGCTCTACTTCCGAACCAGATCTCTGCTATGGCCTGGGGAAACATAAGATAGCCCCTAAGTCCTTGGGCTCAGATCAGCTCAGCTCCAAGCACTACAGCCATTTGCAGAGTGAAACAGCAGATGGAAGACCTCTCTCTCTCTGTAAAAAGACCTCTCTCTCTCTCTCTAACTCTGCCTTTCAAATAAATAATCTTAAAAAAAAAAAAAAAAATTTACACATCCCAGCATTTAAACTATTATTTGAAACTGCTTTCTCATAAAACAACAGTAAACATTTAAATAATGCTATCTGCCAGACACAGATTATAAGCATTGACTTTATTTTCTATTAAGTGTGTGCATCTTATTATTGTGAATGTAGGTAGCTAGGGAAAGAACTGAGGTCTCACAGATTCAGCCAAACTGCAGTTGGACAACTCTCTGCCAACCTATGCAGGCCGCTGATTGACAGCTCCAGATAATCCATGGTTGACAGCCCTGGCTGGCCCATATGACAATCAGGCGTAGCCTGCATGACATGCACCCTTCTGTGCACTATCCAAATCTCATCCCTTTCTGTGTATAATCCAAGCCTCCCTCTTTTGCCTACTTCCCATGCACCACCAAGCCCGTTATCTTTTCAGTTTAGAAGAAACTGCAAGATGCACAAAGCTGCAAATGTAGAACCATCACTAGCTAGAAATATCCAATATGGTTGCAGGATGTATCCCATCCTCCCGTGACCTTTAGGTCATTACAATGAAGTAATAAAATTACCATGGTGGGGGCCTTTCATCCCCATTATGTATCTGAGGCCATGATACTATGGATATTTCCAGAAAGGGCATGGAAATTCTCAACCCTTACCCCAAACTCTGCCCTCTTTTGAGTATTCAATTGGGCTCCACCCCAGATATCATCCCCAGTGCCTCTGGTTGATATAAAGGGGAGGCCTAATCTTGCTGGTAGACAGAGAAACATTCTTTTTTTGAGGGCTTTTTCCATATTAGAAGTTCTTCTTTGGTGAGGGATTTTTCTTTGGAGCCATTTTGATTATGGCTGTTTGTTCATGCTTGTTCTAACTGGTTTGATTTAGCTTTTGAATTTTTAACTTCTGCTTTGCTCTAAATAGATCCTGCTTTCCTGTACACTTTTATGCCTCCACCTTTGAATTCTTTCACAAGTGGAGGAAAGAATCTGCAATAAGCCTTGCCAGGAGCCCTGCACACCACAATACAACAACCCTCATTTGTAAATTAAGATTCATTATAGTCTTTAACATCTCATAGCTTTGAGGCTTTTAATAGCTCTCAATTACAATCTTATGTTTAATGTTAAATGTAAATAAATTCACTTGGAAGCTAGGAAAGCAAAAATAATCCAAGTGCACCATAGCAAAAAAAAAAAAAAAAAATCACAAAACCTAATTTTATGAATTAGATATCTGACTATGGAAGAACTTACTCAAGTTAATTTCAAGAACAAAACAAGTAACTAAAAAATACATGGGTCAGTGATTAAATCTTCAAAACATTTAGCTGCTACTTCTACAATGTTTTTCAAACATAAAACATGGTATGTCTTACGGCAGATGCTAACTGTTCTTCTGTCATATCTTCTACAAAGACAGTTTTAGCTGAGGGTTCTTCAGGAAGAGCATCTGCTGACCCCATCATCAGTATAGTCATTCCCTGTTTTAAAAAAAGTAATTTTGTAAAAATCATGAGAATTGCTTATAGTTACATCTAATGAAAGAGACACAAAAGAACATACACTCCATGACTATATTTTCACCCAAAAAACACAAATCTATACAAAAAGAAGGAGTGGTTATACAGGGCTAGAGGTGGGAAGAAGTGATTTTAAATGGGTTTCTTTCAGAGGTAATCATAGTGTTTTAAAATCAAATTGTAGGGGCTAGCGCTGTGGCGCAGTGGGTAAAGCTGCCAGCTGTTCCACGTCTGATCCAGCTCCACGCTAATACACCTGGGAAAGCAGCAAAATATGGCCCAAGTACTTGAACCCCTGCACTCACATGAGAAAACCAGAAGAAACTCCTAGCTCCTGGCTTCAGCCAGGCCCAGCCCTGGTCATTGTGGCCATTTGAAGAGTGAACTGGCAGATGGAAGACCTCTCTCTCTGCCTCTCCCTCTAACTCTGCCTTTCAAATAAATAAATAAACCTCTATTTTTAAAAAAATCGAATTGCAATGAAGGCTACAGAAATCTATAAATCAGAGGCTGACAGTGTGGCATAGCAGGTAAAGCCACTGCCTATATAGTGCCAGAATCCCATATGGGTGCCAATTCAAGTCTTGGCTGCTAAACTTCTGATTCGGCTCTCTGTGATGGCCTAGGAAAGCATTAGAGGATGGGCCAAGCCCTTGGGCCCCTTGCACTCATGTGGAAGATCCAGAAGAAGCTCCTGGCTCCTGGTTTCAGATCGGCCCAGCCCTTGCTGTTGCGGCCATTTGGGAAGCGAACCAGCAGATGGAAGACATCTCTCTCTCTCTGCCTCTACTTCACTAAATTTTTTTTTAAAAAACTTTTAAAATATGGGGTTGGTTGCTTGGAGCTAAGGGGTCACCTGTTTACAAAGGAACACAGAGAGTGATAAAACTACTAAATCCTCATTGTGGTGGCTACATGACTATGTAAAATTATAGTCACATAAAATTTGAATTACACGTTATAATACATGAATTTAATCGTATGAAAATTATATCTAAACACAGCTGGGAGGAAAAACTAAACAGTGCTATAAAAATTGATGTCTACAGAGTGAACCAATGGAAAGAAGACCTTTCTCTCTCTCTCTCACTGTCTGTAACTACCTGTCAAATAAAAAAAAAAAATTGATGTCTACAATAGTGGCAAGAGAATTACTCATGAATATTTAGTGGCATCACTTCTCCATTAATAAATCCATCACTGATAAAATTCTTTCTCTGAATGCTTACTCTTTAACAACTATTTCCATCTGCACATATTTTCAGAGAACTGAAATCTCCATTATTGGAAAACACACCAAACACATGAATTATTTCAAAATACTCGATTTTATAATTATACACATTAAACAAATGGTTATATTGAATACTGAATGAACATTACCTTATTCTCTTAGTTTTAAATATTTATTTTACTTGAAAGGCAGTTAGACAGAAAAAAAGACAGGAGCTGCACTGTAGAGTAGCAGGTTAAGCCACCGCTGTGTGAAAGGCAGAGTTACAGAGAGGCAGAGGCAGAGGGGGAAAGAGAGGTCTTCCATCTGTTGGTTCACACCCCAGATGGCTGCAATTGCCAAAACTGTGCCGATCCGAAGCCAAGAGCCAAGAGCTTCTTCCGGGTCTGCCAAGTGACCACGGGAGCCCAAAGACTTGGGCCATCTTCTACTGCTTTTCCAGGCCATAGCAGAAAGCTGGATCAGAAGAGGATTAGCCGAGACTCGAACCGGAGCCCATGTGGAATGCTGGCACTGCAGGCAGCAGCTTTACCCACTATGCCACAGCACCAGGCCCAAAGATACTAACATCTAAGTATTGTCACCAGGGCAAGTGTGTGGTAGTGATTAAGGTCATACCACTTGGGACACCCGCATCCCATGTATTAGAGTGCCTGGTTACAGTTCAAACAATTCGACTTCTTACTAATGTTTAGGCATCCAAGGAGGTAACAAATGATGGCTCAAGTACTTGGGTCCCTGCTACCCACATGATTGGCTCCTGGCTTCAGCCTGGCCCAGCCTTGGCTATAGCAGGCAATTGGGGAGTAAACCAGCAAACAGAAGGTCTCTCCACGTCTCTGTCATTCAAATAAAAAGCGTTTTTAAAAAGTATTCCCACTGGAAACTGGTGCTGTGGTACAGCACCTCTCTTACAGTGCCAGCATCCCATATGGGAACCAGTTCTAGTCCCAGCTGCTGTTCTTCCAACCCAGCTCTGATGCGACCTGGGAAGGCAGTGGAAGATGGCCCAATGCTTGGGCTCCTGCACCAGTGTGGGAGACCCAGAAGAAGCTACTGGCTCCTGGCTTTAGATCAGCCCAGCTCCTGCTGTTGCGGCCATTTGGGGAGTGAACCAGCAGATGGAAGACCTTTCTATCTCCCCCCAACCCTGAAACTCTGCCTTTCAATTAAATAAATAAAATCTATTAAAAAAGAAAAAAAGAAAAAGAAAAAACATTGGAGGACTTACACTACTGGATTTCACGGCCTGATTAACAATGACAGTGGAGAGTGCACATTGGTGCAACCATACATATATCAAGGTACTTCATAAAGTTCACAAAAACAGAATCAGAACACTAGCTTATTTTAGAGCAAAAAATTTCATGCCCATGCATAATTTTTTCATAATATATATCTTCCATAAACTCTGAGGACTACTCAGATGCATAGATTTTATAAAAAATAAAAGAAAAAAATTTTAGACTTATTTATTTATTTAAAAGGAAGAGTAACAGAAAGACAGAGCACATCAATCCGCTGACTCATTCCCCAAATGGCCCCCACCACAGCAGGACTGGTCCAGGTGAAGCCAGAAGCCCAAAATTACATCCAAGTCTCCCGCATGAGTGGTGGCAGGGGTCCAAGTACTTAAGCCATCTTCCACTGCTTTCCCAGGTACATTAGCAGGGAGCTGAAATGGAAACAGAGCAGCCAGGGTTCAAACCGGCACTCCAATATGGGATGCTGGCGTCACAACTGACAAGTTAATCCACTGTGCCACAATGCCAGCCCCTAACTTTTTATTCACTTTATGTATTTATTTTTTGGCTGTTTCTTTGTTTGAAAGGCAGAGAGACAAAAAGAGATACAGAAAAGAGAAAGAGATCATCTGTTTGATGGTTCACTCCCCAAATGACCACAACATTCTCTACCTAGAGCCAAAGCCAAGATCCTGAAACCCAATCCAGTTCTCCCGTATGGGTAGCAGGCACCCAACTACTTGAACCTTTACCTTCTTCCTCCCAAGGTTCACATTAGCAGGAAGATACAATCAGGAGCATCAGTGAGATCTGAACCCAAGCACTGTAATATGGTATTCCCAGTCACCAGCTTAACCACTGCACTAAACACCCACCACCGAACCTGTCCTAATCCATATTTCACAAATTATTTTAAGTATCTTCGGACAAATCAATGGATGGGAATCCAAAACAGCCCAACATGTGTACAATCACTTGAGTTTCAATGAGGGTGCTGAGGTACAATTGGAAAAGAGTCTTTTCAACAAATGGTATTTATACACCTGAATCATTTCTTCACAACAAACTTAAGAATCTACTCTAAACAGATGATAAATCTACATATAAAAGCTAAAACACAGGCCAGCGCTGTTGCTCAGCAAGTTAATGCCCTGGCCTGAAGCACCGGCATCCCATATGGACACCGGTTCGAGACCCGACTGCTCCACTTCCAATCCAGCTCTCTGCTATGGCCTGGGAAAGCAGTACAGGAGACCCAAGTCCTTGCGCCCTGCACCCACGTGGGGGACCTGGAGGAAGCTCCTGGCTGCTGGCTTTAGATCGGCACAGCTCCAGCCACTGCGGCCATATGGGGAGTGAACCATCGGATGGAAGACCCCTCTCTCTCTCTCTGCCTCTCCTCTCTCTGTGTAACTTCTGACTTTCAATAAACAAATAAATCTTCAAAAAAAAATAAAAAAATAAAAACCTAAAACACAAAGAACACAAAAAAGTCTCCTGTGACCATGACATGGGCAAAGACTTCATACAAATTAGTATAAGCCATAAAAGAAAAATTGATATTTAAAAAAAACATGCAAAACTTTTAACAAAATTATAAACACTAAAATGCAACAGATTAAGAGAAAATATCCACAGCACAGACACCTCACAAATGGACTTTTTTGTATCCAGTGAAAAGAATATTCAAAACTTAGTTAAAATAAAACAAATAACCCAACAAAAACACTGGCTCAGGGTCAGGGTTCAGTGTAGCAGTGTGGATGTCACTTGGGATACCTGTATCCCAAATCTTAGCGCCTAAGTTTATGTCCCAGCATGGCTCCTGATTCCAGCACTCTATTAACGCACAACTTGAGAAGCAGCAGGAGATGGATGCTTCAAGGAGTTGGGTCCCTGCCACCCACATGGGAGACTCAGATTAAGTTCTTGGCTCCTGGCTTCAGCCTGACTCAGCACCAGCTGTTGAACCAGCAGATTCTCACTGTCATTTTTTCTTTCAAATAAATAAAAAATATTATAAGGGGTACAAAATTTGAATAGATAGTAAGATAAACAAGTGCCCAATAAACTCATGAAATAACATTCAGCATTAGCAATTAGATAAATGCAAATTAAAACAAGTATCACTAAATTCTCATGAATGCTGGTGATGATGCAGAATAATTAGATTTCTCAATTACTGCTCACTGGAATGTAAAGTGAGTGGTATGACCACTCTGCAAATTGTTTGGCAGTTTCTTATAAAGTTAACTTAAGCTTACCATTATGACCAATTAATTTCATTCCTAGCTATTTAGTATGTATGTACGAAAATGAAGTTTTCCAGGAGTTTATTCAACATAGTTAAAAAGTAGAAAGAGACATCCAAAAATGAACAAACAAGCAAAAACACAGGGGACCAGCGTTGTGGCACAGCAGTCTGCCATCCCTTATTGGAGCACCAATTCAATCACTGTTGCTGTTTCCTGAGAAAGCAGCAGAGGGTGGCCCAAAAACCTGGGCCCCTGAAACCCACGTGGGACGCCTCAATGGAGTTCCTGGCTCCTGGTTTCAGTCCCAACATGCCTAGTGATACACTAACAGTAAGAGCTGGGGCAGGCCAAAGTAGAAACCAGGAACTCCTGCAACATCTCCCACATGGGTGATAGGGACCCAAGCAAAAATTAGATCAGAAGCAAGCAAAGGAAACTGAACTGGCACTGACATATGGGATGCCAGCATCATAAGCCACAACTTAAGTGTTCCACAATACCAGCACCTCAAATACATTTCTTTAGAGATTCTAAATTACGGACTGAGCAGAAGTAATAAAACACTTCTGCTGCAAACCAGAGAATGAAAATTGTCTTGTTTAAGCACTTGTGCAAATGTCTGTACTGCAAACTGAACTAGATAATTCTGTTAACAGAAAATCATTTTTACTTATAATAACTGATAAATCATGCTTTTTTAGATAGGCAACTAGCCAACATTTTATTAATAAAAACAGTGGCAAGTCACTTCAAAGAAAACTGAAAATATTTAGAACTTTAAAGTAAAAGTTAGAAACTTTGTCATTATGCAGCTTTCCAGTAAAGATATTTCTGTTGAGATCAGTAGTGATACTAATGAATGCAACTTTTTCACACTGTATAATGAAATGCATCAATACATGTAAGATCTAAATAATGCAGGAAACTAACCTGAATCACCAATACAAAAAAATGAATGATTAATACAAAAGCAAACATGGGTATGAGACTCATTCTAAGCACAAAACAATAAATTTAAATGTACACAAGATCACCGATAGTTTCAGATTCTATCCCTACAAGGAAACTAAAATACCATGTGTTGAGCTTTGGCGCACTATAAAATAACTTTTTCACAATTTTGTTTGAAAAAAATCTATATAACTAGGTGAGATCAGATTTCCTTCACAGGGGCTGGCATTGTGGAACAGCATGTTAAGCCACTGCTTGTGATCCCAGCATCCCATTCTGGAGTACCAGATCAAGTCCTGGATGCTCTGCTTCCAATCCAGCTTTCTGCTAATGCACCTGGGAAGGCAATGGATGACGGCCCCAGCAACTGTGCCACTACCATCCATGTGGGAGACCAGAATGGGGTTCCTGACTTTCAGCTTCTGCCCGGCTCAGACTTGGTTGTTGCAGCCATTTGGAGAGCAAACCAGAAAAGATGGAAGATCTCTGTATCTCTTTCTCTCTCTCTCTCTCTCTCTCTCTCCCTCTCTCTTTTTCCCTCTAACTCTGCTGTTCAAAAAAACAAAATCAATCTTTAAAAAAAAAAAAAATAAGGCCTTCATATAATTCAACCCAAAGAACATACTGCAACAGGCTGAAAACAGAAGCATGAAAATTCAACTATTTCCTATTTAGATAGACAAAGATCTAATAAAAAATGTAGGAAAATGCCAGTCTTTTTACTAAATTTAATTTTGCCCAGGAAAATATTTTAAAATTTAATTAATATAATGTACTTGTTAAAGTTTTTAAATAAAAATGTTCTGATTTCTTATGTGGTAGACACTGATAAATCAGGCCCACATATACAAAACTCTTCAGGGTCAATCATAATTTCTAAGCACAGAAGGAGGTCACAAGATGAAGAAATTTGAGAACTACCCATCCCAAAATGCAAAGTTTAACCATTAAAATATATATATATTGAATGACTGATACTAAATACATTACCATAATAAGAAAGAAAAATATGATCATTTTAACAAGAAGCACAAAAAGCACAAAACAAAGTTGAGTAGCCATTCATAATTTTAAATCTTAGTAAACTAGGAAAAAACATGACATCCACTCTTACCATTCTTTAACACTGCATTAGAGGTCCTAACAACACAAATTACAAGTCATCTGTTTATCAAATTACCTCAATAAAACTTTAAAAAATTAGAAATCATAAAAGTTGAGAAGAAATAAAATTGTCGGGGCTGGCACCATTGTTCACTTGGTTAATCCTCCGCCTGCAGCGCTGGCACCCCGAGTTCTAGTCCCAGCTATTCTTCTTCCAGTCCAGCTCTCTGCTGTGGCCCGGGAGGGCAGTGGAGGATGGCCCAAGTGCTGGGGCTCCTGCACCTGCATGGGAGACCAGGAGGAAGCACCAGGCTCCTGGCTTCAGACCAGCGTAGCTCTGGCCGTAGTGGCCATTTTGGCGGGTGAACCAAGGGAAGGAAGACCTTTCTCTCTGTCTCTGTCTCTCTCTCACTGTCTAACTCTGTCAAATAAATAAATTTAGAAAAAAAAAAAAGAAATAAAATTGTCATTATTTGCATATAACATGCTTATATACATATAAAACTAAATGGAATCCACCCAAAAATTATGTGCAACTATTTAGTGAACCAACTGCAAGGCCACAAGATGAAAATAAGCTTAGAAAAAATTCCATGTGCTTTTATAATCTAGCCATGAACCTATAAACAGCAAAAGTTTTTTAAATAGAAGAAACACTGAGAATCTAACTTTTTCATACTAGAAAACTACAACTCTGCTAAGAGAAAATAAAGAGCTCAATAACTGAAATAGTACATCATACTTAAGGATTTTAGTACTCAATACTGTAATGGTGCTCATTCTTCCCAAACTGAGCCACAGATTCAGTGTAATCTCAAACAAAATAGAAACCAACAGGCTATTCTAAAATTTTAAGTGAATGCAAAGGAGCTAAAGTATTCATAAAAAAGTTGAAGAACTTATACTATCTTAAAGACATTATAAAGCTTTAGTAATCAAGATTTGTGGTACTAATATTAACTTAAATCAACTATATCAGTGAAAGAAACAAGTTATGGAAAAAGCATTTTCAGCAGATGATGCTAGAACAGGATCACATTCAAAAAGAAGGGCATCGAATTTATTTTGATTTAGTTAATAGGTTACTGCTATATAATTGTCCATAATACTTACATTTTTTATTTTGATGTTTCCCCAATCATCATCCTATTTCAAAGACAAGCAAAAAACAATATATTTAACCATCTCTGTACAAGCTCAACAAAATCTAATAATTAAGCTATTTCAAAATAGAAATTTATTCTGTATTTTGATTTAATTTATAATCATTATGATCAAAAACAGTTTTTTGTTAAGCACATATAGCCCTAAAGTCAAGAAGCCTAACAACTGCTTAAACTGAATATGGCAACACAGTCTCAGACAATAAAATCAATAGCACCAAGCACTAAAAAATAGTTAAGTATTAAAAACACTTTTAGCAAGTACTAAAAAGCACTTCACAGATGACAAATGACATATACTAATTTTTTTATGTTTGGAACTAGCAGAGCTAATTCATTAGCTTAAGAATTTTAAAAAGTAACTTGTGAAATTAGATCTACTTAATTAGGATGACTCTACCTGATTTATCATCCAAACAAGGAAACTCTTGAGAATGCAAGTGCTATTACAAATTATACCAGGACAGCAAACCAGCCCATCCAAGGCAAACTCTTAATACTTGCATGTCCACAAATGCTTCTCAAGTCCCAATTAGCAAAGCAATTAACAAATGCTTTCACTTCAGTGTGTTCGCTAAAAAAAAATTTTGTTTTTATGTCCTGATCATATAACACATTCTGTTTTAAAGATTTTTTTTATTTATTTGAAAGTCAAGAGTTAGAGAGAGAGACAAAAGACAGGGAGCCAGAGTTAGAGATCTTCCATTCACTGGTTCACTCTCCAAAATGGCCACAACAGCCAGGTCTGGGCCAGGCTAAAGCCAGGAACTTCTTCTGAGTCTCTCATGTAGGTGGCAGGAGCCCAAGCACTTGGGCCATCCTCCACTGCTCCCCCAGGTGCATTAGCAGGAAGTTAGATCGGAAGCAGAGCAGCTGGGAATCGAACCAAAATGGGATGCCAGCATCGTAGGCAGCGACTTTACCTGCTACACCACAATGCTGGGCCCAGCAGATATTTGAACTAACTGAAGCTAAGCTCTTTACTTCACAGGATAAAGTCAGGTCCACAGAACTACTTTCATTTCACAGAAGGCATAGGGGCTCAATATATCTGTCTCCCCTCATTGGTGCACTAGTTATCTCTTTGGACACCCTGCTTCACAGTAGAACATGAACTTCCTAAAAGCCTTCTCAGCTTAGAGACGCTAATCATAGGACTGACACCACTCTAATCACAAGGAAATGTAAATATAAAATGCTCCCTCAGATGACTTAGCAGAGGTCACACAAAGTTGGGAATGGCGCTCAGATCTGCTTGATTTGTAAATCCCATGCTCTTTTGGTGCCTCACTGTGTTACTCTCTGATACTCAATTTCCTCATTCATAAAACCTGGATATCATAGGGATGGCGTCGTGGGACAGTGAGTTAAGCCATTGCTTGGGGTATCTATATCCATATCTGAGTGCCAGTTCAAGTCTCAGCTACTCTAATTCTGATATAGCTCCCTGCTAATGAACCTGGGAAAGCGCAGATGGTGGTCCTAAGTACTTGAGTTCCTGCCACCAAAGTGGGAGACCCAGACTAAATTCAGACTGGCCCAGCCCCAATTCTTTCCAGCATTTGCCAAGTGAATCAGAAGGAAGATTTCTCACCCTCCCTCCTCTAATGCTGCCTTTTGAATAAATGAACAAATAAATGTTTAAAATAATAATAATGGGGGCTGGCATTGTGGTATAGCAGATAAAGCCATTGCCTACGACACCAGCATCGCATACGAATGCCGGTTCAAGTCCTGGCTGCTCCATTTCCAATCCAATTCCCTGCTAATGGCCTGCAAAGGCAGTGAAAATGGCCCAAGTGGTTGGGCCCCTGCCACCTACATGAGAGATCTAGATGAAGCTCTTGACTCCTGGCTTCAGCCTGGCTCAACTTGGCCACTGTAGCCACTTGGGGAGTAAACTAGTGGATGCAAGATCTGTTTCTCACACTCTCTCTATAACTCTTTCAAATAAATAGAGGAAAAAAATGGAAAATACACAGTTGAGAAAATAAATAAAAACCCTGGCACAAATATTCAAATGGTAGTTATTGGTAGTTATAGTCAATTTAATTAAAATTTTTCTTTAATTCTCCATAATATACCACTACTACATGGCTTAGCACAAACTAGATTATGAAGTTCAATAAACTCCAAAGGCTCAGACAGCAATGTGAAGAAAGCTGTTCACCAACATGTGTTTCACTGTACAGCAGACAGTACTTATCTCTAAAGTTAACCACAGCTCTTTAGCATTTCACATTCAGCCCTTAAATAAAGTACTTTTTTTTTTTAACGTGGACTTGCATATCACAAACACAGAAAGACATCTCTATTATTTTTTCTGGCCTTTATCAATGAAATTGGTAAGCTTAGACACTTAAGTATAGTCAGTGTGATCATTCCAAACAAACTTGAAGCAAAATTACCTTCCCTCTCCTGGTTTTTTAAATAAAATGTATTTATTTGAAAAGCATAGTGAAAGAGAGAGAGAGGAGGGAGAGAGAGAGAGAGGAGGGAGGGAGGGAGGGAGGGAGGGGAGGGAGGGAAATCTTCCATCCACTGGTTCACTCTGCAAGTGTCTACAACTGTCAGACCTGGGCCAGGCCAAAGCTAGTAGCCAGGAATCAGAAACCTTTTCTAGGTCTCTCACAGGATGCAGGGGCCCAAGCACTTGGGCCATTTTTCACTGCTTTCCCAGGCACAGTAGCAAGGAGCTAGATTGGAAGTGGAGCAGCCAGGACTTGAACCGGCAGCCATATGGAATGTCAATGTCACAGGTGGCAACTTAACCTGCTGTGCTACAATACTAGCCCCAGTTTTGTTTTGCTTTGTTTACAAATAAAAAAAAATTACCCATATAGTTGCATATTTTAAGAAATAAAATTTTCCAGCATTGGGGGCTAGAATTGTGGCATAGTGGGTAAAGCCACAACCTGCAATGCCAGCATCCTATATGGGCACCAGTTTGTGTGTCTACTGCTCCACTTCTCATCTGGCTCCCTGCTAATGGCTGGAAAAAGCAGCGGAAGATGGCTCGCCAGTTTCTGCCTGGCCCAGTGCTCTAGCCACTGCAGCCATCTGGGGATTGAACTAGTGGATGGAAGTTCTCTCTGTCTCTCCCCCTCTCTCTATGTAACTTTCAAATAAATAAATAAATAAATCTTTTTTTTTTAAGATTTATTTATTTACTTGAAAGTCAAGAGTTACAGAGAAAGAGGAGAAGAGGCAGGGAGAGGCAGGGAGAGGTAGGGAGAGGCAGGGAGAGAGAGAAAGGTTTTCCATCCGCTGGTTCACTCCCCAACTGGCCTTATCGGCTGGAGCTGCGCCAATCCAAAGCCAGGAGATTCTTCCAGGTCTCCCATGCGGGTGCAGGGGCCCAAGAACTTAGGCCATCTTCTACTGCTTTCCCAGGCCACAGCAGAGAACTGGATCGGAAGTGGAGCAGCCAGGACTCGAACCAGCACCCATATGGGATGCTGGCACCCCAGGCCAGGGCGTTAACCCATTGCACCACAGCACTGGCCCCAAATAAATAAACCTTTAAAAAAAAATTTTTCCCAGCACCGTAATAGTTATTACTCAGGAAATAAAAATAGATTTTATACTAATCAAAACATTTAATACATTCAATATATCCTCATAGGAAAAAAGTGAAACAATAGGGATAATTTTAAAGACTTCCATATTTGGTATAGTGCTTAAAATGCTGTTTAGGATGTCCACATGAGTATCAGAGCACCTGAGTCTGAGTTATGGCTCCACTTCTAATTCCAGTTTCCTGTTGGGGCATACCTTGGGAAGTAGCAGGTGATGGCTCAGGTAGTTGGGTTCCTGCCGCCCACATTGGAGACCGAGACTAAGTTCCAGGTTCCTATTTTCAGCCTGGCTCAGCTGTGGCTGTTGCAAACATTTGGGGAGTGAACCAGCAGATGGAGGGCTTGTCTGTCTTTGTCTCTCTTGGTCTTTCAAATAAATTTTTTTAAATGTAAATAAAATTTTAAATGATATTTTCATAAAATAGTGTTTTGAGATGGATACCAACATTCTTCCCTTACACCAACGTGAATAAAACAGTTTTAACCCTGTGGCACATACAAGTATATTCTCAGCATATAAAAAATACTTCAAATGCTACATGAACACTAAACACAATTTCTGGTGTTAAATATTTCCTCTAACTACACAATAATAATAAGTCATGAAAATGTAGACTAAATTTTACCTTCAATGTTCCTCCTTTCACCATAACTCTCTGTCTGGCTGGCTGGACACCAGTCAGTGCAAAAAGCTGAGCCTTGAACACCATGGGCGGTTCATCAGTATTCAATTCTACACCTCCAAATTTCTCCTTTCCCCACTTTACAGTAACTGCAAACAAAATCACAGTTTTTTTCATTTACAAAATAACAAGACTTCATATTTAAAAGATCTTTAAAGGGTTACCAATTAAATGAGTCCTTCATTTTCCATGCCCTCAACACCTACAAGAGTGACATGAACACAACAGGCCTCTTATAAAATTTTACTAGATCTAATCAAACTTTTCACCTGATAAATAAGTGAATTAACACAGGTTGACTGGTTTGCCCAATGTCACAAATATGGTTCGTAAAAACCAAAGTCTTCTGAATTCCTGTCCAACAACCTTTGCAAAATATGATGATCACATTGAATTCCTATAATAAAGAGGTTCATAACCTTCACTATGTGTTTAATTAAAGAATCACTTAAATCAATAGAAGGGTACAGGGAGAAGAACATAGATAGCTGAAGAGAAGAAAAATAATCTTTGAGAGAATAAAACATTTATAAGAGGTTAAAGAACACAGATCTGGAAGGTAGGTATAGCAGAACTGAGAAAGTTGTCCCTCCACTAGAAGTGCTCAAATATATTAAGAATTCAAATATATACCTACATCACGGAACATGAAAAAGTTCTGGAAGTAGATCATAATGATGGTTATACAACCATGTGAATATACTTAATACCACAAAACTTCTCACTTAAAATGGCTTAAATAGTCAATTTTATTGCATGTTTTGCCAAAATAAAAAAAAATTCAATTACCTCCTAATAACTCACTTTGGAATACAATAAACAAAACAAATAAAATTCAAAGATATACCTTGTTCCCACTGAAAAGTTTAGACCATCTATCTTTAAGGTAAGAATGTTAACATGAATTAGTTGTCTTATTTCCAACTTCTGAAATCAGAACCTGAAAAAAATGACCCTAACTTCGAATCCTGATTGCATTACCAGTTCAATGAATGTGCTGGGCATTCATTTAAAGACACAGTACCAAGCATCAGGGGATGCCTGGTAAACTTAAGGTCTAATAAGTGAGAAATGGAGAATAAAAGTTAAAACAAATAGCAATATGTGTTTTTTACAGGCTACAGAAGAACAGAGGAATGCTTGATGAGTAGTGAAGGATTTCCCGGAGAAGTGTTAACTTTTGAATTATAACAATTTTGGGTTGTATCTCAAAGAAAAGTATAAATCAGAGAATGAAAGTGTTCCTGGAAAAGAAGACAAGAGAAACATCCAATGGCATAAAGCAGCATGGTGTGTTCTGAGATGGAAGTAATTTCCAAAGTGAAAGAAAAGCAGTAGAAGAGGGCCTGGTGCTGTGGCATAGTAGGCTAAGCCTGCGCCGGCATCCCTTGCAAGTGCCAGCTAAAATCCCAACTACTCCTCTTCCAATCCAGCTCTCTGCTTATGACCAGAGAAGACAGTTGGGAATGGCCCAGGTGCTTGGGCCCCTGCACCGTCGTGGAAGACCCAGAAGAAGCTCTCGGTTCCTGTCTTCGGATCAACCAAGCTCTGGCCACTGCAGCCATTTAGGAGTGAACCAGCAGATGGAAGACCTTTGTCTCTGTCTCTCCCTCTGTCTGTAACTCTACCTCTCAAATAAATAAATTAACCTTAAAAAAAGAAAAAGAAAAAGCAGGTGAAAACTGGTACCTGGCTAAGAATCAAGTCAAAGACAACAAGTTATGCTAAAACATACAAGAGAACTTCAAAATGTTTGTGGAAAATGGAATTTTAGAAGTTTATGTTGGTGCAACAAATTCTAAAATCCATGCACATGAGAGATCTTCAGAAAAATCATGGAAAACATGTCATAAAAAACTACTCAAAAAATGTTTTTCCACTAAACTTCTCTTTTAATTCCATTTTCCCCCAAACTCTTTGAAGTGCTTTCATACATGCAGGCTTTGTTTTGTAGGAAAGGTATAATCCTTTAACAGTCTTTTTACAAAGGCCACTTTGGTCCAGCGCCGTGGCTCGCTAGGCTAATCCTCCGCCTGCGGTGCTGGCACACTGGGTTCTAGTCCCGGTCGAGGCGCCGGATTCTGTCCCGGTTGCTCCTCTTCCAGGCCAGCTCTCTGCTGTGGCCCGGGGAGGGCAGTGGAGGATGGCCCAAGTGCTTGGGTCCCGCACCCACATGGGAGACCAGGAGAAGCACCTGGCTCCTGGCTTCAGATCAGCACAGCATGCTGGCCGTAGCGGCCACTTGGGGGGCGAACCAACGGAAAAAGGAAGACCTTTCTCTCTGTCTGTCTTTCTCACTGTCCACTCTGCCTGTCAAAAAAATAAATAAATAAACAAAGGCCACTTTGGTCTCATCTGAACATTGGATCACTCTAGCTGCAGCAGAGAAAATGGCTTTAAAGGGGGCACAACTATAATCACAGACAAGCTAAAGACCAGCTGAGCCAAACCATATTCTGAAATGAAAGAGAATCCACCTAAATGTAGATGTGGCATAAAGGGCAAGCTACTTAAACTTTCTGCTTATCCATAAAAAATGAACCTTCTCAGTTATCACAGGATTATGATGAAGACTAAAACAAAACTCTACCTCTCTGCCAAACACACTGTTGTAAGTGTTCAATAATTTTTACTGTACTTACCCTCAACTATTAAAGAATCTAGATATTTAATTTTTTACTCAAACTTACAAAGTGATACTTAAAATTTCTTTTCATTTTAATACAGGGCTTTTTGCTGATCCTGAAAATAAACATTCTCAATATGGAGATGTCAAAGGAAGGGACCTTGGAAAGCTACTTAAATTCCTTCATTTTGGAGATGAGGAAGATCTGATAAAATGAACTCAGATATGCATCTGGCATAGCGTTTAAGATGCTGCATGGGTCACCCGCTTCCCTTATAAAGGGGCCTGGGTTCAAGTCCCAGGCTGGCTCCTGATTTCAGTTTCCTGTCAATTCATTTCCTGGGAGGCAGCAAGTGATGCCTCAAGTAGTTGGGTCCTTGCTGCCCATGTGGGAGACCCATACTGAGTTCTCGTCCCCTGGCTTTGGCCTGGCCAAAAACTAGGCTGTTTTAGTCATTTGGAGAATGAACCAACGGATCTCTCTTTCAAATAAAAAAATTTTTTGAAGGTTTATTTATTTACTTGAAAGTCAGAGTTACACACAGAAAGAAGGAGAGACACAGAGAGAGGTCTTCCATCTGCTGGTTCACTCCGCAGTTGCTCACAATGGCCAGAGCCAGAGCTGCGCCAATCTGAAGCTAGAAGCCAGGTGCTTCCTCTCGGTCTCTCTTGTGGGTGCAAGGGCCCATGGACTTGGGCCATCTTCTGCTGCTTTCCTAGGCCATAGCAGAGAGCGGGATCGGAAGTGGAGCAGCTGGGTCTCGAACCAGTGCCCATATGGGATGCCAGCGCTAGAGGCGATGGATTTACCCACTAAGCCACAGCACCAGCCGCTCAAATAAAAATTTTTAAAAATAAAACTCGGGCCGGCGCCGTGGCTCAACAGGCTAATCCTCCACCTAGCGGCACCGGCACACCGGGTTCTAGTCCCGGTCCGGGCGCCGGATTCTGTCCCGGTTGCCCCTCTTCCAGGCCAGCTCTCTGCTATGGCCTGGGAAAGCAGCTGAAGATGGACCAAGTGTTTGTACCCCTGCACCCACATGGGAGACCTGAAGAAGCTCCTGGCTTTGGATAGGCCCAGCTCTGGCCTCTGCAGCCATTTGGGGCCTGTCTCTCAAATAAACAAACAAAATATTTAAAAACATAAAATAAAAACTCAACTTTTTTAAGACAGAGCTTTGGTGAGTGGTGGGATGTCTTAAGGGAACAAAGAGAGGGGCAGGTTTTGTTGTCTTTGTGGGAATCTACCAGTGTGTTTAAGTATTAGCATACTATCTCACTTACTTAGGTAATCATCATTAAAGCATCAAATTCGAGATTCGAGTCCATCAAGAACGCACCTTCCTTTTGATTCATATCATTATTTGAAAACGCAGAATATTCAATACAGAAATTAGGACAGAGTGAAGAGTCAGGAGGTGGTCAATGAATCATACATCTTAGCCAACTGGAGCCACCACACACATTTCAGGTTCCCTAACTAAGAAAAAAATGTGACCCCTCACCATTACCTCAGGTTGCCATAAAGTAAATGACTCTGTCAAACGCCACTCAAAAAGCAATGACGCCCGCCAGAATGTCTGCGAATTCCTCTACCTCCCAAAGCTAACACTAAGCTGCGGATACAGAAGTCCAATGCAATGATGATAAAACGAAAACGAAGCCCAAAGTGAGGTTTGCAACCCGCCACGGGATAGAATTGAAACTGCTACATAAGGGGTAGCAAGGACTAAGCCGAGGACGAAGGACAGCTCTCCTAGGGCCATCGCAAGAGAGATGAAAGCAAACCTCGCAACCCTGGTCCCCCCACCCCTCGGCGCTCCCTTCCAAGTCTCCACAGTGCAGCCCACACGGATCGCACCGCACCTCCAGCTCGACCCCTGGCCTCCCAGGACATACACCCTCACCATTCCCAGCCCACGAGGGCAGCGACAGAAACCATTCTGCAGAGTCACGACTCCGAGCCGCTTCCCATGTCCACTCCCGCTCCCACCCCAACCATCCGCGGGCCCGGGCGAAAGCGCTCCCACGCCGGTAGGCCTCCGACCCGGGAAGCAAAAGGAAAGGTGTCAAGGTCGACTCCCGCGCCGCGGCCACCCCGCACACCCCACCCTGACCCAGCCCGGCCCGCGCCCCGAGCCCGCCTCAGCAAGGCCAGGCCTACGCGGAGGCCTAGCGTCGAGCCGGGGGGCGGGCGCGGGGCGAAAAGCTTACCAGAGTAGAGTGGCATGGCGGAGCGGGGAGAAGGCGGCGGTGCAGGAGAGCCGGGCCTGGCAAGGGCGGCGAAGGGAGACGGACGAGCAGGCTCTGAGGGCGGCCGAGGCAGAGGTGCGGCGGCGGCGGCTGCGCTGCGACGAGGCGTCTCATTCAAACCGGCCACTGGCGATGACGCAGCAGCACGCAGCCCTCCGGAGGGGTTAGAGGGTGACTACGGGGTGGAGGCTGCGCGCGCGGGGTGGAGGCGGGGCCTGGAGGGTGGCGAGAGGAAGGGCGGGGAAGGGAGGGAAAGGCGGGGCGAGAGCGCGGCAGGAGCTGGGAGGAGGAGGTGCGGGCCAGCACGTGGCCCGAGCGCCCTGAGCAGGTGCGCGCCTGCGCACTGGACGCCCGCCACGCCCCGCGCGTACTCGGGCCGCGTGGTCTTGGCGCCGCCCCCACCTCCTCTACAGGTGGAGAGGGAGCCTAGTAATTGTAGGCTGTGTTTTTCTGGAAAAACTGATTTACTTCCTTTTATTTTTTGAAGCGGTGGTTTGTTGTTAATGTACCAAGTGGAAGAGATGGGACTTGGGAAATTTATTGAGGAGACTAAAATTTAGTGAGCATTGCGGTTTTTCAGTATATTTAATTAGTGCTTATTTACTAGACGTGATTTGGATCAAAGCTGAGTGGTACCGCTGAGCCTCGCTTTCTTCACCTGTAAAATGGAGGTAGTAGTATGTACATCATTGGTTCGAAACCAAATGTATAGAGGACACTTGGTACACTTAGCATGCAATGCATGATAGCTATTCTACGTCACACGCTAAAAACTTATAAAGGGGTTTTGTAACGTGCAGCTAAAGTAGCAGGCTGTGGGTAGCCTTATTATCCATTGTGCACATGTTCAGTAATATATTTCTATAATATATGTCTTGAAAAATATATTGCAAAGTCATCTATGGAGCAAATCTTTCAAGTAAACAAAGCCTAAAGATTGAGGAATATAGGTTTATTTTGTTGTAAAAATTTTTGAAATTCATGCATAGGAGGAACCCCAAAAAGTTAATCTAGGGGCTGGCATTTCCTCCAAAAATTAATTTAGGGGCTGGTGTTTGGAGCAGCAGTTATGATGCTGCTTGAGATACCTGAATCCCGTGTCCGAGTGCCAGGGTTCGAGTCCCTGCCCCACTCCCAATTCCAGCTCAAAGCCTGAAAGGTGATGGTGATTACTCAGGTAGTTTGGTCCCTGCTACGCACGTGGAAAACCTGGGTTGAGTTCCCAGCTCCCAGCTTTAGCCTGGCCCAGCCCTGGCAGTTGCAGGCATTTGGGGAGGGAGCCAGCAGGTGGGAGATCAGTCTGTCTCTCTCTTCCATTTAAATGGATTTAACTTTTAAGTTAATCTAGGTCTGTACAGTGTGGTCAAATACCAGGTTTTTGGATGGTGAACAA